>NC_141674.1:101192567-102467567 GCF_028749965.1 Puma concolor | reverse complement strand
TAAACGCTCCCTTTTGATCCTTATGTGACACTGTTTCTAAAAATGGTATTCCCAGTACCTACTTCCATACTTCTGGAAGGGGAAAATGTCTATGTCTCCACAAAGTAACCACTTGCCAGACTGCCTTGTTAAGTGATGTTTAAAATTAAAGGCTCATTTACAACCACGTCCAATGCTTGCACTTTGAGCTCATACCCCCAGGAATGATCACATTATAATTTTTTTTTCCTTCTTTTTAAAGGATGTTTGGCAGTGATATCTGTAAGCATCTAAAATTTGTGATAATTAAGGTCTCTTCTTCAACATGATACTTTGTTGTTCAAAGTAGCAATAGAAAGAGCAGCCCACAGTATGGGAGACTTTGTGAGAACTCCCCCATAAGTGAGGGATAATGAAAGTCTCCTTCCTTGTGATTCTTGTACGGCATGTGATACGCTCATTGGTTCCAATAGTGGTGGTGGGTCTATGTCAGAGACTGCAGGTCATGGTGTTGGCTGTTTCCTCAGTGGCCTCGATGCAGCCTCACAGTGCCTCGAAGCTCCCCTTCTCCCATCCCTGACTGCAGCTCCCTCCGGGGAATTTGGGTAGCCTGCCAGTAAAATGTGAGGGAAGTACTCATCAGCCCATAGTCCACAGTTCGTCCCACAAAGACAATATGAGAAGACTTCCTCAGGTGTCTTTCTAACCTCAAGACATGTTTGGTCTGGGCCATTTCCTTCTTTAACTCAGACAACCCACCTTAGTACAACTGAGTGGATGGACTGGATGTTTTATCAGGTTTTCTTTCCTTGTTTAAATATTTAATAAAGAGAAATTTCAATATGTATAGAAGAGTAGCCTTTTGTGATTTGTCTCATCAAGGTGGTTTTTTGTGGTTGTTGAAGTATTTTAAAGCAGATAACACATATCATGGCATCGCAGCCCCTGCATATTTCAGTGTGCCTGTCTGTAAACTGAGAATATTTTCTTCCATAGCCACAATACTGTCATCACACCCAACAAAGCTAATGACAATTCCATATGATCATCTACTACGCAGTCCATATTCAAATTACGCTGAGTCTCCGAAAATGTCTTTTATATTTGGCTTGTTTGAATAATGGTCCACATGTTACATTTTTTTTGTATCTTTTGATTTGTTGTTCAAGTTTTATTTTATTTCCCATAGAGTTAATCCTCCACTTAAAAAGAATTAAAACCTTAGGTTTTTTTAGACTCCCACTTTTTTTCATGACTTTGATATGTTGATCAGCCTTTCCTTTATTTGCTATATAATTAGCTCTTTTGAGCACAAAAATAAGCCTTATTTTTTGTTGTTGCTTTTTCTTTGCTCTAATGTGTATTAGCTCATGTTTAGTGGCTATCCACCATGATTCGCAAAGTTGCTGATCGCCGTTTTTAATGGTTGGAATAGAAACTATGCTTGTCTAGTGCCCGTAGAATGCCTGGACGTCAGTTCCCTCAGAATGGCCATAAAGCTTCTAGTTGTTCATGGAGGATGATGGGAAGTTCTTCCTCATGCTTTATCTTGAAAGTATGAAGGCATGTATTGAATTTGCTTCTTAGAACCATTCTCAAATAGAAGTATAATCAAACAAGCTAGTCTCCCTGAAACAGTTATTATTCTAGACATGTAGCCCCATATTTGCAGTGTTCTATTAAGTGAAAGAATCCTCATGGTGTTCATGTTTTATGTCTTACCATACAAAAATCAATAATTAATAACTGTCTTTATCAATCTGTGGAGTCTCCAATAGATGGAGACTGAAAAGAAAATGCTCATAGCATTTAGGAAAAAAATTGGAAGTCATGTTTATTAGAAAACTAATATTTTTAAATATATAAAATTGGAAAAGCCTTTTCATGTGTATGATATCTCTTTTAATCCTCAAAAGAGCACATGAGTCAGGGATTACTGTTCTTTCACAGGTTTCACATTAAGGTATGAAAATGTTCAGTAAATTATAAAATGTCCTCAGAATCATCTCTGAGAGGTGCCTGATACCTAGTAACAAATGTAGCTTCTTAATTTGACCTGTCATACAGGTGGCAAATCCAGGACTCTTTTTTTCCTCCTAAGACACCACTTTTGGAAGGTATTCTCATGGGAGAGAACCTTATTCTGCCCCCCCACCATGCCTTTGCCTCAGTAGCTGGCGTCTGGGGGACAGCGGAGAGCCAGGGCTGACCTCGAGGTCCTCACTGTTTCTTGCTTGGACAGTTATATCACCCTTCCACTCCTGCCTCAGGCCCTCATATCAGCCATCCTTCCCCCACATTGCAGCCACGGTCATCTTTCTACTTCAGATACCTCAGCACCTCTCTCCTATCCTCAGGTTAAAAATCTAAGCTCAAGGGGCCCCTGGGTGGCTCAGTTGGTTAAGCGTCCGACTTTGGCTCAGGTCATGATCTCACGGTTTGTGGGTTCAAGCCCTGCATCTGGCTCTGTGCCGATAGCCTGGAGCCTGGAGGCTGCTTCAGATCCTGTGTCTCCCTCTCTGTCTGCCCCTCCCCCACTCACAAGTGTCTGTCTCTCAAAAATAAACATTAAAAAAAATTTTTTTTAATCTAAACTCAATTTCTAGAAAGCCCTTCAAGAATGAGGCCCCTGCGGGGCGCCTGGGTGGCTCAGCCGGTTAAGTGGCCGACTTCGGCTCAGGTCATGATCTCGAGGTCCGTGAGTTCGAGCCCCACGTCGGGCTCTGTGCTGACAGCTCAGAGCCTGGAGCCTGTTTCAGATTCTGTGTCTCCCTCTCTCTGACCCTCCCCTGTTCATGCTCTGTCTCTCCCTGTCTCAAAAATAAATAAAACGTTAAAAAAAATATTAAAAAAAAAAAAAGAATGAGGCCCCTGATATGTATTTATAAAATATACCTACATATTTTGTATTTATATATTATAAAATATTTTTACATATTTATATACATTATATTTATTATAAAATAATCTATATAATTTATATACATAAGGGGATATTATTCAGCCATAAAAAGGAATGAAATCTTGCCACTTGCAACTACATGGATAAACCTCAAGCATGTAATGCTAATCTAAGTAAGTCGCTGAAAGACATACTGTATGATTTCACTCATGTGGAATTTAAGAAACAAAACAAAGGGGCAAAGTCAAAAAAAAAAAGAGAGACAAACCAAGAAACAGACTCTTAACTATAGAGAAGCTAGTGGTTACCAGATGGGAGGGGATGGAGGGATGGGTGTAGTAGGTGGTGTGCAGTAAGGAGTAAGTACCCTTGGGATGAGCACCGGGTGATGTATGTTAAGTGATAAATCACCATATTGTACACGTGAAACTAACATTACACTATATGTTAACTATACCAGAACTAAAATTAAAAACGTAATTAAAAAAAAAAAAAGAACAAGGCCCCTAAGAACATCCGTCCGGTGTTGTTTCCACTCTACCACTTTTCATTCATCAGGTTGTTTTTGTTCAGATGATCTGATTAGCTTTTACTAATAACTCTTTAAAGCAAGAGTTGGGGGAGGTTCTGGTTTTATTTTGAGAAAATTTGATAAATCAGTTCTTAACTTTCAAAGCAGATAACTTAGAGGTCAGTTGTCTATTTAACAAGGGTTTTTGTTAGGTCCTTTCTTTGGGAGTTTTATAATGCATTCAAGCATTTAATTGATCATGAAACATGTAACCAAGAGGGTAGGGATTTAGAAAACAATTGTACCTCAAGCCAATGCCAGCTAAAATTAGATATACCTTCATTACTCTCCCCATGCACTGTTATTTACAAATAAAATTAAGAATTTTGGGGGCACCTGAGTGGCTCAGTCGGTTGAGTGACTGATTCTTGGTTCCGGCTCAGGTCATGATCTCACAGCTCGTGAGATCGAGCCCCACATCACCCTCTGTACTGACAGCACATAGCCTGCTTGGGATTCTCTCTCTCCCTCTCTTTCTCTGCGCCTCCCCCACTCATGCATGTGCTCTCTCTCTCTCTCTCCTATACTAAATAAACTTTTTAAAAAAAGAATTTTTGAAATTGCGAACTAGAGAAAAATTTTTAATTATATAGCGCCCTCTTTTCGTGTATTATCCATTGTGTTAAGCAAAGTACTTGAAGCTAAATCCAAGACTCGTTCCCCAGGTGCTATTGTTGTACATGGGAGTAAGTTCTAGCAATCATTTGAAGTAGGGAAGGAATTTAGCTGTGCTATAATGCTTATTTTACCAATAATTTTCATTTCCAATCCTCTGCATTCTTTCTCAGCAGTCTGACTGAAACAATTTAGACTTATTGAAGATTTTTCTCATTATTTTCTTTTTCTTTCTCTCCCAGTGGCCTCTAGTCATGGTGCTTCCCCTAAAATATGTTTGCCATATGTGGGGAATTTTACAGAGCCTCTCTTCTGAAAGGTGTGTGTGTGTGTGTGTGTGTGTGTGTGTGTGTGTGTGAGAGAGAGAGAGAGAGAGAGAGAGAGAGAGAGAGAGAGAGAGACTGAGAAGGAGAGAGAGCAAGCAAGCCCACTTGTGTGTGTGTTTGGCAGAAGTTTCCATCCCAATGCCAAAATCAATGGTCTTTTATTTCCAGCAGGCCTCAGTGCACATCCAGTCTGATTCCCACAGCTGTCTCTGAGGTGCACCTCTCCACATCTTTAGTTGTTACTTTCCTTGCGAACTAATCACCCTGCGGATGGAAGATAAAAGCTGGAGTTCATAGCTTTAGGCGCTGGCTTTCTGCCAGAGCCGGGAGAAAAGGACAGTTTCGGCCAGCAGACAGTATGTTACAGAGAGCTCCAGCACTGTCCAGGGAAGAGTTGAGGGAGAAGAGTGGAATCTACAGCTTTGGAACGTGGCTTCAGTCTCTAATTAGAGTTATGTTTTGTTTTCCAGGAAACTAAAATCAATAATAGTAATAATAATAATAATAATAATAATAATAAAGGATAGTAAACAGTAACCAAGCTCTCACATGTATCCTGGCTCACGTACACAAACAAAAGGTGTACCTGACCCACTGTCCCTCATCTCAGAGGTGTGAGACCCCAACACTTAAACTTGAACAGACAGTCTCATGTTTTCACTTACCCAGGAATTTTGGAAGCCTATTTGACAATACATATTTATAGCTGTTGAACTCTCAAAGTTGTTAGGCTACCAACAACAGGTGCAACATACAACTCAGAAAGAAAGTAGGGGCCCCTGGCTGGCTCAGTCGGTAAAGCACGCGACCCTCGATCTCGGGGTTGTGAGTTCGAGCCCCACGTTGAGTGTGGAGATCACTTAAAAAATATATACGTTTTTTAAAAAAGAAAGAAAGCAAGCAAACATCCGTAAAGATTAATGGACTTGAGAAATCAATTTATAAAATTGCCATTACCTCCAAAGTTTCTAGGGAGAGACAAAGGATCTGAATGGCTCATGGTATAAATAATAGAGAGAAGTTAGGAAGATTACACAACCAAACTCCCCAAGTATTTCTTTCTCTAAGAAGTTTCCACTGGTACCACTTGCTCGCCTGGATTGATACTCCCTGTGACGTCATGAGCAAGCTACGGTAGTTTTGCTGCCTCCATCCTGGACCACAGGATTAAGTCGTATCATAATGATACTTTCAGGAAGAGTTCTATTTTACTATCATAGCAATAGTGGAAAAAGTACAGCTTTTACAGCCAGCTGTAGTTCGCCTGAATCGCACTGTGACCTCTTTTTGTTGTCACATGCTGGGCAAGTTCTCTGAACCCCTGTTTTAATGTCTAGAAGAGGGATATTTAAATAATAGGATATATCATACCTGGTAAGTGTTAACTTTCTTTCTTGCCCTACCCCACTACACACAATACTGCTCCCACTGAGGCTTCTTGATACCGTGAAGATTTAAGGGTGGAGTGGAATTGGAAAGTGCAGCTCAAATGAATGATAGTACCTATCTTCATACTCAGTAATCAAATATTTTCTGAAAAGTTTATTGTTGAAGGTTTTGGGGGAGCTTCTTAAATAGTTCAGGGTGCCTGTGTGGCTCAGTCAGGTAAGCATCCGACTTCAGCTCAGATCGTGGTCTCACGGTTCGTGAATTCGAGCCCCACATTGGACTCTCTGCTCTCAGCACAGAGCCTGCTTCAGATCCTCTGTCTCCCCTCTCCCTCTGCCCCTCCCCTGCTCAAGTTCTCTCTCTCAAAAATAAACAAGCATTAAAAAAAAAAGAGTTCAGATATTCAAAAAAGCAGGAAGATGAATGGTTGCTTTTTGCAATGCTAACCTTTGGGCATACTTACTTATTAATGCTTTTTGTTTTTTAAGAAATAAGATATTAGGAGTATAGTAAAAACTTTCTATTTAGCTCCCTCTAATCCCATTCCACTTGCTGCCTCCCCAGAGGTAACCATTGTATTGAATTTGATATTCATCATTCCAATGTATGTGTTTATATTTTTATTGCATAGGCTTTAGCCGTAACAGTCCATATTATTAATTTTTCATGTTTTAAAACTTTATATAGGTGGTGGTACGCACATAGCTTCCTGCATCTCCAGTTTTGTGTGCAGCATTACTGGGCTGAGATTTGTTCATTTTGACTGCTCTCGATATTCCACTGTCTGGCTCTATCACAATTTATCCATTTCCCCAGTAAAGAATATTTAGATTTTTTTTTCTCCAGTTTTTTGTTATTATAAACAATACTATAGCATGCTTGTATATGCCTTATGTGTACGCCTGAAAGAGTTTTCTAGGTATGCGTACCTAAAGTGGGATCATGACAGTGTGTGACATACATCATCAGCTTTACTGGATATAGCCAGATTGCTCTCCAAATTGGCATTCCAGTTTATATTCCTACCAATAGAAAAGGAAAAGAGAAATTACTCCCTGTCTACCATGTGAGCACGCAGTGGAAAGCAGCTGTCTGCACACCAGGAAGAGAGCTCTCACCAGAACCTGACCCTGCTGGTACCCTGAGTTTGGACTTCAGCCTCCAAAAATGTGAGACAATAAATTTCTGTTGTTTAAGCTACCCAGTGTGGGGTATCTTGTTATGACAGCCAAGCAGATTAATACAGAGCTACTTAGCCATTACCATAAGTGGAAGGCTTGTGCTTGGATAGGAAATTCAATATTGTTAACATGTCAGTTCTCTCTAATTTGATCCATAGATTCATTGCAATCCTAATTGAGATGTTGTAGACACTGACAAATTGAATTTGAAATGTATATGGCAATACAGAGTACTTAGAATACCCAAAACAGTTTTGAAAGAGAAAACACAGTTGGAGGACTGATACCACCTTTCCTTAAGACTTACTCTAGGGGCGCCTGGGTGGCGCAGTCGGTTAAGCGTCCGACTTCAGCCAGGTCACGATCTCGCGGTCCGTGAGTTCGAGCCCCGCGTCAGGCTCTGGGCTGATGGCTCGGAGCCTGGAGCCTGTTTCCGATTCTGTGTCTCCCTCTCTCTCTGCCCCTCCCCCGTTCATGCTCTGTCTCTCTCTGTCCCAAAAATAAATTAAAAAAACGTGGAAAAAAATTAAAAAAAAAAAAAAAAAAAGACTTACTCTAAAGCTACAATAATCAAGTGAGTGTGGTCTTGAGATAAGAATAGACTAATAGAGGGGCGCCTGGGTGGCGCAGTCGGTTAAGCGTCCGACTTCAGCCAGGTCACGATCTCGCGCTCCGTGAGTTCGAGCCCCGCGTCAGGCTCTGGGCTGATGGCTCAGAGCCTGGAGCCTGTTTCCGATTCTGTGTCTCCCTCTCTCTCTGCCCCTCCCCCGTTCATGCTCTGTCTCTCTCTGTCCCAAAAATAAATAAACGTTGAAAAAAAAAAATTTAAAAAAAAAAAAAAAAAAAAAAAAAAAAAAGAATAGACTAATAGATCAATGCAAAGGAATAGGGAATCCAGAAGTATACCCACATCCAGAAGCCAAATGTTTTCAACAAAAGTGTCAAACCATTTCAGTGGGAGAAAGATAGTCTTTTCAGCAAATGGTTTTAGGTGTCCAACTGGATATCCATATGGGGAGAGGGAAATGAACCTTGGCTCTTATCTTACACCATTCACAACACATCGACCTAAAACTACCATAGACCTAAATGTAAATGTGAAAACTATAAAACTTCCAGAGGAAATCATGGGGGGAATCTTCCAGACCTTGAGGGTAGGCAAAGCCTTCTTAGAAAGTACAAGAAAAGCATTTAACTTAAAAGAAAATGTTAATACTTGTTTGAGTTCCTGAAAAGATAAAGCTTCTATTTTTTTTTTTTTTAATTTTTATTTTAGAGAGTGTGTGAGCAGGGGAGAGGGCCAGAGGGAAAGAGAGAATCCCAAGCAGGCTCCATGCTCAGCACGGAGCCTGATGGGCTTGATGCAGGACTGAATCCCCTGACCCTGGGATCATGACCTGAGCCGAAATCAAGAGTCAGATGCTCAACCGACTGAGCCACCCAAGCGCCCCAAAGCTTCTATTTTTTGAAAGACACCATTAAGAAAATGAAAAGGTGAGCCATAAAGTAGGAGAAAATATTTTTAATACATGCATTTGACAAACTCTGTGCCAAATATATACAGGACTCTTAGTAAGACAGCCTAATTTTGTAATTGGACACTATATATTGAACAGACATTTCACAAATGAAGAAGTAAGCACGTGAAAAGCTCAACATCATGGTTGTCAGAGAAATGTAAAATAAAACCACAGGGATATACCATTTCACCCACTTGGTTGACTAAAATTAAAAATACTGGCAATACTAAATTTCAGTAAGGTTATGAAGCAGATTGAACTCTCATACATTGCTAGCAAAAATATAAAATGGCAGTTTCTTACAAAATTAAACATGTTTACCCAATGACCCAGTAATTCCAGTCCTGGGTATTTTCCCAAGAGAAATGAAAACATTGCCTACAAAATGACTTGTACACAAATGTTCATAGTATTTTAGTTATAATAGCCCCCCCAAATCCTAAACACCCATCAACGAGTAAATAGATAAACAATTGTAGAATATTCAGTTAATGGAATACTATTCAACCATGAAAAGGAGTATATCACACTGTGGAGGAGTCTCAGAAATATTATGTTGCTAGAAGCCAAGCACAGAAGAGTTCATATTATATAATTCCATTTACAGGCTTTTCTAGGATAGGCAGAACTAATCCATAATAACAGAAAACAGGTCAATGGTTTCCAAGAGCAGGGGTGAGGGATTTGTTGTAAAGGGGCATGAGGGAACTTTTGGGGGACATTGAAATATTCTGTGTCTTGATGGGTGTGGTGGTTACACATGTAAATTGGTCAAAACTCATTGGACTGAACAGCTAAAATAGGTACATCTTACTGTGTATAAATTATGCCCCACCAAAGTTGATTTAATATAAAAAAAATTTTTTTGAAATAAGTAGACACTCTGGATGTCGTTATATAAGTCAAAAGAAAAAAGAACCATGGAATTGTGTACGAACACTACAGGTATTTCAATGTAGCTGTTGTTCAGACATTTAAAATGGCACAGACAAAACAGATATGGCATGAAAATGTCATCCAATCTTTGAGTCATCCATTCACAGTGAAGCCAAGAATCAACCTGCTCACAGATTTAGTAACTAAACAAATTATTTGATTTGTTGAGGTAGCGTGTTCCTTGTATGTCTTCAAATGGTACAGATTGTAAACCAGCCAGAAGCACTGTGAAACCAAGTGTTACAACTATTGGCATCCCTCCAGGGAAAGTGTGAGAGCAATGTGCTTATTAGGACAGTGTTTAGAATTAGATTGAAGGGATTTTTTTAAATTTTTTTTAACGCTTATTTATTTTTGAGAGAGACAGAGACTGAATGCGAGCTGGAGAGGGGCAGAGAAAGAGAGAGACACAGAATCCAAAGCAGGCTCCAGGCTCTGAGCTGTCAGCACAGAGCCTGACACAGGGCTTGAGCCCACAGCCATGAGATCACCACCTGAGCCGAGGTTGGATGCTTAACCAACTGAGCCACCCAGGCGCCCCTAGATTGACGGGATTTTAACTGCCAAGAATTTCGGGAAATTTTAGTCAAAAACTGAAAAGAGCTTAAAATAAGAATATGAAAACCATCTTATAATTTAAGATTTTCATTATTTTTGCTTTGAAATTGATGTGTTTCCTTGTCTAAACATTGTTTATCCAAATCAAAGCAAACAAAAACTATGTAGGGAGAGCCATCTTTTACAAATATATTTTCTCTCTTTTTTTTAAGACCTTATTATTAAGTAATCGCTACACCCAATGTGGGGCTCAAACTTACAACCCCAAGATCAAGAGTTGCACGCTCCACCGAATGAGCCAGCCAGGCGCCCCTACAAACATATTTTCTACTTCGTTACGTCACAGGATTATGAACACAACGAAGTGTTTGTGTTTTTAATGAAGTGCAACGTGACCCCTTACCTGGGCTTAGTCTGTTCTTACTTCTTATACTTCTTTACTTCTCTGATTCACTGATACATAGCCACTTCTTCCTTTTAGGATTTTCTCTTGACTCTAATGATAGGGCAGTAATGTATTTTTCTTCTACTCCTCTGATCATTTGTTTCATTTACTGACTCTCTTGAATCTGCAGTTCTGTCCTGAGATAAAAATCTCTCCATATATATTCTACCCTCCTAAAGTCATACCTCCTTCTATAACTTTCAGCCATTTTCTCTCCCGTCTTTGCTGCCAGCGCCTGTCTTTCTTCTTAATTCTACACTTGCGCTTCTAGCTACCTTCCAGGCATCTCTATCTGGATTACTTTCCCAAATCTCAACTTCAACATACCGGAAGCCAGGGCTTTCCTTTTTGCCTCTGACCAGTCCCTCCACCTGATTTTTTTAAATAATTTGAGGCGAGATTCATGTAACATAAAATTAGCCATTTTTCCCAACTTGAGAAATAGGTTTAATCTGTATGTTTTTCTTTACACAGTATTTTTAAAAAATAGTGGTAAAATACACATCACATAAAATTTATCATCTTAACCATTTTTAAGTGTACCATTCAGAAATGTTAAATACAGTTCCACTGTTGTGTAACCAATCTCCATAACTTTTCATCTTAGAAAACTAAAGCTCTGTACCCATTAAACAACAATTTCACATTCTCCACCTCCTCCAGTCCCTGGTCACCAACTTTCTGTCTCTATGAGTTTGACTACTCTAGGTAATTCGTATAAGTAAAATCATACAGTATTTGTCTTTTGTGACTGTCTTATTTCACTTAGCCTCATGTCCTCAAGGCTCATCTGTGATATAGCATGTGTCAGAAATGTTTTTGTTTTTAAGGCTGAATAATATTCTGTTGTATGCATATACCTCATTTTGTTTATCCATTTGTCTGCCAAAGGACATTTGTGTTTCTTCCACTCATTGGCTAGTGTGAATATGGGGGCACAAATGCTTGAGACCCTGCTTTGAATTTTTTATATCTATACCCAGAAGTATGCTGGATCATATGGTAATTCTATCTGTAATTTTTTGAGGACCACCTTACTGTTTTCCATAGTAGTTGGACCATTTTGCGCTCCCAGCAACAAAGGTTCCAATTTCCCTGTCCTCACCAGCCCTTGTTATTTTCTGGGCTTTTTGTTTGTTTGTTTTTGATAGCAGCCATCTAATGGATATGAGGTGATACCTCATTGTGGTTTTAATGTGCATTTTTATAATGATTAGTGATGTTGAGCATCTTTTTATATGCTTGTTGGTCATTTGTATATCTTCGGAGAAATGTCTATTCAAGTCCTTTGCCCATTTTCTTAAATCAGACTGTTTGTTTGTTTGTTGAGTTGTAGGAGTTATTTTCTCCCATTTTGTAGGTTGCCTTTACGCTTTGATTGTATATTCTTGATGAAAAAAAGGTTTTAATTTTGATGTACTACAAAAAACCTCCATTATTTTGTTGGACCTAAATTCCCAGGGCTATTGGACATGCCCACACAGAAATTTAAAATAGAAGCTACTAAAAAATGGATTTTATTTTTTTAAATTTTTTAAAAGTTTTTATTTATTCATTTCGAGAGAGAATCCCAAGCAGGCTCTGCACTGTCAGCACAGAGTCTGATGGAGCATTCGAACTCTGGAAATGTGAGATCTTGACCTGAGCCGAAACCAAGAGTTGGACGCTTAACCGACCAAGCCACCCAGGCGCCCCAAAATTGGATTTTATTTACAAAATAAGCAAACTGTCTGCCATCAAGTTCTGTACAGGATAGCTAACACTCTTCCTTCCTCAAGGTAGCCAATTTTGAGAGTTGCTTGTGGTAGATTGTTACTGTTTTAATTATTCATGTTCATTTCCTGTAAGAACAGGGATCAGCCAACTTTTTCTGTAAAGGCACAGATAGTAAATATTTTAGGCTTTGCAAGCCACATGCAGTCTCTGTCACCCCTGCCATCACCACCACCTCTTCTCCTTTTCCTCCTCCTGTTTTGCCTTCTCCTCCCTCTCACTCTCTTTTTTATTTGATTATCCTTTATTTATTTTTGAGAAAGAGAGAGACCAGGGGAGGGGCAGCAGAAGAGGGAGACAGAGAATCCCAAGCAGACCCTGTGCTGTCAGCCAGAGCCTGACGTGGGGCTCGACCCCACAAACTGAGATCATGACCTGAGCTGAAGTCAAGAGCTGGACGCTTAACCAACTCAGCTACCCAGGTGCCCCTATTTGATTACCCTTTAAAAATGTAGAAACCATTCTTAGCCCATGGACTGAACAAACACAGTCCACAGGCCAAAGGCCTGTGAGCAGTAGTTTGCTAACCCTAGCAATAGTTTGCTAGTCGTATGAGGATTAAGTGCCCTTATCCACTGGCATGTGACTATGAGTGCATCCTATAGGAGAAGTGTCTATTCCTACTCCACTGATGTTGGGTTCCTCCATATGACAGTAAAAAGTGAGTGGGCATTGTATACATGATGCCTAAACAGAACCTTTAAAAACAATTTCCTGTTTGTTATAACTCTGCTGCTCTTTTCTTCTAACTTGAGAATGGCATGTTCCAGATAGGGAATACTCCTTCCGTTTGGGTCTTGGAATGAGAAGGTGTATAAGATAGAGCTATAGCCAGCCTTCAGCTACCAATATATAATGTGTATGAGAAAGAAGCCATTGCTCTAAGCCATTTATATTGGGGGATACTTGTTACTCAGCATAGCCAAGAAATAGCTGGCTAATATAATGCAATAGGTTTTTTTAAATCCATATATACACACATACATACATATACACAATAAGCAATACAGTTTAGATGGGGATGACTTTTAACTCAACTGCAGGCTGATAGAAGCTGTTTACTTAGCTTTGGAAATATTGGACTAGAAAACATATAGAAAAAATCCAAATGTGTACACATAAATACTGACAGTTGAAGAGAGTGAGTGAGAGTTTATCATTGATAACATACTGCTTTTAATTAAGATCAGATCCCCAAACAACGTTCTGTGAAGGGGATTTGTCATGGGGATGATGAGTCCAATAAAAATACTCAGCCTGAAATTGTTGGTTTTGAGAAGATATGATAAATGGGAATTTGTGAGTCTGAATGATCTTCCAAGTGTTCTAACCAAAATTTACAGGGCCTGATTCCTGGGAAGATCACAGTGTTTCTATGGGAAATAGTAAAATCCTGAGGGACACTGAGGGTATTTTAGACATTTGATCCACTATTTACTGAACCAGCTAATTGCTTGAATGCATTTGATTGCTACCTAACAGCTATAGCTTTGGGAATCATGGTATTCTATGTTCTTTTTGTTAATTAGATATTTTTAGAGAATAATGTAACACACATTCATGTTTCCAACAGCAAGGGTGAATAGTGTTAACATTTTGTCATATTTGCTTGACTTTTTTTTTTTTTTAATTTTTTTTTTTCAACGTTTATTTATTTTGGGGACAGAGAGAGACAGAGCATGAACGGGGGAGGGGCAGAGAGAGAGGGAGTCACAGAATCGGAAACAGGCTCCAGGCTCCGAGCGGTCAGCACAGAGCCTGACGCGGGGCTGGAACTCATGGACCGCGAGATCGTGACCTGAGCCGAAGTCGGAGGCTTAGCCGACTGAGCCACCCAGGCGTCCCAAGTTTACTTTTTTTTTTTTTTTTTTAATTTTTTTTCCACGTTTTTATTTATTTTTGGGACAGAGAGAGACAGAGCATGAACGGGGGAGGGACAGAGAGAGAGGGAGACACAGAATCGGAAACAGGCTCCAGGCTCTGAGCCATCAGCCCAGAGCCTGACGCGGGGCTCGAACTCACGGACCGCGAGATCGTGACCTGGCTGAAGTCGGACGCTTAACCGACTGCGCCACCCAGGCGCCCCATGCTTGACTTTCTTATATTAAAAAAATGATTCTGAAGTTGAGGTCCCCTTTAATTCTTCCCCTTGCCACTCCCCATACCCCTCCTCCCTGCATCCCTTTTCTCTCTCCCCAGGCAACCAAAATCATAGATTTGGTGTGTGTCAATCTAGCCAATCTTTCATACTGGTTTTCACATACAATTTCACGACCAATATATAATATTTTTATTTGTATGGTTTTTAAAAATTATATAAGTAATGCCATATTGGGGTGCTTGTAGCAATTTTCTTTTCTCATGCAGCAGTATGTTTTTGTGATCTCACATTTATCCATATAAATCTAGTTCATTTCTTTTATGTGTTGTGTAGTGTGCTATTATATAAATATGCCACACTTTATTTAGACATTTCCCCATTAATCAATCTTTAATTTCATTCATGCATTCATTTAACAAATATTTATTGAGCACTTACTGTGTTCTTGGTACTCTGCTAGGTATTCCCATTGCTTTGCCACCATGGTACTCATAACGATAGTAAATTTTCCAAACATAAGGTATATGCGGTGATAGTTATTCAGAAAAACATTAAGGGACATTAGGAGTGTCACTGAGGGAGACAGATTGTTATGTTAAACAGTGCAGTCTGGTGAGCCTCCTTAATGATATTTTAGCAAAAAAGTTAAGGTGAAGGAGTCAGCCAGGTGGCTATCTGGGAGAAGAGAATTCCTATCACAAAAAAGAGCCCTTGCAAAGCCCCTAGGGTGGGAACATGCCTGGTGTGTTCAGGGAACCCGAGAAGGCCAGCATGGCTGGGGAAGAGGGAGCAGAGAGGGAGGAGGGCTGGAGGACTGCAATCACAGAGGTTACAGGGTTGAACAGGAGTCGATGATCGTGCCTGGTCATGTAGGCCATTATAAGGACTTTGGCTTTCACTCAAAGGAAATGGGAAGTGCTGGGTTTTGAACAGAAAAGTCGCATGATCTATGTTTTTAAAAGATCAGTTCAGCTGTGTTGAGAATAGATTGTATGAGCAGTCAGGTGGAAGCATGGAGACCAATCAGCACGTTATTACAGTAATCTAGGTGAGGGTTGATGGTGCCTTGGACCAGGGTGCTAGCAGAAGTGTTAAAAAGTGGTAAGATTCTGAATATATTTTAAAGGTAGAATTAACAAGATTTGCAGATGGATTAGATGTGGAGCGTGAGAGAAAATGAGGGGTGAGAATATCTCCAAGGTTTTTGCCTAAGTCACTGCAAGGATGGAGTTGCCACCAACAGAGATGACATCTGTGGACAGAACAGGTGCAGGATGGAAGAGTGGGAAGTCAGTTTGGGATGTGTTGAGTTTGAGGTGTCCCCTAGGTATCTATGTAAAGATGCTCGACAGTATATAAGTCTAGAGTTCAGCAAGGTGGTCTGGCTGAAAGTACAAATTCAAAGGTCATCAGTTATATAGATTGTATTTAAAACCATGATTACAGGGGCGCCTGGGTGGCTTAATTGGTTGAGTGTCTGACTCTTGCTTTCAGCTCAGGTCATCTGATCTCACGGTTTGTGAGTTTGAGCCCTGCGTTCGGCTCTGTGCTGACAGTGTGGGGCCTGCTTGGAATTCTCTCTCCCTCTCTCTCTTTCAGCCCCTCCCCCACTCGTGCTCTCTTTGTCTCTCTGTCAAAAATAAAATAAACTTAAAATAGTATATTTCCAGGGTTGTGCATCCATCACCACAATCAATTTTAGAACACTTTGTCACTCTAGAAAGAAACGTTGTGTCCATTGCCCTCTCCACCCACTCCCTGGCAACCAGTACTCTTAACCTTGTCTTCTGTGGATTTGCCTTTTCTGAACCTTTCATAAAAACGGAATCATACAGCGTGTGTTATTTTGTGATTGGCTTCTTTCATTTAACATAATGTTTTCAATGTATATCCATGTTTTAGCATTATCAGTACTTCATTTGTTTTTATTGTTGAATAATATTCCACATTTTGTTCATTCATCAGTCAACAGACATTTGGGTTGTAACCACTTTTTAGCTATTGCGAATAATGCCGCCATGAACATTTGTGTAAAGCTTTTCGTATGGATATATGTTTTCAGTTTTCTTGGGATACACCTAGGAGTGAAATTGCTAGTCATAGGATAGGTAAATCTATACCTAACCTTCTGAGGGGCTGTTAAACTGTTTTGAAAGTGGCTGCATCACTTTGTGTACAAGCGTTCCACCATCAATGTATAGGGATTCCAAGTTCTCCATTTCCTTCCCAAAACTTGTTATGGTCTGTCTTTTTTTATTTTAGCTATTCTAGTGAGTGTGAAGTAGTATTTCAATGTGGTTTTGATTTATCTTTTCCTAATGACTAATAATGTTGACCTTCTTTTCATGTGCTTATTGGCTGTTTATCTTCTTTGAAGAAATATCTTTTCAAATCCTTCTCATTTTTTACTTGGATTTATTTGTCTTTTATTGTTGAGTTATAAAGCGTTTTCTTATATATTCAGGATACAGTTCTCTTATCAGATGTATGATTAGCAAATATCTTCCCCATTTTGTGAATCATCTTTCACTTTCTTGATGGTGTCCGTTGAAACACAAAAGTTATTAATTTTGATGAAGTCCAGTTTGTTGATTTTTTTTCTTTTGTTGCTTATGCTTTTGGTGTCATATCTAACAAGCCACTGCTTACCCCAAGGCCATGGAGATTTACTCCTGTGTTTTTTTTTCTGAACATTTTATAGTTTCAGCTGTTAACATTTAGGTCTGTGATCCATTTTGAGTTGATTTTTATAGATGATGAGAGGTTAGGGTCCAATATCATTCTTGTGCATGTAAACATTGCATGTAGATATTCACTTATCCCATCACCATTTGTTGAAAGGCTATTCTTTGCCCCCATTGAATTGTCTCAGCACCCTTGGTGAAAATCCGTGGGCTGTAGATGTGTGGATTTATTTCTGGGCTCTCGATTCTATTGGTCTATATATTCTATCCTTATACAAGTACTGCACTGTTCGATTACTGTAGTATTACATTGACGGATTTTTGGATGTTAAACCAAGCTTGCATTTCTGGAACAAATCCCACTTGATCATGTTGTGTAATTCTTTACCTATGTTGCTGGATTTGGTTCATTAGTATTTTGTTAGGATTCTTGCATCTATATTTGTAAAGGCTATCAGTCTGTAGTCGTCTTTTGTCGTGATGCCTTTGCCCGACTTTGATACCAAGATAATACTGGCCTCCTAGAATGAGTAGGGAAGCACGCTTTTTTAATTTTCTGGAAGAGACTATGAAGAATTGGTATTTATTATCTTTAAATTTGTAAGAATTCTCTAATGAAATCCCGCACACACTTAGGGTTCACTTTTGTCATTGCTGTTTGTTTGTTGACTTTCCTTCATCAATTCTGTAAAGTCTGTCTACACTGCCATGTCTAGCCACTTCAGTCTCTGTTGGGTTAGCTTAGTGTTCAGGTAAAAATTGAACAGACATTTCCAAATGCCTTGATCCTGTATTCTTGACCCTTTGCTGAGGGATTTATACAGGGTCTGAAGGTGGGGCAGAGGTGAAAGATTAGGATCTCTTCTGGACATGTGCAGAGCCCTGCACGTGCGTGTGTCCTTTTAGATGCCCTCGAATATGTCAGTCAGATCTTTCCCCAGTACCCCATGGCCATATTATTTCCCAGCTTTTTCCTAGTTTTTAGCTAGCCTCTTGTTTTCCCCTACTGGTATCAGCACCTCAGACAGCTGCAGTATTAAATCATTGCTGCCGATTATTTCTGGAAAATGTCCTACAGATAGGGTTTTTACCACTGAGTGGGCTCGAAGTGAGGTCCATTAACAGCAAGCCCGGCCAGTGAGGTTTTTCCACAGAGGTGTCAGACAGCTCAAGGAGTGACAGTTGTATGTAGATGAGAATTGACTTTTCGAGAAGCTCCTAACCCAGTCTTTCCCTTCCAGTGGCTGCTAGGCTGCTGGTTTTCAGAGCCACCACAGACATGGGCAGGGGTGATGGGAATAGGATGAGTTTAAATGCCGCACAACTCTGTTTTCACTGAGATTCAGATTATTTCTGAAGTAGGTACTCTTGCCATTATGGCAAGCCTTTGGTTCCTTTTCCAGAATTCTATAAAAATTGCCTTTGACAATTTGTGCTGGTGGTCTCATTGCTTTTATGGAAGAGCAGATTGTCAGAGGGTATTCCTCTGCCATTCCAGAAGTCCCTCCACCTTATTTTAAACACCAAAAATTGTAAGCAATCCAAACGTCCACCTTCGTAGGATAAATTGTGGTATATTCATACAATGGAATACTATAGCAATGAAGATGAGTAAACTATTGCATTCAACAACATGAATGAATTTCATAAACATAATGTTGAGTGAAACACCAAAAATTTTATCTTATCCAAGAACAAATGTAGACTTGCTAGCTTTTTATCTATTTTTGTAAACTGAACACGCCCATGAACTTGTACCCAGAATGTTCTTCATGCCCCTTTCCAAATAACCTGTTTCTAAACCTTGATATAATTTGAATTATTTAGTATATACTTTTTTGTGTCTGGCTTCTCTCACTCAACATTATATTTATGAAATTCATTCATGTTGTTGAATGCAATAGTTCATTCATCCTCATTGCTATAGTATTTCATTGTATGAATATACCACAATTTATCAATCCTATGTAGGTGGACATTTGGATCGCTTACAATCTGGGGTTGTTACAGTGCATTCTGCACATATATTTTTGCAAACATATGTGCATACTGTTGTTAGATATATACCTAGAAATGGAACAACTGGGCCGTTTGTTATATGAATGTTAACTGTAGATGCAGTCAGTTTTCAAAGTTGGTACACCAATTTACATTCTCACAGTAGTGAAAAGTATTAAATGTACCCAGTATCCTTGCCATACTTGGTTTTATTTGACTTTTTCATTTTAATCATTCTGATGTGTATGTATGGGGTCACATTATGACTTTAATTTGAACTTAATGCATTTGGTCCATTTTTATGGTGCTATCTGCTTTTTTCTAATTAATTTGTAGAAATCCTTTATATTTTGTATATCAATATATTCTGTGTAGATTTACAAATATCTCCTTCCACACTGTGACTTGTCTTTTCCTTCTTTTTTTTTTTTTAAGTTTATTTATTTATTTTTGAACGAGAGAGAAAGTAGAAGTGAGGGAGGGGCAGAAAGAGAGAGGAAGAGGGAGAGAATCCCAAGCAGGCCCCACACTGTCAGTGCAGAGCCTGATGCAAGGCTCAAACTCACAACATGAAAGCATGACCTGAGCCAAAATCAAGAGTCGGACACTTAACCAAATGAGCCACCCAGGCGCCCCATGTCTTTTCCCTCTTTAAATGGTAGTGTTTCAATGGAGTACTATGTGGCAATGAGAAAGAATGAAATATGGCCCTTTGTAGCAATGTGGATGGAACTGGAGAGTGTGATGCTAAGTGAAATAAGCCATACAGAGAAAGACAGATACTATGTGGATCCTGAGAAACTTAACAGAAACCCATGGGGGAGGGGAAGGAAAACAAAAAGAGGTTAGATTGGGAGAGAGACAAAGCATAAGAGACTCTTAAAAACTGAGAACAAACTGAGGGTTGATGGGGTGTGGGAGGGAAGGGAGGGTAGGTGATGGATATTGAAGAAGGCATCTTTTGGGATGAGCACTGGGTGTTGTATGGAAACCAATTTGACAATAAATTTCATAAAAAAAATAAATGGTAGTGTTTGATAAAATTTTAGTAAACTTGATGTTGTTTAATTTATCAATATTCTTTGCTATTTACGTTTAGTAGTTATCGGATCCTGTTAAGATTTTTTGCTGGCTAAAGGAAATCAAATGCAATCAACTGATTTAATTTTTTCTGCAAAGTTTTAAAAGCACCTACGATTTATGAAGAATATTTTAGTCTACCTTGACGAACAACAGTGCTTTCCCAAGAGTGTATTTTATGAACGATTGTCCTCTTTCATTCACAAAAGCATCCACAAAACATCAAGCCTTAGGATCAAACCCAGCAATTCCATTGAGTATATTTTCTCATCCCATTTGTTTCTACTGGACTGTCTTCTATTTTCAGAGATAACAGAGCCTATTAGATGTGAAATTCTCTAACTTTTTGCTCTCCACTCCTATCCCATAAAATAGATCCTCATCTGTATTTATTTCCCCTCTTCCTGCTTCAGCGGAAGACATTTCATAGAAAGTGGGTCTATCCCACCTTAAAAAACAAAATAAAATATGGGGCGCCTGGGTGGCGCAGTCGGTTAAGCGTCCGACTTCAGCCAGGTCACGATCTCGCGGTCCGTGAGTTCGAGCCCCGCGTCGGGCTCTGGGCTGATGGCTCAGAGCCTGGAGCCTGTTTCCGATTCTGTGTCTCCCTCTCTCTCTCTGCCCCTCCCCCGTTCATGCTCTGTCTCTCTGTCCCAAAAATAAAATAAAACGTTGAAAAAAAAAAAAAAAAAAAAAAACAAAATAAAATTTGTATTCTCTAACCCCTACTAGTTATTATTCCCATCTCTCTCCTTCCTTAAAGAAGGAATATCTTACGTATGCGATAAAATTGCACGGAACTAAATATACCCACACAATGAGTGAGTATACTACTGGTGAAATCTGAATAGGGTAGATGGAT
This sequence comes from Puma concolor, assembly GCF_028749965.1. NCBI lineage: Eukaryota > Metazoa > Chordata > Mammalia > Carnivora > Felidae > Puma > Puma concolor. The sequence goes on along the minus strand of NC_141674.1, from coordinate 102,446,647 downwards.
TGTATCCAATTCAATTTCCTGGTTGTGATATTGTAGTTTAGTCATGCAAGATGTTGCCATTGGAGGAAATTGGGTGAAGGTGTATTGGGTTGCACTGTATTATTTTTTTACAGCTATATGTGAATCTACAATTATCTCAAAATAGAAAGTTAAAAGTCTTTCTGAAACTTATCCGTAAGAGTAATTACCATTTATTGAGTGCTTGCTGTGTGCTAGGTACTGTTCTAAGCACTGTCAGGTGGATACTGTCGCTAACCTCATTTTATACATTGACAGAACAGGCATAGAGTGATGGAGTCACTTACACAGGGTCACCCAGCTCACACGTGGCAGAGCTTAGCATTCAGATCCGGGCAGCCTCGTTGCAAAGGTAGAGCTCTTCACTCGGCTACACGTCTTGTGTAATCTGCCTTCCTGCCACCTTGTCACACTTCAACCCACCCCTCCTTAATTTAGCTCCCATCCCACTCACTCGGCTGAAACTGCTTTGCCTGGACCACCAAGTCTGTTACTAAATGGAATGGATTCTTCTGGGCCCTTACCTTTCTTCCCGCAGCCTTTGGTATTGTTCATGCATTCAGCCAGTATTTACTGAGCACAGGGCGCCAGACTCTGCTTTTCTGCTACAGCTGAAGGATGTATGTATCTTCACTTGTTACAACTCGGGGATCAGAATTTTCGGGCCCTGCTGACTTGCTTGTGGGTGGTTGACAAGCCACCTTCTGTGTCCCATGCTTTTATTTTTCTGTAGCTAAAACAGATCAGATTGTTATTTTGTTTGTTTCACAACATTTAGTGGGAATGACTATATTTAGATACTGTTTCCACTTCTCCCCAGACAGAAATCTGAACCTTTCCAAGCAGTTGTTGTGAATATGGATACATTAAGAGAGCCAAATCCTGAAGTATTTTACCCCTTCTTATACAATTATTAATGATAAATGATTAATGATACAAATGATCTGAAAGTTGCCTTTGACTCTTTACCTACCTTTTTCTGTATAAGAATAATTTGGATTATTCTTATGCCCCCTTATATGGAAATACCAGGAAGATCACTGTATAATATTAAGTAGGTTTCATTCCATATGTTCAAATAAAAAAGCCACTCCAAGGAAAATACTTGATTTCATGAAAACACGGTGGAAGCTTTTTGCATATCATCAAAACTGAGCATTGAAGGCCAAGTTGAAGGAAAGGAGTCAGTCGTCTCGTCTCTTTCTACATATGCACGGTTATTTTTCTGTATTTTCATTCCTTTCCCTAATTCAGTAAAGGAGAAAAAAAATTTTCTCCTACTTCTTCATGCCAAGAAAACAACTCTTATTTTATTAGTTCTAATGGGAATGTGTTTTGCTTGATGATTGGAAGCAACTATAATCCTCCTGCTCCCATGCAGGGTTACTGTTTTTGTCTGTTAGCTGTTTGTTTACAGCAGCAGTTAGCAATTTGTATGGACAGTGCTGTTCTCAATGAAACCCAAATGCCTCTTGGAAGAAAGATGACGGATTCAGCCCAGTGACTTGCAAAACTTTAAAAGCAATTCCTTGTCAAACATGTGAAAAACAACTCTTCCCTCTCCATGACTCGAGGAAAAAAATGAGAAACTATCTTACACCAGATGGTGATTCCTTGCTAGTAAAATGGGCCAGGGCTGACTGGGCCCCAGTGCTTCATGTTCCCTTTGCAAAACCCACAAAGAACACATTTGGGGCCACTTTTCAGAGTTGGCAACAGTCTCTGCTTTTTAAGGAAATCATATGGACACCAAAAAAAGCCACAGTGGATGAAGGGCTCGGAATCCCCAGAGTCCAGAAATGGGATACTTAGCCTTAAATTCTAAGTCATCAATTGGAACCTGGCCTGGACCCAGGAATCATCCCAGCTGTTGCCAGGTTTGGTTACTTGATTAAATTTGGTTAAAACAAATTGAGAAAAGGTTATATTCTCTTGTTGACTACAGCTCTTTTTAAAAAGAAGATGGAGGGAGGAGGAGAGGGAGAATGGAGCACAAAAGAAGAAGGAAGGTGGAGGAAAATGGAAACGAAAAAAACAAAACAAAACAAAACACCTTTGGAATGATGAAGTGATTAGCAAATTTCTAATTACTCCAGATCTAAGAGATTCAATCACTGATTTTTAGGCCAGAACCTTCCTCTCCTAATACTATTTACATGTAAGGTATTATAGTTGCTTTCACATATTTATAAGTTATTTAAAGAGGATTTGAGAGAGAGAGAGAGAGAGAGAGTGTGTGTGTGTGTGTGTGTGTGTGTGTGTGTGTGAGTGCGCATGCATGTGTCAATTTCCTGGCTTTTTAAAGATGGAAAGGATGCGTCGGGACATAATGAAGCCCTTTCACTGACGACCTTGAAGCAGAGTCTGGCCAGCCACTTGCTAGGGGTGTCGTGAAGATCTAAACACTAGAATAGTAATTGTATTGGTTAGTTTTAAATTTTTCTTCTTCATCTCAAATGCTGTGCATTATGAATCAGCCCCCTTTGCCTGTCGTTTTTTAAATTACCTTGATTTGCACTTTCCGTCACTTGAGGTAACACCTGTTTACTCTTGCCTTATATGCAAGAAAACGTTGACCACCTTCGCTAACGTTCTGTTTTATTTCTTTAGGTGTCTGAACACACACAGTTGAGTTGGATCCTTACCTGCCTGGTCAGACTGCCCCGGTTACAGCATTTACACCAGTGGAAGGTAAATGCTGGTGATCTGATTAATAAATAAGGAGTTCAAAGCTATTTTTTTCTCCTGTTTATATTTGTGTTAGGCTCTGGGAATCCTGCGTTTACTCGCCTCCCTGGTCTGTTACTCACTAGTGGCTAGAACAGCATTTTAACCTCTCTGCCTCAGGGTCCTAAATGGGAAGTAAGAGAGTTCTCCAAAATTTCAACTTAAAAATAGGATAGGGGAGCCGAGGTGTCTCAGTCGGTTGAGCGTCCGACTGCGGCTCAGGTCATGATCTCACGGTTGGTAGGTTCAAATCCCCGCATCGGGCTGTGTGCTGACAGCTCAGAGCCTGGAGCCTGCTTTGGATTCTGTGTCTCCCTCTCTGCCCCCCTCCCTGCTTGTGCTCTGTCTCTCTCTCTCTCTCTCTCTCTCTCTCAAAAATAAACACTTAAAAAAATTTTTAATAAAAAAAACAGGATAAAAATGTCCAACTTATTAACTATTTGATTTTATCTGTGTAGGTTGAATCAGAGCGATCTTTGGATAGATTTGGTAATGACTTAGAACATTATAATTAACAGACAGTCACAATTTCTGGATTACTGGGCTCTGAAGTTGCCTCCCATCTCCACTGTAATTAACTGGCAGTCAGGCTCAAATGTTTCCATTGTGGGGAGAGGAAACAACATATTTTATTTAACATTTATACAGGTTGAGTCCAGGCAACAGTTCAAACCCACAGAAAAATGAAGGCTGTACTTTTTCTAGAAAGCTCAACTGAGAAAGATAAAGTGGATAATTCATAGTACTTCACTCCCATTTATTTTTGCAGTTGGATAACCTGAGGGTAGGTAGCCCCCATGTATGTCAGCCTTGAATTTCAGTTTCAAGCTTCTTTCCAGCATATTTTCAGGGCCATTGGTTTCTTCAAAAGCTGGTCCAGAAACCTCCACGTGAGTCTCAGCAAGAATCAGAGCTTTCAAGCGGCCGGGCCTAAATAAGAGGTAGAGTTAATACTGTAGAATCATTACCTGCCAGGAATTAGAAACAAAATTTTTTAATGTTTTCTACCATATCTTGGTTTTAGGCAAGACTTTGCCATTTGATCATAATACTCTAAGTTGAATACTGCAATCCGTTTTATAAGAACTGAATACTAACTTAATGGGAAATGTTCCCACTTTAAAATCGTGTCCGAGGAGCTCCTGATAACACATTACTAGTGAATGCACAAGATGGTTTCCCCCACTACCCAAAACTAGAACATTCCTCTTTCATAAGCCACAGTGGAGTAGAACCAAGAAGCACCTTTTCATAAAGGTGAAAATCCTCTTCCGATTTCTTCCAGTTATCAAAAGCAGGCACTACCGTAAGTCATTTGCAAAAGCAAAGTGGCATAATGAGAACTTTCAGGTAGCAGGGGAAACCTATATTCTGGAGAAGCCTTCCCTCCAGTCCATGATATTTTATTTGTGGGGAAAAACATGGGTTTCAAATGCCAGCCTTATCCTAGAGCGTGTTCCTGCCTTCTCTGGTCATTCCTTCATTAACAAATACCATCAAGTCTCGTATCACATTAGGCGCTGGGGTTACAGCAGTCAACAGGAGGGACAGAGCCACTCTCATGAGGCTTGTCATCTATTTGGGCAGAGACAATTACACAAGCCATCAGAAAGTGTGAACAGTGATCAGAGGGGAGAGTTCCAGGACTGTAGAAGGATCTCCGAGCACCTAGCTTGGTTTTGATTAGGGGGGATAGTAGGGTAGAAAGGTGGAGTCAGTGTTGCTTGAGGTCAGGGTTATTTGGAAGATTCTACAGGGAGTAACACAGATGTAAGGCATCTGAGGCACATAATAGACACTCAATAAATATTAATGCTCTCCACATCTCCCCCTTCCTTTGTAATTTCGAGATCCAGTATTCTAATATAGAAAGACTAGGAAGCTAATGCAGTAACAGTTTTTAAAAACTGGGTTCTTTTCCCATTTGCTCATTTCCAAATTGAGCTTTCATTATCTTTACCCAGTGATCATTGCAAACTGGGCTTTGTAGTGGACATTGTAATCAAGAGATGTACTGAAGGAATTATACGTTCAAACTTTTCAAGTTTCCTTTGAATGCCTTATAGCATTAGATGCTATAAGCCAGAAACTACTTGAAGTAACCTAAAGAGTTAACTTTGTACCTGACTTGTGGAACATTGACATTAAGAGGGTTAAAGAGGAGCTGTTGCTTTTCAAACCCAGACTCAAAGGGTGTATCTGCATGTTGGTTGGGGAAGCCCGAGTGGTGAGCCCATGAACTTGGTCCTCAGAATCATGCAAGTGTATATATTCAGTTGTTCAGTTCATTCAGAAATAATCAGACCTCAGGGAAGTGATTCATATTAACTAAATGAATAATGTCTGTACACCAAAATAACCATGTTTCATTTTACAAGAGAGATGCTTAGGCCTTGAAGCAATGACCAGTAAACTGTATGCAATATTCCCTATTAAGTAGTTCTGCCCAGAGCACTGTTACCAAATGTTCTGCCCAAATTACCTGTTATCAATGCTTAGCTGTGGCAAGGGAAATGCTATCACTAGGGCTTATGTTCGGTGGGTACATACTCGTAGCTTGTGGTTGGTATCCATTAATTAAATACTTGTCGTATCTCTTCTGGTGTTACTATCAGCTTCCCCATTAAGGAAACACTTTTCATCTATACAGTCTGTCTTGTACACTGGAATCACTTTATGCCCTCTAGTTTTCAGTACCTACAGACCAAGACAGATTCACAATTGATTAGATTAAAATTTTCTCTTAGTTTCGTTTTTTAAATGCCACAACTTTTTGTTTTTGGTTTGGTTTGGCTTGGTTTTTTAAAGAATTTTTTTTTAATGTTTATTTATTTTTGAGAGAGACAGAGAGAGAGCGTGAGAGGCAGAGAGGCAGAGAGAGAAGGAGACACAGAGCCCAAAGCAGGCTCCAGGCTCTGAGCTGTCAGCACAGAGCCCGATGCGGGGCTCAAACTCACAGACCGTGAGATCATGACCTGAGCCGAAGTCGGACGCTTAGCCGACTGAGCCACCCAGGCGCCCCTTGGCTTGGTTTTTTAAATGTGATTTTAAGGGGGACCTCACATTTTGGTCAACAGCACAGGGTGAGACTTTCAGGGAGGTTTCCACAGACACGATATGGTGTTTGATGTTAACTTATCAAATTAATTAATTTGCAGGAATCTAATTTCATTATATTTTCTGACCTTACTTGTGAAATACAGAGTTCATCTGATTTGGAAACTAGAAATCCCCCCCTTTTTTTTTTTCATTTTATTTGTGTATTTTTTAATGTTTTAATTTACTTTTGAGAGACAGAGAGTGCAAGCAGGGGGGTGGGGCAGAGAAAGAGGGGGACGGAGGATCCAAAGCGGGCTCTGTGCTGACAGCAGCGAGCCTGACGCGGGTCTCGAACCCAGAACCATGAGATCATGACCTGAGCCGAAGCCAGACACTTAACTGACTGAGCCCCCAGGGCTCCCCAAAAACCAGAAACTCTTATACGCTTGTTTTAATTAAATGGATAAGAAATAGTGGCCGTGCAGGACTCGTTAGAGGGGCAGTGGTGAAGTAGATGTCCCTTATTCCTGCCTGAGCCTGCAGCATGAAGACAAGCCAGCCCCATGGCTAGTGTTGCTAAAAGGAACTGAGATATAATGCTAGTCCTGGTAGCTTCAGATTACCTTTTGCGTGCTTTAAAGATTTCTTTATTTAGCAATATAATTAGGTGCATGTCGGATTTCATTCTCTCCTCTCTCTTCACCGCACAGGCAAAGACTGCCACCCAGAAGCATGGCGGAACCGCGGGCCTGCTCACGTACCCAGTGCTCCAGGCCGCTGACATTCTGCTGTACAAGTAAGGAGCAGAGCTTACCTCTGGTCTCACACGTACTCATGCTGACAGGAGAGTGAACCGATCCCGAAAAGATTTGGTTCGTGGGGCAAGGGGACATAGAAAGGATTGTGTGAATCAGTTCGCGTCTATTCCCCAGTAGGAGATACAAAATGATAGAAGTATGTTTCCATATGGAACGAGTAACGTTAAGGGCTAACACCTAAATAGCACTGGCTACGTGTTCAAAACTGTCATAAGTGCTTTATGTGCATTAGCCCACTGAATCTTCACCAACCCTTGTAAAGATAGCACGACTATCATCCCCATTTCACAGATGAGGAAATTAAGTTAGTGATTTGCCCAAAATCATGTAGCTAGCAAAGCTTGGAGCCAGGACTTGAGTGTAGAAAGTTTGAGTGCAGAGTTTTTGTGCTCTTTTTTTTTTTTTTTTTTAATGTTCCTTTATATTTAAAAAAAAAAAATTTTTTTTTAACATTTATTTATTGTTGAGAGACAGAGTGCAAGCAAGGGAGGGGCAGAAAGAGGGAGACACAGAGTCCTAAGCAAGCTCCAGGCTCTGAGCTGTCAGCACAGACACGGGGCTCAAACTCTTGAACCGTGAGATCATGACCTGAGCTGAAGTTGGACACTCAACCGACTGAGCCACCCAGGCGCCCCAATGTTTCTTTGTATTTTGAGAGATAGAAGGAGAGACAGACTGTGAGTGGAGGAGGGGCAGAAAGAGAGGGAGACACAGAATCCAAAGCAGGCTCCAGGCTCCGGGCTCTCAGCATGGAGCTCAAAGCGGGGTTCGAACTCACGAACTGCGAGATCATGACCTGAGCCGAAGTCGAATGCCTAACCCCCTGAGCCACCCAGGCACCCCGAGTTTTTGTGCTCTTAACCACTCTGTAATATCTACTTCCCTGGTAATAATTAAACTTCAGGGGTTTTAAGTGTTGACTTCTACAATCTAGACTCTCAAGCAAGGCAGTTTAATACAACTTGTCTGCAATTATGGCAGTCAACCCATGCTTTCCAAGACCTTAGCGGCTAGCCGCATGGACTGTTGACAGAGGAACTGAATTTTAAATTGTGTTTCAGTGTAATTAATTTAAGTTTGAATGGCCACCTGTGCAAGTTTTTCAGCATGATGTAGAGTTGCTCTGCTTGTCCCGGACCCACAGTCCATGCAGTCAGCCAGTGCTGTCCTTTATGGCCTCAAACCCTACAACCAGAGGCCGCCAAGGCCTGCCCTCTCTGACTGCTGGCCAGAGCTTCTGACCTCATCCCTCTCCCAGTTCTTCCCTGCCATCCCCAAGTCACCTCCCTCAGCCCTCCATTTGGCCTTCTAGAGAGAAAACTTCCCAATCAGCACGCGCATAGCCAAGCCTTGCTACTATGAACACTTCTGATGAAAAAGAGAAACTCCGTGAATCTTTTCCCCCCTCTACAGCCTTGATCCTTCCCTAGGAAAACTAGAATTCTTTGCATGTAATTATGATAACAGCATGGAGATGATTGGATATGTACCTTGTAAGAGTCCTTGTGCAATTAAGATGGAAACAGCCAGAAGAACAGCCTCTTAGCTTTACAAATAAGGAGTGTCGTTTACTACACGCAGGCTATCTTTAACTCCATTTCAAACGTACACATAAGGATTGTGTGTTGTTTGTTGTATTAACTTGAATACTGGATTCCCAACAGCATTTACTACTTATAGTAAACTTTTGACTTAGCCTGGAAAATCCAGAACACTTTTCTCCAGGAGTAGCAAAATGAAAGTCTAATAAAGATCTAACATATCTTCCAGCAAAGTGGCATGTTTTCTCACCTGTAAAATGGGAATCATGATTATCATGCACAGGATTATTAAGGGATTAACATGAAATATGGGCCAGGAAGTGCTGTGGCTGGGATCTGTCAGTTGGTCATAACTAGTGATGATTGTCTTTAAGGATTATAAACTCATGTGAAATTTCACTTCCCAGGGGGTCTTCTGTATAGAAGCAAAGGCTGAGATTTTTTGGCACCAGGATATCGAGCCAGTTGATTTCCTTAACAGTTCAAGAACTACAATGTAAAAGTCCTCTAAGCTCAGGGCTGTGAAAAAAGAATAAACTTGAACAAAAGTGACTTCCTCCTTTGTGATACCAGGGAGCACAGAGAGGGAGGGAACTTTTCAGGGCTCTCTTTCATTTTCCTAGCTTTACAGATACAGCCCAGTGAGGTTGAGCAGTTTATCCAAAGCTGCACAGCCTGTCAATGGACAGGGAAGCATCAGAGCATGATTATGGCCTCCTGAGGCCTGTGCTGACCCTCCTTAAGGAGTCAACAGTTATATTAGGGGGCAAGATCATCACATAAGTAACTAGGACAATACAAGGTCATATATACTGAAGTGATGACAAATTTATTTTTACCAGTTGCCCAAAAGACAATTGGCAGGATGATAAAATCCTGCAGTTTCTTTCATCTATAAAGTGGGCCAATGGGACATAGCTCAGGGGTTATTAAACAAATTATGTGTGAGTTGACATCACCTACTATATGCTCACTACACACATTTTAAAAGTACAAGCAACATTTTAAAAGGCTGACATTGGCAAAAGTAGCCCAAGGTCCCCAAATCTGACACATATTCTGCCTAAGCTTGTGGATGTCTTCTTCGCTTACAGAAAACAGTAAGTATTTCAGATGTTGCTGGTATACTTGAAGAACTTTCAGTAGCTTCCTGCCTCACTTTGCCCTGACACTAGCAGGTTCTCATAGTTAGTTAATGTTTCCAAGGATAAATAATATCTTTCTAGCATCAGCTACCCTCCAGCCCACTCTCTGGAAGCAAAGAAGTTATCATACTGTATATAAATATTCCTTTTTTGACTTCTGATCCAGGGGCGCCTGGGTGGCTCAGTTGGTTGAGCGTCCGACTTCGGCTCAGGTCATGAACTCGTGGTTTGGTTCATGAGTTTGAGTCCCGCGTCGGGCTCTGTGCTGACAGCTCAGAGCCTGGAGCCTGCTTCGGATTCGGTATCTCCCTCCCTCTCTCTCTCTCTCTCTCTCTCTCTCTCCATTCCTCCCCTATTTGCATTCTGTCTCTCTCTCTCTCTCTCCATCTCAAAAATAAAGATTAAAAATATTAAAATAGTGGATATTTGAAGAGAGACAAAATACCCAAAAGTAGCATTTGCTCGTAGTATTATTTTGCATCTGCATTATTTTTCTGAATATCCAATTTCAAATAACTAGCTATCTGTTGAGTAAATGTTTCTCTCTCACTTTCTCTCTTTCTCTCTCCACACACACACACACACACACACACACACACACACACACAGTTGTAATGAACATACAGCAAATACATGTTAAGTACTTGTACTGCCGCTAACCCAGAGAAAGGCACCATGCATGGACGTGAGGCAGAGGGAAAGAAGGAATCAACATGAGGGGGGCATTATTTGGCAGTCGCTGTACTAGCCACAGCACACCTGTCATCTATTCAGAGTTTGGGACAGCTCTGTAAGGTAGGTAAGTGATATTATCCCCATTTTACAGATAAAGAAGTGAAATTTTAGAGTGGTGCCACGAAGTCTGCTCGGATAGAGATGACAGTGGTTACCTGGGCCAATCGGTTTCTTTCTCTCAAGAATGCAAACAGAGAAATACAGGAAGAGGCTGAGAAGATAGTGAAAGCAAAAGCTGACACGACATAGGAAAATGGGGAAACAGAGGCCTCAGGAACTGTGAGTCAACAGAACCAAGACCCGCCAGGAACAGAGTATACAGAGTCTGATGACTGGTCAGAAACGTCACCCTTGGTAATATTCCAGAGAAGAGCGTAGTCAGCCCTAATGTCTGAGAATCAGAATCCGACCACTGCCATTGAGGACAGCGGAGATAATCAGTTCCTGAAACTGCTTTGGAGACTTCTGGCTGTTGAACTACATCCTTTCTCTATGAGGCCGGTCTGCCCCCAATTTGTATGACATCCTGAAAGCTGCCGGCCACATCCTCACCCACAACTGCCAAGCAGTAGTGTCTCCTCTTGGTCTTTGACTTTCCAGCTCTGCGGCAAGTGCCTGTGGTAAACCAGAAGCCTCTGGAAATGTGGCTTGCAGGCTGCTAGCCCCTGGAAATAGAGAAATTGCCTAGAAGGGAGAGGGTGGGGCTGAGATGTCAACAGATAACCCAGGACACTCTCCTGAAAGCAACAGGAAGCTCTTTGTGATTTTCAGGACAGCGTGAGATGATCTGATTTATACTTTTAAAAGTCAACTGATGGAAGTACAGAGAGTGAGTTGCAGGGGCCAAGAGCGGCTGGGGCAGTCTGTTCGGGGCTCTTTCACTAGTCTGTCTGGACCGTGATGGTGTCGGTGAAGATGAAGAGAGTAGGCAAATTTAGGAGATTTGGGGAGGAAAGAGGGATAGAGCTTCCCGATGGAGTGGTGGGTATGAGAAGGGGGTCTCAGTGACCCCGCATTTCTGACTCGTGGCTGGATGGATGGTGTCGCCATCCATGGAGACTGGGAATACTGTAAGTGGACTAGCCAGAGGAATTTATAACTTCACGTGGTGTTTTCTCTCCTCAACTTCACTAGAGGTAAAAATCTTCATTGTATCTCTCACAAGACCCAGCACCAGGCCATGCACATCATAGTCCCGAAGTCGGGAAAGAATCCCTGAATTAGACATCATTACGGTATATCCAACAAGCAGCCAGTGATGGTGAATTCATCCTTTGCAAAAGGAAAAACAGCACCAAACTCCACCCCACCCAGGCTGGTTAGAGGCAACATCACTGAAAACTCACCAACATAACCAAAGTAGGAAAAAAAGAGAGGAGGACAAAATTCTGTGAGCAGATATATGTAGGCAATGATTATTCATCTGGACACTAATTTTGCTGGAGGGTGGGGTGGATCCCAAATAAATGTGGATACAACTAAGAACCGAACAAAAGGAAAAAACATGAGTTAGTCACCAGAGAAGAAGATCAGACACATTATTATGTGACAGAAGTTATAACAATCAAAATTATGAAAGGCTTTTGTTTTCTGTTGTATCTAAGGAAGCACAATCAGGATAAGTTAAAAAAAAGAGAGAGAGAGGAAGGAAGGATGGAAGGAAGGGAGGAGGAGGGAAGGAAGAGAAGGGAAAAAAAACTGGGGAAAAAAGACATATTAATATGGATATCATTATATAGGGCATAAATTTTAAAAGAGCAGCTCTAAATTATCTGATGATGAGGACAGAGGTTGAAAATATGAAGAGAATAAGGCCCATAAGTGAGCAGAATCAAAGACAGGCTGAATTAATGTGAAGTGTGAACCCAATGAATGAGAAGTAAGGGCCAAGATAAATTATAGGAGGTGAGGAGAGCAGTAGGAGCAGAGGGAGAAAAGACTAGAAACAAACAAACTAAAATCAGAGGAAAAAGCCAAGCAGGGCAATAGGACCAGGTGAAAAAAATTAAAACTTTTTAATCCTTTTTTCAAAACAGCACAACCTCACAGAATTGTAAGAAAAGAGGCACGGATCTCACAGAAAGCCAAGAGGCATGCAGAGTCATTATGAAAACTAAATGTGTTTTCTGTTTAGGTTGGTTGCTTTGTGGATCTGGAACCATTTTGACATGTGGAAATATTCATTTTGATGTGCCTAAAGTGTATTGATTATGGTAATTGCTTTTTCTATGTTAGCTGCAGTCCATTGTGATTTCCTATGGGCTACTGTAATTGCTTTTTAACCTGCCCTGTTGGCTAATTTGGTTTGGAGGAGTCAAAGTGACCTCTGCGCGTCAGCCTGACTAGAATCACAAGACAGAAGAACCAAAGTCCAGTCAAAGAAGAGAAACGTAGGAGGGGGGTGTTGTGTGTGTTTACCTCTGAGAGGCGCGCATGCGGGCTTATGGGCATGGAAGGAAACCTAAAAAGGAACATTTTTGGTTTTACCACTTAGGAAGCCAGTGACTTTCTGTGTGGAAGAGAACAATGGACAAAGCCAAGCAACCATTTTGTAGAACTTCCTAAATTCATTTACTGACCTTAGACAAAGAGAAACCACTTCCTGATCCATCGTCACGGTCCCTGTGCTTTGCCTGTCCGTTAATTATTCTGTCTCTGTTTTTGCTTAAATTAAAGGGGTTCTCAGAATTCCTATAACATGCTATTTATACCTGGGGATTGCCTAATCAGATATGTGAACCATCAAATTTGTTTTCTATATGTATCAGGATCGCTGCCCAGGTCTGTGACTGTCTCTGGGATTATATGCTGGTATTTATGTTTGTGGTATAAATCACCTGGCAAAAAAGGAAAGTGATCCTGGCTTGAAAAAAGTCACAATGTACCTCTCATCAAGGTCCCTGATGGTATCAGTCTTTTACCATTTCATACTTCATCATGTCAGATATTAATGAATATCTATTATATCAACAGCTAGTGTTTATTGAGCTCTACTGTCCAGTATTATGCTTGCTTATCTCCTTTAATCCTTGAAACAATCTTATGAGGTAATAAGCACCATTATGACACCCAATTTACAGAAAAGTAGGAAGCTTGGCTATGGTAACTCACCTAGTAGCTGGTGGAGCTGGGATATGAACTCAGATAGTCTGACTTCTGACTCTGTGCTCTTATCTTATACTGATGACAAACCGATCTTACTATGATTTTTCGCTTGGTATAAATCTATATAGGTCACAGTGCCCTCCTCTTAAGATCATTCATTTATTCAATAAATATTGTCACTTGATCTTAACCAAAAGGCCGAGAAGCCATTACTTACTCAACAAATAATTGTTGAGCTCCTCAAATATGTCAGGCAATTCCTGTAGGTACTGGAAATAGATTCAAAAAGAAGACAAACAAGCTTTCTAAAAGCTTATTTTTCAGCCGGAGAGAAAACAATATACAATTAAATAAACAAATGAAAGAACATAATTAGATTAGGATTCATACTATAAAGAAAATAAATAGGATATGTGGAGAAGAACAAGAGGGAGAAATCAACATTGGAGAGTATGGCTGGGGAAGGCTTCTCTGAGGAGGTGATATGTAGGCTGAGACCTGAAATAAAGGAGCCAGGCTGAGGCAGCTAAGGGAGGAACATTCCCAAATTCTGGAAGAGCCTCACACGCTCACCCAGGTCACTGATACGACCTGTTCGTGGGATTTCACTCCTTACTGCTCCTGACTCTTCTGTTTTGTGTTTGGTTTTCTTTATTTCATGAATTCACTTCTTTTCATTTGATCGGTTTTCTGTCACCACCTATGTTCTCCGTTTCGTGGTCCTGCTTTTATCTTGTGGCATGATGCCTTTTTGAATCCCATCGAGGGAACCAAGCAGTTTTCTTTTTTTTTTTTTTTATGTTTATTTATTTATTTTTGAGAGAGAGTGAGCGAGCACATAAGTGGTGGAGGGGTAGAGAGAGAGGGAGATAGAGAATCCCAAGCAGGCTCCACACTGTTACCATGGAGCCCGACGTGGGGCTCAATCTCACGGACCTTGAGATCATGACTTGAGCTGAAATACAGAGTTGAACCCTTAACCAAGCAACACCACCCAGGCGTCCCAAGCAGTTTTCTTTAAAATGCAAAACTATCTGTTTCTTGTAAAAGCTCGCTTTCAAATGTCTGATCTTCCTCAGGATCTAAAGGGTAAAGTCCCCCTTCCCTTGTTCCACAGTACTTTTCACGGTCCCATATTGGGCTCTTTTACTTGTCTGTCTGAATTTTATGGGCCGGGTGTTTTAAATCCATATTGGAACAAGGGAACCTTTCAAATAACGTCTGCCAGTCTACGAAAGGCCCTTGTGTCCACCTTCTGCCTCCCTGGCCGCTAGTTGAATTCCCTGCCCAGAATTCAACAGGAGGGCAGGACAGTGTGTCCAGTTGCACATGCCAGTCAGCTAGGTTGGTACCGCTGGCCCGAGAGAGAGCTTTCTCCTACCACCTGTCTGGCTCTTTCACTCTCTGAACAGAGGCATTGCATGCAAAAGAGTCTTCACCAGGTTACACTGCTCCCATGTCGCTTTCTGCTTCAGTGTCTCACCTTCTGCGCTTCCCTTTTTCATTCAACACCTGTAACCTGAGTGCCGTCCTTCGCTGGCCGGGATGTGTTCTGTGTCCTGGGTCCGGCAGTGGCCAAGACAAACAAGGCCCTGCCCTCGTCCCTCGTCCCAGAGAGCCCTCGTCCCAGAGAGCCCAGAATGAGCTCTCGTCCCATTCTTGCGAGGATACAGTGCACCCTGACCTGCTCCTGCCGCCTCCGCTGCGTGTCTGGTTACTTCCTCTTGTCGTGACTGAGTGTCTAAAGAGTCAGGCTGATGAGACAAGGGCCGCCCTGGCGGCAGCAGAGGGGTGTCTGCCCCCATCCCGCGGGGCATGGGTTTCCAGCAATGGGGGCTCTCGCTCTGACCCTACATGGCCACCAGCTCCACCAGTCACTCTTTTCAGTGCTTCTGTTGATCCTCACGGTTCATGAAAAGTCTTCTCAAATTCCGTCTTCAGGTGTAACTCTTGCTGCTAGTTTTAAGTTATTTATAGTTTCTTTGCCTTTATGGGTATTTTAATACGAAATTGACATAGGTTCTCTTGGAATATAGTGCCGACCTGCAATGTTGGTTCTCCGATGTTGCGTTGGGGAGTAAATGTGGGATAGTCAGTGCCAACGTCTAGCAGGAAGGCAGAGATATAGTCCTAAGCCTTCAGAGACACAGCAGAGCTAGAGGCAGAGCCCCAGAATCATCAGAGGAGAAGGGACGTGTAGATCCCCAGGGGAAAGCTGATGAGCTCTCTAGTGATGAGAGAGAACCAGTGAGCCAAGATGATGTTTTTAGAAATATCAACACTTAATGGACAAAAGGGAGAGAAAATAAGCTACACATTGCTCTCTGTTGATTCTGTTTCTTTTTTCCTCCCCTGTGAAAATGTATACATACATAAATAAATATTCATCAGGTCTTGATTATCCGCTTTGCCAAACAGATGACCCTGGGCTTTTTTCCCCTCACAAACGTCCCCTCTTTGGGGCCAAGCTAGAGAGAAGTTGGAATGAGAGTCAGGTCACGGGCGAACCTCTGGCTGCATAGGCAATGTTCGTGAGCATCCTTCCGAAATACGGTGTAGTACCATTTTAGAATTATTCCCTACATAGCTACCGGTGTCTGAAGGCTTACAGACTTCAAGCAACTCCACTAAGCACACGTTGTCTCATTTCACCTCCACAATAGTATGGGGTAAATATTATTACTCCCATTTATAGTGAGAAAGTTGCCTATGATAGGAATTCTATGATTTACCCAAAGTCACACAAAACGAGAGTGGCAGAGTCAGGATTTGAAGCTCAGAGCCTGAGCTCTGAGGGCCATATTGCATTCCCACCCCACCCCATCCACACACACACACATGCACACAAACATGCACACATGCACACAGGGCAACTGCATGGGTATTTGAGGGGCTGTATGAAAACAACTAATATTCAGAGATTTTTTTTTTAATAAATAAAATATATTACTTCCATGCAAAAGAAGTGTCAGAGTTGCTTTCAAACCTATACTTACTTACTCTAAACTTCAAAACATTTATCAACATTCATTTTGGAAATACACTCTGCGTTATTTTATGACAGAAACAAATATTAGTTTCATTAGCTGACAATCATACCTTGTTATTGACCAGAAAGTACTAAACATACATTCACCAGATTTACCTCCACAGGACTTTTGGGTTATTGTAAAAGATTATTTTTTTCACTCGAATCAAAATTTCCCACTATATGAATATTCAAAAGAATCTGCTACAAAATCATGTAAATTCTTTACGGTTCTATAACTATAGCACAGGAATATTCTTTTTTTTTTTTAATGTTTATTTATTGTTGAGAGAAAGAGTGCGAGTAGGGGAGGGGCAAAGAGAGAGGGAGACACAATCGGAAGCAGGCTTCAGGCTCTGAGCTGTCAGCACAGAGCCCAACACGGGGCTGGAACTCACAATCTGTGAGATCATGACCTAGGCCAAAGTCAGATGCTTAGCTGACTGAGCCACCCAGGTGCCCCAGCACAGGAATGTTCTTATGCAGCTATTAAAAAATTTTATTAATGAAGACCACATAGAAACATGGGAAATACCCATTATGTTAACATGAAAGATGGTATGCATATTATACTGCAATTATGTAAAAATATGCATCCATAGAGACAAGAACAAAGACTAGAAAGTAATTGGCAAAAATAAAAATGATTGCAAAATGAGGGATATTTCAGATGTTTTCAAAATGTTCTCCAGTGTTTTACTATATTAAAGTAGCCAGTCTGTACGCTTTGTTTGCTCATGCTCTGGACAGCTTTGTGAAGTAGACCAGTAAGTAGCCTGTGGGCAGTAATTCACAAGGGAAACATAAGATCTCTGCCAGTTTTTTAAGGACCACTGCTTAACCACAGGGATAGGAGATTTTCCTCTATATAACAAAGTAGAATAGTTTTCCTCTTCTGAGGCTGTTTTAAAAAGTTGTTATTTTCCCACTCAAAATGTACAATTATCGTGTAAATATCCAAATTCACTTTGAGGCAGCTGTTTTCACAGGAAGAACATGAAACTGTTTTGATCAAGAAACAACAGCACTTTATTATCTATATTATCAAACGTAAACTCCCCAACCAAGTATTAAAGACTTAAAATCTCCTATGGGGCGCCTCGGTGGCTCAGTCGGTTAAGCGTCCCACTTCGGCTCAGGTCATGATCTTACGGTTCGTGGGTTCGAGCCCCGCGTTGGGCTCTGTGCAGGCAGCTCAGAGCCTGGAGTCAGCTTCGGATTCTGTGTCTCCCTCTCTTTCTGCCCTTCCCCTGCTCAATTCCTGTCTCTCTCTCAAACAAGTAAACATTTAAAAACAGATAGATAAATAAATAAATAAATAAATAAAGACTTAAAATCTCCTGTCTCTTTCCCTAGTAATGCTTCCCCATCGAGACTTCTCTGTAATGGCTCATTGTTCCCTTGTTTGACATGCTGCATCATGATCCAGCACTGCAAATTTTATATATGGGATTAAAATAACCATTAGTGAAGCTCCTATATTCTGACATCTTTGTCTCACATCTCTATTTTTTAATAAAATGAAATAATAAAATAAAATAAAATAAAATAAAATAAAATAAAATAAAATAAAATAAAATAAAATAAAATATTGCGGGATACAATTCAGGTCTCCTTTTTGCTTTTCCCCAGACCCACTGCCCTTCCCTCCTCCTCTGGGGGCAGCTACAGTCATGGCTTTGTGCAGGGGTGGGGGCCGCTTCCGTGTGTCATCCTACTTACATATGCAGCTGTAAACAATAGACAGTACTTTAAGATCTGCACGTCCGTGTACTCTACGTGTCTTCTGCGACTTGGTTTCTTCATTCAACATTGTTTTCAAGATCTGTCTGCATTGTAATGATAGATTTGTTCATTTATTTCAAGTTCCCTGCAGCATATTAATTGTGCTGTGATTGCAATTCACTGAAAAACGAAGGAGCATATTCCAAAAAGATCTTGAGTTACTCCCTGTATGACAGGGAGGAAAAACCCTTGCCGGAAGAGCTTTCTGCCATCTTTGATTTGAAGAGTGGATTGGAGCGGCTTTCAAGTGTGAGCGCAAGCTCTGGAGTAAAAAGCATCTGGCCAGGGCTAGGGTAATATGTGCTGACTGGGCGAGGGAACAGGAGTGGTTTTAAAATACAATTATGCTTAGAGCATATGCTATTTAAGATACCATTCCTCCCTCCCAGCAAGATCCTGTCACACTGGTGTTGATGGCTGTATTCTTCTGCTATGGAAGAAACAGAACTAGAGTTGACAAATGTCTCTTTGGCATTTGTCTGATACGTAGATAAAGAATTGGGCCTCAATATTCCCTCTGTAGTTGGTGAACATTTGTTGAACACCAACAGTGAAATAGGCACAGGAAAGGCAGCTGCTTGCAATATCATCTCAGTATAAGCAGGAGCCTTGCTGAGTGTTTCTGTCTGTCTTTTATTAAAGGTCCACACACGTTCCTGTCGGGGAGGATCAAGTCCAGCACATGGAGCTAGTTCAGGATCTAGCACAAGGGTTTAACAAGAAGTATGGGGAGTTCTTCCCGGTGCCCAAATCTATCCTAAGTAAGTAACACACATATGACTGTTAAATCAGGCCATGTTTCCAAGACAGGACTGGATAATGGACCAAGGCTTGGGATTTCTCCGGGGCTAAACTTGGCTTTCTTGTGGACAGGCTTCAGGATTTGTAACTAGAATCCCCATCTTTCTCTGTACTGTGGTAGACCTTGTTAGATTATTGGATAAAATAACTAAAAAAGTTTGAAAAGTATGGGAAAGGCTAAAAATGAAAAATAATCAAATTCATTAAATTATATAATATGCATATATATATATTTGGTAAATTATATAATATTTTGAGAGTATGAGAAAGACTTAAAATGGAAAATAATCATTTTTATTAAAAAGGATTATATAATTTACCAATTATATATATTTGGTAAATTATTTTATATGTATATTGAAAACATATTAATAAATCAATGTGCTAATATTGTATTATTAATATATCGTATATTAATATTTTATATATTTAATACTTTATAATGAATTACATATATATATGCACACACATACTTCCCTGGTTTATGGATGGGGATACTAATGGTTGGCAAAGCTAATTTTGCATCCAAGTCATATATCAAGTTGGTGGCAAAGCTCTTCTGATTTCTTTTTTTTTTTTTAATGTGTATTTATTTTTGAGAGAGAGAGAGAGACAGAGTGCAAGCGGGGGAGGGGCAGAGAGAGAGGGAGACACAGAATCTGGAGCAGGCCCCAGGTTCTGAAAACTCTTCTGATTTCAAAGCCAGTCGACCTTGCCTTCCCTGCTCACAAGAAAACAGTCAGAAGACTGAGAACTGCTGAGTCATCAGCTAGATAAAACAAGAGGGCACTGATCGTTCTCACACTCTCCCTTCCTAAATGCACGACATCGACAGAATGTACCGTCCACCCAGTGGATCTGACATGGCACCTGCAGCTTGTGAGGTAGTACTGGTCTGGAATCTTCTTGAGGAAAGAAGCTGTGAATCTCTATCAATATTTCAGTAGCGATGCAGATTTGTGGCAAGGGCAGAGATCACTGAGCCCAATTAAACTGAGCGTTTATTAAACTGACTGCATTTACGTGGGCCCAGTATCTGATCAGAAGCAAAAGGCAGGTATAAATTTCTAAGCTATTGCAACAGTTCGCACAAATAAAAACTGGGCCTTCCATGCATTGAAACCTTCTTTTAGCAACAAGTAATATTTTAATGCTTTTGCCTATTATTGTTTTTCCTATTTCAACTTGATATGTTTCTGTAATAGCCATAAAATAGGCAATTATTAAAAACACTGGTTTATAAAGCACAGCTTAACATCTTGATTCTATCAGAGCAGTAAGTGAGTCACTTCTGTGTGTGTGTGTGTGTGTGTGTGTGTGCGTGCGTGTGCACACACACGCGTTGGTATATACTTATATAACTGTGGATAAAGAAATGAAAGCATTGCCACAGATTGTTAAAATTTGTTGGGGGCAGGAAGGGCAGTGGTTGTAAAGGGCAGAGAGTGATTAGCTAATAGAGAAAGAGAGAAGGAAAGAAATAGATCAGACTTTTTAAAAAGGTAGGCACAGCTAGGTATGATTGATATATTTTCATTTGTGTACGATTATACATTTTATGAGTATATATGCATTAAGAGATGCATGAAAATATGATCAACAAAATGTTAACAGTATTATTACATATTACAGGGGATCTTTATTTTCATGCTTATATAAATGGCTTGAATTTTTCACTATGAGTATTTGGTATTTATATAATCAGATAAAAATAACAAAGTCATTTGGCAAGAAATAACAAGTGTTGGCGAGGATGTGGAGAAAAAGGAACCCTCATGCACGATCGGTGGGATGCAAACTGGTGCGGGCACTGTGGAAAACAGTGTGGAGGTTCCTCAAAAAATTAAAAATAGAACTACCGTATGATCTGATAATTTTACTGTTGGGTATTTACCCAAAGAAAAGGAAAACACTGATTCAAAAAGATATATGCACCCCTGTGTTTATCGCAGCATTATTTTATTTATAGCCAAGATATGGAAGCAACAACCTAAGTGTCTGTCAACAGGTGATGGAAAAGGGGGATGTGGTGTATATATACACAATGGAGTACTGCTCGACTATAAAGAAGGATGAGATCATGCCATTTGAGACAGGCTGGGTGGACCTAGAGAGTATTATGCTAAGTGAAGTAAGTCAGACTGAGAAAGACAACTACCACATGATTGCACTCATAAGCGGAATCTTTTTTAAAAGAGTCAACAAAAAGCAGAATCAGGCCTATGAGTACAGAGAACAAACTGATGATTCCCTGAGGGGAAGGGGGTTTGGGCCAAACGGGTGAAGGGGAGAGGGAGGTACAGGCTTGTAGTTATGGAATGAAGGAGTCGGGGGAACAAAAGGCACAGCGTAAGGAATGGGGTAATAGCATTGGAGGGTTAGATGGGTAGATGGGGTAATAGCATTGGAAGGGACAGGCGGCAGTTATACTTGCGGTGAACATGGCATAATGTCTGGATTTGTCAAATCACTACGTTGTACGACAGAGTTGGTGTACGACTGTGTGTCAACCATACTCACTAATAATAATAATAATAATAATAACAACGTCATTTGGTATTCTCTGCACGTTTTAAGATCTAGACACTGACATTCCTGGTGATGTTTTCTGATTTTGGTGTTGTCTTCTGGTTTTGGTTTCGGTGTGTGTGCGTTGGCGTTTTCCCCCAGCATCGATGAAGAAGGTCAAATCCCTCCGTGATCCTTCGGCCAAAATGTCCAAATCGGACCCTGATAAACTGGCCACCGTCAGAATAACGGACAGCGCGGAGGAGATCGTGCGGAAATTCCGCAAGGCTGTGACGGACTTCACGTCGGAGGTGACCTACGAGCCGGCCCGCCGGCCGGGGGTCTCCAACCTGGTGGCCATCCACGCGGCCGTGACCCGCCTCCCCGTGGAGGAAGCGCTCCGCCGCGGCGCCGGCATGGACACGGCCCGCTACAAGCTGCTGGTGGCCGACGCTGTGATTGAGAAATTTGCGCCAATTAAGAGGGAAATTGAAAAACTGAAGATGGACAGGGGCCACTTAGAGAAAGTTTTACAGGTCGGGTCAGCAAAAGCCAAAGAATTGGCACACCCCGTGTGCCAGGATGTGAAGAAATTGGTAGGGTTTCTGTAGGAAGCTTCAATCCCAGAAAGGCGTTTATGCCTTGTGGTCTGTGCACTCCAATAAAGGCAGCTTTCCTCACAAACGAAAAATTGTGGCTTGGGGATGTTTAATTTGGTACCCATGATTATTTGCTTCATTTGATAAATAATGATTTGTAGCCTTCAAATAGAGCAGTATTCTAAATCATCAGCAAAATGCTGTGGCTAAAGGAAGGGGGGAGTGGGGGAAGAAGGAGGGAAGGAGGGAGGAGGGAAGGAGGGAGGAAGGGAGAAAGGAGGGAAGAAGGGAGGGAGGAGGGAGGGCAGGCAGGCATAAGTATCTGAACCCTCAATTATTTGAGGCACATTCCTTACCCTGAATAGGTACACAAATGTGATTGAGCTGAGCAGCAATTTGGCAAATGGAGGTATCATTTGTGTCTCCAGAGTACGTATTACTAGGCTTGCTCCACTTTATGTGTCCCAACACTTTGAAATGTTGTTATTGTTGTTGTTGTTGTTGTTATTGTTTAAGTAATCTCTGTGCCCAGCGCCCAACATGGGGCTCACACTCATCACCTGGAGATCAAGAGTCACACACTCCCCGAACTAAGCCAGCCAGGTGTCTCTCTGTCCCAAACCTTTTAAAAAGTAGTATATAGAGTCTAGAATCCTTAGGATCCCATTTGGGCCAATTTGTATTGAGATCTTATAAAAACTCAGTTGATATATATTATGATTCATTTGTCACTAAGATAGTGCCTGCCTAAATGTATTTAAGCTGCTTAAATTGCTCCCTATGAGACCGCGTTGACTGTCCTAACAAGTTGTTTTGTTTTGTTTTAATTCAGAAACGCATGATACAGTCTTCTGAGAAGGTTGCATTTCAACTTGATTTATTTCTAGTGCAAGAATGCAAGTTCCTGGATTCTGTTTGTACTACATGCTTCCTTGCCTTCACCTCTAGTTCAGTATCACCACCCCTCTGGGAAGTATATGAGGGGGAATGCCATTTTACACCCAAGGACAGTGAGGGTTAGCTTGTGCAAGATCACTCAGTAAGAAGAAAGTGCAAGATAAAAGCCTTCACTCCTTAAAGAGTAGTACTTTTCTCATCAGCACAGAACCAAAAGAGGCCACGCGTATGAGACTCCAAACATTCTTATTTTGAAGGTGATTACTCGAAATGTAAGACCTGAGCTATGGAGGCTGTTTATATCGGTAACCCAACCAATGGCCGCCTGCTTTAAATTTGCTCAAAATCCCCAAGGCAAGTCCTGAGCCCTGTCTCCTATGTTTTATGCAGAGACACCTCAAAGTATATTTTGCCAGACTACAAGAATAGTGAGGCCTGCCAGATCAGATTTTCCCAGTTACCAGAAGCTTCTCACCTCACCTCTACTTCAGCCTCTCTGAGTCATAACCAGTCACCCTAAAACCTAGCTTCTCTGCACTTTCTGAATATGGAAATGACAATCCTGACTTATGACACCAGGACCTGTTAAAAAGATTGATTTTGTAAGAAAAATTGCATGTAAGTTTTTTGCCAGTGGGTACCATGGCCACTTTTATACATAAGAGACTAGTATGTTAGGCAAAGAATTTGTACTCATATTTTTTTTAAGTTTTATTTATTTTCAGAGAGAGACAGAGTGAGGGGAGGGGCAAAGAGAGAGGGAGAGAGAGGATCCCAAGCAGGCTTCACATTGTCAGCCTGGAGCCTGATGCAGGGCTCGAACTCATGAACCGTGAGATCGTGACCTGAGCCGAAATCAAGAGTCAGACGCTTAATTGACTGAGCCACCCAGGCACCCGCCTTACTCATGTTTCTTAAGAGAAAAAAGTAGAGTGGTCTTCTTAGAAGAACAGATATAAAAACACAAGATGCTGCATCCTGGAATCCACCCCAAGTCCAAATCCTTTTTGGGATCTTTTCTTGGAAGGGGTATCTATAGTCCTAGAACTTCTTTGGGCATATTTCCTCCAAAGCTCTTTTTTTTTTTTTTTTTTCCTTTCAAAGGAACCGTAGTATGAATACTGGAAAATGAGAAAATTAAAGATGGATCTACCAAACCAATTTGTGTGTGTGTGTGTGTGTGTGTGTGTGTGTGTGTAACCCACTTACAACACCTTTCATCCACAGAACTAAAGGCACCATGGAAAGGACCGCTGAGGAGAAAAACTAGGGGACTTGTGATAACTTCCAAAGAACAAAGCCCTCACAGGCGAGGGTGAGGGTGAGTGTTCTGCTCTTATTGTCTTTGAAAGTGACCTGAGGGCTCATCACGTCCAAAATCCACGCGCATAGTGATTGAGAGATGTGCCCAGTGATCTCAGGAAGTAGAAAAATGAGCCAAGACAAGAACCTAGATCTCTTCTCACATCCTTTCCACCTACTATTTGCAGGCCTCAGCACAGTCTTTTCACAGAGATGAAGAATTGGAAGTCTAACCAGTGGCTCACCTCAGGAGGTGATTTTAATTGTCATTTTCCATATGTTTTGTGGAGAATTAAAATGATGAAAGGTATTTCAGACGGCAGTAATCATGGCCACGTAACTTGGTGTTCTGGAGCTCTGGCAACTGACAAACCCCATTTCAAACCCACTTTGACTGACTGTCGCTTGGAATACATTGGGAGTATCTTGTCCTTTGTAGGTGCCTCACAAACATTTATGAAAATAATGTCAGAAAATGAGTTAGAGAGATCTATTGAGGTGTGGGTTGTGTTTCAGAAACCTTGATGCTGATCCTAAAACACTAAATAACACTCCCGAGTTCTCACATATATCAGGCACCATGCCAAGTGTCTTACCACAGTGCTTTCCCAGGTGTGGTTCCCTGACCCGCAGCCTGGGCACCACCTGGGAACTTGTCAAGAATGCAGATTCTCTGGGGGCGCCTGGGTGGCTCAGTTGGTTTGGCGTCTGACTTCAGCTCAGGTCATGATCTCACAGTTCGTGGGTTCGAGCCCTGCGTCGGGCTCTGTGCTGACAGCTCGGAGCCTGGAGCCTGCTTCGGATTCTGCGTCTCCCTCTCCCTCTGCCTCTCCCCCACTCAAGCTATGTGTCTCTTCCTCTCAAAAATGAATAAATATTAGAAATTAAAATTAAGAAAAAGAATACAGATTCTCTAGCTCTACCCAGACCTACTGAGTCAGAAATGTGGGGAATGAACCCAACAATCTGTGTTTTAACAACCTTCCAGGTGATCCTGATGAACAATAAACTTGGAGAACCACTGCTTGATGTGTATTCTCTCATTTAATTCTCTATCCCAATACAGTGATACTATTGTCAATTTCGTATTACCAAGGATGAAACTGAGGCATGAGAGTGCTCTGTAGGTGCTCACCAGCCTCAGTGGCTATCGGCTAGTGGACTGGACAGTGCAGATAGAGAATATTCCATCATCACCAGAATGTCTACTGGACAAGGCTGTGTGAAGCATTCAGCTTACTGAATTTGCTTGTAGCAGGTCAAACACATATAGGTCAGGACTCTCCCCGGAGAGTTCTTCAACTAGAGAATTCATGAAGATGTTAAAAGGATGAGTTAAGAATGACAGACCATTGAGTTCCCCAAACAATACTTCAGTAATAAGAGCTAACATGTATTACATGCACTTGCTCTGTGCTGGACACTTTGTGTGTTTAGACGCAATATCTCATTTAATATTTCTATCAGGCTATATGATAGGAATTATTAGTGCTGCTTTTTCAAGTAAGTAAACAAAGAGCAACTTGCATAAAGTCCCACACGTATTAGTCTCTAGTATCTCCTAGTTAGGAGCTCGCTGATATCCCTTAACTAGTATGCCCAAGGGAGGGGTCCGCCCCTCCCTGACTAGTCTAGAGTCTTCTCTCAAGCACTTGTGATCCTCTCCTGTGTGTCCCTTGACCTTAGCCCTCACTTCTCCCTCCTTGCCTCCTTCCTTCCTATGCTTCTTGCTTCAGTGCTCCTACAATTCTTCCCCAAAAGTTCTTCGTGTGTGCACCCAGCGGGTCTAGTTTGCTTTTTCCTGCAGCCTTTATTTTCCCCCAGTTCTCACCGTCACGTGCTGTGTGCCCGTGTTCCTAGCTTAACGGCGGTGACTGTGCCACGTGGCGGCTCTTGGTCTCTTTCACATGACAACTCTGTTCTCATTGCCTCTGTGTTCTCCCTGTGTGATCAACATGCTCTTTTCACTCTGTCAACCAGAGGGGTCTTTTGGAATGTCTTCGGCCGGCAAGAGTCCATTCTTCCCGGAAGTGGAGCTGAAAACAGATTGCCTATCACTACCATGTCACTTTTCCAAGTACCCCCATAGGCAGAACAACCTGGAGGCTCTACTGTTAATCATTTAAAGTTCTCATCTGTTAACTTCCAATAATTCTGCTCTACTGGCGAGGCAGGGGTTGCCTTCTTTGTCCAGGAAGGAAACTGGTTTAGAGCTTCGGTGACTTATCCTCAGATATGTAATTCAGCATTGTGACAAACGTTTACGTAGGGCCTCCTTTGTGAAAGGCACAGGGGAAATACAATATGCCAGTAGGTTAGAGGAGGACCCACAGAGATGCTAGCTGGAAAATAGCATAGGAATGAAAGATTGACCAAGATGTTTGGGGAAGGAATAAAATAGATAGATGATAGGAGAAAGGGCTTTCCACTCAGAAACTAGGACACAGAAACATGAAAGCATTTAGGGAAAAGCAAATCCATACAGTAAATGGCAAAATGAGAATGGAAATACAAGGTTAAACTATACAAAATTGTCAACATTGGATTGTTATTTTTTACCAAAACACCAGTAGTGCAGTGTGGACCAACCTCATCTATCCAATGAAAAAGCATTTTGTCAAGCACCTGTTTTACAGGTACCATCAAAGCACCAAGAATTAGAAATGAGACACAGTCTCAAGAGATGTCTCTCAGAGATGAACATGGAAAGCCAGTGAGAGGTAGAACCAAAGGCTTCTGGGTCTTGTACCTTTCCTGGACACACGCCATTAACTATGGCATTTAATTATTTGAAAAATGGCTCACTCGGTGTCTCTGAAATAAACAGAATATTTAGTATTTGATATAACCATGTTGGCTCTGTAGGATGTAGACTCTTTTTTTTTAATACCCCCCCCCCATCCCTACCCACATACACACATGGTAAACCAGGCTGACGGTCATCATTTTCTGAAAGTGTTTCTGAAAAGCCCATGGTGTGGCTTTAAATGACTCTATTTAGAATAACTTGATCTGGGGCGCCTGGGTGGCTTGGTCGGTTAAGCGTCCAACTTTGGCTCAGGTCATGATCTCACGATCCATGAGTTCGAGCCCCGCTTCGGGCTCTGTGCTGACAGCTCAGAGCCTGGAGCCTGTTTCAGATTCTGTGTCTCCCTCTCTCTCTGCCCCTCCTCTGTTCATGCTCTGTCTCTCTGTCTCAAAAATAAATAAAAACGTTAAAAAAATAAAAAATAAAAAAAATTTAGAATAACTTGATCTGATTTTACATAGTCACTGTCTTATCATATCCACCTTAACCCCGTTTTCAAATAAAATTTTTAAACACGGGCTTCCTGGGAAGACAGCTGTGACTCTTCTTTTATCTGTGAATTCAGGGTGAAGAAATATGTGTGCCTGGCATTTACCACCAGATCGCCCCCCACTAGCCTGTCCACAGAGAAGCCTATCGAGAGCAACTGTCAGTTCAAATAGATTATCTAGAGAGTTCCCTTAGCTTTCAGCAGCCTCCCCACCACCACCAAAAAAAAAGGAAATCCTATAATAATTTAAACACACACACACACAAGTATTATGCGGGTAGTCCAGACATGACCACGGGACCAGACCTGGGGAGGGGAGAGGTGTTCCCACTAAGAACCAGACAGCCAGTGAGCAAGATGGGTGTTATTCTTCAGCCGTATTCTAGAAGAAATTTCTTATACTAAAAGGAGAGGTGAGTCCTTGTGGGAATGCAAAGCCAGAAAATTGGGTTTTATGATGGATTCCCCTCCTGGGAATTAACAAATTGCGGTATTTCTGAAGTTGCTGATTCCTGCATTGTCCTCCCTGGATCAGCCACTATTTTGACTTCCAAGCCATCCTCACACCTTCCACAGCTTTGTATTCTTCTTTTGAGGAAAGCACATCCTGATGCCCCTTTGACGTACTGGCACTTTCCTATGTCAAGGTAGACAGAAGAGTTTTTGCCTTTTGATCCATCTAAGTTCCAAAGTAACAACCTCTCTATTCAGCTTATGCTTCCCCACCCCCAGAAAACAATAGGTCCAGATACACAAAGAGTACTTACGGTACTTATGGTTCAGATTTTCATCATTTTACGTGTGGATTTGCCATAAAATTGTTGTGTGGCAACTCCTCACTATGCCCGCGTATCTAGTCTCTCCTTCCTTTTTAGTAATGGAATCCTCTCCCTTAGTTTTAGGAGAGAACATACTGCCAAGTAGGAACTACATTTCCCAGCCTACCCTTCAGCGAGGTATGGATCTGTGCGTTTGTTCTAGCCAATGGGATACGAGCAAAAGTGATATGTGCAATTTCTAAGACACAGCTTTTTTAAAGGAAGTTGCTTCCCCTTACCACCACCCCCCACTTCTGGAAGAGCCTGTTGGACCAATGGCTGGAAGACACAAGAGAAAGATAGGGGGAATCAACCCCTGAGCCTGGGTCCCCGGACTCAATAAGCAGTGCTGCCTCTCTGCCCTGGATTACACCACCTATCGCTGGACTGTTATGTGAGAAATAAACATTCATCATATTTAAGCCACTTTATCATGAGATCTCTTTGTACCTTAGCTATTATCCCAACTAATACACTCATCTTACTAGACTCTTTGTCTAATGTCTGCCTTCCAGTTGGGTTACTTCAATTCAACCAACATTTTGTGGGAGGCTTACCATGTGGTGAGACAGTGTTTTTCAAAGTAGGGTTCCCAGACCAGCGGCATCATCCTCACCTGGGAATTGTTAGATATGCTAATCCACAAACCTCTACCCCAGCCTTCCTGAATGAGAAGCTCTGGGGGTGGAGCTCAGCAGTGGGTTGTTTTTTTTTTTAAGTTTATTTTGAGAGAGAGCGAGCACGTGCTCATGTGGGAGAGGGACAGAGAAAGAGGGAGACAGAATCCCAAGCATGTGGGCCTCGAACTCAGGAAGAGTGAGATCATGACCTGAGCTGAGATCAAGAGTCGGAGGTTTAACCAAATGAGCCACCCAGGCGCCCCTCAGCAATCAGTTTTAACAAGCCCTTCAGGTGCTCTGGATACATGTTCATGTTTAAGAGCCACTGTGCTGGGGGATAAAAAAAGGATAAAAACTGGCCTCTGTCAAGGAATTTACATTAGAGAGTAGAAGGTGCAAATGGATAATCAGTCAGAAAAACATAATTATCGCCTTGACTGTTGGCTTATTTTCCTGTCTCCTCCTCCTTTTCATCAGATTAACTCAAAATATTTAGCTTAGGTTGTTTTTGTTTACATATGCAATTGTTTATAAACAGCCTAAAAATTTAGGTCATATGAGTGTATGCAAATCCTAAAGGGGGCGATAACTGCATAGGGTAAACAGAGATTTGATCATCAATATTAGAATTGATGAGGCTCTCCTGAAGCCAAGAAAGACAGGAGGAGGGAGTTCTTTTACACTGTGGGTAGTAAAATTACAGTACTTAGTTCCCTATGAAGGATTATATGGCCTAGAAATAAAAACAGGCAAGCATGGGTTAAATTCATGGGTGAGAAAGTCAGAAAATGGCATTGAGCACAAGATAGGAAGGTTCAAATTATTCTCAAAGTCTCTGACGTCGGTATCCTAAAAGGAAAGTACCATCTTTACTTCTCATCATAATCTTCAGTGTTCAGAATTCTAGGCTAGACCGGACTAGGCCAAGGTGGTATCGGTGATGGGCTCGAAAGGAGAATACCCAGGAATAAAGACTCCTGTGTTTAGTGTGTTTGTATAATACCTGTACACACTTCAGATTTAACGGGTGATAAAGGTAGAGGAAATAAAGGAGACAATGGATGCAATTCATAAAAGAATTTGTTATCATTCCAGAGTAAGGTCAGTTTGCCATGACTCTTATTAACAAGAGAAGAGACAATTCAGATCATCGAAATCTGTAGATAATCCAAAAATGACATGAAATATTATTATTACTAAACACAGCAAACTGATCTTATGTCTTTGGCATAGGAGCTACACACTTTAGATAGTGCTAACATGTAAAATAAGTGTTGTATGTCCCCAAACTGCCAAACTTAGGCACTTATCTCTTTGAGATAAGGAAGAGGCAGCAGTTAGCATTGCTGAAAGCTCTGTGAGTCTTTAGAAGAAAGGGTTTGATTTCCCCACCAACTGTTAGGAACAAACAGAAGTTATTCTAGCCCTGGCTTACATGTTTTCAAAATCTTGCAGTGTCTTTAAACTACCATCCAGTTTGGTAAGAGACAATCACTCTACTTCCTTCTTTCCCTCCTTTTCTCCTTAAGGATATTTCGTCTTCTTCCCCCAAAATACTGTCAGTCAGACGTTCTGTTCCAAATAACATGGAGGCAAAAGCATTCAACAGTCTATAGGTGAGCGAGCTCTTAATTGCATTTTTATTGAGAGCAAATTGAACTGTGTGGGCAGGCCAGAAAGGGACCCCTCTGTGAGGCTCCAGCAGCCCCACCATTGCACCCTCGCGAGGATTCACGTTACAAGAATTACATCGTTGTGATCTGCTTCTGTTGGCTGACCAGGCCAAACAGACTCCTGGGTGTTGCAGGCAGGTTCACTCCTGTCAATCCTCAGGAACCTTCCAGAAGAGAGCTCATGTGGCCTCCAGAAGTCACTGTCTTTCTTCTTGTAGCTTTCGAATCTTTTACTAATTTAACATGTGGAGATATATTTGGCAAACTGTAACAATATTTCATCTTCATAAGCTTGTATAAAGCATAAGAAATCTTATCCCCATTATACAGTGAAGTTTTCCCTGTGTACTTCGGCACTGACTAACCTACTTATCGCACTGGACATTTGCACCATAAATTTCTATTCGTTTATCGTATGTGTCCTTGTTTGTAAGTGCCTCTGAGGGCACTGCAAAGTCATATGGCTTCACAAGACAGAGAACTTTATAAATTCATTAAATAACTTAACAAATGTTTATTCAGCGCTTATTATGTGCCAGGCGCTGCTCTAGGCACCAGGGATACAGTGGTGAACAAATAGACAGAAATCAATGTCTTCGAATTGACGTTGTCGTGGGGAGAGACAGACAACAAACCAACAAGGAAAGCGAATTAAGTCATAAGGTGATGAATGATGTGGAAATATACAGAAAATGGGGGTGGAGTGTGTTATGGACTGAAATGTGGCTCCCCCTGCCACTCCCTAAAATTCCTATGTTGAAGCCCTAACCTCCAGCACCTGGGAACGTGACTTACTGGGAGATAGGGCCTTTAAAATGGTAATTAAGTTTAAAATGAGGCTGCTAGAGTACAATATGGCTGGCGTCTTTATAAGAAGAGATTAGGACACACAGAAGGACATCAGAGGTGCTCTTGCACAGAGAAAGGACCGTGTGAGGACACAGAGAGAAGGTGGCCACCCGCAGGCCAAGGAGAGAGGCCTCAGAAGAAACCAAACAGGCTGACACCTTGATCTAGAACTTGCAGCCTTCGCACATTTTCTGTTGTTCAACAGTTGGCGGTATCTTGTTACAGCAGCTCATACAGTGTGCTTGTTTTATTTTATTTTTTTTATGGGAGCGAGAGACAGCGAGCATGAGCGGGGAAGGGGCAGAGAGAGGGACACACAGCATCCGAAGCGGGCTCCAGGCTCTGAGCTGTCAGCACAGAGCCCGACGTGGGGCTCGAACTCATGGACCGCAAGATCATGACCTGAGCTGAAGTTGGACACTTAACCGACTGAGCCACCCAGGCGTCCCCAGTGTACTTGTTTTAAATAGGGTTATCAAGGATGGTTTCGCTGAGGTTAATTTTTAAGCAGAAAACTGACTGAAAGGAGGAAGGCAGTGATGTCACCTCTGGGGTAAGACCCATCAGGACAGAGAATGTCAAACACAAAAGCAGGAGCGTGCTTGACTTGTTTAGAGTAGCAAGAACATTGCGGGTAGAGTCGGGTGAATGAGAAGGACAGCGGTAGATGAGGACGGAACTGGAGTTCAGCCAGGGCCTTATGGGCCATTGTAAGATTTGGGCTTTTCCTTTAGGGCACTGGAATTGGAAAGCCATTGTAGGCTTAAGTTATAAAAGTTTCACGCTGGCTATTATGTTGGGAAATAGACTACAGGGGTCAGAGACGGACAAGGATGAGACGGATGAGTTAGGGGGGCATTGTAATCATCCATATCAGAGGGGAGACTTGGAATAGGAGAATAGTGATGGAGGTGGTAGGACTCCATCCAGTTTGGGATACATGTGTGAAAGCAGGGCTAACGGGGTTTGCCGACAGATTGGTTGTGATATTTGAGAAGAAAAAGGAAGTCAAGGATGCCTTCATGCTTTTGACCTGAGAAGTTAGCAGCATGGCGTAGCTGTTTACTGAAAGGGGAAAGGCTGCAGGAAAAGCAAATTTGGAAAGATCAGGAGTTTGGTTTTGACATGTGGACATATTTAGCAGGCAGTTGGATATTTAAAATTAGAGGTCAGGCAGAGGGCCGGGCTAGAGATATTAATTTGGGCGTCATCAAGATGGGGACAGCATTTCAAGCCAGGAGTCTTGAAGGAATTTCTGCAGAGAAAAGAGGAGGTCCAAGGACAGATCCTGTTTCGGTGTGGAGGGAAATGAGAAAATATGAACCAAGGAGACTGAGAAAGAAAAGCCAACACGACAGAAGAAAAACCAGATGACAGTGTTGCCATGAGAGTAGAAGACAAGCAAAAAGGCTGTTCTCCAAAAAACGGACTGATCTACGTCGAGTCAAATGAGCGCTGGAAAGGACCACTGGATTTGGCATTGGGGTGGGGGGGACTGGTGACCTTGATCAAACCAGGGTGGGTGGAGGGAGGGGTCAAAAGTTGAATATTTTAAGGGGAAATGGAAAGAGGGAGATGGGAGGGAGTGACCTGGACAGCACTCACAGAAGTAATGCTGTAAAGGGAAGCGGAGAAATGGAACAGGAGGAGGGCGATATGGAATCAGGGGAGGACAAACAATTGCATGTTTGTACGCTGATGAGAATGATCCAGCGGAGAATGGAAATTCGGTGACGCAGGACTCAGAGGACAATTGCTGAAGGAATATCCTTGAGGGAGCGAGTGAGAAGGGATGGGATCCAGAGCACATGTGCACAGGCTGGAGCTACATGGTGGGGGGGAGGGGGACACGGAAGAGGAGGAAGAATAGATGGAAACGGGTACAGATGGATTTTTGCAAGTGCTAGTAAAGCAAGTAGTAGAAAGTCTCTTTGTTGCCTCAGTTTTCTTAGTGAGATAGGGATCAAGGTCCACAGCAGAGAATTAGGACAAGGAAGACCATGTTGGAGGCTTGAGGAGTAGGGGCAGTCACAGGGAAAAGGAAAGAGAATGTGCCAGGCAGGTGTAATGGAACTGGCAGGTGTTATGGGCTCACTTGAGGCTCGTGAATGTATGAGAGCAGTCAATGCGGTTGATTATTTTGCTCCAGCCATATTGCACTGTGTGGGGGTAGGCAGAGTGTAGGGAAAGTTGCATTTCACCTTGAGCTGGGCTTTGCTCAGCAAGGTAACTGCAACAAAGGTCGAAGTGGCGAAGGATCTAAGTGTGTAGAACAATGGCCATAGCATCCAAACCGGGCAAGGGGGAAAGTGAGGATGTGAGGGGCGTGGAAACGGTGAAAAGATAGCAAGATCAGTTGATGAAAGGTCCCAGTGGTGTCCCAAGAATGGAAGGAGTGAGCTGAAAAGACAGGAGGTGATGATCTAAGCTTGATTTCAAGCTTTTGGGCATGTAATTCTTGGTATTGGTAAAACGTGAGGGATGGCCTAAGGAATGGTTGTATATATGGGGTGGAAAAGATGACCTCTGGAGAAGAGAAAGTCAAAGAAGCTAGGGTATTATAAAGATTATTTACTTCAGGGGCGCCTGGGTGGCGCAGTCGGTTGAGCGTCCGACTTCAGCCAGGTCACGATCTCGCGGTCCGTGAGTTCGAGCCCCGCGTCGGGCTCTGGGCTGATGGCTCAGAGCCTGGAGCCTGTTTCCGATTCTGTGTCTCCCTCTCTCTCTGCCCCTCGCCCGTTCATGCTCTGTCTCTCTCTGTCCCAAAAATAAATAAACGTTGAAAAAAAAAAATTTAAAAAAAAAAAAAAGATTATTTACTTCAATGTGCAACCACTGAGACTGTGCCCAGAGAGGTACTGGAGAGGGGGCCAGGAATGAAATCTCCAAGAAATGGAAGGGAGTGGCCTTGGGAGTCTGTAGCCTGGTGGCCCCAGTTCCCAGCGAGGGGTTTTAGGGAGGAATGAGGGATAATGATCTAGAAGTGGCAATGAGGAACAAAAGGGACACTTCCTCCACCTGTAGCAGCCAGTATTGCATCTCAGCTGGAGCATGAGACCCCCCCCTCCCCCCGCCACATTTCCAGCACCTTCTGGCAGCAGGCCTGGGCTGGGTAGAGACCACGGGTAGTGAGCAAGGTAGTTTTTCCTCGGTCTGCACTTCGGAAGATGACAAGGTCGGGAGGGCATTGAGAGACAGGTGGTTGGCCATTGGGTTGTTATTCCTTAACCTATAGATGATCCATCATCGTTTGAGCCCTCAACAGACTTGTAATTTCGGTGTGGCCCTGCTGGTCTGATTCTTAATCTAAAGCGTTTGGTTTTTGTTGTTGTTGTTTTGTCTTGTTTATTTTGTTTAGAGGGGTTGGGAAAGTGAGGGTCCTGACAGCTAAATTAAGTCTGAGTCCTCTGAGACCATTTCAGAATATCCCAGACACTTCCGAATAGGGAGGCTTCCTTGGAACAAATTCTCTCTCAAATAAAGGGACCCAGAATATCTGGGATTCTCCAGGCAGTCACCCTTTCTAGGAATCTGCTCTGATTTCTCGGGGCTGCCTCGTTCTGGAGCTCTGAAGCCCCTGGATGGGGGTGGGACTGATGACGGATGCTGCAGGCCTCTGCTTGCTGTGTGTTCCATCCCAGGGACACCCTTAAAGTGACATCTTTTCTCTAGGCAAAGATGTTGCTTTGCACCTGACAGTCCTAATTTTTAGAATTGGTTCCTTAGTTTGGGCAGCTTTGATTTCCAGAAGGGTACCCATATTAGCCAGCTAAGAGGAAAAGGGTACTGGAATATGTGGTGATGCGGTCTTTTATTGGCTCATAAGCTATTCCTAAAGACATTTCCAAAAAAGGCATTCCAAAAATGTTTTGAGCAATCATTTGTATAAGAGAGAATCCCAGAATTTCTTCTTTGAAGGACAATCTAATTTGAATACATTCTGGTATTTAAATATATATATATCCGCCCCATTGCTCTCCAGTCAGCTTTCTACCCTTTAATCCTTTAAAGAAAATTTAACTGATCAAAGGGAAGTCCTGCCTTAGTGACAGTTGCCATTCACCATTGTAACAGGCAGGATGTGTGGCTGAGGTAGAAAATACTTCTGATTTGGTAGAGTTGGGACCAAACTCCACACTGTTCACTTTTTTTTTTAAGTTTATTTATTTATTTTGAGAGAGAGAGAGCACAAGCAGGGGAAGGGCAGAAAGAGAGGGAGACAGAGAATCCCTCTGTGTGTTCCCTCCCAGGGACACCATTAAAGTGACATATTTTCTCTAGGCAAAAATGTTGCTTTGCACCTGACAGTCCTAATCCACGCTCAGCGCAGAAACTGATGTGGGGCTCGATCCCCCAAACCGTGAGATCACGACCTGAGCCAAAATCAAGAGTGGAACGCTCAACTGACTGAGCCGCCCAGGCACCCCCAACACTGTTGCTCGCTTTCTAATTTAGCCAACATCCAATTCAAATACTTGAGACTTCTGAACACGTTAACGGAGAAATACAGTGAGGAATCAAAGGAGGAGGTACTCATTATTGAGAAGGCCAGCATTTTAAATGTCTGTGTATTGTGCTTTACATCTAGGTACAGGGCGTTAATGAGAGGGCTCCTTAAGAAAGCAGAAAGTCTTTCTATTTTGGAAAGTCACAAGGAATGACAAACAACTTGACCTTGAGTGCCTATGTTTGCCATGGGGAAATTTTAAACGACAAAATACAAAAAGGGGTGGAAAACAGAAAGCTCCTTGAAAGTGGGTTTTATGTCTCTTTTCATTACATAGTCTGACACAGGCACAGAAGCCTATGTGATACTTTGACTTCCTTGGGAAAATCCAACTGATTGGCACAGCTTTTCCAAAAATATAGTTTCCCTTGAGGACATATTAAGGGTGGCTCTTTCCCAGTTCTCTTCTGCCAAACAGCACACATTTATAGTAGAGGCTATCAAGGATGTACTTGGAATAAGGCCAAATCAACTAATGCCCAAGTGGATGGAACTTTTGGGATGATCTCATTAGGACCCACACAACCCCACTGAGTTAACCCGTCTTCACAGTTTACAATGACACAGCTAAGGAAAGCTGTGGGTGGGGGGAGTGGGGGAGCTCATATGGAAGAGTCATCTTCAGCTTAACTCATCCCCTTCTCTGTGTTTCATAGCCTCCTGGGGGAAGATAAGGGGGGAGAGGATGTTGGTTCTGGACAGAATCTGGGCGGGAGGAGATCTGACCCAATTGAAGGAGAAATCTGAACAGAAACTTCCCTACCCCTGGACCACTATATATGGTCCCTCAGGATGCCTGGCACTGCCCAAAGGAATGTCTAAATGTTAAATTTCTCTTAATATTTCCTAACTTAAATTCAGTCTTCTCCTTCCCCTTACTCTAAGATAATGGATCAATATACCCAGCAGGATGTACTGAAAGTGTGTGTGTGTGTGTGTGTGTGTGTGTGTGTGTGTGTGTGTGTGTACATAAAGAAAGTATTAACTTTGAGCCTCATCTCAGTATGCTAGCATCTGTCAGGAACCCCCTCCCCAAAAAGTAAACCCATTAACCAAGGTCAGTCCCTCACAATCCAGCAAAACTTGTTTTCCTTTGTATCACACACTCAGTCAAGAAATGTATCTTGGAGGAGCGTTCAACTGAATGGAGTTAAATATCTGATCCCCTTTGTGCAGCTTTGTCTTATACTTTTCAATTTGTCCATTCACGCAACAAATATTTCTTGAATGTTCTGAGCAAGGCACTATGCTGGGCACAGAGAAAGCCATGGTAAACATGGTAACGTATCAAGGATATTAATACTGATCAATAAAGCCCCCTAAAAATGATTCCTTGTGAAGCATTCCAAACAAATGGTTTTTAAACTTTGGTTATTATCTTCCCTTTCCCCTCCCGATATGCCTGTTTAATCCTACTATGAAAGTACTGAAAGTATTTTGGTGGAGTGAAATATGAAAAAAAAAAAAACAAAAACAAAAACAAAACAAGTTTGTGGTGTAAAAGGATAAATGAAATTGGCACTCTCTTCTCCTCTTAGAAACATGAGGACTCTGCCTGCTCTGGGGGTTCCTGTTCTTTTGGGAGCCCTCAGCTGGTCTTTAGCGGCAATGATGACATAAAGGAAAATTACATTCTGATGCAGAATTCAGCCCCTTCATCTTTCTCCTTTCTCTACAGCATGAAGCTAGGGGCCCATAGAGGATCTAATATCAAAAGGAAGAGGGTAATACCACTACATGGAGAAAAAAAAATAATTACCAAATTTCCTGAATAGTAAACAGCTTTAAAAAAAAGAAGAAGTTGAACCCTTTGATAGCTTGGCCCTTGGTCGGCCTGTGAATGCCTTAAGGATTATATCATCAGACTGACTCCAGCAGCCCGTGCTATTGTTTCAGAAGGAGGAAACAACGAAGAAGGGGAGGGAGAAGAGGGGATGGGTGGGAGCAGGTCCGTCCTTAGGGAGGGGAGAGTTTGATTTTGAAAGTGCAGTTATCAATGTTAGGGGTTGTGAGGCCAGAAAGACAAATTGAACAATTTCTCAGCGTCTGTGGAAAGGAAGTTTCTCAGGGTCCTTTCTCCTTTTCTTGGGGGATTAACGTAAACGTTTGGATTCAATAACTTTTCTACCGCAGATGACATTAGCTCAAAAGAGAGAGAAAGCGACCTCAAGTTGCCCAAGGGGAAAAAAAAAAAAAAAAAAAAAAAGTCATTGCTGTAAACTATCACCTGGGGGCAGTCTTGTGACTGTTAAGTTTCCTTGGCCCCATTCTAGTAGGGATTTCACTTTTTTCCTCCAAGTGCTCAGTTTCTTTATCTGAGATTGAAGAGTGAGAAAAAAGGGCAAAGGGGAAGGAGGCTCGGGAACTGAGCCTCACACCCTCCCGAGTCAGGCGGGAGGCGACACCCCGAGAACGTGCAGGAGGTTGAGAACAGTCACAAAGATCTTCCTTTGGGTCTTTGAAATGGAAAGCCTCAGAAGCCGAGGAGGCGGCGGGGTGGGGGCCGCAGACGGCGGGTCCTGGGATACTAACGACCCCCGCGCGGACCGCAAGGGCGAGTGGCCTGGGATTCCCGAGATTCCGGGAATTTACGGCGGCTCCCCCCAACCCCGACCCCTGCACACACGCGTCCCCGCCTCCCTGCCCCACCGCGCCAGGCCTTCCCCGCGGGGGCCGAGACGCCCTGGCTCCGGCCCACGACCGCACGGGGACTACTTAGCCCAGGGGTGGGGGGCGTGGACCGTGCGGGGCGCTCACTGACCAATGTGGTCACTCCAGCTGCGGCAGCCAGGCCTGCCCCTCTCTGGCTGCGGCCACGGCGTACAGGCCCTAGCTTACCAGCCAGCGCGCTCCTTGGCCAGCGCCGGGGGAGCCTCCCGGCCCGAACCTGGGCATCCACAGCCGACCCCCAGGGGGCAGAGCTGGCCCAAGGCCGTCCGCCTCCGCCCACGGCCGGCCGGGGACGCGCGTCGCAGCGAGGCGGGCCCCGGGCTCACAGGCCGCGCCCTTGACAGGACGCGAGGCTGTCTGAACCCCGCGTGCCGTTTCCGACGGGCTTCGTGTCGTAGCATTAAGAGCACCGAAGACCTGGGCTAGGGGCTCCAGTCGGTGTAAGGGAAGCCGAGCGCAGCCTCCCCCCGGGCCGCGGGCCCCAGCGCGGAGCCTAGAGGGTTCTGTCCCTCCGCGTGCGTGTGCTGGAGCGGCCCGGGAAGCGGCTGAGCGCCAGGGAAGGCGGGCGTGCGAGCCGTGAGAGTGTAAAGCAAAACCTGAGAGCCCCGAGCCCGAAACAAAGCCAGATCCTCGCTCCACAAACCAGCGGCGGGAAGCCCGGGTTTACGAGGGAGGACTTCCTCAAGACTTTACCTCCCCCCACAGGCCCACCGTGCACGCAGAACAAGGGGGCACCCGCAAAAGTCGGGAAGAGGGGAAGCCTGCTGGAGGACTTGGCCTCGGCTGCACCGGGAGCCTGCTCCGGAGGCCTCCTCGGGCCCAGGACCACACGCCGTTCGGCGCGGCGCGAGGTGGGCGATCCGAGCGCCGGGGCAGCGCCCGCAGGCTCCACGGAACTTGCGGCGTGGACCCATTTCTCCGGAGTTGTGCCCCGAGGGACAGACCCTTAGTGGAAAGGAGGGAGAGCCCGTCGCTTTTCAAAATCTCTAAAAAAAAAAAAACAAAAAAAACACACAGTTAAAACTCAAGACGTCTTCCCTCCCTCCCCCTGCTCCCGAAGACAGGGAAGAGGAGTATCTGGGTTAGGGTGGACGAGGGGCCTCAGTCCTGCATCTCGAGCCCCACAGATAAGGCGAGGGCGCCTTTTTGCCCCCTCGCGGGCTGCCGTAGCCGCCCTCGCGGCCCGCCCACGTGGGGAATCGGCACGGCGCGTGGCGCCGGGACGAGCCCCCGCGCTGAAACTTCTCGAGGGGGGCACGGGGCGCCGGAGGGCTCCTGCAGAAGCCTCCTCGGGGTCCCGGAGAGCGTGCAATCCGCGGAAGCCTCAGTCCGAGAGGCGCGCTGCGAAGCGGCGCTGGTTTCCTAGAGGGCCCCGGCAAGGGGCTCGGCCCCGCCGCTCCCCGCCCCACCAACCTTTCCCTTCTTCCCCTCTTGCGGCCCCACCCGAGTTCCGCGCGGCCCTTCCCGCCTGGGACAAAGGCAGGCGTAGCAGCCTGGGCTCCCGTCGGAACACCACAGACGTGTCCGAATCGCACAAGGAGCTCCTGCGCTTCGCTGGGTGGGGACCGAGCCTCACCTAGAAGCCTCTACTCTCCTCCGCGACGAGTGGCAAGCGAGGGGCTGCGAAGGGTGCGTTGGGCACCGCCCGCTTCCTGCGCTAGAGCGGCGGCCGGCCGGACTCCCTTTGCCCGCCTAACTGCAGCGCCGGCGGGCGGCCGGGGTAGTCAGGCAGCCTCGCTGCCTCTCCCACCGGCCCGCACCACTTCGGGCCCTGCTGCTGAACCCGGGCCGGGAGGGAAGCTCGCGGCCACGCCGGCTGGTAGCCGCCTGGCTTTGCAATTTAGCGATCCAGCCCGGAAGGGGTGTGAGCGTGTCTCACCTGTACAGGTGCAGTGAAAATCATTGCGCGCGTTTAAGTCCGAGGCTACATTTCCAAAAACTAGTGACAGAAACAAGAGCGATGTTCAGGAAAGGAAAAGCCGTTTGCTTCATTTGTTTAAGGTGAAAGTGAAAATGTTTGCAGCTTGACAGAGCTGGAGGATTTTCTCTGCCGTGTGGTTCGCTAGATAGAGCTAAGGCGGATGGGCAGTTAGGGAGGTCGCGTGCAGTTTACCCTTCCTCGGAATCCGTACGAGGAAAGGCTCTCGTTCGCAGTGC
The DNA here is from genome assembly GCF_028749965.1 of Puma concolor. Lineage (NCBI taxonomy): Eukaryota > Metazoa > Chordata > Mammalia > Carnivora > Felidae > Puma > Puma concolor. The sequence goes on along the minus strand of NC_141674.1, from coordinate 102,406,006 downwards.
CCTCTCATCACTGCCTTCGCGTTGAAAGAATTGTACCCGCCTCGGCCGTTGGAGTCGGGTGTGCTGGAGCGCAGCCACATCTGGACGAGTTTGGGTGACGTTCAACCCCCACCCCTGCCTTTGCCCCCAATCCTTCCAGCGGCATTATTATCCGTGGCATCTAGTGGCCGGCTTTTCTGTCTCTTGGGGCATTTTACCTTCCTCCCTACTCCTTTGTCACACTCGACCCTAGATGACCAAACACAAAGGAGGGGTCGCTTCCAGACGGAATCCCCATATTAGTACCTCTTTGCTTGGCTTAGATGGTAGGATTCGAAGTCACTACCCAGGAATATGCTTGTACGTGGGAAATGCCTACGCCAAGCCTGCTAAGCCTTGTTCCCGCATGCCTCAGAGAGTCGGAGCATTCAATACCGGGTAGTATAGACCGGATTTTAACCGAATATGCCATGAAACCACAGGCCACTGGCTCACTTGCTGCTTCCCGTCCAGGATAGGTCACACACTGATAAAGCAGATAAGTTAGCAAGGACACATGAAAATGACTGCTAAAAAACTAAGTGATATTTTGAGCCTACTTGCAGAATTTCTGAATTTGGGAAGTAGGGAAAACTAAATACACTCTCCTCCCATTCTGCTTTTGTTGTAGGTGTGATTGCACTATGTGCAAATGACTTGGTATAGTAATGTAATAATGTGTGTTTTTGTGTGTACATATGTCTGTGTGTGTGAGGGTGATATTGAAGTGTGTACCTGTGGAGAGTGCCCTCAATCAGTCTCTCCTCTCTGGCGTATGAACTGAAAAGAAATTCTTTGGTTGCAGGGTTTATGATTCACAGCCTCCTTAGACTGCTCCTGGAAGAGGAATAGGCTTTAGGAATGGCAAGCGTTATTTGAAAGGGATTTAGCACATTCTGCTTCTCAGCATTTCCCCCAAAGGTAGTAGGACTGGAAGTTGGAGCTCAAGGCTGCCCCTCCCCCACTTCCACAAGGGCACAGGAGGAAAAGTGTGAACTCCTAGGGTGCCAGCAGACTCGTTACCACCTCTGGCAATGACCCAAAGTGTGTGTGTATCTTGAAGTCTGAGCCCCCATCACTCTGATTGTTCAGAGCTGAAAGTTCACAAACCTGCCATGAAGCCAAATTACAGTTTGCTGGATGAATTTGTACACACACACACACACACACACACACACACACACACACACATTTTTACCAAGGAGAACTTAGTAAAATGTCCTGCACATGGTAGACATTCAGTGATTATTTGTTGAGTGAATGAAGGAACTCATTTGTATATTTATTCTTTCCAAGGCAATTTTTAACTAAATAGGCTTGTATATGCATATGTAATATATACGTAACAAAGAATCGTGTGCCCCGAATATAGGGGGATTTTTGTATCTGTCCCTTCTTGCTTTCCAGTTTTCGCAAGCAAACCCCTCCCCCAAGTCCCTGCCTGAGGCACAGGTCTCTGCAACTAGTTGGTAAACTTATCCGTCTCCCACCAAAGCCTGTCAGTCAGCCAGTAAAAGCAAATGCGTTGCTTTGGTCACGTCCTTACTTCCCTCACAGATCACACTCATGTTTCTATAAAGGTTTTTCGGCTAATTTCATGCTGCACACCCCCACATTCCTTTATACTCTCTATAGGTGGTATAGTGCTTGGGTTTCACAGGCCTGCAAACAGGCAGGTCGCCTCTGTTAACAGACCCAGCCTCAGTCAGCATTTTCAGAGAGTGGCCCAAGTTCCCAGGAAAGCTTGGATCTTAATATGGGAAAGGACTGCCAGTTCCCCGGAAGGAGAGAAGCCACTGTTCCCCGTCTGGCTGAGACTCGCTTCACGCTTCTAGGTTCGTACTACAAAAACATGTATTTAATCGCAATTCTGTGTGACTTCAGAAATTACAAGCCTGGTGCCTCAGAGAAAAGAGTCCAGTGCCAGGACCTTTTGAGCCCAGTGGGTCTCACTCTCGCTCTCCAGTGGACCCCAATTCATCATCCCTCTGAGGGAGCTGGAGGACCCTTTTCTGTGCCCCGGCCAGCCTGCTGCCACCTGGAGGATGAGGGTACCCTCTTCCTCTTGTTTCCCCCACACCCTTTTTGAGGGGTAGCAAGCTGGAAGAAGTAGGACGCGAACCGAGCTAATTTCTGCCCTGACTCTGAACAGACTCTGCCTGAGCCCAAAAGACCCAGGACAACAAGGACAAAGACTGTCTCCTTTCCCCTCTGCTCTCCCCTTCCTCATCCCCTACCCCTTCCCTCACTGTCCCCCCCTTCCTCCAGCCTGTGGAAGTCCTGGAGGTCCTGGAGGGGAGCTGTCTCTAAAGGCTTTGCCTCCAGGGCTGCTGCCTGCTTCATCAGGAAGGAGAGTGGGGTCGGGGACAAGAAAGGAGTATTTTTTTAAAAATTTGTTAACATTTATTTTTGAGAGACAGAGACAGAGCATGAGCAGGGGAGGGAGAAGGGAGAGGGGGAATACAGAATCAGAAGCAGGCTCCAGGCTCTGAGCTGTTTGCTAGCACAGAGCCCCGATGTGGGCCTCGAACTCACGAACTGTGAGACAATGACCAGAGCTGAAGTTGGACGCTCAACCAACTGAGCCACCCAGATGCCCCCAAAAAGGAGTATTTTTTTTTTTTGAGAGAGAGAGAGATTGGAATGGGCAGAGAGAGAAGGAGAGACAGAACCCCAAGTAGGTTCTGCACTGATAGTGCAGGGCTCAAACCCACAAACTAGGAGATCAGGACTTAAGCTGAACTCAGGGGTCAGAAGCTTAACCGACAGCCACCCAGGCACCCCAAGAAAGGAGTATTTAAAACTCCACTAAAGCCAAACTGAAATGGCAGCTCATTGGGGACAACCTGGAATGTTTCAGCCCCCACCTCTGCCCCACAGGAAGGATAATACCTCCTCTTTTAATGAGATGAACAGTGATCAGGACTCAGTGGGGTCGGGAGAAAGGGACCTGCAAACTCATGGTGGAGGGGAGTCTAACTTGTTTCTCGCCTGCACTGCTAGAAAAATGTCTAACGGTGCTTGCCTCTGGAGTTGCTCCATGGTGAGCAGTCTCCAGGAACAGGCCTGACCCAGAGCATGGCTCTCCCAAGTGAGGCCTTGAATTTGGGTCAGGACACTTGTGATCCTCCGTTTCCTCACCTGTCTGCCCCACCCACATCAGAGGCTAAGGCCCAGAGGGGCCTTGCGATCTGCTAGCGCTTTACGATTTGTAAAGAATGAAAGTGGTGACAACCCAAAGACCAGTCTAGCTCAGGGATCTGGGCAGCCTGCCGCCTGCTGCCTTCTTGAAGTTCTCCCAGGGCTGCTCTCTGAACCGCCTTTAAAATAAAAAAATAAAAAAAAAAATAAATAAATAAAACGAAATCAAACCCAAGGCAACAGTGTTGAATCAGCTGTTCATTCTACCTGACCCGCCCCCGATGTGATCTACAGCCACGATCGCTAATGGTCACCTAGGGACAAATTAAAGAATTGAAAATGCTGAGCTTGAGAAGCCGAATTCCTTACGCTATCTGGAGTCGTTAATCACCCAGCAGAAACCAGCCCAGCAAGCAGGAAAAGTGGCTAGAGGGACAGAGAGACAGTGCCGGTCTGTGCGCTGGTGTTCGAGGGGCTCAGGTGGAGAGATTTCAATGCAGTTGTGCTCAGGTGTCCGATGTGCTCCGAATGAGCGCCACGGGTGACGGTCCCCAGAAACCGTTAAGCTCTTTTGGGCTCCTCTAATAGCCTTAATTTTGCAAATAAATGTGGACTTGATAATCAAGAGATTTGTGCAAGGTTAGTTCGCGACTTGATGGCCCAGTGAGTCGGGTCCACTCCTGCACGTATCTATTTCCCAAGAAAAGGCAGCTGTTTGTTTGTTTGTTTGTTTGTTTTACCCAATGTGGTGAGAAGAACAGGAGATTCGCGTTCAGTGTCCCTGGGCCTCTCCGGAATCCACCTCTGAGGGCAAGGCGGGGTTAAGGGTAGTGCAAGTAGCAAGAAGGCGCGTGCCTGGGAAAGTGGCACCCTGGAGCCTTGCAGAGACAGGAAAGCAAGTATCTGCGGGGTGGAGGAGTCTCACTTCTGTGCGGACAAGGAAGGGGAAGCTTCTCCACCCACCACTATCCAGGGTGGGCATCCCTACAAAATTCAATATCCAGGAAGCCTGGCGCTTCGGGTCGGTAGTCTGGCACCAGGTCTTCCAAGCAACTAGCGCTCTCCCAGGAGGCGGCCGCTGCCTGACTAGCCCCTCGCCCGTCCGGGAACCAAGAGTCCAGGCCTGGACACCCCCTTCTCCCGGGGCCTCGACGCCGGTCGCGCAGCTCCCTGAGCGCGGCGCGGGCGAGCGCGGGCGCTGCGCTCTTCCCTCCTCCCGGCGCCCTGGAGGTGCAGGGCTTCCGGTCACCGTCTCCGGCAGGCAGGCTCTGGGGTCTGGGCGCCTCCGCGGCCTGCCCAGGCCCGCTCTTCCACTCGGGTCCCCCAGTTAGCCGCGCTTCTCAGTAGCTCCAAAGCTATACAGACAATTTGTTTAGTGAAGCTCCTCAGACAATGGAAAGTTACGAGGTTTCCTGGATGTTGTGTTCGGGAGGCGGGGCCGGGACCCGCTGAAGGCGGTTTCCCCAGCCCCGTTCTCCCCCTCTCTGCCCCCCCTCAGCCACCGGGCCGCAGAAAGAGGCGGCCAGCCTTCTCCTGCCCTTCAGCTGGAGGACCTACGGCTGCCGCGCCCGCCACCTCTGCACCTGCCAGGCTGAGGTGAGATGCCCGGCGCGCGCGGTGAGGGCGGTGCGCACAGGCCCGCGCTCAGCTGCCGGAGCTACCGGGGCGACAACCTCTAGTGATGGGCGGGAGAAGGGAGTGCGAGGCGGGGGGGGGGGGGGGGGGGAGGGAGGGAGGGAATCACCCCTCAGGGAGTGGGAAAAATAAGAATTTTTAGATGACCTGGGTAAAAGGTCCCATGTGATTTTGCTTCTCGAAAACTCAGGACCAGTGAACGAAGTTTTAGGGACCGTGGTTTTCTTATCTAGGATTGAGAATAACATCACGCTGTCCCCACGCCCCAGGGGAGTGACAGCTCTCTGATCGGAGGTGCAGTCCCGAGGGCGGCTGGGGAGAGGCGGAACCCAGGGCCGGGAAAAGCAGGCGCTCTCCCATCCTGCTGTGGCAGGAAAAGCTGACATTTAAAACCTCAGAAATGGCCACGCAGGGGCAACGGCGGTCAAGTACAGTCGAGGTGCTATTGCGCGCTTGGTCTTTCCAGGAAAGGAGAGACCGCCGCGGCGTGGGGGCAGCCGAGTCTTCCGGCTTCCCGCGGGCCGGCCCCAAAGGGCGCAGGGAGCCCAGTGGGGACGTGGCGGTCCTGCTACGCGCCTTTGCTCGGGAGGTGGGTTCAGCAGACGCGCGAGAAAAAGCCCTCACCTCTGCCTCCCGGCTCCACGAGAACCTGGCGGCGAACGCCCAGAGGCGGCCGGCCCCTCCCTGGGATTCAACCCAACCTGGATTCAGCCTCTTCGGCCGCAAAAACTCCCAAGCCCCGCAGCCTCCCTGGGATTCAACCCAACCTGGATTCAGCCTCTTCGGCCGCAAAAACTCCCAAGCCCCGCACCTCTCGCGGCTTCCAGCGCTGGGGCCCCGCACACTTCCGAGCTTCTGGCGTGGCAGCCCCTGGCTTCCTTTAAGGAAGGCGCGAGGGGGCCCAAGGGACCTCCGGCCTAATCGACCAGGACCGCATAGTCTCCCAGTGGACCTTAGAAACAAGCCCACAATCAAGATCCTCGCTACCTTCTGCCTGGAAAGCCCGGGACTGACCCGAGTCCCCGAATAATCCGAATCCTAACCTAGTTGTCCCCAGTTTTTCCCGCAGAGCAGAAGAGACCTGCCAGCCTGAGCGCAGAGGGGGCTGACAAGGAGCCTCTCTCTGGCGGCTACTTGGTAGGAACTTGGCGTTTTGCTGGCGTCTCCGCGTTTTATCCGCGTATTTGGTTGACCCTACGGTCGGTGATTAGCCACCCAGGCCCTCCCGCTCACCACGCCCCGTGGGGCCCGGGAGTCAATGTTTTGGCAGGAGCCTCGGGGGCTCTGAACGTCTTGCGAGCGGAGTTGGCGAAGGCAAGGTTTCTCCACGCGCCCAGAACGAGCGCCGTTACGCGCTTCCCCGCTGCGCACCCCGCGAAGTTGGAGGAGGAAGAAAATTTTAAATACATTGGCCAAAATTCGTTCTTGAGAACACTTTGAAGTTGGGTAACTCGGACTGCGCTACTCTGCTCCGCTCCCTCCCCCAACTCCCTGCGCAGCCAGATGCACCAGAAAGCGGCACTTTGATCTTGCAAAGCAGTAATTCACATTTCTTTTTAAAAAAAATTTTTTTTTCTGTGAAAAAGATGATGGGACCGGGGTGAACATAATACAATTCCACGGGCGCGCGGTTGAGGAGCGGTTTTCTGGGCCGGGCCAGGGCTGGGCCCGGGATGCCGGCACATCTGTTCGCCCGGGTTTGCCGCATTCCAGGCTTTTTTCTTCCTCTCCCTCTGTGGACCGGTCCGCGTGATTCACCCCAGGCAGGAAGCTGGGCTTTATTTGTCTTTGACCTGGAGATGCTAGGAGAGGTGTGGAGAGGTTGGCCGGGGCGGGGGTGGGGAATTGCCGTCGGAAAAGCTCTGAGGCTTTCCGTGATTTGAATTGGAAGAGAGGGGAGGAGCTCAGAGAGTAAAAGCGCCTCCTGCCTTCCAGCGAAGAACTCGGTACCCTCTACCCTCTTCCTTGCCAGGAAAGAGGTGAGGGCAGCTGCAGACTCTGTGGGTGCAGGGCCAACATCAACCCGTACCGTCGGTCTTTCCCGCCACAGGGATTTACTGAAATAAAACCGACGTGCAACTTTGTCTGGCACTTTGCCTAATAACCTCAAATTGGATTAAATTCTCGAGAATACTAAAGTCGGTACAGCGCCAAACACGGCAGGCTTCCCACCGGCTCCTCCCACCCGCACACCCAGCAGACAGATCCTCCCTTTTCTGCCCAGGTCGACCAGGCAAACTCCCACCGCTCCCGGGCCCGCTTGGAGACTCTGGTTCCCTGGGGTCCTCAGCCCACCAGATCTTTCTCCCCATAACTGGATTCTCTTTCTGTTCTCCAAGTGGAATCTCTTCTCTTTCCTCCGAGACCTGGGGACTGCCTATCGCACACGTCAGAGCTTGAGGAAGCAGTGCAGGAGGCCACCCATCTTCAGTCTGCAGGCTGGTCCCACTAGGCCAATGGGGTCTCTGTGGGAGTCTGGTTTGTGCTAAGGACCCTAAGTTAGGCGCTTGTCCTGGGCGGGGGGTGGGGCTCTGCTCTGCAAGAGTTACTTACTTGGAAAACCCATTCCAGGCCCCCTGGCTAATCCTGTCCTGCGTCACCCTAAATCCCACTTTGGGAAGGTGGATCAGAGTGGGGGGACCCTGATTTCATGCCCATGCCAGGGTTAGGGTTTCAGGAGATGAGGTAGTCCTGTCCTCTTTCCTTTGATTTTTCTTTTTCTTTTTCTTGTTTTCCTCTTCTTTCCTTTTGTTATTTTCCATTTCTTTTCTTTCTCTCTTTCTCTCTTCCTTCAGTTTAGTTTCCTCCTTCTAGCCTTCCTTCCCCTCTCATGTTTCTCTGGCTCTTGTTTTCTGTAGACTCCCAGTCCTAAAAGTTCCAGTCAAGTCTCTCAGGCTGTAAGGAGGCCACTGTCAACCTGCCCACCCGCACTGGTAGACCCCGACAGAGCCTGTGGGCCGCATGGGGAGCTGGGAATAAAACAGAAGCCGGCCATCTGAGAGTGGTCAAGAGCCTCCCAAGGGCCTGAGGCAAAGGCCCAGGAGAGGGACTGGCTCCCACCGCACATTCCTTTCCTCTCCGTTGCTCTAACACCCCCACCCCCACTCACTCACCTCTCTCTCCAGCCCACAGGACACTCTGTGTGAGCTCCGCTTCCAGTTACAATGTAAAAATTCAGGAAAAAATAGATGGAAAGGAGACAAGTGGGAGTCCCCAGTAGGTAGAAGAGTGGGCTCAGTCAGCTGGTTGAGTGGAAAAGTACATCTGTGGTGCTGAGGGAAACTCCCCGGCAAGAGGGACAGGGGCAGACGTAACCAGTGAGGGTGCAAGGCAGGCTGGAGAGCAGCACGGAGCCTGTTATCTGGGGGAACATCCACACCAAGGACCTGGGCACACAACACCACGTTGCCTCGACAGGAGTTTTCATTCGGTGTTTGCTCAAAGCAAGTCTGCTAGGGAGGCTGGATTTGCCATCAGTGGGAGAGAAAAAAATAGCCCAAGAAAAGAGGCTGCCAACATTCCACCAAGAAACCAACGTTGGGAAAAGGGGAAAAGGAGAGGGATGTTCGGCCTGAGTTTCACCCTCTTTCTTCTTTCTGGATCCCACAGGAAGTGGCTGGCTGGGGCCAGTGCCCCAGGGCCATCCTTGGGACCGTTCTCCAAAACGCTGCTTCCTTCGCACCCTCCGCCCCAACTCCCCAGGCCTGGGTGTGGGAGGAAGGAGTCAGACCTGCAACCTGGGTGAAGGGAGGAGGCTGCAGTCCCTGGGCACAGAAACACGATCAGACTCAGTGACTCTGAGTCCCACAGAGTCTGAAGGTTTCCAGGGACTTTGACACATCACTGCCAAGGTGCATCCTTTGAGAGGTGGGGACTTCGATGATGAATCTGTCTCCTGCCCAAGCCCGCTGGTCGGTGGCTTCACAGGGAGCCCTTCTTGGGCACCAGGGTCCTCTATTTTACTTCCCTCTCCCACCAGATTAAACCAAAAAGCTGTTTCTCCCAAGCCGAGCTTTTGCTTCCAAACTCCAAAGTTCTCTCTTATGCTGGGCCCCAAGGCCCTAGGAGTTTTCCCTCTCTGAACCCTTTTATGCAACAAATCTGATATCTGGGGCCTCAGCTATTTTGAGGAATAAACTGCTGATACCAGCCAATGCTGGGGCCACAAGACCTGTTCCTTATTTGCATTTCAAACAGACCTGAGCTGTAGAAATGGGGACTAAAATATACTATGGACCTCAGAGTTGAACCCTGTGAATAAGTGTTTTGAAGGGGGGGGGGGAGGTGGGAGGAAAACTCACTTTGAATACCTTTGAGGGTCCACCATAGGAAACAGCCTGTCCCTGGTGGCCTTCCAGTTGCAGAAATGGCTTCCCTGCCAGATCAACACACTCTGTTCCCGGGAAACTTCCAGTCTGAGGGCAGAGGTGGTCGGCAAGGCACTGTCTGCCATCCACCACTGGGTGGACAAAGTCCACTGGGGAAGGACAGGTGTTGGAACTGAGCCGGGGTGAGGGGTGGGGGGCTCTGCTGCCTCCTAATTGAGCAGTTACCATCCCCCGCCCCCCCGAAGTGTCTTATGGGAGATGTGCGCCTGGGGGAGGGGCAGGCGGTGTGCAGGCAGGAAGCCTTCAAGGAATAGGTGGTTTGAGGGGGTTAGACCAATAAAGGATCGGAGCTTTAAAAGCCTATGGTGCTAAAGCGAAGCCGCCCTGGCCGACTGGGCCGCGCCAGGAGGGAAGGTCGGGGGCTGGCAAGTCGGAAGGAGACATCCGCTGGAGGCCGGTCCTGCGGCAAAGCCACGGGCGCCCACCGGAGCTTCGCAGCTTGATCTTAGTTGACTGAGCCCCGCCAGAGACGGCAGCCCCCGATTCCCATCCCGCGTGGCTGGTGGTGTTTTATCTTCTCTGTTCAGCACCCGTTGCGTTTCACCCCCGGGAAGGACCAGATGGAGCTCCTTTTATCTCCTTGCTCACAGGGTTGCTGCGCTCAGGCTGGGAAGGCCTTCTGTGTGCATTTCAGATGGGGTGGGCTTTTTTCTACCTCTGTAAGCCAACTCCATCGGTGCCGTCTTCCCCACCCCTGCCCCCTTAGCCGGGGTCACTTCACCGCAGAGACAAACTGGGTGTGTGAATTGCACCCAGAGAGGCTGTGGGTATAGGGATTAAGCATTCTGGCTCTAGAGCTATAATACCGGCACTGAAAGCTGTGAGACCCAAGCCAAGTTATTTAACCCCTTTGTGCCTCAGTTTTTTCCCCTGTAAAATGGGCCTGGTAACACTGGTTCTTGGTTCACAGAACTTGAAGTGGGTGGAATGGGTTAGTTTATGTAACACGCTTAGCACAGGGCCTGCCACAAAGGAAAAAAGGCTCAGTTAATATTAGTCCTTCGTACGTGGTGCAGAATAGAAAGAGAGGAGATACAAAAATGAGACCTGATGGCGTGAGAGGAAGACTATGGAAATACATGCTTCTTATCTTTTCTCTCTGATTTTCCTGGAAGCAGGGGCCTCTGGATGGCAATGCCTCTGCTGTTTTTCGAGTTGGGTCAGAGGTTCTCATTTCCTGCGAAAGCAATCTCGAGAACAGCAACACTGGGGGCAGGTGTCAGTGGTGCCATGGCCCACCCTGGTGCCACTGCTCTCTGCTGTTGCCCCGCCGAATCTCCAAACCTCTTGGGCCTTTGGTGCTGCAGACACAACTGAGCTCTAGGAGACTATGGACACACCCGTTTGTTCTGCCCCGGCAGAGCCTTCATTTGCCTGGATCTGTGGGCTGTCCTGTGAAGTGTTTGGAAAGTATGTAAAGTTAAGCAAATATTTTTCCTGATTAGGGATAGATAGCTTTCCTTGCCCCTGGCTTTTTGGGGTACTTGGCTGTGAGCCAGAGTGCAATGCCTCCTGCTGCTGTTTGAATGCCTCCAGCGTGGGACCGCCTCCCCCATCCCCAGCGGTAGGCCCTGTAACGGGCAGTGTTGGCCTCTCCACAGACACCCATCATGTGTCTTTGCTCTGAAAGACCACTGGAATAGACAACTATATATATATATAGTAGAACATATAGTAGAGCATATAGTATATATATATATATATAGAGAGAGAGAGAGAGAGAACTATATATATGCATGTATTTGTAATTAGTCTTATTTGCTATGGTATATGTTTTATATATAATCATAACATATAATATAATAATACATATGTGTGTATATATGTGTATACATATATACACATACATACACATATCTTTTCAAGGCTCCTTTGCTGGGACAATGGGGCTCCCCGTGTTGGTAATCTCTCTATGCCAGCTCATTTCCAAGTCACCAGGGATGTGATGCACATCACTCATGAGTTCTGGATATTTTTCTACCCCCTTTTGATTTGGTTTCACTCAAGAAGGGTAGAAGGAGGCGGCTTATGAATTATGGACCAACACGAATAAAAAGCCTCCCGTGACCTAGCTCACACACCTCTCCCCAGCTCCTGCTTCCCCAGATGGAGGGCAGAAGCAAGCGTAGGTCTGGCCCTACCTCTGCAGGATTTAATTCCCCAACCGCTCCTTGGAGCTGTGCGGTCAGAGAGCTGTTTTTCCACTCTTTGTGTAATGGACAATTCGTTCCTCACTCCTGAAGAGGGAGAGATTGATCCGTAAGGAGGCTGTAAAAATCTACTTGTCAGCTTAGCCGGTGCCGGCTCAGGCCCAGCCGGCTTGCCTAGTTCTACCAAGGACGTTTTGCTCCTGGGTGGCCAATTTTTATTAGTGACAAGTGAAATCCAAACACACTTCTGGCAAAAAAAAAAAAAAAAAAAAAAAAAAAAAAGCCTTTAGCTGGTGGTTGTCGTGGGCGGGGCCCCATTTCGGTGCCCTCCTCGCTCAGTCCCCAACCCGGAGCCCAGGAACCCCTGGTATCCTCTTTAGGTTTCAGGGCTCTGGCCCACTGTGTTCGACTGTAGAGCCTGGGGCTTCTCCCCTCTTCGCCCCCATAAGCTTTAGATAATCCTTCCTCTCAGTGGAAAAACCAAAGTGAAGTCTTAACCTTGCTCAGCCATGCACCTGCAAAAACCAGCAGGAAGAGAGAGATGGGGTCACATTTAGGGGCAAACCTGGAAGAGCGGGGAGACCATGGATCAGAAAGAACTCAAAAGAATCTTCTGCCTGGGAAGCGTCCGGCTCCTGGGGTTTGGCGTTCTGGTCGAGGCAAGCTGGCTGAAGGGTCAAAGGGGCTGCATGCGATTAAAAACAAAACTCGACAAAACACTGCTATCCCTGCTAGGTGCCATTTCTCACTGACCCATCTTTCAGTCCCTGTTGGGTCTCCAGGGCTTTGGGGACCCCCTGGTCTCTCCCGGGCACTGGGTAGCTTTCCCAAGGGTTGAGGCCTCGAGGCTGGGTGCTCATCATTTTCCGCTTCTTTTGGCTCCTAAGTGATCTTCACCACAGATGAAGCTCCACGCAGATGAAGGAGGAGGTTGTGGGGACAGCCGCGTGGGTTAAGCTTCTGGAGGCCGGGGAGAGCTCAAGGGAGCTGTGGAGTTGGGAAGGAGAGGCGGAATCCCGGTAGATTTCTGCAGACTTCGGGGCTAGCTGAGTGTGTGGCCCAAATGCTTCCCCATATGGCTGTGCGTGATGCTGCATTTCTATGTGCGTGTTGGATTCTAGAAAGGCATGTGCGTACATGCATGCAGCGGCACTCCGTGACAGATATAACCATGGCTCCGTACAGTCATGATGGTGCAAACTAGATGCACGAACCTTGTGCTTACAAACTTCCTATACAAGTACATAGCAGTTACTGATGTACCCACGTTTACTTGGGGGTGCGCGCCGGTGTCCTCAAAGTCTGCTAACCTTGGGTTGGTTGCCTCAGGTAGCCAAGCGGCCCTGAGCTCAGGAGGGTGCTGGGATGTTGCCTTGCAGCCCAGGCCGAGCAGGGCGAAGGCCAGGGGCAGGAGGGCCTTCCGGGAAGCCCCCTAGCCTCACGCCCCGAGCTTGCCTTTCCTAGCGCCTAGGTACCCGGAGGCTGGCTCCTCCCTCACCCTCCGTGGGCTCAGCGCAGGCTCGAGGTTTCGCTTCCTGCGAAGGCTGGCAGGGCAGGAGCCGGCTGCCCCCACGGCGGGGGCAAGCTCAAGGCGAAGGTCCGGCGGCCGGGTTGCGCGACTCGCCCGGGGAAAAGAGGCGCTGGGCCTGGGGGAACAGGATTTCCTCGCCTCCTGGGCGCGGCCGCTCCGGGCAAGGCCACACAAGGCCCCCTTTGTGGAGGGGCCCAGCTCCTGCGCAGACCGAAGGCGGCGAACAATAGCGCAATGTTGCCGCTCGCCGGGCCAGGCTCTCCCGGTTACACCACGGCCGCCGAAGGCGAGGAAACCGGGTGGCGCTTTTTTATAGTCACGAGTATAAAATCGGGGCTTTCTCCCCTTTCGCTCGCCCCCTACCCCAACGCCGATAGAAAGCAGATAAATTTATGAAGGGCGAGCTAAGAGAATAATTACAGGGTGAAGGCCGTTAAATTTTATTTCCAGTCCCAAAGGCAAAACCTGCGATTTTATTGCAAACATCTGGAAGGACCAAGAGGTGGGCACGCTGCTGGTTTAAAATAAAAACAAAAGATTTTATTTCGCGAAAACAAAAAAACATCATTAAAGACCCTTTCGCCCCCACGGACATTTATTTTAAAAAGTGTGAGGGGGTTGTTGAACAGTCAACGACGCACGCCGGTCCCGAAGCTCCTGGCAACCTGAACCAACCCGGAGACTCGAGATGCGGTCTACCGGAGCGGGCCTGCCAGCGGGCAGGCATTTCCAGAAATCGACCCCCTCCCACGCCCTCCCCGAGGGCTCCAGGCCAGTTTTGCCACCCTGTAACTGGGCGCCAATTTGGAAGAAGAAGTGAAAAGTGGGTACGTTGGCCTCATATTCCCCGAAGAGGCGGTCACAGCAACCATAAGACCTCAGGTCTGTTCCGCCTCCCACCGATTATCTTGCCTGCTTTGCCTAATTGTAAAGTATTTAGGACTCACTCTGCCCACAGGGAAACTGAGGCACCGGTCATTCATCAGCTTGCCTGAGGTCACAGTTTAGAGCTGAAGGGGACTTTCAGCTAGGCTTCACCTGCCTTGGAGTCCGGAGGGTCACCTCCCACCCCATAGTCGCCTCATAATGTTTTATATCTAGTGCCTAGACAGGCTCAATTCATTGTAATTGCCTCCCCCCAACAGAGTGTCCTGCCCACGTGTTTAAGGGCACACTAACATGTCCTGCTGGCAACCGTTTTTAACATTGTTTTCAATTACTCAAGACTGCAACATCACACAGATCACCTTGTATTGAGGCATTAGCAGGGGTGGGACTTAGGGTGGTATTTAGTGGGGAGAAACCCCAGGAAGACTGATTCGTGGGGGGGGGGGAGGGTGCAGGAGCTGTGTTTCCAGGACTCCTGTTTTTACACTGCAGAACTCTGGTGTTCCTTTGAAAAATCAAAATATCCGGACATGGTCGATTATAGGTGAGCAGTCATCACGCTGCCTTTTCCTTCTTGGCTTTCCTCCTGTCAAGGCTAGGACCAGGCACCCATTTCCCATCTGTCCCTACCGGTAGTCAGTGAGCTTCTCTTCCCCATTCCCCCTCGATCCCCTCTGACTCCTCCAGTGCTGAATAACCTCTGCCTCTTGGGGACCCTGCAGGGGATGGGGGGGGGGGGGGGGAAGGCGAGCTCCAGCTTGTCCCTTTGCCGTCAGCTTCAGGCCTGAAATCTACCCGTAGACTCCACCCAAGACCCAAGGTTGTTGGCTGGGAAATCTGGGGACTGCCTCAGGAGTTAGCCTCAGACGCTGGGTGCCCCACTTCTATTCCTAAAGGTTGAAGAAGAGAGAAACTGGATAATGAGATTTTGAAAACACTGATATAACGAGGGGAGGAAAATGCACACTCCCAGATTTTTGCATTCAATGCCCCCAAACCTCTTTTTCTTCTTCTCCCCAATCACATACATTTATACACTTCAGTCATAGACGTTAAACCATCCCGCTTAAGATTGTCCCAGGCCTTCTTCCCCATCAGTACGGGTCGTGAACCAAAGACTGCATGCCCCTGGGGGTGGGTGGGGTGGGGGGCGTGGAGGAAACCACAAAGCACCTTAGATTGACCCCTACTGTCACAAAAAGGAAATATTCCTGCCCCTCCCTTTTACCTAGAGGAAAATTCCTGTTTTCCTGACAGATCCAAAACAACCTGGCTTCATTACCATCTGATTTATTTTAATGGCCTAACCCACAATTCTAGGATATATGAATATATAATAGAGGTGTGGCCACCTACATGTGGGGGGTCCTCTAAGAACTCTGTGTGGAGTGAAGGCTTTGGGGTGAGGTGTAGATGCATGCCATCGAAGCCATTGCTCTCTTCTCCATGCATGGCTCTCCCACGTGTGTGTATGGGCACCGACGTTGTGCAGGCTTTCTGGGCCTGCACGTCAGTACGTGAGTAAACCAAAAGTTCTTTTTTTTGAGAAACTTTCACAGCCTCGGGGAGAGTGTATGGCCTAGGGTGCAGCTACTTCTCAATCCAAGCTAGGTCTGCGAGAGAAGGTCAAGGCAAGAGGCTGCCAGAGGGATGGAGAAGAGGAAAACGCTGGGAGCGAATAGAGTTTGGCCCCGTCGACCCCACAGGGCCTGGTCCCATCAGACCCCAGCCAGGGGCAGTCACACCAGAATCGGGAGCCTTAAGAGGGGTCTGAGCTGCCAGGGGAAGGTAACTGCGCGCTTGGGGCCTGCCCTTGTCTCCAGCTCTGTTGCTGAGGCCCGGTAGTGGTGATTGTGTTGTCACCGGAGCCGAGCGTGGCTGAATTGCACACATCCCATGGCTTTTCCATTTTTCTTCCTGGATTTGCTGCGCCACTACCTTCCTCTAGTCTGGCTGGAGCCCAATTTGAGGGGGCTCCAAACGTGTTCTTTTCTGTTTCCCTCTGAAGAGGCCCAAGGTACATTCATGACACTGCCGATGCCTCCAGCCCCGGAGCGCTTCTAAGTGTAATATCAAGGACTAGATTCACCCTTCAGTCAGGAGGGGGAATGTGGCATTTCAGGGGCCCACAGGCCCTCCCTTCTCGCCCCCAAGGTGGAAAGACACATGGGCGCTTGTTCTTGGGGGGCCAGTGGCACTCAATGGGCCCCCCTGCCCTAGGCTTGCTGACTGTACTCAGGGCCTGGCTGTCCTCGAGACCTATCTGCTGAGCCTCTCTCTTCTGTCTGTCGCTCGAACCCGAGAGCTGGCTCTTTCCTGCCTCTTCGCCCTGGGACAGAAGCGTCTCCACCAGGGCATTGGGACGGGAAGATCGGGCTGTGGCTAGGCCATCGCCGGCGAAATCCGAGACCTTTTTTTCCTGCTTGGCAGGATCAACTTCTCGGCCCTCTGAAACGGCTGTGCGTTGGGATCCGCTTGGGGTCTCCGGCGGCCCGCGACCAGCAGCGTAACCCAGGAGGGCGGGTGTGGGAAATGAGAATGGCCTCAGCGCTGGATGGTAAGTTCCGTAGAAATCCCTGACGACCGCACTATCCTGAAAGATTTTTTTTTTTTTTTTTTTAAGGGTGGAGGGAGGATCAGCTGGCGGGGAGAGCCCGGTTCCCGAGATGATCAGATTTGAAGGGTATTCTGAAAAAGCTCCTCCGCTGTCAAAGTTACTGGCTGCCCTCGCCCAGCCCCTCTCCGTGGGTTCTCCAGAACAAGCGCCCCGAGCCGGCGAAGCTCAGATCAGCATCCACGCCGAAGCGAAGGCGAGCATTTGCTGCGTGCGGGCCCAGTCGGGATAAGTCTTCGCAGCGGGCGGTAAGCCGGGCGCCCCACGGCTGGCCTTTTGCTTTGAGCGAGCAAACGTCTTCTTCTCCGCCAGGTAGCACTGGAAGGAGGAAGCGATCTCTAGATTTCCAATTACAAGACCCTGGATAGTAACGGGGCGTCTTTGTTTGTTTCTTTCGTTTTGCCTTAGCCAGAGTTGATTGGAAATCGTACGACAGGAAAATAACCTGTGTGGCGAAATCCGGGCAGAACCAGGAAAGCTAATAGCATCTGGGAGCAGGAGCGAGATTATCAGAGGCGTTTTCTGGTGTCTTTGGACAGGTTGAGAGCCCCCGAAATCCAGATTGGTAATTTAAATGACTCTGAGCTTGCAGCATCTATGAGACCTATCAGATTTGGAAGGAAAAGATACGGATTTGGGACTTGCAGGAGTTTGGACCGGCACAGATCAGACCTCGACTTC
This sequence comes from Puma concolor, assembly GCF_028749965.1. NCBI lineage: Eukaryota > Metazoa > Chordata > Mammalia > Carnivora > Felidae > Puma > Puma concolor. The sequence continues at coordinate 102,388,960 of NC_141674.1, read as the reverse complement.
CAGCTCTCCTCCCTCCCCCACGAAGAACCCGTGGGGGACCGGGAAGCCAGGGGTTAAAGTGGGCCCTGGAGCATCCCCGGGACTACCGGCGCGGAGCCTTGGCCCGAGCCTCAGTCTCTCCCCTCCTCTCATTGGCCCGCGCTCTCAGGATTTCTCCTGTTCCCTCCTCGCCATTGGTCGGGGGCTGGCTTTTTTTCCCCTCAGTCTTTCTCTTCCTCCCCCTCCCTCTCCCTCGCCCCTCGGACAGGAGCGCACCGCCTGCCCCCAGCTCCTCGGGAAGGGAGGAATTTAGAAAAAAAGTTTCCCAGAAGTTTGGATCAGAGGGAGGACGGGAAGACCAAGAGAGGAAGAGGGAGAGGGAGGAGAGAGAGGGAGAGGGAGGAGAGAGAGAGAGAGAGAGAGAGAGAGAGAGAGAGAGAGAATAAAAAAAAGATGAAGTCCAGTCTGCACAGCCTGTGAGCGCCTGCCCGGGTAGGGTGGGAAGCGGGACTCGGGCGCTCATGCTGCGAGCGGGCGGCGCTCCGGGCGCTCGTTCCTAGCGGCTGGGGCAGCTAGGGGCGCCGGTCCGACCCGCGGCGGCGGAGGGCGGGGGAGGACGCAGGGGGAGGGTGCCGGGGACCCGCAGGGCCGCCGCCTCAGTCTCGGCCGCCGCGCCGCCGCCTCTCCCGGGCCCGGCCCGGCGGGCGCTCGGAGCGTGAGGGCGCGGGCTGCTCCCTCAGTAGCGGGGGCGAGCGGAGGCCGGGGTGCGGGCGGCTAAGATGAGTGAAAGGAGAAGATCTGCAGTCGCCCTGAGCTCGCGAGCACATGCCTTCTCCGTTGAAGCCTTGATCGGCTCAAATAAAAAGCGGAAACTGCGAGACTGGGAGGAGAAGGGGTTGGACCTGTCCATGGAGGCGCTGAGCCCCGCGGGCCCACTCGGAGACGCGGAGGACGCGGCCGCGCACGGCCTGGAGCCTCACCCGGGTGAGTGCGCAGGACCGGACCGAGGGAGGCGGGCGGAGAGCGGACGCCGGGCGGCCGGCGGGCGGGCGGAGCGGTGTGGAGGGAGGCCCTGCTCGCTGACGCCCTGCCTTGCTCCAACGCGGGTTTCCTTTTCTTCGCGCAAACGCCTTGAGCCTTCCCCAAATTCGCCGCAATTTGAGGGAACTGAGCCTTGCATTTTCGTCGCCAACCTCAAGCAAGGAGGCCTCACTCGCATCCCTTTCTCTTCTGGGAGCGGAGCGCAGTGTTCTGGTGTGCGCGGCTGAGCGGCCGCAGGCCCTTGGGGTTAAGGAGGGGCGCAGATCGAAGGCGACGGCGGGAGCGGAGAGGGGCTGGGACTGTCTTTTGAGAGCCCCAGAGGACTGGCGCGGAGCTGTCGGGCTCCATACCCAGTCTCGGGAAATGCCCGGTTTGCCCCATTTAGCTTTCGACCTCGGTCCTCGCCCTTCCCCCACCAACTTTCCTGGGACTCAAGTTGTTGTGTTTCCCCTACCCCGGCGACAACGGAGCATAATTATATTTCTACTTCGTTGGCGTTTATGGAAAGAGAATGTCTGTTAGACCTCTCAGCCTGCGCCCTGGGCCACTCTTCAGGGCCCACACCTCTGTGTATTGCGGGGAGAGCGGTGCGATTAATTTCTGTGCCCATTATATGTACACAACACGTAAAACTCAGAGCGGATGTCGGTGTCTGTATTTTAGCAGAAACCTGGGCGGGTGGTTGAGGGGGGAGACAACTTAAAGTTCTGTATTAAGTGCCAAGATTTCAACTGTGCAAAACAGCCCCGGGGAACAGCTGTTGTCGGAAGAATCTTGCGCGCGCGCGCACACACACACACACACGCACACGCACACACACACACACACACACACACACCCGCTCGCAGCTTGGGTTTAGCGGTTTCAGAAACTTTCCAGCCAGGACTTATGTAGCCATTCTGGAGGTGCTCCTGCTGACCAGCTAGGGCTGGGGAGTAAACCTGGGTCAGCCCGCCGGAAAGCGGAAAGCCAGGGTGGGGGCGGCGGCCCGCAAAGGGATGGGGGTGGCCACGGGTCGAAGAGCTCTGGGACGGAGCTTGGGGCCCAGGGGCTTGGGGGCTGGAAAGCTGGCCGACCCAAGGAGGGACAGCTGTCGCTTACATTTTCTCTTTCGGCAGTGACAGTTCAATTTCCATGCTCCTGAGGCTAATAATAACGCGATTAGCGTGTGACTTGCAGAGACAGGGTTTTATGAATTCTCCGTGTTCTTGTGGCCCGTTACGGTATTTGAGTTTAGTGCTGGGGAATTATTTTTATTAGTCGATGAAAAGAAAATTAAAAGGGAGATTTATTTCGTCCGCTCAAGTCTTTCCCTGTATTTGGATGCGGGTGCTTGCCCACGCGGACCCCTGTGTGGGCAATCCAGAAAAGAACGCGTGGCTAATGTGTGTTTCCCATCTCTGGCCAGACCCTACTTCCTCACCGCATTTATATGTTGTCAAAATCTCACTCGGGCCTTCGCACAGTTTAGTGGAAGTTCTTTCAGGCTTCATGACAATTCACGACTTGGGAGGTTAGTTTGTTTTACTTTCCCGACGGTGGGAAGGCAGAAGTTACTTAACTGCGTGTGGCAGACGCCTTGTCCACGGGACTTTTCTTTAAGGAGGGGGGCCAGGTCGGCCGGAGCTGATCTTGGGTCGCACGTTCCAAAGGACCAGCACGTGGGGTCATAATCAGAGGCTCAACTCGCAGTTTTCTCTTATCGCCGTTCTTTTCAGCCATAGTGAGGAGAGAAAAGGTTGGAGCAAGGTGAGACCAGTCCGGAGACATAAACGCGAGGGCCTGTTGTCCAGAATGCGGTTCCCTCGCTCCCACAGTATGGGGGCCAGAGGGTGAGGACCTAATCTAGAACTTTGTGGCACACAGAGCTCAGCTGACCGTTTTCCTTTCCTGTATCATTCTTTTTTAAAAGAAAAAAAAATGTGCTTTTGTATTAGAGAAAACGAAATACGTTTGTGGGGCTACGGTCTGGGAGGAAGGAAGAAGCTGAAAGCGGAGAGCACTCCCGGGCCTTATGCGGGGCCGGCTACCAACCGGGCCTCGCTGCGAGGTGCGCCGAGGGGATCTCCAAGTTGGAGCCCCTTTAGTGGCCAAAGCTTTCTGACGAACCGGACGTACGAAGAGAAAAAAGATCTTTCAGAAAAACTGCGCGGTATCGTGGAGCCTAGGCAGCCCCCGGAGTGGAGGAGGCGGAGCTGCAGGCTCTGGGCCCGGATGGTGGTGGAAGGCAAGGCCAGGGCTTGGGGTCCCCTGTAGGCCTTTCTTTCTTTTTCCTCTAATAGAGCGCCCTAACGAACACATACAGACTGGGCCACCGTTAAGGTGTGTGTATGGTGGTGGAGGTGGGAGGGGGCACAGGCGACTCCGTTTGTGCCCAGGGCCGTGTCTATGCCGGTCTTAGCCTCCAACTGTTTAAACTCTCTTCCCGGATTAGGACAGAGAGCAGGCTGGACCCGCTGCGTGGCTCAACTGCGCTAGGCCGGTGATAAGTCAGGAACCGGGATAAAAACGACAACAACAAAACCAAAATTGCCACGGAGCTTGGGGAAGGATTAAACAAACAGGCAAACATACACAGGACACCCGCCTAGAGCAACTCTATTTATCATTTTCCCCCTCCTCCTCCCCCCCCCCGCCCCCCTGACTGGGACCTCCGTTTCCAGCCTTCTCTGTCCGTGCCTGTAAATCCAAGGATCCTCAGACAACCCAAGGGTCAGATTTTAATGTTTAACTTTTATTCAAAGACGTGGCCTTTTGCTTTTTCACAGCCCGTTTTTCTTTTCGCGTCCGGACAGAGCTGGCTTTAGTTGGCGCCGAGCGCCCCGCAGCCTGGGGCGCCAACCTGCAGCAGCGGGGGACCAGCCCGGCCTGCGCGCCGTGGGCGCTCACACATCAGAGGACACACAGTATGTATTTCAAACGTTTCCACCGAGTCTGCTGGTCCTGAAAGACCCTGAGGCCCTAAGGGCCTTGGAGAAGGGCCTGTGAGATGCCCTCATTATTGCCAGAACTCCGCGTCTTTGGAGAAGCCGCCAGGACGCAGCCGCCGCGGGCTCGGGAGGGTCTCCCAGGAGCCTGACTCTCCGGCCTGCTTGCCTCCGCCTCTCACCGAGCAGCAACAGGGAAAACTTTTAAGCCAGGATCGCCCGGAACAGCTGCTCCGGCTGCGGCCTTAGAAGTATATTTCAGGCACGCGGCGGCGCCATCTGCGCTCGGACCCCAGCCCCGGCTCCACCCGGCTTCCCCAGCTCGAGTTTGGGCCTTTTCCCGCCCAAATCCACAGCCGAGTGCTGCCGAGGTCCGGTCTCCCGCGGAGCGAAATAATTCAAACCTTCTGCGAAAGGATTTCCCCCTTCAGGGCCTGCGGCCCTATGCCTTGCAGCCGTGGCGCTCCAGAGGCCTAAGAAGGTGGCGGAGTACGCGGGTGGGCACACAGAGCAGGCACACTCAAGAACGTGCGTGCAGAGCCGCACTCCGCGCGCACGTGCACATGCATCAGGCTCGCGGGGTCCCTGCACCCATCTACGCAATCCCTAGAGGAATGAGACGGGAACAGCCCGGGCGGTGCCCCAGGGCCCTTTCTTCTTCCGAATTACCGAGATCAGCTGTTCACGCGAATTAAGCTGCCAGTTTATGGCTTGTTTGCTCAGAGTAAAACTCCCAAGATTTTAATCCTGACATCACCCCTCCACCCACCCCCAATCCCCAATAGGGAAACACAGGGTCAAAACGGAGGAAGTGACTCTTCACTGACGTTTAAGTAATGGAGAAAACGCGATGCGTTTGAAGCCAGTGGGGAGAGTATGCTTGTGCTGGGCAAGAACCAGACAGGGCGCACGCCGGGGCTTGGACCGCAGGGCAAGGGTGTGGGGTGCGCCGGGCCGGACGCCAAAGCGTATGCCTGAGGTAGAGTCCGGGGCGAGGAACACTGGTTCCTCAGCGGTGCGTTCGCCCCATCGCCGGTGCAGGCCTCAAAGATGCCAGGCCTGGGCCCGGAGGATGAGCCAAGCGTGGTGCCTGCTGGACATGCGCAACGCTCTCTCCTGCCAAGTCAAAACGGCCTTCCGCGGTGGCCGCGCCTTTGGTGAGTGACCTTGCGTGAACGGGAGTGAGGGGGTAGGCGAGATCTGAATTCGTCCCAGGCTGGTGAGGACGGGTGTGTTCGAGGAGGGCCGCCGACGCCCTTTGGTCGAGCTGCTCGGACGCTGGCTAGGTCGCGGGGCTGGGAGAGCGCGCTGCACGGGCTCGCGGGAGGTGGGCAGGGTTCTGGAGGGTTCTGTGTAAAACACCAGCCCTGGTGCAGTGGCACAACAGAGCCCCCCACCCTCACCCCCACCCCCAGGAAGAAGGAAACAGTTCTAACCCCCAGCATTCCGTGGATGGAACAAACTGCTGGAGGGCAGTGGGGAGGACGAGGAATGGGGGAAACACCCTAATGCCCAGCGTTTGGAATGTGATGGAAGGGGGGCAGACGGAGTGTGCTGTGCTTTGCACCCCCCGCCAGGTCGACCGGTGTCCCCTGAGCGCTTCACCGGTCCTTGTGATGAGGGTAACAGGCAAGTGCGGGGGAACGGTCTCTCGAGGACGGGCGGTGCGGGACCCCTCGCCCGGCCCCGCCGCCCACCTCGCCGCTCGGAGACTGGTACGCCGCAAGCGTAACGCCGGGAGCAGGCTTTTCTGGACGTGACAGATCAGCTCACAGCCTAGGGGTGCAGCGCTTCTGAATTCGTGTCTTCCTTCCACGCCCCACCCAACGCTGTTTCTTATCGAACATTTTTCTTTGGGTTCAGAGCTGGACACTTTTAGGTTTCCTGATTTTATAGGTTAAACTCCCGGAAAGGAAAGTTCGCGGGGTGACGTTCATGCAGGGGGAAGGGGGAATTAAATTTCTAATAATGGAATTCGTATTGCAATTATATTGACACATAGCCGCTACGGTTTTTCTGGCCCCCCACTATCACTTCAAATGGTCTCACGACCATCTTTTAAATATTAAAGAAAAATTAGTTTAAAATCTAATTAATACGCCCAGCACGTGAGGAGTGATTGAAGAATGGTGTGAAATGCCTACCCAGGGGCCCAAACTAAAGTGATCGGTTTGTGTTCCCCCATTTATTTGTATAATTTCCTTTGTGTGTGCAGACATGAGTTTAATGGGAACAAGTCCCTCATCGTTAATCCTTCATGTTGGACCACAAGGAGAGAGAGACAAATATGTTTTGGTTCAGAAGACCTGAGACGTTTTGTTCATCCAAGCCTCTCCAAGGGCAACACTAGTATTAAAGAGTGAAATATTCCAGGTCTGTCACAATCGTTCTCTCTATTGCCAAAAAAACGTAATATTAATAAGACGAGAGAACTTTTTTGAGATCCTGATTATGGACTCTGTTAGAAGTTTATTTCCCACACCCAGGAGTAAAATCATTGCTTCTTAAATCTGTAAGTTCCTTCTCTAGGTGACTGTAGAGTTAAAAACAAAAACAAGACTGAACTGAGCAGATTCCACAGGGATAAAGAGCAGAGAGCAGATTGGCATTCCACTTTCCTTTCTGGAAATGCAGAAATCCATCTAATGATTGTTCTGGGGGTGGGTAGCTGGTTATTGCTTTTTTACTCCCCAAAGACAAAGACAAAGTAGTTCAGCAGGAGAGAATATTTAAGTGGTTTTCTAGTTTTGACCTTATGGGATATTTTTCCACAGGGGGGAAAAAAAAACTAGGGAACTGGTGGAATGTGAAATCTTCCTCCCTTCTTTCTCTCACCCATGTGGTTTATTTTTGCCTTGCCTTTTCTGGTTTCTAGTGAGCTTTGAATTTTATACGTGTATGACTGAGATACTCAGGGGTCTGCGCTGGGAACGGCAATTAGCAAATTTATAAATTAGGGTCTGTTTACACGTCTTTGGGCAAGGATAATCATTACTTAATTTAAGTGAGGCCCTTGCTCTAAGTGTCAGGATGGAAAATGAGACTCAGTAGGGAGGACAGGAGGTGAAATGGGAAGAGGTGGGGAATTAAGCAACTGGTGACGACAAATCAACATTTATGCAGTGCCATTAATGGCTTCACTTTGAGGCAGGACATTTTGCTGACTACAAACTGATGATGAGCTTTTGATACCAGAAATGAAAATAGACCTTGCAATTGATACTCTATTCTATACTCTTTTTACCAGCCAATGTTTAGCTATGCCCTTCATACAGAAGTGTATAAAATGTATTAAAGAGTATATAAACAACTGTATGTGATTATACACAAGTTTATGTGTGAACTTGACAGCTCGGAATGGCACATAGATAACATCTCAGGAAATATTAGAAAAACATTAGAGAAAATAAACTGCTCTTGCTTTTTTGTGGAGCCAGTTAAAAAATCGGGAATACCTAAAATTTGGGGAGGCCAGAAATTTTGTCATCTGTACGTATCACTCACTTGCCAGTTCAAGAGAATCCCAGACTGGAAGCTCCTGGGCACTGGCATTTTCACTTAACTGCCAGATTAAGTGAACATTTTGACCAAAGTCTAAGAGAAAACAGCAGAAAATGAGGCTGTACAGATACAATTTTTAAAAGATCGGGAAGAGTGGAAGTTTTTTTCTAACTAACTTTGGCATTTAATTTTGTGAAGAATGCTACCTTCATTTCAGACGGGCAGAATGCTGACTTCTATTGAATAATTTCATGTTCTTCCATGCAGAGAGCTAACGGAATCACCAAGGGAAATCTGGTTAATAGAAATAACGAGAGAAACTGTGATTTGGGGGAATCACTTAAGAACACAGGAGATACGTGCAAAAATCTTCTCCCTATGTGTCTGTCCTCTTGTATTTTCTTCAGAATAGTTGCCGAGGCTAAATGAGCCGGTTCCAAATTGCCACACAGCCCCTAAGTCTGAACTGCACCCGTAATATCCTAATATAGCCTTCTTTTAAAAACCGGAATACTGCAGATGAGAGCAGAGTTCCCTTGAAAGGTATCATTAGGGGTCATTACCTAGCCGGTGCCTTGGTGTTGCAGCGCGTGGTTCTCAACAGGGTGACCCGAAATTCTTGCTTCCAACACCCACCCGCTGCCTTCTCGGCTGTCCCACAGCCCCGAAGATATGGTCGAAGCCCCAGTAAACCCCCGTAGTCCCCCCGCACCCCTCCCCCCACATCCTGTTCCCCACCCCTCACTTCCTATGCGTATGCTGAAACGCCCATATTTTCCCTCTCTCTTTCTCGAAAAAAAAAAAAAAAAATTCAGATGAAGTTCCAGCGAGGACTGACTGGGGATGGCCAGCTCTTCCGTGCGAAACCATCCCGGGGAAATTGGGGCAACTCGGGGGACCTTCCCGACTCAGAGAGCGGGGCCGCGGCGGCGCCCTGGGGCGGGAGCGGCGGCCGGGTCAAGAGCGTCCGGGCCGGGCCTCGGTGCGCGCGCCCCGGCTCGGGCCCCGGCGCTCGGGGCTCCGTCCCCGCGGGCGGGTGCGCGCCGCCGCTGGCAGTCCCGAGGGGTGTCCCTACCCTTCTTAGCTCCCGCTACATCCTGGAGAAATGCGGGCCTCTGGGGCAATCGGGAAGGCCCCCTTCTCCCCGCAAAAAATCAAGGGGGAAAAAACCCTAAATAAAAACCCCAAACGGAACCCAAGAATCTTCCACCTCGCGCCCCGAGGGGAGTTTGAGCCTTGGCTTTCATCAGGCTCAGCAAATTTCCAAGGAATCAAACTGACTTCAAACATTAGCAATTAGAAACCAAGAATCCTTCGGCCCGAAGAACTTTTAATCCCTAACCATTTCCAAATGGGTAATAATAGGGTCAGTAAATATCATAGCTAGTCTGTTAAAAAGGAAAGGCATTCTGTCGGTTCGAGGAGCGCAGGGTCCCCGGGTGCCTCAGAGGGTCATGAGGGTAGAGATGCCCCCTGCTCTCTGGAGAGCGGGCATTGCCCAGCCGAGACAAAATGACAGCAAACAATTGTCCTTTACGCTATTCTTGGAGATTAAAAGCAGTGAGGTAATTATTTTTCTAAACAAAACAAAACAAAACAAAACAAGAAACAACAAAAAACAACAATAACGACAAACCCCCGCCCATCTCTCCAAAGTGGATTGAGAAATGCCTATTATTCACTGGGGGACTATGTTCGCAGGAATAGCTTCCCTGCTACAGCTCCGTGTGAGCTGAGAGGGAAGTCTTCCCTTGAGGCGCCAAAGTGTCAGTCACACCAGGTTCCAAGGCCCAGAATTGTAACCTAGGGGCTAGGGGACTTGGGTGGTTCGGGGATTGTGTTCTTACTTCTGAAAAGTACAGAATTGGTTTTTACCATAGGGAGGGGCAAGCATTTGTGCCAATAAGTGATTGTGAGCATAGCAATACTTTCTTTCTCTGGATTTGACAAAGCTTCCTCCATTTAGAAGCCTTACACACACACACACACACACACACACACACACACACACACACATTTATTTATTTGTTTATTTATTTGCAGGAAAGCTGAGGGAGGGTTTATATACCTATGCACTATTTAGAATTAAAAGGATTTATGAGAAAATTAATCATATGAGCAAGTTTGCAGAAAAATACTGACTTGCAAAACTTTTCAGAAACCTTAATTGCTTATGTGGCTATCCATGAGTCTTCACTATACTACAAAGCTTTCAACACAGGCTCTCATAATCTAGATTATATCCATGCATTCTGGTAGGAAGAGGGCTCGACTAGCTTACATTAGACCTAGAGTCTAGTGCTAGCTTTATCGTTATTTTTTTGGAACCAGGAATATTTGTTCTAAAGGCAGACATACAGATGTGGCAAAAAGCGTTTCAAAGTTGTTTGATAGCCACTGATGAGGACTCAGTTCCTGGTTTGTGAAATGAGGCTCAAAGGCCCCTAAGGCCCCTTTAGCTAGAAGATTCTGTGATCCTGTTAACTTTTTAAAAAAAAATACTAACATTTTCTCCTAATGTACGTTGGCTATCACTGGACTCATCCCTTTGTTGGAACAAGGGGAGTATTACTGCAGTTGTAGAAAGTAATAGTAATAGCAACACAAGGACCCCCGTCCCAACCAGAAAAGGATTTTTACAGCTAGAATTGAGAGCTTCCATAAGGCTCTTGAAAAGTTTTTAGATTAATATCACATGTTCAGAAGTTCTGGATCTAGTCCTTTCTGTTTGATGTAACCTATTGTTGCTTGTGTGACTGCCCAGGACCCTCCTGCTGGGAGAGTTCTATGGCATTAGTGTATTTAAAGGAAATATAAGTTATTTATGCTTTGGACATTTTTTTTGTGCCATTCCCAGAAATAGCTGGAAAAACTCTGGATTTGAAAAATGCAGACTGAGAAGAGCAACTTCACTAGTAAATTGAGTTAGTGGGACCTCCACTCCCCCCAAGGAAATCAGTTGCCCCTCATTACTCTCTGAGCCTGATGGAAAGCACTAGTAACTATTTTCCATGTCTAGCCTGCTAAGCCGAGGTCTTGATCTGGCAGAGATGTGAGAATGCTAAAAGGATGACTTAGTAACGGGCAAAACGCTTGTCAACAAGATGGATCAGAAGACAGCTTAGCGTTGGAGACCTCTATTCATAGCTGCTGAACTTGAGGGCAGGGTCAGACAAAAAACTGGGCCCAGCACACACCTAGGAGGGTTTCTTGTATTTCTCTCTGTGGGACTGTCTCTCCCCCTAGACTTATATGGCTGGGCTAGTGACAGCTCCCCACTTAAAAAAATTTTTTTTAATGTTTATTTATTTTTGAGACAGAGCGTGAGCAGGGGAGAGGCAGAGAGGGGGAGACACAGAATCTGAAACAGCCTCCAGGTTCTGAGCTGCCAGCACAGAGCCAGACGTGGGGCTCGAACCCACGAACTATGAGATCATGACCTGAGCCAAAGTCAGACGCCCAACCGACGGAGCCACCCAGGCGCCCCAACAGCTCCCCACTTTTATTTGCTGTCCCCATTCTCTGCAGCCCCAGCCCTTAGGTAGACTGGAGTCATCAAGGAGCTTATGGATTTACTGGTCATCCTGTCTCACTGCCACCCTGTAATATACTGCTGAAGGGCAGGAACCTTGTTTTCTTTGCTTTTGTATGTCTAGAGCCTAGCACAAGTGGCTGGCACAGAGCAACACTTAATATATATATATATATATATATATATATATATATATATATAATGATAATGAATAGCATTATTTGTTGAACACTATGTACCGTCTGGCTTCCTATGTTATTTGTTATATATTATATATAAAGTAATAAAATATAATGTATACCTATATATAATACATATAATAATTCATACAGTATGGCTGTATGTTATTATATGATATATGTATTCCAAATCACAGTATGTAACAGTCATATATTCCAGATAAATACAACTATATATATGGAATGTGTGTGTGTGTGTGTGTGTGTGTGTGTGTGTGTGTGTGTGTTATTCCATACAGATTTTGAGCTCTTGTTTCTGAGCCCTGATTCCGACACTTGCTAGTTGTATGACCTTGGACAAGTTTCTTAATCTCTCCCAACCCCAGTTTCTGCACCTATGAAGTTGTAATGATAAACATATTCATCAGAAGGTGGTTGTGAGGATTAAATTAGTGCACATAGAGGAACAAAGGGTTTAGCAGTGTCTATATTCCTATCAAGTGAATTGATAGTAATTACCTCAGTGACCAGCTTGGATAATAAATTGTTGCAAATTGTGAATCTAGCAGGCACCACCTCTCTCCCCCAGTCTTTGGCTTTAAATGGGATGTTTGGGACTTGGAGGGGATCAGCACTTGGTGCATAGCCTATGGTTAGAAACAGTGGAGAATCTGAGTACGAATGGCTGGCTAATGAAGTCAAATAGAACTTTGAGGGCTGTTGCTGTTTAGGGTTCCGCTGGGGCAGAAAGCCAGCATCCGAGTGAATATTTGAGGGAGGGAGAAAGGGCCTCAAGGGTGAGGACCAGCTGTCTGGCATGCGGTAGGAAGAGAGGGTAGGTGGAAGGGGGGGGGCCGGGGAAACTCAGCTTTACCAGCTCCCCAGGAATTGGGCTCTGGCAGAGGACAGAGGGGCCTTTCTGGATGTGGGGAAGTGAAAAAACACAAGCATGTTTCTCTGGTTAGTTTCTGATATTTCTACCTGGAGCCCAGAAATCCCCAAATGGTCAGGTTTTATCAGATGGGAAATAAGGAAGATTCATTTTCATAAGGCTTTTGTTTGTAAAGCCTGTGTTCCTCAAGGTTTTTTTGGGTTAAATGAGCTAGTTGTATCAATTAATTGAGACTGCAGTAAAGGCTTTGTAGGTGTTGCTTGGTTGAGTTACAAACCAAAAGAGTAAAGGGACTAAACTTAAGGAAAATCTGTAATAACTAAGCTGACTGTCAGGAAGAGGAGACTGAGGAGTCTTTTTTTAGAAAAACAGCAGAAGCCCCAGCCGTTGTGTTAGAACTTACATCTGGCGGCACGGTTTCGCAGTTTTCTTCCTTCCAGAAAACAGAAGCCTGGGTTTGATCGTTTACTTTTTTTTTTTAAACTAGTTACACCCCAGACTTTGTTTATATTGATTCCTGGTAGCAGAGGGGGAAAGTGCATTCCCAGGGGAAGAGGAACAGAGGGAAGATCCCTCCCAAGGCCTCCTTCAAGGAGCCCAGTCCCCTTCGGGCACTGCCTGGCCATACATAGGAGGAGGGAGTTGCTCTGTCCCGGCTGGAATTCAGGTCTCAGTCTTCCAAACGGATCTGCGCACCACATTTCATCTCCAAGACAGCTGTTTCTGTACTTCCCCAATCTTACAAACATCCTCTTATCTCAGAGTGCCCCCAGTGCTAACCAAGAAGCACTTTTATGGATCAGGGGCACACTTTGTACCAGGCACTGTGCTTATGGTTTTATTCGCATTTTCTCATTGCATTCACCCAATGGTCCTCAGAGGGCGGTACATGTTTCCCCATTTTATAGATGCAGAAATTGAGGCCCAATGAGATTAAGTAACTTGCAGTGCCCTTAGCCACCAGACAACATTGACTTCTCCTGTAGATGACTCTTCAGTGCTCTGGGGAGATGGAAATTTATGCTTGCTGCCTGTGCTCCCCCCCCCCCCCCAAACAGAAAGTATTAAATCATAAATGAGAAAGAGCTCATTTACAGTTTCTGGGTCTCTGTCTAAAGCTGCCTTCTCCATACAGGCTGGAGGAAGCCTCTGTGTCACAGTGATACGGGGCAGAGTTTCTGAACCATGGTCTTTGGAATAGGGCATGTGCTGCTACCCCAACCTGACTTGCTTTTCTTTGACTTTCATGCCCAGAAATCTCAGGGTCTGAAATGTGGCTACATATTGAACTTGATCTAGACCCTCCTCAACCTAAATCCCCTCATGCAGTGAAATTCAGGGGAAACTTTAACTGCCCTGTTTTACCCATATCCTTCTCCATTCACAATGGGTTGGATGGAATCTTATTGGTAATTGATTCAAAATGGAACAGCTTAGACACATATCAGTTGCAGTGACGAGCAATTTGTGCATTTCTAAGTACTGTTGATTTTTTCAAACTCAGCAATCACAGCTGAAATCCCTTTGCCATGGATTGAATTTACAAAGGAAGAGATTCTGATTTCCACAGTGGCTTCTTTTTAATGCCCAAGGATTTGGTAACTGCCTTGAGGACCCACAGCAAGTACGCCTGCTCTCAGAGCCACAGCTTTAACTTTAACCTCTGAGTGACTGCTCTGATTCATTTATTTTATAACAGCTCTATTTAGAGCAGCCTCGTTTGGTATGGGATCAGTTATTTGTAGAGATCTCTCAGCCCTGTACACACTTCTATCCCGTGCTCCTTCACTCTTCTAGCATGCTCTACGTGGACGCACCCCCAGCAGTGAGCTTAACAATGGGCCTCAGGATTTCTGGTCCACCTGTTCCCTGTCTTTCCATCACTTTCCCTCCCACTCCAAGTAACCTTCCTCTCTTGGAAGTCTGATGTCTCTAACAGGGATTTGGAGAAAAAACTACTTCCCCTCATTTCAGTGTGCAGACTGTAGCATTCATGTGGTTCTTGGCTGTGTAACTGTAAGGTCTATCAGATTCCTGCTTGTTGTGCCCAGTGACAGAAAAGTGGCTCTTAGACAGTAAAATGAGAGGGATGTAAAGTCTGTCTCTGTTTTAAAGCTTTGCTTTTTCCTACTGCCAGCCCCACTCTGTGCAGGCAGAAATTGATGGGTTTCAATATGCTCTCGCATCAACAGAAGCATATGAATCTCCGGGCCCATTTCCTTTACCAAGGAACCCATGTGGAGCCAGACTCTTGAAATACAGAGTGTGGCAGAAGGTGAGGTGAGGGCTGCAGTCTTGGATGGTTTGCTGGGCCTCACTCAAGAGGTCTGTCCAATTAGAAAGGTAGATTCTGCAAGGCAGGAAACCGGCCAGCCTTGGCCACCTCCTTTTTCCTCCAGCATTCAGAGCACTGGTTGCATGGCCAGCTCTCATCCTGGGAATGTTAGATTCCATCTGGTGCAACTGTGCATTACCCAGATTAGACTGTGACATCACAGAGATTTAAGGCATCTTTGTGATATTCTGACTGGGTGGTAGGTACTGCAGGAGACGCTTCCTGCGGACACAGGATGATGTGAATGCTGTAGGAATGAGCAAATACTGAACAAATCCCTGGCGAGTGTGTGCGTGCATGTGTGTGTGTGTGTGTGTGTGTGTGTGTGTGTGCGTGTGCATGTGCGTGTGTGCGTGCATGTGTGTGTGTGTGTGTGTGTGTGTGTGTGTGTGTGTGTGTGTGTCGGGGAGGGCTGACACGGGTGCTGAGGGGGTGTTATGGAGAGCTGGGAGTAACGGTTCCCCCAGCCTGCGTGGGTGAATTGGTTCCGGATGTTAACATTTTTTCCTTGGGGCTTGACTACATTCTTCTTTTTCTTTGCCTGTCTGTTTTCCTGCCCAAACTGTTGGGCCTCCACAGCTGTGTGGCTCATTGCTGGTGAGTGTTGGGAATGACAGATCTGGCTTTATTGCAAGGGCAGTTTGGGGGCATGCATATAGGTAAACTTTTGAGAGGTTTTCATCCAGCATCTTTCATAAATTTTGAGGGTTTGCTTTTTTGGCCATCATCTTGTCGGCTGAATACCAACCTGTAGTGCATTGGGGAATGAGTATGAAATGCTTTGGAAAGCAGAGGGTCCTTCATATCCTAGAAGCAGAAGAAACTCCATCCAAATAGATGGAAGCCAAGGAATCAGCAGAACATAGTGAAGAGCATGGGGTGTGGGTCAGGGCACATAGTTCTGGTTTTGGGCAAGTGCCTTAACTCTGCCTCAGTTGAATACATGTAAGCAGAGGGTAATATCGCCTGCTGCAAGGCTGGTGTGAGAATTCAGTGGGATAGCAAATGCAAAGCACTTGGCACAGTGCCAGGCTCATGGACTGTGCTCAGCATTAGCCTCTGCCTCCCTTGCTCATAATTAGACTTCTAGTCAATTGCAAAAGCTCAGAAGCTCTTTGGGGTTCTTATGAGGAACGTTTTGGTGAGGGTCAGACACAGGACCACCTCAAGCTACCATTCTTAGCTTGTCTCCACTGCTGCCCCATTCATAGCACCTCCCTTCCCATAAGCTGTTGTTTTTATTTATTTATTTTTTAATTTTTTTTAATGTTTTATTTATTTTTGAGACAGGGAGAGACAGAGCATGAATGGGGAGGGTCAGAGAGAGAGGGAGACACAGAATCTGAAACAGGCTCCAGGTTCTGAGCAGTAAGCACAGAGCCCGACGCGGGGCTCGAATTCACGGACAGTGAGATCGTGACCTGAGCCGAAGTCGGACGCCTAACCGACTGAGCCACCCAGGCACCCCAAGCTGTTGTTTTTAAATGGATGCATATTTGATACATACATCGTGTAAGTTTAAAGTGTATAGTGCGTTGGTTCGATATGTTTATATATTTGCAATATGATTGCCACCTTTTGTGGTGAGAAAATTTCAGATCTAGTCTCTTAGCAA
This sequence comes from Puma concolor, assembly GCF_028749965.1. Taxonomy (NCBI): domain Eukaryota; kingdom Metazoa; phylum Chordata; class Mammalia; order Carnivora; family Felidae; genus Puma; species Puma concolor. The sequence continues at coordinate 102,372,959 of NC_141674.1, read as the reverse complement.
CTTTAAAGTATGCAATACAGTGCTGTCAACTCTAATCACAGTGCTTTGCCTTCGATCTCTAGAGTGTGTTTATCTTCTCACTGCGAGTTTTGTACTCTTTGACTAACATTACCCTGATTCCCCCACCTGTAGCCCCTGGTAACCACCGTTCTAGTCAGCTTTTTAAGATGCGGGGCGCCTGGGTGGCGCAGTCGGTTAAGCGTCTGACTTGAGCCAGGTCACGATCTCGCGGTCCGTGAGTTCGAGCCCCGCGTCGGGCTCTGGGCTGATGGCTCAGAGCCTGGAGCCTGTTTCCGATTCTGTGTCTCCCTCTCTCTCTCTGCCCCTCCCCCGTTCATGCTCTGTCTCTCTCTGTCCCAAAAATAAATAAAAAAAAAAACATTGAAAAAAAAAAGATTCCATGTAGAAGTGAGATCATACAGGATTTGTCTTCCTCTGACTTATTTCACTCAGTATAATGCCCTCAAAGTCCATTCATACTGTGGCAAATGTCTGCCTATCTCTCTCTCTCTGTCTCTCTGTCTATCATGTATCTATCTGTCGTCCTTATCCATTGATGGACACTTAGGTTGTTTCCATATCTTAGCTATTGTGAAGAATGCTTCAGTGGACATGTGAGTGCTGACATCTTTTTTGAGCTCCTGTTTTCATTTCCTTTGCTCCCAGGCTTCTTATCATCCTTCATGCACTTGCTCCTCCTGCTTCTGTTTGGAACACTTTTTTCCTTCTCTTCTCCTAAAATTCCTCCTGAAGAAAGTTTATCCTGCTTTCGAGACCCATTGTAAGCACCTAGTAGGACAGAAACATTTTAAGATGCACAAGGGCGATTTGATACAAATGTGAATTGGCATGATGTACGGATTCAAACGTGATGAGCTCCATAGGAAACTACATGTGTCCGTGCGGAGCTCACATACATTTTGGGCATTATGGTAATGGAAGAAAGTTCTTGAATGCCACGAGCTTTACCTTCACTTGGAGTCTGTTTTAGAGCTCCTCTTTCAGGGGACTCATTGTGGTTTCCTCTCAAAATGGTGCTATGCACTTCTGTCATTTTATAGTCACAAAGGAGTCTCAGGTGATCTTCAGCTGAGCAGCCAAGGTGGTAAAAGTACAGGGGACTCCCATTGGCTCCATTGGTTGCCATCATCAGCGAGCTCCCCTGGAGAGGAAGTCTTCACCGAGGATCTGATTAGACCATTTCTGAGCAAGGCTTCTGTCCTGCTTTTGACTTTGTATTACCAACAGGCCAGTAATTTGACTTTAGTCTTTCTTTCCCTGGCAGGATATATGCCTGCTACCTTCTTATTGTCCTATTAGATTGGCCTGTACCTTTGGACTCTTGAGTAACCAATGACCACAGTCAAGGAGACCGTGCCTGAATGTCTCTTTGTTCTGTGGTTATCTTTGCCCATATGTACACACACACACACACACACACACACACACACACACACACACATTGACGCACTGCTTGTGATTGCTCTTCTCTGCATTTTAAAACTGGGCACCGAAGAAGAGGTAAAGTAGAAGTCTATAAAAATTAATGCTTGGTGCCTTTCTTACGACACTGAACACATTCTGCCTTGACTGATAACGTTTTGGAGGACCTATTTGTTTGATAAGTGCACTACAGTGGAAACCCCAGGGGAAGCACTGTGGCTTACTCATCTCTGAATCCCTGTTAGCTCTCCATGAACGCTTGTAAAATGGAACTGGTACTTGTCAAACTTTAGTGATGGGTTTTGTAACCACTGTGGCCACTTTGCAGATGATTTGGCTTCAAGATGGTCCTGGACACCCAGCATGACGTGTCTGCCAGTTGCCCGTAGATGTGATCCTGGACGTGTCAACTGATGTCTCTATACTCTGGAGTCTCTCTATCTCTAAGGGACTTTAGTAAGGAGACTGTGTCTAACTGTACTATTAACAAGGCATTTTTGTAGCTAATTGCTGAATGCTTTCTGCACGGAGCCTATTTTGGAAGCTCTCTCCTGATGAAGCATTAGCATTCAGAAGCACGGTTAGTCTGTGGGAGTAACTTTGCCCCATCTCACCCGATTTGTTTCAGGCCTTATGTCCATGGCAGCCTCTGTTTTCTGCCCAGCATGGGAGAAAAAGAAATAGAATAAAAGGCAGTCTGAAAATCCCCCGTGCTACACAGAAGTGCAAAAACATATCCAAATGAAAGACAGATTGCATGAGTTTGCCCGAGAAAGCAGCATAGAGTTAGACCGAGCTAGAGCAGAATTATAGTCTTCTGGCGGTTGTTTTCCATGAGCAGTAGGGATATGTGAGTGAACCGACTGGAGGTCCCAGCTCAGGGCTCGGCCCCATGATGCGGGAGAAGGCAGAGTGTCAGGAGGAGAAAGGAGACCATCCTCTGAAACGTAAGGTAAGTTTTGAGCGGGGTGGGGGCCCGAGGAATGTCAGGCAGGTCTGTGAAAATGTATTTCACATTTCAGAACCAGCACGTTCATAAAGAAGAGTCAGGAACTGAGACGTACAAAGTGCCAAGTACTTTTTGGTGCCTGTCAAATTACATATAAAATCCTTAGTACTGTCCCGGGTCTGACTCAGATCATCAAGGGGAAAGACAGCCTCACTTTGCTATCTCCTCTCATCCTACATGCCTTCACCATTACATGCCTTACAGCTGGGAGTAGCTGGAACTTGCTTTAGAGGAAAAGGCTTCCCAAACTTGTCTTTGTTTGGGCTCTCAGCCACCATGCCCATAGTGGCGGCCGATCGTTGGGACCAACCCACTGTCGTTACGGATTTTTCAGGGATTTTTCAGGGCTCGTGGCTTCTGAGCCATTGTTACATTGTGAACGCAGCCAAGTGGAGACGAGCTTACACGGCGGTCAATAGACCTGGAGCTCCAAGTTATGGGAAAGAAAGCTTTTCTGCACTTTATATGTAAACAAGTAGGATGATTCTGAGTCTCTTTCTCTGGTTGAATATCCTTGATCCTGAATCCTGAGGATGCTTCTTCAAGATGAGTCTAGTGGCCTCTGAATGTTCACTGCCAGCGGATTTTAGCAATTGTCCAGTGTCCCGGTGTCTTTTGGGAGTCCACCATTCCAACATAGGTGCTTATTCTAGATCCTCTTAGAAAGAGAATGTGCTTCAGAAACTCAGACTTGGGAATGGGGCACATGGCAACTAACCACGATCTAGTTACGGGTCACGAAGGGCCCTATTTGCACACCTCTGAAGGACAACAGGGCTCTTCCAATGCTGTAGTGCAGCCTACGGAGCATATATTGTCCACAAGAGGTTTAAAAGTTCATTGTTTGTTACTGACATCCTAATTCTTAATCATATGACAGGCTTCTCTTAAGGTCTCTCATGGTCTTGAAGGTCAGGAGCAAATAACCACAGGTAGTAACCCCAGGAGGCCACTGCCCTCTGGCCCTTGTACTAATCACACAGATGGAGCTCCTTCTTTTCTGTTTCACAAAGATGTGATATGAAGGACCGTGAGCTATCGATGAGGGGAGGGGCCTTTCCTTTGAGCTGCACTAGGTACAGGGAGTAAGTATATTCGTCCAGGGTGCTAAGGAACTTGGCATAGATACTCTGGGGAAAGACATGCTCTGACCATTGTGTCAGTTTCCTTTCATGGCTTGCAAACCTCTTTAACCCAGTTCTTGTTAATAGTCCCTGGTAGGTGGTGCAGTGATTATGATGCCTGGGCTATTCTGTCTTAGGAAAACCCCCAGATTGACTTTCTAATGTCACCCATGTTTATACTTAAAAATAAAACCCACAAAACCTTGAGGCACCTGGTACTCAAGATTGAGTTTGAGGTCTTGTATCTTTACGTGGAAGGTGCTCTGGACAGAGAAGCTCCCCAAGTGTGGTCCAGGGGCTGGGTTCATTGCAAACTGGAATTCAACAGCCACGTCACATGCTTCTCTTTAGATGGGAGTGGTGGCACCAGCATCCTCTTTCAGAAGCCCAAGCCAGAGCCACCAGCCCCTCAAACTATGTGTGTTAAGAGCTTCTGGGTCCTTCCTTCCTCATGAGGCGGCATCAACAAAGCAGCCTGATTACCTACAGGTGCGAGATATTATCAGCGCCAACTCTTCTGCTGTCTGAGTAAACCCTGTAAATAAACTTACACTTAACTTTAACCAGTGGGACTTAACAGTTAGGGGCTGCTGTATCTCACCCTTTGAAGTATGTGAATTTTCACCACATGGGCACATAGAAGTTTGGGATGATAAACCTACTTTTCAACATACAAAGTTGTTTGCTGTTTTTAAGTATTCTAGAGTGAAATAATATGCGGGACGAAAAAAGAACTCATTTATAAAATGAGTACAGATTTCTATCACTTCAGTAATGCCAGATCTTCACATATCAAATATGCCAAAAAGTAAGTCCTATCTTCCTGGAACAGACTCTGTGTTTTTTTTGCTGGGGCTTGAAAATGGACTCATTCTGGGGCGCCTGGGTGGCGCAGTCGGTTAAGCGTCCGACTTCAGCCAGGTCACGATCTCGCGGTCCGTGAGTTCGAGCCCCGCGTCAGGCTCTGGGCTGATGGCTCAGAGCCTGGAGCCTGTTTCCGATTCTGTGTCTCCCTCTCTCTCTGCCCCTCCCCCGTTCATGCTCTGTCTCTCTCTGTCCCAAAAATAAATAAAAACGTTGAAAAAAAAATTAAAAAGAAAAAAAAAAGAAAATGGACTCATTCTGTACATTTGATGACTTGGATTTCACCTCCTGCATTTACCAGACTCACTGATTCTGTGTATTACTGCTTGAAAATGAAAGTGTCTTGTTTCAGGGAATTTCAAAATACTTTACAAGGGTCAAGGGCAAAAACATGGCTCAGGTTACGGTTAGGGAGAGGGCGCTCATCCTATTTTTGGGGTAGAATCTTGCCTGGAAAGTCCTCTTCCAAGGGAAAAATGCCGAACACCTCCTAGTAGCGGGCTCCTGGCTGTCCAGGCAGATCACGTGCCCTCTCCGCATGCATATGTGTCCGTGTCAGTGGGGGATAATGCCACGTGCTGTCTTTCAGAGGTAGTGGAAAATAGCCTTGTGTGGCAGAAACAGGCTCTGCTTATTATGATTGTTCTCTTCCAGACAACTAAACATTTTATTATGAAAATTTCTCATCACGGAAGTACCAGAAGCCCCCATGAGCCCTTCCTTCACCTTCAAAGTCATCATGATGTTTGCTGCACTTGTCCTCCATCTTCTTTTTGCCAGAGCATTTTGAAGCAAACCTCCGGCTTTATGGCATTTTACGCTAAGTACTTTAGTACTTGAGTAGACCTCCAAAGAGGATCATCTGCTGACCTAGATACAATGACAACATCACACATACCATGGTCAATACGGATTCCTACATATCATCTTAGTCAAGCCCTCAGGGCCAACTTTTCTCCTCTGATTTGCCTACCTGTTTTTTGTTTGTTTGTTTGTTTGTTTGTTTGTTTGTTTTTTAAAGGATGTCACACACCAAACAAAGGCCTGTAGTAGACTGACTGCCCATTGTACCTGAAGGGTGCCTTTCCGGGATAGATTCTGGGGTCCCCAACGTGGCTGACTTCTTTCAGGAGATCTGAACAGGTGGTGAAGCCTGTGTTTTGGAAAAGTCCTCAGATGATTTTGATGGGCAACCAGGTCTGGAAAGCACTGTTCTCTACCACTGTGTTTTCCTTAGGAATGCCCGGGAGACAAAGGACTGGTCAGTGCGTGTTTGGCATGTGACAAGAATGCTCTGGAACCTGTCGTTTTAAAACTATTGTTCTACCAGCACCCAAATAAATGTCATATCTGAGAACATTTGTTATTGTAACAACATCAGAAATTTACTTTTTGTTTTAATAGGAATGACTAGTGGACATTGAAATAATGTGGGCCAGTAAGTAATATCTGATTACAGAGTCCCCAGGCAAATAAAACTCAGGATGTTTTTCTGGTTGTGGCAAATACAACCTGTCTTATAGAGGTCATGGAAAACGAAACTCCTTCAGGGTTTTCGTATTGGCAACAGAATACTATTCTGGAAGTGAATTAAATTAGAATTAAATTTAATTTTATGCAGGTTAATTCAAGGAGCTCAGCCCAAGATTTGCAACTCTTCGACTGATATTTAGACCTGAATGAAATACAAAGTTGAATAAAACACAGGTTTAAAAGTGAAACATTTAACCTTTCCTTTTGTCCACATGGCTCCAGACAGCTGCTTGGGGGACTTTATCTTTTATGTATTCGTCTCCTCCTCTTTTTAAAAATTTTTTTTCCATTTATTTATTTTTGATAGAGAGAGACAGAGCATGAGCAGGGGAGGGGCAGAGAGAGAAGGAGACACAGAATCCGATGCAGGCTCCATGCTCTGAGCTGTCAGCACAGAGCCCGATTCGGGGCTCGAGCTCACAAACCGTGAGATCATGACCTGAGCCAAAGTCGGATGCTTAACCGGTGGAGCCACCCAGGCACCCCTATTAGTCTCCTCCTCTTAACCGATGCATGGGATCCACTGAGTTGGAGGAAGGAATACAGCTATATTGTTCAGGCACATGGAGAACATCAAACCTGAGCTTGGTGGTGAACGTATTATTTGAAGTTAATTTGATTGAAATATTGCCTAATGATGCGGCTATTTGCAGGCCATTTCTTTAATTTTTACCCAGGGTCCCTGTGATTGCGAAATCTGCAATGACCCCTCGTGGGAGGGTCATGTTTAGTCATTTAGTTTTGAGGTTGTTCAATGAGAACATTGATTAAATCAAAACAATACTGAAGAAATATGTTGATTACTATTGTTACAAAAATTATTACTGATCACTTACAGATTGCTTACCAAATACATGTGCATTTTACTGAACAACTGTTATTAGTCTGTGTGCCATGCATGGTATTTGGTGAGTCTGTGAGGATCACAGGGTCAATCCTTCTGTTTTTCTCCCGTGGCCCTCTGCTTGTACCTCTAATAAAATATACTAGTAGCGATGATATTGGAGTACAATTATTTGCTCATGTGTTTCCTTGACTAGACATGGCATTTTCTAGAAATTAGGAGTCTGGCTTCTCTCTCTGTATCTCCAGTCCTGGCTTGCCACGAGTGCTTAATTTGCATGTGTGGCAGTTAGTGAGTGAATCGTAACCTTGATTTTTGTGTGTGTGATTGACTGTTTTGACTGAACCAGCTGACCGCACAATGGGGTCCAGTTGCTGTCTTTTCACTGAAAACATCGCTTGTGTAATGCTGCTAATATTTTACGTTGGTGTATTCTACGTGCTTTATTTTCTCCAAAAGTAGTGTCTGGCCTAGGATGGAAAATCATGAGGATCTCATTTGATTTTCTCAAAAACCACCCAAAACAGAGCCACTGGACATCTTAGGTTAGAGGTGGGAGAACAAAGGAAGACAAGTTGCCTCAAATCATAGCCAAGTATGAGTAGAGCGCTGAGATTTCTGTGGGTTTCCCATGAGCATTGTCCCCGCCCTATCTCCCCCCCCCCCCCCCGCCCGCCCGCCCCACCTCAGTACACTATACTTTCCTTTCGCTGGGAGTCCGGTGAGGGGTTAGAGGATGTGCTGGAGGCAGGTGGAACACTATGTGAGGGTGTCTGTGCAATGGGTTTTCCTCTAGTTCTACAGGGGTTTGGCTGAGCTGAGCCTCAGGCAGGTGGTAGTGATGTGGAAGGTTTCCTTCACTCTTTTTGAAGAGCCAGTGTTTTTGGCCCCAAATACTTTTTTTTTTTTTTAATGTTCATTTATTTTTGAGAGAGAGAGAGAGAGAGACAGATTGCGAGCAGGGGAGGCCCAGAGAGAGAGAGAGAGAGAGAGAGGAAGACATAGAATCTGAAGCAGGCTCCAGGCTCTGAGCTGTCAGCACAGAGCCTGACACGGGGCTCGAACCCATGAGCCGCGAGATCATGACCTGAACCCAAGTCGGATACTTAACGGACTGAGCCACCCAAGAGTCCCCCAAATACTTACCTGTGTGTTTCCTCGGCTGCTGCCCAGTGGGCCCAGGAGCATCTGCTCTGCTATTTGTTATATCCCTACTGAATGACAGACATCGTCATGTACCTCCTTCCGAGGATGGGCCTCTGGTTACCTCTCTGCCTGTTGAATCTCTCTCTGCTCAGCAAGTGTGTTTGTAGGTTTTCCCTGAGAGACTGAATCAAAGCCTCAACATCGCAAGATCGGCTCTAGTCTCCATTTCCCCTTAAAGTGACAGTATCTGTATCTGCTCATGCTGGCCTCTAAGATTCCATTCTCTTAATAGGCTGTGACGGTTGTTACTTACTCTCCTCTTTTACTTATAAGTTAAAAAGAAAAAAAACCTCAGGGGTGCCTGGGTGGCTCAGTCTGTTAAGAGTCCAACTCTAGGGGCGCCTGGGTGGCGCAGTTGGTTAAGCGTCCGACTTCAGCCAGGTCACGATCTCGCGGTCCGTGAGTTCGAGCCCCGCGTCAGGCTCTGGGCTGATGGCTCAGAGCCTGGAGCCTGTTTCCGATTCTGTGTCTCCCTCTCTCTCTGCCCCTCCCCCGTTCATGCTCTGTCTCTCTCTGTCCCCCCAAAAAATAAATAAACGTTGAAAAAAAAAAGAGTCCAACTCTGGATTTGGGCTCAGGTCATGATCTCATGGCTTGTGAGACTGAGCCTTGTGTCGGGCTCTGTGCTGACAACTCAGAGCCTGCTTGGGATTCTCTCTCTCTCCCTCTCTCTCTGCCTGTCCCGTGCTTTCTCTCTTTCTCTCTGAATAAGTAAAGTTAAAAAAACCTCAGATAATTTGTACACATATTAAACAGTTCCAACAGCACAAAAAGTAATTACTGAAAAGCATGAAGTGAAAAGGAGTCTCCCATCCCTGGTCTCCTAGTTTATCATCCCAGGACCAGTCACATTACCAGTTTCTTTAGCATGATTTCAGACATATGTAGGATGTATATGAGTCGTTATATGAATGATATGTGTGAATTATTATTTGTAAGTACATAACATGCAAATATGCAAACCTTTAAAAGTAAAACACTAATTGTGGCATAATGCACACAACTTTGGACGTTATGACTTTAGTTTTGGACTGTTATACTAGAGAGCATTAAAGAGACATACTTAGGAGTTCCCTTCCCTGCTGTTTTAAAGGACACATAGCATTCCATTTTGTGGGTCTATCACAATTTTTATCGAACCTATGTTAATGGACCTTTAGGTTGTTTTCAGTCGTTTGCTTCTATAAATATAGCTCCCTTGTTACTTTGGGTCCCCCCTGTGATAGCCTTTATAGAATAAATTCTAGAAGTGGAGCTGTAGTTATGGCATTTAAAATTTTGATAGGTGTTCCAAAATTGCCCTCCCCAAAAGGTGCAATTTACACTTCCACCCACAAGGTATATGACAGCCTGTTTTCCCACCCACCTGCCAACAATACATTAGAAAATGTTTCCATCTTTGCTAACTAATATCCTTGTCTTTGAAAAATGTTTGCAAATTGATCTTGTCATAAATTCTCTTCAGCTCTCCCCACCGACTTTCCAATTTTTTCCAGGTACAGAGCTTAAGTTTATAGGTCTATAGGGCAATTCCTTCTTCCCTTTAAACAGGCGTAGGGTTTTGTTTAATCCCTTGGGCTTCCCTGCTCCTCCATTTACTACCAATCATTACTTTAACTTATTCTTTTAGGATCCTGGGGTGCAAGTTGTCAGTGCCGGAGGCTTTCAAGGTGTTGAGTAAATAAGAAATGGCAGCAAACATTTCTTGTTAGTGAGGGAGAGAATAAAAGGCATATCACTCAGGGTTTCTGGGGGCAACTTTGGTTCAATTATCTTCAGATGTTTAAAATCAAGGCTGTTTCCAGACCATTTCAAAGAACAGCAGGGCAACCTGCTGGGAACTGTGTGAAATGAACACCCTGTTACAACTAATTAGTGTTACTGTTTTCCTTGCAGTTGGGAGTGAGAGGAAATATATGAAGGGTGTTTATCCCTTCCTGTAGTAGGAAAGAGTTGGGACCACTGGAAAGGCCTGGAGGGGCACCCAGGGTAAGATTCCTACAGGACTATCCCCTTTTCCCAAAGAGTGGCCATGAGCAGTCGTGATCCATAGTGCGTATTCCATCCCTGTGCTATGCTTTCTTTGAGCCATGCGTTAGCTCTTCAGGTTGTTTTTTACAAGAGCCCTAAGACAAATAGTCCATTCAACTAAATTCAACAAGTATTTGTTGAACACTTACAGTATGTAGATGAGTAGGAAATGGTCCCAGCTCTAAGGACTTTAAAATGTGGGCACAAAGAATAAATGGTGGGGTTATTTGGAGCCCCTGCGAGATTTTGAGGAGAATAGTGATGAGCTTAGACAGGGTTTCAATTGTGACTTTGTCCTTTACTGGCTCTGAAAACTTGGGGAGGTCGCTTAACTCTCCTTATGTCAATTTCCTTACCTATAAAGGTTTCAGAGTTACATCAAGTTGTCCATGGTTAGTGATCAATTAATGTTAGGCCATCAGGCCTGTGCCTTAGGAAGATTCATGAGACAGTAGCAAATAAGATGATAAAGCGTGGGATGGGGAAAGCTAAGAATGGGGAGATCAGAGTTTCGTCAGGACAGGTCAGTCTGCAGGGCAGGGACCAGCAAACCCCGAGTCATGCTCCTTTGTCCTAGCAAAGATGGCTGCCGTATCCCCCTGCTGCTGTGCCAACAGACTGCTGTGCGGCACAGCAGCGCCCCCTCCGTGTCAGCAGAGGGAACGAATCACACTCCTAGTTCAGTCGCTCATTCAACAAGCACGAACTTAGGCAGACAGGCTCTCGAGGTGCTGGGAGCCAGAAAGGCAGATAAACACAGTGGCTGTTTTCAAGAAGACAGATGGGTCACCAGATAAATGTGACGCAGGTGACGAGTACTCCCAGGGTGTATGTGCAGAGTCTGTGGGTGGACAGAGCAGGACACCTGACCCAGGCCTGGGCTGGGAGGGAGCCGGGCGCTCATTTATAGTCTCTTGATTCCCACCAGGTTTCCCAGAAGCAGGGCCTGGATGAAGGAAGACCTTGCGTGAATTCCCTGTCCTTGTGGGGCCACCCCTCTCCTGCTGTCGCCACAGTCCAAACCGCTGCCAGCCCCCTTCTGCTCCCAGCCTCTGCTGGCACGGCTGCCGCAGGTCGCTGGCTGAGGCTGCCCAGTGCCCATGACAGCAGCGGTAACAAATTGTTCCTCCCTCACACTGAGAGGACGGGTTGGACCAAGCCCAGGATGATTAAATTGCACTTCGGGCCACTGCTGTGTTGACCAGACCTCCGTTCCAGCTGCCCCCCTCCCCTCTTCAAAGCAACAAGTAGCAAACATTTGATAGAGTCAGAGTGGCCACTCGTCCCCGTCCCTGTTTCCTCACTCCCGCTCAGCTTTGGAACACGAGGGCCAGGTCGTGAGGGCAACCGCCGGCTCACACACCAGCCTGCTTGGGACGCTGTGTCATGTTCTGTCAATTACAACCGCGTGCTTCCTGCCCTGGCCTGCATTCCCGCGGTCCTAAGGTTCATTCTCCGGTTTGGGCTTCTGGTCACCCTGCGCTGTTGTGCAAACTTCAGTGCTTTTGGGGACTGGCTCCCTCTTTGGGGGGGGGGGGCATGGGGCGCTGGCAGCGGTGGACACGGGAGCCTGGAGAAGCTCAATCATGGGATCTGCTCACCCAAGTCAGTCACCTCGAAGGTTAGATGGGGGAGCTGGCCACCGGCGAGTGCAGTGAGGAGCTGCAGCTTCGCATAGTTGTTTCCATGGGGTGGAGGTGGGGGAAGGACAAGTGCATCGGGCTCCCTAAACCAGAGCTTCCTGGTGTGAATCAGATGAAACCTGAACCGTGGGGAAGGTGGCAAGTTCTCCAGTGCGAGCCCAGGGAGTGTACTTGGGTGGAAAGTCACGTCGGGCCCATAAACAGCAAGATGGAGAGGCCGCCAAAAGCAGAGACAGAAATAGCCCAGGGGTCCCCCATCCTGCCTCAGTCAAACCCACCAGCTCCCGCCAGACATTCCTCTCCCTCGCTCTGCCTTCCCTCTTTCTCTTGTTTTTCTTTCTCTCTCCAAGTTTTGTTTTGCTCCAGGGACTCCTCAGCTGGCCTGCAGGGCTGCAGTTGGCTTGATAATCGTGGAGTTGCTGGGTCTTTTTTTGCAAGTGCAGGAGAGATGCAGAGAAGCTGGCCTTCTCCAAGGGTTTCTCCTCTCTGGGAAGCCGTAGGAAACATGCCTCTCTGTTCCACCCCAAGGCAATATCTTCCAGGTGTTTCTCCTATAAGGAGGAGGAATTGGCTCCTAACTCACGTTTTCATCAGAGTGCTTTTGGATATGTCGAATTCGTTGCCGATATTTGTGCTTTTTCTGGTTTTGAAGTCAGACTTCATCTCTTTCTCATTTGGTCTGTAGGTAGCTCTTGTAGCACGCTGAACTGAGCTCATCCTCTATTTGAAAATGATGAATTAGGAGCTTGGAGGAGGACTGAAGCTGTTCCACGGAGCAAAGCTCTGTATTGTGCTAGTGCTCTGAGTTGGTAGGGAGATTGTAGGAGATGGGTAAAACACAACAGCAACGAAACAGGTGCTGCCGTAGCAGTCAGTCCAGGGAGGGCTCAGCCCAGCTTGGCAGCGGTGGTGTGCTTTTTTCCAGCTACAGAGACTGGAGCCCCCGCAGTGCTGACAGAGGTCAGGTACTGGAAATATCAAGGACCATCATCTCTCAGGCACCAGCCCGAGACACCTCGTACATTTCATGTTAGGATGCAGAAGCACACCTGGCAGACCGCAGCTTTCTGCCTTCCAGCAGGGAGAGCTGATGGTCTCTCTCTCTCTCTCTCTCTCTCTCTCTCACGCATGCAGATGTCTATAAATACACGCTCTCATTCGCCTGAAAGCTTTTGGCAGGAAGGCAGAGTGTATCCTTCCCGGCCCCGCTTTCCGAGGCGGGAGGACTCTGAGCTCCTATGGGAAGCGCCTAGCACAGCTCCTGGTGCAGAGCAGGAACTCGATCACCAGCCTTCTTTCCTCCATTCTGCCTCCCCTTTCTTCTTTATTCCTACCTTCTCCCTTGAGGGAAGCTACCAGAACATGGGTTTAATTTCCCCTTGTGTGTATCTGTATAATAGAAGATGTTGTGCTCTTTGATGAGTGGGAAGACACCTCTTCTCTGGGTGACACTCCTCCTTAAGGAGTGTAAGTCACACTGGACCACTGATCACGGTCTTCTCCCCCCCCCCCCACCCCCCCATCAATCTGCCATCTCACTTACTATTCCAGCATCTATCTTTGCCCCTCCTAGGGTGAGACATCTGTTTAATATTTTCCTTCTTTGGAACCAGGCCATTGGAAAGCAGACGAGGCAGGGCCAGCCAGGTGGAATTGGCAGGGAGTTGGTGAGCACCTCAGCATTGCCTAACGAGGCAAGACGTTGGTAATACACAGGCCGGGAACCATGGGGATTTGGCTACTAGACTGCGGGAGGAGGGCTCCTGGCAGTACGTGAGGATATTTTAGTGGGAGCAGAGTTCAGCCCTAGACTGCGTTTCTCAGGGCAGGGCCAGCACACGGGTGAGGCAACACTTCCCTCGCTATCAAGGTGAGTAATGTTTTAGTGCAATATTAAAAATAATAGTTAACTAGCTTGAATTTAAGTAAAAAAAATAATCAAATTTAATGTGAAAAGAACCCATGATAAACCAAGTATCAAAATATTGGGGTGATAGTAATACAGATCTTGTCTGTCTTAGTCATCTCGGGCTGCAACCACGAAGTGCGGACTGGGTGGCCTAAAACAATACTTATTTCCCTTGGTTCTGGAGGCTGGAAGTCCACGATCAAGGTCCAGCAGAGTCTTTCCAGTGAGAGCTCTCTTCCTGCCTTGCAGACAGCTGCCTTCTCTCTGTGTCTGCACTTGGTTGTGGAGAGAGACGGAGTGGGAAAGAGACAGAGAGAGGGAGAGGGAAAGAGACATAGAGACACAGACAGAGAGAAGGAGAGAGACAGAGATCTAGAGAGGGAGAGATAACAGAGAGACAGAGGTAGGGAGATAGAGGGACAGAGACAGAGACATAGGGAAAGAGAGACAGAGAGACAGAGGCACAGAGGGAAAGAGACAGAGACAGAAAAAGAGCATTGGGTGTAGGTAAGAGAGCACACTTTCTGATATCTCTTCCTTAAATGGCACTAATCCCATTATGAGGGCCCCATCCTCATGACCTCCTCTAGTCCTAATTATTTCTCCTAGTCCCCATTTCCAAATACCATCATACTGGGAGTTAAAGCTTTAGCATACAGATTTTAGGGGGACACAAACATTCAGTTCACAATACTGGCTTTAATATTTTGATATTTTGTTCATCACTGATTTTTGTATTAATTTTTATTTAAAAAAATATTGCATTAAAACATTGTTTATTTGGACTGTTGAAGTTTTCGTTGCCACCTTCAATTTTGCCTTGCTCACCTTGTCCTTGTCGTGGCTCTGCTGTAGAGAAACCCCAACTCCTGGATCTGGGGAAGGGACATTGGGCCCAGGCATCATCCTGAACTAAAGGATCAAGGTCGACCACTCGTTGGACCAATCCAATGCTGACCAATTCTTCATTTCCTTTTTCTTCCTTAATCATTGTCAAGCGTATGGTTGCATTTTCAACACTTAATTATTTCTGTTGTGCCACAGGACTTGGCATTTCATCCAACACTGCAATAATTAGTTAAATGTAATGTTCCATAATCAAATCTGATTTTTAAAAGTTCTCATATGAATGGAGGTAGTCAGGAACCAAAGAACCCATTCCGAATCGTCAGCTTTATCAGGTGAACTTTTGCCGTAATTTCTGTAATTTTGGTGTGTCTGAAGATTTAATCTAATTTTAAAGACTATGAAAGTCTTTTCAGCTCTCCAGTAATGCGGTGACCTTTTTCAAAATCCTTTTGATGGTATCCCCAAGTTAAACATTTTTTTAACTTTTGATTTTGATATAATATTGAATTTACAGAAAAGTTATTGGAGCTGTACAAAGAATTTCTGTCTGTATATCCTTTACTCAGTTTCACTGTTTATATTTTGCTTCATTTGCTCTCTTTCTCACTGCATGTATACATGCACACACCCACATATAGGTATGACCACACACGTATATGTATGAGCACACACACATTTATACGTGAACATATACACATGTACGCGTGAATACACGAGTATACATATCAGCACACACCTATATACACACACATATATATACACACACATAAATATGTAATTGTTTTCTGAGCCATTTGTTAGTAGATTAGAGACCCCATTAATTGATATAATCTGTTATATAATCCACAGTCCATATTCAATTTTCACCATTTGTCGTAATGTTCATTATAGATATTCTTTTTTCCTGGATCCAATATCTAATACAAGATCATGCATCACATTTGGTTGTCAAATTCTTGTAATCTCCTTTCATTGGGAGCAGTTCCTCAGCCTTTTCTTGTCTGTCTTTTCTTTTTTAATAATTCCACTTTATTTTTTCTAATTTATAAGAAATGTTTATTTATTTATTTTTATTTTTGAGAGAGACAGCACGAGCAGGGATGGGGCAGAGAGAGGGAGAGAGAATCCCAAGCAGGCTCCATACTGTCAGCGCAGAGCCTGATGTAGGGCTTGAACTCATGAACCATGAGATCATGCCCTGAGCCGAAATCAAGAGTCAGACACTTAACCAACTGAGCCACCCAGGCACCCCGTGTTTCTTCACCTTTTTAGTTTTGAAGTGCTCATTTTGTAGACTGTTCCTAAATTTCGATGTCTGGTGTTTTCTCATGTTTAGATTGAGGTTTTGCATCTTTGGCAGAAATACCACAGGAGTGATGTGTTTTCTATTTACCATATCAAAAGTGTATTGGTTTATCTCCATTTTGATGATATTAACTTCTTTTTTGCTGTGTGTGTGTGTGTGTGTGTGTGTGTGTGTGTGTGTTTGTGAAGACATCACCCAGCTGCTTTTTTCCCCCCTAGTTTTTTTCTTCCCATTGTGTTGAGATTTTATTGACGTATAACATTGTGTAAGTTTAGGGTGTATGATGCGACAGGTTGATACCTGACTATGTTGAGAAATAATTACCATAATAGCCTAGTTGCTTCCATCTTGGTGATGTTCGCTTTGGGCACTTTGTTAAGGTAGGGCCAGACAGTTTTCTCCACCATAAAGTTAGTTTGTTCTACTTTGAAATTAATAAATAATGTATAGAGAGCTATTTTGAGACTGTGTATCTTTGTTCCTAATCAAACTTTCACTCACTTGTTTTAGCATCCATTGATAATTGTTTTCCGTTTTCATTTCAAAGTATTAGAAAAATTTATCTTGAGGTTTCTTCTTTGATTTATGTGTCGTTTAGAAGTGTATTGTTTAATCTCCAAGGATTTGGGGATTTTCCAGCTCTCTTTCTGCTACTGAATTTTAGTTTGGTTCCATTGTAGTCTGTGAGCAGACACTGTGGGGCCGGGAGGGGAGTGTTCTATATAGTGTTCTGTGATTGGGACACAGGTGAGACTGTGCTCCTAGATGGTGAACTTCACAAGTACTTCTAGGGTTCCTCCTCCCGCCCCTGGGGGTGGGACAGGATGGCTAGAGGGGGACAAGAGTTGGCTATTTCCCTTCCCCAGGTAAGGTTAAGCTCTGGTAAATCATTTCTTCTGAGGGTGGGCCTTGTTGAGAAGAGAAGGCTGTGGGATATTTCAGAATGGTTCCTTGTTTTCTCCCAAGGCTGGAAATATGAGGGGACTTTTCTCTGATTTGTTATGAAGAGCTCACACAAATGTGGGAGCCTCCTATGACTGGGTCCCCCTGGAGTTTCCAACTCTCACACTTGTCCAGATTGAGCCTCCAGCAATTTGTCAGTTATAGTCAGGTTTTCTGCCCCTGGCACTGTTCCTGCACGGTTTGTGCTCGTGGGTTTCTGCTCCAGTAAGTTGATTCTCAGTATCTGCCTGTCTCTTCAATTCGGGGTGGGGGGCGGTGGGGAGCGGTTGCCCTGTGACCTCATTTCTCTGACACATCTAAGGAGAGTTGTTGACTTTTCAGTTTGTGAGGTTTTTAGTTGTTGTTCAGGTGGAGTGATGGCTTCTAAGCTCCTTACATGCTGGGCCAGAAACCAGAAGCCCATTGATAAATGATATTTTTATCTCTATCATTCCTTCTATATTTATTAGCTGTCTAGTGCAAGCAGGAGCTTTTCTTTTTTATTAATTAAAGAAAATATTTATGTATTTATTTATTTAAACAGACTCATAGACTCATAGGTTCCTGTATTATTTAAAAAAATTTTTTTTAACATTTATTTATTTTTGAGACAGAGAGAGAGCATGAACAGGGGAGGGTCAGAGAGAGAGGGAGACACAGAATCCGAAACAGGCTCCAGGCTCTGAGCTGTCAGCACCGAGCCCGATGTGGGGCTTGAACTCACAGACCGCGAGATCATGACCTGAGCTGAAGTTGGACGCTTAACCGACTGAGCCACCAAGGTGCCCCAAGTTCCTGTATTATTTAATGGATTATAACCTGTTCTTACTTATTTTGATACTCAGATCACTCCTGACTTGGCCAGTGGAAGTCTTTTCCAATTAACTCTTGAATGAGTTGACATGTTCCCATTTTTCTTTGAGTACTTTCTTACTTTCTGATGCAACAAGATGTTCCAGGCTTGTCTTGTACTTTTCCTGCTCCAGGCCTGGCACAATGTGATTCAATTGGAGTTCATGAGCTATTTTCTTTTTTTGGAGAGGTTATTCTAGCTGAAGATAGAGCTTGGGTTCCATGTTATTTGTTATGTCCATTGTGCCATGCAGCAAATTCTGTGTGTGATGTCATCAGCATTTCCTATGAAAAGGTATCATCCGTTAGTCTTCTTTGAATTCATTGTTCCGCTTTAATTTAGCATTTCAGGCTGGGGTGTGATTCGCACGGTGGCATTCATGTATTGTTTTGATTTAGGTAATTGCTTTATTTGGATCTGTTTGCCAAGCACTACAATTGAAAGCCCTCAGTTAACTCAATATGTCTGGTGATGGTTGGTTCTGTGCTTAGCCCTTGTTGATTCTCTAGGCAATAAAATACAGTACCTACTCCCAAGAAGTGTATAGTCTAGTAGGGAAGGCGAGAAGACTCTATGTTAACCTGTGGCACACGCCTCATGCAAGTATATAAACCGTCACTGCATTTTTTGGGGAGCCAACAGTTAGTCTGTGCCAGATCTTATGGATGAGGATGGAGAAGGCAAGCAAGACCCCACAGCTCATAACCATCAGGACAGGAAGTCTTTCCAGACCTAGGAGGAACTCCGCATATTTGCTTTGCCTAGAAAGATGAACTGTTTCATAGATGACCTTTTAACACCTGGGCTATAAACCTCCATGGGACACACATAGGGAAGAGTGGGCCGGGTCTCACTAACTTTCCATATGTAAGCATTCCCTGGAGCCTAGAACAGGGTCATGAAGTTGAGATAGGAGAGCATGACCTTATGAGATTCTTTGCCTGTATTGACTCCCGATTGTCCTAGAGCAGGAGGCTCTGGGGCTTTGTAAAATTGCTCTTGGGAGCAATGTTGTCAGACTCTTGCAGAAAGAATGTTACCTAGGAGAGAAGCATGACGAGGTTTTTTTCTGGCCCAATAATTTTATATCTCCATCCTGTCTACACTCTAGGTTGTAAATGCCTTGGGGAAAGGGCCCTGCATTCTACTTATTGGCATCTCCCATTGTATGTGCATAGGAGTTAGTCATTGATTGATTGTTCTTCTGAAATAACTCTAACTGCTTGGGGATGTGTGACACGGGAGATACAATGATGAGACTTGTTGAACTGTGTATATATAAAACTTTTGCTGTGTTAGCTTAAACTTGTGGCCCTAGAATGGCTCTAGACTCCCCCCCCCCTTTTTTTAAATGTTTATTTATTTTTGAAAGAGAAGGTGGGGGAGAGAGACAGAGTCAGAGGATCCAAAGTGGGCTCCACACTGAGAGCGTAGAGCCCAGTGCTGGGCTCGAACCCATGACCTGTGAGATCATGATCCAAGCTGAAGTTGGACACGCAACCAACTGAGCCACCCAGATGCACCTAGACTTTCCCTTGTAGAAGCAAAATCACTATAGTAGTTCCAGACCTCACGTTTCCTAAACATTTTTTTTTTTTTTTTACGACATTGTTCCTTATTTAAAAAACAGATGGCCTTTTAAAAGGTACTCTATATATTGAAAAGTCTCTTTTGGGTAAAGGTAAAGTTATGACCTAGACGATCTTCAGTGTTAAGCAATAGGCAAACTTAAAAAGCAAGAGGGGCCCTCCTGGCAACTCTAAAATGAAAGCATGTAGGTGACTCCTCTGCTGCCCAGAAGATGGCTCCTGGATGGTTTACATTCTTCATGCTCCTTTCTTGGGCCCAGCGAAGCCTGAAGCTTGGTAATTCTTCCAGCCAAGGAGGCACTTGGGATTCTGCCCTATTTATTTATTTTTATTAATTTTTTTAACGTTTATTTACTTTTGAGAGAGAGAGAGCACAAGAGAGAGAGAGGGAGACACAGAATCCGGAGCAGGCTCCAGGCTCTGAGCTGTCAGTGCAGAGCCCAACACGGGGCTCGAACTCACGAGCCATGAGATTGTGACCTGAGCCGAAGTTGGACGCTTAACCGATGGAGCCACCCACGCACCCTAGGGTTCTGCCCTCTTAATGGTAGAGGTAGCTCTGGTAGAACTTGAAGGCTGTATTGAATAAGGAACTATCAGATCATGCAGTGCTCACAGCTGGGATGCCCGTGTGCATCAACTTTGGAAATCAGCAGTTGGATTAAGGAAATTCTCCAAACTGAAATGAATATCGGCTTGAGTTATTAAGCCCAGAAATATTTCCTGTCTTTGAGATTTGCTGGTAGGCCATGCTTGCCTTAAGTTAAAGGGTCAGATTTTCCCGTAAGCACTTGAGCTCTCTTGCTATTTTGGGTAATCACCTCTCCACACACATATGCTTAATCAGGAGCCGGAGCATAGGGAGTGTTGTCGACTTTGTCCTGTGCTGCATTAGGATCCCTTCCTTGGCCAAGCGAGTGCTCTTGATGAGTTCACTCCCATCTGCGATCATGTTGTACGGCTTCTGATTAGACATTGTTGTATGCAATCCAGCCCCGTGTTAACAGGCATTCCTCCAAGTGACGACAAGATCTGGCCTGTGGTGGATGATGGCTCTCCCCTGGGATCTCCTGGGGACAGGCTGGTGCTTTTAGAACTGCCGTGTGCCTTGATCTTAATTTATCTGTTGTATTCAATATCATTGGAAGCCGGGAAAAGGCCACATACCTGACCTCTGTTCCAGGGCTGTGATATTGCACCCACTCCAAGGTTTCTTTGATCCTGACTTTGGCAAGCCAAGTAGGGGAACTCCTTGGTCCCCAAAGGTTCATCTGACTTTGTACATTTGTGACATTTAGTCTTCAAATTACAGTTTGATTTGATTGCAGGTTGGAGAAAAAGAAGGCTTTGAGGGTCTGCCGGAAAGTAGGCTTTTCCAAGTGTCCACAAGAAGATTAGTATTCCTCCCAGTTGTCACCTGGCTGTCATGTGACAATTCTTGAGGGAGAGGACATCGGGCTATTGGGCTTTGTTTGGGCTTCCTGGTTATGAGACTTGGAAAGGTGAGCAAAGCCATTATAGACAGTTTACAGTATTCACGTTAGGGCCACTCCCACTCCAAATACAGACCACTCCCTGGCCTTTCTAATTTTAGAATGCTTATTTACAATGAATTCAGATTTGCTGAAATCATGTCTGCCTTTGTAGGGGGTAAGAGAATAATCACCAATTTTTACTGAAAAAATTTCATGAAGAGAATTGTTGACTTTGTTGAGTGTGAAGGCCAATAAACTGGAAAGGAAGGAAGGAAGGAAGGAAGGAAGGAAGGAAGGAAGGAAGGAAGGAAGGAAGAGGGAGGGAGGAAATTGAAACAGCTTTGTGTAAAATATTAGTGCTGAGTTAGGAGGACACAAGTTTCAGACGGTTGTGTGTGACATCATAGGTTACATCTCTCATTCCCATCTGAAATCTTATTGTGTGAACTGTAAAATAATGAAACTGCATTTTAAAATGTAGTTTATAATTAGAAGCAGTGGCCTTGATGAATTTTGTCACAAAATTAAGTCTTCAAGAGAACACTCTTAGCTGGCCACAGGCTGGAAACCAGTCCCTAGCAATGTGGAAAAAGTTCAGGATTGGATTGGGTCTATCTATTAAAAAAAAAAAAAAATGAAATGTCTCCTCTCTTCTAGTATCCTTTTGGAGCTTCTTTCTCTGTTTCTTTTTTTTTTTTTTAATGTTTCTTTTTTTACTTTTGAGAGAGCCAGTGGGGGAGGTGAGAGTGGGGGCATGAGTGGGGGAAGTACAGAGAGAGAGGGAGACACAGAATCCAAAGGAGGCTCCAGGCTCTGAGCTATCAGAACAGAGCCGGACGTGGGGCTCAAACTCGTGAGCTGTGAGATCATGACCTGAGCGGAAGTCGGAGGCTTAAGCGACTGAGCCACCCAGGCGCCCCTCTTTCTCTTGTTTCTACGGCTTTAAAATGGCTGAGCTGAGGGTAAATCTAAATAAGAAAAGGATGTACCATTCCTTAATGTGCGAAGGGCTCCCCGCCCCCCCAGTGCCCTGTGCTTGGTTTTCTGAGACAGCAGAATTTCAGGTAAAAGGTTTTTTTGTTTTGTTTTGTATGTGTGGGGGGCTCTAGAGCGGGTTCTTGGATAAGAAAAAAGTCTTTGTCAGCCTTCCCAGAGCCAAAGAGTAACTGTGATTCTATCTATGGAGCCTCCTATTGCTAGCCCACCTGGGAAGTTCAGCCATACTTCATGGGGGCACCAAGTCTGGGCATTTGTGGGTGTTCAAGCCTGTGTTAGGGCAGGCTGCCAAGGAGACAGAGGGGTTAAACAGCTAGCACTCACTGCTGGTTGGCTCCAGGATTTAACCAGGCTTATAAAAAGAGAGGGCCTAACAGGGTTGCCCCTCGGTGAGGGCCCATTTGAGAACTGAGAGTCTTGGGTTCGGTCTGAAGACCTGGTTGGTTTCAAGCACAGAAAAACTGTACATCATCTGTCACCACAGCCCTACATTCCTATGAGCTGAAGGCACTGCTCGAGAGTCCAATGCGGATTTCTAACACCGCTGGGGACAGGGCCCTGTCTCATGTGCAGCAAGGATGGCACTGAAGAGAGAGCCTTGTAGGGGCCGTAGGTCTGGAGAAGCAGTGAGGCCCATGTAGGGGTAAGAAGCCCTGACATCAAGCTGGTGACCTTTTGGAGTGTGTGGTACAAATTGGCAGGGATGGGAGCAGGAAGCGGTTTTGGCCCAGGCCAATGGTGACCTTCAGGTGTACCCGCCTCTGGGATCAGGAACAATGGGGTGTTGCAACCAAGGCCATGAGCGGAGCAGAAAATGGCACCTGTGGTTGCAGCAGGTGAACTTTAATGACTGCCAAGGAGAGCTCAAGCGCCATTTGGAGACCCTACCAGCCAAAGGGGGAGGACCAGGGCCTGGGATTCCGCAGATCTCCTGCCCCAGGCTGCAAGCCAATGGCTGTTATTATTGTTACTCAAAACCCCTCCGGTGGCTTTTCTCCAGCTGGGAGAAGGGGGAAAGGCACAGGCTACTCCTGTTCCTTAGCGGAGAGACGTCCCCGAGTCATATTCTGGGGGATTGCATGTCAGCAGCTGACGGCGTGTGGAACTCTACGGACGTCCATGTAGGGCTCTACTAAGAACTTAGAATATCAAGCCAATTAGGGGCAGCATCTCTTACGGTGGAGATATAGATGTTGTATGATATTCCCAATGTGTTTTTCCCCCTAGTCATTTGTGTTCTGGAATATTCTATACTCTATTGTATATAGCTAGATGACACCTGAACAGTGTCATGATCCTGCCTGTTCTTAAGTTTACATGTGTCGTGGTATGAAAATTGCTCATGGGTGCTGTTTTTTTGGTGGCGTAAATACTAGCACTCATTCCGAGTGCCACAGTGACACGCTGGGCTTTCCTGTTTTGACTGCCTCATTTGGCAAAGGCCTAAGGTCACACATGCTGATGTTGAGAATGACCCCCCCATTCCCCACCCCCCCAGCCTACCCTGTTCTCCAGTGGGAAATATGGAGCACAAGGTGCCTTCACACCAGCGGGCTTTGGGGAACAGAAGCTGTCCTTTCTTATTCTTCTTGGCAATAGTGTTTGAACTCTGGTATTCTGATTAAAGTTTACCTGTTTACTTTAAAAGTGAAGGGCAGGCTCATAGTTCTCAAGATATGAGTATCGGATATTCATTAAAAAAACAAAAAAACAAAAAAAAACCCCATAACAGCAAAACCACATCACAAGTCACGCAGCTCAGGCCGGTGCCACTTCAACAGGCTTCTCTGGGAAGGCCTCAGGCTCGGCGCTGTACTTTTTCCTTTACCCTCCCCATCCACTCCTGCCAATTGTGCCATTTGGCCAGAATATACCAAATTGAACGTGAAGTATTTTATTGTGTACTTACGCCAAGGGATGGCTTTTCAAGCCAGGTATTAGGATGTTACCTCCTATCTATCTGCTTCCAATGCAAATGTATTGCAATGGTCGCAGAATGGAGTATTTAAAATTAGGACTCTCTTAGAGAATCCGGGCTAGGTGATTGGTACAACCATAGGGCATAGAAAAGAAGTTGAAGACCATTCTTGCCTGGCGGTTGTTTGGAGATTTTGTGAACCTCCCTGAGAAAGATGGAGACGCGTGAATTGTGGATCACAGTGTGAACGCAGCTGTGTTTTCCTTCGATCTGCTCCTATTTCTCAGGATCCTGGAACTCTGGACCACCTCACACCACTGTACCAATGCTTCCTGAGAGGCAGAACAAGTCTGTTACCTTAAGACTCCAAAGCCACGGCTAAGGGCCTTACCACTAGCTCCCTGCCAAGGCCGTTGGCTTTTTTAAATGGCTTGATCACACCCTGATGTTTCAAGGCTGGGTGCTCCCCAGCTGGAGTCCTGAAAATGCTTGCATGGCATCCTTAGAGAAGGAAACCAACTTGAAAGAAACTCCCACAAAGTAAATCACCAGGACCGGATGGTTTTCATCCAAGAGTTGGGGAAGGAAATGAAGTGTGAAATAGCACAGATACTGATGAAGACATTAGTTCTCCATTAAAGCCACAACTGTGTCAGAGCAGAGGAAGTTTGCTAACATGATGATCTTA
Source organism: Puma concolor (assembly GCF_028749965.1). Taxonomy (NCBI): domain Eukaryota; kingdom Metazoa; phylum Chordata; class Mammalia; order Carnivora; family Felidae; genus Puma; species Puma concolor. Next base: position 102,348,737 of record NC_141674.1, on the reverse strand, counting down.
TTGCTGGAGAAGAGAGATTACTGGCCTATCTGCTGCCTCCAGAAAACCTGGTCCACTTGGAAAGAATGGCACAAAGTACGAACAATAACACAATAGCCTTTATTCCTTGAAAGCAGGTGAGAGGGACAGTATGCTGATTCATGCATGACAGCATTGTAGTAGAAACCTTGGAAAGAATATAACAGTGACTATGTAACATGTAGGCTGCTATCCTCTATTCTGTGCCTGTGGCAGACATTGCTAATCAATCTGGTACTCTTCTCTTTGATCTTGGATTGGGCCTCCTTAGTTCTGTGCTCTTGACTGTCACCATCAAATGACCAGAGTTGACATATGTGTTAAAACTCATTTTCTCTCTTTGCCTGAGAGGATATATTTTATCATGGACCACAAGGGCTCATAATTAAATTATAAATAATGACAAGAAGGAAGTCTTTGACAGATAGTTTAGTTTAAGAGCCTGACAAAAACATGTCACATTCTTTCTTCTAAAGACTGAGTTAGAAGAACATCCATCCCCAGCGATAACCAATTTTGCGAGAGCTGAATCCAGATGTGTAATCCCAACTCAGACCACAGAAGGGTCTTTTTGGAAGGAAGAGAAGTCACTTCCTCTGTGGCAATAAGCAGCATGCTCCAGAAAGTTCTTCTGAGGGATGGGAAGCAACAGCAGCCTCCTTCATTAGGCATTTCCCTGCAGAGTTGTCATCGTTGTTGAGTCCGGCCACAACAGTGACTCAGTGGGGCACAGAAGTGAGGTATGGTTTTGCGAACAGAGCTACACTGGAGCCCAGGGAGAAGAGAGACAGGAATTTTGGACCCTGGAGAAGCTGAGTAGCTTTATGGAAAACCTGAAGTCTCCATGGGACTGGCCTTCATTTCACACTAAGGAGCAGAAGACCAGTTCTGTGGCAGGTCTGGGAATCCCGTGGAATCCACAAAACGTTTTGCCACTGGAGTGAACAAAGCCTCCTGTCACTGATAATGGCTAAAGCAGTTTGGCTGTAAGGGGCGTCTGGGTGGCTCAGTCAGTTAAATGTCTGGTTCTTGGTTTTGGCTCAGGTCATGATCTCATGGTTCATGGGTTCAGGCCCTGCGTCGGGCTCTGTGCTGGGAGCCTGGAGCCTGCTTGGGATTCTCTCTCTCCCTCTCTCTCTCTGCCCCTCCCCTGCTCATGTGTTCTATCAAAATAAATAAACTTGAAAAAATTAAAAAAAAAATAAAACAACTTGGCTATCCTATAGCCCAGTGATCTCCATGTAAAAGGGTGTGTGATGGAACAGATCTCCTGGAATATACTATAATCTGATCACTTACAGATCTTTACCTGCCTGCCGCCATTAGGGAATGGGCTATTTTTCTTGATCAGTGAAAAGAGGCAACATACTTGGATTAACAGAGAGTCGGAATATGGTAAAATGCACGTAGCATGGGAGAGACCCTGACTGTACTGTGATTTCTCATTGATTATTCGGGATCTTGTCATGCCGCAGAGTGCTCACTGGGGCATTGGCCAGGTGTTGTAGCTCAGAGGCCGTGGCAGCCATGATACGATGGGATCCATTGGTCAGCAGACCTGGGTGCTTAGTCCTCACCCCACCAGCAGGTGCCCCGAGACCTTGCTCAGATCTAGCAGAATCACAGGGCATGGAATGAGACGCTGGGGAGAGCATTTTGTCTAGACGTTTGCCTCAAGGATTATCATCTCCGTTTTAAAGCGAGGCGGTAGTTGTTCAGCAAGAGTAAGTTAAGTGCACAACGTGCAGGGGTTGGGGGAGGGGAGGGTGAGGAAGTGAGAGGAGAGAGTGCAGGCTCCCAGCCAGCAGACCTTCTCACGTCACCTCTTTGCTTCTGAGCCTCAGTTTCCTATCTTTCATGGGCGTGGAAAAATAGGTGCGGGTTTAACATGGTGTTTAGAGCATAGGGAGAAATCTCTGCCGGTTAAATGATCACGCGTCATGCTGACGACTCCTATTTCGAAGGCACTTTATAGTTGATAAAGTGCTTTCGTCTACATTATTTGACCCTGCTGAGGACTCCGCGCGTGCGGTGAGCGGTTGGGTTCCTTATCCACTCTCCCCAGCCCAGATGCCTCAGCTGAGACTCAGCGGGATGAAATGGCTTCCACAAGGTCAGACCAAGGTCAGACCCAGGGCTCGAACTCCTGCCTTCTGGTTCTGGACCCAGGGCTCCTTTCACCACATAATGATAGATAATGGAGAGTTTATTTATCATTCACTTCTGTGGCAGCGGAGACTTCAGCGTCACGGCATGGTAAAAATAGACCGTGAGGGCGAGGAGGTTCTCAGGAGCAAACAAACTGAGCTCACCAGAATGTTCTCGTGGGCAGGCTCGGTTGCCGTGGCCTTTCGGGAGCCCTGGCAGTCCTGCGGCGGGCGGGCAGCGTCACCCACTCGCCTTCCCGGAGGAGCTGCCTCTGGGCTCCAGGGCCAGACGCAGGCCCTGCCCTAGGGGACACAGGGTGGGGGGGGGGGGGGGGGGTGGGGAGGGGGAGGGGGGGAGGGCTGGGAGGAGGGTTTCTTCTGAGGTGCGGGAACCACCGACCTGGGGCCCATCCCTGGGCAGGGGGCCAGATTGTGTGTCCCACAGTAGCAACCTTCCTGTGGTTTAGCACGCGCGAGGAGAAACAGCCCAGTGAGCCCGGGCTTCTGTGTCACTGAGGGTTTTCTGCGGGGCGGGGGGAAGGGGAGCAAGGGAGTATGGCTGAGTAGAGGTGGCAAGGCTGAAGAAAAAGCCCCATTAACATTCACTTAAAGATATATATACATTTTTTTCATTTGAGAGAGAAAGAGTGGAGGAGAGGGGCAGAGGGAGGGAGCGGGAGAATCCTAAGGAGCACGGAGCCCGACTGGGGCTCAGTCCCACAGCCCTGGGATCATGACCTGAGCCGAAATCAAGACTTGGATGCTCAACTGACTGAGCCGCCCAGGCACCCCTTCTTAAAGATAATTTTTAATCCCCCTAATGCCGGCAAATGATTTGATTGTGCTATAATTGAAAGAAGTTACACATACCTGTATATGTGGTTAAAATACAGTTATTCGAGAAAAAAGGAATCGTACAGAGAAAGTGTAACACTCACAGACAAACACGGCCGCTTTGTCTTTATAAGGGGGACAAAGAATGTGTTTTTGTGAAGATGCATCGCTACTGTTCTGGGTTGTATTCTTTTGAATATTTTTCCTGTTGGAAATATCTGGTTAAGAGGACGTGCTTTACATTGTAGCAGAAGAGCTTAGAAAATGGATGTTTTCCCCACTTGAAGAAAGCCTATCAAACCAGTGGCCCTTGTCCTGCTAAAGTCATAGATTGCTTTGAGAATCCCATAAATACCCTACATTCCCTTCCTAGACAAACTCAAGCACTTACAAATTTGACACAACTTTAGGTCAGATAAACCACGAAAGCCCATCCGCTGACATTAGGTTAATATCTTCTTCATTGAAAAGATTAGAAATTAATATTTTACGAAATAGTTTTTTCTTTACAGAAGGATTCACTACATGCAGCTGAGACGGTTATAATTAAAACGTAGGTATACATCCTGTGACACACAAAATATTCTGATTTCTATGAAGTTCCCTAGCTGATAACATTTGTATTTTACATCTGTAGTCATTGCACGTTCGTATATGTATGTGTGTACACACACACACACACACACACACACACACACACACACACACATATATATTCAAGAAGCTCTATGCCCAACATTGGCCTTGAACTCACAACCCCAAGATCAAGAGTTTCATGCTCTACCAACTGAGCTAGCCCGGCACGACCACATTCACTTATAATTTTATCTTAGTTTTTTTTTTTTTTTTTTTTTTAATTTTTTTTTTTTCAACGTTTATTTATTTTTGGGACAGAGAGAGACAGAGCATGAACGGGGGAGGGGCAGAGAGAGAGGGAGACACAGAATCGGAAACAGGCTCCAGGCTCCGAGCCATCAGCCCGGAGCCCGACGCGGGGCTCGAACTCACGGACCGCGAGATCGTGACCTGGCTGAAGTCGGACACTTAACCGACTGCGCCACCCAGGCGCCCCTATCTTAGTTTTTTATTGGTTCTTTTAAAGATGCTGTGTAGTGTTACTCCATTGTAATTTGTATCTGATAACACATGTAATATTTGATATAACAAGGAAAATCTGCCTTCACTGTTAAATCAATTTTGATTACATGTAGAATATAGTATATAAAGTAATATTTTAATATATACAACGGCCCACACGCCATCAGTAAGATCTCATCCTCCAGACTTGTGAATTCTGGGAAAAAAATTACTTCCACATGTTTCTAAAACTACTTAGGATTTTTGACTGGTTGGTGGTCTATTGATTCTAAGTATCTGACCTGTCAAAACGCCATCTTTAAACTCCAGTGATGCATAGAGGCTTGGAATTAGCTGGGGCTGAATTTATTACAGAACAAAGGGAGGTGATGATTAACACACCCATCTGAGCAGTAGGGGGGAAAATAATCCTTGAATGGATTAGATGCCATGATCCTAAAACCACATTCTCTGAGTGTTGGGTACTTGCCCAGAAATGGGAGAGGCCAAACACTGATGCCTTTTAAATGACAGGGTATCTCCATGGGACTCTGGTCAGGGACACTGGTGCAGAGAGTTGAGGGTCAATAGGGAAGAAGCCTTTCTTTCTCCTGTGCTCTAGCAGAGTTGAGGACTAGACCCGCTCCGTGTGCAGTAACCCTCAGAACGGACAGCCCACTCTGTTAGTGTTACACAATTATCAGTCTGCCTGTGTGGGTGGGGATTACACTGAAGTGTAAATAAAAGAGTTGTTTTTTGTTTGTTTGTTTCTTTTAACCACTGAACGGGAATAACTTACAATTTTTTTGGACTCCAGTAAGCTACTTTCAAGACAGACATAGAGGCTGCCAAGAAGCTGAAATGAATTATTATGTACTGTCCCCCAAGAAGTCAAGGGTGCTAGTCAGGCTTTCCCTGTTCCCTGACAATATCTGGTAGATTCTGTGCACTCCCAAGATGTAATTCCAGGGAAATTTATCTTTGTAAGAATAGTCCACGGACAGAGCACTACACCCCTTTTCTGAAAGATTTTTTCGTTCTCTCTTTTCTCTAACATGGCTTACAAACTTTGTAAAAAGTCTGGATTTTTAAAATAGCATGATTTAATAGCATTGGTGGAGGTTGGGTCTCTGAGACAGACCTCCATCAGAAGGGTACCCTCCTGAGGAGGAAACAGGCCATTAGGAAAGTCATTTTGACCCCCATTCCCTGGAGGGAATCACGGACCCAGGTGCTCAGGAAATCTCCTGTCACTCTGAGATGGGCCGGGACACGGTGCCATGTCCGAAGCTTCTAAATACAGTTCAGGCTGGGTCATCATGACAGATGCTGAACTGGCACCCCCACGGGCTTTGCAGTGGGAGCTCTGACGGCTTAAATGCCACGGCCCCTGGGCTCCAGGCCCTCCTGGGCTGGGACAGGGAGAGGCCCTGCAGAGCCTTATGGGGAGGAGGGCAGGAGCAACTTTGGCAAGGAAATCCCGCTGCCTCGACGACACCACCACTCTTTCAGAAAGCAACAGGCACCCGGCGGCGACACACCAGCTATTTTAGAAGCTGTCAGATTCTGAATTGCTGACATACTTGGAGGACGCGGTCTCTTCAAGAGTCATTCTGACCGAGGTAGGTAGGCCTGGGGGAAAGCAGAGGCATGCTGTACGTAGCCAAGGTGTTGGCTGAGGAACGAGTGGAGGTCAGTGATCTGGGCGAGGTGACTAAAGGAGTCAGTAATGGAGTTAGGAATAACATGTTGACTTTGGGATTCCCAAATCAGCCGTCACGCAGAGGACAGTGTTAGGCAATCTCTTACCTTGCCCCACCCTCTTCTCGGCCCTCCCCAGAAATCTGCCTGGGGCGAGCATCCTTTGACAACTCATTCTCTTCTGGAGAGGGCTTTGGAGGGGGAAAAGAAGACCAGAGAAGACAAGAGGGGGGCTTTTCCTGGAGGGCTCCGGGGACTTGGGATGGGAGGATGGGATTCCAAGTGTTGTAAGCATCTCCAGCTGGGGTTGCTGAGTTGTAAATATAAAGACGCTGTTGTGAACATGATTAATCTAGGGTGCTCCTTTCCCCCTCAGCACTTGCCCTGCAGCCCCAAAGTGGATTCTTTTCTCTTGTCAAGGCATTTGGCTTTAGGATTTCTGAAGATCGTGTGGCCCGGTGGATGAGTTCAAGCTTTGGAGTAAGACACCGGTCCTTTTCTTTTCTCTGGTATTTCTGTGCAGGTTACCTTGGCTGAGTCTCAGTGATAGGGTTGTAGGGCACAGCTCTCAGACCTCATCCTTATGCTCCTTGGGAGACTCCCTCAGGCTCTAGATCTTTTCTGCCTCCTCCGTGTGTATTTTCCTTATCCTGAGACAGAGGGCGAGTGCTCTTGACAAGGGTGTAGCTTTGGAGTCAAGGCACGCTGCAGCTTCCCTGCTCTTTCTTGTGTTTTCCCCTTCTCATGGGACAGTGCCCTTGGACTGCTTCTCTAGCCAAGGTTGACCTTTCTGCTTCTCTGCTCAAGGCTAGAGTTTGCTTCTCCAGCCCCATTTCCTTACTGAGGGTCCAGCATACATCTTTGCCCCGTGGTATTCCCTGTTGTCTCTTCTTTCAGATTCTGGTCATTTCGCTTTTCTACAGCGTGGCAGCCATTGTGGACCAGGAGGGCATCACGCAAGCAGACCCACACAAAAGCATGCTTCCTTCGCTGATATTTTCACTTCGCTGATATTTCCTTCCATCTGCTTTTCCACCATGTCTTCTAACACTATTCAGTTTTGGTAGTTTCTGCTCCAGGCCCTGAATTACTTTCTTCACCATGTGATCTTTTCCTGTTTTACATTTTACATTTTCTTTATTGGGATTTGCTTTTCTCCATTTGAGAGAATACAAATCTTCTTTCTCTCTCTCAGATATGGACAGGGAATGATTGGGGAAAGATCTAACCCTTGTGGTCACTCCCCTTCCCAAATGATGGAAGGAACTAACATTTAATATACTCCTGCTGTGTGCCAGAAGCTTTACTGAGAGTTATTGGCACCTCTATTTTAGATGAGGAAATTGGCCTAGAAAGGTTAAGTCGCTTGCTCAAAGTCATACATCTGGGTCTATGTGATTCTGGGGTTTTTTTGAAAAATTTTAATGTTGATTTATTTGAGAGAGCAAGAGACAGAGCATGAGCAGGGGAGGAGCAGAGAGAAGGAGACACAGAATCTGAAGCAAGCTCCAGGCTCTGAGCTGTCAGCACAGGCTCTCACGGGCTTCAGGTCAGACCTTGTCAATCAGTTCAACGCAACTCAGTCATGGAAGGAAAAGTGGGTGGGGTTCCAATAGTTTAGGTTCTATGTAGAGGTGACCCTGTTAGGATTTCACCGGGAGCATGGCATTTAATGAGGACACCTCATTATCAGAGATATATTGGTCTCCTGAAGAAGATGAGGAAATGAATAGCATTCGAGATTCTTCATCTCACCTTCAGTCTACTGTCTCAGAGAACAGTCTCACCATCACTTGCCTTGCTAAACATACAACATTCCTTTATTCAATAAAAACCAACATTTTTTTTTAAATTTTTTTTTTCAACGTTTATTTATTTTTGGGACAGAGAGAGACAGAGCATGAACGGGGGAGGGGCAGAGAGAGAGGGAGACACAGAATCGGAAACAGGCTCCAGGCTCTGAGCCATCAGCCCAGAGCCCGACGCGGGGCTCGAACCCACAGACCGCGAGATCGTGACCTGGCTGAAGTCGGACGCCTAACCGACTGCGCCACCCAGGCGCCCCCAAACCAACATTTTTTGAGTGCCTAGTAGGTGCCAGGCACTGTCCCAGGTGCTGAGGATACAAGTTCTAAAGCAGATGTGGTCTGAATCACTTGCGGTTTTCTAAGCTGTCTGGGAGACGTTACTGCCATGCTTCCCTTTTCCTGGAAGATCCTTCTCCTCCTTTCTTCTTATCTTGCAGACATCTTTTCATTAGGCCAGGAAAAAAAAGACCACTGGGCTAGAAGGGGTTCTTCTCACCACTAAACTTCCAGAGCATTTTGTTGAAACTACTCTTCGATGTAGTGCATGAAAGTTAGCATTTATCTATCCCCTTTACTATTGATAAGGTATTTACATAAACATACACACATACTTGGTTAGTGATTCATAAAAATTTCACATAGTAGGTATTACTACTGTGATACAGTACCTACTGTATCACAAATGATAAAACTAAGGCTTCAAGAGGTTAAGCGACTTGTTCAAGATTAGACCGTTAGAAAGGAAGAGGTGAACTTTAGAACTCAGTCTTTTGAATTCCACATTCCAATCCCCAATGTGCTCTGTGCCCTATTGGATTTTGACTGTTCTACTTTTATTGGATTGTTTATTGTGCTGTCCTGTCTCCTAAGTGATTTTGTAAGTTCCTGAAAACATAGATCATATCTTAGTCAATTTTGTGCCCCTCTTAGTACCTAGCACATTGCTAGGTCCAAGCTAGTTAATAAGTAATTATTTACTGAATAAATAAATGATTTATCGAATGGATGGATTTAGAAGATTATTGGGGAGATTGTTACATACTTGCTGGCCATGTAGCTCTCTTATATTCATTAAACAGGATGGTTCTGTATGTTTGGCATGATACATTGGGTTTTCAACTTAGTGTAGCTGGTGGTCTCTTGTGTATAATTTGAAGGGAATTTCATCTTCCTGGCTGTCCACAAATGTCTAACCTACTTACGCGTTTGAAATTGCCATCTCCAAGGGCACTGTTTATGGAAGTCAGAGCTAAATTATACTTACTGCTTGGAAATTGGCTTCTTACTCCTTCCCTGTTAGTGTATTAGCATGAATTTGTTTACTTACTGGTGCTCAGGGGGAATATCCTAACAAGGTAGAAGGCAAGTTCTTCTAGGGCCTTTGGGGGAAGGCCTCCTTCGCACTTCATGGAAATGTAAAGACCACTATGACAGATGTCTGATGGTGCTATGGCAGTGGCCAGGGTGGTGGTGGGAGGTTCAAAGTAGTTGTGGTTGCAAACAGCAAACAAGCATTGGCTTGGGGATGAGCTGATGTGTTACTTCACTCAGAAAAAAAAATGCCAAGAGCCTCAAGGTGGGGCCTGTGTTGACAGCTGCTGGCCCAAAATTGACTGGTAAATCTTGAAGACCACCCAGTCAATTAGGATCAACTTTTGGAGGACCTCTGGTAGAAGACGTATTTAGACTGAATTTTGCCATGTGGCTTGTAACCAGTTTTTTATTATTTCTCTCATGCGTTTTCTGGGCTTTCCGTTGGGAATATTTTGTGAACCAAAAGTCAATCTGAAAAATTTTAATTCTGTAGGAAGAATTAAATAAAATATTTGGAATTAGGACTCTTCTGGAAAATCCAAGACCCATATTTGTCTTCATTTTTTCTTGGTCTTCCTGATTAACTTGCTCATTGGCATCTAATCTTATACGTTAATTTGATACTTTCTTGTTTATAAATGCTTTCACATACATTGTTACCTACCAGATGGATTCTCCTCAAATACAGATATCCATTTAGGATTATCAAAACTTTTGGACTGTGAACTATGACCTGAGTTAAGCCTAAATTAACCAAATTCTGCACGAGTAGGAACTCCCTCAGCTGCTTTTTTCTTGTCTTTCAATACTGTCATTACATATTTCTCAAAGTCCAAACATTTTCCAAGTACCTCCTAATGTTGTTTTGCTTATGGTCTAGGCCAGAATGAAAGTGACTTGACATTGACAGTGATCTTCAGTGAACTTTCACCTTTGGATGTTTTCCCCAGGGTGGGTACTGGGGACAGGAAGTGAAATACAACAAAAGGGGGCCTTGTGTGCTTGTATTTAAACTTATTAAATAATGTTAAGTTGGGGCAGACACCTCAAATATTCCTGAATACAACTGTCCCACTACTGAGAAAGGAAAATTCCTGTCTGACTTTGGCTTGAATTTTCTCCTCCCCTGAAAGAACTGACAATGTCTTAGTTTCCATAGAGTTGTCTTCTGACTGAGCAGCCTGAACATGAGCTCCGCATTTCCAAGTTCAGTGTGAGAAGCACCTAGCTCTGTAGGTCTCATTCTGAAAATGGGAAAATCTTATACGGTGGAGAGAATGTCAACTCTAGTGTCAGTCTAACTCAAATCCCATGATGACACCTATTATATAATGTGTGTGTCTCAATCTTGCCAAGCCTCAGTTTCCTCATTTGTAAAGTGGCAACAGTATTGCTTACTTCATAGAGTTTTCTACGAAGATTTCATGGGATGATGTATACAAAGTGTCTAGTGTAGTGCTTATAACCTCTTCCCTTTTTGCGTCCACCTTCAAAGTATGCTGGAGCATTAGAGGCTGAACCTTTAATGACATTGAGCCTTCGTCTGATCAAAGAAATAAATATAAAAGTTACTGCTGCCACTTCTTTGCAAAGCCTCTTTAAAAGACTGAGTACTCAGGGATGACTTTGGGTCCTTGCCTCTGGTTCTGTGTATCACTGGGTGAGATGCTGGTTGTCAGGTGGAGAGTGCTTTAGGCAGCTGAGAGATAATGTGCTTTTGGTCTCCTTAATTGGCTTATTGGCATGGGAATCACAGGCTTCAGGTTACCTCCTCCTTTTCCCAAATAGAACTTGGAGGGCATGAAGAGCTCAGAGACTTCATTCCATCACTAAAGTCATCTAACAGGCTTGTTTGAGTGTTTGCTATCATCATAATTTTAGTTTAATCCAACCTGGGTTATAGTTCATTCCCTTGAAGCTCTGGACTGGGTATCAAATTTGGGGTCAGTCCGTACTCGGGTCAGTGCCAAATGCTCTGCTTCTGCCATATTTAGAATTACTCTGTGAAAAATTTCGTCACCAGATTTTGCTAAGCTACCTGATAAAATCTGACATCGCAGAACCAACTTCAACGGCACAGGTCCTCTAGAAATAAGAATTTACTTGAGCATGGTACAGTGAGTGCTGCCTGTCCTGGTATGAATGAATGAGAGCCCTTGGATGGCTGTGGGAGTCTTGGTTTTGGAGACTTCAGGATTTAGGAAATAGACCAAGGAGTGGCTGCCCCACCAATATCAGATAGGATGTACCACTCAATGTAGTCATGTCCCGCTTATTGGCAGAAAAAAAATGATTGTTTGATTATCATCTGGGTTGTGTCTTTCTCCTTTGTTTCAAACTATTTTCTTCTTTGGAGTAAAATATGATAGCTGAAGTCCAGGCTTATGGAAGTGGCACTGTATATCTAATCTCAGAACATTCTGGATCTCTTATCTGACTTATAGCAGTCTTCTGTGACCCATCTTCCACCATGAAAACAGGCTATTCTACCTCATTCATATAGAAGATGTAGCAAAGCATTAAACTCAGCTTGTAGAATTCATAATCTGGAAGGGGAGACAGATATCATCACTTTCATTTGAAAGAAGACTTTGGAATAAAGAAACAAGGTCTAAGCTCCATATTATGACACCCAAGTTTCTTCTGGAATATAAACTCCGTGTGGCCAGAGATTTTTTTCCCCTGATGTGTCAAGAATCTAGAAGAGTGACTGGCACATAGTAAATGTTAAATAAATAGTCATTTATTTGAGTTTGAGTTGAGCCTGACTTTCCACCTTTATCTCTTATCTCACCTCCCCTCTTCTCTTATGTATTTTAAGCTCTGGCCATATCAGTGTGCTTGTAATTCTCCAAAAATGACAAGTCCTTACTTGTGCTATTCCACCTACTTTAAATTCCATCTCCATGGTTTCTTTGTGTGCTTATATTGAACTTATATTTCAAGTCTATTCTCAAATATCACCTTGTGAAGTCTTTTTGATCCTAAATTATTGACTTGCTTGCTTTTCTTTTTTTTTTTTAGAGATACAAGTATGTTTTCTTTTTTCTTTTTTTTTAATATGTGAAATTTATTGTCAAATTGGTTTCCATACAACACCCAGTGCTCATCCCAAAAGGTGCCCTCCTCAATACCCATCACCCACCCTCCCCTCCCTCCCACCCCCCATCAACCCTCAGTTTGTTCTCAGTTTTTAAGAGTCTCTTATGCTTTGGCTCTCTTTCACTCTAACCTCTTTTTTTTTTTTTCCTTCCCCTCCCCCATGGGTTTCTGTTAAGTTTCTCAGGATCCACATAAAAGTGAAAACATACGGTATCTGTCTTTCTCTGTATGGCTTATTTCACTTAGCATCACACTCTCCAGTTCCATCCACGTTGCTACAAAGGGCCATATTTCATTCTTTCTCATTGCCACGTAGTACTCCATTGTGTATATAAACCACTTGCCTGCTTTTCAAAGCTCCTGGATTCCTTACTCCCATATTTGTTGGGCTGCCTATCAGTCAGTCTTCTTTAACAGTTTGTGTGTCCTTCGCATCAGATTGTGAGCTCCTTCGGAGCTTATCTGTCTTGGTCCATTAATATATAACCTCATCTATGCAAAGCAGAAATGTTTGGTGAAATAAAAGCAGAATTAAATATAGACTCATATGCCTGAAATCCTTAGAAAATAGAGCTGATGTGATCTGGATTTTGGTGTCAATAATCTATAAGATGGAGATAATAATAATAGCTTTTAGATTTGTTTCATTAAATTTGATATATATATATACATATATATATATAAAGTTACATATATGTGTGTGTGTGTATATATATATATATATATATATATATATATATATATATATATAAGTTTTAGCAGAGCACCAGATGCATAGTAAATATGCAATAGATGTTGACTGTTAACTCTTTGGTGGGATAGTTCTTGTGGGCTTATATTCATCTCACTGTCCAAAGTCACTGGCATTGTTATCAATAGAATCGTTAGTTTCTGTTTTATAATAAGGATATAAATATAATTTTATAAGCAGGAGGGTATCTCCCACCAGCTCCTAATAGTAAAGATAAGGAAATAGTAACAGATAAAGGTAAGTGAATAGTAAAGATAAGGAAACGGAGCCTCCCTGAAATGAAGTGACTTTCCAAGACCCCACTCATGGTAAGTAGTGGAGCCCCAGGAATAAATGTGCTCTGGTCACTGTACTAATGAATTGTTCCCCCAAATTATTAGTTAAGTGGAGATGAAAATCACCTGGAAGATTGTGAAATATGTTTTAATAATGTCTGGTTTTGATATTAAGTCAAAATGCACATGAGTGAGGCATTTTCTACATATGTCAATCAACTCAACTTATCATGGTTGAGTTGCTGTTGTTTGACCTGGTGGTCTTTAAGCTGCACTACTAATCCATCCATGATTCATTAGACTTAAAAGGGACTTTGTAGCACCTCTAATTAAATGTGCATGTGCTGTGCTAAAACGATTAAGGAATATGAGGGTCAGAATAGTCATGTGACTTGCTAGGATCAAACATATTAAGCCATTTCATTTGTAAGGATGGTTACAATAGTTGAGGGTTGTTACAGAATCGCTGGGTGTTTTGGCCAGGGTTGAACCTAATATCTTGGGAGAGACCTGGTCATTGGATCAGAAGGCAGAAGACCTCCTTTCTACGCTATGTTCATTTTAATTTTTCTTAGTCTCAATTCCCCCATCTATATAATGGGCATAAGAATAAGCCATTTCTACCTCATCAAATGGAAGGATGTATTAAATAATGTGTAAAATGTAAATTAAGAAACTTTTATTATTGCTATTATTTTGCATGAATTGAGAATTGAACTTGCTGTAAGCTAAACTCAATTTTCTTTTTCTTTCTTTCTTTCTTTCTTTCTTTCTTTCTTTCTTTCTTTCTTTCTTTCTTTCTTTCCTGAAAACTTTTATTTTTATTTATTTATTTATTTATTTATTTATCTATTTAATTTAAATTTTAGTTAGTTAACATACAGTGCAGTATTGGTTTCAGGAGTTGAATTCTGTGATTCAACAAGTGCTCTCCTTAGTACCTATCACCCATCTAGCCCATCTCCCACCCACCTTCTTTCAACCCACAGTTCGTGCTCTATCAAGAGCCTCTTGCGATTTGTTTCCCTAAACTCAACTTGCTATGAGAACTTGGTGTTACAATGTCCATTTTATCAACATGAAACAGGTCAGAGAGAGAAAGCGAGTGACACTATGAACTGATGGTTAGAATCTCTTTTTCAGGGAATTTTTTTGGATGATAATAGATAATGTTAGTTTGACTATATGAATCAGATGATGTTCTCCAGTGACTTGTAACTGGCTCCATGAAATTTCCCAAAGACTGTTTTAACTTCCTTAGTCAGGTATAACATTATCATTTATGTTCCTGATTGGCTGAAACTTCCCTTGTTAAAATACTATCCACAGCAAACATCTGACGGCCAAGAAGTCTTCCCAGGTCATGCAAACGCATTCCTAATGGTTATTTTTTTAAGACAGGAAGTCACAAATTGCCGAGTATTAAAAAAAAAAAGGCTTGAAAACACAGAGGTGTTTTCTGATTGTAGTTTTGAATACATGACCCTATTTGATTGAAATAACCTGTTCTGCATTTCTTATAATCATGATTTTGTTAACTTGAGTATACATTCTGATTAATAGCTAAAATAACTGATCTGGTTAGCCTAAAGATTTTATATAGCTATGATTTAGCAATGTATTTTCCAAAGGATTACATTTTATTTTTACGTAGGTGTTGATCTTGACTCTGAGTTTCCTATTTTAAGAGTATTATAGGGTAGCTTAATTTATGTTATTGAAAATGTGAGCTGGTGCCTCCATTCTGTATATAAAAGTCACTTTGTGAGGGAGTGAGAATTCAGGAACACAGAGTATTTCCAGGAAACAAATAAATGTATCTGAAAATGCTCCTCATGGGCATATACTGCCTATGCCTCCACATCTTGTCCATTTCTTTTCTAGCAAGCATGAGTTTCCCAGGGCTGTTCTAGCCCTAGCAAATCCCTCTCTTTTCTGGATTCCTAGGAGACATCAAGGCAGTACGTAACGGTGTGGAAAACTGCATGGTAGTAAATACTACCTTGGTCTCTTGGTCTCTTGGTCTCTGTTTGTGAATGCACTCAGTTTCCACTTGTACTGTAAATACCTTTAGGAGGAGCCCCACTCCATACTTTGGTATTTTCCAGAATCTAGCACAGTGCCAGGCACATAGTAAGCACCCAATAAACACATAATTAATCAACACTAACTGGGAAACTTCTCAAGGTCTGGGATTCTGTTTCAAATTATCTACATGGTACCTCATATAGGGCCACATGCTGATAGGTGCTTATTGATTGATTTGATTGAAACTATAAACAGAGTACCCACTGAATTTTTTAACTTCTGTGATAATCTGAGCCCCTAGCCTTTTTCCTCGTTTCACTTGTCTTGCCCAAGCAGTTTTCATTTTATGCTTCTAATTGAGGTTGCCTGAGTTATCATTGAAAGTTACATTAGAAGAGATTCTGACATTCTTTAAGTCATTAGAGGTTGAAGAGATTATGAAATTTTCAGCTCAGTCCTTCTAAATACATGATAAGGAAATAGGTCCATTGTAGTTAAGTGACTTGTTCAAGGTGACTCATTAGTTTAATGTTACACTTTGAGCTCCCATTTTATTCCAGATGACATAGGGAGATAAGAGCAGAAACTCTGGTTTCCTAATTCTCCAGCCATAGTCCCCATTCCAATCCCAGACCCCATTGTCATCGTTAAAAAGTTACCGTTTAATGCAGTGATCTTTTTCCCTCCCCTCCCTTTTCCTAAACACTCATTAGAGAAATCACACGTCCAAAACCTCCCCACCTTTTCACAATTTTTGCACATTGTGGTAAGGGGGATTTCATACCACTTTGTTCCCAAAGGTAGGACAAGACTTTTTTTTTTTGTTTTTTAATTCTTGCTTTGAGAAGTTTTTTTAAAGTTCACAAGACTTGTGATAAGTGAGGAGCTCTTGGCTTATCACAGAAACAGTGGGATGTGGGAATCCGTGACTCAGGGGATCTGAATTACTGTGTGTGGCCACGTGTGTGAGACCATGCCACGGCTCTGCAGCGGAAAGGCATATAGAAGCAGGCTGGGACAGAGATTTGTCACTCAGCAGCGGCTCTCATCTTAGACAAGAAGCTCCACTTTTCTGTGCTTGAAGGGGACCAAAATTAGCCCCTGTGTGGCTCCAAGTATAACATTATGTGCTTAGGCACACAAAACCTAGATATAAAACTTTTTTTTTTCTCTTCTCGTGAAGATGGTGACTTTGCTAGTGAGTGATGAGAGGTAAACTAGTTTTGGGGCAGACTTTCCTGTGGCCAGAGCTTGGTTCAGTTCTGCAGTTCCCTGAATGTCTTCAGAAGTGAAGGGTGATGAACTGAGGAGGATGGAGAGAAATGGCACTTTGCTCCCTGTGGGTGCCAGCAGTGCTGTGGGAGACTCTTGCCAGGAGTGGTGCCTGGGTGTGAGAGAGGAACACACCAGGTGTAGAAGGCAAGAAAAGGGAAGGTCTCGTGGGAGGGGTTTTCACAGGCCTAGAAACCTGCTACGGGTAAGTGAGGATGGCCACAAGATGGTCTGACTTTCTGTCCCGTCTTTCTTCATCCTGCTCACGTTGAGGACTGATGCCCAGGAGGCCTTGACCTTTGACATCAATGAACAGTCAGTTGTCAGCCTGAGACACTGCTGTTTCCGGCCTCTACTCATGTATGTATTTATTTACAGGGGAAGCAGTCAGAATCCTAGATGGTAAGGGTGGGTTGGAGAAAGAGGTTCCCAGGCTTAGCTTGCAGTATTTGACCTAAGGAGATTGCACCATCTGAGTTTGGAAAGTCTTAGGAGACAAGCTTCTTGGCATTGGGCCTTTAAAGCTTTAAAAATTGTAGGAAATTCCCTGGTAAATCTGACTCCAGCCTTCTCCATCAGTCTTCATGCCCCCCCACCCCCTCCCGCCCGCCCCCAGCCCCTTCGTTGAGTACAGAAGACACAGGAAGAAAAGACCATCTGGCACAGCATGCCAGCTTTTTATTTGGTTGCTCTCAATCCTACCTTCCTGTTTGGATCACCCCTCCCCTCTGCTCATACTTCAGAAACCAATCAAGGTGTCTCCTGAACTCATTTATTCCCTTTGTTTCCACCGCCTTCTTGGGTAACTTTTTCCATATGCTTATATCCTTGCCTTACAACAGACTTTTTTTTTTTTTTTTTCATTTTTCATCCAAAATGGCCTGATTGGACTCTTAGGAAAAACCATTTACTCAAATATATGACCAAGTGCTTCTAAAAGCCTCAAAAAACTTTTACTTTTGATGACCAAGATATATAAATAAGAGGAAAAAATGCTGTGTTTAAAAATAACTGACTGGTGGGCAATGATGCCGAGTGGTATGAAATTAAAGAACACGTTACTGTTGGCATTGAACACCCCCCTCCAAGTGAAATTGTCTAGATTTGGAGCTGTGTGGTCTCTAATTATTATTATTATTATTTATTTATTTATTTATTTTTTTAATTTGGCATGTATGTATTATGTTGTCCCAGTTTGGCTTCAATGCCTTCACCATGCTGTCATTGGTACTCTTTACATCGCCTGTTGTGGACTAGTTTTCTTCAGCTGTTGCTAAAACTTACTAAAATGCCAGATGTCATGTTGGAAACACGAAACCTAAAAGATGGTCGTAAATCACAAAAACAAACCATAAAAAAAAATAATAAAATACGCCGAGTGCTGTGCTCTGGAGCTTCCCAGCTTTAAGTCTCCTTTTGTTCAGCGCCCCCCCCCCCCATGCCCCCCATCCAACCTCCCATCTTTTAGGGTGATGGGCGGGGAGTAGCTCTGAAGTTTCTCACCTAAGACTTGCTTGTTTATTTTGCAGATTCCGAGCAGAGCACCGGTTCAGACTCTGAGGTGCTCACTGAGCGGACTTCCTGCTCCTTTGACACTCACACTGACCTGGGCCCTGGTGCTGCAGGCCCTGTGCCTGCCACCATGTCTTCCATGGAAGAGATTCAGGTGGAGCTGCAATGTGCTGACCTATGGAAGCGGTTCCATGACATTGGAACTGAGATGATCATCACCAAAGCAGGCAGGTAAGGACAGGTTCCTTTGCACGACCAGCTTCCAGGAATGGAGAAAAAAACTAGGAGCCAGTACATTTTTCTTTCCCGTTATTTGTGGTAGGTAGCATTGGTGAAGCCAAAGCAACTTGTACTCACTTTTCTGCATGTGGACATCTTGGTAAAGTGATCTTGTGTTTACTGTGATTTTGCTCTTTTCCTCCGAGGGCCATTCCAACCTCTGAATCACCCCTAGGCTCACAAACATTTTCTGCCTACAAATGTATTTCAGCTCACACCAGAGATCCGTGGTACGTAAGGGCCAAACGGTAGATTTCCAAAGCAAGTATTATGTCACCATCCAATGTTTTCAAGAGAAAAAGTTTGCTCCCCAAACAACAGCTTGCATTTTCTAAGGCATTTAAAACAGCCAGATGTTTTTGTAAGATTTTTTTTGGTAAGAACTGGGCTTGGTACACGTCTGAGCCCTGCTTATTGATCCATGTGTTTTATTGTTGGCTTGAAATTATTACAGAACTTTAATGGTGACCCCGTGGAAACTTTTGCAAAACTATTTGTGTAGAATGATAGATGTTTTTATACAATTCTTTATTATTTTTTTAATGTTTATTTTTTGAGAGAGAGAGAGACATAGCATGAGCTGAGGAGGGGCAGAGAGAGAGAGACACAGAATCCGGAACATGCTCCAGGCTCTGAGCCATGAGCAGAGAGCCCGATGCAGGGCTTGAACTCACGAACCATGAGATTGTGACCTGAGCCGAAGTCAGACGCTCAACCAACTGAGCCACCCAGGCACCCCGAATGATATAAGTTTTTAAAATACAGTTTCTCTTAAAATAAGCACTTTTTATTAAGCTTATTCCTTCATTGGCATCTTTCAGTTTTTCATAGTTAGGTATCTGTTTTGTGCTGGATACTCAACATGTATTATGTTATTTAGACACATTATAATCCCATACATGGATGGGGATTAAAAGGCTTAAAGAAGTTAATTAACTTGACTAAGGTCACACGGGTAGTAAAGGGCGGCTCCAGAATTCCACATAAATCTGTCTGGTTCTAAAAACAATGTTCTTAACTATTTATAATTCTGCACTGTTAAGAAATGGTTGTAATTTTTGCCCCTTGGATTAAAACAAAATGATTTAAATAAAAATAAATTTAGACTAAGTTTTTGAGTATATAGGAATAGTTAATTAAAGTTAAAACAGTTATGCTGCTTTCATATTTTCAAAGCCAGTCTACATAGTCTCACATCCTGGGGACCAAAAAGAGCCACCCAGCTGATCATAAGCTGTCATGCGAACATCGACATTTAAAGTAAAAGCATATTTGAATGCATATAGAGAAACCTTCCAATTCAACAAGACACCACAAAAACATGAAGTCAAACTGAACCTTAAGTCTTGTTCATTTTGTTTCTCCTTTAGAAGCTTCTTCCTTCTTGGGGCGCCTGGGTGGCTCAGTCGGTTGAGTGTCCGACTTCAGCTCAGGTCATGATCTCACGGTCTGTGAGTTCGAGCCCTGCATCGGGCTCTGTGCTGACTGCTCAGAGCCTGGAGCCTGTTTCAGATTCTGTGTCTCCCCCTCTCTGCCCCGTCCCCGCCATGCTCTGTCTCTCTCTGTCTCTCAAAAATGAATAAGCGTTAAAAAAAAAAAATTAAAAAAGAAGCTTCTTCCTTCTCTAAGTTTTAGTAGTGAACAAAACCATTAAAAAGCACTTTAGGAGAACACCTATGAAGGGAAATTATTTTCAATACCATCTCTTGTCAGTTGGCTTTCAGTCTACTTCTGTTCTACATTTTGAGATGTTATGGCTTAGAAAGAAACAGAGCAATTCAAGGAAAAAGTTTTTATTCTTCTTTTTTAAAAAAAGTTTATTTTGAAAGGGAGATAGCAATAGAGAGAGAGATACAGAGAGAGAAAATGTGCAAGTGGGGGAGGGGCAGAGAGAGAGAGAGAGAGAGGGAGAGAGAATCCCAAGCAGGCTCTGCAATGATGAGGGGCTCAAACTCACAAATTGTGAGATCATGACCTGAGCCAAAATCAAGACTCAGACCCTTAACCAACTGAACCACCCAGGTGCCCCTTTATTCTTCTTAGTTTTTGGCAAGGGGGTTGGTTTGGATAGAAGGGAAAATATTACATTTTTTTGTTTGTTTAAAAGATTTTCCAGTTTTATTTGAGGTTTTCACTTACTACCGTTGAGTATGTGTCTTCCAGTCATTTTTGTCTCTGATATCATTCCCTTGTTTTTTGCACTTCAGTGAATTCAGTTTACCCCGACACCTTTTTCACAGCTCTCCTGTGACCTCATTTCATGATTTGTACTGCAGTGTTTTCTTTCCCACATCTCTGCCTTCACAAATTCACTTGATACCTGGATGCACCCAGATATTCCCAGTACATACATATACAGTTTGTTCTTTAGTCATATCCCTTTGTTTAGGTTTAGAAATGTTATTCATTGCTTCTGTAGTGGGTTGCCTCAGCCTTTGCTATTGCTACATGTAACTCTGCTCAAGTAATTCTGGAACAACTCGGAAACAGACAAATAAAGCTTTCTCTCTAGCTTTCTCTCTGTGAATTTTCTTCACTTTGTCCCCTTTCCTCAAGTCAGTTTCTTCCTTTTCACTCCATTTTCCTTCCTTTGTAGTGTCCCTTTCAATGTTAATCTCAGTTTCCATTTTCTTAGTTACATTCGTTTTGTATGACTCTCTGTTCTTTTTCATACTCAGAAGATCTTAGTCACCATCTACTTCTTCTGACACCTTAAACTGTAATCCTGTTGATTCAGAGCTACTGCAGTCTACAGAGCCCTCAATCTTTGAATGTACCAATGGAATCTGTATAATCAGCACCATGGACAGAGGTTCTTGTAGGGATTAATGGGTTTGGAAGACACAAGAATTGGCCTAAACGTACCCATAAAATTAAAACCAAACACATATCATTTTCTGAACATGAAAGATTAATGTTTCCCTAGGGTGTTATGACTTCACTTGATATTCTGTGCTAAAATACCGGCAAAAGAAAAAGCAACTTTTGGTATGTTTTTAGGAAGAGAATTCACATGTTGTCATAGAATTTTAAACCTAGAGGATACCTTAGAGACTAGATAGTCCCTTTTCTTTGTTTTATAGGTAATAAGGTTAAATAACTTCTCCAAATTCATTCATTTTAGAACTTGAGTATTTATTGGTAAAGGATGGGTAGCTTCTCCACTCAAGGTCATATAAATGTTCCAGACAAAACAGGTATTGAATTTAAGACCATCTAACCCTTTTTCTTGAAGTCATGAAGAAAAACATTCATCTTTTGCAACGTAAGCCTCTCTAGATGACTTAGAGGAACCACATTTTCTTACCTCAGATAACAAGTGAGAGGACTTTTCTTTCCATCCCTGGCAAGGTACTCTCCAACCATTTATAAATACAAGGCAGCCATAAGTCATTGTTATTAAGAAGGGAATTAATTGTTTAGATTGAAATGTATCAGGGCACCCGGGAGGCTCAGTCAGTTGGGTGTCCGACTTCGGTTCAGGTCATGATCTTGCAGTCCCTGGGTTCGAGCCCCACGTCGGACTCTGTGTTGACAGCTCAGAGCCTGAAGCCTGCTTCAGATTCTGTGTCTCCCCCTTCTCTGCCCCTCCCATGCTCATGCTCTGTCTCTTTCTGTCTCTCAATAATAAATAAATGTTAAAAAAATAAATTTAAATGTATAGATCAAGGTTCCCAAATTTTGGAAAAGAATTAATGTGTATCAAAGTGCCTAACCTATAGTGAATCCTGGATTTAGTTATTATGAGAAGTTCACCATTGAATTTCATTAGCTGACTGTAAGACTAAAATATAAGGCTTTCTAATTAAACTTGTGAGCTAGAGGGAGAAAATCTAGGATGATATACCAATAGAAGCTTCTGAAAAGTTATAAAGTAGGAAAGAAGGAATGGTTATACATTATTCTTTGCAACTATTTACAAATTAGCCATCATCCCTATTGAAGGTCTATGGTCCCCCTTGTCCTCAAATATGATTATGATGTCACTGACCTATTACCAGAGAACATTTGCTTTTTGAGTTGCTTCTGGTGGGCAGTGCAGTGTGTGACTAGCACAGAAGGCCCCTCATGTAAACAACTAGGGCACATATGCAAGATGGCTGTCTGGGGTCAGGGTATGGTCTATGGCCGTGAAATGGAGCAAAGCCAATTAGGCTGTATGTGGATCAAGCCTGTGACCTTGACCTCATTAGCACCGTGCTCTGCCCAGCTAAACTAACTGGCCCCAGATGGTTAAGCTTAGTGCAGCATTTTGTGTACAAGTATCCTAGAGCACAGTCAGGCAATGCAAAGTTTTGAACTGAGCACTTTTTATGTCTGACTCCTAAATGAATGACATACAAAAGAGCTTGATGTTTTCCTTCTTTCTTATGGTTAAAGAAGAATGGAGAATTTTATTCTAGACCCCTTGAAACTCAATACTCTTCTGGGTTGCTCCCTCTCCTCCTCTTCAATTATGAGAGTAGTTGTAAAGTGCCATATCCTGACCTTGCTTGCTTTGGCAAGTTTAACAAGCCATTGTGGTAGAAACAAGGTATTGCCCAGAGGCCACTAGAATTCATTTGGTATTTGCTCCCTATTCCACAGGGTCCTCTCTCTGACACACATGTTGACAGCCTGAGAACTTGCAGAAATTTTTCTACAGTTTTATGCCTTAAAAAAAACCCCAACTTTGTTGGCCCTTTGTTTAGGGATTGGTAGCCTCTTCTATTTTACTTATTTTCTCAAAAGATTACTTTTAAATAGACTCAGTCAATCAAAAACTATTTCATGATCACCTACAATCAACTGTGATAAGCTACTTGACTAGTAAGAGCGTAAGTTATTCAAGTACATTAAGTGTAAGAGTGTATTTTCAAGGATGTTATAGTCTAATAAGAAATACATGTGTGGATGCACACACATTGTCTGTCTATCTATCTATCTATCTATCTATCTATCTATCTATCTATCTATCTATATGTATCTTTCTGTCTAATCACTTTAAAGATGAACTAATAATATAAATCAAGGTAGGTATGAGCATTTGGAGTGTATGAATCATCAAATAGTTCAATTTAAGTTAAGAAGACGTACTATTTCAGCAGTGAATCCTCAGCATATTTTATAGCAATGATTTCCAAAGTGTGAAAAAGCAGCCAACTTTGAGGATTAGAAGAATTGGACTTTGGTGTGCTTAGAGTTCGAAATAAGAAGAGACTGTCTAAGCTTTTATTCCTGCTACTTCTCCCGCTCTGATTATTGAGCTTACTGTCTATTCCCCTTCATAGGAGGATGTTTCCTGCCATGAGAGTAAAAATCACTGGCCTGGACCCACACCAGCAATACTACATAGCAATGGACATTGTGCCTGTGGACAATAAAAGATACAGGTAATGATGACTCTGGGGTGTGGAACTGTGGACATCACCAGCATTCCAAGACAGTTCTTTAAACTCATTAGGTGAAGCATTTTAACAGTGCACTGTACTATGCACTAAACAGGGAACAAGGATGGCAGATATGCCCATAACCCATAGCAGAGCACCAGGCGGGAAGTAGTCACAAGTGCTTAGAAATCAGGACTTAGTAACGGGTTAGAGTGGAATCCTCCCTTGTCTCTGGAAAGAGTGAGCTTGTATAGTGTCTGCAAGGGTTGCAGAAATCAAATGGATGTTAAGTCTAAAATGAAGTCAGTTAAACATTGAAAGTGATTAACATATTGAATGATTTGGTTTATGGAATGCTAAATGAGTTGAGATGATTTATTTTGGAGAGGTGGAGGAGAAGTGGACCAGTGTAGTATATTCAATCATATAGCTGATGGCTTGCCCTGTGGATGAGGGAGGGCAACAAGAGGAGGACTGGGTAAGATTTCAAGAATAACTTTTAGTTAGGTGAATTATTGTTTATCAAACTGTGTTGTGAGTGAGTTTGTTAAATAGCTTTCCTTCAGAGTCATTAAAGACCAATACAATGTGTTTGTCTCTTGGATGGCTTACATGTATTTATTTATTTATTTATTTATTTATTTATTTATTTATTTGTTTATTATGTAGTTCTTATTTAAAACAAGCTGTGGCATAATCAATCTCTTGAGATTTCAATCAAATCAGTGAATCATGACTCATTTTCAAAATATTTGAGTACTTGGCTTTAAATCCAAGAATTAGGAGGCAAGAGATGAATGAAGGGGGAAGACCAGGACTAGTATGGTAGAGGGAGAGAGCTGGCTAAGAGAGAAGTGATCTAGATACAGGACTCAGGACAGGAGATGCTTCTGATCTGTTTCAGAGGATCATGGGAGTTGTGATTTGGATTGAGTGTCTCTGTTTGCTAGGGTCCAGGTCCCGCATGGTCCTTTATAAGTGAAAAGCAGGGAAGTGTCACATCCACGGAGAACTCTCTTCAGAACTATATATAGGGCAATTGGCAAATTCTGGAAAACTGACCTCCTTTGCTACCAACATCTCTTACTTTCAGTGGCTTTGTGGGAAAATAACATGGAGGATGATGACATTCCAAACTGGGTTCATCAAAGAAACCCTAAAACTCTATCTGGGAAGACTTGGTGGTGTTTCTGGGAATGGTTGCACTAAGACAGAGACCCTCTATTTTCATAGAAATGCCTCCAAATTCTGATTCTCAGCAAAGAAATGGTTAACAAGTGAGAGGCTCGGAAGGTCTCTGCACATGGCTGTGTTTTATAGGACAATATGGAAGATGTTTTTAATAAGGAACCAAATCCTGAACAAGTGGCCAACGGATTATATGGTTTGCATTTGAAAGGTGAAAGGTTGCAGTAAAATACCTTTTCCATAGCTAGACACGTGGGTTCAGGATGCCTGTGTGCACACAGGGGTGCAAGGCAAGGAGAGGGAGAAGAAAGGAAAAGGACTGTGAGAATGTTTTCCTTGTGAGGGCTGCAGCTTTGATCATTAACCACAACACTTTGCTGCCCTCCCCCACCCCACCTCATTCTCCATTTTCGTCTCTGTCTGATTGTCCCTGCTTATCTGCCCTTCTCTTTTTCTCCTTGTATTCTCTCTTTAATCCCTACTGTTTCCATCTTGTCATCTCTCTGTCCCTCCCCTCTCCTGTCTCTACTGGCGTCCTGGGCTTCTCTTCCCTCTGTATCTCTCTCTGATTTCTCCTCTCTCCCTCTCTGCCTCAGATATGTGTACCACAGCTCCAAGTGGATGGTGGCTGGCAATGCGGACTCCCCTGTGCCCCCAAGAGTTTATATACACCCTGATTCTCTAGCTTCTGGAGACACTTGGATGAGACAGGTGGTCAGTTTCGACAAACTCAAGCTGACCAACAATGAATTGGATGATCAAGGACATGTGAGTCAAAGAATCCCATCCATCTCCCTCTTCCTCCCTTTTGGCTCTAAAGCTGACTAGCCCCAGGCTTTTCCAAATGTGTAAAATAAGAATCTCTATGCCACTTTGAGTCATTTTAAGTGAGTAATCCTAAAAGTTCTTTTTTCCTCCTGCGAAATTTCATTTATTACAAATCTAACATTTAGCAAATGTCTGCTGTGCATCAGGTTGTGTTTACCAGACCCCGTTCTCATGCTCCAGGGACCCATAGTCTAATCAAGGGAGAGGTTAAAGACAGAAGCACAGGACGTGTTTTAAAATGGTGAAAGAAATCACACCATTCAGTGGAATAACTCACAGGGCAATAAACTCAGAGAAACAATTAAGGTGACAGTTTGGGTGGATTTGCCAAGTAATTTATGCATTTTTAAGAGAAGAATAAGTCTTAAGACTTTCCAGGTATAATTAGGGCACTTGATGTTGTTAATTTATCTTTATAACTTCCACTGGATGCCAAGATCCATACTGAGTGCTGCAGGAAGATCAAAGAAGGAAAACCATGGCTCCCATCTTTACGGAAATGACGATATTCTGAGGAATACCATTCACTCTCACAGGACATAAGGAATGTCCATAAATTTAGTAACAAGGTACAAATAATAGCTGATAGAATTTAAAGACAACACGAGCCCATGATGAACATTTGAAGCAGGAAGGAGCAGCTGTCACATAGCAGAGGGTCTGAGATCTTTTAGCAGAGTGTTGTCTTCTGGGATTGGGACAGTTGTTCAGTATGGCCGGTTAAAGCAAGTGTACTACATCACCACCTGTGACTGGGGTACTCTGCTGTATGGTTCCGTGCAGTGCTATCCAATCACTTAGTCCTTCCTGCCGCGGGCAAGAACACTGACTTCCGGTTTCCTGTACATCCCAGTCCCAGTCTCTGTTCTTCCTGTGATGCTTCTGTCCTGCGATTGTATTTGTCTGCGAGTTCGAAACGCTCTTTGAGTCTAGCATAATGCTGCCCCTTCTCATTTCAGATCATTCTGCACTCTATGCACAAATACCAGCCTCGAGTTCACGTGATCCGCAAGGATTTCAGCAGTGACCTGTCGCCCACCAAACCTGTCCCTGTTGGGGATGGAGTGAAAACATTCAACTTTCCTGAGACCGTGTTCACCACAGTCACAGCCTACCAGAACCAGCAGGTAAGAGGCTGCCTTTGAGAGTCTCTTGCTGCATCAGCTTTTAAAGGAGCTTATTCATGCTCTTGGTAAGAAATAGTCCTTCTACGTGATACTGAAGAGCCGGAATGAGCGATGCCAGGCTTGCTCTGCAAACACCATGCTGGTGATGACAAGCCGTGATGCCTGGTAGCAGCTGGTATAGTCTAGATTTAGATCAAAGACAAAATCTTTGACCAGGAGGACCGAATCTCCTCAGTCATTTTCAACCTGTACTTGGACCTGTGTTCATGATCTCCCCTGCATTCTCGCAAATGTTCTTCATCATTTGCAAGTACCAAGGTTTGATTCATTCCTTCCCTCTTCTCTGCAACTTTCTGTGTATCCCTGCATCGGCTACATCAAAGTCATCAAGCCTCTCCAGCTCCACTGAAGACCCAACTGCTTTCATTTACACTATCAGACTAAATTTACCTCTGTGTGATCACCAGCCACACCCTAACATCTGTGTTTTGATGTCAGCAATATGTTTCTTCATTCCATAAATATTCTAGAACTTACAATATTGCACGTTTAGTAGGGAGATCGAGCAGGTGAAGACTTATTTCTCCACGAGGAAAGAAAAGTTTGAGTTGAGTGAAAGACACGTAAATACACAAGGATAAAACAGTGGAATTGAAGGACAGAGACGTGGAGAGGGTGCTTTTGGGTTTGGGGAATGAGGGATGTTTTCCCGGAGGAGTCGATGCTTTCTCTGATGTTGAGACGTGCATAAAAATTGGCCAGACTAATGGGGGAAGTATGTGGGGATGGGGCATAGGGAGAGGGGGAGAGACGGTGAGTCTGCAATCGTTGTGGGCATTCTAGACAATGTTCTTGTTTTGAGGAGGGTGGCTCGATGGATCTACAAGTGATCTCACTTTATGCAATTCCCGACAGTTGCATGTGAATTTTGTTTTTGTAAATTAGAGTGTATTTCATCTTTTGACAATTTGTCTCCTCAATAGGATCCTGCAGTGACTCCCTTTCTGAAAATAAGAGTTTTCACTTGTTTATTTTAATATGCCTGCATATTTTTATTTTGGGCCTACTTGGAGCAAAATGAACTTTCTACCACAACACTCAATACCTTTCGTACTTGGATACTATGCTTAGTGCTCTAAGAAAGAAATAGAGGAAAAATAATCATTTACTAAATATTATTGAGTGCTTACTGTGTGTCAGGCAAGTGAAAGTGATATAATCTTTGGCTCATAGAGAAAGAATATTTTAATCTTTCTTTTTTTTGTTGTTGTTGTTGTTGTTGTTGTTGTTTTTTTTTATTTTTGGGACAGAGAGAGACAGAGCATGAACGGGGGAGGGGCAGAGAGAGAGGGAGACACAGAATCAGAAACAGGCTCCAGGCTCCGAGCCATCAGCCCAGAGCCTGACGCGGGGCTCGAACTCACGGACCATGAGATCGTGACCTGGCTGAAGTCGGACGCTTAACTGACTGCGCCACCCAGGCGCCCCTATTTTAATCTTTCATAGCGCATTTGGATAAGACTTTTTAGATGTTCTTTGCCTCCAGAGGCATTTGATATACAACAACCCCTTAGTCTGGTAGACAAGTACTGTCTGCTTGCTGGGCTTTCTCAGCAGCTGTAAAGCATTCCCAACTTCAGATTTTCCTGGTGGATGCTACATTTGATCTAAAGTAGAGGAAGAGTTTTAGTTTGCTTTGGGTGCTACTTAAAAACTATTGAACCCTCTCAAACTCCTTAGATAGTAAAAGAGCAGAGGCCATCGAGGGTCCTTACAGGAAACTTTCATAATCAGAAAAATTTTTGCAAACTCTGAAACAAGATAGAGCATCAATATAGACATGCCCGTTGCAGCGACTGGGACCTTGGGATTAACTGTGGTTCAGGAGAGGGGGAGCACGAGTCTAAGTTATTTGAGTCACTGATTGGACTTTTTTCCAAAACACTCACCCACCATCTTAATCATTAGTTTCTCATGAAGGTAGAGATTGTGGCAACAAATACTACAACTTCAGAATTTAGTGTGTGCAGCAAACTAGGACACTGGCGAATGAACGTTCTACTGCCTCGCCGAGATCGGTTGTAGAGGCTAATAGGGTCAGTACTGTGACCCAAGCTGAAATTAGAAAGCCACAACTCACTGTGACAATAAAAGAAGAGCTAACAGGGAAATCTGAAATCCCTTGCACTTTTCTACCTTCTTTCATAGACAGCGTTCCCGTGTCTGAGTACATTCTACTTGTATAAATATTTTGTCTTTTTCTGGACCGGGGTGGGGGGGCAGTGGTGGTTTGCTGGGGGCAGGACGCCATGATTAACTTCATGGCATTCAGTGGCAGACATACCTGGCTTGATTTCTGACCTTTCCACTGACAAACTGACAAACTTGAACAAGGTTCTTAACCCCTTTCACTCGTGTTTCCTGGTCTGAAAATGTCCTGGCCTCATCGAGTTAGTGACGAGGACTCGATGAGGGAACACGCGTCAAGTTGCTGACGCAAACCTGGCATCTGATTCATAGCAGTCAGCCTGAATTGGTAAACAGCTGGGTCTGCACAGGCATGAAGGGGAGTGGCGAGTAGAGGCAATTTTACAGAATAGATTGCTCGTTAAGGAGAAAGTGAATCGTTGGGAGTTGGAGGACGTGCATTGGCTCTTGAAGGGATTATAACCAATAGGCAACTACTTTGATCTTTCTGTTCTCAAGTCACGTTGGTGAATTCATGATGTGCTGACATTCAAAATAGATGAGTCACACATACTCAATTCTGTGCAGTTTGAAATCAAGATAACAGCTTTTGCCTGTTTAACAAGTCTCACATCAACAGGCACGATTATTTAACATTCCCTTTGGCTGTGTAGATATGATTTCATATAACACAGTGTCTCCTAATAAAGCAAACTAACCTCAGGTCTCTCCCCCAGGCATCTTGGGGTCTGCATCCTGTTACCTAGCAATAATTTTCAGACTTGTCATGGAGATGCCGGGTAGTATAAACTATTCTCTTTTGTGAGCTATATCACCTACTACTGTTTTTATCTCCCTCAACTTTCTTGAATGGGAACGATTAATATTTTATGGCAAAAGTATTTACCTCATGTATTTCTTTTTAAGGGAATGGTTAGGAGGCCTGTGAGAGAGGAAAGAGGAAAAGTCAGTGGGCAGGGGGTGGGTGGGGGGTCCTCACTGTTCTCAGGAACTCAGTGAAGGAAGGACAATGGAAGGAATGGAATTGAAGTGAAATGTTATTCAGTCAGTCAGATTCAGGCAGTGTCCTTTCCTGGATAGGGAAGGACAGCAGTGGGCTAGGCATTTAGAGACTTGGGTTTTTGTCCTAAGTGTCCCACTAGCTATTTGTGTCACTCTGAGCAAGGTATTCTCTTTCTGGGCTTCGATTTCTTCTTCAGGAAAACGAGCAATTGGCCTGTGTTTTCTAAGTTCTCTGTTAGCTCTGAAATCGTAATTTCTTCCTCTTTTTTTTCTGCATGATTTTTAATGAGGGTTGGAAACAATTTCTTGTTTTCAAGCAGAGGCAGTCAACACACACAAGTATTAAAAATTATTAGAATGTTCATGTCTGTCAACTATTTAGTAACCTCCACAACGGTCTAGACCAACAGAGTTGTAGCAAGTCCACACTTGAAAGGCGGGAACTTGGTGTTTTGTTGCTGGTCAGCAAAATATTCCAAGCGATACTGTTCATTGTCACTCCTCCTAGCCCTCTCCTTTGTTAAGGTCTATCTCCTCTTGGCTTCTATCTCGTCAGCCAGACCAGCTGGACACCTGACTCTCCACACGTCCGATCTGCCATTACGCTGTGTTGCTTCTACTAGTGGAATATCTTCTACTTTCTACTCTCATTGCTTGTGCCCTCGTTCTGGACCTGCCCTCCCTCCAGCTTAGGCTGTGGTGACAGCTTCCAGCTGAGTCACCTGGACTGCACGCTTAATGTCTCATGAGCCATCACGTATATTCGCTGAGGGATGGATCTTCCTAGAGCACAGCTCTGATTGCATCCTTTCTCTGTCACTAATTGTCTATGACTCCCCAGCGCCTAAGGGAGTAAAGCCCGAGATCCCAAGTCTTCCTATTAAGGTCCTCTGTAGCTAGTTACCAGCTACATTTCTGGGGTCACTTTCCGCTCGTCTTCGTCATGCATCCACAAGAGTTCAGCGATCTGGTTTGAGTTTTACCATGGTTTGCGCTTTGTAGCCGCCCTGCTTTTGCTCGTGCTGTTGTCTTTCCAGGAATGACCTCTCCGTTCCTCTTTATCTGTCTAGATTCCTTCCACTCTTCAAGTTCGGTACAGATATAAACCCTCCTAACATTCCCTCTTACAACATCCCTTACATTTTTCAGCTGCAGGTGAGCTCTCCTTCATCGAACTGTTAGTGTGCTGTCCCTCTCTCATGACCCCATCACCAGGTCAGGGGTGAAAAGACTCAGGTTCTAGACCCAGCTCTGTAGCTGAAGGATTGTACTGCCTGTGACAAATCACTCCACCTCAGAATTCTCGTTTGGGAGTTGATGGTTTGCTCTGAATCAGTGCTTCTCAGCCACCAGTCTATGGAGAAATTTTTTATAATCCATTGCAAGATGTAACAATAAAGACAGTATAGGGCAGTTTTATACCTGTATGCATTCACTTAAATAGACCATATGTTAATTTGTCCTTTTCACTTTTTTTGACACTAAAATGTCATTTATTTTATAAAATTATGATGGCAGGAGGTAGTAGATAGATGTAACTCTTTTCGTTTGGTAGAATAAAGAACTTGAATATCAATGTTGATCCCTCAAATGTTTGGGGGGGGTATTAAAATTGGCCTGAAGCCCAGAAACCACTAATTAAGAAGAAGGACACTTCCATCTCCAAAATGCTAAGGTATTTGTGTCTATCTCATAGTGCACAGCACTGAATATGTGCCTGGAAAAGGACTGCATGAATAATTAGCCAACACACCTTCACTACTAGTTTCCTTACAGATTTGTGGTTTGCTTCTTTGGATATAAGTAGTAGTGAAATGTGAAGAAAGAGTTTCTATTTTCATAAAATATTTTCTGCTTTTCTTTCCCCCTTCCCATTCCTTCCTCCCACCCTTGCTGACTGACCCGTAGACTCCCAGGGCTGCTAGCATACTGAAGTTATTATTACTATTATTTGCTCTTGGAGTGCCAACTTGGCAGGCCTAAGGCAGAGAGGAGGGCACGCCATGCCCAGAATCTCATCGTGGAGAATAAAGTGGTAGAGGTGGGAATAAAGGCGACTCTACGCTTTATGCTTTTTCTTGGAAGAAGCTGACGCCAGCATGTCCTCATGGAATTAGCAGGAAATTTCCATTGCAGAGTCTTTGTCTTCTCTAAGGGGAAAAGACTGCTGAACCTTGATTTTTTTTCCCCCCAAACAGGAAACTAGATTTCAAAAAGACACAGCCCTGTTCTCCTCAGGTAACACAGTCTTATTTCTTGATGAGAATTGGCTACACGAACCAGATCGGAAGTCTGAAACCACAGCCAGGTCTGTGTAAGCAAATCCAATAGGAGTTCTGAGCCACTCATTATGTACTGAACTATCGAGCCAGTTGTGTTCTCACGTTCCAATCAAGTCAGTGCAGAGGCTTTTTTATTTTTTATTTTTATATGGGCTAAGTTTTTTTTTTCTTCCCTGATGAACACCCTTCAAGCAATATAGTAAAAAAAAAAAAATAAGAATAACTAAGAGAGTGTTCATAAGGGAAGGCCTTTTCAGCCTTGGTATTATAAAATCATACTCAGGATATCAAAGTTTCCTTGTCTTTGTGGGTTGTGCTATTTATGTCTACGCTGTGTACCGTGAGGTGTCCCTCATTTAGTAATTGCCTTGGCGAAAGGTCAGTGAAAATTATTCAAACCAATGGTGGCAGGCCAGCAGCCACCTCTTTGTGTGCTACAGCCCCCAGTGACACAGACTCTACCAATCAGTAGAAGGTCGTGGAAATCAAATCAGTGAGGAAAAACGCTTCCCCAACCTCTGGACTTTCCATGCCTCCTCGTTATCATTGGACCAAGTTTGAACATGACCGCTGTAGAATAGCTTTGGATATACGGAGAGTTACTAATCGACCTCTCGTTCTGCCTGGTGGGACATTGAAGACTCTCGTCTGCAGTGCTGCAGTGAAAGCAGATAGAATCGAGGGAGTTGTTTGGTCTGTGTTCTCTAGGGCCGGTTACCGCTCTGGCGCTGGTGATTCCTGTTTTCCACATTATTCATTCATGCTCTCACGCACTCATTCATTCATTGAACACAAATAGCGTGTCATGTTCAGTTCTTGATAAAATGGTATATGAAATGGATGCGGTTCCTACCTGAAAGCACCCTGTTTGGAGGGATGATCAAGGAACATCTCTCTCAGGAGATAACATTTGGACTGAGACTCATGACTAGGCAGCAGCTGTGTAAAGAGTAAAGAATATTTTCGTCTGGGGGTTGAGTGAGTGTGAGGGGTCTGAGCAGGGAAGGGCCTTGGCACTTTCCAGCACTCAGAGCAGCTTGAGCTTGGCAGGAGCCTGTGGCCCAGGCGTGGAGGAGTGTGGGTGGGGATGGAGAGCTAGGCAGGGGCCACGCCGGGCTCGCAAGTCCAGCCAAGGAGTTTGGATTCGGTTCTGAGTGGTGTGGTAACCACTGAAGAGAATGACACGATCTATGTACATGTTCACAAAGACCACTTTGGTGGCTGTGTAGAGAAGAGAGATCAGTTTAAAGGTTATGTAGAGTAGTTTAGTGAAAAGATGGCGGTGTATTGGTGGAAGGTGGGGAGGTGGAGACTGACTGCCATATTTGGGTCTAATTGATAAACAGAACTATGGAGTAGAGTTGAAAATTATTCCAGTGAGCCTTCTGCACTATCCCAGATGGCCACATGTGTGGCGTGTGTGCAGAGGCGGCAGGGGTCGTGAGTCCTCAAGTGGTTACTTGTGGGTCCCTGTGCTGTGGTCCTCACTGCTGGTGGCTGTCATTATCTGCTCTCGACCTTGGGTCCTTTGTGTGGACACGCTCTACTGATAGAAGACTACTCAGCTTGTGCCTTTGTGTTTTTGCCTCAGTTGGACCTCCTGGGCCTCCCTGGCTGGCCCCGCCTCCCTGCAGGGCTCGTCTAGGTCCTCTGTTTGGCTCCTGCCTAGGCTGTAGCACCTTGGGGTTAGGGCCACCCTGCCTTCCCTGGCATGGCAGGTGAGGACCTCTGAGTCCCTGACCCCCCATGGAAGGGCAATAGGAGGCCTGCAGATGCTAGCTTGGGCCTCTCTCTCTTCCTGACTCATCAGACCAGGCGGCATTTTCACTTCGATGCGGCCAGCCCTATGTATGTATGGAGGTGGCCCTGCCAGGCTTCCTCTTTTTCCCTACTCCACTGGGGTGCGAGGGGAAGACCTTTTACTTCTCTTTCCACTTGATACGAATTCGTCTTGTGTCACATCCTTGTCTTCCGCAGGACAGCAGGCTGTATGGCCCAGCTGTCATTCGCATCCCTTCCTATGCTATATGAGATATTCACAAGATCTGAGGCTACCAGGCTGGCTCTCCATATGGGAACTGTGGGCCTATGGATTTATTGAGGTTGAGAATACATTGGTTTGTTCCTCCAAATTATTGTCCTTGTTACACTTGGTATTGGTAGGCACGGCCAAAGTTGTCAGCACCAGCGTTAACTGGGGTCATAGTTTGGCTTATATTGTTAAATGGCTCTCTTCTGCCTGTAGGGTGTGTAAATGCCTAAGCAGGGCAATGAGGGCTTTCTGTGATAGGGCCTGAGGGCAGCCTCTAGCTGTCTCCTACCCCATGCCCTGGCCAAATTGGACTTCTCAGTGTTTTTCCAGTATGCTTCATTCATTCATTCATTCATTCATTCATTCATTCATGCTTCTATACCTCGGTGCACTGGCTTATGTAGGACATTTCTTAGTAAATGCTTCCCTTGTTCCTTTCTCCCCTTTTTGCATGTTTCATGAAAATCCTACACATCCTTCAAGGCCTGGCTCATGTGCTATATCTGAGAGATAGCCTCAGAGACCTTCAACTTGGACCCATTGCTACTTCCTCTTATGTTCTTACGGCACTTTGCCTTTGTTGTGAACCTTATCAATTTCTGTTTTGTGTTGGTGTGTATATCTGCTTTTTACTTCTAGATTAGAAGCTTCTGTCTGGGGGGGGGGGGGGGGAAGGCCAGACAATACATAGCCAAATACGGACTATATATCACTATCACCTATGCATCCTGTCACCTTGCTTTGCACACAAAGGCACTTGATAATCAACAAATAATGAGTATACACTACATAAAGCTCTGTAAATCTCACATTAAAAGCTTTGAAACAAGTATAGAGGTGCTGTTTTTCCTAACATTTGGTGGCATTTTTCTATTAAATCGCCATGCAGACCTCTTGGCCTGAGATAGAATGAGCTGTGGCAAACAGGTTTTCAACCTTTTCTCCCAGGCCCATGAAATAGAATGTCATTTTATTTACAGGGGCCTGTGGAGGCCCCCCAAACATGGCAGCACAACCATATATCAGGAACCCCTATCATAAATGAGCCGGACAGGATAAGCCAACTTGAAAGAGAAAATAAAATATTATAACCCCAACTTGAAAAGAAAATATGGTGTGTGGTTTATTGCTGCGGATTACGGAGGAAGAAAGAACGGATTTTAAGTCAAAAACAGAAAAGCAGTGACAGTCTTTAAACGCAATACAATATTCACAGGGCAGACACTAGACTTTAGAAAGCCAAAGGCTTCAGGCTCCTGCTCTGGTCTATAAAATAGATGTAAAATTGCTTTTGCTACATTATTAGTGCTACATTATTAGTGTGCCATTCTAGAGGCAAGGACTGTTTTAGGGGAAAAAAATTAACTTTGATACTTTCAAGTCAGAGTCTGTTGGTTGGAATCTCACGTTGCATTTTAAAGACCTTTAAAGACTGCGGCTTTGGGAAATTCCACTCTGACAAAGTGAGCAAAAGAGGGACTTGGAAAGACTTGCTCCATAAGAAATAACTGTAGCCATCCTAGTTGATAAGGTCTGCAATGAGCAGAAATGGGAAGGTGGTCTTAAATAATGAGATTCCCTCTGTGTAGAATTACCTTCCGTTGAGAGTGCCTTTCATCCTTTCCTGAGCTCCCTCGCCCCCACCCCTAAGTCTCTGTTGCTTGAAGGTAGTGAGTCATTCACATCTGGTTTAGACACAAAGATCTCGAAAGGGCCTCCCATGACCAAGGCTGAGAGTGGAAACGAAAGAGCACATGTGGAATTTGTTGGTCAGGCTTGGTCTAGTCTGGAGGCATGAGGGTGATGTGTCCAAACCTCGCCGAGTTCGAGGGGACTGAGGTCAGATGCAGTAGGCAGGGACTTCTGCACTGAAGTGGAGTTTGAGCCAGATGCTCCAGAGGACCTGCCCAACCTGGGCCACACAGTGGTTTGTGTCTTCTGATTTGCTTGTGAGCCTTGGAGACTGGAAGAAATGCACTGTAGCCAGCTCCCTTGAGTCCCCGTTTGCAGATTTTGCCTTGGGTGCAACCTTGATGAAGGTCTAGCTGCTTTTTGGGTCTTTTACAAGACCACTTTAGGTCATTAAATGAATGATCTCTAGGGACAGGGAAGGGGCAACTTAAGTGAGATGGGATGTGCAATTATTTGGGTCTTTCAGGCTGAGGCAGTTGTCTGGTGCCCTCATTTCACTGGATTGGATTGAATCCATTCATTCATTATTTACTCGCTCAGCAAACACTTTTCAGGTGCTCCCTGTGTGTCATGTTCCATGGACTTGACCATTGCCCAGTTTTCCATTTCCATGCCTTTGTTTGTCTAGGCAAATGATTTAGCCTCTTTTGGGGGGGGGCAGGAAAGGTGAGCAGAGGAGTTTACAGTCACATACCGGGAAAACCTGGGTTTTTTAGGGAGAAGTGTGTCAGCTGGGTCAGACATCTGTGTGCCAGGCCCGAGTCCTATCTCCATTTCAATTTAAATCTCAAACTTAATGGAAACTAAATAAAAACAAGAGCCATTACTAACAGAGTGATTTTTGTTATTTTTCTAGGAGCAACCGAAAAAGAAATCCGTTAATATAAACACAACTTATGTTTTTTGCTTGTTTCCAGATCACCAGATTAAAAATCGATCGAAACCCTTTTGCTAAAGGATTCAGAGATTCTGGAAGAAACAGGTAAGAATAATTGAGAAAGAGACTCACCGACATTTCTCTTCTATGTGACATTTTTCCCCCGGCTCCCCATGCGTGGCTTTTGGCTCCTACTTGTCGGAGACTGCTTGCACACTAGCCGCTCTGCTGACTCAGGCAAAGAGAAATGGACAGCTGATCCGAGGATCAAAGAGCTGTCCCCCAAAAGTTGAATTTTCCAACTTTCTGTTAACACACTGTACATCAATGCTTGGTAATCCAGTCACTTAAAACAAATTTTATGGTGCTTTATTATCCTCAGAAGATTTTGCCACTTTTTCTGATAAGTGCATGGGTGGCTATAGCACTTACACTGACATCTCATTTATTTTGCGTTATCAGGAAACAAGGAATTGTGGACAAATAAAAATTATCAGAAAATTATTACCTTTTAAAATTTTTTTTTAAGTTTATTTTGGGAGAGAGACAGAGAAAGAGAGCATGAGCAGGGGAGGGGCAGAGAGAGTGAGAGAGAGAGAGAATCCCCAAGCAAGCTCTGCACCGTCAGCGTGGAGCCCAATGCGGGGCTCGAACTCACAAACCATGAGATCATGACCTGAGCTGAAATCGAGTGTCAAATGTTTAACCAACTGAGCCACCCAGGCGCCCAGGAAATTATTACCTTTAAGAGCTAAAACATTGGTAAGAAATTAGCCATTTTTCTCCTAAGACACGTTCCCAAAATATATTAGATGTTGCCTACCTTGATAAAGACAGTTTCTAAAACCCAACCTTTCCTGATGGCCCAGCATCATTAGGATTAGGTTGTCATATAGGGAAATTCTGAGGAACAGCTGACGTTTGAGGGACTGTTTGCTCTTATTGTAAGTGGACTTAGCGACATGGCATTTTTCTGGTTAATTCTGCTTCTGTCTAAATCCTTTCTTTCTCACCCTTCCTCTGTAAAATTAAAATCTGTTATCCAGAGAGCTAGGTGAGAACTGAAATGGAAACACAGATCTACCTAAAGTTATGCAGTCAGAAAAATTCACTTTATATAAACTGTACTGAAACCACAAATGTGACACGCATGTTTTATAAAGTGTGCAGGTTAAGGGGTGCCTGGGTGGCTCAGTCGGTTAAGCGTCCAACTTCGGCTCAGGTCAGGATCTTACGGTTTGTGAGTTTGAGCCCCGTGTTCAGCTCTGTGCTGACAGCTCAGAACCCGGAGCTGCTTCTGATTCTGTGTCTTCCTCTCTCTCTGCCCCCTTCCCTGCTCCCTCTCTGTGTCTGTCAAAAATAATAAACATTAAAAAAAATGTTAAAGTGTGCAGGCTTTGCAGTAACTATTTACATTAGTGTTCAGACATTTTCCTCATCCGGGGGGCATTTCTTTACATCGAAATGACACAGATTGTCAAGAGTTATCTGTGCTATTTTCCCTGCAAGAGTTTTCAGAGAAACTGTTTAGTATTATATTTAGAATCACTTCATGAACTTTATAGCACATTCTGTTAGAACCCAGATGTATGCTAAAAGTCATCTGTAGCGATCATTTCCTTCACAAAATGATTAATGGAAGCACTTCTTTTTTTAAAACATTATTTGCTTTTTTAAATTCTAGGATAATTAACGTACAGTGTTACCTTAGTTTCAGGTATACAGTATAGAGATTCAGCAATTCTATATATTACTCAGTGCTCATTGTGATAAGTATATTCTTCATCCCCTATGGAAGAACTTCTTTATGAAACTCTTTTTTTGTATATTTAAAATCCATTTAGATTTCTAGAAATTTTTATTTACCTCAGAATTTCTTGAGGTTACACCTATTGATTAAGGTAGAATTCAGTTGAACTTCTAGTTTGAAGATGACAAAAATTGAGTGATGTGTTCTAGATCAAGCAACTGGTTAGTGGTGTGGCCACACTAGAACTCAGGCATAAGGACTCCAGAAAAGACCTTTGTCCTCAAAATGTAGCCAGTGAGGAATGGGTACTCTCTCTGCCAGTTAGTTTATATCCCATGTTCAGGTTACAGAACTTGCCTGTGAGCTGTTTCCTGTTGCTTCCTTTTCAGGGCTCTGCATTCTAGACTTACTGAGGACCTTGCTAGTGATGATGTTCTCAGAATAGAATTTGGCCTTTGATAAAGAAGTCTTTAGGGTATTTAAGATCTTTAGCTTAAGAGCCCATGGCTGGATTTGGGGGGTTCTGTGAGTTCCCAGATACTATAAGGAAAATCGTGTGTGGATGAACAGGTATGCATTTTTCTTAGGAGAGGTCTCTAGCTTTCTCCAGATTTTTGGAAGGTTCTGTCACCAAAAGTCAAGAATTTCTGCCCTAGACACAGCTGGGGGTCAACCCTAATGACTTTCGTTATTCAACCACTTTCTCTTTCTTTCCTTCTGTATCTCCAGTGGCATTTAATTATTTGTTTATTTTCTTCTTGGCACTCCAAAGGTTGTTTTGATTTCTTCTTTGCCTTTTACTCCCATTGGAGTCCTTGTTTTTCTGAGGCCTGACCTAGGACAGAAAATTGGGATAGGCTGTATTGACCAGTGTTGCAGCTATGTTCTAGGAATTGAAGCCCACACTTCAGTCTTGGGAATAAGTCTACATGTCTTGAAGCATTTGCCATGGTTAGGAAGTTGTGATGACATCTTGGTTCAGGTCCTGAGATTCTCCTATCCCCTCACTGGGCTAGAAGGGAGTTAGACACACCATTTGGTCCTGGCCTGGGTCTGCTTTAGGGCTGGTGAATGTCTTACTGTTCAGACAGACAGTCATTTGTCTTGCCTAGTGGGCTACTCTTCTTTGTAAGGACTCCAGGAGGGCAGAACTATGGATCCTCATTAGCCCATTTCAGTGGTTTATTTATATATAATTTTTCTGGTAGTGTGGTGATTCTTCGTTCTGTCCCATTAAAACCTGCAGGCTATTTTATTTTAAGTAATGTTAATAGTTATAGAAATTATCTCAGATCGAACACTTACTGTGTCCAAGATCTTTTACTTACATGTTTTCTAATCTTTAAAATGACCTATATTTTGTGTATATTGTGGGAAACTGAGGCTCAGGGAGCTAGTGTCACACAGGAAAGCTGGAGCACTAACTCCCAGGTCCACCTGTGCACTCTGTGCTCTATCATGCTAAGAGTTTAAACTTGACTTATGTTACCTTCGACAGATTTAGAGACTAGAACTCTTCCTCTAATGGCCAATAATGTGTGTTCTCTGTCTGTCTTTGTAGACTTCCCCGTGGCTTTGTCATTTGCTTGCTGTGCCCCCCTGTAAATAAGGAATTCCCTAGTAGAGGACAGGAAGTCAGGTTGGTCTTCCCTAGCAAGTGAAACCATGACATGATGACCCTGAAGTCCCCTGTCTCACAATAGGGAAAAGATGAATCATTAGATATAGAAGCCATTTTTATCCTCCGGTGCTCTGGGAAGCTAGATTAAAATAGACCTCTGGGGGCTAGTACAGTGGCCCTTGTATTTTCTCTTTTAAAAAGGTCAAAATTACCTGATAATCAGGCTTGAAATCTCACTACCTGCCTGCAGGATCTGATAAGGACAAGAATTACTAATGTCAAGTTGCAGATGAGAAAGACTGATGAGGATAGAGGGGATTATTTGTAAATCCTCTGGGATCTGGGGGCTCTGTGCCAACACCAGAATCCAGTTCATCACCTTCCAGCCAGTGCCTCACCTACTGCCCTGCTTGTGCTAACAGAGTTCTTATAAATCTATGATCTTCCTCATGCCTTTTAGACATCAAATGACTCATACAGAGGAGCATGGTTTGATGAGTTGCATATAAACGTACCCAAAACATACGGATTACATTTCCTTTAAAAACACATGGGCTTAAAAATTAAGGGGGGAAAGTGCTTGGCCAATGTTTTTTGGTTTTGCAGAACACAAAACATTTGTGGAATACTTTGCAGTTACAGAATTTGCCAAACCTCAAACCAAAACACGTTTAGGTTTGTCGATCTCAATCTATCGCAGCGCAATCCAAAGGCTCAGGAAGGGAGGGGTGTAGAGGGCAGATGGGGAAGACACAGCCACCCGCTGCCCTCTCTTCAAATGCCTCTCCAGACTCTCTCCCACCCTGCCAGCGTCTCTCTGCAGCACCCTCTGAGTGCGGCCAGGCGACCGCAGTGTCCTGAACACAGAGAAGAACTGAGGAGGCTCGGGTGAGGACACTTATTTCCATTACTGATATATAGTTTTTAAATGTTTAGTTTGAGAGAGAGAAAGAGAGAGAGAACCTGAGCTGGGTAGGGGCAGAGAGAGAGAGAGAGAGAGAGAGAGAGAGAGAGAGAATCCCAAGCAGGCTCCGTGCTGTCAGTGCAGAGCCTGACATGGGGCTTGAATCCACAAACCGTGAGATCATGACCTGGGCTGAGATCAAGGGTCGGATGCTTAACCGACTGAGCCATCCAGGCGCCCCACCTCATATTTTAATATAAAGAGAAATCCATGGAGAGTACTCCTGACTCCCAGCCCTATCACTCTCTCCTTCCCCTCACTGGGCACCGCAGTGCCCCATCTGATTGCTGAGCCTGGGAAAGGGGACTTTTTAGGACCTGCTTCCCTAGAGTGAGTGTACATTCTGGGCTCTTGCCATTGATGGTAAGTCCAGAAGAGGCAGCCTGCCATTCTGGGGAGTGGTCCCTCTTCAGGGCAGTTCTAGCCCGCTCGTTCAGCCTCTACACCTACGCCTTAGTATCCAGACACCTTTGTCAGTAATAAAGCTGGTATTTCAGTCTCCATTGCTTCAGGCTCCCAGGACTTTCTTGGACTTTATTCTGAGCTCAAATGAGGACAAGAGGTGACATTAATTGGGCCTTTCAGAACCCCACCAGAAGCCCCGGTGAGCCAGGGTGTCATCCCTGTGGTGTCATCATCACCAGAGCCTGTCACAGTCCTCCCTGCTTCCTTAGGAAGTGCCATTCACATGCTTCTGTGTGACAAGGTCACCACTCCTCAAGCTGTACTTATGGCGCTGCTACTTTGCATTGCCATGTGATTGTGCCCCTGATTAGAAGTCTCCACCAGAAGTGTGTGTGTGTGTGTGTGTGTGTGTGTGTGTGTGTGTTCATGTTGAGAAGAGTGGTAGACAGGTGGTCCTTTGGATGGAGACACTCACAGATTTTGCTTCCAGGCATTGTCTCTGCAATGGGAGGGCAATTGTGTTTACTTCTAAATTGTTCCTCCTAGATTTCTCAGAAATTATGTGGCCTAAATCTGGCTTTAGGGAGGTTGGAGGAGATCCATGTATATTTGCTTTTAATCAGGCCTAGTCCCAGGCATGATATCCAGAGTTAGCTCTGGGAGATTTCTCCTTCCAGGAGGAGATAGTAACACCTTCCTATTCCTAGGGAAAACAGATCCCCTCAGCTTGATTAGTTTATGTCTTGTGGTCTGTGTTCCTGGGCTCTGCCCAGTGTTAGAATGTGAGTTCCATGGGGCGCCTGGATGGCTCAGTAGGTTAAGTGTCCAACTTTGGCTCATGATATGATCTCACAGTTTGTGGGTTTGAGCCCCGTGTCAGGCTTTGTGCTGACAGCTCAGAGCCTGGAGTCTGCTTCAGATTCTGTGTCCCTCCCTCTCTCTCTGCCCCTCCATTGGTTGTGGTCTCTCTCTCTCTCTCTCAAAAATAAATAAACATTAAAAAAATTAAAAGAAAAAGAGTTCCTTGAAGACTGTACCTATGTCAGGTAGTCTTAAGCTATTTCCTACAGCATCAGGTACACAGAGTAAAATGATAATTGTTCATTTACTTACAAAACAGCAAAAAGATTTGATGAGTGGCAGAGAAATTAAAAACCAGGAACTCTGGAGTGAGAAAACCTTACCCCAACCAAGGGTGAATCAAATGCAACAATAGTGGAGAACTAGTTTTGGACACGAACTAAGAAGGGAAGGAAGAGTGAATCTATAAATAGGCTTAGTCTCAAGACTGGGGGCAATGTTGTTTCAAATCTGAGATCAGGTCCATCTGAGATGGACTGATGCTGTGGACACTGATTTAGCCTCATCCTAGATTAGACACACACACCCTTCAGGCCGTCAGAGCTGGCTCTGAACAGTGGGAACATGTTTTTTGCTAGTTTCAGAGTCTGTAAGTGCAGGAAAGGAGTCCCAGAGACTGAGTCCAGGCAGAGTGAAGTTTAGTTGAGAAAGGTTGCTCAGTAGCGAACGGAGAGGTAACATTGCATCTTTATGGTTGGGCACTCCAGTGGACAGTGTATTCCAAAGAGAAGACAAAGGTCACGGAGCTGAAGAGAACCAAGTGTTTGCAGTGTGTCCCATGGTCAAGAAGCAGCCTGGGGAGATACATCTGTCCACAAGCCTGACGAGCCCACTGTGCTCAGCTAGGGGGAGCATTACACCTGCAAAGACCTTGCACTTGAAAAGGATAGCAGAGGAACAGAAGGAATGAAGAGTCTCTGGGTCTCTCAGTCCACATCTAATGTGAGGCCTTGTCTCTGCTAGGAGTGGCTGCCAAGATTTTACAGAAAGCCCAAGTCAGCTTGGGAAATTTTATACAATTCCCAGGGACTTCCTCCAAAGCAAACACATACATAAAAAGGAGAGGATTAAAATTATGATCTGTCTGGATTGTGAAAGGTTCTATGAACTTGTCTTAATAGTAGCATGGAGTGCATGACTCTGGGTTCTCTCAGTAGCCTTCATCCTGTCTTTGACCTTGGGTTTTACCTTACTCCCAGCCTCCATTGCATCTAAGACAACTGCAAGGGCGACTGTCCCATGTGATGTGGTTTCATCCGGATACTCCCAGCTCGTGTGGTGCCTCAGAAGCCACTGCTGTTGGTTCCACTGCTGTAGGTCCCCAGTGGAGTGGCCCTTCTGCGGTCCAGGGAACTGGTGAAACTTTTTAGAAGGGTATCTTTTTCTCTGGAGGCCACCTGTGGAGGCTTCTACCACGACACTCAAATCCCACTTAGGAACTATCAGAAAGGAGCTGGAGGCAGGCCTCATATCATGGGGCACTTGGTTCATACAAGTAACTGTAGGTTGTCCCTCGCTGAAAAAACAAGAGGCACTTCAGGATGAGGTGTATGAGGCAATGTGTGTC
Organism: Puma concolor; assembly: GCF_028749965.1. Classification (NCBI taxonomy): domain Eukaryota; kingdom Metazoa; phylum Chordata; class Mammalia; order Carnivora; family Felidae; genus Puma; species Puma concolor. Next base: position 102,304,846 of record NC_141674.1, on the reverse strand, counting down.
TAGGCTGATTCTCAGCCAGCACTGCTGTTTGCTGGGAACGTGGCTGGTGGCTGTCCTTCTTGGTGCCTAGTGTCCCTTTACATAATATTTCAGGGAAGAGTGATCTAAAAATGGAGCCATTAACTGCATTACGGGAATGGATATATTTGCTTGCAGGAGGAGGATGCTTAATGAGGCTAATACTTAGCACAAAGGAAGGAATCTCCATTGATGGGGCGGGGGTGGATATTTGGGAGTAAAAGATTTTCCTGTGACCCCCCTCTTCAGCAGCTGCTGTCCCAAGACCATGTTCATAGAGTGAAGAATCACCTTCTTGAGCACAGACAGGAAACCTTGTGAAGGCCCAGCCCTTTCTCACAAAACCCACAGTGGAATCAGAATGCCTCCAGTGAATGGAAATGAAAAGGAAGGAAGAGGAAAAGTCAGCCAGACACTAGCCCCAGGGCCAGGTCATCGGTGCTTAGGTCTGAAAGAAACCATTTTTCTTTGTGAGTTGGGGAAGAAGTGTGCAGGGTGGGTCTCTGTCAAAGTCTGTTAGAAGAATTCTGTTACAACCAAGTGTTTCCAGTCTTGTCCACACCCTGGCCTACCTCTTAAGCTGAACATATGAAATTACTATATTTGTGGGTCAAAGAGGTAAAATATCGGCAGTTTCATACCGTTCAACCTTGTATATTCATTTCCAGCAATTTGAATCATAAGTATACGATAACATTAGTAATAATCATCTCACGTAGTATCGGTGGTCCAGGTTTTCCCTTTTTATCTCCAAGTTGATTGGTATTGTTAGAGTGTTTCCCATTTGATAGATGGTAAAGCTGAGTAGAGTGAGGTACTAGCTTTCAGAATTTGCAAATCCAGCCAATGGCAGCATCCAGAGGGTGATGTCACTGTCCTCTATTAGGCACAGCTTGCCAGTCAGCAGCTTTGCTCTTGTCCCTCTCCGGGTCCCTGTCACTCATGAAGGCTCACATAGCAAACTTAGAGCCAGTGCACTGACCACTTGCCTTCTTTCAACCAGCATGACTTCCAAGTGTCTCCCTCACTTTCAATTTCTATATTTTTATTTGTTCTCCCCAAAGCCATTGACTGTGTTTTTCCAGCCAGTCTCATCCTGCTCATTCCTGGAACTTTTACTAGCCCCTGTAGATTTTTCAGACTCTTTTGTTATCCCTGGCACGGGTGCCATTTAGCAGATCTAAAGTAAGTAATCGGCACTAGACTCCCTCTTGGGAACTGCTGCATCTACAGGTCAAGGTAGCTGGCCCTGTACTAGACTCTGGTGGCAGCATCCTGCCAGACTCCCCCTCTTCTTCCAGGCCATGGCTGTTTATCACGTCCCCTGGCTTTTGGTCTTCCAGCCAGTATTTAACATTTTTCTCTGCCTTGTTATTTGTTCTCTCTCCTCTGTCATGAACCTTTTCCACCATTGTCCTCTTGGCTCCGTTGGTTTGCCAGGGAAAGTTGGCAGTTGTTTTATTATCTATGGCTCTCGCCCAGGGATGGTGTCATCTAACAGAGTGACGTCTTTTTAATGGCTAACATATTGGAGTCTGAAATATCTGCAAGATAATGAGGCCTACAGAGGCTTGAGGGACATGTTTTCAGTTCCTTGAGGAGAGAATGAGAGATGGAATTAGGTAACGTGCAGGTCCCTCCACATTCAATCCAGAACCAGAGGGCTGACACAGTTTTGAATTCCAGGGAAATAAGAGTGTTTTCTCCTGTTACAGGTCACAACCTGAACTGACGGTGGGATTTTGTTTGCTTGAGTTAGACCGATGGTCCTCAAACTTTCATTATGTTTTTTTCTCTTGTTTGGATGTATTTTGTCTTTAATCAATCTGCATTTATTAAGTAACAAGCGAGGCTGAGGCATGAGAAGGTTGTATGGCTTGGTCAAGATTGCGATGATAAGCAGCCGGGTTGCAGTTTAGGCCCAGGCAGTCTGGCTCCAAAGCTCTTGGTCTTCTTTAAAAAAAAAAAAAAAAATTGTTTTTAACGTTTATTCATTTTTGAGAGACAGAGAGAGACAGAGTGCAAGCCGGGGAGGAGCAGAGAGAGAGGGAGACACAGAATCTGAAGCAGGCTCCAGGCTCTGAGCTGTCAGCACAGAGCCCAACACAGGGCTTAAACCCACAGACTGCGAGATCATGACCTGAGCCGAAGTCGGCCGCTCAACCAACTGAGTCCCCCAGGGGCCCTGCTCTTGGTCCTTCTTAACCACTGTGCTAATCTGCATCTCGTGTGATTACCAAATTAAAGTTTGACCATTCCAGGCAAATGCAAAGAAACTTACTCTTTTAGTTAGCCTGCTTTGTGTCATCAGGGATTGTTACTGTACTTCCTGAGGCAATGAAAACTCCTTCGAGAGTCCCATTGCTACCCATTCAGACTCCATGTGGGGTGGGGGGCAGGGTTCCCGAGCTGGGAATCCCTTGGGAAGGAACAGTTTTGACTCAACTCCAAGCATGTGCCCATTGGACACCCGTTCTTCCAAACCACTGTAAGGCACATCAGTGACAGCCAATCAAGCGTGTAGATATACTTGTTGTACCATCTAAAGCCAAGTTTTGAATGATGGCTTGTTGTTGGTGTTGTTTCCAATTTGCAGACCTCTGTTGGGGGGCCTTTTAAAATATTCCTGGACAACAAATACGTAGGAGCCAATACCAGATCCAGGAAAGAAGGAGGTGTGGAAGGTTTGCCCTCACCTCAGTGGATGAAGGACAGTCTAAGAGAAAGGATTAGAAAGTTGAGATATGGTAATTAGATCTGAAAGAACAGTGTATTCTGGTTCTGTGTCTTTTCAAATGCTGGAACAGGAAGAGAGAGGAAAGATCAGAGGTGCAGTACTGCCCATGGGATAAAATCCAAGCACCTAACATGGCATAAATATCCACAGTATCTGCCCCATCATCTCATCTTGCACCTGGAGCTCCAGTCACCCTGAACTATTTTCAGTTCCCAGAACGTGCCTTCCCTTCCATACCTCCAAGGCTTTGCGCACACTGTTAGCTCTCCTAGGAAAGGTCTTTCTGCCTCTTGTCTGTGTGGGAAACTGCTGAGTAACCTTTAATATGAAGCTGAAGTCACTGGCCTATCATGGAGTGATCCTGGAGTTTCCCAGGTGTAGGAAGTACTTCTTGTTCAGGGCTCCATGGCATCTTCTATGTATCGTCAGTGTAGCACTGATCACACAGGTCAGAATTAGTCATTTACATGTTGTTCTCTCTTTCTTCTAAGTTTGTTTATTTATTTTGAGATGGTATGTGTAAGCAGGGAAGGGGCAGACAGAGAGAGGGAGAGAGAGAATCCCAAACAGGCTCCATGCTGCCAGTGTCGGGCTAGAACCGTGAACCATGAGCTCATGACCTGAGCCCAAATCAAGAGTTGGACGCTTAACCAATTGAGCCACCCAGGCACCCCTACACGTTTTTCTCTTTTTGTTAAACAGGACGCTCCCAAATTACAGTAAAGACCCTCTGCTCTTTTTTGTTTTTAAATCTCCTGAACACGGCACATTTACTGGTTGGAAAACTTCTTTGTGACTTCAAAACCCCATCTCTGTATTTCTTGACTGTCTGTTATTGACAGATGGCCGATGGCCTTATCAATCCCTAGTATAGGTTCCCTTTGTTGCCAGAATCACCAGCAAATAACTTGGGGAAGAGTTAAAAGTCAGAACTACAGAGAAAATAAATAGAAGAATCATAAAAAGCAACCCTGTCTCTCAACACAAATAAAAAACAAAGTATACATCAACGTGCTACCTAATAGATTCATGAATGTAGTTATAATTGTTGTTATAATGATCAAATATTTGCTGAACTCCAAAGCGGGGCAATCCCACATTTTATTTTTAATTAGAATTTGGAAGAATAATTCTTTGCAGTCTGGCTTTTTTTTTTTTTTTTCAAATCAGTTGATCTTGAGGCATCATCAATTTGTAAAAGAGATCTTTGGCTTGCTTCCTTTCCTTCCTTTTCTCCCTCCTCTTGAGCACATTCTGTTGGTTTGGCCAGTGAGCAGACTGAAAAGTCTAAAGAGAAGAGGCCTGGAAATCAGAGAGATGATTTCAGCCAAAGCACTGAACAAAAAGGGTTAGATATGGCCTCTCTTGTCACTGGAGCAAACAAGGAAAAGTAAGCAAGAAGGAGGCACTTGCCAATATGATCATCTCTGATTGGAAACCTCAGACGTGACATCAGGTCTCTGGTGTGCAATGGACCCAGAGAGGCCCACCATGTGGAACATGTTAATGACGTGAGGTTACCTAAGACTGCCTTCTTTTTTTTTTTTAAATCTGTTAGGCAATGAATTCACTTTTAAGAACCTTAAGATAAAATTTTACAAACCCAGCGTTCAGTGGTGATGAATAAGTAAACAATGTGCTGCTCACGATAAACTTTGAATAGATGTCCAAGTGGCTGAAGATGTTAATGGGTAGTTGGCAAAGACTCTTGTAAGAGAAGATGAGGGTAGAAATGACGGGCCTCTGATAGGGGACTCAGACTTGCAGGTCAGAAATTCTGTGACTGGAACAGAAGAAACCAAAGGAAAAGTGAAACTCCTCTGAGACCTGAGTCAAGAAAGGCACAAACAGCTATGGAAACAAGTCCCACTTCTCCAATACCAAAGGAATCCTTTTGTCTTCAGAGTCCTGATTTTCCATCAAGTTGTTTTTTTAAGTTTTACGCTGGCTACAGTTCATGAAACAATGGCTCAGTAATAAAACACAGGGTGAAAATTTACTCCTTTTTAATGAATTAAGTGCACGTAAATTGAGTCTTACCAGGCAATAGGCATCACCTTAAGCACTGGGACACAGAGAAACATGGGATCCAAAGCAGACATGCTAGTGATGGAGAGGGAATTTATTACCTGGATTACCTGGAACTTATCTTGCCGTGGCCCATCACCCGAGCCTGATACATAGAACTAGTACTTTCTAACAATTAGATCTATCCAGTGAAGCTTAATGGAGTTTGAGGACAAATAAGATGTGGCATATAGTAAACAAATAGGATTAATTTTTCTAAAAAGAGACATGCTTTGCATATATAAATAGATTCAGGGAGTATCCAGGATAATTCTATGAAGGATGGAGCCACGGCCAAGTGTGGTGAGGAATGTGTGGTCTTAGTCATTATTTTTTGGTAGTCATGACCCCTCCCCCACCACCCCACCACCAACATCAATCTTGTGACCGACCCCTGGACTGGATAGACCATGGCTGTGTCCATATGTGGAATCTCGTGCATTACATTAACAGCTAAGGAAAGTCTTCCTGAAGGGGATGTGGAAACCGTCTGGCACTGTCACCATTTACTCATTGGTAAAGGAACCAGAGGGTAAAAGTTACATCAGAGATTTCAGCCCAAGGTCAGAAAGAACTTTCTAACGTCTGTTAGAAAACTGAGTATTTTCCTTGGGAAATACTCCAACAAAGGCTGAATAACCATCCAAGCTGGCATCACAGGAAGTAGAAGTAGGTGATACCCAGGAATTTCCCTTTTGTTTTTTTTATTAAAAAAAATTTTTTTTAATGTTTATTTATTTCTGAGAGAGAAAGAGAGACAGAGCACGAGCAGGGAAGGGGCAGAGAGAGAGTGAGACGTAGAATCCAAAGAAGGCTCCAGGCTCTGAGCTGTCAGCACAGAGCCCGACGTGGGGCTCGAAGTCACAAACTGCGAGATCATGAGCTGAGCTGAAGTCAGATGCTTAACCGACTGAGTCACCCAGGCACCCCAACTTTCCCAATTTTTAAACCTATTGATTCCACGACTCAGTCTTTCAGTTGGATTTTAGACTTGGACAGATGGGCAAATGGCCACTATCCTATAGAGAGTTGACTGCTTAAATAAAATCATGAATACCTTTGCCACAATCTTTTTGCCTGTTGTGAAAATGAAATCAAAGCTTTTTATATTTCTCTAATAAATACAATATTGGCAAGTATAACAGTATATTATTGTTACTTCAGTCTTCTGTCACTTTATTAGGAAATGAGAAGGGACTGTTCTTTGTCCTTGAGCTAATATTTTGCCCCTCGTTAGTACATGTTCCTGGGAAGAATGGAATCGGAGGTGGAGCAACAAAGGCCTTGCCATTTGCAGGGAGCCTGCCGTGCCATTAAAGGGAATCCTAAGATGTTCTGGTGGGTGGCCAGCATTCCAGAGCAAGGCAGTGAGATCTAGGCCCGGCCTATCTCTTTCTTACAATCATCAAAGCTCGGCATGCCTTTATCTGCCTATCCCCTTATTATTGTGAACTCCCTAATTGCCTGGACTCTTTCTCTCCACAAATAGTTTCATGTACTGTATTCAGCATTGATGTAGGTGAGTATGTGGACACGTCTTCTATTCCTACTTTTAACAGATTAACAGCTAATAAACACCATGCAACACCCTCTCTTCTCAACCTCTTCTAAAAATACAGAGTTCGATTTGCCAACATTGGTGTATTTAAAGCCTCCAAGATTCCAGGGAAGACTTTAGAAAGTTAACTGTGCAAGTAAGGGCTGTTCAGAGAGGAGATTTTCCAACATAAAGAGCCAATCAGTGTATCAGCAGCTCATCTGAGAAGAACCTCAGGGGATCTTATAGTCATTTATAAGGAAAGGATATTTGTTCTCACTTAAAATAAAACTTTTCACTTTGTTCTTGGTCTGCAGGACTGAAGACAACTCTGGAAATGTATTGCCTAGGGAGCAGGACAGGCAGCGTGTTTTCATCTCAGGAGGGAAAGCTTGTCTTTTCTGGGAAGGGACGCCATGTTACCTTCCAGTAACTTTGCAATGAAAGGACTATGTCACCTCGTTTTCTCTACCCTCCTTGTCCTGCCTTCCCCGTAGTCCCTGAACTTCCCTTCCCTCCACTTAGATAGAAGCGAAGCAGTTAATTTTAAAGAAAAGTCAATAATCAGAAGCTATGTTCAAAGCTTTAAACGAAGCCCCAGCCAGGACTCTGTTCCGAGGACTTGGAATATCAGCAAGAATATGTCTGAGATAACTTGGACAGTTATGTTGAAATTGTGCCCATCAGCACCTCATATATATGACAGAGAGATAATTTATTGACGGGTAAAGTAGGCACTGTGTGCATATTTCAATTAATGGAACCTCCAGTATCAATGAAACAGAGAAGCCTTAATGTATTCATAAAATCCTGGATGTTTCCTGTGGTCTGACTGTCTCAAGTAAGTGACCCTCAACGACCAGCTTGATTATTAGATGATAAAATACAGGTAGATATTTACAGAAAGGTCTTGGCCTTTTTGCTTGAGGTACAGTTTCTGGGACCAGACCCTTTCTTTGCCTTCAGGTGGGTGTTTTTTAAGGCAACGGAAACTCAAGTGTATCTGCCCTGCTTGCCTCTGTTGATTTAAGAAGCCTGTAAAGCCACAGCGATTTGACAATTTCATTGACTCCACATATTCACTGATAGAGCTGGGGCAGTCTGTGTCTGTGTCACTGTGGTAATGATGATGACATCGTCCTGTGCTAGAGAAACCGGCAGCGCTACTCTCTGTTCAACTCCATTCGTGATATTAGTGACCTTGACCTTTAACAATTAAGGTGGGTTTTTTTTTTCCATGCAGACCAGACATCCTTTGAAGAAAGCTCAGAGGAAAAGTCCATCATAGTTACGACTTACTCGCAAATAATCTGAATTGGGCTAATTTCTTCTTCCTTTTGCATTTCAGTGTCATCTATACCTTGCGCTCTTCCAGACGAATTGCCCCCGGTGGTGATATCTCTCAGTGCCTATGTCTATACCACTTCTCAGACAAATCACCACAGATCTTTAAAAAGTCAGTGCATTTCTTGGCGTTATTTACAACTCCCTTTGCTGACTTTTCTCCTTGGCAGGACCGGACTGGAAGCCATCATGGAGACTTACGCGTTCTGGAGACCCCCTGTGCGCACACTCACCTTTGAGGATTTCACCACCATGCAAAAGCAGCAAGGTAAAGTCGTGGGGCACGGCCTCTGCCTGGTGATAGTGCCGAGGAGAGTGGGAGCAGAACTGAATATAGCACATCTGGCCCCAAGCCAAGCCATGAGTTACACCCGTTCTTCTAGAACGAAGAGTACTTGGTAGCGCCCTAAATAACCAAAGCATAACCACTTGCGCAAACAAGCCAGTTCCAGAGGCAGCACACTTTCACTCTTCCTAAAAGCAGGGTTAGGTTCACGATTATGATGGTGGTGAAATTATTACTTCTACCCCTGAACGTTCACATAGCCCTTGGTACTCGAAGAGATCTTCATAATAACATCATTTATTCCTCATGGCAGCCTTATCAGTTTTCTTAATCTAGTTTTGTAGATGAGAACAAACTCGGCCCGCACAACGGCAGTGAATTGCTCAGGTCTGACAGCGAGCGGGGGGCTGCCACAAGCCCGTCGGAGTCTCGCGACTTGTGTTCCCTCCTGTTCTTGTTTACGTGGAACAACACCTGCCTCAGGTTGATGGGCTGGGTGGACTTTTTCCTTACACTGATTTGTCCTTTCTTCCAGTATCTGCCCTCTCTGGCAGCTCAGGTCGGGAAGCCTGTGGCCTGCGCACAGGTGACTCGTGGGCTGACCTCGACTCCTTTCTTCAGTCCCATTGGTGGCTCTTCCCAGCACAGCCCCCGTTCACCTGGGGAAGCTTCCAGAGTGTCAGATGCTTTATAGGCCTCCCTCTCCAACTTCCTCCCATCCCAGAGTGGCACGGGCCAAAATTACAGACAAAGCTTATTCTGTTCTGTCAAATGGCTGCCGTTAATAGAGCCCCGAGTTTTGAAATTGTGGCTCTGCCATATAGGAGAGCCTTCTAGGACTTGATGATACATTATATTACATTCCCCTCCCAGGGGAGCTTCTGGTGGTTTGCACGCTAAATTAGGTTTTGTAACCTAAATTATTGCGCTCTCTCAGATTGTAAGATAAAGCGATTGAAAACATAGGGTCTGGAGTCAGACCGCTTGGGTTAGGCTCTTCCTAGCTTTGGGACCTTGACCAAGTCCCTAATCCTTTCCGATACTTAGTTTTCTCATGTGCAAAATGGAGAATTTTTGTGAGGATTAAATGAGACAATGGAAACAGGGGAAGCGCTCACGACATGCTAGCTCTCGTGGTGGTGGTGGCGGTGGTCGTCATCGCCACCATCTCTGTCCCTCTCTGTCCCTGTACATGGATACCTGAGAGGCAGATGCATCAGGGACAAGAGATACTGCCTTTCTGATGATTAGTTATTTAAAACATGATTAGACCATTCACCTTCACAGGGATCTGGTGAGGCAAGTGATCCATAATTTCTCTCTCTCTCTCTCTTTTTTTTTTTTTAATAAATGGAGGAGAAATGGAAGCCCTCTGCATGAAGCAGCCTTCTCCTCATAATCCTGTGAGAAAAGAAGGGTCAATGCATCTTCAGGGTGTTGCTAGTGCTTCTAGGCTCTCGTGGCCCTTAGGAGGCAGAGGTATTCTGACAGTTGGGAAATCTGGGTCTCCATCTTGGATGGCCACTACCTCTCTATAACCTTGGGCAAGGTATACTTCTAGTGAATCTGTTTTCCTCACCCACCAAAGAGGGGTAATTTTTTTACAAGATCATTTATGTAAACACGCTTCATAAAGGAACATGTGTCATTCTCATGCAAAGATACTTACTTGATCCTGTTTATTTGTGAGGTGGCTCCTTGCTTCTTTGCCCTTGCTTTATGTCGATTTTGCAAGCTCTAGCTAAGCAAGAGTTTGCATCATGGAGGCTGGTGTGAGAATGTTGGCAGGGGTATTGCCAGTTATTGAGAAGCAGGCATGGGTGGGGACATTGTGTTCACTGCTGTGTTCTCAAGAACTGTCACAGGGCCTGGCACCCCGGAAGTACCTAATGAACAATGCCAAGTGAAGTCACTTGGTGGCACTGTGGCTCAGGTAGGCAGGGTCACTGTCTGATACATGTGCTTGGAGCACAACTACCTAATATGTGTGTAGATGTGGATGTGGAGTGATGACTGGGGTTGGCAACCTGTATTTCAGCAGCACGTGGGGCCGTTAGGCAGGCACAGGCAGAGGGAACTGGCGTGAGTTGCTTAGGTGTGTAACATGGCCGGTTTCACGGTGTTTCTATCAAAAATTTATCCATATGATAAATTTATTGTTGACACTTGGGAAACAATGGTTTAAGAGAAATGGACTTTTGAAGCAAAATGTCACACTTAATTAGGGAGTCCATTTTTTATTGGTGGGGGATGAACTTGGAATTACTAGATACATATGGTAGTGGGATGGGGCTGGAGGGAGAGCCAAAATTCTATTCAGTTGTTTAATTGGAATCCATTTTTGAACTATACATTGAACTTGATCCAGATTCTCATTATTAAAAAATATGTGGCTTGGTTTCTTCACATTAACAAAGGACGTAAAAGAAACAACATTCACTCCCTCCTCCCTTAAGAACTAAGAATTCCGGTAGCTCTGGACTGTATCACGCATGAAACGAAGAAAAGAGACATAGCCACCTGTGTTGAACTGTCTCGTGTCTTAGAAGGAGTAGAAAGTGATGACCTTCTAGAGGGAAATTCGATGGCAGACTGATCTTGTAGTAATTCCCTTTTGGTGAAGAGAGTATTGGCAGTGTTGACACGAAACCTAAGCTCCACATAATGACTGACTTACCCAGTGTCCATATAACCTCACTGCTTCAGACACATGAATGTCTGGCATGTCAAATACATGGCCCTAAGACTGTTTTCTACTGCTGCTTCTGCTGCTGTTGCTGGAAGCTAGGCTCTTCTGTCTGAATGAGGTTACAGATGCTTTTTTCATCCCGTCCTTGCTGTCATTTTTATTTCTCTTTCATGAAGACCCATTTGTTGATAACATTGCAAGGAAAGCCCTTAGTTGAATTAGCCACAGTTTTGCAAAAACCCAAATCCTTCTGTTTAAAAAAATATATTGAATGGGTATTCTATATAATTGTTTTCTCCTATGGAGAAGCATGCATGGGATTCATTATCCTCTGCCTTTTACACAAAGAGAAACCGAGGCACAGAGCAAAGTCTGCTCACATATCTGCAGGTAAATGGTGGAAGAAGTGAGCTGAGGATTCCAAAGTGCGTCTCCATCTTGACAGGGCAGTTCCCTTTCCATTAGACCACATTTGATTTCTTCATTCTTACTAGAGCTTTGATTGTCCACAACGTTGTTTTTTAGTTTACACTTCCAATTGATGTTTCCTTGCCAACACCTTGAGCATTAATTCTAAATAGGTCGATATTCTATTTTTATGAAGTCAAGTGTATGGTCTTACCTTCAGATGTCTTCATTTAGAATCAGCAAGGGAGTTCACATGTTTGGAGAGTGTGGAGATAGGATTCTATTTCAGGAGGGGCTTCTGCCTGAACACTGCTAGTGGCAGGGACAAAATGAACTAACCAAGTAGGTGATGCTTGGGGACGTTGACTGAGGCAACACAGGTAGAGAAGAAAAAAGAAGAGCCCAGGTCAGTTATGGCCAAGTGCAGTCCTGTTGTTCTGATGATATATACAGTGGAGCTGTTTGTATGGCCCAAACCTAAAGAGCTTGTGTGAGCACCATCCGTGTCCAAGGGGCTGACAACTCTTGTACCAGGAAGGAACCATCTTGGACCAGTGACACCAGAGCTGGCAGTCCATCTCCATCTGTGGAAATAAGGAGACCTGCCATTTATGGAACACTCCCTCTTCCTCAAATGGTAGCAGACATCACCAGAAAAGACCTCAACACCATTGGGTCTTTTAATGTTTGTCAGGCAGTTAAAAGGATATGAGCATCTCTGTTGGTGCTGGGATTTTCATCAGCTAGATTTATAAGAATTAGAAGTTGGTCCTGGAAAGGGATCAGAAACTGAGAAATTCAAACCAGTAAAACACAGGGAAAGGGGACAGTTCAAGGGACAGCTTGTCTTTGAATTACTGTGGATTACTCTGTAATGATTCTGAGACAGCTACTTATGCAGATCTCATGTATCACTGAGGTGAGGAAGGATGGCTGTGAGGAGCTCGTGACAGGGATTGACAGGGTGTCTGAACTCAGTCCACTAAAACAGTGGCAACATACATTTTGTTTTGTCCCAAAGTCCCTGATGCTCAATGTGTCCAGAAATCTAGCACACGATTTACCTTACAGACTTGGCGCCCTCTCCTGGGGGAAGAACACCACTATATATATGCATCATCCTGGGTGTTTCCCTGCCTCCTTCCCCACGGTAGGTAGCCCCCATCTCCAAGTTCTGGAATCCGTCCACACCTCTAATCTCCCTTGCCACCACCTGCTCCAGGCTCCCACCTGACTTCATCCTCAGACCCCCATGGTGGTAACATAGCTGTGAGCAGCAGTAGACCTACATCTTAAGTCTCAATTTGAGGGAAAGGGTCATGTGCCCCTCTTAAGGTTTCTAGCAAAATCTCTGAGTCTCATTGACTCAAATTGCGTCACCCCTGAACCAATTACTGTGGTCAGGGGTGGGGAATATGATGTGTGGACCATCCAGCTCTTAGTCACATACCTTCCCTGGAGGTAGGGGTGGAGAGCTGAGAGTGGGAGACGGGGGTTTTCTCAATGGGAAGCTGGGTACTGGGGCCAGGAGACAGGCAGATCAGCCCTCAATGGCAATAACAATTGGTGTGTACATGGCCGCAGGGAAGGCAGTAAAACAAGGAGCAGAGAAAACAGACCAGTTCATGGAATGTGAAAAAACAGGGCCAGCCCAGCTAGGCAAGGTGGTAGGTGTGAAACAGGGCCATTCAGGAAACAGAGAGACTCAGAACCCAAAAGACCAATGTGAAAAATGAGAATTGGGTGAATATATTACAAGCTAGATTAGGGGCACCAGGTAAGCATCTGACTTTGGCTCAGGTCATGATCTCACGGTTTGTGGGTTAGAGCCTTACATGGGGCTCTCTGCTGTCAGCGCAGACCCTGCTTCTGATCCTCTGTCTCTCTCTCTTTCTCTTTTTTTTAAATATTTTTTTTTCAACATTTATTTATTTTTGCGACAGAGAGAGACAGAGCATGAACGGGGGAGGGGCAGAGAGAGAGGGAGACACAGAATTGGAAACAGGCTCCAGGCTCTGAGCCATCAGCCCAGAGCCTGACGCAGGGCTCGAACTCCCGGACCGCGAGATCGTGACCTGGCTGAAGTCGGACGCTTAACCGACTGCGCCACCCAGGCGCCCCTCTCTCTCTCTCTCTCTCAAAAATAAACGTTTAAAAAAAAAGGAAGAGGTCTGGATCTATGTATATCTTTAAGCTTTATGGAGAAGGATGCATTAAGAGTCTTTCTAAGATTGAAACCACACAATTCTCATTAGCACTATAATGTTTCACATTTGCATTCTAAGAAGGGCCCTCATTTCAACTAAGGGTAATTCCATAGTAGGGAGGAACGGAGTTGTGATCCTTAACTTTATGGCTTTTGGGTTTATTCCCTGGGATCAGTCCACAGGGTGCTGACATCTTACCTTTTCCCTGTTTGAACGCCTCAAAGGTGGCTACTCAGGGACACAGTGATCCCACATTCTCCAAGGGACACATGCCACCAAGTTATATGAGAGAAGAGTCTGGCTTACGCAACCAAGTAATTACATGGAAATTTATTCTTTACTAGCCCAGATGGGGTCTTGTTTTTACTGTTTTTCAATTTTTTTGGGGGGGGAAAGCACAACAAAATAAACCCAAAAGGAAACTGTATGTGAATGCCTCCATATTACAGTCTGGAAGTGATCAATTTAAAGATGCAAAAGTCAGCAGGTTTGGTATTCAGGATTTTCATGGTCACATTGTACTTGTCTTCATGGTACACAAGTATATTCTAGGTTATTGTCCTCGTATGGAATCACTGCTAAACATGTATTCTTTTTGGTTATTTTGGCTGTGAGCCTTGAATATTGGAAGAAGTTAATGTTGAATATGAATTTCAATGAATATCTCCTCACTTGGGTCCATGGGTAAAACAAGATGCAGGGAGGTGGGGCGGGTGGGGGATTGGTCCTGGAATACCAGAGAGTTTCCAGCTACTTAGGGCATTACATTTTAATCACCTCTCAGACATGGATTAAGGCCTCTGGGGACAGTGGGAAAGACACCAACCTACCTATTTGTGTTCAATTCCGCTTGCTTGATCTGAGAATAGAGACACAGAGCATGGAATTTCCATTCTAGGCAGGGGTGAGGCGAGAGGGAAAGATAGTTCAGAGAGGAAACAGAGCTGGTTTAGCCTTTGGGAGTACAGGCTTAGAGGGCCCATAGTGGTCACGGGTCCAGTGCTCTGTCATTCGCAACCACGGAGGCTCCTCCAGCCTGTTACATCCGGGCATCTAGCTGTGACATATGCTCACCAGAGTGTGGGGAGGCCAGACATGCTCAGCTCCATAGACAGAAGCCAACACCTGAGAGTCTCCCCATCAGAACCCAAATGCCCTGTGATTCCTTTCTCCTTCTTTCACTCCTTCTTCACTGACAGAAGGGAAAAGAAAAGGAAATAAATATTTAATGCCTTTGTGCACTTTGTATTATATGTTATTTCATCTGTTTCTCAGAACATCCCCACAAAGGTAGATACCCGAAATTCCATTTGTATAGAGAGAGGCTAACTTGCAAGGTCCCGTAATCGGTAAGACAGCTGGGCAATCCAAACGCTACAGCCCACACTCATCTATTAAATAAAGCTTCAGTCAAGACCCTGAGAGCATTCAGGACCTGGCTGTGGCAGAGGGGTGAGGCGAGAATGTTATACAAGAAAGGGAGGTGTGCTTTTCTCTGAGAGGCAGCTCTGCCCCCTTTGTATCAGTGTCGCCTGGCTTTCCACTCTGCCCTAGCTCTTTTGTGATGAGAGGCCTCAGGCAGCCGAGTGTTGAGATGCACAGGGAGGGCAGCCTGCCTCCTTATGCTTATTTAGCGCTTGGCTGGCACTTCCGATCTTGTTTAACAGCCGACAAGCTGTTAGATCATGCGAGAGTAAAGACTTCTCGGTATCTCGTTTGCTTCTCTGCAAAATGAGTGCCACAGTCTTCTCTATGTGGACTTTGAAAACTAGCTGTCGTTTGTATTGAGTACTTTAAGTGCACAAGAGCACTTCTTCAAAGTGAATGGAAGCAATGTGACCTTCTCTTGGACAGGCTTGCTCCCCAGCTTCAAACACTGGTTCATGTGGGGGCTCCCGCCCCCTGAAACTCAGCAGGCCACCAAGTCTCATTTCCAGGGAGTGTCATCTAAAAGCCAAAGCAAGCTGACTACAAACTTTTTAACATGTACCTCTCATCTGCTCAGCAGAAATCCCTGTGACTTGTTAATAGCTCCCTTCTTATTTTTTTGTAGTGAAACCAATTGAGGCCTTAAATCAGTACCATTCGTTCCATCTCGGGCCATCTGAGAAAACCATTTAGAGTTGTAAAAAGTCATCTGTTGCATCTTGCGCTTCCTGCTGCAGGGCGAGGGCCAGTGCCTGACAGAGCGAACCCACAACAGGACGGTACAGTGTGCCGAACAGGGGGTCTCTTCGGGGACCCCATAAACACCAGATCTGGGAGAGCAAGAACGGGCCTTCAAAGAGAGGAGACCAGATACATATCCCATAAAACACAAACCTCTTTACAGCTGGAGTCAAGTTTCTCCACTTGCGCCACAGCGCTGCTTTCACCAAAGCTCATAGTGTTTAGGGTGGAAGAGGAGGAAGATGTGTGCAGAATGCCGCTTGCAGGAAACGAATCTCTGACCTTCCCCGGCCGGCCCTGTCGCCGAGGCCACGCAGTCATCCAAAAACAAGAAGTGGGAGATGTTCTTCCTCCTCCTTCTCAGCTGCCCCCTTCCCAAACTCCTTTATATTAAAAGGATTCCTTGAAAAGTCCTTGTTGGCCATGCACACTTTTGTGTAAGTTTCATCCTCAGACGCAAATATAATTCTGCAAGGATAGAAAGTGAAGCCTTATCAGTTTGAGACCATCTTTCAGAGATGAGAACGAAGAGGCAGGACACGTTGCCTGTGGTCATGAGCCGGGTGGAGGCCGGCAGACCTAGAATTTATTTGTCTGGGTGCTGTTCCTATGACCGTCAGCTGCTGGCTTCCTTCTCCCAGGGGTGTTGACAATGTTGGCCTTCTCTCAGTTTGTGGAATAAAAATCTTTTCGCGAACCCTCTTAAAGGAATTTAAGGCATGAAGAAGAAACAAAGAAGGAGAATTTCCTGAAATGACTCTAACTAAAATCAGCTCCTGTTTGTAGCTCTACCTTGGAAGTTTCATGGGGGAAATTTTTGTGACCAAGGAAGAAGTGATACTAGTTGGGTTTTGTAAAAATTTAACTCTGACAAAGCTGTTGACAGGAGCTAAGTTTGTACTTCAATACTACTACCATATCTGTGCACGTAGGCTGAGGCTAAAAATTAACTTTGGGTTTCTCTTTGAGGTATCTGCGTCTCGGTGTGCACATCTGGATCCTCCTCCCTGGCACACTGTGGATGGTTCCTCTGTATCTCAATATCCCTGGAATCCTGTTGGTTTTCTTCACATTTCTCTCACGGATAAAAACCTTATTCCTGTTCCTTTCCACTTAAAATGTCCTTTACCCTTTTATAGCAGCTCAGGTTCCTCACATGAGTTGTGGATGACCTGAAGATAACCAGGCTCGTGGGGTGGGGGTGGGGGGAAGCTGTGCTTTTAAAGAACTCTGGGAAATTCCCAACCTTGCCCTGAAGGAGGGAGTCCATCATCGGAGGGTCTCCGTGGAGGACAAAGCAGCCTCCCGTTCTGGAATTCAGATGACAGGTCCAGCGGCCCCAGCAGTCCCCACTGTCTTTGCCAGTGGGCGAGGCAAAAAGCGGTTGCTACCCTGCTGCTTCCTAGCCCTGGGAAAGGAGAAGCTTGGAAAGGCCATTTTTTTTTTTTTTTTTTTGGCTTCTGAGAACACATTTGAAGTAGGTTGGGTTGAACTGGCCCTTCATCTGTTGGTGCATCAGCCGCCAATCCAGTTCTAATATCCACACGTCAGAGAAGCAACTCTTTCAAACACAGATACGGGGACTTTAGGAGATGAAAGGGAGCTGGAGTTCCTCTACCCCAAAGTGTGGTCTCTATGCCAGTAAACAGCATCAATCTCAGAAATGCACGTTCTCAGGCCCTGCCCCAGACCTGTAGAATCAGAAACTCGGGGTGGTGGGTGGGGACAGTCAGCAATCTATTTTAACAAGCCTTCCAGGTGATTCTCATGGCCCTTAAAGTTTAAGGATTGCTATTCTGGGCACTTTGAAATAAGGAATTTGGGTATTATCATTGCTTTTCACCCCCGGCTGCACATTAGAATCATTTGATTGCTGTTTAGTTGGTCTGAGGTGGGATCCTGTCACTTAAAGCTTGTAGTTTCTCCTAACTTATCCAATTCAATTTCTCATCTTCTGGATAAAGAAACAAACCCAGAGAAGATAAGTGATGTGCTCAGGGTCAGCTGGGGCGGGGGGGTGGTTCGTGTGGCAGAGCTGTGAGGGCGCAGGCCTCCTGACTTTGTGACTGTCTGAACCCCTGCCCTCACAAATATCCCAAATCCACAGACTACATTTACAGTCCTTGTTCCAGTCTCTGAGACTGGACAGGGTCTTACAGAGGGAGATTGGCAGACCCTCTGGATTATGATGATTTAGTTACAGGTTAGCTCTGCTTAGCTCTTCCGGTTGTACTCATAATACCTCTCATATGACAGAACTTCAGGCCAGTGCCTCCCTTCCCACTACCTGGGCCCCTCTCAGTCCTCAACCTTGACCCAGTGCCCCATTTCCTCTGTGGGTACGGTCCTGAGATTTGGTATGCTGTGTTTTTACCTGGAAGACTAAATATGGCAAAGTCTGCAACAGTCCCTGGTGAAAACATATATTTCATGCCTTTCCACTGAGAACGGAAGAAGTTTTGTGGGGGGATTTTAATGCTGAGTACCAGAGGTCTTACTGGAAAGTGAATTTGTTTCTTCTTCGTGCCTCAAGTGAGAAGTGGCAAAGTGAATATTGGAAGGTTTTTTTTTTTTTTTAAAGAAGACTTTGAAGGCATTTACACACAAAAGTTTAGTGTTCTTTTGTGTCATCTCTGTCTTTTTTGGAGAGTGTGTGTGTGTGCACACGCGTGTGCCTATGTATGTGTGCACACGCGTGTGCCTATGTATGTGTGCACAGATAGAATCACTTAGGTCTGCTGAGTTAAGAGAAAGCTGTGGTTCTGTAAAAATCAGCCCGTCTGGGACATTTGAGGGTACCTCCTGCATGGCTTGCCTCTGGCCTGGACGGGCCTCTGTCTCAATGGTATTTACCTTTTATTTTTCAGGGGGCAGCACAGGCACTTCCCCGACCACCTCCAGCACTGGGACACCATCGCCTTCAGCTTCTTCTCACCTTTTGTCTCCATCCTGTTCTCCTCCAACATTTCACCTGGCCCCCAACACTTTCAACGTGGGCTGTCGAGAGAGCCAGCTGTGCAATCTAAACCTCTCTGATTATCCACCATGTGCCCGAAGCAACATGGCTGCCTTGCAGAGCTACCCGGGGCTGAGTGACAGTGGCTACAACAGGCTCCAGAGTGGCACTGCTTCAGCCACTCAGCCCTCCGAAACCTTCATGCCTCAGAGGACTCCATCCCTGATCTCAGGAATACCGACTCCTCCCTCGTTGCCTAGCAACAGCAAGATGGAAGCCTACGGTGGCCAGCTGGGGTCCTTCCCCACTTCCCAGTTCCAGTATGTCATGCAGGCCGGCAATGCAGCCTCGAGCTCCTCCTCACCACACATGTTCGGGGGCAGCCACATGCAGCAGAGCTCCTATAACGCCTTCTCTCTCCACAACCCTTACAATCTGTACGGATACAATTTCCCCACTTCTCCGAGGCTAGCTGCAAGCCCGGAAAAACTGAGCGCCTCTCAAAGCACTTTACTCTGTTCTTCTCCTTCCAACGGGGCCTTTGGAGAGAGGCAGTACCTGCCCACGGGGATGGAGCACAGCATGCACATGATTAGCCCTTCGCCCAACAACCAGCAGGCGACTAACACCTGTGACGGCCGGCAGTACGGGGCGGTCCCAGGCTCCTCCTCCCAGATGTCCGTGCACATGGTTTAATGGCCAGGCCGAACAGCACGGAGCCGGGGCCCCAGTCTCCACGGGCAGATCCTCCTCTTTGGGAGCCCAACGCCTTTGAAAAACGGGAACTGTGTATTCTTTCTTCTTTTTTCTTTTTTTCTGGAGGAGGAAAGCACATCCCGAAGAAGAACAAAAGACCTTTAAGCCACTGAAGGATACTTAACCGTGTGGAATCATCTCCGACTCAGTGGACATTCTCTTGCCTTCCCAAACCTTAGTTTTATAAAGCATTGTCTACTCTAGAGTGGCCTTTGAAGAAACTGAATTATCATTTTATAATAATGTTAAGGGAGATGCTAGCATGTAGCAGCCATAAAAAGTTACCCCCACACAAATACAGACCTACCTATACGTACACACATACATACATACATGCGTGCATGCATGCACACACACACACACATACATATTCGCACACAAACTTACCTACAGCGATACACACACACAGACTTGGAACTGGGCGAACTCTGTGGAGGGGGGCCCAGGTGGGTGCTTTCACCAAGAATCGGTCTATGTACAACGCTAGATGGACTGGGCCAGCAGTAGCTGCCAACCTTTCCCCCCTGCAGCTTACCCTGTTTCTGGAATGAACCATGTATCCTGGAACCCCTCCTATCCACAAGGGTGGACAGACACCACCACTACAACTGGACTTGGCTTCCTGAAAAAGATGGCTTTTGAACTTTGGCTCTCCTCACTCTGTGTTCGATCGCTGACGTTCCCAGTGGTACCTGTGAAAAGGGAGTAAGAGTAGCCGAATGAGAAAGGAGAAGGAATAGTGGGCAAGAGAGAGGCGGAGAGCGAGACTGAGAGAGGAAGTGTGAGCAATGGTGAGAGTGACAACGCACCGAGGAGATTGGTTTGGGGTCGTTTCTCCCCCTCCCCCCTACAGGTGATAGAATCATGGCGTTACCGAGGAGTAAGCCTCTCTGGGACACTGTGCAGAGTCAGGGCACTGGAGAGAGGACCCGGGCAAGGAATGCACTTGGATCCCACAGCTCTGACCAGCATGATCCAGAAGAGGGGTGCGCTGCCTGGGAAGTGCCCATTCCAGAGCGCGAAGCCTGGCGGGGGAGGGGGAACAGGAGTGTGAAGAAGGAAGGGTGTTATAATCCCGACAGATGATACCAAGAGCAGAGGCGACAAATCGAGGCCTGGCCGTCTGCATGCCAGATCCAGACACCTGACCTGGATTGCCTGCCCCGCAGCCCCCGGGGCAGGAGAAATCCAGTCACGTTCCAGGGAATTACAGATGGGCCTTTCTGCATCCTTCCACCTGCCCTTAGGTCTCCATTTTTATCAAATAGTTTATTGCATTTTGAAGTTTGGGTTTTTTTCCTTCATCTTTCCCTTTCCCCTCAAATCCTTTAATGTTAAGAAAACAAGTAAAGTTTGGTGCAAGCTAAACTTTTTAAGTGGTGTGGAAATGCAAATAATACCAAGTAATACAGATATTATTAAGATTTTTGGTTTTGAGGTGTTGTAGATAAATGTATTTATGTGCCTAGTGGGGAATCCAATATTATGAATTTTAAAAAAGGGGGCAATAAAAAGGGTATGTAAAATATGTATGAAGTAAAGGTGTATAAAAAATTTGCCCTTATGCACGGAACTGTTTCTAAGTGCCAAGCACAGAAAGCCGCTAAATAAAATCTTTGCAATTGTTTCCTGTGTGTTTGTATGGAAAAAGTAAAAAGTCTATGCGTTTCCATTATGCTTTGTAATAAGCACAGCACGGTCATCTATACCACTTTACGTGATCTCTGTGTAGACCTCATGAAATAGATATTACCATGCTCATTTTATGATTAGTAACTGCGCTCCAGAGAGGTTGAGTGGATTATCCAGGATCACAGAGTGTCAGAGAGGGAGCCAGGACTTGAAACCAGGTCTAACTCTGTGGGATGTTCGCCTCTCAACATTCGCTGCAGATGCCAGTGAGTCTAACAGCGATCCTCACCCTGGCTATGTGCCCGGCGTGATACCATTCTATGACTATCTCCTCTCATCCTCCCACTGTTCTGTGAGATATTAGTTTATCATCATTTCATAGATCTGGAAACAAGCTTTAAAAAGTTTCAGTACTTGATTAAGGCCCTCAGGTAGCAAGTGATTGAGCTGGCGATTTGACCTCAGAGTCCTGCAGGGCCCCAGCAGTCCCATGAAGCACTTGGGCAATCAGGAAAGAAATTCTATCCAAAGGGAGTGAGGGGAGAGTGACTCTGAGGTTGTTTAATCATAAATTTATACCCCCCCCCCCCCTTAAACGCACCACCGCAAGACCAGAGGCATGATTTTGAGTTCTCATGCACCAAATGACTGATAGACTAATAAAGTGCCTCAGGCTGTTCACTTATAAACACTCCCATATTCTCTCATTTGAGCCTCACAGTGTCCTAGGACAGGGTGGGAAGTATTGTTTTTGCAAATGGGAGATGAGGATTCTTAAAGTTGTGACCCGCCAGTGATTCAACATGGATGGGAAGCAGCAGAGCCAAACAGCAGAGCCCCTGCTCTCCCTCCATCCTGGGTCATTTCCAGTTGACAGCGACGTTGGGAGTCCACTGACCCATTTCATCGGGGCTCGATTTCGGGGGTCAGGTTGTCCATGAGCACACCCATTCACTGGAAATGGAGCTTGGTTTGGGGGAGTAAAAACTTCTCCAATCATTGCGTCAGTTTTATAAATAACTTCAAAGACTGGCATGCCAAGTTAATTCCATTAGCTATCACGTGGTTGCCAAAATAGCTGAGATAATGGCTGGATCTCCATTGGGCTAGATCCCCAATCTCAATGGATTGTGGGTATGACATATCTCAAGATTTAAATAGGCATTATTTACTTGGAAATCTTGCAGTCAATCCTTGGCTTCATGATGGTAGATAGAAAACAACTACATATAAAGCTTACAGTTATTTCTTTCTGATTTAACAGCATACCAAATATTATGCACTGGCCTAATAGTGTTTGAGGTTTTAAGTAACAGATAATCACAATATGCCAAGAGGCAAACTTTACATAGAAATTTCCATACTTTCATTGAACAGAATAATAATTTCAATAATCACTTGTGAGTGTTAATTACAGAAACATTTCTGTAATTTGTATTAATTAGAATGGTCCAAATCAATTACATCTCAATTATGGCATATGTTTCTATCTATAAATGAGAAAGTAATAAAAACATTTATTTTAACAAACTGGATAAAGAATTTGTCAAGAATATGCCTTACCCCATTCTCTTTAAGTAATGGTGAGAATTCATTATAATTGGCACACTGATTACATACATAGAGGTAGTAGAAAGCTATTCTGCCCTCATTCATGTTTCTGGAGGAAAGGCTGTCTTGTTCCTCTTTGCATCCCAGGAAAGTTTGTGACCTAGTATAGAATCTTAATACATAGTCATTCTTACTGCTGAATTTGTCAACCAAACCCATTTTTCAAGGACAGTGCAAAATGGTTGCATGGCTGAATTAGCATTGACTCCAAATGAATGGGCCCATATCAACAAAGATTTATTCTTCATATTGTATTCCATGGCAGATTAATGTAAATTTAATTTTGATACTAGCCTGCCAGGATCCCCTGTACATAATGGAGTGCTGAAAAGAAAAAAAGGCATGTCATAGTTTCTTTCTTCAAAGCGTTCACTATTGAGGCAGTCATGCACCTTGTGGGGCAAATGATATAAAAGACCAAAAATTCAGAGGAGATGCTCAGTGTAAGAAGGTGACATTGGAACTGTTTTCACGGGTTGAGCTTTGAACGATGCTCAGAATTTTTATGGAAGGAATGATGGGTTAAGAATCAAATAACTTTGGGGTGCCTGGGTGGCTCAGTTGCTTGAGCGTCAGACTTCAGCTCAGGTCATGATCTCGCAGTTTGTGGTTTCGAGCCCCGCATCGGGCTCTGTGCTGACAGTTCAGAGCCTGGAGTCTGCTTTGGATTCTGTGTCTCCCTCTCTCTCTGCCCGCCCCCCCCCCCCCCCCCCGGCCCCGCTCATGCTCTGTCTCTCTCTGTCAAAAATAAATAAACATATATAAAAAAGAATCAAATAACTTAAAAGTCAATAAAATAAGTAACTTCTGGAGGAAAAATGGTAACATCTCAATTCAAATTTAGTAATTTAATAAAACAAGACATTCATAACCTTCTTGTAGCCTATAGACTAATACCCTCTTCTTTTTTTTTTTTTTTTTTTTTTTAATTTTTTTTTTTTTCAACGTTTATTTATTTTTGGGACAGAGAGAGACAGAGCATGAACGGGGGAGGGGCAGAGAGAGAGGGAGACACAGAATCGGAAACAGGCTCCAGGCTCTGAGCCATCAGCCCAGAGCCTGACGCGGGGCTCGAACTCACGGACCGCGAGATCGTGACCTGGCTGAAGTCGGACGCTTAACCGACTGCGCCACCCAGGCGCCCCACTAATACCCTCTTCTATGAAATCTTTTATCATTAGTGGGGGTATAAAGGTTGAGATGAAAGGGCACAGTTTCTTGGCTGATGCTAAACGTTTGATTTATTGCTTAGTACTTGGAGGATTTCGGAGAAGCTCTGCTGTACCAATTCGCATTCAGTAAACTAAAGGAGAGTTGTCCTCCTAAGGAAACCCAGCCACAAAGATAAATTTTCACAAAGATTTTGTGTTTATGATTGTCAATTGGAGATCTGATTTCCAGAGAGGGCTATGCCTGTGACAGCTTCATTCATTCATCTGGATCAATTTCAATAAGCATGTATTTCATGCCTATTCTGTGTCAAGCACTGCCCTGGACACGAGGGTGTAGAGGTGAACAATTGGACACGTTCCTGCCATTGAGGAGTTCGTGGTCTGGTGAGAGACTACTATGGGATACGCTAGCAAATGAACAATGTAATTCCAGGCTCCAAGTATCATTTTGAGGTAATTACAAATAATAGGAATGTTAGAGAGTAATTGGAGAATGAGGATGGAGACTCCTTTAAATAGGGTTTTCTACGAAGGCTGCTCTAAGGAGATGACATTTGAGCAAGTACAAATGCAGAAGTTGCCTCAGAATTTGCTTCTCCAACTTACACCGAGGGCAGCCATATCCTTACTGGAAGATGTGCTCTGCTAGTCCTCCGTCAGCTGAGGCTGGGTATTTCGTTCTTCCCTGGGCTCTGTAGTATCATTCCTTATTTGCTGAAGCCTGGATGCTGGCCTTCTGGGATGGGGGCCATTTAGAGACTCCTCAAATCGAAATCTATCTTCCACATGGCCCCAGTAATGTCCTATTTTCATGACTAAACAAAGGATCAATTAATTAATAACAGTCAGGTAAATGGTGAATAACAGATAATTAAAAAGTATTAAATATGGCTTGGCATTCTATAATTTTCTCAGAACTGTTCTATGTAATATGGAGACGTAGAAAATGTCTACGTTCACAAAGATTTCAGCTTAGTTGAGGAGTCAAGATAATATGCATGTGAAACAGTGAACAGTGAAAGTATTGCATTTGTTGTAAAGACCATGTATTCTAGAGAAGTTTAGAAGGAAACACATTTTTATTGAGTTTTTATTACATGTTATGCATTGGGCAAGTTTATCCTATAATCCTTGCAACTACTCTACAGAATTTGTATTCAATCCCTATTTTATAGATGGGGAAATAAAAACTCATAGAGGTTAGCAGTGTGCACAAAATCACAAGAGCTTGTAAGTAACAAAGACAGGGCTCCAGCCCAGGTCTTTCCACCACTATGCTTTTCTGAGAATGAGATTCAAAGGGACTGTAGTAAAGAGAGGAGTGTTCACGGAGAAGGCGGAATTTGAATTGTTTGCAGAACTGGCAACCGTGTAAACTGAGGAGAGGGTGGGAAGCGGCACATTAACGACAAGTATTTTCTATATGGGACAATGAGTTATGGCGGTTGGCAGTGGGGAGAGGATGTTCACCTTCTTAAGTCAACTCTCAAATGTCTTAAGTCAAATGTTCTCCCTCCTGCTCCTGGTACCATGAGTCTGGATTTCCTTTTTGTATGCGAGCTGTCCTGACTGTAACGTGGGCAATTCAGGATTTCCTCCAGGGTCTCAGTGGGAGTCTTTATCCTGGAAAGAACCAGTGGGGGCTGGGAGGCCACAGAGGAGTCAGGCTACAACCCCCCCGAAACCCGCCAGAGCCCCTAGGCCAAGCTTACTGCCACAGTCCCGGCGTCGAGCTCTGCACAGAGCCCCTTGATCCCACAGCCAGCCATGCAGCGCCACGTGGGACTGTGAAAGGGGATCTTGCTGTTTAAGGCCGAGAAAACATTCATCATGTTTTCCTTCTTAGCTCATTTTACTGCTCATAGCACTCATCTTTTATGGGCCAGCCTAACAGCATTTCCCACTTCAGATGCTTCCTACTCACACTTTCTGCTTTTATTAGACTTTACTGCAGGCCCTGCAGAGGCACAGAAAACCAAAGAGGTTTTGAGTCCTTTTTAGTATTTTCACCCAGTGAAGCTGAAGTGGACAAAGGGGACTGCCAGAGGACTGCCAGGTCAACCCTCCAGCAGTTCTCATTCTAGGAGAAATTTCTGGACTCCGTGAAGAGAATTTGTGAAGTTTTTCCCTTCTTGCCACACTGCCCATCCTTCCTCCACCCATGGGCAGGGAAAGCCTCTCCTAAGTTGTCTCTGGATGATGTAACAGCCAAACTCTCAAATAGCAACACATTATTGTTTATTTCTCCTTCACCTTGCAATCCTACCTGGGCTTCTTGATTAGGTGGCTCTCTTCCAAGCAGTGATTCCAGGAACCAGGCTCCTTCCAGGCTCCACTATCTTCAACACACAAGGTTGGTTCCTCTCCATTCAAGTAGCAGATGGAGAAAGAATGGAAACTTGAACATGGAAGATGTTTATAAATCAGGCCTGGAACTGACTCCATGATTTTGTAGTTTGAACTCACGTGTAGTTTGGCCACACGTACCTGCAGGAGAAGGTGGGAAATACAGTCTAGTTGAGAGTCTAGGAAGAAAAGGAAATGGATTTGGTAGGTATCAGGGAGTGCCTGTAAGCCCCTGAGTGATCTAGACTCACTTTCGAAGATCTGCTCTTCCTGTAACCCCAGACTGGTAAAGGTAAGTCTAACTTCTAGTCCCAGCTTCTTGAATGTTTGGCAAAACTATTTGGAGCAGTTGACTTTACCCCACTACAGGTCAGTTATCCGTAAGAGGTATCTTTCAGTAGGCGTTCTTTCCCATTCTCTTAAAACATCTTGAGGATTTATGCAATGCAGAATGAGCTTCTCCCATGTGGTAATAAGTATAGAACAAGAAACATTTATCAAGTGGTTATTATTACCTGCCAGCATTATTATTATTATAATTATGCTAATATAATAGATGAGAGAAAAATTACAGATGCTAAAAATCTTACACAAGGTCATACTCAGGCTGTCCCATTCAGAGTTTGCACTATTAATTACTAGAAGTTAGCTAATTTACAGCAGGATTTCTGTTTTTATATTTATTTACTTGGGCAATGCTGAGAATGCTATAGGTAAGTCATATTCCCCGCCCTAAGAAAACTTAAAGTATAGAAGGAATCCGTTCTTACTGTGTTTCATCCAGAAAGATCTCAAGCATGACACTGTGGTGTTAGGTGCCTTAGAATTAGCTTTTTTTATTATTGTAATGTAAGTGCCCAGGTGGTAAGCTTTTGATTAGTGAGGCATCCATTTCAAAGACATCCATCTCCGGGGCGCCTGGGTGGCGCAGTCGGTTAGGCGTCCGACTTCAGCCAGGTCACGATCTCGCGGTCCGTGAGTTCGAGCCCCGCGTCAGGCTCTGGGCTGATGGCTCAGAGCCTGGAGCCTGTTTCCGATTCTGTGTCTCCCTCTCTCTCTGCCCCTCCCCCGTTCATGCTCTGTCTCTCTCTGTCCCAAAAATAAATAAACGTTGAAAAAAAAAAGACATCCATCTCCAAACGTATTGCTAGCTACACGACTAAAATAAAGGCCGTCCCGCCCATGCCCACAAAGTTCCCCGTTTTAGAAAAGCCCACTCGAGTGACCCTTTTCTTTTCCAGTGTTCTAGTTCCTGCTCTTATGTTTTAAATTCACCAAGAAAGAGTGAACCTGTGAAACCCTAGGCACTCCACCTGCAGCCCCAGCAAAGGCGGAGCCCCAGGTCAGGTCCATGTCTCCAATGACCTCACTGTGGGGCTCTGGCATGCCATGTACCTTCCAGAACCTGGAGGTTTATTCAGTGTGCCCTGATGGTTGTTTCTGAGGTGCACCATGCAATCATAAGAAGAACCACAAGGGCTGGTTCATCCACAAAATTGGCTCCAGTCAATCAGGGAGATATCTGTGGGGGTTCAGCAAGAGTAGTAGGGACTCAAGCGAATGCCCCAGGCATCACTATCAATAGGCTGAGGTGAACACAAAATGAACGTGGATATGTAAGCCATCTCTAGAGTGTCAGGATCATCTTCTACTCAGCTTGTGGTTTGCAGGTCTTCAGATGACAATTTCTGCCCCAAAGTAAGATCATGGAAAGCCTTGTCATGTAATGTTCTGGGCAATCCCAAAAGAGCCAGTAAAATCCTCCTATGTGACTCCCAAACTGGGTTTCTGGAAGTAGGCTTTGTCTAACCCTGTGACAGCACCAGATTCTGGCCTCAGAATGCTGCCAGTGATGCCCCTCAGAACACTCACAGAGTGAGGCCCCCAGGACAACAAGCCAACAACCATCTTGTCCCCTTGCCAGTCAGTCTTCTTTTCAGGGAACTTGATTAGCAATCCCATCATCCAGAAATGGTTCCCAGAAACACCTAGGCAAACTGCCACAGGTTCCATATCCCATTACCAGAGTCTGCTTGTCTGTGGAGGATTTAATGCTCCATCAATGGAGCCTTTTTCCTAAATGTTGGTTTTGTTTCTTTGCGATATGGGTTATATACATCTTCTCATTAAGGTCTCCAGGCCCCACCTTAAATTGGGCTCATTCTCCTGAAACATGGCCAGGGAAAGACTTCCTTAACCATTCAGAATTAGAAAGATTGAGGCCCTAGTAAAATAATCAGGGCAAAAGTCAGTAAGTCCAGAATTGGAAAGACTCATTTTTCTACTCAAAGCTTTAGGATGTGAGACTCCTTGAGACTTAAACATTCAAGGACATCCTTTACTATGTAGCTGAACAGAGCTATCCTCAAGCAAACTGAAGTTGCTGAGATCGGCAAAGATGATCTTGGCAGCTCCCAATCTGTATCTAAGACTGAAGCATGCTTTTATGGTAGTAGTGTGGCTGGAAAGTTGATACAGAGGGTTAGAGGTTCATAAGTCATATCAGGCATTTTGGTTTGATAATGTCTGTGAAGATCAGCAGAGCCTTTAGGGAGGATTTAAAGAAGATACTGTCAGAGAATATTGAGCTGTACACCAAAGTAAAGGACAACCCAAAGTGGCTGCTAAATTCCTTGTCTCTTACAAGGTGAAAGTATGGGGAAAGTCAGTCATCTCTGTCAACATGGCCCATCCACAAGACCTAATAAATCAAATTACCCTTTGAGTGCTAAACTAATTAGTCTTTCTGTAGTGACAACTTCAGTTGGATGTGTGTTCTCCTATTTGAATGTCAGCGCAAGCCATACTTGACATATACCATGGGAAACTAATACTGACAACAAAACGACTTTCTGAAATAGAAGTAATTCACAGGCCTGGAAATAATATTAACCCAAACTCATTCAACCAAACCTTCAATAATGGCTCATCAGCATGAACAACTATTTTGTGCAGGACATGGTGCCAGGTGTTAGTAATGCATAGATAAATGAGAGCTAGCCCATACAATTTAGGAGCTCACAGTCCAGTATGGAGACAGGCCATAAACAGAAACAGTTGTTGTAGTGAGGAAATGCTATGATAGAAATAAACATGGATGCTATGGGAACACAAAAGAGAAGCAGTTGGGTCAGTCCAGAGTTGGAGGAAGACTTCTTGGAGATGATGATGGGTGGCTAAAAGTAAGAGTTCTTGTGCTTAGCATAGACATAGGATAAGTGGAGGACCCGTGATTGTCATCAGGTTGGCCTACAGTAATGTTCCAAGGAAATGCAGTGCCCAGTGCCACATGATGCAGTAGGCCTGTGGAATTCTGGGAAATTTCGTATCAAAGGAAATGGCTCTGGAATGGTAGAAAATAATAACACATGGTCTAAGATTTAGAGTCCAAGGGAATGGGCACCACTGGATATGTGGAAGTTCATTTTGATATAAAGTGCTGGGCAGCTCAAAGAGCTACAAGAGGCAGTGTCATGGAGAAAACGTAGGGCATACATCATCTTGTCATATCCTCTTAATCCATAATTATCCCAGAAAAGATTGCAGGAACCAAAGCAGAACTTCAACCCTCTTGCATATCTGGAGAGCAATACCATGCATGACCACGTCATCTTCACACCACGAACCTGATGACGCAAATGTGTGCAGACACTTAACCCACCATAGAAAAGCCAAGCACAGAGTGAAAAGGTCACTTGTGGGAAGGTGTGAGATGTGTGAGGAAAGCCAAATCACAGAAGAGTTACCCATGCAAGGGCCAAGTCAAGCAAGATTCAACAGGGGCCGTGTTGCCTGTTCAGGCATTTCATAAGCCTACACTCAAGAGTGCTAGCAGGACCCAGAGATCCAAAATTATGCGTTATTTAACTTGGCCTCTATCATGACTAGCTCTTTTGTGACTTGGCTGTTCTTGGGGATGTCACACCTTGATTCTGTTGCATTTTACCAAAGAATATTTTTTTAGGTGCATTTTATACTTTCAGTGACATAGTCCTTTCTGTTTAGGGAAATAATTAAAGAAGAACCAGCAGTAGGGGATTTATTCATTCCAGGTCATTATCTTAGAAAATGCTGCTTTGCGAAGAGTTGTACCATAGAAGCATGAACTTTAATGGGACCTGCTGGTGCACACAAAACCATCCCTTTTCTCCCACTACATTAACTGGTAGATCGCATCAGAACCAGGAGACATTAAGGAGGAGATGGGGGGATGGTAGAGTAACCCTTAGACTTAACTGAAGCACATTAATTTTTGTTTTCAGCTCTCCTCAGTGGATGGGATTTATGGGATTTTTAAGCCTGAGGCCTATCATCTGCTCCAAGGGAGCACAGATTTCACAGACTGTCCAAGCACAGAATGGAGTGCCGCTGTGATTAGAAGAGAGCAGGAAGCTGGCCTGAAGACAAGACCCAGAAATCTGGAACATTGAGAAATGAGCAGAGACTCTTGTAGAGCCTGGAGGCAATGACTCTCCAGGAGTCTAGTCTTCTAACTCACTTTTATAGGGCAGGAGATGACAGAATGAAATGCACTCTTATTTGATTTCCATTGACTCCCTCCTGGAAGCAGAGATTTTATTAGCATGTTTTGCTTCTAAAGAAGCTACAGTCTTTGGGCCATATCCAATGTTTCTTTTTTCTTCTTCTTCTTCTTCTTTTCTTTTCTCCCCTGCTACATGGAAGGCAGCACACAGGGAACATGACCTGGGCATATTTTTAAAAAAACCTGGATTTGAGCCTTTGGTTCTGTCATTTATTAGCTGTAAAATGGAGATCATAATCTACTTCCTAGATTGTTAAAAGATAATGTAATCAAAAACCCTACTCTCAGTGAGGCTGTAGGACAGCCACTTGTTAATAAATGCTAGCTGGGCTAGCGGTGGTCCTTCTGTCTTCCTGATAGAAAATAACATGATATCAAAGGCTGTTTCAAGAAAGACATGATTAAAAGTGAGTGACTTCTTGCTCCATCAAAGCTGGTCTGGGGGACTTTGAACCAGTGAAGATCTTGCCAAGGTCAGACAGCAACTGGAGTACCTGCTTTGTCAACTGGGATACCTAAGAATGATGAGTCACTGGGTCATTCATGAGGATGAGCAAGGCATGAATGGGTTGAAAAGGTAGTAGATTCAAGTTCTAGTCCTGCCTCTGGTCAGCTGTATGACAGTCTTCAGGCCTTTCTG
Source organism: Puma concolor (assembly GCF_028749965.1). Classification (NCBI taxonomy): domain Eukaryota; kingdom Metazoa; phylum Chordata; class Mammalia; order Carnivora; family Felidae; genus Puma; species Puma concolor. The sequence continues at coordinate 102,273,728 of NC_141674.1, read as the reverse complement.
GGCCTCAGTTTCCTGTCTTAAAAATAGAGATGTCGCAAGAGGTGATTTTTAGGGTCTCTGCCATCTCTAATGGCCCATGAAACATAGCTGGATCTCGTCCATGATTTTTGGTCAATCTTTGCAGTGGATTCTGTTTAAAGAAATAAGTGAAAATCAAGATCAACCATAAACTGACAGATTTAACTTGTGTAGAAAGTCATACTTGACAACTCGGGTATCTCCTCTTCCCCAAGCACTTCTAAATGCTTCTCGATCAGTTTTTATTGAAATATTTTTTCTTTTTCACAAAGAAGACATTTACTTTACTTAAAGGCACTCAGTAGCAAAGATCCCTGGGTTTAGAACCAGCACTCAGTTCCCTCCCTTGCTGGTACTGAGTTTCCCTGAATCTCAGTTTCCTTCATCTATGAAAAAGGAATAATAAACTCTTTTATGTATAAAATGGGAAGGACTCAATTACTTGGGCTTGACTAGTGTCAAGTATAAACTATACATACATTAGATAGGCTCTCTTAGTAAATCATAATATTCAAGGATAGGAGGAGTTTTTCTTTTATGTTCTTGATGGCATATAGCACAGTATTGGAGTCACAATGGATGCCGTAGTAATTATTAATTCACTTGATAAGAATTGAATATTTTCTTTCTTTCTTAAGAATTAAATACTTTTGTTACATATTCACCTTTTTAATTTACAAAAGTATTCTTGCTTGCTGTAACAAAGTAAAATGAAAAGCATATATTCAATAAAATTATTTTTCCCCTGGCATGCTGTTATTAATTGTTTGGTATGGATCTTTCTAGAGTCTTTTCCTGAGACTCGTTAGCCCACACACTCACATGTCCGCTCACACTTACACATGCATTCACATAGGTTTTTATTTCCTTCTTTTCTTCAACTGTTTTTAACCCAATAGTGATAATACCATACATATTATTCTATAAATAGCTGTTAAAAACTAATTTAATTTATCCCATAACTGGCTGTATACTATTTCATTAGATGAATGCACTATAATTTATATCCAGTTCTCTCCAGATAAATATTTAGTTCGCTTCTATTTTATTTATTTATTTATTTAGCCAACACAAACAATGCCAAAATAAAAATTTTAAATATATATTTTGGCCACTTGTAGGCATTAAACCTTAGCTAATCCTAGCTCTAGCCTTTATGGGTTGAGTCTGCTGGAAAATTATGTTGGATTCCAAAGATAGACTTGGCTCTTAGCAACTTATCAAGGCTTCTTCAACTCTCTCATAATCCTCAAATGAGTAAGGCTTACTCAACAGCTGCTACCAGCCCTGGTTTCCCCAAATGGATCATCTTGTGGGCTTCAGCAGGCCTGACCGTGAACACATTGAGTGCTGGCTCCAATGACCGCCCCCCCCTCTCTTCCACAGATGCTCAGGCCCAGGGCAGGGTTCTGTCTCTAACCATACATAGACAATTTTAGCAACAGCTTGTCTGGCATCTGTTTCACCAGGTTCTTAATCTCAGCACCATTAGTAACTGACACCATAAATAAGATCACCGGTGAGTGCCTGGAATCTTGGGATGGGCCAGGAATTTGACCTGGAGATTCTGGGGGATCCGACAAGAGCAGTCTTGTGGTAAATTAATATCTGTGGCAAAAAAAGGGTGACTCTAGCACATAGCTGAGTGGACACGCAGGTTTCCCATCCTGGAGGTACTCCATAAATAAGATAAAGTTTCCTGACCTATCTCTGGGATTATTTGTAGTCATGGTTACAGCATGTAGTAACTACAAGTCCTTTCTGTGACTAGAGGTGTGGGGCTTCAGACTTCAGGCTTTAGGCCAGAGACTGCAAACTGCTCGTACGTTGTTCTCAAACATGTAAAATGCTAACTTTTTAGAAAATAATTTGCCAATATTTAAAAATTGGGAGATTTTACATAAAAGTCTAGATATTTGGTATCTCTTGGGAAAAACCAAAGAAAGATTTGGAACACTGAGGCCTCAGTTTCATGTGGGTGCCAAGTAGGGCCATCCTCTCCAAAGGGTCATGAGCAGGGTCTTTAACTGGTCTGCTCCACTGGTATTTGAGTCTGTAACTTCTGGCCTCTGGCTTCGATGTGATGACATTTATAGCTCAGAAATTCTGTTGCTACCCATTGCTAAGCAGAAGAGCTAACCACTCGCACAGTATGAATGCAGTGGCATTCATTTGACTTCATAGCTCCCAACTCTTCAATATTTCTTTTTTCATTTACCTAGAGGCCAAAAATGCCAACATTAAGATTCACCTGATGATAATTAATAGCCAACATTTATCCTTATAAAACCATTATCCCCATCCTAGAAATAAATGGAGGCCCAGAGAGGTTAAGTAAATGCCAAGGTCACATAGGTAGTAGGTAGTAAAGTTGGTATTTGCATCATTCTCCAGATGTTGTGGTGGGAATCATTATACCTCACTTCATCAGTCCCTTCCAAAGACGAAAATGCCTCCCAGTAAAGGGAGGTTTGGAGTGCTCATCAGCTGATACCAAAGGACAGTTGGTTGAAGGCCATGTTTTTAGATTATATAAGTCCATGAGGGCACAGAATGGGCCTGAAAGAAGGTGGATGAGGCATTGCAAAGAAAGGAAGAGGAAAGTTCCATTTGTAGATTTGCCCTGCACAGAAAGAAGAGCATGGAAAGGGCCCCAATGTTAGGAGGATAGAGTCAAAGAACAGTGTTGATATAAGAAATATGGACTTCTGATAAAGAGTAGAATGCATATCCTTAAGATCCAGAGGAACCAAGGCTCACCAGCATGATCAAGGGAATTTTTGATGAAATATGGGGGGTGAGGCTGGGGTCAACATAAAAGTGGAAGTTGAAATGGCGAAAAAATGATAAAGCTCCTTCTGCTAGAACACGCTCAACTATCTGATGAATGCTTAAAAGGTAAGGACAGACATGAGAGGGAAGAAAGCATCTCTGTTTCTGACAAGTTCCCATTTTTTTCACCAAGGAGAGGTGTTAATACTGTGAAGTGCAGAACAGATAGAATCAAAAGGGAACTGAAGGCCAAGGTAGGCGGGAAGACAGAATGAGAGTCCCAGTGAGAAGGTAGGTATGGCTCAGTGGGAAGAACCTGGGTTTTGGAATTGAACAGACTTGGGTTTGGCTCCTGACTCCGCCTGACTCTGGTTGTGTAACCTTGGTCAACTTTCTTCTCTGAACTTCTGTTTTCATGGTTGGGATTAAATGAGGTATGTGTGTTAAATGCCTGGCACATGGCAGACCCTCATCACATAGCTGAGTGGATACGCAGGTTTCCCAGACTGGAGGTGCTCCATAAGTAAGATAAAGTTTCCTGACCTATCTCTGGGACTATTTGTAGTCATGGTTACAGTATTTGGTAGCTGTAAGAGCTTTCTGTGACCAGGGAGGCTGGGGGGTTGGGGGGGACTTCAGACTTCAGTAAGTTCAATTCTTTAGATACAAGTGAATTGTACCCTGGGTACTGGAAGAATTTACAGATGAGATTAAGCAACTGTCATTGGTAATGGTTAAGAAATCATGGTTACCGAGAGGATTCCTAGAAAAACTGGAGAAGGGCAATTGTCATTATTTTGAAAGGGGAGTTGGAAGGAAGAGGGTTTCAAAGGCACACACTTGGTGTCCAACCCAAGCAAAATTTTGGCATATGTTAACTAGCAGAAAGTTTTAGAGAAAGACAGCAAATGGTTTAGAAAAGACAACAGATAGTTTAGAAAGGACAGCAATGATTAGTAGGAGTCAGCTAGAATTGCTAAGGAAAAAAATGGTTGCAAGTAAATACCATTTTAACTTTTTGTCAAAATTACTAATTGAGTAGGAGAATGCTATGGATTAATCACACTATTGATGTACCATTTGACAAAGCTTGCAAGATATTTTGTGAACGAGATGGTGAGACTGGGTTGAATGACAATATAGTTCGAGTGTGTGGACTACTCTCAATTCTTGAGGGAGCCCCCAGGGCCGCACCACAGGGGTCTCTACTTGGCCTTCTCCTCGTGACATCTTCATCAGCAATTTGTATGAAAATAGAGTACATGTCAGGAAGATGTGTAGTTCATATGAAAACTCAGAGAGGAAAATAATATAGTGAACAAGAGGATCAAGATTAAAAAATAATTGCCAATCTTCAACGTGGGCTAATAATGAAAATTTGGTATTACAATAAAAAACTTAATAAAAATGTATACACATATATATTGCCAATCTTGAAAATGGGCCAATAATGAAAACCAGCCAACTCATCAGAGGTGCTTGTTTATTTGTACTTCTAAATTCCAAAGTTTTCAGTTCTTCAAAGTATAGGAAGGGGGAGGACTATGTCACAAGAAGCACACACACACACACACACACACAAACACACACACACACACACAATAATAATAATAATAAATCAGTTTCTCTTTCTTTTCAGAGTTGGTGATTGGAATTTCAACATAAGTCCAAGTCTGTTGTGACTCCTCAAGTCGTAGATTCAATTTCAGGCTGCAGTGACTAGATCAAGTGAGATAAGACCTTGGACTCCAGTCAGACTATGTCTGCGGTAGGAGTAATTGCAGAGGTAGTAATGATGGAGGGGTTTGTCTGTGGTAATGGTAGCTAATATTTATCAAGCACTTTCTCTATACCTGGTACTGTGGTTTTACATGAATACATTAGCCTAATATACATAGCAGTATTAGGCGAATGGCTGAAATAACTCTAAAATCATAGTGACTTAATATAATACAGTGTTATTCTTGCCTATGTGTCACAGGGACGGGGGAGAGTCTGGGGTGAGGGATGGAGTCATGCAGAGACTCAGGTTCTTTCTATCTTATGGCCCCATCTTCTTCTAAGCCCTTGAAATAATCCTCATTCAGTAGGCAGGTGGAAAAAGAGAAGGAAGGTCCCACGCAAGAAATTTTTGTGTGTGTCGGGGGAAGAGAATATCTAAAAGTGGTAGATATCACTTCTGTCCACTTTCCATTGCCCAGGACTCAGTCACATGGCCTTGCCTAACTTCAAGGAAGACTGGAACGTGTACTCCCACTGTGTGCCCAAGAGGATGAACAACACACACACTGGTAAGCACTAAAAGTCTGGATTATTTCTTTAAACATTCAACACACACCTAGGAGGTAGATAACTACTGTTAATCTCATTTTAAAGAAGAAACAGATTCAGTGGTGGCACCATTCAGATCTATGTATTAATCTTAAAGAAGAATAATGACAAGTTATATATTTCGAAGAAACAGGACCAACCTCTTTATAGATGTCCTGTGAGCTTGACAGAATTGCTTATGTATAACTTGGAAAGGAGAAGCCAAATGGATGGGAGGATACATACCTTCAAATAGTTAAAGAGTTGATTTGAACTTGAGGTAGAAGAAATGATTTTTTAGAAGTTGGACTCACTCTGTAAAGCCACAATTCCTGGCATTGCTAAGAGCTGTCTGTCCCCAGAGAGTTCCTGTGGAGGCAGAAGGGGTAACTTTGAAAAATATTGTTGCAGTGACTCCAGATTGGGTAGAAGGTTTGGTTCTATGATTCTGTGGGGAGAAAAAAAAGACACTATGCCCATTTAAAATTTTTGCCATGGGCCTCCAATTTCTCAGTTGGCATCATGGATGGAAACAGGCTCCTACAAATTTGCCATGCAAACACAGTAAAATGTCTTTCATTCTGGTTAACTGAGCAGGGTGTGTATGTGTGAAGTTGTGGGGGGTGGTGACGAAGAGGAAGGAGGATAGAAGAAGGCTGGTCTGAATGAGGTACTAAGAATGAATAAAATAATATTTAAAAAAAATGGTTTCATTCTATGATTTTCAACCTGATTAAATCTTACCTCATTTTAGGTATGCTTTTGGTAAATAAGCCTAACTTATTGTGTATGTTTCTTCTCTGACAAATAAATCAAGCTTCTAAATGAGTAAATGGCTTTTAGTTTTCACTCAAGTGGGTTAATGACAAATTCCCTCTTATTCTTGTTTCCTACTCGCCCCCACTCCCCCAAACTAACTGCTTTAGACTATGTTTCTTAACATGTACTAGAAATGCCAACTATGTTTCAGGCCCTGTTCTAAACATCAAAAGCTCTGAATTAGTTACATTTGAGTGAATGAGAAACATATATTACAATTAATTTTTTTCCTTAAGGTGACTCTTTGAAGAATTTCCGCTAAAACCTGATTTAGGTGAGAAGAACAAAGTAAAACAGAATTTACTTTGAAAACATTACTTTAGATTATTTAGATTCATGCCTAGTTAGGGCCAGAGCCTTGTCCTCTCCTTCCTCTCTCTTCTGCTCTGCCCACCACTGCTTGTTTGACTTTGTTTTTTGGTGTGTGATTTTTCCCTTCTCCCTCCCATGAATGGGCTCTAGAGCCTAAGAGAGGTTGAGAGGAAGTGTATGGAGCTGGGGGAGGACATCACACTGCTAGAATAATGATCTGTTGAAATGACTAACATTTTCTATGAATCATTTGAAGGACTTTACTGGTGTTTGTCGGTGATCCAGTCTTACTGGAAGAGGGCAGAAGGCATGGGCGGAAGTTCCAGCTGGTCTTTCATAAACTATGAAAATCTGGGAACGTGGCTTACTGTTCGTGAATCTCAGTGTTTAAGAATCTCACATTTTAAGAATGGGAATAATAAGATCACCCAACTTATCTTCACCCACTTGTGAGAGTAATGGGTCAACACTGTAACACGTGTGAACATTCTTTGTAAGTAAGAAGCTGCTTTCCTTCTCCCTCACCCTTGTGTCCTTCTTTATTTTCCCTTCTTTTATTTAAAAATCATTTCGTGGACGCTTACAGCCAAATATTTCACTTTTGAGCATTTTTTTCCCCCTGAATGACTCTTAATGTATGTAAGGAGTTGTCTCCATGGCTGAAGGAGTCTCCTCTTCTGGGCTCAGGAGATAAGTTGAGCGTCAATGGAGGCATTCTGTGGAAATATTTTGCTTCCTCATAGACTGGACAAAGGCATCTTCAAGCAGATAGATCCTCTGGGTCCAGGACCAGGCAGAGTCGCAAATTCAGAAAGGTCTTCTGATCTGCCAGAAAGCAGTGGCTCAAGAATCACTTCTTTCACGTTCCAGGAAGATACTAGACTAATTGAATTCCTTGCAGGTAAAAGTCAAGGGGGATCTGGCTTTGGCACCAACTCAACATCAAGTCTGATGTGGAAACTATGAAAATGTACAACCCTCCAAATACAGGGAGACTAACTGACCAAGGGCCTAAATGTTGCACCCTGAAACCCACCATGCCATTCACATGGAGGCCACACTTCCTACGAGCTGCTGCTAGGATATTAAGGCAATTCCATTTCTGTGAGGTGTGGGACTCTGATGACAAATGACTCTTGCTGGCTCAAGGACTCCCCAGTGGTCTTAAATGATCTTCCTTAGATGGTACAGGACACTCCCATTCAACTTTTTCTCACTTTTCCTTTCCCTCAGGATTAGAGTCACGTCTTGCTCTGAGGGTTTCCTGGTCTGACAGTTCTTCCGTCTTTTTTCTGGCCCCCTTTCCATTTCGCTCACACAGGCGTTCCCCCTAATAAAATCTTTGGACACATAGTCCCAGCTTGACTTCTGCTTTTCAGAGGACCCAGAATAACACACTTGGCAGATCATGTAAACCTCTCAGTTTCAGTTTTTATACCCTGCAAATTGAGTGAGTTGGGGGACAGAGAGAAGATCTAGAAGAGAAGAAGGGAAAAGACTCAGTGACTACATTGTGCCAGACAACATCATGCATTTTTTTACACATAATTACCACATCAACTTCAATGCGGCCGGTAGCACTGTTTTACAGAAGAAGCTGAGGATCACAGGAATTAACTCATTAGCCTAAGATTACTGCAGAGTCTAGACTTGACCCCAGATCTCTTCTAACTTCAACATTATGTTTCCTCCACACTTCCTCTTCTTTTCTTACTGCTTAGTTGTGAGGCTCACATGAGATAATGGAGGTGAAAGCACTCTGAAACTGTAAAGTTGTGTTACTCCAAAACCAGAGATTAGTCTTTCTTTGGCTGCAGTCAGGATCACTACATGATATACAGGCAAGTGCAAAATGAAAATGTGGGGCTCCTTGTTCAAACTTTATTGAGAATTTTAAGATGGCATGGCAGAGCGTTAAACCAAGTGTGGGCCCTTCTGAGTGTGGGACCTATGAAGCCAGCCCTGGTAAGATGAATTGTCAATACAGGGATATTTGAATTGAGCTTGTAGTAAAATTCCTAGAAGAATCATTCAAACATTTAATTGTTCATCGAGATCATGTAGAAAAGAAAGCCCCACATAGATCCCTGGGACTCTCAGTGCCACAGATATGATCTCTGGTTGTCTTTAGGAGAAGTCACATACATTTCAAACAAAAACAGAATTCTGAGCCGGAGGGATTCAGTAATGTATATGACAACATATGGGCCAGAGGGCAGGATGTGCCTGTAGTAATTTTTTTTTTTATCAGCTCCAGTGTTTCTGGTGCTGGATGCCTAGGTTTCTTCTGAAGACATCCAGGGGCCTCCACTCCAAGCTACAGCTCATGGAAAAGCACTGGGCCCTGCCATCTCCCCCACTGAACTCCATAAAGCCATGCCTGCTAAATTAGTTCTGGGTTTGGTTTTGGGGGCAGCTTGCTTTCTTGAGGGCAGTGCTGCTTTCTTCAAGTGTGGGGCAAATCCTAATTCTCGTCTAGCAGAAATTCACACCCACTTTGCTTAACCAAATGGGAGGCACCGTAGTTCTGTGGAGACTTCAGATTCAAGCAGCCTCATTAAGGATGGCTGGCTATGGTATGATTATGAAATTTTAAGGTAGGTACAAGCTAGTATGATTTCTCCTGTGGCTGGGGATATTGTTGGTTGGGTCAAATATCTATTATCGGGAAAAACCTATATGAGCTTCTTTGTAAGGCAGTATGAGGTGTATATGCACATTATCCTGGTCCTTGGTGCAGTTAGTTTCCAGTGAACATACGGATCCTCTTAAACTGGGCAGGGAAATCCATCAGCATTGTCCTCATTCCTGCTTGGGTCTGACCTTCCACTTTGAGCTTTTGACATGGTTACTAAGAGCTACTCTATCATTTCATGGCATAAAAGCTGGTGACAGCCTGGAGGAAAACAGTCATGAATCTTAGAGTTATTGAATTGTGGGGACCTCAGTAGTCCACCCCTGTGCCTTTGGGCAATCTAGCACCAGCCTCTTCTCTCACCACTTCCCCCATTTGTTCTTTGTGCTATTGCCATACTGTTCTACTCTTGTTTACTTTTGTGGAATTCATTTAATTGGGCTGGAATGCCCTTGTTTGCCCACAAGAAGAACGCTTACTTTTTGAAGATGTTGTTCAAAATCTCAGTTGCTTGCTCCGTCCTCTGGGCTCCCACTCCTTCTCTTAGTACTATGCACGTGTGCACTAACTCACATATGGCCACCATTCACTTGCATACTGCCCTCCCAACTAGTCGGTGTGTACCTAAAGAACTGGAGTTGTTCTTCTTGGTCTCTATAAGCTTGGACTTGTAGAGGACTACAGTGTCCAAACCATGGTAAGTTTTCATTAAGTCACTGATGAACAAGAAGTAAATGAGTGAATTATCCCCCGTCCAGAGTGTCTTTCCCAGCATCCTGCCACAGAACAAAATTGCTTCCTACTCCCAACTGCCTCTTACGCTGGTTTCAGCGGAAATGTAGACGTCATTTCTGTATAACAAGCTGTAGACTATCCTCATCCTTCACCTTCACAGAGAAACAATCCTTGTCTCTTTAATAAAGTCATGCAAGCCTTAATTTTTCAACCATTCAGCTACATCCAATGCTCTTCCCAGAAACTTCTATAGGATGGAGTCATACCAAATAGCAGGGTTCTTTCTTCCAGTTTAGCCCTCAATATTCAGGAGGCCCGGATGCAGTCAGCATGGTATGACAGGGCAAGGAGAGTCCAGCTGTATAAGTTCTCCTAGTATTATGTAATTTAGTGTTCACCTTGGCCCAGAAAAAAAAAATTCCCCAGAAGATTAAAGGGGATCTATGTCTTAAAACTTAGACTAAGGTGATTCGGTGTTATCAAATAATATGACACATATTGTATGTCAATTATAATAATAGTCAATGTCAATATAATAATAGTTTAAAATAGTTTTAAATATAATATGTTATTATAGTAATTTATGATTATCACAGTTATAGATTATAATAATTTATTTTAAAATATAATACCTATTATAATGGACTATGATAGTTGATAGTATATTATAAAGAGCTTATAATAGCTTATGGATTGCCAGAAGCCCACCTCCAGATTGTGTTCTTATATCATCCCCTACTTATACCCAGAAATGTTCAGAGTCCATACTATCACACTCTCTCTGCTGAGGATCAGGGGGAAGTCATTTTATAAGAGGGGGTGCTGGCACATCACCTATGTACCATTTAAGACTTCAGAGGAACATTAAAGATGATATGTAAAACTATGAACAAACCTGTCACAAATGGAAAAAGGGCTTCAAAGCCAGAAACATTTTACTTATGGATATTCTGAATGGAGAAATAGGAGATTATGATGGAAACAAAGGAGGAGAAAACTCCTAAACTGATGACTAAGAAAACATAGATGTCCGCCTCTCCAGGCTGTAAGTGTCTTCAGCTTGTATGTGCAGATGCCTCCTATGTCTAGGGCACTGCACAATAAGGCTTTAGCTCTTTTAGACATCCAGATTTGTCAGTACAGAAGGCTTTCGTTTGGTCCCATGGCAACAATTATAGGGTGGGTGGGCAAGTTCTAGTTATTTCTATCTTTATCCCATCAGAGAGGAGGCCACTGTGACACCGTGCAGGGAGGCCTCCTGCAGGGATGTGTGAGCTCCCTTCATGCCTGAGCAGTTGGCCTCTTAGTGGATGACTTCTGTGCAGTATAGCAAGCAAGGCTCTGGGAGGCTGGGGCATAGCAGTGGCACCAGTCACACAGGTTTCTGGTAGGAGGCTGAAAATCTGTCCTGAGGCTGACCTGAGGGAGAATGGAGGCAGGGCTGTGTATAGAAGACTCAGATTTGTGTAGGTCTGTCCCTTCCTCAAATCTCTTGTCTCATTTTTAGACTATGTGTCAGCTCACTCTGCCAGGTTTTTAGTTCAAAAAATATGGTTATGATCAATGTGGATGATTGCAAAGGGCACCGTCTACCCCTCAGACGAATGTGTGCTTCTCTATGAGGATTATCTTTGAAATCTGGTATCTGAGAGGAACAACACATTAGGTCTCTAACGCTGCAGAGAAGCCTTTCCCAACTCCTTTCCAAGAAACTATTAATAAGTGTTTGTTTGTTTGTTTGTTTCTAACCAGAGTGTGGTTTAATACATATTGGGAACACCTCTACTCAGGGACTTCTGAGAGCTTAACATGAACCGGAACTAAGACAAGGTGTATGATATTTTCCAAACTTACTGCTCTGGACACCTGCTGGTACAATCATTCAGAAGAACACTCTTCAGAAAACACAGTTTGGAAACAGAATGCTCTTCTCATTTGTCATTCAGGCCAGGGGAATTTGAAGAGAAAGGGGGCACCATCGTGTCTGTAGAACAAGTGTATACTAGAACTGTCTGAGGCGAGCCTCTCGCAGAATCGGCTGACTGGGGCGGCTCCGGAGCCTTGGGATTTTCTTAGGGAGGAGGTGGTACTGAGAGAGACAGTGGCTGGCAATGCAGGAAGCATCAACAGCAAATTCACAGTTGACTTAGAGATTCTCAGCGCACAGTGAGGGAGGAGGACTTTGGGAGGCTCTTTGGCAGAGCCGCAAACAGTAGCCATCAGTAATGGAGGTGGGAAGTACGTTGCCATCCTCGGGCCAGGACTTTCTGCCACTCAGCTGACCCTACCCGCGCCCTGTATTTCAGCGGAGTAATGTGCTCGCCCGTGGCATCAGGTCTCCGCGTGAGTGCCTATGACTCCTACTTGTAAAATGGCCAATTGCAAAAACAAACAAGCAGCTTCGAGGACCCTGGGAAAAGAGGATGCCATTTCACCCAGGATCTGCCAAATAAAACAGTCTGGGAAAAACAAAATAAATAGATTTCTCAGGCCTAATGAGAAACAGCAAGTGTTTCTAATTCAGGCTTCCTCTGGGCCTCCTCTCTCTGATGTGCCATTGGAACCTGGTCTTGCAAAAGTTGCTGCTCTTTGCCCAGCCGATTGGGCCTCCTTCACAGTTGGCTTAGTTGTCCTGGGTTTCCTCTGAATAGCTTCATGTATTCCATGCAGCACAGTGTCCACTTCCTTCTCCAGACATCAATTTTTCAAATCTTTCATCAGTTAAGTTCTTCTGTTTATTTTGCCTGACTCTAATCCTGGAGCCTCAGTGAGAGGAAGATTAGCAGAAGACCATCTCAACCTCCCTCTATCCCTGGATCAGAAGTAGGCAAGCTCTGTGTCATTCATTAATTCATTATTTAAATACATCTTTCTATCTCTCTCTATATATATCAGGGAGCAAGGGACATACTTGATTTTTTAAAAAATTTCTGAATAAACCTCAAGCTGCAGTGGAAAGGTTGGATTGAAAGGGAAAGTTCTTGGGGTGCCTGGGTGGCTCAGTTGGTTGAGGGTCCAACTTCAGCTTGGGTCATGACCTCACAGTCCATGAGTTCGAGCCCCGCGTTGGGCTCTGTGCTGACAGTTCAACGCCTGGAGCCTGCTTCGGATTCTGTGTCTCCCTCTCTCTCTGCTCCTCCTCCGCTTGTGCTCTCTCTCTCTCTCAAAACTAAATAAACATCAAAAAAAAAAAAAAAAAAAAAAGAAAGAAATGGACAGTTCTGGGGTAGGGAGTTCAGTAGGGAGAATTCTGCAGGAGTCCATCCCAACTGTGCCAGAGGTTGAGAGATCCCAGATCCTCTAGCATTCAGAGTGATTCTCCAGTTTCTCTCAAAGCTAGAGAGAAAGGACCAGAGTTGGCATCCTGTAACACAGGCTTACATTTGCATGTAGATTAAAAGCACTTTCATAGTTATCCAATGTGATCTTCACAACTATCTTGCAAATTTGGAGGTGGAGGGGACAGTACCTCCACTGCAGAGACAGGGAAATGCTGCTGATGGCTGATGATAGAGCCAGGGCTAGAATCTACATCTCCTCATTTCCAGCCCTGAGTGTGTTTTACCTGAGCAAGCTCCTTATCAGGCAGTAGTTGTTTGGGGGTTCTTGGTATGAGTTTGGAAAGGGATACGGCAGACATACCTCACCACTCCATGATGAGAAAATGTGTGTTCTTCGTGGTAGGGAGGCACAGGCTCCTTTTTCCTTAAAATGACAAGTTTAGCCATTACATCGGGTTGAACATTGTCCCCCCTCCCCAAATTCATGTCATTCTTGAAACCTTAGCATATAATGTCGCTTGGAAATGGAGTTTTTGCAGATGCAATTAGTAAGTTAAGATGAAGCCATACTGGAGTAAGGTGGGTCCCAAATATGACGAGTGTTCTTGTGAGAAGAAAAGACACAGACACAGAGACACATCAGGAAGAAGGCCATATGACAACGGAGGTGGAGATGGGAGCAATGCTTGTACAAGTCCAGAAATGCCAAAGACTGCCCAACCACTGAAAGCAAGGAGAAAGGCATGGAACAGACTCTCCCTCAGAGACCTCCAGAAGGCAACAGCTTGGTTGACATCTTGATTTTAGACCTCTGGCCTCCAGAATTATGAGAAAATAAATTTCTGTTGTTTTAGGCAACCTTGTTTGTGGCACTTTGTTACAGCAGCCCTAGGGAATTAATATAGCTATGTTCTGGAAAAGTGTTGTCCGATAGACGTATGTGACTCATATGTGCAATTTTAAATATTTTAGTAGCTGCATAAAAAGTTAAAGAGATAAATTAATTTCAACAATATATTTTATTTAACCCAAGTTTCAATTATGCAAGAGGAGTAAATTATAGAGATCTGTTGTACAACATTGTGCCTATAGTTACCAATGCTGTATTATACATTTACAATTTTTGTTAAGAGTGTAGGTCTCATGTTAGGTGGTCTTATCACAAAGCAAACAAAACAACAGCAAAACAAAGGGGCATGAGGAAACTTTTGGAGGTGATGAGTAGGTCTGTTACATTGATTGTGGTAAGGATTACACATAGGTGTTTGCCTATGTCCAAACTCATCAAATACTTAAACATGTATAGTTTTTGTATATCAATTATACCTTAATAAAACTGTAAAAAAAGATCAGGCTAAAAAAAATGAAAACAATTATTTAAACATGTAATCAATATAGAATTATTAATGCTATTTGTTTTACAATCCTTTTTTCACATCAAGTCTGAATTTGATGTGTATTTTACATGTATAGCATATCTCAAGTTCAGACCAGCCATTTCAGGTCTTCAGCTGTCACGCATGACCAGCTGTCACGTACTCCATCTTGGATAGCACAGTGCTGGGCTCTCCCCTCCCTGCGCCAGGTCGGTGAGCATTGTATTGCACTGCTTTGGTGGCGGCAGGAGAGGGAGCTAGAAAGGAAGGCCTTTGCCCTTTGCACTGTGCCTTCTGGTGCTCTCCCAATTCCTTCTGATTTGTCCTAAGCACAAAGCCTTGCAAGGGCCCACTGCTTCTCTACCAGGGAGCATCAGGTCCAGGCCTGCCCCTGGTGCCACTAATACATCTGAGATAGATGGGATGGGGCAGAACTCCTTTCCAGACATGCTGCTTCCTCACTATTGTTCCAGACATGTCCTAGGACCTTCTCCTTGGCTTGGCTGAATCTTGCTTCAGCTTTCTGCTGTCTCCCAGGGACAAGGAATTCTCAGGCTTCTGGCTTCTTCTTGGAGGCCTGAATATCCATCGTCTTGAAGCATCTACTGTATTTAAGCACAGGTTCTTCCCTCCCTCCCTTACACTGTTGCCTGGCAGTGAGGCAGCAGGCACAAGTCTGAATCTGACACTGACGGATTCTCATGCTGAATCCAAAGAGATGCTCAAACCAAATGTTACAAAGACAAACCATATGGGAGCCCCGGCACTCTGGGCCATTAATAGGAATTTTTAAATGACTGTGATTGATGGTGTGGCTCTTACAAGTCCAAGATCAATGAAAGTGCATCTTGATCTTTTGAACTCCTTCGTTTTTCCTTAGATCCTTTTCCTGTACAATGAGGCCCATTTCTGTGATGCCTGAAGGCATCTGGGGGCCCCTCCAATGGATTTGCCATCCATGCCTTTGCCAGCCGGCCTGTCGTTGGAATGGCAGAGGGTGAGGTGAAGGCCTTGGAAACCAGAATTCTCATCATGAGGTTAAATGCCAAATCAGGCCTTTCAAAGTGGAAATTCCATATCATGCCTAGAGAAGGACTCTGGGCCAAATGAGGAACATCATTTGCCTTGTCACAGACTAGGGGGATACTATTAAGGTAGGCATTTATGTTCTCGAGCTTGTTTCTGGCATGCTTATCTACCTGGGCATAAAAGGAACTCTTCTCTTTCACCGTCCACCTAGAACTAAGGTATTAAAGAGGGCTTGAGAATTTGCCTTACTTTGAGTCTTGAACACTTCCTCACATCTGGGGATCTCTCTGCCGAGAATACATACAGGAACACAATTTTGCATGCGATTTCAGGGCATTCACAGACTTCCTGTAACCAATCCATGGATCCCACATTAATGACAAACGGTGCCGAATAACTAGTATGGGATCAAAGTGAGACAGTCAGATTGAGGTAGAGTACTATAAAAAGGCAGGAAACCATTTCTTTTTCTTATTTTATGCATTTCTCAGAAAGCCTCAACTATGCTTTGCAAAAACAGGTTCCTTGGTAAAATGAGTTTGGGAAACGCTGTACCTGGTCCTGTCTCCACTCCCACTTTGGAAATTCACGATGCAAAATAACATGCTCTCAGAAATCCTGGAGAAATCCCAGATTAATTTGACCAGGGAATCTTATATTTTTAACACCTTAAATGTCTCACAGAATATAGTGTGGAAAATACTGGCCAACATTATTAAATCAGGATCAATGTGTAGACCGCTCCACATTTTGGTTTCCTAGGAATTTCCGAGGAAATTCCTAGGTCCTATTTTTCTCTCCTATTTTTCTTCAAACTACGGTGTGTCTCCTGCTCCTGCTGTATCCTGGGTAGCATGGTCATCTATGTACATGGCTAAGTGTGAGGAGGTAGGGCCATGAATGAGTACAGCATGGCTGCCTTTTTGCGTACCTCAAGAGGCATCATGCAATTGCACTTCGCTATAGAAGGTGCCATTCTCACAGAATACAAGGTTACGAGTGTCCCCTGGAGTTGTGCAGTGGGGATGGAGTGCAGACTTAGTTCTCAGAGGTGCTCACTTGTTCTTGCTCTTTCTCTGGTTTGTGGACAACTAGGATCTCTCTTTGGTGGCGGCTGTCTGGAGCCACCCAACAGGAATCACGGTTGTCGTGCTGTGTGGGAGACCCAGCTGAAAAACGATCGAAGAAAATGTCTCCAGGAAGTTGGCATTTGAGGTGCACCTTGAAAGACGTGAAGGTTTAATTCAGCAGTGAAGGGCCTCCTTGGCAGAGAGGATGGCATGAGCAAGGCATGGAGGTCTGAATCTCGTGGAACCAGAGGTTTGTGGAACATATACTGGGAAATGGATCTCCACAACTAAGGGGCATCTGACTGGATCTTTCATGGTTCAGATTTTGGTGAAGGCTGCAGCTATATACAAACTCAACTTCATTTGAGGCTCCACAGTTGTGGAGTGGGAGAAAATAAAGGACCTGACAAAGCTAGGTGTTTGACAGACCGTCCCAAATCCTCCTTCAAGGATTCTGACTTGGACAATTGCCAAACACGGCTTCCTTCTTCCCTTTTTAAAACTTTTTTTTTCCTTGTTAATTGTTAAGCCCTGGGTATTCTGTAGGAAACTTAATCCATCTGTTTCTGATTCTTTTACACTTGACTTTTTGAAATGTTATTTTGTAAGAACTTTTGGATAGCCAAGCATCTTTCAGAACCATTTCCATAAGCCTTTAAACCTATTTACTTTGAAGCAGGAAGTTGCTGTTTTGCCAAGAGAACATGGATCTTGGGCCTGAGAGCCCTACTGTAGGACGTTTGCCCACCTCATCGGGTTCTCCACCTGGCCAAAGTGTCTGCCCATTCTGGACATGAGGCTGCAGGGTTTCCCCCAGTTGTGACTTTATAGGCAGAATGGATCCAATATTTTCTGTGTTTGCTATGGAGGTCATAGCACCTAAGAGATTGATCAGTTTCTTGGCACCTTCAACTTGCTTAAAGCACCAAAGGAAGTGAGCTCAGCATGCAATTTTCAAATGCTCCTTCCAAGTCAGATTTCTTCAAACAAGGTAACTCATAGCAACATGTGGATACCCATTTAGAGGGCAGCTGCCTCTCCAATTTCCTTTTGGCCATGGTGTCAGGAACCACTTCTTACTTATCTTTGAATGTCCAGTATTTATCGCAGGGCTCAGCATAAGATAAGTGTTCAGGAAATGTGTGCTAACTGCTGGCTCAGGGGTCATTGTGTGAGAACAAAAATCATAGAAGTTCTCTTCAACTGAACTACACTAAACCTTCTTTTTTTAATTCTCAAGGGATCCTTGGTGTAGGATATTAAAGCATGTATCAGTTCTTAGAGGCAAATTTTACTTCTGCTATATAAAGAAAATAATCAGTGCTTCAAGGAAAAGAATACATGCTTCCCAGAATTCCTGGCGGTTTAGTTTCTATAAGGAAAGATAGAGAGACTTGGAAAATCTAACTATTTTTTTTCCTATGGAAAGTGAAAAACTTGTTAGGCTGTATTGGTTCATGGCCACCAGTCTTAAGGCTTTTTGTCATTATGGTTTTGATTGGCTTACTCTGAATTTCCAGGGGAATTTGAGACTTTGAAATATAAATGCTTCTGATCTGAGGGAGTAACACACTGAGCAAAGTAAAATCAGGCAGAAGTTATGGACAGAGGCAGCAGATAGAGGTGTCTGCCCCATAAGACTGAGTTTGATGATAATGGCAAACTCTTATTAAGCACTTGCCAGCTGCCAGACACAGTCCTAAGTGTCTAATTTGTAATTTAATTTAATTTAATTTAATTTAATTTAATTTAATTTAATTCTCACAACAACTCTATGAGGAACCATTACTTTTTCCATGTACCAATGAGGAAACCAAGGCACAGAGATGTCACTTGCCTGAGGTCACACAGCAGAGGCAGAATTTGATCCCAAGTAGCAGAACTCCAGACTGTGTTCATAACCCCTGATTAGTTGCCTGCACTGCTTCTGAGCTAAGCAATATTGAGGAGGCATTTTGAACCCTTTGACCCTCGGTACTCAAGGCTACAATGGGAATAATAGTAATAATAATAACAATAATAACAATAACAATGATTGATTTATCATATCTATGTCGTAGGACAATTTTCTGAATCATCGCAGGTGATGAATATGACAACATTTATAATAAGCCCTGAGACACAGGTGCCTGGCTCAGAATAATGGCTCAATAAATATTTTTTGGGTAGCAAACTGAATAATGGATTTATAGTAAGTGACCTTCTCCCCAAATCTACTATGGTATCTATTCACACCAGGTCTTTTAACAGATAACTCTTGAAGGCAAGCCCCACACTTGCTATAAAAGTAGCATAGGGGCGCCTGGGTGGCGCAGTCGGTTAAGCGTCCGACTTCAGCCAGGTCACGATCTCGCGGTCCGTGAGTTCGAGCCCCGCGTCGGGCTCTGGGCTGACGGCTCAGAGCCTGGAGCCTGTTTCCGATTCTGTGTCTCCCTCTCTCTCTGCCCCTCCCCCGTTCATGCTCTGTCTCTCTCTGTCCCAAAAATAAATAAAAACGTAAAAAAAAAAAAAAAAAAAAAAAAAAAAAGTAGCATAAACCTAAACATCTCTCAAGGATCATCTGCATTTCATGCCCTTCAGAGCATTTCATGCCCTTCATGCATTTCAGAGCCCTTGAAATCATCTCATTTAATAGCAAATGCCAGGTAAGGTGGCCATTTATAGACTTCTGACTAGAGAGAGGCAAGACTGAAACTGTGTACCCCAAGTGTTAGTGAATATTATCATTCAAAAAGTTAAATATACATTTGCTGAAAATTATTAGAACTCAAGAAGCCAGTATCTCAGTGAAGACCACTACAAGCTCTATGAGAGCAAGAAATGTGTCTATCTTGTTCAGTGTTGAATCGTTGGAGCCTACAATAGAGCCTGGCTCATAACATGCTCAAATATCTACCAAATGGATGAACGTAGTAGAGGTCATTGCCCTGTCCTCCCCTTCCAGCTAGAAATGGGGGCTCAGGATGGGGTCAGAGCTGGGGTCGGAGCAGTAGGACACTGCCTGAGCTGTGCTGTCGAGGAGGCGTTCATCCCAGGCTGCTGACCCTGGTGGCCTTCCTACTCCGCCACAGGGAGCTGTTTCTCTCTTTATGAATTTTCAGACTTTATTGTGCACCCAGAGGTCTCTTTCCATAACCAAGAGCCAAGTGACTAGTGACTGGTGAAATGAGCTTGAATAAAAATCAAGGTATTATATCATACTTGATGCATACACATCCACACATACAACACACACAAATCTATGAGCTTTAACTGAACGAAATCAGAAATCCCTGGCAGAATTGCTGAATTTAAACAGAAACCACCTATGAATCTCTTTCTGAGCCTTGAACTGGATTGAAGCTTCTTCTCCAATAATAATGATCAAAAATCCCCCAACACACACACACACACACGCACACACACACACACAGCAAAGAAATAAAAATACTCCTAATGAAACAGTTTGAACTAGAACTGACTCTCATATTTATAAAAACTGTTGATCCCCTAGATCACATTAACCAAACTCATATTTCATTCATTTACATTCATTTAAATACAGCTACGCTGTATTTTATGTAAAAGGTACATTCAGTGAAAGATGGATGGATCTAGTTTTTGTGAACCAAGCATATTTTTAACAGTAGTAGGGAATAGGATAATCATATTTTGAGCAGTTTTATAGAGAAAGATTCCATTTGTGACAAGAGGAATTGGCTGCTGGTTTATATTTTAAATCAATTTCGATTTCCATACCTTGACTTTTCTTAAAGTGACCCCACCAGCATACACATGTAGCTACATTTCAACATCTGAATCAGGCTGAGTCTTGGTTTCCATCATTCCATGCAGCCTCCCTTGTTATTGCACTCATGCTTTGATGTACTTTACAAAGCCAAGTCCAAAGAGTTTTCACAAGTATGGCCCTCTGTCCACGTTCTAGTTGAGGTGTCGGGGATAGCACAGCCACCTGAGTCTTGGACCATGATGTCACTGTTCTCAAGATGTGAGCTAAAAAATGTTCAAATACCATAATGGTGGTATTGCCTCCAGCCCTGATCCAAAGGGAGCTGAGGCAGGACTTTGAGAAATAGTTGGATGATGGTGGTATTCAGGCTCATCCCAGGACACCCCAGAGACTGCTGGTAGTATTACATCACACACAGAGTTGATTTCTGGCTCCTGGTCAGCTTTTAGTGAATCATATACAAGTGAGTAGATGATCTGACTGCCCCACTGAGAAATGTCTGTTCATAGATCTCGGGGACAATGGAACTATGAAATATATGCCTTTTCTAATCACATTGCTCAATCACTGAAATTCACCATCCTGACACCTTCCTTTCTTAAGACTCCCCCCCACAGGCTATTTTCTAAACTTTGTGAGTTGTTGTTACATAATATCTGTCAACTGTGATTTCATGAGGTTAATGTGTTTTTCACTCCATACTATCTAGACACTTTTTTTCCACCATGGATAGTTTTCAAACTGAATTTTTTATTTGTTTTGTGATTGTAACCTTAAAAACAAAACTCAGGTATTTTATCAGTAAACATGGGTGTAATTGGGACTAACAGTCCAGGACATGCAAGGTGCAGTAAAACCATGGGCAAGTTGGGAGAACAAAGCAGAGGAATGCTCTATTATAGAGGAAAGGCAGAGTTGGGAGGGGTTGCTACATGCAAAAAGTCCATTGGAGTAAACTAGAAGTCTGAAGGGTAGTGGGTTTTCATTGGCTGAGTTGTGACAGTCTCTTATTGGCTGGGCTGTTGCCAGGGAAGGAGAAAATCTTTCTTCCTCTTGCTGGAGTAGTAGAGTAAGCTGCTTCCTGTTGGGAATGTAAATTACTTTGTTCTTGTTGGGGTCTGCCATTGACTATGAGTGGTAGGGAATAAGAGCTCCTGACTTCTTCTGGACTTCTTCTGACTCCAGGAAGATTTCCTTTTATTAATTTTCACATGATCATTACATTTCTTTTAAAACAATTTACATTAGAGTGTATGTCCTCAATTCATCTGTAAAAATTCACTCTAGGAATTCTGCTGAACCTACTTCTTTGCTGTATCCCACTGTCCAAATTCATAGTTTCTGATAAGATTTCCCCAGGAATTTTTTCTGGGTCTATACTAGAGGATCACAGTAAATGAACTGTATATAATTGCCAACTTTCAGGCAATCTTAATGTTCAATGCTTGTTTCTACTATGCTGAAAGCATTGGTTCTGGAATTTTTTTCTCCATGGTTTGCTTAAAAGTTAAAAATAACTATGCACTTAAAATATTTAAAAAATTCTTGCTGTTAAAAATTCAAACTGTACCTTTAATAAAAAGTTATAGTATTCCTTCATTCTTCAATTCCTTCTCAAGATACATACTTCTAGAGGCCCTTGTGCCTAAATAGTTATGTTTATTTGACTTGTTGGAGTTATTGTGAGGATTTCCAATATAGGAACCCTTGGCTACTCATTGGGTCTTTACAGTAATTATTGATCTTTTAGCTGAAGTAACTCATCAGTAATACCACCATCTTCCACCATTTAATGAGTGCCTATCATATGCTCAACACTATTTTCTTTAAACATATATTTTAAACTAAGTTTTATTCGCATTACCCACGTTTAAAAGACGAGGAATATAAGGCTTTGGGAGGTTAAGTAATTTGCCAAGGTCACATACTTAGTAAGGGACAGACCCAGCACTGGGGCTTAATCTGTTTGGCTCCTAAAATCAGTGTGCAGATCAGTCGTATGATGAAGCCAGCTTCTACTAGCTTGCGACCACTGATTCTGATTACTTCTTCCCAACTCTGTCTTCAGTGATATCATGTTGGTAGTATTTCACCGTGGAAAATCTGCCAATTCTACCCACTGATGTTTCTGCTCCCTTTGGAGACCTGATTTTACCACTCTCTATGTTGTACTTTGACAAACTACTCCTCTGAAGAGGAAGCCCATAGAATTAAGCCATGGGAGTGGTGAAGGGAAATAGTTTCCAGAAACCTTTGCCCAAATATGTCATAGTATTTTTTTGTGACTGAATGAGCTATAAAAATTCTACAGCTAGAGAGCTCCCATTGACAAGCACTCAACATCTATCCTCTGTCCCCCATAAAGCACTTCTTATAGAAGTTGTGTCAATGTTTGCACACACTTAACAAGGTAGTGTCTCGACTCCTGGTTCTTTACCATCTCCTCTGGGTTTCTCACACATTCATGGGTAGAAAGGGGATTCTGCAAATCTAGTTAAACCAAATCTTCAGGGACTGGTTATACAGGTCATGGATAATCCAGGCTCTTTTACCCCCTCCTCCTCCTCACCTTCTGGCCTTTTTACTGCTCATTAGCACCTCTTCCAGAGACCTGGGCTGGGGAAAGGAGCGAGTGGGTGTGGAACTCTCATCAGCCCTTCTGGCTCCTTGCCAACAGCTCTTATGTAGGTTTCCTTGGGAGGAGTAGTTTAGAGACAAGGTAGCGAATCCCTAGCAAATGTGGATTTTGCTCAGCTGAGCTCCCCAGCTCTGCCTCTCCCACTCCCAACACCCCCTTAAACGGATGCCACTCATCATTAAGTGTTAGTTGCATTAACTGTTGTCCTGCTCTGTGGCACTTTAATACAGTTCACTGGTGGCCAATTTAGTTAATTCCATTAACTGGATCTGGCCAAGCATTGTGCAAGGTCAGAGTGAAGATTCAGATTAAACAATGTTCACAGGGTTGGCCTTAGGGTAAGTAAAAGACAACTATGCAAGATTTCAGGACAACTCATTAGGTGCTGCCCCCTAATGCTTTCTGAAATTGTACTCTAAGGATCACATAGTTTTATCATATAGCATTCCCCATTCCGTGTATATCATTATTTATAAATAATATAAATATTATAAATTATTTACATATAAATTTATAAAACACATGCCCATTAGCCAAGTCTTTGAGTATGGCTATTTACTTGGCTATGAATTTACCTCTTTCATGAATGTATTCACTTATCAAATATATTTGAGTATCTAATATAAGCCAGATACAGTACTAGGGATGTATTGCTGAATAAAACAGACATGGTCTCTGTTCTCACACTGCTTGCATTCTTCTGGGGAAGATAATCGAGCAAATAAGCTAAATAAAGGTAATGACAAGTTGTGTTAAGCAGTAGAAAGCTAAGAAATAGGGTGCGGCTATGTAGAATAATGAAGCCTTCTCTGTGAAGAGACATTTAAACTGAGACTTGAGGAAAGTGAGAAGCTGAGGAAGAGCATGAAGACTGGGGAAGCTGTAAGCGCAGAGACTCAGGGGGGAGTTTTATCTGCTGAGGAGCTGAAAGAAGGCCGGTGTGTATGAGGAAGGGGGAGTGGCAGGCGACTGTAGTGGAGAAGTAAATGTGGAGAAGGGTGGGGTGGGGGCAGGTTATGCAGGGCTTCATAGACCATGGCAAGGAATTTTGACTTAGTATTTGAAAGGCAATGGGAAGGCATTGATGAGGTTTCTTTTTTCTTTTCTTTTCTTTTCTTTTCTTTTCTTTTCTTTCCTTTTCTTTCCTTTTCTTTTTTTTTTTTGAAAGGAGGGAGGAGGGGCAGAGAGAAAGAGAAAGAGAGAGAGAGAGAGAGAGAGAGAGAGAGAGAGAGAATCCCAAGCTGGCTCTGCACTGTCAGCCCAATGCAGGGCTTGAACTCACGAACTATGAAATCATGACCTAGGCCAAAGTTGGATGCTTAACTGACTGAGCCACCCAAGCATTGAAGAATTTTAAGCAGGGGAGTGACATGAGGTGTATTTTTAAATGCTTATTTGTTTATTTTGAGAGAGAGAGACCATGCATGTGCACGTGAGCGGGGACAGGGAGGCAGAAAGAAAGGGAGAGACAGAATCCCAAGCAGGCTCCAAGCTCAGCGAAAATCCCAATGTGGGGCTTGATCCCATGACCCAGGGATCCTGACCTGAGCCGAAATCAAGAGTCGGACCCTCAACCAACTGAGCCACCCAGGTACCCAAAGAATATTTTTTAAAAAGTCCACTCTGGCTGCTGTATA
This sequence comes from Puma concolor, assembly GCF_028749965.1. Lineage (NCBI taxonomy): Eukaryota > Metazoa > Chordata > Mammalia > Carnivora > Felidae > Puma > Puma concolor. The sequence goes on along the minus strand of NC_141674.1, from coordinate 102,249,366 downwards.
GAGAATGCCCTGTAGGGACCCGAAGCAGAGATAAGATGGTCAGTTAGGGGATTGTTGGGAGCTTCTAGACGAAAGAGGATGGTGAGATGCACCATGGTGATAGCTGTGAGGATGAAGACAGGTGGATAGATTCAAGATTCTTTTTGAAGGTAGAATTTATGTGACTTATTTGATGAATTGTTTGTGTCTATGTGGGGATTAAAACTCAGGACAATTCCCAAGTTTCTGTGTAAATGGTGGTACCGTTTCTGAGATGGGGGAAAGCTGGGTAGAGTTCACTTAGGAGGCACAAGGGGGAATTGAGTGCTGTTCTGAATATGTTCACCTGGAGATTCCTCTTACCTGAGCTCCAAACTCCTCATGCCATGCCCTGAAAATATTAGGAAAGAATTCCTGGAATAAAAATAAAAGAGCAGCTTTTAAAGACGATCGAAATGTCTGAATTGAAGTATGCGCGTTACATATCGTGGGTGAACTCAGACTGGCTTCTAGTGATTGTGTTTCACGTGAGTACTCACAATAATCGAACACACTCTTCTGCTCTAGAATTTTGTTAGAAATCATTTTGCTCTCTTTGAAGATTAGTTAGTATGACTGTCTTTACTCTTTGCCATTTTTCTTGTATTGTGAATGCATATAGAATCACCAGTGGTGATTCTGAGCCCTCCTGTATCATTTCTTTCAACAATAATAAGAACTCCTCACATGCACTGAGCTTACCATGTGGCACACTTTTCTAAGAGTGTGACATGTGTCACTCACAGGCATACATTGAAAATATTGTGGGTTTGCTTCTAGATCATTGTAATAAAGTACATACTGCAATAAAGCAAGTCAAGAATTTTTTTGTTTCCTTCTGCATACAAAAGTTATGTATGCATGACTCCAATAGGAGTCGATTACACATGTATAGTAGTATGTCTAAAAAAAACCAGTGTACCTTCCTTAATTGAAAAATACTTTGTAGCTAAGGAATGCAAACTATCGCCTGAGATTTCAGCAAGTCATAATCACTGATCACAGATCACCATAACAAATGTAAATAGTTTAAAAGTTGGAGCCAGTGTGAGAATTACCAAGATGTGACACAGAAACATTAAGTGAGGAAATGCTGTTGGAAAAATGGCACCTATGGACTTGCTCAACGCAGGGTTGCCCTCAAACTTCCAATTTGTAAAAAAATGCCACGTTGGCAATGCAAGATAAAGCAAAGCATAATAAAATGAAGTATGCCTGAATTTAACCTTACAACAACTCTGGGAGGTTACTATTATTATCCCCATATTTAGAAGGGGAAATTGAGAAACAAAGACACTTATTTACTTTTCCAAGTTCATGTAGCTAACAAGTTACAGAGCCAGAATTCTATCCTAGGTTGTTTAGGACCTTTTATACCCTAAGAGATCCCAAACTCTTAACCATCAAACTATATTGCCTGCTGAGGAGATGTCTGGAGAACAATCCATGTGAATTTGCCATTAAACCGTTTTAATCATCTGAGTCAATGATTCCAAAACTAGCTGTTCATCAGAATCGCCTAGAGAGCTTGTTAAGTCAGATTCCCTGGTCCACCCAGACCCAAATCACTGTTAGACTTGGGGCTTGGAATCTGTGTCTTTAACAAGTTTTCCAAGCGATTTTATTATAGCCAATCTATGGTAGAACATTTGGGAATGAGAGATATAAGTTATCTTTTATTGCCTTCTCTCCTGAGAACAGATTTCTTCCTTCTTCTTCTTTTTTTAAAATATTCATTTATTTTTGATACAGAGAGCGTGAGCGGAGAAGGAGCAGAGAGGGAGGGGGACAGAGGATCTGAAGTGGGCTCTGCGCTGATAGCAGCCCGAGGCGGGGCTTGAACTCACAAACTGCGAGATCATGACCTGAGCCGAAGTCAAACACTCAGCCGACTGAGCCACCCAGATGTACCCCCCACCCCGGATTTCCTTCTTAATGGTGCTTGTTCTATTCTTCCCAGTTTTCAGAACATTCTCCTTGATTATTAGACAGAAGCTCAACAGGAACTAACAATTTTCTTTCTGCATTCATTTCAGACTGTTTTTCAACCTCTCCACTTATTCAAGGTACAATTTATAGCTGAGGGATTGTATTTTTACTTCCTGCTACTCATGAAACAGAAAGCCAAGACTTCTCTGAGATATTTTCAATGGCTCCACTGTTTCACCACAAATGGCTAGTTGTTTTCCATTTAATACAATTAATATGAAGAATAAAATTTTCATTTTATATTTTCTTGTCATGAGCATCTTAATTTATTCAGAATAAGGAAAAGTTTTGGATATTGCTCCCGTTTGGTAATTTTTATACTGTTTAGTGCCAAAGAATGTAACAGTTAAAGCTTCTCTTCAGTCAAGGCCCGGGCCCCAGGAGGAGTCTGGGAGTGTCTATTATGTTGTTTCAGTCAGCATTTCCATGCTACTCCCCAGGACTGTGCCTCAGTGGTGGGTCAGGACTTGACTTGGTGTGCTCTAAAAGGATCACCAACCTTGACTTACCTGGGACCAAGGGGTTCCCTGGGATGTGAGATTTTCAGTGCTAGGTGCTAGAATCTTCAGTGCTAGGAGGTCAGTCCCAGGGAGGGCCACAGCAGTTACTGTGCCTGTAAGAGGACCAGCAGAAGAAAGGATTACCGTTCTCTTCCGTGTCTCTGAGATGCCATCAGCAAGTATTCCAGAGTAAGAACAGGCTTACATTCTATGTCTGAAAGACAGCAGTTGTTAAATCTATGCTTGGCCAAACCACTGTTTGGGTGGGCCTGCTGGGGCAAAAGGCAGTTGAGAACTGAAGAAATTATCCTGAAAGGACCCTCTTTGTTACTTCTACTGAGAAATAAAATGCAGTTTCTTGGTGTGTATCCATAGGAAAGGTCTGGTCAAACCTTTTCTGTTTTAACTTCAGGGCATTCCCATAGTTCCCTTAAGCATTTTTTTTCCCACTTAATGTAAGCTCTACACCCAGCATGGGGCTTGAACTCATGATCCTGAGATCAAGAGTCATGTGCTCTTCCGATTCAGCTAGGCAGGCGCCCTGGTTCCTTGAGCATTTTAACAGCTGATTCATCTTTCACAGAAGATGGGCAAATGTTTCGTAGGGTGCCTGAACGCTCCCCTGCTTAATCTTGATAGTCTGGGCCTAGGTTTCTGGCCTTTGCTGCCCGTATTTTCGCAGCAAGAATTTGATGGGTAATAACTGAGTCCCTGCATGAGGAAACAGAATATTTTATGCCTTTCTTACTCAATGCCAGAAGAGTTGACAGGGTGTCCCACGTAACTGCTCAACAAATTCCTCTTTTACCAGCAAGTCAAACGTGGACTCGTCTGTAAGGAGGCTTCCTCCTGGGATGAAAAGTGCGGTGCATCTTGGGGGAGAGTTCTTGGGAAAGTTCATCTCCTTGGGTGCTTTGGAGAAAATGTTTTGACCCATATATAGATTCCACCCCAGGGACTTAAAGGGTAGATGCTTAGTGCGTGCCCAGCTATGCTCTAAAACTTGGCTTTTGGCTTTACAGTGATGGTTTTCTCAACCATGCTTCTATATGTTCTTTTATATATGCTGTAAAGAGGTGATGTATGTGAAAGTAGTTTTTAAATGGTGAGGCGCTGAAAATGAGCTGGGAGATAGGGATGGGAAATCGTCTGAGAAGCTAAATGTGACTTCTGAGGTAAATTTAGACATCTCCCATGAAGAGGGACAGAAATCTTTACTGTCACCCCTCAGTCACCCTCTCCCATCCTGACACAATCTCTTTCTGTAAGGTTTGTGTCACAGACTGAAAGCATGTATTTATTTGTGTCTCCATCTGTTTAGTGTTCAATCCTTACTTGGCCCCCTCTGATCTGGTCCCAGTGCTGGCTGTCCTTCTCCAGTGTGCTAGTTGCTTAGTTTCTTCATGTTTGTGAGACCATATACCAATCTCCCCAAAATGAGACTATAAGTTTATTTAAGAAATGGAATTTATTAAGCCCCTTAGAGTTTATTGTGTAAGCGTGTTGAGGGAGTGGGGTGGTGTGGGCAGGGTGTTAACTCCTTTGGGGCAAGAGTTAGATATAAAATAAATTAAGGCTCTTTGGGAGCTGCCAGAGATTTTAGAGGTCATCTTTTCAAACATCCCTTCCCCTATTATTCAATAGACACATAACCTTCTTGTCATTTTCCTTTTCTTCTCTTTGCCTGAGCTTTTCTGCTTCTATAGTCCCTTCCCTGCCTTCGCCAAGCAGGGAAGGGAGGGGGAATGGTTGGGCCATTACACTGAAGATCACTCTCAGTCCATCCTCCCTCAGCCCACCTCCCATATCCCCTGTCAGTGGCTCTGCCTCTAATTCCCACTGCCCCTGTTCCACCTCTTTTTTTTTTTTTTAATTATTTTTGAGAGAGAGAGAGCACGCGTGTGCAAAAGAGCGGGTGAGTGGGGGAGGGGCAGGGAGTGAGGGAGACACAGAATCCGAAGCAGGCTCCGGGCTCTGAGCGGTCAGTCAGCGCAGAGTCCGACGCGGGGCTCGAACTCACGAACTGTGAGATCATGATCTGAGCCGAAGTCGGCACCGACGGAGCCCCCAGGTGCCCCTTCACCTCCTCTTCAGTGCGTATCCGAATGCTACCTCTTCACTGAAGCCTTCAAATTAGAAGCCACAGCTCTCCCCTTTTTGTTTTGCATAGCGCTTCATTGCTGTCGATGGACTCTAACTCGCCCTGTAGCCGTTTGCCGGCACAGCCCACCTCCCCTGTTTTGTGAGAGCCTTCAGGCCTGGGGCCTTGTCTCTACTCCTTTGCTTCTCTATCTGCACTTGGCACAAGTCCTGGCACCGAGGGGCTCCAGCAAGTGCTTGTTGCAAGTGCTTGTTGCCACTATGCCGCAAATGGTCTAATTCCCTTTAATGTACCCCGAGATAAGTTGGGTTTCCGTGGGCTTTTCTCGTTCGTTTTTTGCAGCCATTTATAGTTTTGGCTCGCATCGCTTCACAGGAGTAATGAGTTCCATAATCATAAAATCTGTCATGGAAAATGACATATTTATTTATTCCCTCTAGGTTTGCCTCTTTCCAGCTCGAGCCAGGGTCTCCTAATGAAAGAGTGTGTTCACTGGATGGGCAGGCTTATGATTCAGTAGACTCTAGAATGCTCTCCTTCAGTCTCGCTCAGAAGTCTTAAGTCATCCGATTACCTGCCCCACAGCTCTTCAATCGTTTGGATTACTCTTCTCCAGTTCTGCAGCTTCCTGTCCTGTTTCAGCTTGTGGGTGGAGCCTTATGCCAGCTTGGCACAGAAATAGGGTGGGAAGAGGTGGGATACAGATTAGATGGAAGTTGGGATGACGTGTCCTCAAGGAGCTTGCAGGACGCTGTGTATTTGAGCTGAACATGCCTCTTCTCTTTCCTGGATATGAGGTCGTGGAAGCAGAGTAAAAGTGGAACTCTGAGCATTTTGGAGTATAAGCCATACATAGGTGTCCACTGTTAAAAAAAGAAACAAACCCAAAATGGAGTCATTTGCCCCTACAATAGCAAACCAAGACTTAAGTATAGTTTCAGCCTATCCCAGGAATGCAGCTTTTTAACAATCTTAAATGTCCTGATCAGCACCAGTGAGGTAGTCTGCATGATAAAAATCCTGTCAGTCCTTTCCCCCACAAAAGCTGTCGTGGTCTAAAGCCTTTCTTCTCTTTTGCCGTCGACTTCCTTGTCCCACCCTCCTTCCTATAAAAACCTTCCATTAAGGTATAACTACTCGGAGCATCCACTTGATAGATGGGATGCTTCCAGATTCATGAATTGCTTAATTAAACCAATTAGATTTTTGGGGGGCGCCTGGGTGGCTCAGTTGGTTGAGCATCAGACTCTTGATTTTAGCTCAGGTCATGATCCCAGGGTCATGGGATGGAGCCCTACGTTGGGCTCTGTGCTGAGTGTAGAGCCTACTTAAGATTCTCTCTCTTTCTCTCTGCCCCTCCCCTGCTCCTGTGCACTATCTCTCTCTCTCTCTCTCTCTCTCTCTCTCACACACACACACACACACAAATTAGATTTCAAGCTTACTCATTTAAATTTCATTTTTTAATATCACCAACATGTGAGGGTGATCTGTATCTGTATAATGTACTATCTGACCACATGTATGATTGTACCATTTTTGATAATGACAACACCTACAATAGCAATCATTCACAAATCATGGATTTCATAGATTTTGTATCAGGTAAGTACCATGCACTTTTTCAGTTTGTTTCATTAAATTTGCTACAAAAACACTGCAAGGTTGGTATTATGCTTTCTGTTTTACAGTAAACATTACCAATCCTCAGAAAAGTTCATTAACCAGGCTAACTTAGTACCTGAAACAAATGGCGGGCGAAGCCATGATTTAAACTCAGATCTGGTTTTTTGTTTTTTGTTTGCTTTTTAATTTGAGAGAGAGAAAGCAGAAGAGGGGCAGAGGGAGAAAGAGAGTGAATCTTAAGCAGGCTCCATGCCCAGTGAGGAGCCCAATGTGGGGCTCGATCCCACGACTCTGGGATCATGACCTGAGCCGAAATCAAGAATCTGATGCTCAACAGACTGAGCCACCCAGGCTCCCCAAACTCAGATCTGTTTTAAATACAAAGTCCAGGGGTACCTGGGTGGCCCAGTCAGTTGGGCATCTGACTCTTGCTTTCAGTTTGGGTCATGGTCTCATGGTTTATGGCATTGAACCCTGTGTGGGATTCTCTCTCTCCCTATCTTTCTGTCCCCCCCATGCTCTCTCTCTTAAAATAAATAAACTTAAAAAAACTTTTTAAACCAAAGTCCATGATCTTTCTAATACACAATAAAACATTTATCCTTGGGAAAATGGGAAAGCTGCAAATGAGGACTTTTCCAGCAGAGATAAGGCTTTGAAGGGCCTGTTTTTCCTGAAAAATCTTTCCTAGGTGAGCAGGACATCAGATGAGTTGTCAAGACTGAAAGGAAATTCACTCATCCTGCTCAGTGGTAACTGTCTGGTCCTGCTTGAGGAGTGCTCAGCCTGCATATTCTTTTTTTTTTTTTTTTTTTAATTTTTTAAATGTTTATTTATTTTTGAGGGGGTGGTAGGGGCAGAGACAGAGAGGTGGAGACAGAGCCGAAGTTGGAGGCTTAACTGACTGAGCCACCCAGGCACCCCTCAACCTGCATATTCTTTAAAAATAAGTTAGGGGCTGGGCACCTGGGAGGCTCAGTCAGTTAAGTGTCTGACTTCAGCTCAGGTTGTGATCCCGCGGTTTGTGAGTTCAACCCTTGTGTTGGGCTCTGTGCTGACAGCTCAGAGCCTGGAGCCTGCTTTGGATTCTGTGTCTCCCTCTCTCTTTGCCCCTCCCCCGCTCATGCTCTGTCTCTCTCTCTCTCTCTCTGTCAAAAATAAGTAAACATTAAAAAAATTTTTTTTAAATAATAAATAAACGTTAAAAAAAAAATGTTAGGGGCGCCTGGGCAGCTCAGGTGGTTACTTGTTCGACACTTGATTTCTGCCCAGGTCATGATCTCACAGTTCATGGGATCAAGCCCGATGTCAGGCTCTGCACTGACAGCATGGAACCTGCTTGGGATTCTCTCCTTCTCTCTCTGCCCCTCCCCCACTTGATGCATGTGCATGCGCACGCTCTTTTTTTCTCTCTCTTTCAAAAAATAAATAAACATTATAAAAAAATAAGTTAGAATCTTTGATTGAAATACATTTACTCTTTCAGGTCACTAGAGAACCATTTAGATAATATGAGAAACCAAATCATATGAAATCAATATGCGGATCAAAATATATTGAGTAACACTGTAACCTGGAGGATACAATGAAGTTTACCAGGGATCATGTTCGGCTGGGACACGCTAGGATGGCTGAGGTCCACTCTCACTGGTTAGTTTCTCTATTGTACTAGCTGTTAAATATTTTGAATGTACCCCTAGGTATTAGACATTATTCCTATCCTCAAGGGAATTATAATCCAATTGGGGAAATGTGATATAAACCTATAAAACTTTAAATGATAGAATTCGATAAAAACACAAACAACACTCTGTCCACATCAATTTGTCTTATTTTTCTTCCGAATCTGTATCCAGATGAACAAATTTTATATTTGCTTATTTTCTTATTGTTCACTGCTGTCTGTACCTTCCACATCTATGGCACTGCTTGGTCCTGCTAAATAAATACATGAATGTGTAAGTTCTTAAAGCAGAAAGTATGGCTATGGTGGTCAAGAAGAGTGTCATGGGGGAGTAGAAACAGCAGCTGAGTCTGGAAGGAAGAGGCAGTTTTGGAGAGAAGAGGTCGAGGCAGGGAGAATGACAGGGACAACAGTGTGGAGTTTAGATGACATATGCTGTGACAGTTTTGTGGGGAACTTACTTTGGTTGGAACAAAGAGGGTCCTTGAGGTGGCCGGTTTACATACAAAAGTGTGATGCACAATCTATAAGGACTCCTTGGAGCGTTTAATTTGAGCAATGACTATAAGGCACTGTGGAGGTGTAACCTGTAACCTGTAACCAAAACTCCCTCCCTCCTTATCACTTTGCATAAAGAAATAGTGTGGATTAAGACATCATTTATAGGAAAGAACAAATGGAGGTTACAGATTTTTCTGAGCTGACACTTAGAAAAGAATGTCACCCACAAGAAATGTGCCAATGGGTGGAACTGATGGAGATTTTACGGATGTTGCATGAGAATCGAATTTTTTCGATGGAGCTTCTGTTTTCTCTTGGTGTCCCCCTTGTTGTGTCACGACTTTTCCATTTAAAATAGAACAATTTCAAACCAATTTAAAGATAGACACATGCACACCTAATTGCGCACTCACGCAAGTATGAGGGCACATGTGCACACAGCACGTGCGCACACACACACACACACACACACACATTTTCACACACACATGCTCATGCTCCCAGGCACACAGCTTGCTTCAGCCTAGCTTCTATTTCCTCTCATCTGGCAGCTTTCAGAATAATCTCACCCACCTGTTAAATCAGAGAATGTCAAGTTTAATTTATAACAGTGAGTAGAAACAGGATGCTACAGAAAGCATTTTAATTAAAATCCTTTAATTGGATACATGCTTCTTGTGAAAAGGGAGCTGTGGAGAGGGCCTCTTTGTCGGCACCTTTCACTCCAGTTGCCAGAGATTGTTGCGGGAATGGCCTTGCAATTGGAACCAGCCCTCTGGAGCAGTGGGGGTGGGGCAGGGGCTTGAAGGCCAAGAGAGGGAAATTGGGAGCAATAGAGAAAAAACAAAGGGGTGAATGGCCACGGATTTTGTGCAGAAACACAGCCTTGGTGTTTTCCGGAGGCATTTCTGCTGAAACCTATTGGTATCGTTTCAAGTTGGTTTCGCCTTAATCCTTTCATCATCTTTAGGATGGGATAGTCTCCAAGGGGAACCCACAAATACCCCTGACTTCAGGCGCTGGCTTAGGAGATCTTGACAGTGTAGGTCAATTGGTGAGTGTGGGAGGTGGACAGATGACAGTATGGGGTTGGGGGAGGCCCAGCCTTTGCACCTGGGGTTCCTTAAGTGACAGCACTTAGACTGTCCAGCCCACACTGCAGGAAAGAAAATGTTGGACTCAATTAGAGTTCAGCTTAAGGAAGGGACTGTGTGCTAAAGTGGGGGGCCCAGCCTGGAAACCATCCCTAGAGCTCATGTGGGGTGACAGCAATAGAGTGTGCCAAGAAAGCAGAAAGGCATGGAAGTATTTTACTGGAAACACTCAAAGTAGCTGAGAAAAGTGGGAACTGGAAGTAGTTTTAATGTCAGGTATGTTGCCAAGGAAACAGAAGACCCTAAACTGAGCTTGTTAAAGATCGTGGAGGGTGAATGGGTTTTTACCTTCTTGGTTTTGCTTCCACTTGCTGTGCCAGAAGGTGATTCAAGAGGGTATAAATGACACTGAATTCTTCTTGTGAGCTAAGAAAACTGGTGCTATGACCTCTTGGTATGGAGAAGAGACACACCTTGAAGGATTTTTAGATATTATACATCCATTGCTACTGTTGGGCTCCTAGAGGCCCTGGTTACCAAAGAAGCAATGGTAGACCATTCTATTTGTTTACAACTATTGGTTGCTTTGGTTGCTTCTATCAGTGTGCTGGTAAATGGTTAACAACTGGCTCCTGGTTGGGGAGAAAAGTCTGATTTGTAGCATTTTCCAGCTTTCATGCTGTAAATATTTCCATCATGGCTGATTTCAAGATACTGATGGTTTAACAACCAGTTGGACAAATTCCTGAAATTAAAAAATTAGCTGTTGCATACCAGAGTGAGCTGGGTCCAACACACCATTGGTTCTTTCCTGTCCTGTTAAGCTTTCCTATAAGAGGTTTTTAGTCTCCTCTTCCATTGCCTTTGTGATTGGCCATATGGTTTGTGTTGGCCAATGGGATATAAGTGGATAACACAATCCATATCCAAGCAAAGGTTTAAATATGCTTGTATGGTTTGGCGCTGCTATCTCCACCTCCTTTGAGCTTGTGCCCTCTACTTTGAGAATGATGTGTCCCAGTTAGTGGCTGGTCCTTCAGCCTGGGTCCCAGCATGAGAAGACACATGGAGCCACCTAAGTTGAGCTGATCTCAGCAGAGCCTGGCAGAGCACAGGCAAGCGGCAACCTATGTGTGATATGAGCAAAGAAATGAATGTGTGTTATTACAAGGCACTAAGATTTGGGGGTCTGAAGAACACAGAAATCTTCACCTAACCAGTAAACACTGAAAACCTGTTGGTACATGGCAAATACTATGGAATTATACCTAGGTCACGTGAAGGGATTAGAGGTCTACAGTTCTGGAAGAAACCTCAAAGCACAATCATTTCATCAATCATATGATGTTTGAATGCCCTCTAAAACATCCGGGCCAAATATTTGTCTGTTTTAATTGTCCTCTTTATACATGAAAATCTTTCCAAAGATGGAGATCTCGGTACCTCTTGAGCATGTCCACACCATCTTTGACAGTTCTGCATTTTGGAAGATTCTTCCTATGTGGACCAGAAGCCTTTTCCTTTTCACAGGCACCTAGTATCCCTAGTTCTACTGCAAGGTGACATGGAAAGTGTAATTATTCTACAGGAGAACTCTTCAGATATTTCAAGACAATCTATATTTTCCACATTTAGTCTTCTCTGCATGTCAAATTCTTCAAAATTTTGAGGAGGGAAAGTGTAAACCAAGAACTCCTCACCTAGTAAAAGTGTTATTAGTTCAAGAATGGGAATGAAACAAGATTTTTCCAGACCAAAAAACTCCTCCAGTGGATTTGATTTTAAGGTCCGTCACCATCCTGGCTCATCCTGTCTGAGCATCTCTACCTTATACATACTGACATGCATGACTTATTGGAATTAGAGAGGACTATTAGACTCAGAAACAGGCCCAAGAAATGAGAAGCTGAAGTGTTGGTAACACATCAGGCAATATGAGACAAAACTGTAGACTCATGAAAGCAAAACCTGAAGTGTAAACCCTTGCATAGGAAGAGTAGAGATGAGGAGATTGTCCAGGATGCAGCGAAAGGCTAGAAAATATGAGCAGGAGATTAATAAACGTGATGGTTAGAATTAAAAGGTAATATATATTTAATAGGAGTTTGAAAGAGAGAAGATTGAGAGACTAGGGAAAGATAATATTCAAAGATAAATTATAGCTAAAATTCCAGGGGCGCCTGGGTGGCGCAGTCGGTTAAGCGTCCGACTTCAGCCAGGTCACGATCTCGCGGTCCATGAGTTCGAGCCCCGCGTCAGGCTCTGGGCTGATGGCTCAGAGCCTGGAGCCTGTTTCCGTTTCTGTGTCTCCCTCTCTCTCTGCCCCTCTCCCGTTCATGCTCTGTCTCTCTCTGTCCCAAAAATAAATAAACGTTGAAAAAAAAATTTTAAAATTAAAAAAAAAATTCCAGATGTGAACACCTGTTTGAAGAAGCACAATGAGACTTCAGCAGGACCAAGAAAAATATGTCCATACCTTACAAGTTTTACCTACAGTAAGACCATATTACAAAGAGTAAAAGAATCAATTAAATGTAACCAGTTGCCTAAAAAGTTGCCTAAAGAAGAAGTTGCCTAAAAGAAAAACCAGATAAAAGGTTAATAGATTACAACACTTAAAGAGCTAAGGAAAAAACTCCAGAAATGGTTTCAGCCTAGAATTCTAAAGTCTTATTTAAGAGTATTGACCATGTATATTACATGCTTTTTAGAAATAAGGAATTCAGAAGGTAGGGAGAGTTGTAAGAAGAACATGAGGCAAACAAATTAGTAAACATGTAGATTTAAAAAACTTGCAAAATAGGGGAGGTAGGTATCATAGTTAAGGCACTTAGGATCCTGCATTTTTCTGAAGGACACAGATATTGATTAACTTTAGACTTTATGTCAATGCACATGTTGTTTTAGTATTTATTTATTTTTGAGAGAGAGAGAGAGAGAGAGAGAGAGAGAGCGAGAGCGAGAGTGAGAGCACAAGCAGGGGAGGGGCAGAGAGAGAGGGAGACACAGAATCCGAAGCAGGCTTAGAGTCTGATGTGGGGCTTGAACCCACAAACTGAGATCACCACCTGAGCCCAAGTCGGATGCTTAACTGACTGAGCTACCCACGTGCCCCTCAAACATGCATGTTAAAAACAGATGGTACCCATGAAAAGAATAGTTATAAAGTAACATCCTGACCAGTAGTGAAATTAAAAAAAAAAAAAAGGAAATCCAAATTACTCTATTTTTGGTAAAAGTATAAAAACATTGAGAAAAAGAGCACATACCAACTTTAGGTTATTGGTTATTTCCTAGAAGGAGGGGAAAGGAATGACATGTAGTGAGGTGGGGGTGTAGTGAGGAGGGGGGAATTCATCAACCACATTTGCAACATTTTATTTATTTAAAAAAATAAGAAGCCGGGGCGCCTGGGTGGCGCAGTCGGTTAAGCGTCCGACTTCAGCCAGGTCACGATCTCGCTGTCCGTGAGTTCGAGCCCCGCGTCGGGCTCTGGGCTGATGGCTCAGAGCCTGGAGCCTGTTTCCGATTCTGTGTCTCCCTCTCTCTCTGCCCCTCCCCCGTTCATGCTCTGTCTCTCTCTGTCCCAAAAATGAATAAAAAAACGTTTAAAAAAAAAAATAAAAAAATAAAAAAATAAGAAGCCAATCAGGCCAAATGTTAATGTATTAAGTCTGGAGAGTGGGTATTTTGGTGTCTGCTACATTAACTTTGCTTTTACTTTTTTATTGCTTTCATTTTTTACAATTAAAAATTCTAATAATTAAGAGTAAATCCAAATGGCTAAAATTATTACAACAATGTTAAATTCACTAGTAGTCAGGTAAATACAAATTCAAGTAATAATGAGATATTAAATTGGGACCATCCATCAGACAAGCAAAATTTAAAAGAACTCTAGTAATGGGGCACCTGGGTGGCTCAGTCAGTTGAGTGTCTGACTTCGGTTCAGGTTATGATCTGATGGTTCGTGAGTTTGAGCCCTGCGTCAGGCTCTGTGCTGACAGCTCAGAACCTGGAGCCTGCTTTGGATTCTGTGTCTCCTTCTCTCTCTCTGCCTCTCTCTCTCTCTCTCTCTCTCTCTCTCAAAAATAAGTAAACACTAAAAAAATAAAAGAAAAGAACTCTAGTAAGAATTGCTAGAAGAGATGTATGGAAAAAGTCTTTTCTAGTAGAAGCATTAGGACTCTACTGGAAATTAAAGATAAACTCCTTTAACTAGCAATTTTAGTTTTGGGAATCCATCTCATCAAAATAAAGGATGCTTATTTATTATATTTATTTAGTATGAGCAAAGTATGGAAACAAAACAAACAACCATCTTTATGGTATGATTAACTAAGCTGTATATTGACATACTGGTATGTTATGTAATAAATTGTAAAAAAGAATGAATTAAAGCTGTATCAGTTTACTTGAAGGTTTTCCATAAAGCATTGTTGTGTAAGAAAGAAACAAAATGTAGGGGAAAATGTATATAGTATGATTCCACTTTGTAAAAAAAAAATTAAAATATTCTTTGTGTGGGTATATACGGATATGTCCATATAGGACTTATATGATTATATGAAGCTAGAAAAAAAGCAGAGCACATCTAATGATGTACTTTCATGCTTTATTCTAGTTCATGTTGATCTCTGTCCTATGCAAGCCTAATTTTTGTATATAGCTGATGTACTAATCAAGGTCATTGAAAAATCCTTCTTTTCTTCAAGACAGTGCAAAGATCAATTTTCAAAGGCAGAGTTTTCTGTCAAAACATCATGGATTTCATGAATCACACTTCGATGCTCCAGTTATTTATTTTCCTACTAGTTGCTCTACTAACTTACACATATTCAGAAATACTGGTAAGTAGCTTTCCTTCAATGTGGAACCATTTTGTTACTTCAAATGTTATTTTCTACAGGAGTGGGAGGGTTTTATATACATGCCTGGCTAAGTGTTGTCTAGAATGCTCTGTGCTGATAATTAGGAATTCTTTCCTTACGGTACAATCCTTTCAGATGTCTTCCTGGCTGTGGTATTCAGTTAGTGTTTTTTCCCAGACCTTTCTATAAATGATTTAATTTTCACCTAAGTGTGGTTTACATCTATCTAGTAGAAGTCTATGTAATTTATGCAGGAAGATGAGCAATGTTGATGGTCCACCTATCAGTGTAGACCAGAAATCCATCTGGAGTCAGAATTAACCCTAACTGCTCTTAACTCTTGGCTTCTCCCGTTTCACCATGGAGAGGTAGCTTTCAGTTGAAAAAATATCTGGGGGAAAACTCTTCATCTGGAGATTTTACAACTTCCAGAGAGGTCTTTTTTCCTGAGCTTCCTTTATGGAGAAAGGGTAGTTATTTCTACTGACACATGTCTTTATGATCTAATAAATACTTGAAGCTGGAACTCTTAGGAAGAGTTTTTTTAAGGGACAAACTACAGGATTTAGTCTTATGATAAAATATTTAAAAAAGAATAAATATCAGGGTTGATATTTACTCTAACCTTGAACAATCATACAACAGCTACTTTCCCATCCTTCCCAGTGTTGAGTTGTGTCATTCCCTTCAAATGTGGGGATGGATGTCCACATGATCAAGGTGTGTAATTTGGGACCAGAGGTCCATTTTCTTCCCCTTGAATCACGCATTAGGGTAGAAGTGTATGAACCCTTTGTCTCTACAGGAACAGTTAGGTCTATCTGATTAAAGTGAGATGACCATGTGAGATCATAAGCAAGGTGAGATCCAGCATAGACTTCTGTTTTCTAGGTTTTTCATTTTGTATTCCCTCCTTTAGATCTATGATTCTTGTAGTACTATCTTGAGATGCTTCCAGGTAGTCTGGAGGTTGGTCTCAGGTAGCATTTATATGCATATTATATATATAGGAATTATATATATAATATATATTATAATAATATAATACATATATATTTTTAAATGTCTATTTATTTTTGAGAGAGAGGGAGACAGAGTGTGAGTGGGAGAGGAGCAGAGAGAGGTAGATGCAGAATCCAAAACAGGCTCCAGGCTCTGAGCTGTCAGCACAGAGCCTGCCACAAGGCTCGAACTCACTAACCACGAGATAAAGACCTGAGCCTAAACTGGATGTCCAACTGACTGAGCCACCCAGGTGCCCTTATATTTTTTGTAATATAAATTTGATGCTACTATTCTGAATTAGAGATTTACTTCTGATGTTTAATGAAATCTAAACATCTTATTTGAGTCACACCAAAGGCAGCACTATATTTTATTGGGATTTTTCTCACAGTATAGGATAACCGGCACATCTTTAATACTGCTGTGGTTCACAGGTTTAAATCCGTGAGAAATCCTGAGCCAGACCAAGATGCACCTTTTATGGCATCTAAATGTAAAAGTTAGTTTTAGTTTTCATAGGCTTATTTATTAGTGTCCATAGTAATTAATTAATGTCCATGTTAATAGTAATTTCTAATATCTGTCAGCATTCTGAGATATTTTGAAAATCATAGCAGGTGCATCTGACAAAAGGTTGAAGGCATTATGGAGAGCTCTCTCACATATTCTTATCCATTCCATGATGCCCAATATGGATACAAACAAAGGAAAGATATTTTAATTCTAAAATTATTTACTGTTTGGCTCCCCTGTAGCAACACTGCTGTATCACCCACATCATTTTATTAAGTCCTAGGGGACCTTAGCCAACTTCAGAGAAAGTCAATTACTACTTTCTACCAGAAGAGACATGTTTAGGAATCATCACAGCAAACTGATTAAAAAGTTAAAAACTTCAGTCAATTGAACAGGTCTTTTTGAAATCCAGTGCTTTGCTGAATCTATTCCTCTCACTTTCCTTTTCTCCACCTCATTTAGCTGGTAGGTATGGCCATTAAGAAGAATGTTCAAGTTTCAAATCTAATAAAGCCTGTCTCTTTCAAGTAGGGGCTATTAATAGCTGCTGTTTCTCTCCTGGAAGATCTCAAAGCACTTTAACATTTTCACTGTGATCAAACTCTCATTATTAGAATCATTTCACCTTCCACTACATATGTCTCTATGAGAGGTGGAAATTGGCAGCTCACCCCCGAGAAACTTCCCAGCACTTGAAGACAGAGAATGAAGAAGAATTCTGTATCCTAATCCCTTCATGGTTTCAAGAGACAGAGCTGGAATATGTTGCTGCCAGATTGGGATCTACCTAGCCTTCTAAACTAGTATTTTCCAATCATAAGAGTTGAATAAATGCACATGATCAAGGTCTTGTTGCGTAAATTTGTAGGGGATGGAGAAGAGGGGATTCTAGCTACTTACATTCACCCTCACTCAGGAAGTATGTAGGTCCAGAAGCAATTCAGAAGCAAATTTCATTCCCTTAGTTCATAAATGGGGCTGATTGGTGAAAGCTGATGGAAAGAGTTTTCAGGGCTCTGGATAGAAAGATTTGGGAGTCCTTCATCATGTGTGAAGATAAACCACTGTAGATGAATTCCAGGAAATGGGTCTCATATATCTAAATGGACAAAATATGATTAAATGGGAACTCTGGGATCTAGGATCTTTCCTTAAATTTAATGTATTTTTTGGTCTATCCTCTGTCTTTTTTTCACCCTGTTTCCTTAATTGAAAAGTGATACATTATTCTAGTAAAAAATTTTCAAAAATATTAAAAACAAGTAAGTTTACTCCACTATCCAAAGTTAATTGTTATCAATATTTGGATAAATTTCTTTGTAGGGTTTTACACGCATATGAAGAAAAGAAGGAAGGGAGAAGTCCTCTGTATTTGTGATCTGTCCAGGCATAAGGAGTAGAAGGTGATTGGGGTTGTGAAGCTCTCCATCATCATCCAAATATAATGTTTTCTTTCATAGAAGAGGAATTGAGGAGCTAGAACATATTATTGATGATAATGATTTACAATGAATTATCTGGAGAATTTTTTTTTTTTTAATTTTTTTTTTTCAACGTTTATTTATTTTTGGGACAGAGAGAGACAGAGCATGAATGGGGGAGGGGCAGAGAGAGAGGGAGACACAGAATCAGAAACAGGCTCCAGGCTCCGAGCCATCAGCCCAGAGCCCGACGCGGGGCTCGAACTCACGGACCGCGAGATCGTGACCCGGCTGAAGTCGGACGCTTAACCGACTGCGCCACCCAGGCGCCCCTGGAGAATTTTTTCAGTTCTTCAGTCCCCTATAATAGACGTGTTTTATGATTTTGTAAGTATTTATGTATCGGGGCTTGAATGGAATAAAAACAAGGTAAGAATATTTTGAAGCTCTGAAATAGTGATTTTATTTAGTATAGACAAACATCCGTATAATTATACAACTTTCTGACGTATCACTCTTTTATCCTTATTTTCTTATTTCCGTTTGGTGCTTTTGGAAGGGGAAGTGGTAGACGATTTATGAAATAGTACCACTTTAGAGTGGCTCCATTTTAAAACTAAACCATATCTGCGTCTTACGCCTAGCATTTTGACTTTATGTGTCCTTTTTCGTTCTGCTCATCTGTTTAAAAGGGATACTTGGTGGATACTTCTATTTTTACCATTTCACCCACAGTGAATTTGGCTGTAACAATCATAATTAATCAGGAAGACAACAGAGATAATGTGTTGATGACAGCTTAAGCTAATTATAAAACCTCAGCGATGCCCCTCAGGGTCCTATTTTATCAGATTCTTATTATGCTAAACTGAATCAAGATGTTCACTCGTCATTTCAGGTGCGGGTAAATGCGCTAAATGGTGTGGAATTTTATGACTATAAAAGGTCAAGTTTCAAGAGTTTTCTTTTTAAAGGAAATTTCATGGAATTTAAAATGTGAAGTCCAATCATACTGAATTCATTGGCAACCAGACCTGCTTAAAGGTGAAACCTCATTTCCCCAGGGGTTTCAAGTCAGAGAGGAGAAAGTCCCCTCAGGTTACTCCCCCTTCTTTTTTTTTTTTTTTTTTTAATTTTTTTTTTTCAACGTTTATTTATTTTTGGGACAGAGAGAGACAGAGCGTGAACGGGGGAGGGGCAGAGAGAGAGGGAGACACAGAATCGGAAACAGGCTCCAGGCTCTGAGCCATCAGCCCAGAGCCCGACGCGGGGCTCGAACTCACGGACCGCAAGATCATGACCTGGCTGAAGTCGGAGGCTCAACCGACTGCGCCACCCAGGCGCCCCTGGTTACTCCCCCTTCTGCCAGTTTTCAGTTATAACAGAGAATCTTTTCACAAAATATAGTCAATTTATACTTCAGGAATTTAAAACATATTTCATTGGCTCATCTGGACACTGGAAAATCTTATATTCTTTCCCAAGTGACTTGGCACATTGCTTTGGCACACACTAAGAACTCACACACCTGGCAAGCCACCTCGACTTTCCTGACGCTCTGAAGGAGGTCTCCAAACCTACAAGCATTTTGGATGGCAAGCTGTGTTCCATGTGCCCAAATCTAAGAAGCATGAAAACAACCATTCACATACAGAGATGGGGAGACAGGATGGGAGAGAAGAAAGACAGAGGGTCAGGTGAGAAAAAAAAAAAAAAAAAAGAGAGATGGATATACTCATTTGGTCAAGGTTTAATAAAGTCAACGACTTATCCCAGTGAGTTTATTCTTGATTTCTTTAATGTTCATTCTCAGATACTCAGTCATCCTCTGTGATTAACTTGAAGTTTGATATTTTGTTGAAGCCTGGGAATATTGCTGGTCTAATCTTCTAACATTAATTAATACCAATCCAGTGTTTACTCTGGTGGGGCCACAATTCTGCAAACACAGGCAAGATCTGTGACTTGATAGTTATAGTTGTTTCTATCAGCTGTGACTCCGTTGTTGGCTTCACAGCAGCTAGGGGGTCTGAAAGTGTGAGGAGTTAGAGGGCTCTCTAGGACGTGCAGACCCAATGTAATAAAAGTAAGGGCATGGTCCATGCTCCATAGTAACGGTTCTTTATGACATATGGAAAGTGTCCAATATAGTGCCTGGCACACAGTAAAAACTCCCTAATGCTGGTTCCTCTTTAATCATCATCACTGCAAATGGGATTCAGCACTAGGAGTAACTTGGCACATTAGCACTAGGAATAAATTCTTTTCCGGATTATGATCACTCCTGGAGGTTCTGTACCGGATGTGTCTTTGAATCGATATGGATAATAGCACAGAAGTCACTCAATTATTTGTTGACAGAATGAATGAACTAGTACATGAATGTATGAATGACTGAAAGCAGGGCTTGAGTGGGGGCACAGAAAAGCGAGAAGGTATTTTTTCCCTGGGCTGTAGTTTCTCTTGGACATGTTTTAATTTTGCTCTGCATTTGGAAATAGAAAACTGTCTTATCTGTGGGGATCAGTAGGGACTAGTAGGAAGTTGGGAAGGGAGAAGGGAGGTGTCTGGGTGTCTGGAAATCTGGTCCAGTTAGTAAAGATATGGGAAAGAGTGCTTCGAATCTAGGTGAATCTTGGGTACAGGGCTAGATTTTTGGATTTGGAAAATAGGTTTTCCATAGGATTTATGGGGTAACAGGTCACAGTTAAGGGGAAGAGTCATACTATAGTGCATTAACCCATTGATTACTTTATTTATCCACCTTTATTCATTCCGTAAATATTTGTTGAGTATTTGTTATATGTTAGGTATTTCATTACTTACCAAGACACAACCGTGAGCAACACATGGTCCTTTAAAGTCTAGTTGAAGAAAAAAGGGACACCGTTGTTACTATATCAAGTTCTGCATTCCCTAGAATGCATTCTTGCCAGAAACAAATATTTTACAAGTAGTGTCTCCGTTGTGAAGGGCTCTACTGAGGAAAACACTCTTATCTAGGTTAGCATTCCATTTAAGAACTTTTCTTTTCCTTTGTGTGTGTATATAATTCCTAATTATATAAATGGATTTTCCTCTAAAGTCAAAATATAGAACATTTGGTTGCATGGGGTAGCACGTGGGCAAAATGGCCCACAAGAACACTCGCTGGTAATGACAAAAATGATATCCTGTGGCAGTAGCTAACAAGCAGTTTTTAATAGCAGAAAGAGAGAATATGGTAGCATAGTTGGTTCTGGCAGGGAAAAAAGAGACATTGCAAAAGAATTAAGTATTACAATATCCACATTTTTGAAAATTATAGTCTGTGAGATATAGATCTTAAGTCATAATTAGTTCAAGTACGGATTATTTCCTTGGGATGGTTTTCAGGTATTGGGAAGTGATCTTGAGTAATATTTGATACAACCAAATTGCAGAGCCTTGGGAACATTCGGACACCCCTCTATGCTTCCTGAAGCTCATTGTCATGGGACTTGACCTAAAAACACTTTTTACTCAGCCAGCTTTGAGTCATTTGTGGGAATACATGACAAGGTTGGTATATATTTTTTTCTGCCCATTTGGGACACTTCCAGGTTATATAAAGGACCAGTAGAAGTGTGGCAGCAGTAACTTATTTGTGGTCCAAGTGTGGTTTGACAACTGCAGCTCTACAGAACTCCATGCCATCTGCTCTGTCTCTGTTCTCCTGGTGATACTGACTTATGTAAGAGCTATTAAAGATTTAACACAGCAGAGCAGCATGCATGGGGAAACCATTCATCAACATGCAAAAATAACATAGTCCCTAAAAATTACATTTCTTTCAATTACTAGTTCCTAACTGCACTTTATTTTAGGACCCATTACTATTCTTTGGCTACTATATCTTGCTTTCTGCAATTCTCTCTTTAAACTGCTGTAGTTTAAGTGTGGGTCCTGGAAAAATGGTGATGTCAGTGATTTGACTTCCACTTCCCTGGGAGCCTCTCCCATAATTTTTTGTAGAGTCTTTCCATTTTCTATTTGTTGCCCAACCTCTATGAAAGTTTCTTCTCAGGAAAAGATCTGTCACCAATCATTCACACCTTGATGCAAATTTAGACCAGTATGTTACCTTTCCCTGGGGTGTATGCACTTTAAGTTTTTCCTCTAAATATATAACAACATTTTGCCTGTTTCTAGAGGAATTTAAGCTCTATTCCATCAAGCAACAGGATTAGTATTTTACTAGGTGAGAGCCTTCCTTGATGTCCCTGATATTCTACCTGGCAACTCTTATGAATAAGGCTGCTTCTTCCCATAAACTATACATCAATTCCCAATTTAGATATAGACTAAAGGCCTGAACTCATCCTAACCTAGGTGTAGTGGTACAGCCACTGTGAAAAAACAGCATGGAGTTTCCTCCAAATATTAAAAATAGAACTACCTCACAATCCAGTAATCACATTACTGGGTATTTATCCCTCAAATACAGAAACACCACCAAAGGGATATTTGCACCCCTGTTTATTGCAGCATTATTTACATATGGAAGAAATCCATCAACAGATGAATGGATAAAGAAGATGTGGTATATACATATGATGGAATATCATTCAGCCATAAAAAAGAATGAAAATCTTGCCATTTGCAATGACATGGATGGAGTTAGAGAGTATAAAGTGAAGTGAAATAAGTCAGAGAAAGACAAATACCATGGGATCCCACTCATACGTGGAATTTAAGAAACAAAACTAATGAGCAAAGGAAAAAAAAGAGAGAGACAAACCAAGACACAGACTCTTAGATATATTCCCCAGTTATCTGAGGGGAGGCAGGCAGAGAGATGGGGGAGATAAGGGAGAAGAAGGAAAAAAGAAAAAGACTGTGGATTCCATTTTGGGAATACTCTTTTGAGATCTTTCAGATTGCTCACCCAAGGAAAAGCCAGCTGCCATGTTATGAGGCATATACTTGTGAAGAGACCTTCATATAAAGATCTTGTAAAAAACAGGTTGGGACTGGAGAGAAGACTGAATAATTGGACTATTAATTATTTTTATGTTTCAATAATAACAAACTCCCCAAACCATGAGGTCAGGTCTTCCTGAGGACAAGTGGACAGCCTTGGCATTTGCTGAGTCCCCTCCCTCACAGGGGTTCTCACTAAGTTAGTGGACATTGGGCCTAGCAGAATTCTTGGTGTAAGGGATTGAGTCTTGCCAACACTCACATAAATGCAGGTGGATCCCTCATAGCCAAGCCTGCAGATGAGACCACAGCCCTGGCCTATGACTGTAACTTCATGAGAAAATTTGAGCCAGATATACCCATCTAAGACAGGTCTGGATTTGACCCAGTGAAGCTGTAAAATAATAAGTGTTTGTTGTTTTAATTTTTAGAATAATTTGTTACACAGTAATAGAAAAACAAATACAGGGGAGCAGTGACTTGAATTCCAAACAGTGTCCTAAAAGGTGGATTTACACTCTTTGCTTTATACTTTCTGTAAAAGCAAGACTTACTCCTGATGTTGTGTGATAATTCATCAAATTGGCTTGCTGGGGTTCATTGCCAATTCTTCCCTCTTCCTTCCCACTCCTTCCTTGAGCCAGTCACACCCTAACTTAACATGTTTCTTATTAGAAATCCACCATCTTTCCCTCCATCTACCTCCTTCCTGTTTTTATTCAGAGTAAAGAAGGGATAAAATAATTGGAGTTAAAGTGAGACATTAATGCCCCTGAACAGATGCACTTGGGAGTGATGTGACAGAATGTTCAGGAGAATGTGCTGGAGCCCTGGGACAAAATGTGGTTGATGATCACCCAAGATGGCATGCAGAAGTTGAGAGCTAGGGGCGAGGGACCCAGGTGACAGCTGTTGTTTTTTTGTGCCCTTCTTTTGTTGACAATCTGGGAAGGATCCGTTCTGCTGGGTTTTTGTGGGGGAAGAGACTGATGAGCAGGATTTAGGTTTATTCTTAGAATACAGAATCTTTTAGGTTAGCAGTAAAAGCTGAGTTAAGACTCGTTCTCTTTCAATCTCCAGCATCACGTCTGTTGTTTCTTGGGTTAAGGGCAGGAGTGGCTGCTAAGTGAGCAACATTTGTGTCTTCACTGAACAAATTTTGAAGGAAGGAAAAATGCCTACTCAGGAAACACACCCTGACTTCCTTTAAAAGCTTCAGAACATATGTCTTAAGAAAAATACTTCTATTTGAAGCTACTGAAAAGTAAAAGAGGGACTCAACAATAGGTGACAAGGACATTCAAAAGACACAAGGCAGAAACTCAGAAGGGCAGAGTTTACTAACGACACTGATACTCCTTGGTGGAAACAAACTCTAATCCATGACCTTACCACAGAGAAACTCCTATTAAGGGATCACAACAAGGATCAATGAGATGGAAATTAATGAAAGTAAAAAGGCTGACCACGATCAGGTATCTCTAACTGCGCTCGAATTCTCAGGACACTGTGTACAGAAGTAATTTCTTTAAGAAGGTGGCTTTTTTACTTTATCTGAATGCAGGGCTGGATGGAACACTTTTGAATATATCACAGGATAGTGATGTTGCAGGGCTGGCTGTAGGAGGGCAGTTTCTTCCCCCACAGTATGCTGCAAAGCACCTTGCCTTTTACATCCAGTTGGCCAATCAGATTCTGTCTGATTGAAAGGCTCTTTCCTATTGGCTAAAGCAAGCAAATGGTCTGTCTCTGCATACTACATAGCTTCTGATTTTGGCTCCATCAATAGACACACTTCCTTTCTATCACTCAACTGATAATGACAATCATTCAGAACAAAATAAGATGTAAGGGCGAAGCCAGAATAGTAGACACACAAGGCAAGACAACAGTAGCAGAAATTACATGCTCTTTTCCTTTTCTTCTCTCCTTCCATCTCGGGTAACTTTCCCTTTAGATTTCCCTCTGAATTCACAGCATGATAAAAAAGCACTGATTCTAAGCCTCATGAGCTCTTACCTATTTTAATTTGTACCAAAGAGGTATTTGATAAAAAGATGATATAAAAAGCAGGTTGTGACTGGAGAGAAGACTGAGTAGTTGGACAAGTAGTAGTTTGTTTGTTTCAATAACAACAAAGTTCCCAAATCATGAGGTCAGTTCTTCCTGAGGACAGATGGACAGCTTCAGCATTTGCCGGGTCCTATCCTGCATAAGAGTTCTTACTGAGTCAGCAGATATGGGCTTACTAGAATCCTTGCTGGGGCTGGGGGTGGGTGCAGATTAAAACACGGAGCTTATTATGCTCTAAGGCCACGTATATCTCAGGCAAGGAACACTAGAGAGACATAGGAGTATACATGAAAGACTGTTTCTGTGTAGAAGAGCATTTTCATATTTGGAGTAAAGCAGAATGATTAGGCCATTTACTTAAATTTCTTTTGATTTAAGGTTGACACAAGTGATGAGGTCCCGAGTAGGCTATGACTGGTGCTTAAGAAAGTAACCAAGCAAACAAACAAATGTACAAACAAACAAACAAACAAAGCAAATGAAAGTAGTATTGGGCATGGAAAACAGCTTTCATAGAAGTGAAAGGCCTATCTGCTAGTTCAGGTATAACCTATTTGCTACAATAGAAATATATTCTGAGCACAAATGTATTTTAAAATTTCTAGGGGCGCCTGGGTGGCGCAGTCGGTTAAGCGTCCGACTTCAGCCAGGTCACGATCTCGCGGTCCGTGAGTTCGAGCCCCGCGTCAGGCTCTGGGCTGATGGCTCGGAGCCTGGAGCCTGTTTCTGATGCTGTGTCTCCCTCTCTCTCTGCCCCTCCCCCGTTCATGCTCTGTCTCTCTCTGTCCCAAAAATAAATAAAAAACGTTGAAAAAAAAATTTAAAATTTCTAGTAGCTCCATTAAAAAATAAATTAACAAGTTAATTTTAATAATTTATTTTATTTAACCTAACAATAAAAATGTATAATAACAGCATGTAATCAAAGCAAAAAAATGAGATATTTTATGTTGTTTTTACACTAAATCTTTGAAACTCAGTGTATATTTTACACTATGGTACCCTTCAGACTGGTCAAATTTCAAGAATTCAACACAACATGTGGCTAGTGGCTATCGTATTGGGCAGTAAGATTCTACACCATCCTGGCCACTCACCCTCTGTATGACCTTGGCTAAGCCATTTTCTCTTCTATGGCTCATTTTTTCATATCCATAGAAAAGAGGACTAGTCTACATCACTCTTTTTCAAAGTTTTTAGCGCAGGAAATAACATGGATGGATAAGATTTCAATTGTAGTTGTTGGGCAGGAAGTTGTCATTGTATGACATGGCTGTGAATTACACAATCTTTAGAGTCCTCTTTAGACTTATTAGGATTGTCTTGAATGACTGACCCACTTTAAGTTGTGCCCATATTTGTCCAACATTGACCACATGTCAGATCTTGATCACATCTTCTTCAATTCTTATGCCTTTTTTTGAACCAGAAGAGGGAAAGAAAAGCAAGGAGTGTAATATGGAGGAGAAAACTGGAGGGGACAAAGATAGCAGAAGGAGAGAGAAAAGAAGAAGAGTGGAAGGTTTGAGAGTGGAGTGAAGAAAGTACTTTATATATGAATGAATACTGTGAAGCCAAATTAAAACCACCAAGAAAAGAAGTGGACCATGTTTCCACCTCATTCCACCCTTAGGCCTCAGTGACCCTCTTCCAATCCCAGACTGTTGAGAACCACACGATTTAAGTCTATGATTGTGAAACAGACAACTTCCTTGAATAGTCACTCTCTCCTGTCCTTCTTTTTCTCGTATTATTCATCAGATACAGATTGCTCATTTGTTATAAACCAGTCACTGTGCAGGTGCTGGTGGTGGGTGTTTGTAAGGAGTCAGCCTACCCAGCTTATCTCATCTCTTCCCATTGCATTCTCTCTTAATAAAGAACGACGTTACCAAATGTTTCCATCTGGCTGGATTGTGCTGCAGTTATGACTTCAGGACCAGAAAGTGGTTCGCTGAACTCAAGGCTTCTAATCAGGGAGTCCCACGGGGACTATTAGTGCCCACTACCATCCCTATGCTCTTCTGCATTGTCCAGTCTCTCTTATGGTTACTTGGCCATGTGACTAGTGTAGCCTATGGATTGTGAGAAATGATGCTTGTCACTTCAGGGCTGACATGGTGAGGGTCATCGTCAGCTTTCTATATACTCTCTTTCCTCTCATCTGACCATTAAACCATGCCTGGGCCACAGAGGAGAGGAAACCTGGATCCCTGAGCTATGCTTAAGAGAGCCACTCAACCTGCATTGGACTATGATATGAGCAAGAAATAAGCTGTTCTTGTGGTAAGCCACTGGAATTTGGGGGTTTGCTACAGCTGTTGGTGTTATTACCCTGATGGGTATGGTGGCCCATGGCTGGTGAACTTGTTCCTTTCTAAGGGAGACATTGTGCTTGGGTAGCAACCTGAAAATGACCCTGAATGTCAGGGCTATTTATTTCCATTGCATTGAGTATCCTGACCAATACCTATAGCTGACATTTTCTATATTGGTGAGCATGCTTCGCAGTCTTTCTTAATGAACAGGAATGCCATGTGCAGAGGTAGATAGTCCCTGAGCCAGATTCCATATTCAAGGAATACTCATATCAATGAAGGAAATGTAGTTTTTTTCATTGGACCATATCAAGGGAAGAGTCGACATTTTTTAAAGAAAGCACAAATTGTACCTTACATTTTTATCGTTCAAAGTGTATTCCCATCTACCATCTGAAGTGACTCTCACCAGTATATGTGAGATAAACACAATAATATATCAGTTTCAACAGACAGAGAAATTGAGACTTGAAGAAGCTAAGTGACATTTTCCAAGATGATACTGAGGTTGGGATAGCTGAGATCAGAATTCTGTCTGAAGTGCTACTGTGCCACTTGCCTTTAACCAGTGTGCTTATCACGCTAATTTAGGATTCTTCAGCAGTGGATGTAAAATTATGTACCAACAATACCATTTAAGCTTCAAATATAAGTTATTTGTATTTTAAATGATATCATATATCTATTAATGAAAGCTTACATTTTATTTACCCAGCAAATTAGTTCTCCACAGAACTTTCATATTTGTTGTCTTGTTTAATCCCTATAAAAACTGCAAGGAAGGCAGCAAAGGTATCATGCCCATTTTATAACTGAGGAAACTGAGGCCAGAGAAGTTAAGGACAAGGTGGGCAGAGCCAGGATTGAAATCTGTCTTTTAATTCTAAACCTAAAGCTTCCCCCCCCCTTTTTTTTAAATGTATTTATTTATTTTGAGAGAGAGAGAGAGAGAGAGAGAGCATAAGTGGGGAGGGGCAGAGAGAGAGGGAGAAGAGAGAATCCCAAGCAGACTTCACACTGCCAGCACAGAGTCTGACGTGGGGCTCGAACCCACCAACTGTGAGATCATGACCTGAGCCGAAATCAAGAATCGAATGCTTAAGTGACTGACCCACCCAGGTGCCCCAAGCTTTTTCCCTTCTAATATGCTGTTTTAAGACATATGAGAACATCTGTTCTACAAGTAATAAAATATATTTTTTAATACCTAATGAAATAAAATTAACTCCGTCAGCAAAATTTTCTGAATATCTACTAAGTCCCTGGTACGTTCCAGGCCTTCTTCAATCCCAAGTGCCTGCTATTGCCGAGTCTGGCCTGTCTTGTACCATTTGTCAGTTTCTGGCAGATTGATTCTGTGTTAGATGGTGCCAGCTTTCCTGGAGGAGGTAATTCAAAGCCCATTCAGTTCAGGCCCCACACATCTTCCCTCAAAGGATTGAAAGCTGCATCTCCTCATGAGGACCGGTGTGTTTAAATGGGAAAGAATAGGAAACATACTTAGGGAACACTCTCACTCACAGCCCTTCAAGTCCTGGGCAATGGATAGGAGCTTCCTGTGTGATTATAAAACCCCCAGTTGTCCAGGTAGAGAGGACAGCACACATATTCCCCAAGAATGTTGCAGCCAGGTGACTATGGGCTTCCTGCAGATTGTACCTATGTCTCTAGAGACATAGATGTAGTACTGCTCTAAGACTGTTCCTTCATCTTAAAATTTGCCTGTCTTACTTCACATTCCAAATGACTGAATAAATAAGGTTCAGCCATTCATGAAACACTTACTGAATATATGCCATGCTGTGCTAACCTGTGCAGGTGTGCAAATAAGCTAGGATTTGTGTTTTTGTTTTCGGTGGGAACTTTCTAGAAACACTTGTAGTAACACTTTCACCACAGGAAACACTCCAATATCAGGAATATGACATTTGAATTATTCATTGATTTTATATATATATATATATATATATATATATATATATATTTTTTTTTTTTTTTTTTTTTTTTTAAATGAACGTTGACCATGTGACAGGTATTTAGCTGACCACTCGGCACAGAATTGGGAGCAAATGTAGTCATGCTTTCTGAAGTATAGTTAATGTTTTGGGAGGGGCAAGCCTTTTGGTATCCTATGAATCATATAATATAGGAGGTTATCCATACTGTCTTGTTGCAGGGCAGTTCTGCATAAAAGGGTGGGGATTAGTGACTTAAAAACATGTTTTGCCTTCACATTGTTTCTAAGAACCCAATAAATGCTTGCTGACTGACTGATCAAAACCTCATACTAAGTTACATGAAGCCACACTAGTGCCATCTTTTATGTTTCATTTCTAGACAGTACTAGATAAGTGAACATGGGGAGAATAGGTTTAGAACATTTGAGACCATAAGACATGGGTATAAAGGACACCTTAAGTGCCTAGAGTCTCATCCAACTTTGCCCCCTTTTCCTAAATCAACTAGATGATTTTCTTAACCCTCTCAAAGACCCAGATTTCTGAGATGATGAGGTTGAAGGTGGGTCTGCTCTTCATAGACTCTGGTTGGTTATGTTCTGCAGGGAAAGGGGCAGTCACTTGCCAGCAGCAATTTTTCATCATTTCCTCACGGCGTGCAGTTCCGAGGCCTGTAGAAAGCTGTGCGTGACCCAGGCCTTTCTGTAAGTCAGCTAATGATCGCCCAATCCACTGGAGAAAATTGATTGTGTCAAAGCTCATGAAGAGCTATGGGCTGATCAATGTCTCAGTGAAGTCAAGTTTCACACAGAACTGCCCAAAGCTGGAATTAAATGTCAGGTACAATTTAGCACTGACGCCCTAGTAGTGTCTTTGGAGAGGGAGCCTCACAGCTCATTCTGCACGTCAGATTAACTCCCCCATGGCGGGCTCCCTTGGCTAAGTGATCAGGGTCTGGCAGGTTGCCACACCACAAGTTTCTCTGTAAGATCTGCAAAAGTGGGAACTTGGTGCTCAGACTGCTCTGTAGCCGTACATCCTGTCAAAGCTAGAAGGAAAATGTCTTGGGGAAGAAAGGAGAGAGGTGTTGGGTGTCAGGCCTGATTTAAGTAAGGCCATGGCATTGAGTGGGGAGCTGTAAGTGGAACTTTCTGGAAAGAATCCTGTTGGCAAGAAGGCTAAAAGGGGAGCTAGAGGAGGGCTGCTTTGTGCCATGTTATGACCAGGCTTCAGGACCTTTGTGATTTACTTCTGCTTAGCTTCTTGCACTAATGGCCTGCTAATGTTCTTTACATGGCTTCCAATCAAGTCAAAGAGGTAGTTTGATCTACAAAAGCCACGTCTCCCCTGTAGCTTTGTTTTCTTTTTTCTCTTTCCTCTCTCCTCCATATATCAAATCCTACCATCCTTCAATGCCCAGATCAAATGTCCATTTCTTCATGAATCTTCCATTGATTCCTCCAGCTTAAAGGATTTTCTCATCTCCTGAAATCCTGCAGAATCTAACTCTATCATCTTTTATGCCATTTTA
Source organism: Puma concolor (assembly GCF_028749965.1). Classification (NCBI taxonomy): domain Eukaryota; kingdom Metazoa; phylum Chordata; class Mammalia; order Carnivora; family Felidae; genus Puma; species Puma concolor. Next base: position 102,219,219 of record NC_141674.1, on the reverse strand, counting down.
AATTTCCATTCTCTATTAGATGATGATTTGAGAATAGGATCCAGGTCTGATTTATTTCCCTGTCCCCAAATTTCTACACAATATTTTCATTACTTCTAAAATGTATAATACTCTTTAATAATGGGTTTATGATACTGAATTTCTATGTATTTCTTTGATAACTGTTGTCAGTCAGTTTAGGCTGTTATAACATATCACCAGAGGCAGGGTGGCTTATAAACAACAGAAATTCATTTCTCACCGCGCTGGAGACTGGAAATCCAAGATCATGGTGCCAGTATGGTCAGGTTCTGGTTAGAGCCTTCTTCAGGATTGCAGATGGCTGACTTCTTGTTGTATCCTCACATGATGGAGTGAGCTAGCTCTCTGGCCTCTTCTTATAAGGGCATTAATCCCATTCATGAGGGCTCCACCTCCTGACCTAACCACCTCCTGAAGGTCCCACCTCCAAATATCATAACATTGGGATTAAGGTTTCAATATATGGGTTTTGGGGGAGACACATCTGGTGCACTATAGAGCCAAAGTCCCAAGTTGCCCAATTGAGAGCATCTGTCCTGTCATTCTGATTAAGCTTCTTCTCCATATTTATGGCCAATATCTGGTTTGTAAATGAGAGACTTTGTTCTTTTTGATTACTTGTGGATGAGGTGAGACCACATGGCTTATTTTAGAATCAATCTTGTATTTCTAATAAATTCAGCTTCTTCTAGGGTCATGTTGAGTTTCTCTGTCAGCATATTTAATGCTGATACACTGCTAGATGCAATCAAAGGTCTCAAATATGAAAAGAGAAGCGTTTTCAAGGAAATCCTCTAAACCAACCAGCAAGAAGTCCATAAGCACCTACTCACATCTCCTCCTTCAACAAACTGAAATAGGGTCTTTATATGTTAAAGACTCTCACTGAACAACTTTGATGGTCTTTTAGTCCCTGCTTGTATTTTCCAACATGTTTGTTATGACTGCTGTAGTCAAACAGTGGAGAATATAGGCACACATGGACTGAATTGTTTTAAGATATTGTGGCTGGTAAAGAAAAGACTAATAATATTATTAACTGCTTTGGGGCTAATTAAAGAACAAAGAGACCAGTGAATGGGCCATGTTCACTGATGATGAGACAAGAGTAGACGAATGACAGAATTTTTATCTATGTTTCCTCTTCATCATGTGAGGCCTTCCATGACTGCATTAGAATTTCAGAGGACTGTTTTCTTCAGCGTGAACTCAAAGCATTTCTATCCATTACTGAAACATACTCTGAAAAAGTAAAGATTTCCTGCCATTGCTAAGTAATTGCTACAGTCATATTGGAATTTTGCATACCTGAGAGCCTGTCTATAATAATGCTGCTTAAAATCCTGTTCAAAGCTAGGTTGCCAAACAGCATCCATCTGTCTCTCGTTGACTGCATTTACTTTGTAGTTTTTTGATCTTCGAAAATCTTTACAATTAGTTCCATTTCTGCCTGAAGTTGTCTCAGTCGTGCAACAACTGTGTTGTTTTTTCTTTTTTCCAAAGCATGAAGATACTATCAAAATAAAGGTTTTGTGAGATCCACAGCAGAGTTTACCACATTAGCAACACTAAAAAGATCCGATTTCCCTCATAATACTTATTTTTCATTGTATATCTTCCTCATTAAAAGAAAGCAGAAAATCTAGATCCCCATCCAAATGATGTACAAGGTGAGAAGTCAGGTTCTACTCCACCATCTTGCTTTAAAAAAAAAAAAGGTCTGCTTCATTTTTGTCTTTACTACTTCATTCAACTCCTTCCTCAAAAGTGGTTTTCAATCAGTATTTGATTGATGCTTGGATGATGAGTGGTTATAAATTCTCAAAGTTCTCTTTCTCAATATGTGGAATCCATAGGACTGAACTGATCCTAGATTGGCCTGAACATGTAGAAGCTGAAGGCACAAGAAAGGCAAGTACTCACACCCTACAAAAGCACCTCATTTGTTAGTATCTATCAAAGCAGGGAGGGATGAGCTGTTAAAGTAGCACAGACTATGTGCCTACTCAATCTGTTGAGCAGTTTACCTACTACCAACAGCACAAACATTCAGGACAAACTGATTTTGCTTGTGTTAGTTAGCATCAATTATAAACTATTTGCATTTGAGTTAGAGCATTGTTATTTTAAAACTTTGAGCAGTGAAAGAAAAGGAAGAAGGATTGAGAATAAAGTGAAAGACAAGAAGTTGAAAGAAAAGGAAAAGAGGATCATGAGACCAGCAGTGAGATACTTAAACTGAAATTTTGGCTTTATCTCTGATTTGTGGTGTGACCATACACAAATTCTGTAATCTCTCTGAGTCTAGCTTTCTTTTCTAAGAATAGGCAAAAATAACTACCTGGTAGGCTTGTTGAAAGGACTAAGTTAGTTTCTGTTTATAAAATGTCTACATACTGACTGGCACCAGGAATGTAGGCTCAAAAGTGATAACTATTTACTGAATAGGTTAGTTTTTGGATACAGCTATGTATATGTGTATATTGGCCATTCATTTTTCAATTTTGAGACTAACACAATTTTCAGTAATTTCATGAGAAAACTCTCATGATCTTAGGAAAAGAGAATGTCTAACTTGTGTAGACAAGCCCAATGAAAGATTTTCATTGCACACAATAGCAATCAATGTTTACTTTACACTTAAGTTTCCAGGGATAGGTCTAAATATTTACATGCATTATTTTATTTAATCCTTTACAATGACACCAAGAGGCAGGTAGTAGTAACCAATCCAATCTTCCAGCTTAAAAACCCAAAATTCAGAGAGATTATGTTTCTTGTCTGGAGTCAGCAACTAAGGCCTGGAAAGGGAATACAAAGATCTCTAACCTCACAGCTGGATCTCTTATAAAAGAAACTCAGGGTATACCTTCTAAGCTTACAATTAAGGCTCCTTACTTACATTTACACATTGTTTAGCAGTTTACAAAGAGATTTCATACAATTCTTACTTGGTCCTTCTAGAGACGATTTTAGGGAGTCAGCCTACTCTTAAGAATCAGTCAGCCATTCACGAAGTAAGACCTAGAGACAGAGATCTGTTCAGGTAGCATAGCTGGGAGGCAGCAGACCTGAACTCAAATGCTGAACTTCCAACTCCAAGTCTGGGGCTCTTTTTATTGCCCCACAGCTGTTAATGGGTTTTAGAACATGCACCTAGCTTGGAATTGATTTTGAAGCCTTGAAGCATAATTTTCAATTAATGTTAATGCAACAAACTTCAGTTCCTTGCTTGCTGTCTCAGGTTTGGGATTATGAGGGACAGGTGTAAAGAGACTTTAGCTCTGGAGAGGAACTCTCTGCACTGGATCCTAATCACCATGGACAATTGCCATGAGCACTTTCTCCTTTTCCTGCTGGCACCTGCGGGAGAGCCTACTTTCTGAAGCCCACTTATGCTGGCAAAGAATCTACAGGAATTCTTTGTAAAAATGTGCAGTCGTTACTTCCTTAGGTTAAGATTTTTATTGCTTAAAAGTTTTCACTGTGAATAATTATATGAAAGGCTTTAAAAAAATATATATGTACCATTTAGAGAATAATGATAAAGCAAACATCTCGCAATCACCTCTCAATTTAAAAACTAGAACTTTTAGGGGCACCTGGGTGGCGCAGTCGGTTAAGCGTCTGACTTCAGCCAGGTCAGGATCTCGCGGTCCGTGGGTTCGAGCCCCGCGTCAGGCTCTGGGCTGATGGCTCGGAGCCTGGAGCCTGTTTCCGATTCTGTGTCTCCCTCTCTCTCTGCCCCTCCCCCGTTCATGCTCTCTCTCTCTCTGTCCCAAAAATAAATAAAAAACGTTGAAAAAAAATAAAAAAAAAAAAACTAGAACTTTTACCAGTGAATTTTCAAAAGCCCTTTCAATGCCCCTTCCTGATCACACTCTAGAAATAGTCACTATCTTGAATTTTGTGTTACTATTTTCTTGCTTTCACATAATTTTATCACCTATATAAGAATCTCCATGAGGCAGATCCTTTAGTTTTGCCTGGTTTCAAATTTTATATGAACTGTATCATATTGCGTGTGTTCTTTGCTATTTGCTTCTCTCTAAAATCTTTGCTTTTGAGATTGACCCACGTTAATGCAATGGATAATTTATTTCAACTATTACATAGAGCTCCATTTTATGAAAATGCCACGATTTATTTATCCATTCTATTGTTTATAGAAATTTGGGTTTTTCCTTTTTGTTACTATGAACAATGTTGTTTTGGACATTTGTACATGTGTCTTCACAAACACACGTATAAGAATTTATCTCCAGGGTATATACATATGTAGGACTTGAATTTCTAGTCACAAAGTATAAGTATGTTCAGATTCACTAGATAATGTCAAACGTTTTCAAAGTGGTTGTATCAATTTATACTCCCTCTTCTAATAAGGAAGAATTGGTTTACATCCTTGCTGCCTCTTGGTGCTTTCAACTTTTCAAATTTTTGTTGATCTGGGGTGGGGGGGGTGGGGGGTGGATAAAATCTGATATCACTGTGGTGTTTTAATTTGCATCTTTTCTGATGATTAATGAAGTTGAATATCTTGATATATTTAAGGATCATTTGCGTTTTCTAATCCATGAAATTCTGATTCATGTTTTTTACTCATTTTTTAATGAGTTGATCACCATTTTCTTTTAGTTCTTCAAATATTCTGATTATTAATATTTCACCCACTTTATGTGCCACAAATACTTTTTTCTAGCAAAAAGATACTAGTTTTTAGTTGTATCTATCTATCAATACCTAAACCAATGATTATCCTGTTCCTACTTTTATATGATGTGACTAAAACTCTTGCTTTTTCTGATCTGCTACCTGATTTACATGATCACGTTCAGTAGGGACCTTCCAGTTCCCTGTTTTGTTACACTGGTTCCGGGACTTCAGAAGTGGTGTGGGCTACCAACAGAAAATGGATCCTGGAACTCGGTTTGGACAGGTTTGTATTCAGTGTCTGCCATTAATTGCTTGTTATTGGATGTTGGGCTGGTTCTCATTTTGTACCTAATGTGCCAATTAAATGTACTTTAGGGGCACCTGGGTGGCTCAATCGGTTAAGCATCTGATCTTGGCTCAGGTCATGATCTCGCGGTCTGTGAGTTCGAGCCCTGCGTTGGGCTCTGTGCTGACAGCTCAGAGCCTGGAGCCTGCTTTGGATTCTGTGTCTCCCTCTCTGCCCTTCCACTGCTCATGCTGTCTCTCTCAAAAATGAATAAAATTTTTAAAAATGTACTTTAAAGGGATGTTGTGTCCTAGTGCTATATTTTATAGTTGGTGAAGTTGATAGGTGCTCAAACAATATTTGGTGTTTAGATTTGCCTTAAGTTCACTGGCATAGGCAGATGTGATACCTCTCATGTAAATGGAAGAGTCAGTGCATTTGATGAAAATTGTAAGCTCTATGCCATTTTTGTAATTGAGAATTTTCAGACCCACTGGAAACAAATTCAGAAATGAAGTCCCATGAGGGATCTTAAATGAATAGGGCACAGTCTTCTCCATTAAGATATGGCTATTTTAAACTGGATATTTGGAGAAATAGAAGGTAAAATTTTAGATATTTAAGCCTTTTTCCACCCTCTGCATAACTGGACACAGGAAATTGCCTTGAAGCAGAGGCTCTGGGTTGAAGAAGTCACTGAAGTTGTTCCTCTTAATTATAAAACTTTATTGCCGATATGTGCTGTTACTTTTTTCTATATTATTTCCTGTGTTGCAAATGCTGCCCTCCCCACATAGAAGACAGAGTTCTGGGAGAGGGTGGCTTTGGGAGTCATCCTCCACTTCTCATTTCCCTTATCCTCATCTATCCGGACTCTGACCAAATCCTCTCTGCTCTCCTTTCACTGTTTCTCATTTAGTTCACTCCACTGTATGCTTGCTGTCACTGCTTTAGTCCTTTCTCACCTTACTGGAAAACTGGAATAGAATCCTAACAGGTCTCCCTTCCTCCATCATCACGGTTCCTCCAATTCATCCTTTTCTTAAAATTTTTTTTAAAGTTTATTTTTTATTTTTGAGACAGAGAGAGACAGGGCATTAACGGGGGAGGGGCAGAGAGAGAGAGGGAGACACAGAATCGGAAGCAGGCTCCAGGCTCCGAGCCATCAGCCCAGAGCCCCACGCGGGGCTCGAACTCACAGACCGCGAGATTGTGACCTGAGTCGAAGTCGGACGCTTAACCGACTGAACCACCCAGGCGCCCCTCCTCCAATTCATCCTTTATCTTGCTGCCAGAGAATGTTTTAAAATAGAAATCTCATTACATCACCTCCTTGTTTTAAAGCCTTTTATGGCTCCCGTGGCCCCCAGAAAAAGGTCTTGTGTTCTTAGGATGGCACATGAGACCAGCTTTTCCCTGCTGCTTCCTCACGCTCCATGTCAAACCTGTCTACTGATGGTCTCTGGCGCTGCCCTATGGTTTCATGCCCTGTTTTCTGGTTTATACTCTCCTCACCACCTTGTAGGCCATTTACCACCTTGCTTACCTGCTTATTCAACACTTAGCCCAAGTGCCAACTCTTCTTTGAAACTGCTCCTGGATCTTTCAGATCACATTGACAATTCCTTTTTGGTCCATTTCACTGTGTAAATATTTCTATTCAAATCAGTCTTACTTGAGTATACTTTGTCTTCCCATTCACTAGATGGTGAACTTCTTAAGGGCAGAAGCCTTACCTCCTCATTCATTAGTGTATCCCTTGCCATTAATGTGGTACCCAGAACATGGGAAATGCTCAACATATATTTGTGGGTATATGGATGGATAGGATGAATGCAGGTTTAAAGGGGAAAGTGGCTTTTGAGCTGATATTTAAGGATACATAGTATTTCAATGGCTGGAGGGATTTCAAATGGAGTGTGGAAATCCCTGGAGGCAGTGCAGTTCAGGGTGGATGTGAGTTATTAGTGAACCTATAAAGAGAAATAAGAACTGTGGATTCAGGTTAGGTGCCAGAGGGCTGTAAATGACAAATTTGTAAGTTTGAACTTTATTTGGAAAGGATAGCCCTTTAGAAAAGATTTTTGAGGTGAAAACAACTGATTCAAACTTTATACTCTAAAAAGAGTTGTCTGGAGCTTTATATAAATTGACTTTGACAAATAAGAGACAGGAGGCAGGCAGATAAGTAATCATGCTGTTGCAAGAGCCCAAGCAAGAGGTAACGAGGTCCAAACTTTCTATCTTTACATCTGACACAGGGCTTAGCAGAGCTCCTTGCTCATGGTAAGTGCAGATGAAATGTCTTGTCCAAATAAAAGGATGAAAAATGAATGAAATTAATGTAATAGAGTCGACGTTTAGGTGTGAGGCAGTCTAATAATGGCCTGTTGTTCTTATTGGTAAAGAGAGAGAGACTGGCTGAGGGACCAATCACAGTTTGCTGTGGCACAGAGAGATTAGAAAAGCCTGCCTTCCTTGTTGCTAAGTCTGGCTTCATGAAAATATGTCAGCGTCTCCTGTTTCCAACCAGTTAGCTCCACTGCAAAGATGCACTTGGTCAAGCTGGAGGAGGGCACCAACTTTATTTTATGACTAGTCAAAGAAGAACCAATCACAGCCAGCATTTATTGGGCACTTAAGGTATCAGAAATAGCTTTGTGAATTTTAATGTTTTATCTCATTTAGTCCTCATTGCAATGCTCTGAGGATTGTACGATTATTTTCCTGATTTAACAAATGAAGAAACCAAAGCATATAAAGGTTGAATATTTTTCCTAAGGTTGCGGAGTTGAGATTTGAATTAGGTAGTCTAACTTCAATCCCACTCTTAACCTAATGCTAAAAAAGACAGATGGTGAAATGTGATTGAAGCCTTCATAGCTTGGTACTAAGAAGCTTTTGAAATATTAACCATTTCCCTATTCCTCTGATTCTCCAGTCCAGCCAGTCACCATATCATTTCTCACTCTTTTCCACCTCGGGTCTTTCATGAATTTTGTTTTGATGGGTTATGAGTACCCTGCTGTTTCCTTCTGGTTATTTCATGTTGAGTTCTCCAAGAAGCCTCTTCTGACTAGCTCCTGGCCATTCTGGTCCCTAACTTGTTCTGTCCTCAAAGTTTATAGGAAGCAGGATGGTAGAGGCTCTAAAGTAGCTTGGCTTTGGTGCCAGACAAAGCTGTGTTTAGATCACATTAGCCATTTATTAACCATGTGACAAAATATTTAACCTCAACACACCAGTTTCATAACTTATAAAGTGGGAATAATATTTACCATGCAGTTTTCTGTGAGTTATTAGTGAACCTATAACGAGAAATAAGAACTGTGGATTTATTTAAACAAGATGATGCACGTTTAGTACCCAGTACAGAGTGGGAGCTCCCTCCAACCTCTCCCATGACTCACATACTCACTGCATTGTTTAAAAAAATGTTTCCTGTGGGCCTCCTATGTGAGGATAATAGTAGGCATAAAACAGGGATGCTATTGGTCATAGGAAGGATGGGTGTTTGTTTTTTTGTTTGTTTGAATCAAATGAAACACCAAGTACAAAAAATAGCAGTCCCATTTCCCATTCTTATGTCTTAATTCCAACCACTATCAGTCTTTTTCATTGTTTGTACTGTTATTTACTTCCAAATGTTTTTTCACTGCTATTTCTTAGTTTATTAGTATTTTACATTACCTATTGACTCCCTCTGGTAATGAGACTGTAATCTCTTTCACACACCTCCTCTACTTTCTTCCCTCCCATTCTTCCATTATAGTGATATTATAATTTTTGGCTAAATCAATATTTGGAATTATGGTATCATGATAATATAAGTATTGTTTACTATGGAGCCAGGCAGTCTACTGAATTATATTTTCTTTGTATACAAAAGTTTGATTTCTTGGAGTTAACAGGTGCTTTTTGAAAAACAAACTTTTGATTTTGGAATAATTTTAGATTTCCAGAAAAGTTGCAAAGATAGTAAAGAGCGTTTCTCTATACCTTTCACCTGGTTTCCACTAATATCGTCTTAAATTATCCTGGTACACTGTCAGTATTAAGAAACCAACATTGGCACATTACTAATAACTCCAAACTTTATTAGGGTTTCAACAGTTTTTCCACTAGTGTCTTTTTTCACTTCCAGAATTCCATCTGAGGTGCCACATTGCATTGTTGTCATGTACCGTTAGTTCCATCATGTCTGTTACAGCTTCTCAGTCTTTCCTTGCTTTTCATGACCTTGACAGTTTTGAGAAGTATGGGTTAGATGTTTTATAAAATGTCCCTCAATATGAATTTGGTTAAATTTTAAAGATTGGAGTTATGGGTTTTTGAGACAAACAGATTCAGAGATAGAGTGCCCTTTTCATCATATTAATGGATACATAACACATCAACATGAATTATCACTGGTGGTGCTAACCTCGATCACCTGCCCAAGGAAGTATTTACCAGTATTTTCCAGTATGAAGTTACTATCCCTGCTCTCTATAATCCACTCTTTGGAAGTAAATCACAAGGTTTGGCTCATATTCACAGAGGGGCGTAACTAGGCTTCATCTCTTGAAACTAGGCTTTATCTTCTTGAGGGAGATATCTACATAAGTTATTCGGGTTTTTTCTTAAAGAAGACCTGTCTCTTCTATTTATTTACTTATTTATTTACATCAGGATGAATTCATAGGTATTTATTTTATATGTTAGATTATATCATATACTGGGTTATTTGTTTTGTTCAAATCATTCCAACTTTGGCCATTGGGAGGATTTCTTTCAGGCTGACTCCTGCATCTCTTTGACATGATCCCATGCTTATGTTTTTTGAGTATTTTCCTACTTTCTGCCACTACAAAATGCTCAAGTCTCTTCTTATATAATTTTCCCTTCTTGGCCTTAGCATCAGCCATTTCTCTAAGAGTTTCAGTTCCTTTTAACGGGGAATGGTATTTAGAAATCATTACCTGAATATGGGTTGTTTTATTTTTATTGCTTCGTTTTCTATGTGTCTGTCATTGATTTTTCCTAAGTGCTCCAGTGGATCTGCCAACTGCCTTTTATTTACAAAAGCTGAAACAATCATATAAGCTGTCAGTTCCATTTCCGCTGAGATACCAGTCTCCTAGAGTCATCTATCCTCTTGATTACACTTGCCCTTTATTCCAGGCCTGCTTCACTGCTGTCTTCCTGGACTTTCCTCCTCTGTCAAATAGGACTTTTCTTTGTTATTAAATTATAATAGAACTTCCATATCCTGGATCCCAAATCTCACTTTGTTTTGGTTTGACTGGAGTGTGCATTCATATGCTGGATAGCATACTTGGTAGATATACCTCAAAAAGTATGGAGGAGATCAAAGTTTTGACCTGTAGGTCTGAAAACGTGTTTATCCTATCCTCACATAGATGGATAGATTGGTTGTGCATCTGAGTGTTTAAGGCACTATTGTATTATTACATTTTCCTCTATCTCTAGCAGTTGTTGAACTAAAGTCATTGCAGTATTCATGTAGCTTTTTTTCCTCTGCCAATGCTTCTGAATTTTCTTGATTACATACATTTTTCATTCATAGCATTGTTTTTTTTTTTCTATCTATAATAAAGCACAGATGGAGTGTTCTAACCTAGAGGCTCATGTCTTTCAGTTTAAGAAGTTGTATATTTTTGATGAAGGGGGCCAAGATGGTGGAGCAACATGAAGTTTTTTGTGTCTCTTGTCACTGAAATGCAGCTAGATGAACACTAAACCATCATGAACACCTAGAAAATTGATCTGAGGATTAACACAGCAATCTGCATAACTTGAACCACAGAACTCAGCATGTACACAGCTCAGAGAGGTGAACTTGGGGAGAAAGAAGCCACAGAGGGTAGGGAGCTATTTTTGTTTGCAGAGAGAGGATGGAGACAGGGAGGGGGGAAGTATAGGAAAAGTGCCCCCCTCAAAAGGAGCTGGAGAGAAAGAGAAAGAGTGGAAACACCCATAAGGGACTTAACAAGCAAGGGAGAAAGGAGAAAGGAGAAAGGAGAAAGGAGAGGGTTTGGATACCCTTAAGACTCTATGAACAGGGGAGTGCGGAGTCTGAAACTCTGCAGCTCAATACCTGGTGGAGCTCTGGTGGGAAGGGCGAATTTCCAGGAGAATACAGTGAGGTCTGAGGGGCCCTCAGGTCACATGGAGACAGGCGGTTCCCCTGATGAGAGGACATCTGGTAGAGGCTGTGCAGCTTCCCCACAGGCAAAGGTCACAGCGGACCTGGGAGAACAGCCATATTTGCTGGTGTTGGAATAAGGACATTAAGGGGCAGTGAAGCCTGGCACCAGATGTGTGTTGTGGTTTATCATAACCCCCCAAAATGCTGCTGCTACAGAGTCCTGTGAACTTTTTCTGGGGTGGGCTGCCACCCGGCTGCAGTCTCTTGGCATCTGCAGCAGCTGGTTGTGTGAATGTTCCTGAGGGTGGGCCGGTATCCAGCCATTGCTTGGCAAGCCTCCCCGAGAGGGTCTGAGTGGGTCAGAGTCACAGGGCCCTCAGAAGTGAGGGGTTTGGAAACACAGCCCCATCTGAGATAAAACTTGGGAGGGAGGTGCCGCCTGGCAGGCTGATGACTTTGTTGGGGACAGGGTAGAAGTGGGGAGTGGATAGAGACCAGAGACAAAGGAGGGGTTCTTGATTGCCAGTCAGCAGGAGCACAGAGTTCTGATATCAGAGAACTGGGTAGCTGGGTGATGCCATTTTCACCCCTCCCATGCATGTGCATACACACCTACAAGCACCACAATGACCTACCCCAGTAAGCTAAGCAGCAGCATCTAATGGAGAACAGAGCATCTACACCAAGCCCCATCCAGCTGCACCAACCGCTCTCTAGATGAACACCAGAAGTCTGTCCACCTGCTTAGTTTATGTACTATAAAGTGCTTCATAGTTTGACTTCTAGGGGAAACTGGATGTAATTTCAATTATATTCCATTCTGTTCACTGATCTATTTAATTTTTTCCCTTTTCTTTTCTTATTCATGAACAAAGAAAGAGAAAAAAATCATTATTTTCCATTTTTATAAAAAAAATTTTTTCTTCGGGGCGCCTGGGTGGCTCAGTCAGTTAAGCATCTCACTTTGGCTCAGGTCATGATCTCACGGTCTGTGAGTTCAAGCCCCGTGTTGGGCTCTGTGCTGATATCTCAGAGCCCAGAGCTTACTTCGGATTCTGTGTCTCCCTCTCTCTCTGCCCCTCCCCTGCTCATGCTCTGTCTCTGTCTCAAAAATAAATAAAACATTAAAAAAAATTAAAAAAAAATTTTTTTCTTAAAATTTTTCTACTATATTTTTTATTTTTTGTTAATTTTTTTCATTCTATTTTACTTTCATCATTTCATTTTGTTCTACTTTATTGTATTCATTTTTTAAGTTTTCAAATGTTTTCCTTTTCTTTCTTTCTTTCTTTCTTTCTTTCTTTCTTTCTTTCTTTCTTTCTTCTCTCTTTTTTTTTTTTTTACTTGTTTTCTCAAATCTATCAGGCTTCTTTCAACAACCAGACCAAACACACCTAGGATCTAGCAACCTTTATTTGATTTTTTGTACTGTTTTTAATTGTTTAATTTTAATTTTTACTTTGTTAATTCTTTTTCTTTCTGCAAAATGATAAAACAGTGGAATTCACCCCAAAAGAAAGAACAGGAAAAAATGACAGCCAGGGACTTAATCAGCACAGATACAGGAAAGATATCTGAACCAGAATTTAGAATCACGATAGTAAGTATACAAGCTGGGGTTGAAAAAAAACATAGAATTCCTTTCTGTGGAGATAAAAGAAGTAAAATCTAGACAGAACAAAATTAAAAATATTGTAACTGAGATGCAATCTCGAATGGCTGCCATGGCAGCAAGGATGGAGGCAGCAGAGCAGTGAATCAGTGATATAGAGGACAAACTTATGGAGAATAATGAAGCAGACAAAAAGAAGGAAACTAAGGCAAAAGAGCACAATATAAGAAATAGAGAACTCAGTGACTCATTAAAAAGCAATAACATCTGAATCATGGTCCCAGAATATGAGAGAGAAAAAGGGATGGAAGATTTATGTGAGTAAGTCACAGCAGAAAACTTTCCTAACCTGGGGAAAGACAGAGACTTCAACATCCAAGAAGCACAGAAAACTCCCATTAGATTCTACAAAAGCCGACCATCAACAAGGCATATCATAGTCAAATTCACAAAATACAAAGACAAGGAAAGAATCATGAAAACAGCAAGGGGGGAAAAAAGTCCTTAACCTACAGGGGAATCAGGTCAGGTTCGCAGCAGACCTATCCACAGAAACTTGGGAGGCCAGAAAGGAGTGACAGGATATATTCAGTGTGCTGAATCAGAAAAATATGCAGCCAAGAATTCTTTATCGAGCAAGGTTGTCATTCAAAATAGAAGAAGACATAAAAAGTTTCTGAGACAAACAGAAACTAAAGGAGTTTGTAACCACTAAACCAGCCCTACAAGAAATTTTAAGGGGACTCTCTGAGGGGAGAAAAGATGAAACAAAACAAAAAAGACCAAAAGCAACAAAGATGAGAAAGGACGAGAGAACACCATCAGAAACTCCACCTCTACAGGCAACACAATGGCAATAAATGCATATCTTTCAATACTCACTCTAAATGTCAAGGACTAAACGCTCCAATCAAAAGACATAGCATAACAGAATGGATAAGAAAACAAGTTCCATCTATATGCTGTTTACAAGAGACCCGTTTTCCACCTAAAGATACCTTCAGATTGAAAGGGAATGGAGAATCATCTATCATGCTAATAGTCGCCAAAGGAAGCCAGAGTAGCCATGCTCTTATCAAACAATCTAGATTTTAAAATAAAGACTCTAACAAGAGATGAAGAAGGGTATTATGTCATAAGTAAGGGGTCTATCCATCAAGAAGACCTTATAACTGTAAACATTTATGCCCCCAATGTCAACACCCAAATATAGAAATCAATTAATCACAAACATACAGAAACTCATTGATAATAATACCATAATAGTAGGGGACTTCAACACCCCACTTATGTCAAGGGGCAGATTATTTAAACAGAAAATCAATAAGGAAACAATGACTTTGAATGACACACTGGATTGGATGGACTTAACAGATGTATTCAGAACATTTTGTCCTAAAGCAGCAGAATACACATTCATCTTGAGTGCACACGGAACTTTCCCCAGAATAGATCACATACTGGGATACAAATAAGCCCTCAAAAAGTAGAAAAAGGGGCGCCTGGGTGGCGCAGTCGGTTAAGCGTCCGACTTCAGCCAGGTCACGATCTCGCGGTCTGGGAGTTCGAGCCCCGCGTCGGGCTCTGGGCTGATGGCTCGGAGCCTGGAGCCTGTTTCCGATTCTGTGTCTCCCTCTCTCTCTGCCCCTCCCCCATTCATGCTCTGTCTCTCTCTGTCCCAAAAATGAATAAACGTTGAAAAAGTAGAAAAAGATTGAGATCATACTGTGCATACTTTCAGACCACAACACTACAAAACTCAAAATCAACCACAAGAAAAAATTGGGAAAGACAACAAATACTTGAAGACTAAAGAACATCCTACTAAAGAATGAATGGGCTAAGCAAGAAATCAAAGAGGAAATTAAAAAGTACATGGAAGCCAATGAAAATGATACAGCCCAAAACTTCTGGATGCCGCAAAGATGGTCATAAGAGGGAAGTATATAGCAATCCAGGCCTTCCTGAAGAAGGAAGAAAGGTCTCAGATACACAACCTAACCTTACACCTTTAAGAGCTGGAAAAAGAACAGCAAATAAAACCCCAAACCAGCAGAAGATGGGAAATAATAAAGATTAGAACAGAAATCAATGCCATTGAAATAAAAAAACAACAACAGTAGAACAGATCAATGAAACCAGAAACTGTTTCTTTTAATGAATTAACAAAATTGGTAAACCCCTGGCCAGTTTGATCAAAATGAAAAAGTAAAGGACCCAAATAAATAAAATCAACAACGAAAGAGGAGAGATCACAACCAACACTGCATAAATGCAAACAATAATAAGAGAATATTATGAGCAATTTTATGCCAATAAATTAAGCAATCTGGGAGAAATGGACAAATTCCTAGAAATGTGTAAACCACCAAAACTGAAACAAGAAGAAATAGAAAATTTGAACAGACCCATAACCAGTAAAGAAATTGAATTAGTAATCAAAAATCTCCCAAAAAACAAGAGTCCAGGGCCAGATGGCTTTCCTGGGGAATTCTACCAAACATTTAAGGAAGAGTTAACACATATTTCTTTGAAGCTCTTCCAAAAAAAATAGAAATGGAAGAAAAACTTCCAAACTCTTTCTATGAAGTCAACATTACCTTGATTCCAAAACCAGATGAAGACCCCACTAAAAAGGAGAACTATAGACCAATTTCCCTGATGAACGTGGATGCAAAAACCCTCAACAAGGTAGTATCCAACCGGATCCAACCGGACCCCACTAAAAAGCAGAACTATAGACCAATTTCCCTGATGAACGTGGATGCAAAAACCCTCAACAAGGTAGTAGCCAACCGGATCCAACAATACCTTAAAAGAATTATTCACGACAAAGCGGGATTTATACCTGGGATGCAGGGCTGGTTCAGTATCTGCAAAACAATCAATGTGAGACATCACATCAATAAAAGAAAGGACAAGAACCACATGATCCTCTCAACAGATGCAGAGAAAGCATTTGACAAAATACAGCATCCTTTCTTGATAAAAACCCTCAAGAAAGTAGAGATAGAAGGATCATATCTCAAGATCATAAAAGCCATATATGAAAGACCCACCGCTAACATCATCCTCAATGGGGAAAAACTGAGAGCTTTCCCTCTAAGGTCAGGAACATGACAGGGATGTCCACTCTTGCCACTGTTGGAAGTCCTAATCTCAGCCGTCAAACAACACAAAGGAATAAAAGCCATCCAAATTGGCAAGGAGGAAGTCAAACTTTCACGTCTTTGTAGAGAACATGATACTCTATGCAGAAAACCCAAAAGATTCCACCAAAAAATTGCTAGAACTGATCCATGAATTCAGCAAAGTCACAGGATAAAATCAACGCACAGAAATCGGTTGCATTTCTATACACCAATAATGACACAACAGAAAGAGAAGTCAAGGAATTGATCCCATTTACAATTGCACCAAACACCATAAAATACCTAAGAATAAACCTAACCAAAGAAGTGAAAAATGTATACATGGAAAATTATAGCAAGCTTATGAAAGAAACTGAAGACACAAAAAAAAATGGAAAAATATTCCATGCTCATGTATTGGAATAACAAATATTGTTATAATGTTGATACTACCCAAAGCAACCTACATATTGAATCTAATCCCTATAAAAATAACACCAGCATTCTTCACAGAGCTAGAACAAACAATCCCAAAATTTGTATGGAACCAGAAAAGACCCCAAATAGCCAAAGCAATCCTGAAAAAGAAAACCAAAACTGGAGGCATCACAGTCCCAGACTTCAAGCTATACTACAAAGCTGTAATCATCAAGACAGTATGGTACTGGCACAAAAACAGACATTCACATCAGTGGAACAGAATATAGAACCCAGAAATGGGCCCACAAATGTATGGCTAACTTCTCTTTGACAAAGCAGGAAAGAATTTCCAATGGAATAAAGACAGTCTCTTAAGCAAATGGTGTTGGGAAAACTGGACAGTGACATGCAGAAAAATGAACTTGGATCACTTTCTTACACCATACAGAAAAATAAACTCAAAATGGATGAAAGAGCCTAATGTAAGACAGGAAAGCCATCAAAATCCTTGAGGAGAAGGCAGGCAAAAACTTCTTTGACCTTGGCTGCAGCAGCTTCTTATTCAACATGTGTCTTGTCTGGAGGTAAGGGAAACAAAAGCAAAAATGAACTATTGGGACCTAATCAAGATTAAAAGCTTGTGCACAGTGAAGGAAACAATCAGCAAAACTAAAAGGCAACTAACGGAATGGGAGAAGATATTTGCAAATGACATATCAGATAAAGGGTTCGTATCCAAAACCTAGAAAGAACTTAATCAAACTCAACACCAGAAAACAAATAATCCAGTGAAGAAATGGGCAAAAGACATGAATAGACACTTTTCCAAAGAAGACATCCAGATGGCTAACAGACACATGAAAAAATGCTCAACATCACTCATCATCAGGGAAATACAAATTAAAACCACAATAAGATACCACCTCAAACCATTCAGAATGGCTGAAATTAACAACTCAGGCAACATAGATGTTGGCGAGGATGCAGAGAAAGAGGATCTTTTTATGCACTGCTGGGGGGAATGCAAACTGGTGCAGCCACTCTGGAAAACATTATGGAGGTTCCTCAAAAAGTTAAAAATAGAACTATCCTACGACCCTGCAATTGCATTACTAGGTATTTATCCAAGGGACACAGGTGTGCTGGTTTGAAGGGGCACATGAACCCCAATGTTTATAGCAGCGCTATTGACAATAGCCAAAGTATGGAAAGAGACCAAATGCCCATCAAAGGATGAATGGATAAATAAGCTGTGGTATATATATAGAATGGAGTATACTTGGTAATCAAAAAGAATTAAATCTTGCCATTTGCAACAATGTGATGCAACTGGAGGGTATTACACTAAGCTAAATAAGTCAGTCAGAGAAAGACAAATATCATATGAATTCACTCATGTGGAATTTAAGATACAAAACAGATGAACATAAGGGAAGGGAAGCAAAAATAAAAACAGGGAGGAGAACAAAACATAAGAGACTCTTAAATACAGAGAACAAACTGTAGGTTGCTAGAGGGGTTGTGGGAGGAGGGATGGGCTAAATGGGTAAGGGGAATTAGGGAAGACACTTGTGGGGATGAGCACTGAGTGTTTATACATAAGGGATGAATCACTGAAACCTACTCCTGAAATCATTATTGCACTACATGATAGCTAACTTGGATGTAAATTATAAATAAATAAATAAATAAATAAATAAATAAATAAATAAAGTTGTATATTTTTGTTTGATAATTTTATCCCCCTCCTTTTCTGTCTCCTGTTTCTTTGGAGCTACTATTAGTTGACTGTTATTCCTGAACTTGTTAATTTTCTTTCCACTATTGCCTTTTCTTTTGACTAATAATTCCCTTCTTTTCTAAGATATATATATATTTTTTAAATGTTTTTTTTTCAACGTTTATTTATCTTTTTGGGACAGAGAGAGACAGAGCATGAACGGGGGAGGGGCAGAGAGAGAGGGAGATGCAGAATCGGAAGCAGGCTCCGGGCTCCGAGCCGTCAGCCCAGAGCCCGACGCGGGGCTCGAACTCCCGGGCCGCGAGATCGTGACCTGAGCTGAAGTCGGACGCTTAACCGACTGCGCCACCCAGGCGCCCCTCTAAGATATTTTCTTGACCTTATGTTCCAGTAGTTATTTTTAGTTATCCTACTCACTTTCTTAAAAATTCCTTTCAAGTGTTCTATTTCCCTTTCGTTCACTTAGTTCCCATTTTCATGGCATCCTGTTTTTGTTTTACAGAGGCATTATATTTTCTCTCTAAGGCTACTGATGGTAATGTATCATTCTCCCATCACTCTAGATAGGTAGATTGTTCCTACACAGAACTCCAAGTTAAATCACTTTCTCTCAACATTTTTAAGGCATTAGGCATCCTTGTATAGCTTCAAGGGTTATTGTTGAGAAGTCTGAGATTATTCTGATTTCCAATTCCTTGTAAGTTATCTAGATTTCCCCTTTCTACTAGACTCCTTTCTTTATATCCGGCATTCTGAAATTTCATGATTATATGCCTTTTTCAGCCATAGCACAAGGCACATGTCAGTGCTTCAATTTGAATACGTATTCTATCAGTGGATTAACCAGTGGAGGTTAATAATTCCTAACATTTACCGAGTGCCTATTATGAGCCAGATACTGCGTTAAGTGTATCCTTTAACTGACACACACCCCAAACAATTGTATGATATAGATATTATTATTATTTTAAAGAGGAATAAACTGAGGTACAAAAAGTTATGTAACATATCAAAGGTAAGGTAAATGAGCAAGACGAGCTTTCTGAGTGTGATGATGTAGTGGTTATAGCCACTATCAGATTTAGAGTCTCATCATCATGGAAGTGATCATCTCACCAAGATGACTTTTCAGATCTTTATGTGAATATGTGATATGTGAATTCTACAGTTTAATTCTCAGATGTTAATTTTAATGCTGATATCTTTGCAAAGGGAGTATGTGAGGTGGGGTGGGGGGCACCATGTAATAGGAAACTTTAAATTTGAAGCAAATATTAATGAAAAATCACTGTATCTTTGGGGAAAAATTAAAATGTGAATTTTCTTTTTCAAAAAGATTATGTTCAAACACCTAAAACTGTCTCATCTCAGGAAGCCTGCTGGCACCAAGAGCAGTAGCTGGTGGTGACGAGAGAAGTATGCACAGTTTTACCTCTGTCTTGCTTCTTAAGTGAGCCCTCTGTTGGAAGCACCTTAACATGGCTACTCACAAAAGTTGTACCAGCAACACAACAGCCAGTCGGAGAGTGATTCAGATATCTATTGAGACATTTTTTTTCAGGGGTCCTGATATATATGTGTAAATTAATCTCTGGGAAGATGATCCTTTTAGATGTTAAGGATTCTATGGAGAAGAGATCCAGGAAGAAGATTGGAAAGCAAACATTTCAGTCAAGGGGTGACTGGCCTTCCTGAGTAAAGCTTTTTGAATGTAAGTCAAAATTACTAGGAAGTTAATAGTACTTCTTTAGAATAACCTTTGGAATTATCCAAAATAAGCATTTAGACACAGGCACTTAATTCTGAGTAATTAATGTCTGTCTATATAACCCAGCAACTTAATGAGCTGGGGTGTAGCAGGGGCACACTGAGTCACTGGAGAACCCCAGAGGGCTGGCTGTGAAAAGAGACCCTCAGCTTGCCAGGGTTTTTGGTAATAACTGGAACATTTTTATAGGCGCATCATTATTGAGTTCCAGCCTAAAGGCATATTGGCTCTAGGCAAGGTTTCATGTACCCTATTATATTGCAGATACAAATGCATCTCTAGATTAATTGTGACAGTCAACTCCTTCATCTTCTATGGGCAAAAATTTTGAAAGCATAATTCTCTGTAGTAAATTAGCCTTGAGCTGAAAGATAGATTTGGCCTAAAAACCAAAATCATCAAGTAGATAATCTTTGATGCCTCACTTTGTGGCCCTTTTCTCTCCCTTTTAAATCATCTTTTGGCAGACTCTCCAGCCTCCAGTATTTTCATCCTGATCTTGGTCCCTCTCAAGAGAAATGCTTTAATAGTTTACCAATAACAATTGCCTAATTAGTATTACATCATGATATTCTACCCAAGAGTATATGGATTTAAGAAGAAGCTTTGTAGGAAAGGAATCCAAAGAAATGATGTGTGGTAAAATTCCATATTCATTCATGGGACATTAATTACTGTTCAGATGCTAAGAAAACAAGGATTAATAAGACGTGGTTCTAACCTTTGAGACTTCCACTGTCCAGTAGGAGAGACAGAAACATACAAAAACTAATTATGTAATAGAATATGATGAGTTTTAATCATGGAAACAAGATAATGGGTTGATTTATTGTATTTGGAGTAGGAGGCTGAATTGAATAGAGGAAATCATGAGAGACTTCATGTAGAAAGTGACAGTCGAGATAAATAATCTATGGTAATAAATAATGGGGGAATTTTAAGCACCCAATACATTTAAAGGGTGAAGCTGATTGTCTTCCAAGAGGGGAAAGAATTTTGAGCCTCAGGACTCCCTTGGACCCTACTGAATCATGCTGGGTAGAAGAACCCTTATTCTGCCTGCCTTGAACAGCACCAAGAGCAGCAAAACCTGCAGCCGACAGCAGAGCCAGAAATGACAAAGAGCAGGAGGTGTTTTACTTAGCTCTCTCTAAGGGAAACAGCAATGTCCATAACAGTTAAAAAAAAAAAAAAAAAACTGCTGGGAAGGCTACTCTACGCCCTCATAAGTCCAGATTTATTAAGTGCATTAAAATGGTGCTGCCAAAAGGAAATAACTGGAGAATTTTCTGGAGCCAAGGCGGGCAGAATATGCAGTGATGAGAAGTTGGAAAGCAGCATTATCATTTTCCAGACTGGATTTCACTTTGTTCCACTTCAACCAATGGCCACCTTGGTCCAACACAAAATTTAAAACAAGACCATAGCGTGCCTTTGTTCCAAATGAGAAGATGGAAAATAACACATACAATAGAAGTAAGGAAATCCTTCTGCAAGCTTCCTTGGCAGGAAAAGGTGCTAGGGCAGGGCCGGGGAAAGGTGGAGGAGTAAAGAAGGAAAAAGACTGGAACCAGTGGCTTTTAACATTTTACACTGAGGCTTTGTGTGATGGTTGTGTACATTGTTGAAAAGCACAATGGTCAGTTATTCCTTACATCAGAATTGACTGTTTACTTGGCTAATTATTTTAGTAATCTGAGGACCCCCTCCTGTGGTTGAAGCAACACTAAGTAGGAACAAAATGATGGAAGTGGGTTCCAACAGAAAGGTAAGGCTGTGAACTTGAGCTTCTTAGTTTGAGACATATGGGCTATATCTATAGGAGAGCAAATGTGGAATCTAAAATGGTTTATCTGCAGTTTTTGGCTATTATAACTACTAAACACAGAGGCTGTACAGATGACCTGGCTTTTTTGGACTGAAGATGGTTGAAGAAGTTAAAGAAGTTTCTGAGGAAAGAAAATTATTGCTCACAAATTTGGCTTATGTACCTATCTATGCTTGCCAAAGCCAAGCATAAATTATTTTCTATTAGCAATTGTTTTGTCCAATATATTCCTTATGTTAAGTTCTCCAAGATGGCTTCATTCACTAAACAAATGTCTTTTTGAGCATCCACTACATTCAAGCACTACTTTTACTACTTAAGATGGTACAAATATAACTTATAGGTGCATTTTGTTTTCAAGAAGATTAGTGTATAATAGAGGAAATAAGTATAGAGCAAGGCAGAAAGTGACAAGTGCTTTGAAAAGAGTATAGTTACTGTGCTACCAACATTCAGAAGAGATTTACTTTACTTGTGAAGTTCAGTAGAGACTTTGTGGGTAAAAAAGGGCTAAATTTGGCCTTCAGTGAGCCTAAATGCATACAGATGGAGTTGAGTAGGAAGGTCATTTCAGTGGAACCTAGATGCTATGAGTAAAGGCAAAGACACAGGAAAGCTCAAGGTGAGACAGAAATGATGAGTAGATAGTGACTTCCTGGGAGGAGTCATCCAGGGAAATAGTGGGAGCTAAGTAAGGTGAGGAAGAATGCCAACAGGCTGTAGAGGGCTTTGAACACTAGGTGAGAGAATTTAAACATTTTTTTCAAGTCAGTTGGAAGAAGTCGATGTATTTTTCTTAATTTAAATTTTTAAAATTTTATTGTGCTAAGAACACAACATGAGATTCACTTTCTTAATAAATTTTAAGTGTATAATATTGTATTAACTATAGGTCTAATGTTGTACAGATCTCTAGAACTTGCTCATCTTGCACTTCTGAAAATTATGCCCATTGATTAGTACCTCCCCATTTCTCCCTCCCTACTACCCCCTGGAAACCACTATTCTATTTTCTTCATCTGTTTGACTCTTTTAGATACATCATATATGTGTAAAAGTGCAGTTTTGTCCTGCTGTGATCAACTTATTTCATTCGGCGTATAATTTCCTCCAGGTTCATCCATTGTGTCACATATTGCAGGATTTCCTTCTTTTTAAAGGTTGGATAATATCCCATTGTATGTATATAGCTTATTTTCTTTATACATTCATCTACCATTGAACATTTGGTTATTTTCACACCTTGACTATTGTGAATGGTGCCACAATGAACATTGGAGTGCTAGTATCTGTTCAAATCATGATTTAATTTCTTTTGCATAAATACCCAGAAGTGGGACTGCTGGATCATATGGAAGTTCAATCTCTCTCTCTCTCTCTCCCCCACCCTTCCCCACCCCTCATTCTCTATTTGAATTCTGCTACTATTGGGTGGAATGTTCTGCATGTTTGTTAGGGTCCATTTGGTCTACAGTGTTGTTCAAGTCTGCTGTTTGTTGTTGTTGTTGTTGTTGGTGGTGGTGGTGGTGATTTTCTGTTTGGTTCTTTTATCCCTATTAAAGGTGGGGTATTGAAGTCTCCTACTGTTATTGTATTGCTGTTTATTTCTCCCTTCAGTTCTGTCATGTTTGCCTTATATCTTTAGGTGCTCTGATATTGGGTGCATGTATATTTATAATTTTTATATCTTACTGATGAACTGGCCCTTTTACCATTACATAATGTCCTTTTTCTATCTGTTGTGACAAGTTTTGACTTAGTGTATTGTGTCTGATATAAGAATATAAGAATGTCTGTTCTCTTTTGGTTACTATTTGCATGGAATACCTCTTCTTATCTCTTCACTTTAAGCCTATGTGTGTCTTTATTTATGTGTTTAGAAATATATAACTACCTTGTAGACAGTATAGTTGTACCTTATTTTTTTTTTTTTTTAATTTTTTTTTTCAACCTTTATTTATTTTTGGGACACAGAGAGACAGAGCATGAACGGGGGAGGGGCAGAGAGAGAGGGAGACACAGAATCGGAAACAGGCTCCAGGCTCTGAGCCATCAGCCCAGAGCCCGACGCGGGGCTCGAACTCACGGACCGCGAGATCGTGACCTGGCTGAAGTCGGACGCTTAACCGACTGCGCCACCCAGGCGCCCCTAGTTGTACCTTATTTTTATAATTCGTTCAGCCACTCTACATCTTTTACTTTGGGAGTTTAATCCATTTTCATTTAAAGTAATTATTGATAGGGAAGAATATACTATTGTCATTTTTGTTCATTGTTTTTTGTCTTATAGTTCTTTTGTTTTTTCCTGTCTTGATGCTTTTCTTCGTGTTTTGCTGATATTTTGTATTTTATATGCTTTTATTCCTCTTTTTCTTTTGTATAACATCTATAGGTATTTTCTTTGTGGTTACCATAGGGCCTACATAAAATGTAACAGTCTATCTAAAGCTGATATCAACTTAAATTCAATAGTAAACAAAAATTCTATACTTTACTAATATCCTTCTTATACTTTGTTATTGATGCTATAATTTATATCTGTTTCATATCATATATATGAAACATATCATATACTGTATATATTATATATCTATTAATATATTTTTAGTCAGTTATTTTTAACAATTTTTTCTTTTAACTTATATACTAGAATTGTCTTTTAACTCATACACTAGAATTACCCACCACCATTATAGTAATACAGTATTCTATATCTGTCTATATATATACTTTTGGCAACACATTTTATACTTTCTAATGCTACTATATTGCCCATTAGTGTTCTTTCTTTTTTTTTTTCAAGTTTTTTAAAAATTCTAGTTAGTTAACATACAATGTAATATTAGTTTCAGGAGTAGAAACTAACACCCAGTGCTCATCACAACAAGTACCATCCCTAATAGCCATCACCCATGTAGCCCATCCCCCACCCACCTCTCCTCCAGCAACCCTCAGTTTGTTCTCTATAGTTAAGAATCTATTTTATGGTTTGCCCCTCTCTTTTTCCCCTATGTTCATCTGTTTTGTTTCTTAAATTCCACATATGAGTGAAATCATATGGTATTTGTCTTTCTCTGACTTATTTCACTTAGTATAATATCCTCTAGCTCCATCCATGTTGTAGCAAATAGCAAGATTTCATTCTTCTTGATGGCTGAGTAATATTCCATTCATCTCTTTATCTATTCATCAGTCAATAGACATTTGCACCACTAGACTTGCCTTAGAAGAAATGCTAAAGGAAATTCTTCAACTTGAAATGAAAGGACAGTGTTAGGGTAAAGAATTTCCTTAAGCATTTCTTGTAAGACAGGTCTAGTAGTGATGAACTTCTTTAGCTTTTGTTGGTGAAAATCTTTATCACCTCTTCATTTTTTTTAGGGACAGTTTTGCCTGGTACAGTATTCTCAGTTGGCAGTTTTTTCCTTTCAGCACTTTGAATATATCATCCCATTCCCTCTGGCATGCAAGGTTTCTGCTGAAATACCCACTAATAATCTTATAGGATTTCCCTTGTGCTTAACAAGTTGCTTTTCTCTTGCTGCTTTCAAAATTTGCATTTTGTCTTTCTGTATCTTTTGACAATTTGATTATAATGTATCTCTGTGTGGATTCCTTTGGGTTCATTTTATTTGGGATCATTTGGGCTTCCTAAATCTGGATGTCCATTTCCTTCCCAAATTTGGGGTTTTCAGTGATTATTTCTTTGAATAATTTTATCCTTTTTCTTCCTCTTCTTCTCCTGGACTTCCATAATATGCATATTGGTCTTCTTGATGGACCAGAAGCTTCTTAAGTTTTATTCATTCTTTTTGCTCTCTGATTGGATATTTCAAATGAACTGTCTTTGAATTTGTTGAGTATTTTTTTCTGTGCTCTAGTCTGCTGTTGAACCTCTTTATTGAATTTTTCAGTTTAGTTACTTTATTCTTCACCTTCATGATTTCTGTTTGGTACTTTTTAATGTTTTTTAATCTCTTTCTTGAAATTTTCATTTTGTTTATAAATTGTTCTCCTGAGCCTCTTGAGAATTTTTATGATGATTATTTTGAATTTTCTGTCATATGTTTCATTAGAATCATTTTCTGGAGTTTTATTGTATTCCTTTGTTTGAATTGTGTTTCCCAGTTACCTCATTTTCCTTGATTCTGTGTTGGTATGTACATACTAGGAAAGTCTGCCATTTCTCCCAGTCTTCACACATTGGCCACGTACAGAAGACCTTCACCAATCAACCTGGCCAGAGCTTGTGTGGGCCTCTCAAATCTTCATGCTAGTCCAAACTGCCATCTTTGTTCTTAGTGGCCTCCAAACATCTAGATTACGTCTCTTGGGCAATCCCCAGAAGTCTGAATGTTTGATATATGGTCCAACTCTTTTCCTCCCCAGAGAGAAGTTGAGAGACTTTTTTCCCTCCCACCTGCTTGCTCTGTGCTGAGACAGGACTCCTCCTGTGGCAAGTGTCTGCTCCCTAGTTCAACCTACCATCTTTGTTCTCTGTAGCCCGCAAGAATCTAGCATTTACCAGGTCCCATCAATGCTGTAAGACAGGCAAGGTAAAATCCAGTCCCTGGGGAATCATCTACAAAATCTGAAATATCGGATATGCAATCTAACTCTTTGCCTTCTCAAGGAGAAGCTGGGAGCTGGGGTTTTCCTCCTGTTTATATTCCTCCTGATTATTGTTCTGAGTGTGGAAAGAGAGGGTGTCTTACATTTTCCTACCAGTTTTGATGTGGATGGTTTCACATTTGCCTGGGATGCAGGAACCTTTCAACTAGTTTCTGTATTTCTCACAGAGGGAATTGATCTGTGTACTGCTGTTGAATTGGTATGTTCATGAGGGAAAGGAGAGTTCAGGGCTTCCTATTCTGCTATCTTGCTGAAGTCATTCTCAAAGAGGTTTTTAATCAAGGTCGTTGATATAATCAAAGAGATGGTTTCTGAATATTTATCTGTCATGAATTTTATAGGTGTACTAGCAAGCACATTGATGCAGATGAGCCACAGGTAGGTGTGGCCACCAGAAAGGTTTTTTTCAAATTAAGGTCATAGAAAGTACCTCGGTTTCATTGGTCTTGATGTATGCTAATCATTAGAGACAATTTATGCAATGTATTTTTACTTCATCTTTCCTTCTTTCATCCATCCATCCAGTCAACATTATCTCGAAGAGATGAATACTCTTCTATGTGGTCAAAACAATATGTTCTCATTATCCTAATTCCTAAATCATGTAAAATGGATATATGATTTTCAGGAATTTAAAAACATAAGTAAAATAGTATCTGATTAATATGATTAAGCTGGAAGGCAAAATCAGGTGTCCCAGTTAAAAGTTTTCTCAATTTGAACAATTCAAATTAACCAGATAATGAATAGATCAACTCTGATTTTTGGCTATGGAGACTCCAGGTATATACCAAACAAAATGAAATGGAGAATTAAGGCAATTCAGTCTCCAAATTCTCTTCTTAAGAGAAACATAGAATGAAAAAAAATATATTTGAAGAGGTGAGGATTATGGATTGACTAAATTTAGCTAAATTAGTAATGTTTAATAATTACTTACAGAATTATGATTCCTTATTACGTTTTCCCCACGTAGGCATTACAAACAATAAAATGCTTATTTAGAGAATTTATGAGCTTTTAACCTACCTGATTTTCTAACTATGGAAATAGTCCTATGTTGTAACTGTCATTTGGTCCTTTATGGGTCAGTGGTCCTAGAATATCTCCTCATACCCATCCTCTAGCAAACTCCATCAATATGGCCAAGATCTTCATCTGAAATATCCCAGGATCAGGCTTTGAACATCTTCTCTTTTATAACACTTAACCTCCAAGTGATTTCATCTAGTTTCATAGTTTTAAACACCATCTATATTCTAATGACTCCCACATTTTTATCTCCAGTTTAAACCTCTGTGAAATCCAGAGCTGTAAATCCATTTGTCTACTTGACATCGCCACTTGGATGTCTAAAAGGCATTTCAACTATAACAAGTTCAGCTGTCTTTTTTTTCTTGAATTTTGCACTTCCATGCACTAAAAATATTGTACCTCCATTCATCCAAATGGTCAAAACTGTTGTCATCCTTGTTTCCTTTCTATCCCACTTTCAGTTCATTACCAGGTTCTCTCAGTTCCACCTTTAGACACTATCCAGAAGTCTTACCACTACTTCTACTGCTACCATCCTAGTTTAAGCCATTATCATATCTTTCTTGCCTGGATTACTGCAATGCTGTCACCGACTGATCTCTATGCTTTTTCCCTGGATCCCTTACAGTCTTTTTCAACTTAGTAGCCAGACTGATTTGCTCACATAGAATAGCTGTAGGCTTCTCATCTCTTTAATATAACTTTCTTCCTCTGCAGAGGCTACCTACCAGGCTCAGTTCTGGTTGACACATTAGGCCTGGATTGGTGTGGCTCTGTGCCCAGAGCAATCTGGTTTTATTCACCAACAGCAGTTTACAGTTTCATTTGTACCATTAGAGAAAAATGTCTGGAACTTCCCAAATAGCATAATGCTACAGCATATTAAAGGGCTGCAGCATTATCCTTTCAGAGCCCTCCATATGTGGGCAGCTAGAGTTTAATGACTCTTGGTCCATTTCATTGAGGCTAAGCTATGAGTTGGGTGGATAATTTCAGGAGGCCAAGTTTTGTTGCTCATTGGCTGTATTCACTTAGAATGCATTTGAATACTGTAATTTTCTATTAGCTGGTGTCTTACATCTGTAACATAGGATTATTAAACCTGTTTTTCTGACCACAATAACGTATGTCAGGAAGTTCTCCTGATATTTATTCCCGGGAGAGGTAAGATTGCATTTGCTTCTCATTCATCTCAGTAAACTATATAAATGGCAATTGTGGTGTTCTGTCCCACTGTACATACCCAGTTGTGTGGCTGCATGCTTTAACCATGGGAATATATCTGTATCTTTCATATTCAACAAGAGCATTTTCTATTTCGTTTTCAGAGTCCCTTGAGATATGGTGTCAGTTGTAGAACATGAAAGTCTGACAGGAGAGTATCAATCAATCAAATATTTACTGAGTGCTTACTAAGTGAAAGGCACTGTGCTAAGCTGGGTTTAAGCAGAGTATTAAGAGGAGTTGGAGGAAAAGTGTTCTTTTTTTTTTTTTTTTTAGAAACTCTCAGAGGTTCAATGTCAGACAGAGGAGAGAAAGCTGAGTAGAATAATACTTTTCCAGATTGTGCAAAATTGTGAATTAGCTGTTTTCACCTCCTTGTTTTTACTTATTTCTCTTTCTTGATTCCTTTTCCTTCATGTCTTTTCCTGTTTACCTAGGCCCTTTATACTCTCTCCTCTACACTACCCAGTACCAGCATTATTTTCTTAAGCTGTAGTTAGGCCTTTGGGGTGGGAGTGGGGTCCCATAATCACACTTACCCAAATGTCTCATTTCTTCAATGCCATCCCATTGAGTTACAACCTGCTCCCCTCATCTCATTAATATATTAATGATCAAAACCATTTAACTCATTTATTTACCAAGGTGATTTACATTTTAATAGGTATCTTATACATGACAATATTTACTTAAAAAAACCCCAAACCTCTAAATACTACATTAAAAACACTCTGGCAGATTAGAGGGGGTGAGATTTGTTTTTCAGGTAAGTGTGTATTTCTGGAATCCTTCAAATCACACTTCTGTTGGCAGCCACCTATTTTGTTCAGAGGTATAATTAACCGTATTCACTACTCATTTAGTTTTTTTTTTCCCATGGATTCAATTTGAAAGAAACTTGCAACTGCTTAAATTACCTAATTTCCCTTGCACATTTTCATTTAGCAGTTGTTGAAAAGGAAAAAAAAACACTTTGCATTTGAAACCCCAAGAAACCGAGTTGTTTTATTATTATTATTATTATTATTATTATTATTATTATTCATGTATTTGCAATGTATTTGTTGATGTACAGGTGATTATTTCTTTAGATTTTCAAAAATTGCATCTGTATTTCCCAACTCAAAAGAGTTCTCACATGAAGTTCATGCTGAAAAACTGATGGGACCCTAATATAGGTTTTAAAAGTATCGTGCTTTGCTCAAAATTCGTTATAGTTTTAGAAAAAGAAGAAAGGCTGAAGTAAAGTAGGCTAGCTACATGATGCATCAGGGTGAAGAGCCACATGGAAAGATGGTGGCCAGAGAACTTCCGGACTCCAGCAGCTTCAGTGAGGAAGCCCTGCTGATGTGTGTGTAGGTCCATCTTCCTCCAGATCTCTTGCGTGATGGACTGAGCTGTATAAGAAGTATGAAGGAAGAGGGACTCTACTTTCTTGACTGTGAAGGGAAATTCTGAGCTGTGGAAGGAGGAAAGGACAGCCTGGAACACAGGAACAGATAAGGTCCTCTCTAAAGAAGTAAGGAAACAAGGCATTATGAGTTTTGATGAAGTCTTAAAATGTTGAACTTTCATAGAAAGCTCTGAAGCCCAGAAACCTCAAAGAAATCCAGAAGCTGAAGGTAAGCAATACCAGGAATATAAGAAAAGGCTTCTCAGAGACAAGGCAAGGATAAAAGTTAAAAGTTAATCATAAGAAATTGCATAAGGAATATGAACACGACTAGATTGTATTTTCTTTCAGTCTTTCTTCCTTGTGGTCTGTTAGGTAGAATATTTTAAAATCATTTGAAAAATAACCAGCAGTTTTATAGAAGAAACACTACTAATTGGATTTTGTGTATTTTCCCCTTCTCTGGGTCATCCATCGTGGCAATGTTGGATCTAGACTCTCACTAACAGCAAAACCTGGCCCCTTACGGTGGCCTCAGAATTAGAGAAATAGGAACATAGGAGCCAGCACAGCACATATCTAGGTTTGCTTTGTAGATCTAACCCGTAAAGGATAGTAACCTAAAAATTCCCCAGAACAACACTACAGCCAGTATTGCTGGTGGGCACATTACAGACATAAATTTGAAAACTTGAGAGCATCCTAGTTAGCCAGAAAAACATCGTGGCATCCTGGTGTTTGTGGGTTTGCAGATGCCTGGCACTGATAGTATTTGTCCCATTGCAGGGTGGTCAGGGGTAATGTCATGCAGATTAACAAATGTGTTTTTCATTCTCCTCTAACAGTCTTCCTGAGACCACAAGCTTAGACCACAGGTCAGAAATCCAAGACAGGACCCAGAATGTGTGTGCAACTGGCTTAGAGGCTTCCTGCATTGAGGAGCCAGCTGTTCTTGTGATTGAGCAATGAAAAGAACTTTCTCCCACATGGCAAAAGAGCCAATTCCACCCGACTGAAGACTACATGTGATAGTTCATGTCTTAGGTGCCTTTTGATTTTAATTGAGTGGATTCTTTTACTATTTTGTCAGAGATCTAAATAATGTCCTCTAGGCTCGCCTCTTTTTTTTTAAAAAAAATTTTTTTTTTTCAACGTTTATTTATTTTTGGGACAGAGAGAGACAGAGCATGAACGGGGGAGGGGCAGAGAGAGAGGGAGACACAGAATCGGAAACAGGCTCCAGGCTCTGAGCCATCAGCCCAGAGCCTGACGCGGGGCTCGAACTCCCAGACCGCGAGATCGTGACCTGGCTGAAGTCGGACGCTTAACCGACTGCGCCACCCAGGCGCCCCCTCTTAAATTCACTTTTCCTATAGTGCTGTTTACAAATTCCTGAAGTTAATTATTTGGTTGAAGAGTCTGCTCATAAAGAAAGTGTAGGAAAATCTGTCTCATGGTTATTTGGATTAGTGATAATGAATGATAAAGCGAGCAATGTACCACACACAACTGTCACAATATAGCAGGTACTCAAATGTTGGAGGAAAACAGTTCTTTTCTTACCCTTCAACTCTTACCTTCCCACATTTCCTAAGATTATCCCTTTCTTTTAATTGGCTCTTCACATGTGAAATAAACACACCACTTGATAGCCTATTAAAGTAAACAACCAGAAATGAATAAAACTGTAGACCAGGATTTCTCCATTTCATTACTGTTGACATTTTGGGCTAGATAATTCTGTGTGTGGGGTTGTCTTGGATACTGTGGTATGTTCAGCAGCATCCCTGGCCTCTACCTACTAGATGCCAGTAGCAACCCCCTGGTTATGATATCCAAAAATATCTCCAGACATTGCCAAATGTCCCCTGAGGGGAACAAAATAGCCCTTGCTGAAGACCAAGTGGATTAACCACGCCCATCCCTTTTTGTCTCTCCTGAGCTCTCTACTCGTGGAGAAAAAAGCAAATGACAACAAACAAACAAACGAACATCAGGCTTTTGTTTAAAACAATAACAGTAACACTGCCAGAGAGTCTGGTTTCTCCAGGGGACCTCATTCACAATATGACTGGAGCCAAGTTTTCAATGTGAATGGTCTCCCCTGGGCTTGGGCAATGCTGGGGCCCTCCGAGCGTGACTTGGGACAAGGACACAGGCAGCCCAGTTCTTTACACCTTCCGTTTGGAGTCCTGGGCAGTGAGAAACAGTGAGCCATCACGTTTCCCAACAGCAAGAAAACTCCATTAGGTTCACCATCCTTTATGGAAAATCATAGGGAGTCGTTTCCAAAAATATAAATGAGAATTGCAAGGGTTCTCTGGATAATTTTCAGTTTCCCAGTTAGTATCCCTTAAACAGAATGACTCATTCCCTGAATATTCCATTTATTTGAGAGAGTGGTTACTGTCTGAATAATAATTTTTCTCCTATGATATTTTGGCAAACCATAGAAATAAATCCTGGTTCTGGAATGGGATAGTTCATTGATTGACATTTGTTCCAGGATAAATTACCATCTGATAAAATTCACAATTCTAAATCCCACCAGTAGTTTCAGATACATCTGTTTGCAATTATCCTATCATTTGCTAGTTATTTCTTCTGATGGTTCACAGCTCTCTATATTCTCTGAATGTGTTAAAAGCCAATGGCTATTCCTTAGCTTGAATTTTTCTTCTCTTTAATTAGTCCCATTCTTGGCACTCCTGTGAGCTTCTTTAATATATTAAGCTCTTGGGTCAGTGGTCTAATTAACATTCAAATAGCGCTCAGTTTTTTGTAATCTACAACCCCAAGGGGGCATCTTCTTTTTGATATCTAACGGGCTATTTACCTTATTACTATTTCCTCAAGTATCTACAGAGGCTGAGTTTATAAAAAATTTCCAAAACCACATAATTATGATGTAAGATTATTATTATTATTTTCTGTTTTCATTATTTTAAAATCCAGGTTTTATGGTATGCAAAAGCAGCCAGGTAAAGACCCAATGCCTTGATCTTACCTTCCCTGACAGATCTTTTTCCTCCATTTTTAACAGTGCTGTCTGCAAAAAGCCTTTGAACTGTATTCATATTGCCTTCATTCTCTGAAAATTCTAGGGATTTATCCACTGGGATATGATCAGTCATTCTACATTGGTGAAATCCAGATGAGCTGGAAGATGACAGCAGTACGATGGGGAAGTTGGGTGCTACTCATGTATGCATGAATGTAAAGGGTAGAATTAGGTTTCATGGTAGATGCTGAGAACCAGAGAGTATGGTGGGAGTTATCTGGAATGTGAGAGCAGGAGGGGCTGACTTCAGAGATGTGATGTTCAAGAGAGTTGTGATATGGGCACAACTGTACAGCTCTCCAGCTTCATTTCTGACCACTCCTGTTTGCACATTTAAAGGCCTGTGTGTGTGTGTGTGTGTGTTAAATGTTTCTGCTAAATGTTTATTTCTTTAGTGCACTCCAAACCCAATGAAAGGGAACAAACACACTGCCAAAGCTACTTTTCTGTTTGACACCAGAGTGCATCATCCTTGCTTTTCTTTAAATATATATATTTTTAATGTTTATTCACTTCTTGAGAGACAGAGACAGAGTGTGAGCAGCAGAGGGGCAGAGAGAGAGGGAGGCACAGAATCTGAAGCAGGCTCCAGGCTCTGAGCTGTCAGCATAGAGCCCAATGCGGGGCTTGAATTCAGGAACCATGAGATCGTGACCTGAGCCGAAGTCGGAAGCTTAACTAACTGAGCCACCCAGGCCCCCCTCCTTGCTTTTCTTTAAAATCATGATTACCGTCATTGTTTTCAAAAAGGGAAATATTTATTGCATGACTACTATTTGTAGGGCACAGTCCTAGGCCTAGTGACTAGGGCCCCTCATTGACTTGCCATTATGCTATAAATCAGATGTTTTAATTCTTCATGCTCTGTTTCAAGGTACCATGTTAGTATGCACCCAAGTTTTTGTAGTTTCCTATTCTCCCATCTTTTCTCTTAGCTAATTTTAGGCAAATCTGTTCAATACTTTCATTATCCTAATCCTGCTTTTAACTCTTTTACCCTTTTGCTTTGCCCATTGCCTAGAACGGTCCCTTTTCCCATTTTTTCTTCCAAAGAATTCCTGATTTACATTTCACAAGGAGACTCTGTGAGCCACAGATGAGATGTTTATATGGCCCTAGTGGTGTCACCCTCAAAGGGTGTGCAGAAGAATTAGGAGACTAGAGGTTTCCATTCTTGAAGATCTCATGTGACTTGTAAGACTTGAAAAGGCAACATGCTGAACATTGTTTTGGAGTGAGGGCATTTTAGAGATATGTAGCAAAGTGTTGGAGCTAAGAGAGTATGTCAGTAACCAACTTGATCTTAGTCTGAACATGTAGTAACGAAATGACTCCTTCATCTACTAGAAGCAAAGTGCAGGCATAACAGAAACATAATACACATTGGTTATTTCTTCTTTGCGTCCATTGTTTGCTTAATTTTCATATGTAATACTGATGTTCATGCATTTTTTATTTTGTAAACTTCCCAAAAAAGAGGAACTATGACTGCATACTTTGTACTTATCCCCAAACAGGGTGATAGATAGATAATGTGTTTTGTTGATGATGCTGTTTGACTGATCTTTTCTTATCACTGCAGTGCTTATTGACATCGATCACTGTCCACCACCTTTTGTTCCTGATTTCTATAAACGCTTCACAAATTTAAATTATTCAACAGACATTTGGCCATGGGACTTAGCAACTCTGGTTCTTATGAAGTCTCTTAGGGAAACATACTGAAGACATGTGAAGGTACTACTAACCCCATAAGGGTATAAGTAGAGAACCAAGGGTGCTGAATTTGAATTTATGCTCTGGAAACCATGCATTCCATGGTGGCAATTCCAGGGTTCTTTTGTACGACAACCAAAAATAATTTAAGCTCTCTGTGACTCTACTTCTTGCCACTTCCCCCTACCCTTCCCATATAAAAAGGGAAAGAATCCTTAGTCTTTTTGGGCCTCAGTTTCCTCATGTGTGCAATGGAGATAACAAGAGAACTTACTTCAAAGGGTCCTTGTGAAAACTGGATGAGTTAATATATGTAGAGTTTAGAATAGTACATTGTATATAAGGAGTGCCAAATAAGTGTGTGCTATTATTATCTGGACTACCTCTTAGTATGAGGGAAGTCTTAGCCAAGGAAAAATCTCTAATTGTCATGAAGTATTTTTTTATCTTTGAGAAGAGGCTCCTGGCAATCGAATAGCAATTAGCTATGCTTCTCTAAAGAAAGCACCGATCCTGTACTGGTTCAGGATGAAAGTCCTTTTTACGTGTAATGGCCAATATTACAGAAATGCTGGGAATATTTACTAGGAAGTTTTACCTAATGAGTACAAATTGCAGTAAATGTAATAGAAGTTGAAAACATTTGCTGTATTAACGATGCAGGAAACAATTTTTAAAAATAAGCAATGGGAAAATTATATTGCAATGATTTAAACACAGAAAGTCTCTGTATTTGTGTTGCATCACACACAGTAATTCTGTGGAGATACTTTTTGGAAAAACACAGTCATTACTATAAATCATTAAAAATAATCAGTGGAAAGCTTATTTACTATAATATGAGGAAGGAACACTTTTTAGCCAGTATTTGCAGAACAATTTTCCTGAAGTAAAAGCATTTTGTGCTGTCGCTACAGAATGGACTGTCATCTCTTAGTCTCTTTAACGCTGTTTTGCTTTGGTTTGGGGAGACATGAAAACCTATATATCAAAAGATGGAAAAATGAATATTTTAAGGCAGAGACAAACAGTGCGGAATGCTAAATGAAGGTAGAGAAAAAGTCAGTTTAACAGACACGCCATAAGGCACAGCATGAATATGAACTGCAAATTTGCCCCTGAACTTCCTAATGGCCAAAATCAAAGGAGAAAGTACGAGCTACAACATTCTTTCTGACCATATAATAAATAGACCACTGAGTTGTTAGGAGAAGCAAAGAGTTTCCTGGTACTGAGGTCTAATAAAAATTTCTCCTGTAGGTTTTCACAAAGGGGACACTGGATAATGTGGTGGATGTTGTTTTTGGTCACCTAGCTACCATAAAGACAATACTGTTATAACATTCTTTATTGTGTCCCTCAGAGAGGCCAATGGCAGAACATCAACTCACTTCAGTAGCGGTAACTCTGCAAGAGATCAAAGTAAGAAGGTCTGGGCAGATACGATACCCTGACTGGGTAACCTGAGCATTACTTCTTGCAGCTGAATTTTAGGGAATCCCCGCAGACTGATGAAAAATGTACTGAGCTAGGAGGCAGAAGACATACACTCTGTAATGGTTTTGCCTCCGAGTGGAGGTGTCACCATGGGTTACATCTACTCTTGCCCCAGGTAGGTACCCCAGAAGCAAACTCCTAGACTTCTATTTGGGTACAAGTGACCTACTGTGAAGATAATTTTGTAAAAAAAAAAAACACAAAACACAAAAAACCCAAAACCCAAACTCTGAACTTTGTACCCTTA
Source organism: Puma concolor (assembly GCF_028749965.1). Taxonomy (NCBI): domain Eukaryota; kingdom Metazoa; phylum Chordata; class Mammalia; order Carnivora; family Felidae; genus Puma; species Puma concolor. The sequence continues at coordinate 102,182,800 of NC_141674.1, read as the reverse complement.
TACCAGCTAGTTCTTGGCTGTCCTGGGCTGGGAAGTGAGAGAACCAACAATCAATTTCTTCAGACTCTTTGTAAAAGGCAAGGGCTCTGGGGCCCAAGAACAATTCTCTAAAGTCCCAAAGGCAAACTGTTAACTACCAAGCAAAATCAACCCCCTCCAGTGGGACATAAACAGGGTCTGCACCAACTTCTCTTCTTTGGGCCTTACAACTTCATTTGTAACACAAAATGGTAGGATTTGATCATCTCTATGTAGTGTCAGTATGTGATTATAAATTCTGCAGATCTAAGCTTAGTTTTTAACTCTTCTGGGAATACTGTTTAAATTACAGCATGGCTATGTACCTTAAACAAATTGAAAACGGCTGATAGTCTAGTACAAAAGTAAAGGTGATACCATGAACTAGCCAGACTGCTGTTTGTTAATGTGGAAAGGCATCCCAGGGGCTTTATCTCTCCTGGTGGATCTACAGAAGGAATGAGTGTGATACATGGGAAATTACAGGCTGGGGAAGAGCCAAGACTTGAACAGTTGTTAGAAGATGGAATTTTGTAAATTGGGTTGAAAGCCAATTATGGAATACTGAATAAAAATTACTCGGCCTTTATGGCCGCTGTGGTACCTGTTCAGACCAACGGATGGTAGTGTTTTTTCTCTCTTTCTTGGAAAAGATTTCATCCACCCTTCTCTAACAGCACATAGCAAACCTGCCTGGAGGTTGTACAGGGCTACGAGGGCCCTGTAGCCCTTGACACCTATATTCCACTGTGCGTTCTCCCCATTCTTCTTCCATGCAACCCAGGAGGATGGGAGGTGGTGAGAAAGCTTATTTGCACTGAATACACATTCTTTCAGTTTGAGTCTCTGGGAAAGGCACATTTGTTTATCCTCTAGTCTCCAACTTTAGAAGTAGAAATTTAAGGGGCGCCTGGGTGGCGCAGTCGGTTAAGCGTCCGACTTCAGCCAGGTCACGATCTCGCGGTCCGTGAGTTCGAGCCCCGCGTCAGGCTCTGGGCTGATGGCTCAGAGCCTGGAGCCTGTTTCCGATTCTGTGTCTCCCTCTCTCTCTGCCCCTCCCCCGTTCATGTTCTGTCTCTCTCTGTCCCAAAAATAAATAAACGTTGAAAAAAAAAAATTAAAAAAAAAAAAAAAAGTAGAAATTTAATTCCTAATCAAACATATAGATTATATGACTATGGACAAGTCACAAGCTTCAGCTTTCTTACGTGTTAACGGGGATATCATACTATCTATCCCATATGTTTGTTATGAGGAATAACTGAAATATTGGCTATCCACCATATAGAGCAATTCTTGGCCAAAATTACGATGGTCAATATTGTCATCTCAGGTGGGGTGATGTTTTGAGATCTGGGCACAGTGGGAGAACACAAAGACAAACAACCACATTTTTGTTGGTGAATAATTTACAAACTTTTAATAAAAATTTTTTTTTTTTTTTGTATTTGTATTTATTCTTGCAGCTATCAATACAGAGAACAAACTGAGGGTTGCTGGAGGGGAGGGGGTCGGGGGATGGTCTAAATGGGTGATGGGCATTAAGGAGGGTGCTGTTGAGATGAGCACTGGGTGTTATATGGAAGTGATGAATCACTGGGTTCTACTCCTGAAACCAATACTACACTGTATGTTAGCTAATTTAAATTTAAATTTAAAAAATTAAAAGAAAAAAGAGAAAAAAAAGTTGGTGAATTATTTTATCTGACCTAACTGCTCTAAGATGTCTCTCTATAGATTCCAAGCTTCTTCTTAGTGTATATCTTATATGTCTATCCTTTTTATTTATTTATTTTTTTTAATTTTTTTTTTTTTCAACGTTTATTTATTTTTGGGACAGAGAGAGACAAAGCATGAACGGGGGAGGGGCAGAGAGAGAGGGAGACACAGAATCGGAAACAGGCTCCAGGCTCTGAGCCATCAGCCCAGAGCCTGACGCGGGGCTCGAACTCACGGACCGCGAGATCGTGACCTGGCTGAAGTCGGACGCTTAACCGACTGCGCCACCCAGGCGCCCCAATGTCTATCCTTTTTAAAACAGCTGATGAAGATAAAACCACAAAGTAAATAAATAACTCGCATAAAGTACCATGAAAGAATAATGTTAAATATATCAGTTGTTACACTAAACAGAAACAGACTGAATCCCTCTATTAAAACACAGAGACGATCTGCTTAGGTTAAGAAACAAAACTCAGTTATAAGTTATTTACAAGTAACAAACAACTCAAAATGATATTGCAAATTTGAAAATAAAAGAGTAAATATACCAGGTACATGCAAATAAAAAGAAAGAATGAGTCATACTATTAATATCAAAAAGATAAGTTAAAAGATATAAAACAGGATAAGAAGAGACATATATTTGTTAAGTGGTGCCGTTTATGAACATATATCACAATAAAATATCAATGTGTACCAAATCATGGAGATAAATATGCAAAGGAAAATAGTTAAAATATAAGAAAATTATGAAAAATTAAACTTGCAGTGGGAGATATTGTTATCCTTTTTCAGGACTGATGAATCTAGTTGTCAAATGTTACCAAGGACACAGAAGACTTGAATCACACTATTACACACACACGGTCTGAATTTAATAGATATGTATATAGTGTTATATCTACGTATTTCAGAATAGCTCTCTATTTATCAGTGATTCTCAAACATTTTGGTCTCAGGATCCCTTTACATTCTTAAATATTATTGCAGTCCCCAAATAGTTTTTGTGTGTGTGTGTATGTATATATATATGTATATATGTATATATATATATATATATATACTAGTTATATGTGGGTATATATGGGTATATATGGATATATTTTAGAACATATGAGTTATGATGTATCTATACTTACCACATTAGTAATTCAAACTGATAGTTGAAAATATTAACTTATTTTAAACAACAATAAACTCATTACATGTTAAGAATAATATTTTAGGAAAAATATATTTTTAAAAACAAAAAGTACAGAGTGACAATGTTTTGAATTTCCAATATATTTAATGTCTGGCTTAGTAGAAGAAAAATGCATTCTCATATTTCACTTCTACATTCAATTTGCAATTCAGCTGTAGTATGTGAGGAAAATCCAGCCTCATACAGTTTCAAATGTAGTTAAGACAAGAAGAATGCTAACAGCCTTTTCAGATAATTATGGATATTCTTCTTTAGTATACACCAAAACTTGGCCAGTGGTGTGTTCGTAAATATTAGGTGCAATGTGAAATCTGAAATTATATCAATGAGTCTTATAGACTCAGTTTACACTGACATCCATTGATTGCTTATGCACTTAGAAGGGATTTTTTACCCATGTATTGTTTTGTAACATCATGCAGTGGTAATGTGTTTATTGAGTCTGCAGATCTTCCAAATGTTGACAAGTCATTTTACATTATTCAAAAACTAGACTCATTAATATCGTCATCAATTTCACCAGAAAAATCTTTAAGTATTAGAAAGGGGTCAAGATCAAACTAGTTTTTCAAACTTCTACTTTTGTTTAAAAGTTGTCTTTTACCTTTAGCAAGAAATATTGTCAGTTATTTTCCTTTGTGTGTGTGTGTGTGTATTGAGTAAATCCGCTCTCAATTCAATCACACAACTGATTTTCCTTGAGGCAACCATCTTACTTTCATACACAGCAGAAGTACTTTTTGCACATTTTGTATTTCATACTACAGAATATTAAAAAGATGTCCTCAGGGTTAAGTTTTAACATAATTAATTATTTTTGCTGCTTCATCAGAATACTCAAGTGAAACAAGCATTTTTTGTTCTATTGCGAGTGTGTTTCAGTGAAGAAAATGACTTCCATAATAGTTCAGTGTTCTTTCTTGATTTGGGTTAAACAACTTTACCCACCCTTTCTTTTGAATATTAGTACAAATGCCAACACAATAAAAATGCAGATAATGTCTTACTTTTATTATGAAAATGGTTTTTACCTGAGGACTCTCTGAAAGGCTGTTAGGAACCCCCAGGGATTAGAAGACCATATTTTGGAAACCGCTGACTCTATATATTATATAGATCATATGCAATATGTGTGTGTATAAATTGCACATATATTACACATATACACATATATATTATACATACTAGTTATATCAGGGATCTTACTTCCCTTTATCATGTTGCTCTGCCATTTCCTAGGGCACTATCATTACTTGGTCTCAGCTGGGATTCCATAATTTCCAGCTGGTATCAAGGGGCAATGAAGCACAGAGAAGGCATGCCCATTGTCTTAAGGCTCAAGCCCGGGTATTTGTAATGTAACTCGGAATTGAAATTCTAGACAATATTGACCTTGTGGGACAGGGGTGGAAAAGGCCAGAGAAACATGAGAGTGTGCTAGAGTTACTGTCTCATTGAGAGGAAGATAGAGTGATAAGTTTGAGAAACATTATGTTTGAATCGAGGGTTGAGGACAATCTCTGAAAATAAAAATAGAATGTAATAAAGTTTAAACCATTAGGAAAAATTATCATTCTCTTAATTAGATAGCAATACAGGAGAAAAACAAAACAAAAGTCTGGGAAATAGAATATGTGAAAAGGGATGGCAGTAATATAATAGTGATTGCAATAAATGTAATATATTTAATAGGCTAAACTCAACAATTAAAATATAGAGACTCTTAGTTTTGACTGGAAAAATCTCAAAAAATGTTACTCAATGTCCAAAAGATAGAATTTAAGACAAAAGGATTTAGAAACTAAAAAACAAAAGAACAAAAAATAAGAGTGTTAACCAAAAGATGATGGACTGCTAGCCATCTTAAAATGTGATGAAATAGCAAAAACAAATACAAAGATGAAGAAAGAAGTCACATTCTAATAAATAATAAAGTAAGAAGATATAATAGTTATAAATATTTATATCTATTACTATAACCTTAAAATACATAATGCAACTATTGTGGGGAGAAACAGATGAATCGACTGTTATAGTTACAGTTTTGACACAGTTCTCTTGGAATGAGGTAGGAAAAAAGAGCCAAGATATAAAAGCCTTGAACAATGCAATTAATAAGCACAAGCTATTAGTTACATATAGAACTCTCAGCAACACCGAATACACATTTTTGTGCATTCATAAGAATATTTACAAAATTTGACCATGTACAAGGAAACCTCAATACATCCCAAGGAGTAAATAATGATGAGTAAAATGAACACAATAACAGTAAGTGTTTAGAATTTTTGAAACACAGTTCTAAATAATTTGAATCCTTAGAGAAACATAGCCTATGAAATAGGTCCATTATTATTTCCATTTTACAACATGAAAGCTAGGTAACTTGCCCAATTCCCTCGATTGCACAACTGTTCTTAATCTTTATGTTATACTAATACTCTTATGCAATGAATTTGACAATCTGGATAGAATGACATTTCTGGGAAAAGTTAAAATGCTAAAATTGGTACAAGAAGAAATAGAGAACATGAACAAACCAGTAGGTATGAAAGATACATATATGGTAATCAATGTCAAACAGATTACATTCTTGCACTATTAAAATATAATCCTTGGTTAAAAATAAAATTCTAAGGGAAATTGAAAAATATTTAAAACTAAAGAAAATTTAAAAGACTGTCAAAATTTGTGGGACATAAAGTAATTTTTATAGGGAAATATGTAGCTTTGAAATATTAGAGAAGAAGAAAGTTTGGAAATAAATGTGCTAAGCTTTCAGCTTAAAAATTTGGAAAGAGGGGGCAGAGAAAAAAGAGTGCAGAAAGAAAAAGAAATGTGTATTTGATTGGGAAGGCATTGAGTGATATGAAATAATTGTGGAAGGAGCTAGGGGAGTAAAGTCTAAAAGGGAAAGAAGGGAGGATCAGAGAGAAGTCTAATCAGGGCCCACAGAAAGGAGGTGGTCAAGTCTACGGAAGGCTATTGGTTGCTCCCACCTTATTGGGGGGTTGGCCCTTATTGGGAGGATTAAATGAGCTGTGGTATGTAAAAAGTGCTTTGGACAGGACCTGGCACATAAAAAACATGTGCTATTCTTACTCTACCTTTAATAACAATAACCAGTCAAAAAAAAGGTTTGGGAAAATAGGCTAATGTTAACGTCTCCATTATAACCAAGATTAGAAAATACCTATGAATAAATTTAACAAAAAAAGTACTGATAAGTAAAACCATAGAATTTTACTCAAAAATATAAATTATGATTTAAACCAGTTATCTCAAAACTTTTCTGTAAAGGACCAAATAGTAAATATTTTGGGCTTTGTGGCATATATGGTCTCCATAGCAACTATTCAACTCTGCCACTGCTCAACTTCAGCTGTAGCACTATGATAGCTCTAGACAAGATATAAATGATGGGCATGGCTAGATTTGGCCAATGGGCTGTAGTTTGCTGACCCCCAACTTTAAAAAACGGAATTACATGCCATATTCTTGGGTGAAACAATTTAACAAGTATAAAAGTCAATTTTTCTAAAGTAATTAATAAAAAGAGATATTTTGTAAAAATAATTGCATTGAGATAGCTTTAAAAAAATTAGCACAACTGAGAAAGCCCAGAACCAATTTTTGTCTTTCCCCCTTCCCTGACTTCTCTCTCTCTCTCTCTCTCCTTATGCATTTAGCAGAAAATGTCAAATATATCTAGGTTTGGGATGAGCAATTTTTCTTTGAAGTTTACTTATTTTGAGAGAGAGAGAGAGAGAGGCAGGCAGAGAGAAGGGGAGAGAGAGAATCCCAACCAGGCTCTGAGCTGAAGGCACAGAGCCCAATGCAGAGCTTGATCTCACGAACTGCGAGATTATGACCCGAGCCAAAATCAAGAATCATACACTTAACTGACTGAACCACCCAGGCGCCCCTGGGATGAGAACTTTTAAATCAAGATAGAAAACCTAGAAGCCATAAAAGGAAAGACTGATTTTTTTTTTTTTTTTTCTTTGGAAAGCGCGAACGCAGTCCCCCACTACCACAAATTATGCAGTCGAGTTTCCCACATTTGGGGAAATCGCAGGGGTCAGCACATCCGGAGTGCAATGGATAAGCCTCGCCCTGGGAAAACCACCTTCGTGATCATGGTATCTCCCCTGCCAGGTAAGTATAAAGACTGATTTTTTGATTGCATAACAATTAAGAATGTTTGTATAGTAAGAGATACCATAGCAAGTATAAGGTAGAGAGTGAGAATAACTTCTCTGCAATGCATCTGAGAAATAATATTTAAATACACAAAGTTCTTACACTGCTACTAAAAAGACAAAAACACAATAAGAACGGGAAAAAGCAATTCGAAGAAATGCAAATTCAAAGGGTTCATTAATATATGAACATATGTTCTGTTTCAGTGGTAGGAACATCTCCCCTATCGGATGGTAACACAAGGATGTGTATTGCAGCTGTCTTTGTGATAGAGAGAAAAGGACAAACAGAGCAAATGCTTATCAATCTGAGAATGGCTGAGTACACTGTAATACATCCAGAACATAAATATTACAAGGAAATTAAGAAGAATGAGTTAGAGTTTCTAGTTTAGCTGAGGGATTTCTAAATGTACAGAGAAAATAGAGATGCACGTATGGTCTCTTCTTTTTGTAAACAATGCGCCTCCCCAAATCTTATGTGCATAAGTGTGTACATTTATATATAAATTATACAAGCACAAAAGGGTAAAAAACATTGATTACTTGAAGAGATGGGGATGTGGAGGGGGGTGGAAAGAAGCAAGGCACATGCATACACACAGTTTGTAAGGAAAAAAGTGCTCATAATTTAAAAAATCTCACTTATGTAAAATTTTATTTATATATCCAGAGGTGGCATTAAAAATATTTAACAACCGGTATGGCACAGGTACAGACCAATCAGAACAGATGCTGGCTGGTACATTGTACGGGTGTGTGCTCACTGAATATTGGCCCTGTTATTTCTCTACATACTCGTGCCTTTATTTCTGTGGGATAGATTCCTAGGAGTTGGATTGCTAGGTCAAAGGGTATGTGTATTTCTAATTTTAAAAGAAATTGCCAGATTGCTGTCCAAAAAGACTGTAGCAATTCACATTTCTTCTAGCGATATGTAAGAGTGCTTTTTCCCCACATCCCAACAGCAGTGGAGAACATATCAATCACTGAGCAGGGAAATATTCTAAGATAGGCAAGTATTCTGTCTCTCAGCTGGAAGCCTCAGCTGTTGAAAAGAGTGAAAGGAGCTTGTGGTTTTAAAGAAGGTCTCTGACATGCTAATCTTAAACTCTGAATACTATGTGCTCAAGGTAGAATGTCTACCAGCTGCTCTTGCCTTCCCCCATGTTAATCCCCACCAACTCCAATTTAGGCTTGTCCCTTCTTCCTAACCTGAGGTGATAATTTTATTGCAGCGGATGTTCCTATCTTTGAGATATGTGGTACCATTTAAAGCTTTTATCACTAAACCCACAGGATTTGGTTCCCTCAGCAAATGGACACCATAATAACTAACTACTATTTTTAATAAACCAAAGTACAAATCAGAAAACTCAAATGACAAGGGCATTGGTGTAGGTAATGCAGACTCATGGTGTCTCATAACACTTTGTGGGAAAAAGATAATTGAATATGGGATATAGACATTATTCTTTGGTTAGAGTTTTTTTATCCCATGAGGTGGGCAGAATGCTTAAAGGTAGAGAGAAACAGGAAGGAGGTAATTATGGCTAAATTCTCAGCATGGTTGATGGGATGAATAATGCTATTATTTATAAAGAACAAAGGTGAAGAAGTGCGTTAAAAAAGAAAGGAAAATTAAATTCAGTTTTGAACACTGAATTTCATTTACTAACAACATTTGAGAGCCCTCTATATTCTGGGTGCTGAGGATCCAGAGATAAATGACACAGCCTAAGCCCTTAAGACACTCTAAGTCTATCTAGATCTATAAATGGACAATTAAAGTCTGTGGTATATGTTTTAGTTAAAATAATATTCCAAGATAATATAGAAGAAAAAAAAAAGAAACCTAGTTCTAACTAAGGGGTCCTGGGAGTCTTGCTGATAATGGTGATGCCTGAGTTTACACTGGGAATAGTGTGAGTCCAGTGAAACGTAAGGGAAGGGCATTCTAGATGGAAGGAAAACATTTACCAAGATACAAAGGGAGGGTGAATGGAACAGGTGTAGGAAAATACAAGTGGTTAGGTATAGCCAGAAAGTGAGTGAACATAGGGCAATGGCAAGAAACATGTTGAGGAGTAGGATCATGAGGTGAGGATCAGCCTTTTAATCCATGCTGAAGAACTGGGTTTTACCCTGTAGTTGGGCAATGAATCATTGATAAAGGAGGTGAATGATAACCAAATTTGTATTCAAAATTGATCACGGACCTCTGCAGAGAAGGTAGATTTGAGGAGAGATGGTGGGACTGGAGACAGAAGACACTATCAGGAGGGGCTGCAAGCATCTTAGCAAGATCCTAAGGCCACAGGGACACAGGTTGATGCTCTCCTTTGTACCAGATGTCTGTATGACATTTCTGGTTGTCCCAGACTGCCCACCTTCAATTCTGCCTGCCTCTTCTCATTTCCCATTCATCTTTCTGTCTAGCAAAGCCTATCTTTGTCAGCTATTGGAGTAAGCGATCAATTTGATACTGACTGACGAATAAGTCATAGGCTTATTTTAGGAGAACCACCTTTAATTCTATATTGGTAGCATTGCAAGTAAGGTTACTTAGTTAAAAGCTGTTAAAAGCTTAGTTAAAAGTTAATTTTTGGCTATGTGACAATCATTTATACTTCACAGCTGGCCACCTGCTCTGCCTGCTTATAAAACCAGCCTTGTGTAGCATACAGCATGGTCAGAGGTCAACAAGAGAGATTTTTTCACCTCCACCTTTGACAGTGTCTCTGTATCAGTTTCTTTAGTTACAGAAACCAAAAGCAATTCTGGCTAACTTGAGCAAAGGTTAAGATGTTGGGGATGAAGCAGGGTGAATTTCTTGGAAAGTTACGTGAGATTTCACAGAAGCAAAGGAAAAAGTGAGCAACCAGGTTGGGGAAGTTAAGTGGCTCCAGGAATACTTGAGTCAGGAACTGGTAAGTGTCCCTCTGGGACACTGCCTTAGAGGGGACTTGACTCCAATTTAGATTCCATAAAGAAAGCTCTTGATTGGCTTAGTTTGCTTAATGTACTTATCCTTTGGTGAGGGCAGGGTGAAGGTGAGGGATGCCATGGTTCATTCCCAGGGAAAGTAGAGGCTATCACCAGAAGAACAGGAAAAGGATGCTGGGCAGGCAAATACAACAGATATCCACTATAGTATTGCCTTGCTAACTTATCAACTAGGTGGACTAGGAGATTCTAAACTTTCTTCTTCCTCTAAACTTTGGGCTTTATGAGTCAAATATGGCTAGGTGTCCTCGTATGCCTTTATAAGTTTATAGATACATCTTATCAATTCTTTCCTTAGTCAGTGAGACAGTTTCAGTTTTAGATGCTTGGCTGGATAGGGTCTGAATAGAACTACCAGTGTTTGCATGCTGGATATTTCCAACTGGCTTATAGCAATGGAAAGGCTAGTGTTTAAAAAATAAAGCTATGAAAGAAATTTTCTTAAGGGTTATAGAAAGATACAAGTTTCATAGCTTCCCTGTAGCAGAAGGCTATTCCAGGAAATTAGCTTTGTTTAAAATATGTGGAATCTTTAGTTCTAGGGATTTCTACTTGCCTTTCCATTTCAAGACCAAGAATGTACACTTTTAAGATTATTAAAAATAGTTTTTCCATCTCTGACCAGACAAAATGTTGACCAAAAAGTCAATTACAGCAGAAGCTGCTTAATTAGTCCACATGTTAGTGGTGTGGCAACTGCCATAAAGACATTTCCAGAGACCCTCTAAGTGTTCTTCATGGGCTCCAGGCAGCCTGGGCCTCTGGCTTGCAAGGCCCTGGCGGCAGCCTTCACTTGCCTTTTTACAGTAATAACAGATGGTTGGCACAAATTGATGTTTGCCACCATAAGTTTCTTTCTACTCAAGACCATAAGATACTTTTTGGCTGTGTTCTGGCTTCATCATGGAACTTTTTCTCCTTCATTAAAGATGGGCAAAATCCTAGTGATTTGAGTTCTGGCTTTGATTTGGGAAGTACATTTCGAGGAAGAATGGACTGTGTGCCTTCGATTTCTAACCTTCTTTTTACTTGTGTGTGACTCAAACTGAAATTATAGCCTTCTATTATTTTCCCCTTGAATGGTTTTTGACCTGCTTCTAACAAATAGGGAAAATAAACTAACCAGCATGAGAAACCCAGTGTCAACATTAGAAAAACATGTGTAAGAGCAAATGGAAAACCAACATCCACGACTCATTAAAATTAATGGCAGGGCGTGGCACACAGCTGCCCACTGATGAGAAGAAAGCTATACTCTGAATTGGTGGGGAATTAACTATTGTAAAAGGAGAAGCAGAGTAATAGTGATTTGACCTGGTAACATCAGTGGGGGGATGGCAGGGAAAGAAACAAATATTTAAGCATTTGCCTCAGAGTCAGTGGTTTTTCTTGATACATAGATATTTTTCACCATGGAAATACTCATTCAGGGATGATTGCAGTGGTTATGACAATAGATGCCAGTAAAATAGGAAAACTAGAGTGTTCTAAGGAAAAGAAGATTTAGATTTGAGACATCTTGAAATGCTCTAAGAGGATCTCATTATAGACACTTGGACAGGAAATAAGAATTTTATTCATTTATGAATACCGGACACACTTAAAGATTTAAGTCAAAGGTGAAAAAAAAGTGAAACAAGGAAAGGTGCAAGAAAGCTGCTTATCAGACACACCATATGTCACTTCTGCTCATAATCATTGGCCAAACAAGTCATGTGGGCAAACAGGGAAATATGTTCTTCCTACCAGGAGGGCTTGGTGAACACCTGCGGCACATATTTTAAACAAATATTCAACTGACCATATTACTAACACAATTTTGTTTAGTTATTATAGATTTTCAGTTTATGTCTTTATTTTTAATTTTTTTACAGTTTTATTGAGATACAATTGAAACACAACATTGTGTAAATGTAAGGTGTACAATGTGATGATTTCATAATATGTATATATTGTGAAATGTTTATTACAATAAAATTAGTTAACACATCCTTTCCCTCAAACAATGACTATTTTGTTGTTATGGTGAGAAAATTAAAGCTCTATTCTCATAGCAACTTTTGAGTATACAATCCAATATTATTAACTATTGTTCTCATGCTATACCATAGATCTCCAAAACTTATTCATTCTGTAACTAAAAGTTTTTACTCTTTGACAAATATTTCCCTAATTCTTCTACTCCTTAGCCCCTGGCAACCACCATTCTACCTTGTTTCTATGAGTTCACTGAACTCCATATATAAGTGAGATTATGCAGTATTTGTCTTTCTGACTTATTCCAATTAAATAAATGAAAGTCCATCCACATTGTCTCATGGCAGGATTTCCTACTTTTTAATGGCTGAGTAATATTTCACTCTGTGTATGTATGTTTGTGCATACTTCTTTATTCATTCATCCATTGATGGATACTTAGGTCTTGGCTATTGCACATAATGCTTCTATGAACATGATAGTGTAGATATCTCTCTGAGATCTTACTTTCATTTCCTTTGGATATAGTTAAAAGTGTGATTACTGGAACATATGGTAGTTCTCTTTCTAATTTTTGGAGGAAACTCCATACTGTTTTTCAATTTACATTCTCAACAACAGTGTACTGGAGTTTTTTCTCTACGTCCTTACCAGCATTTATTATCTCTTCTCTATTTGATAAAAGGTATCCTAGCAGGTGTGAGGTGATATCTCATCATAGTTTTGATCTGCCTTAGCTCGATGATTAGTAATGTTGAATGCCTTTTCATGTACTCGTTGGCCATTTGTATGCCTTCTTTGAAGAACTATCCATTCAATTTCTCTTCCCTTTTTTTTAATTAAAAAAATGTTTATTTATTTTTGAGGAAGAGAGGGTGCGAGCAGGAGAGGGGCAGGGCGAGCAGAAGAGGGGCAGAGAGATGGAGACAGAATCTGAAGCAGGCTCCAGGCTCTGAGCTGTCAGCACAGAGCCCAACACCAGGCTCCAACTCCCAAACAGTGTGATCATGACCCGAGGCTAAGTCAGATGCTTAAGTGACTGAGCCACCCAGGCACTCCCTCTTCCCAGTTTCTAATCTGATTATTTTTTTGCTATTGACTTGTAGTAGTTCCTTATACATTTTGAATGCTAACCTCTTATCAGATACGTGGTTTGAAACTATTTTCTCCCATTCTATAGGTTGCCATTCATTTTGTCAATTGTTTCTTTTGCTATACAGAATTTTTTTAATTTGAGGTAGTCTTACTTGTTGAGTTTTGCTGTTGTTGCTTGTGCTTTTTGGTGTCACATCCAAAACAAACAAACGAACAAACTATCGGCAAGACCAATGTCAAGAAGTTTTCCCTAATGTTTTATTAGAGAAGTTTTACATGTTTCTTAATCTATTTTAATTTTTTGTGACTGATGTAAGATAGAGGTCCAATTTCATTCTTTTGCATATGAATATCTAGTTTTTACAATACCATTTATTGAAGAGACAGTCCTTTCCCCATTGAGTATTCATGGCTTCCTTGTTAAATATTAGTTGACCATATATGTGTGGCTTTATTCCTGGGCTCTCCATTTTGTTCCATTGGTCTGTGTGTCTGTTTTTGTGTCAGTACCAAACACACTGTTTGGTTACTATAACTTTAAACATACTTTGAAATCAGAAAATGTAATGCCTCAAGCTTTGTTCTCCTTTCTCAAGATTGCTTTGGTTATTTGGGGGTCTTTTGTCATTCCTTACAAATTTTAGGATTGTTTTTGCTATTTTTGCCATTGGAATTTTGATAGGAATTGCACTGAATCTATACATGGCTTTGAGTAATACGGACATTTTAACAATATTAACTTCTTATCCATGAACACAGGATATTTTTCCATTTATTTGTGTCTTCTTCAATTTCCTTCATCAATGTCATATAATTTCCAGAGGGTAAAGGGTTTATACTTTCTTGGTCAAATTTCTTCCTAAATATTTTATTATTTTTGATGTTATTATAAATTGGATTGTTTTCTTTCTTACTTGACACATCCCCAAAGGCAAGGGAATTAAAAGCAAAAATGAACTACTGGGACCTTATGAAGATAAAAAGCTTCTGCACAGCAAAGAAAACAACCAACAAAACTAAAAGGCAACCAATGGAATGGGAAAAGATATTTGCAAATGACATATCAGACAAAGAGCTTGTATCCAAAATCTATAAAGAGCTCACCAAACTCCACACTCAAAAAACAAATAATCCAGTGAAGAAATGGGCAGAAAACATGAATAGACACTTCTCTAAAGAAGACATCCGGATGGCCAACAGGCACCTGAAAAGATGCTCAACGTCACTCCTCATCAGGGAAATACAAATCAAAACCACACTCAGATATCACCTCACGCCAGTCAGAGTGGCCAAAATGAACAAATCAGGAGACTATAGATGCTGGAGAGGATGTGGAGAAACGGGAACCCTCTTGCACTGTTGGTGGGAATGCAAACTGGTGCAGCCACTATGGAAAACAGTGTGGAGGTTCCTCAAAAAATTAAAAGTAGACCTACCCTATGACCCAGAAATAGCACTGCTAGGAATTTACCCAAGGGATACAGGAGTACTGACGCATGGGGCACTTGTACCCCAATGTTTATAGCAGCACTCTCAACAATAGCCAAATTATGCAAAGAGCCTAAATGTCCATCAACTGATGAATGGATAAAGAAATTGTGGTTTATATACACAATGGAGTACTACGTGGCAATGAGAAAGAATGAAATATGGTCCTTTGTAGCAGCATGGATGGAACTGGAGAGTGTTATGCTAAGTGAAATAAGCCATACAGAGAAAGACATATACCGTATGTTTTCACTCTTATGTGGATCCTGAGAAACTTAACAGAAACCCATGGGGGAGGGGAAGAAAAAAAAAAAAAAAGGAGGTTAGAGTGGGAGAGAGCCAAAGCATAAGAGACTCTTAAAAACTGAGAACAAACTGAGGGTTGATGGGGGGGCGGGTGATGGGTATTGAGGAGGGCACCTTTTGGGATGAGCACTGGGTGTTGTATGGAAACCAATTTGACAATAAACTTCATATATTGAAAAAAAAGCAAAGTAAAAAAAATAAAAAAATAAAATAAAATAAATTGCATTGTTTTCTTAATATCTTTTTCAAATACTTCATTGTTAGTGTATGAAAATGCAATTGATTTTTCTAAGTTGATTTTGTATCCTAAATTTTTACAGAATTTTATCATTAGTTCTTACAGGTTTTTGTTTGTTTGTCTGTTTGTTTGTTTGTTTTTGGTGGAGTCCTCAGGATTTTATATATACAAGATCATGTCATGAACAAACAGAGCCAATTTTACTTCTTCCTTTCTGACTTGAATGTCTTTATTTTTTTATTTTTCTTTCCTAACTGCTCTTGGTAGGCCTTACAGTACTATGTTGAACAGGAATGATGAGAATAAGCACCCTTGTCTTGTTCCTGATCTAAAAGGGAAAGCTTTCAAACTTTCATCATTGAGTATGATGCTAGCTGTGGGCCTGTCATATATGGCCTTTATTATGTTGAGTTATGTTCCATCTATACCCAATTTGTTGAGAGTTTTTATCACGGAAGTTTTTGAATTTTGTCAAATGACTTTACTACATCTATTAAGAATACCATGTCATATTTTTCTTCCATTCTGTTAATGTACTGTATCACATTTATTGATTTGCACATACTGAATCATTCTTGAATCCCAAGGATAAAGCCCACTTGATCACAGTCTATGGTCCTTTTAATGTTCTGTTGAATTCAGTTTGTTATTATTTTGTTGAGAATTTTTGCATCTATTTTCGACAGAGATACTGTCCTGCAGTTTTCTTTTCTGGTAGAATCCTTATCTGGTTTTGGTATCTGGGTAATTCTGGGTTGTAAAGTAAGGTGCAGAGTCTTCCCTCCTTTTCAATTTTTGGGAAGAATTTGAAAAGAATTGGCATTGACTTTTTTTTTTTTTTTTTCCAGTGTTTTGTAGAATTCACCTGTGAAGCCATCTGGTCCTGGGCCTTTCTTTTTTTGGGGATTTTTGATTACTGTTTTGATCTCTAACTCATTATTGGTCTGTTCAGAATTTCTTTTTCTTTGTGATTCAGCCTAGGTAAGTTATATGTTTCTAGGAATTTCTCTTCCCATGTCAAAGTGTTGATCTTTGTTGGGGGACAAATGAAGTCTCCTACTTTACATCTTGGTTATGTCTAGCAAACTTGTCACTTCATCCAAGTTTTCAAATTTATTAAAATAAAGATTTTCACACTATTCTCTTATTTTATCTTAAATTTTGACTGTATATCTACTATGTTCCCCCTACTATTTTATTTGTGTCTTCTGTTTTTCCTATGATTAATTTTTCCAGGATTTTACCTACTGGCCTTTCAAACTAAAGGGTTTTGTGGTCCCCCCTCCCCCGCCCACCTTAATACTTCTGATTTCTATTGTACACATTAAGTTGCCCTTTTCTTTACTGCTTTAGCTTAGTCTACTTAGACTTTTTCTAATTCCTTAAGTCAATATGTAACTATTCAATTTTCACTTTCCCCTATGTAAGCATTTAGCATTATATTTCCCTTATTTGCTGTCTCTCACAAATTTCTGGATGTAATAGTTTTACTATTACTCAGTTCTAAATATTTTATAATTTTCATTTGACTTCTTTTATCTTTGGGTTTGAAAACATGTTTTTAAAATTTCTGAGCAGATTATCACTTTTGTTGTTTTCTAACTTGATTTAACTTCTAACTTAAATTTATTTCATTTGATTATTATATTATTACACTTAATTTTAATATGTGTGTACTCTTGCTTTACGGTCTGATACAAGGTCAATTTTGGTAAGGAGAGTGGACATTCTATATTTGCTAAATTTGGTATTTTAAATCCATCTTTATTCAACATTGTTAATTGTGTTCTTTACATATTCTATACTTTTAATTATTTTTTGTCTGTAAATCTATCATTTCCAATAGAAATATATTCAAATCACTCACTGTGAATCTGGACTTGTGGTTTTCTCTTCACAATTTTCATTTTTAAGGGTGCCTGGGTGGCTCAGTTGGTTAAGTGTCCAACTCTTGATTTCAGCTTAGGTCATGATCTCCTGGTCGTGAGATCAAGCCTCGCACGGGGCTTTGAACTTTGGATTCTCTCTCTCTCCCTCTCTCTCTCTTCTCCTTCCTCTCTCTCTCTCTCTCAAAATAAATAAATAAACAATAAAACAAATAATTGTTACTTAAAAAAACGTACTTTGCATCTGTGCTATAACTTGCATATAAATTTAGGATTGTTGTAGTTCCTTTGCAAACTGTACTTTTTGTCATTAGGTAGTGACTCTCTTTCCTCTGATAATGTTCTTTGACTTAAAATAAATTTTGTCTAATATTAACATAGCTTCTCCAGTGTTATTTTAGTTAACACTCTGTGGGACGTATTTTTCATCATTTAAAATTTTTTGTGTGTTATGAAATGTTTTATGGCTTTGTTTGGAGCTGGATTTTGTTTTTGTATCCAAGCTGAAGATTTCTATCTTTCAGTTTAATTGATTTAGTCCACTTACATTTCTTGTAACTGTTGACACATTTGATTTTTTTCAACTAGTTAACTTTGTATTATTTTATTTGTTTGTTTATTGGAGGTAGAGTAAATAGAATCCAAATCTGTGTGATGGTAAATTGATGATTATGAGAAATCACCTGGGCTAAAATATACTGTCTTACTTTTCATCTTCTTTGTCAATATGCAGATTTTCCTTCCAACCTATCCTTTTTTATCATTTATTTATTTATTATTTAAATTTACATCCAAATTAGCATACAGTGCAACAATGATTTCAGGAGTAGATTCCTTAATGCCCCTTACCCATTTAGCCCATCCCCCCCTCCCACAACCCCTCCAGTAACCCTCTGTTTGTTCTCCATATTTAAGAGTCTCTCATGTTTTGTCCCCTTTGCCTGTTTTTATATTATTTTTGCTTCCCTTCTGTTTTGTGTCTTAAAGTCCTCATATGAGTGAAGTCATATGATATTTGTCTTTCTCTGACTAATTTCGCTTAGCATAATGCCCTGTAGTTTCATCCACGTAGTTACAAATGGCAAGATTTCATTCTTTTTGCCGAGTAATACTCCATTGTATGTATGTATATATATATGTATATATATCACATCTTCTTTATCCATTCATCCATTGATAGACATTAGGCTCTTTCCATACTTTGGCTATTGTCAATAGTGCTGCTATAAACGCTATCAGGTGCATGTGCCCCTTCGAAACCGCATACCTGTATCCCTTGGATAAATACCTAGTAGTGCAACTGCTGGGTCGTAGGGTAGTTCTATTTTCAATTTTTTGAGGAACCTCCATACTGTTTTCCAGAGTGGCTGCACCAGTTTGCATTCCCACCAGCAGTGCAAAAGAGATCCTCTTTCTCCGCATCCTCACCAACATCTGTTGTTGCCTGAGTTGTTAATGTTAGCCATTCTGACAGGTGTGAGGTGATATCTCATTGTGGTTTTGATTTGTATTTCCCTGATGATGAGTGATGTTGAGCATTTTTTCATGTGTTGGTTGGCCAGCTGGATGTCTTCTTTGGAGAAGTGTCTATTCATGTCTTTGGAGAGGTGTCTATTCATGTCATTTCTTCACTGGATTATTTGTTTTTTGTGTGTTGAGTTTGATAAGTTCTTTATAGATTTTGGATACTAACCCTTTATCTGATATGTCATTTGCAAATATCTTCTCCCATTCTGTCGGTTGCCCAAGCCCCACCCAACTGGGCCAACCTATCCTTTCATTAAGCATCTGCCTTTTAAGGAATATAAGCATTATGTATGTTATTTAGTTCTTGTTTTCTCATTTTGGCCCAATGTCTTCTTTGCTGTCCCTGTTTGGCTGCTAAAATCCAAATCCCTATGTGTTTGGCAAATGCTTCCAAGGTCATAAAGGTCTATTCTAATTTTCAGCTTTCTCTTTGTTTTTTGGTCCCTGGACATTTTCTTATTTAAAGTTCAGCTATAAACTTAAAATGACCTGTGACAGATTTTACTCACCACTTCTCCGGGTATTTTGAAGTAAAAAGTGTTTTTTTTAGGATACCTTATCTGCTCACACATTGCTGGAAATGGAATTGCTACCAGTTTTTGTTTTTGTTTTTTTTAATTGGAAGGGTATCAGTGCTTCTCATCTTTATGCTACCTTTTCCTTGGCTACCTCCTCCCTGTAAGAGTTTACATCCTTTAAACTCTTCTACTCTACCCACAGCTGCAGGATCTTTGAGAAAACAGATTTGGTGCATCCTGCCAATCTTTCCTATGCATTTAACCAAACAAGAGTTTGTATATGTACTTGTTCAATTATGAAAAGATCTTTACATATTCCTAATGTGGGTAGGAATTTACATTTTAGCACCACCACTTAAGCTGTGATACAAATTTTATTTTTCCTTATGAGTAATATTGGAATGTTACCAAAGTCTGAACTGCAAAATTTTAAAAACAAAGATATTTTTAAAAACTAAGTCATGTATGCTTTTCTTTTTCAGTTTGCCAAAGCTTAAATTTGATTAGAAATCTGGAGGATCTGTGGTTCCTGTTGCATTCAAGCTGCAAATTTGATGACTGGTAACAACTAGTCTAGTTTGTATGCATAGTGGGATAAGTTATTTTTGTTGCAATTTGCAAATTTAGCAATGATTTCTCAAGGCTCAACTTTACATGAGACTTGAAGATGCAATCTGAATGACATGAACGCATATTGACGAGGAAGTTTAGAATCAAATGAACGTGCTAACTTGATCAGTAAGTGGCTAAATGTAGACTGAAGATCTACAACTACAAAATTGTCTAGCTTCCTTTGTGACCTTACAATATCAAGTTTGACCTTTAACAGTTACATCATAGTATAAGCTTTATAAACAATCAAGTATTAGCAGGTACAGCAACATGTAGAAGACCAAACACAGATTTTGACCACTGAATAGTAACAATAACTATGATTTTAGTTATCAATTATTGAGTGGATGCTTTGTGCCAATAACTCAGCATATGGTATTGCTTATCCTTTCTGTAACTCTGCAGATAAGGAAAGAGGCTTAGGAAAGGTTAGTAATATGCATCCTTTCCTGCAGAACTTCTTTTTCTAAAATTAAATGGCCAAATTTTGGGGAGATAAAAGCATATGACAGAGTCTAATCAGGATATTGTTAATGTACTTTCTAACTCTACAGAGTTGAATGGATAACTATAAACTTTGAAAGAAGCTGATTGGCTAAGGGATGATGAAATAACTTTGGAAGTTTATATAACTACATAGCTGTTACCATACACAGTGTTACCAGGGCCACGGTTACACGTTCACTCAAGTTCATCTACTATTTCCCTCTAAAACTCATAATATGATTGGAATCTCACTATGTGCCAAACTAGTACTAAAAAATTAGAATTTAAAAATTTTATGACTGCTGCATAACATAGTGTTAGGATTATTTTAGTAGATTAAAATATGCATAAGTACATTTCTTCCTTAGTCAGTGTTTGTTTAGATATGTATTTACAACAAGCTCCACAGATGATTTTTATGCAGGTGGTCAGATGGCTGACACAGGTCATCTAGCATATATTACTTCATGGTTTTAGACAAGATCTCTTTATTGTAAACATTAGGTGTAGAAAGAAAATAAAATTTCACTTGGCTCTAATATGAAGTGACATTTCCTTGTCTAATCTGAAGAAGCCAAGCCTATGAAAACTGATATTAATTTCTAATCAATTAATGGTCCTGATTTCCCCTGCCATTTTCAAAAATACAATACAGAAACTTATAAGCAAGTTCAGGTTCTATTTAAGGTTTAAGAAAAATATTATATATGTTTTGTCAGTTAAATAAGGTGTGATCACAATATAATGAGAAAGATTCCATAGCTATATTGAAAAAAAAAGAAAATAAAATAATTTTCTTTATAGTTGTATCCCACACATATGACACATATCTTTTTATTCATGTCTTTTAGAAGTTATTTCGTGAAAGGTGACCTCAATGGCTGCCCTGAGAAGAGGGACCAAGGGATTCCCAGGTGGTCGATGTTAAAGATTCCTTCATTTCTAGGATATTCACAGAAAGACAGGGCCAATTCAGTGCCAATATTTCATATTGTTGCATCTCTCTGTTGGCTGTGCTTTGCTTGAAGACGGTCGTATTAAGTACTGATACACTGACAGATCCTTTGAATACATATTTCATTCTTGCCACATGAGGCGCTTTCATTCTTTCAATATCATGCAAGCCTGATGGCATCACTGCTAAGTGGTACTGTTGCTTTCCATTCAAGTCTGAATTAGGAAACTGTTCTGTCATAACAGGGATGCTCTTAGCATTGACACATTGTATTCCTTGGCACAACTGGCCATTTGATGAACACTTTTTCTGTAATTAATGCCTAAAATACCACAGGTGAAAACCTGTCTCCTTTATCATGGTAATCCTTGAGTGGACCATTCTTTGCTTTTTGAGCAAAAATGTATCTGCACTACTGAAGGTGAGAATTGCAAATACCATGTTACCAGTGGGAATCATTACACACAGGTTCCATCTTGTACATATATATCTATTGGGCACTCTTCTGAAATTTCTGTATAAAATTCCTCTAGATTACATTCATTTTTATTCTTTCTACAAATGTATTCAGCAGGGAGAGAACTGCACCCCTTACAGTAAAGTCCCAAAGTACAATTTATTTTTATTTTATTTATTTATTTTTAAATGTTTATTTATTTTTGAGAGGGAGAGAGACAGAGCATGAGCAGGGGAGGGGCAGAGAGAGAGGGAGACACGGAATCCGAAGCAGGCTCTAGGCTCTGAGCTGTCAGCACAGAGCCCGACCTGGGACTCGAACTCACGAACTGCGAGATCATGACCTGAGCTAAAGTCGGATGCTTAACCGAATGAGCCACCCAGGTGCCCAGGACAATTTACATCATGCTTTCTTTTAAAATCTAACTGACAGTATGTGTTCTCTTCATTTTTCTTTTGTTGAGCCATCCCTTCCCTTTTTTTCCCGCCAATTTGTTATCACCTGGCTCTTGTACAGCACTAACCATGGACATGTCATTGAAACATTCCAAACCACTGGATACCCAATCAAAATCATCATCAGAACAATCAGACGAGTCTGATCTACCTTTAATACACTTCTGCAGACGACATGTATGGTATCGCTTATTATGCATCATACCAATGAAATGACCTATTTCATGAGCAATCAAAACGGCCTCTATGAGCATGTTCAGTACCCACCGAGAAGTTGCAGTTGTTAAAAAAGATTTCACCCTCAGAGTCCATATTGGCTAATGCCAAAGAATGCTCATAAACGTGATATGCAAAAAAATGTGCCAGGTCATAACGAGGCTTAGGAAACTAGTGTTTTATTTGCCGGTCTTGGAATGCTATGAAAATTAATTCTTTTGTGTCCACATTTATTGGATTTGATTCTGTCTGTATTTCCACAGCAGCCAACAGGGTTAACAGCTTTGAGAGGCTCATGTAATATATCCAAAAAGTTAGTAATAAACAATGTTTCTCTCACACTCAGATGCACTGTAACCTGTATTTGTACTTTACTGTCTATTCCTACCCCCAGTCCTAAATACTTTTTATAATATGTGTCTTCTTAAAATTAGGAGTTGTGCCCTTAATTTCTCTACAGAACTTTCAAGTCCGGCTGTCTACATCCTTAGCAGTTAAACCACTAGCATCATTATAAGTTGGGCCCCTTCTTAGGTCAAAGGCAGAATGGTAGGGATCTTAGAATCTGCCCCTGAGAACCTCGAAGTTTGAGGATCCCTTCAAGATACAATTACTTGCCAGGAGCAAGTTGCTGACTTTTGAGGCTATCCTTGTCTGGTTCAAGGAAGGTGCTCCATGGTGGGTGAGGTGGACGTAAGCAGCTGGGGAGAGGTAGCCATGCAGGGTCTGCCCCAAAATAGGGGTGGTAGTCAGAGGGGCATTCCTCTGGGCAGAGCCTGGGAGGTGCTTCAGCAGAAGAGTTGGGAAGGTGCCAGATTTCAGTTGCCACTGACTCCCTATAGTTACAGCTGAGGAGAAAGGCCAGAGCCTGTCTCTCATGGTGCTCTCGTTCTGCAGGAGGAGGGAGAGATGAACTAAAGTTACCCTTTTTATTACAGCCAAGAAGAATCATGAGGTGCTGGAAGCATTCATGTGGAGGGTATTTAACACAGTAAGGAAAGGGCTGGATGGTAATTAGGGAGGCAGTCCTGAGGAGATAATGCTGGAGCTGAGCTCTAAGAATAGAGAGCTCCAGGGGCTAAAACGGAAGATCTCCAGCAAGGGCCTGAAGCCTAAAGGAAGAGGGCACATTAGAGACATTGAAATCAGCTAGAGAGCAGAAAACACCTTCATGCTAATCAGTAAGGAGTTGGTCTACTTGATACACACATGTAATTGTTTTATTATTTTCAGAAGATTGAAATAGCTCCTTTGCTCTCTTTATTCTTGTTACTTCCATTTTTTAAAATCATAATTGAAAATATTTCTTAGCTTCTTTGGATCACATACGATTGGAACCTAAAGAGTCACTTCTATTTGGATATAAAATGTGAGTCTAAAACAATGTTTTTATGAACCCAGACAAAATATGAGGGAAAAACTTCTTATTCAGGATTCAGAACCGTCAAGCTCCTGATCATCATTTATGTGGATACGATTGGGTTTAGGTAGATGCAATCTTTTTTTTTTTTAATGTTTATTTATTTTTGAGACAGAGAGACAGAGCATGAATGGGGGAGGGGCAGAGAGAGAGGGAGACACAGAATCGGAAGCAGGCTCCAGGCTCTGAGCCATCAGCCCAGAGCCTGACGTGGGGCTCGAACTCACGAACCGTGAGATTGCAACCTGAGCTGAAGTCGGATGCTCAACCGACTGAGCCACCCAGGCGCCCCGATGCAATCTTTTAAAAACAATTATTCCCATATTAAAGAGAACTTTCGGAAATAAATTTTGTGTGTATTTCTTAATGTAACCAATGTTACAAGTCAAGCTAATTGAGAGGAATGGCAACATAAATTATGGGAAGGCAAAGGGCCTTCTTTCTGAATGCTCACATAGGAGATGCCACCTTCCTTTCTACTACTTTCTTCACTAACTTATCAGAATTAAAGTCCTATACGTGCTGGCTATTTGTAGCCTTATAATAACCCTCCAAAGGAAACTCAACTGGTGTCAGGTAATCATTTGTCATTCGAATCTAATATTTTCTCTCCATCTTGCCAAATCATTTTGATGTGTCCTACTTGGTGAAAGGGGAATTGCAAATACCTTTGCCATCTATCACTGCTGCAAATCACTGAAGCGGAATCCCTCTGCTTGTGTTTATCTAGCAACCAAAGTTGTGTTGCTAGTATGAAGGTGGCCCTACATGAACCCATCAATCATCGGGCAGCACCTTACAGCCTCACCATTAGGACTGAGATCCAGTAAACATCTTAAACTCTCCCCTGGTTCTGTGATAGTTCATGTAAAGAAAAACAGAGAAGACACCCTCCCCTGGCCCATAACTATATGTAAACCAGGCCCATCCCCTACTCTGCTCAACTAGCAAGGGCAATAGGTGTAAAAATATTTTGAAAAATTTTTAAAAATATGCTATCTTCTTTACCAATATTATTTCAGGATCATCTATAAAATAGCAAATATCAGGTATCCTCTAGATAAATTGCACTATGTAAATTGTTATGTTGATCTAGGATTAAATAATTGTTAATTTTAATCTATGTCCTATTTCTTCTTGTACGACAGAACTTGTGCCTATCATTTAACTACATTACATGCCTGCTCCAAATGACGTTTAAATCATGTTACCATCTTCCTTAAAACCATTCAGGGGTTCTCATAACTTACAGGATGCAGGGTAAAGTCTGAATTTATTAGCATGGCATCAAGGCTCTTTATCTTACTTCTTTATGAGTATTGCCTCTACGTTCTTTTTAGGACACTCCTCTCTACATGTTGCCTTTTCCACCCTTGGAAGCCTTCATACTTAACCTATTTATCACCTGTTTGTGGTGGTATACACCAAATATTTGTCATCTGTCATGAACTGCCTCGCATTTTGGTGTTTTGAAGAAATGTGTGCATGGCATGCTTGTGGAGAAGCACCAAGCATGCCAGTGATTTTTGGCATTCTTCACAGTACCTCGCATACTCTAGGTGTGTGTTAAGTAACTAGTGACGACAAGGGTCCGCAGTGTGGTTAGTCATTTTGTATACACTATAGGAATGCTGAATAGTAGCAGGTCAACATCAGCTGACATTTCTTTTCCTTCTTTCCCTATTATTTGAGTGTTACACATCAGTTATATTAGTATGCACCTAGTTATTTGGAAAACAATGCTTTTCCCTTCAAGTATTAATAGAATATTAATGCGTACATTTAAAATAACAAATGTCTTTAGTGTGGTACACATCTTGGTGACATTGGTCACTAGATGGCACACCACAAGCTCTTGTCGGGCAGTTCCACAAACTAACCTATTATTTGAAAGAGGATTGCAAAGATTCAGAGCAAACTGGATTGGGAAAAATTATATCAGAAGTGATATTCAGTAAGTTTGTTTCAAACTAAAAATTAGATTTAGAATGCATAAACTTATATGACACATGGAAGCTATAAGGAATCATTCCTTTAATAGATAATTATTATTTTTTTTTTTTAAAGAAACTAGGTACTAGACACTGAGTCATGCCCTGAGGGAGACAGCATGATGATAAAACCTGGGCCTGGCTGGGGTTTAGCAGAGGAGCTAAGAGCATGAGCCTTCACTCTACCTTCCAAATGGTACTTAAAGAATAAACCTAGCAAACAAATAGGAGATTGTCTAACTCCCGTGGAAGAAAGTAGACGAATGGATGAATGAAAAGTTCAAGCGACCTGCAGTGTATTTAAATGTCAGTGAAAAGAGTTTTCTACACTCATGTGCCCAGAGGCAGCATGCAATTTCACTGAAGATTTATGCTGATTTTAGACTGCAAGTATACAGGACTCCATAGTTCTCTGGGCAGAACTGAAATCACACATGCCTGGTGTAATCTGTACACAAGATGTAAACAACTCACAGAACAGTAAATCTGAAGTCACATGTCCATATGCACGTGTTGATATTTGCTGTGGCTTATGAGGTACGGTGTGACTTGGACATCTGTCCAGAAGGAAACATGTCACTCCTCTACTCGATGCTACGTTCATGGAGGCAAATGATCCCTATGTCTTCCATCACACGATGACCTCACCCCAGCACCACTCTGCACCCAGCCCTCTGTTCGTGTACAAATGCCAGGTTTTCATGTCTCTCAGGGCCCCAGTCTCCTTCCATGAATGATTCTTGATGTTCCCTTGTGGTTCTTAGGTGAAAATGCCCACTGTCCATTGCTTTTATCTCCAAAAGCTACTTACTCCTAATTTACTACCCATCTCATTCTGTTTTCCCTCTTTGCCACCTCCCCAGAGTATCTGATTTCCAGTTATCCCTAATAGTATGGTAATTGCTATAACCCATTCTTAAAGAAATTCAACAAGTTGTTAAATTTTTCCATCATAGAAATGTGGAAATTTTTATAGAAATGTGGAAATTCAAGCAGAAAAAAATTTTAATGGTCATTCTTTCATCCCATGTTAGTATATTTCCTGCCAGTCGTTTTTATAAACACATTTTTTCAATCATGCTACATCTTTGCATGTTTTTGTTATATTTAACACAAAATACATATTTTTGGCACTTTTATGAACTCCTGATCAAAGCATGCCTACATTGGGCAGTTGATGAATGCTATGTTACAGAAATATAGCTCTGCGTTCAAGACACTGTTTTGTCTTCCTGACACACAGTAAGATTATATTTACAGCTTCCCTTTACAGCTGAGTGTGGCCTATGTGACTGAGTCAGAGCTGACGAGAAGCAGGCAAAATGATGCAAGCCTCTGCTAGCATTCATTCATGACAGAGAGGGTCTGGAGTTCTGAGTCACTGCTTAGAGAAAAGCTGACACGGGGAGCCTCTTAACCACACTGGACTGTGCCATTTGTTGTATTAAGCCACTGAAATGTGAAAGTTATCTATTAATATGGCATAACTTGGCCTATCCTTACACATATGACTATTTGGGGTAATTGTTTCAATTTTTTTTTTGCTACTATAAATCACAATATGATGATTATCCTTTGCGTTGGATTTTTTCTCTTCTATTTCTGAGTATTCCCTTTAGATAGATTTCTAGAGGTAAAATTTTTGACATAGGATATAAACTTTAACACTTATTTGTAGCCTATTTATATCATACTTGTCTCACATATTTCCATATTATATTTATGTAATAACTAACTATGACCGGGTGTCTTACTCCTAGGAGATTGCAAGTTCCTCAAAGGCAGAGTCACTCTTTCATCGACTTTTGTAATGTCTAGTCCCTAGCACAGGTCTTTCACATAGTAGCATGAGGGAAGCACCTGCAATACATGAAGGAGTGGATATGGATTGTTACATGATAGCTGTGCTGTAGTCATTCTTACGATCTGGGCATTGGTAAGGGAGAAATTCTATCTCTAGAAGCTTACTACAGCACTTTTTTTTTCTCTTCCAAAAGCAGCTTAAGGCTAATGCTTTGACTAGTAGACATTCAGGGCTTGGGTGAAAGCATATTCGAAATTACAAATGAGACAGTTCATTCTTCCCACTGTTACCATTGCTCTGACTTGAGCTTTGGCTGTATCGTTTTTTACGTTCAGTAAAGCTAAAGACTGTATCTATATGATGTAATATTAAAAGGAATGTGTTTTAGATTATTTGAGTACTTAGATTATTCAAATAATTGGATGGATTATATGGTCAATCCAGATCAACTGTTTAATATTTGTTCCTGATATCCTAAAAAGAAGAGTCTTACCAATGGCTATATTAATGAGTGGTCAAATTTCATTTGAATGAAAGAGTGATCCATTGTATAGCCAGGGAGGGGGGACAAAAACATAAGACTCTTAAATATGGAGAACAAACAGTGGGTTGCTGGAGGGGTTGTGGGAGGGGGGATGGGTTAAATGGGGAAGGGGCATTAAGGAATCTACTCCTGAAATCATTGTTGCAATATATGCTAACTTACTTGGATGTAAATTAAAAAAATAAACTAAAAGAATTAAAAAAAAATAATAAAGAGGTCTTTAAAGCTAAAAAAATAAACAAATAAAGTATATGCTACTGCACATATCTAAACATATCAGAGGTCAATTCATACTTCTTATGTTCCTTAGGCATATAGTGATATATGTGGCAAACATTAGCCAGTCATATTTTTTTTAAGTTTATTTATGTATTTTGAGAGAGAAAGCATGCATGCATGCGAGCAAGGGAGGGGCAGAGATAGAGGGAGAAAGAGAGAATCCCAAGCAGGCTCTGCAATGTCAGTGTGGAGCCAGACATGGGGCCAGACATGGGGCTTGAACTCAGGAACCATTAACCTGAGCTGAAATCAAGAGCTGGAGGATTAACCGACTGAGCCGCCCAAGGCGCTTACATCAATCCCATTTTTATGTACCCATATAGAGATTAACCTTGTTCGTGAGGAGAGACACATCTTCTACACAGATGGAAGGGAAGGAAGAAGGGAGAGGAAGAGACAAAGATACATTTCTAAGTGTCTTTGTGAGGGGCCAGGAGGCAGAGTGCCAACCTGGTGTCTTCTATGCTTTCTGTGTGGCAGGAGACAAGATCATTGCTGAAAGTTAGAGAAGCAGTAGCCATCCCACTTGCTGTCCTGTGGGCCTCCCCCTGCCCCCCGCCTTTGGGACTCCCTCTTTTTGCTCTTGTACCTTCCATGCCTCTATCCCTACCAGTTTCTTCTGTTTAGCCTGTAAAGAAGCTCAAGACTCTTTTGCTCCTCCAAAAGTTTCCTTGATTCTCATTCTCTCATTTCTTCTTTCTCAAAACCCTCTCCTTCATGGCTTCTGGAACACCGTATTTTCTTGGTTTATCTTATCCTATTTGACTTCTCCTTTCTTTTTGAATTTTTCTCAGATGTCATTCCTCAGATTCTACCCTCTCCTCCTCATTCACTGTTAGAGTTGGCATCTTTGCATGCAGGTCTCTCAATTTTAGCTACTGTCCTAAATAAGCTTCGGGTGGAACACTATGGATTGAGGAGAATTGAAATTCTCTCCTCCTTTCAGAAATCTTGTCTCAGAAGCTCCCTCCATCCTTCCTCTGCACGAATTACACTCAACCCTACAAATTAACGTGGTAGATTTGTATCCCACAAAAAATGTATGCCATTCAAAATAAATCTTATTACATTGTATAATATACCAAAGTACAACTAAGACCAGACAGATGAAAATATTTATCACATTATTTTTTACTGCACTTGGCACATGGGATTAGGGAAGTTCACACTCAGGAGGAAGCCATAAAAACAAGTACCAGGTCATCAGCTCCAACTTTTGTAAGGAAACTGTTTTCCCCTGGGACATACGATACAGGCTTAAGACAGTATGAAACCTGAAAAAAACTTTAAAGTAAGGAGAGACAGTTCTCATCATAATATGAAATGCAGTGGAATCTACCAGACTTGGCTTTATGAAGTTTACTCACAGGACAGATCAAGTTGCCTTGTCTTGGATGAGTGAAGTCTCTTCAAATTGGTCAGAATCCTGGGATAAAAAATAAAAAGGAATGTGAAGATTCTTCAAAGGCATGTCTGAGAAAACACTGAGAACCTACCAGAGTTTTAAATTTAGAGCATAGAAGGTGTTGAAGTCTTGGACAATCTGTTTACTTGACAATGTTTGAGCTGTGAAAGTCATGATTAATTTCCTGACCTCACACAGTGCTGATGACGTCATCCTCCTGTTTTCATTTTCACTCTTCAGTGATGATAATATAATAGGACTTTAATCACTTTGGCTTAAAAAAATAACTCTTCTTTAATTCTTCTAATTGCCATGATTACTCAAAAGCTCTGTAGAAAACCTATTATTAAAATATTTTATAGACGAAAAACCTTGGTATAGAGTCATAGGGACTCTATTGATATTAGGAAGGCTATGTGAGTCAATGCATTAATATTTGAGAGAGTTTCCTAAAGAAACCAGGAAGAAAACTGTGGTGTTGATAGGTAAAATTAAACTTAATAATTTCTCTTTAGATTATTTGTATTAAGAGACCACCACAGTGGGATTCCTTGAAGTGAAACACATGAAATATTCAAATAGAAATAGTGAACAAGCCAAGAGGTTCTTAATCACAAGTATGCTATAGAGTCCTCAGAGGAGTAGGTTTCCCTGTGTTGGTACCATCTCTGGACATTCTAATTTAACAGACCTGGAAGTCTATGTTTAAAAAAAAAGTTCCATAGGAGATTCTGATGGGCACCCCTTCTTGGGAACTACTAGGCTTTGCTGTATATTTCCTGCACACTGGGCCAGCACTGAAGATTAGCAAGTGACAACACTGTGAGAAGCAGCAGCACAACTTTCAGGTCAGAACATAGAACACTGGCAAGTTTTCACTGTGGAATGTAAAGGTATACGCAAAATATTGTGAACATGACAGCAATAAATGAATAAATTAGTCTACTGCATTGGTTCCTAAACCTTTTCGTTCCACAATGTGTCTTTTTCTGACTTGGTTATATCCCAATTTGGTGCGAAGAAAGCCCAACACTTACTGACAGACAAACTGGGCCTGTACCACCTGACTATTAATGAGGCACATCACTGCATCTGTTATTTAGGATTCATAATTGTGAGCAAATAAATGTATTCCAGCTGATTTAAGTAGAAAAGCAATTTATTGAAAACCTATTAGAATCCCTGTAAAGCTAGAGAATAAGACTGGGCAATTAAGCAGGAAATGAGGGAGGCCAGGCAGTCAAAGCCATGTTCAAGAACTGCTTATGGGGTCTCCTTTATCCTTCTTCTCTGTGGCACCAGCACCCAGATCCAGAGTCTGGGGTGGAGACATCTGGTCACTAAATACAGGTCAAGTGCTTACATCCATGCCAAATCAGAGGCTGGGAAATCAAGTATTTGGCTTTTCAGCCTCTATAAGTAGGAGGTAGTTCTGACTGCCCCCAAAACTTCTATGGTATAAACTTCCTCAAACAGAAAGGAAGTTCACATACAGGGTAGAAAGAAGTGTACTATTTTATTGATTGAGGAATATGGTTAGTGAGATTTTTCTGGTTAATTTTTAAGTTGATATGGTAAGTGTTTCTGAAATATCAGTGCATTTTCTACTCTAATAAGTATGGTAAGATAATTTAATGTTCAAAACTTAGCTCTACAGTTCACACACATGTGATCTTGAGCAATTTATGACCTCATCTGACGTTAACTTTCTTCACTGGCAAATGGTGATTTCAATAACTCATACCTCTCAGGGTTGTAGCTCAAATAAATTGGTACACACCAAGCAATTTGTATACTGAAAACATGAAATAATCATTAAGTATTGTTACTATTCTTTTGGTGCTATGCTCATTATTTTTAGCTTTACACTCTGTAGCTATTGATAAGAAGGTATAGGGGACTGTCCTGGAAATCAATTTCTTTTGAGAATTACTATAATTGAAAGATACCAATATTTGAATCCTGACTAAGTAAAGGTTAGTGCTGTGGTGGTATTTTATTATTTAATCTGTGAAATTACTGATTGTGGGAATTCAAAATTTCTGGTGGTAAGGCACATAAGTTGCAATTCATTCTTTCCCTTCATAAATACTTAAGGCATACTTACCATGTGTCAGGTAATAGGAAGGAATACATGATGACTTACGCAAGGTCCCTGCCTTTAAGGGATTCCCAGTCAAGTGGGAGAATAGACAATTCTAACAGAGAATTCAAGTAGAGAATTACGACATTGATGCCATTTCACTAGAAATGTATAATTCCAAAAGGTGTCTTATTAGTATACTAAATTCACTCTAGTGATCTAGATTAAAACATAAGATTTTAAACACAAATGTATTTCACATGTAAATTGGCATGGATCATGATGCTGAAGTCCTTTTGTTTGATAAATCAGATTAGTATTAATTTTGACCTTTTTTAAAATCTATTTTTTATTTTTTTATGTTTATTTATTTTTGAGAGAGAGACAGAGCATGAGTGGGGAGGGGCAGAGAGAGGGAGACACAGAATCTGAAGCAGGCTCCAGGCTCTGAGCTGTCAGCACAGAACCCGACGCGGGGCTTGAACTCACAGACCACGAGACAAAGTTGGACACTTAACTGACTGAGTCACTCAGGCACCCCTGACCTTTAATTTGTAATCGCAGTATTATTTGCACTGATAGTTATTCAGCTTTGTAACATTAAACCAGTATGCTTTGTAATGTCAGTTAATTTAATGTGACCCTGAAATTCAGTCACATTAGACTGTTATTTTCTAAACACATTATACTCGGTGACTTTGTCTATGCCTTTGCTTACTCTGGAATTCTCTTCTCTGTCCGTCAAACTCTTGCTTATTCTCCAAGAGCCAGATCAAATACCACTCCTTTGTTTAGTTTTTTCCAGTCCTTGAAGCCAAAATTTAGAGCTTTCCCTCTTTGAATTCCCAAGAAGTTTGTTTACCCATTTACTATGGTGTTCATTTTATTGTGCCTTATAGTTATTGATTTATAATCTAACTTATTAGTCAATCCTCATGCCTTCTTGAAGGCAGGGATCCTATCATTTTTGTCTCAGTATCCCCTCAAGTATAGTATTTTGTTTGCATTTAACAGAGGAAAGGATTCCAAGTCTAACGGGGCTTGTTGAGTTAGAAAAACAGATGGAATTAAAAACAACCAAGGCAGGGCCATATTATACTCCCTGAGCAAAGGGGGTAGGAATGTGTGGTAGGGGAGGGCACAGGATGAGGCAAAATACTCTTGTGACACACATGCCCGGGAGTCATCACTGGGAACACAGGTTCTGTGAAGATGCTGCTGTTGTGACAGTCCTTTGGGCAATAGGGAATGACTAAATATTTAGGCTCGCTAGATTGAGAAGTGGGGGTGGGAGGCACTGGTACGTTTCCTGCCTCAGTTAGGAATTGAACTGATGGGAAAACTAGAGTTTCATTTAAGTTATTGACGGGGTGAATCAATGGGTCCTGCTAGTGGCAACCAGTATGTGGGATTTTAAGCAGGGTGGGTGGTATTTATTGCAGTGCTTTAAGGAAAGTGATTTGGGGCAATGCGGAACAGTGAAAGCTTAGATGTAGGCTATTGGAATAGTCTCAGAATGAGTAATAAAGTCCTAGATTAAAAAGAAGGCAGTGGAAATGGAAGGAAAGGACTGCAGTTTGAGACAAAGTATTGTGTGTACTATCCTGAAGCCAGTTTTTTTTTTTTTCTTAAAAAAAAATCTTGAGGGGCGCCTGGGTGGCGCAGTCGGTTAAGCGTCCGACTTTAGCTCAGGTCACGATCTCGCGGTCCGTGAGTTCGAGCCCCGCATCGGGCTCGGGGCTGATGGCTCAGAGCCTGGAGCCTGTTTCCGATTCTGTGTCTCCCTCTCTCTCTGCCCCTCCCCCGTTCATGCTCTGTCTCTCTCTGTCTCAAAAAAATAAATAAATGTTAAAAAAAAAAAAATTAAAAAAAAAAATCTTGAAAAAGGGTTGTTGGGGTGCCTGGGTGGCTCAGTTAGTTGAGTGTCTGACTTCAGCTCAGGTCACTATCTTGCAGTTAGTGAATTTGAGCCCTGTGTTGGGCTCTGTGCTGACAGCTTGGGGCCTGGAGCCTGCTTCGGATTCTGTGTCTCCCTCTCTCTCTCGGTCCCTACCCCGCTCACACTGGGTCTCTCTTTCTCTCTCAAAAATAAGCATGAAAAAATAATAAAAAAATAAACATTAAATTTTTTTTTTTAAAAAGAAAAGGGGTTGTTAAATACCAACCAAACTTTATTTAAGTAATCATTCAAGAAAGTATTTTATAGGTGGCATATGTAAAAAAAATTTACGAATACATTGTTATTTATCATATTGGCTGGAAGGAACTGAGTCTTAGCTTTGTCATATACCTTATTTAAGATCACACCATTATCTGACATGAAGCACATTGGGCGGCAAAGCTCTGTTTCTGAGTCCAGCTGTCTAGATTTGTACCTCAGATCTGCTATGGTCTAAATGTATGATCTTGGGCAATTTACGTACACTCCCTCAGTCTCAGTTACTGCATTGTGTTGTTGAGTAGATTACATTACACAGCTTGGGCTGCACTCATCAGCTATGGCTGGGGGAATGGAGTGAAGAAACTTCAACATGGCTGTGGATAGCCCTCACCTAGGTTTGGGTAATGCCAGTTCACAGAAAAACAAGGAGGGAGGCGGGGCCAGCTTCATGGTTGTGTGACTCTTGCAGCCATGCAGGGTCTTAGGCTCGGAAGGGCCCCACCCTTGGTTTAATGTTGCCATCTTGAAATTCTTAATAATTTTTGAACGAAGGACCACCTCTGCATTTTCCTTTTGCCCTAGGCCTTGCAAATTATATAGTAGGAGGAGAGGTTATTGTGAGTGGAGCAGATACATCCTAAAGTAGCATTTTTTTGTTTTTTGTTTTTCAGCACTGACTGAACATAATACCCTGGGAGCTTCTAAAAAACAGATGACCAGGGGCGCCTGGGTGGCTCAGTCGGTTGGGCATCCGACTTTGGGTTCAGGTCATGATCTCGTGGTTCGTGAGTTCGAGCCCCGCGTAGGGCTCTGTGCTGACAGCTCTGAGCTTGGAGCCTGCTTCAGATTCTGTGTCTCCCTCTCTCTCTCTGCCCCTCCCTACTTGCACTCTGTCTCTCTCTCTTTCTCTTTCAAAAATAAGAACATTAAAAAAAAATTTAAAACGCAGATGACCAGACCAATTAATTCAGGATCTCCAGAGGTGAGGTACAACCCTGGGCATTTTTGAGAAATACTGTCTTAGATAGAAAAATTCCTACAATTCCATATACCACTGCTCTCTATTTCCCATTGTAAAACCTTAATTAGTCTCTCTATGACTAAGAAAGTATGAGCTTGGGATCCTCAGCCTGCTACTCATGGCTGTTTGCAATCTGGCTCCACATTCCATTTCAGTCTCAGAACTTAAACTTTTTTTTGGTTCTCTACGCTCCACTCTAATTAGACATCTCACCGTTATGTGAATATTGCCTTTGTTCATGCCAAGCCCCCAACTGGAATGTCCTCTGCTTCCATCTACCTATGCTGCTAAGACATTATTCAAATACAACCTCTTAAAAGTTTCTTAGATTTCTTCCTTTTCTGAATATTCCTAGGTAATTTTAAATAACATGTATATTCTTCTTTGGTTTATTTGTGTACATGTCTTACCTCTTCTATATGTTCCTTCAAGGGTACGTAATGTGTCTTACGAATTTTTATATCCCCCACAATGCCAAGAATGGTTCTAGGGGCTCAGCTGCTGTTTAAATACATACTTTAGTACATGAGTAACCAAGCCTTATTGCCCTCACCGACTAACCCATGCATTTTGTATAATACCAGCAGGCTTAATCATCTATTTGCCAATAAAGATCAGCTGAGAATAGCAAAATCATGTCACTTTACTGAGACTGAAATCAAACCTTCAAATGACTCCAGTGGGTCTAAATTTTTTCAGTAATCAGAGTATGAGATGTTGCCTTGCAGTCCAAACGCCATTGGGTAAGTGTGCAAGAAATATTCAGCTTGACTGCATTATTTTTTTCTTTAAGTTCAAAAAGTACATTAGTACCGAAAGATAATTAGAATAATTTCAGGGGCTCTGGGACTACTCAAAATGTCTTCCTTCAAAATTTAAGAACATCTGAAGTTTTACTCCCTTCTTTTAAGTGAAGGGATTAACTGTTAAAATGCAGATATCCTTGTAAAGGAAGAGCTTTCTCTCCTCTAGGAGACTAGAACTGCCTCCTAATAGGGAATGTCCGGTTTTTGCCTCCTGATCTTTTTTTACCAGAATGATTTATTGACGTATAAGTATGATCTCTATCACCCACTCCGATTAAAATATTTTATCATCTCCCTATTGCTCTGAAGACAAAGGCCACAATATAAATACCACGAGGGAGTGGAAGGATGAAGAAAGGTGAAGAAAAAAACCCAGTAAAACCACTTAATGGTTTTGCAGAGTCTGAGCCCTTTGGTTCAATCATTTGTTCTGCGTTTGCTTTTCTGAATCACATCAGCACAGCATGGGACTCCTAATTCAGGGATTCGTACACCAATGTTGTGAAAAACAACAACAAAAGTCTTCAAGGTATTCTACAGTGGCTCTAACATTCTGACAGAGAAAAATTAGATGGCAGAAGGACAGCTGTGAGATCCCGGGGTGCAAGGTCTGATTTCCAGCATATTATATGGCCAACCAAAAATTCTCTTTGCAATAACAAAGTCAAATCATTTCCCTTGCTTATGTGTTGTTTTTCCATTGCATCATCTGTGTGGGAACCCAGTGACCCACAGAAAAGTTCCCAACGCATGCTGACTTCACCCAGGTGATGAAGCTAAGATGTAGTAAGAAAAATAACTAAGGTCTTAAAAACTACTCTTTGTAACAATTTCTTGGCTTCTGACAGAAGCTGAAGTGAGACATTAAAAACATTATTCAGATAATTAATACTTTACTCTTATCCCTGCCATGTCCCAAGAATCTGTTTAATATTCTCCCCGCTCCCTCCCTTTCTCTTTCCCTCTCTCTCTCTCTCTCTCCACACACACACACACACACACACACACACACACACAAGCAGTATATACATAGCTATTTTTAAAGCTGTAAAAATTAAAAAAAAATTTTTAATGTTTATTTATTTTTGAGAGAGGGAGAGAGACAGAGCATGAGTGGGGGAGGGACAGAAAGAGAAGGAGACACAGAATCCAAAGCAAGCTCCAGGCTCTGAGCTGTCAGTGCAGAGCCTGATGTGGGGCTCGAACTCAGACCGTGAGATCATGACCTGAGCCGAAGTCGGATGCTTAACTGATGGAATCACTCAGGCGCCCCAAAACTGTAAAAAATTTTAAATTACTAGATTTCATTAAAAACAACTTTTTAAAACATTTATTTATTTTTGAGAGACCGAGAGAGACAGAGCATGAGCAGGGGAGGGGTAGAGAGAGAGGGGACACAGAATCCGAAGCAGGATCCAGGCTCTGAGCTGTCAGCACAGAGCCTGACATGGACCTGACATGCAGCACAAACTGTTGAGATCATGACCTGAGCTGATCAGACACTTAACCAACTGAGACACCCAGGTGCCCCTAGATTTCATTTTTTTTTTTTTTTAATTTTTTTTTTTCAACGTTTATTCATTTTTGGGACAGAGAGAGACAGAGCATGAACGGGGGAGGGGCAGAGAGAGAGGGAGACATAGAATCGGAAACAGGCTCCAGGCTCTGAGCCATCAGCCCAGAGCCCGACGCGGGGCTCGAACTCACGGACCGCGAGATCGTGACCTGGCTGAAGTCGGACGCTTAACCGACTGTGCCACCCAGGCGCCCCTAGATTTCATTTTTTTAAGGGGAGCTTTCAGTTTACAAAAAAATTGTGCAGAAGTACAGAGAATTCCTGTATATCCTTTTTTTGTCCCTGCACAGTTTCCCTCTATTATTTTTTTTTTTTTTCAACGTTTATTCATTTTTGGGACAGAGAGAGACAGAGCATGAACGGGGGAGGGGCAGAGAGAGAGGGAGACATAGAATCGGAAACAGGCTCCAGGCTCTGAGCCGTCAGCCCAGAGCCCGACGCGGGGCTCGAACTCACGGACCGCGCGATCGTGACCTGGCTGAAGTCGGACGCTTAACCGACTGCGCCACCCAGGCGCCCCCCCTCTATTATTAACATCTTGCATTAGTGTGCCACAAATAGTGTGCTACAACTAATGAAACAATATTGATACTTTATTTTTGTCCAAAGTCTATAGTTCACATGAGGGTATATTCTATGTTGTGTAGTTCTATGCATTTTGGCAAAAATAGAGTCATGTATCCCTCATGATAAGAACATACAGAATAGTTGCACTGCTCTAAAAGTCTTCTGTGTTCCACATACTCCTTTCACCTGAAACTCTGGCAAAAAACCCAAACCAAACCAAAACACCCACGAAATTGATCATTTATTGTCCCCATAGTTTTGTCTTTTCCAGAATGTTATATAATTCATTCTATCCAAAGAATTTCTTTGAACATTTCTTGCCGATGCAGCTCTGTTAGCAAGAGAGTCCCTCAGTTTTTGTTTGTCTGAGAAAGTATTTCTCCCTCACGGTTGAAGAATTTTGCTGGAAACCTAAAAAACTTCTGGGCAGTTTTTTTTCTTTTCAACACTTTACATATTTCACCCTGCTCTTTTCTTGTTTGCATTATTTCCTAAAGCTGTGTCCAATATAATTCTTATTCCTTTATAAGTAGCTTTCTTTCTCTTGCTTCTTTTAAGATGTTTGTCTTTGATTTTCTGCCATTTGAATATGACATGCCTAGTTATCGATTTTTTTTTTTTTTTTTTTTTTTTTTTTTTGGTATTTATCCTGCCTTGGTGTCCTCTAAATCTTCTGCATCTGTGATTTGGTGTGTATTACAAAATTTTAAAAATTTGGCCATTTTTAAATTTTTTATTAAAAGTTTTTTTTTTTTTCAACGTTTATTTATTTTTGGGACAGAGAGAGACAGAGCATGAACGGGGGAGGGGCAGAGAGAGAGGGAGACACAGAATCGGCAACAGGCTCCAGGCTCGGAGCCATCAGCCCAGAGCCTGACGCGGGGCTCGAACTCACGGACCGCGAGATCGTGACCTGGCTGAAGTCGGACGCCTAACCGACTGCGCCACCCAGGCGCCCCTATTAAGAGTTTTTTAATGTTTATTTATTTTTGAGAAAGAGAGAGTGTGAGGGGCAGAGGAGAGACACAGAATCCGAAGCAGGTTCCAGGCTCTGAGCTGTCAGCACAGAGCCCGACTCAGGGCTTGAACTCACAAACCATGAGATCATGACCTGAGCCGAAGTCGGACACTTAACCAACTGAACCACCCAGGCACCACAGCCATTCTTTTTTTTTTTTTTTTTTCTTTTTAAATAAAATTTATTTGAGTGTATTTGATACACCATATTATATTAGTTGTGGGTGTACAACATAGCTATTCAATGAGTTTATACATTATGCTATGCTCCCCACAAGTACAGCTTCCATCTGTCACCAATGCTGTATTATTGACTGTATTCCTTATTCTGTGCCTTTTATTTCTGTGACTTATTCATTCCATAATTGGAAGCCTGTATCTCCTGCTCCCTTTCACTCACTACCCCCAACCCTGCAACCATTGCTTTGTTCTGTGTATTTACACATTTGATTCTCCTTTTTGATTATTCATTGTTTTTTAGATTCCAGGTAGGAGGGAAATCATAATGGTATTTGTCTTTCTTACAGGACTTATTTCACTTAGCTTAATATTGTCTAGATCCATTCATGTTGTCTCAAATAGTATGCTCTCATCCTTTTTTTATGGCTGAATATTTTTCCACTGTGTGTGTATGTGCGTGTGCGTGTCTATCACTTCTTTATCCATTCATCTATTGATGGTTGCTCCCATATCATGGCTATTATAAATAATGTTATAATAGGGGCTCCTGGGTGGCTCGTCGGTTGAGTGTCCGACTTCAGCTCAGGTCATGATCTCACAGTTCGTGAGTTCGAGCCCCGCGTCAGGCTCTGTGCTGACAGTTCAGAGCCTGGAGCCTGCTTCGGATTCTGTGTCTCCCTCTCTCTCTCTCTCTGCCCCTCATGCTTGGTCTTAAAAATAAAACATTAAAATTAAAAAAAAATAATGTTATAATAAACGTAGGGGTGCACATATTTTTTCAAATTAGTGTTTTTGTTTTCTCTGGGTAAATACCCAGTAGTGGTATTATTGGATCATATGGTATTTATGTTTTTAATTTTATGAGAAAGCTCTATATTATTTTTCATAGTGGCTGTACCAACTTACATTCTCACCAGCAGTGTACAGATGCTCCTTTTTGTTCCATATCTTTGCCAGTACTTGTTACTTCTTGTTCTTTTTTGATTGTAGCTATTCTGAAAGGAGTAAGGTGATGATATATCTCATTTTGATTTTCTATTTCCCTGATGATTACTGACATTGAACATCCTCTAATGTTCTGCTGGCCACCTGTATGTCTTCTCCGGAAAAATATTTATTCAAGTCCTCTGCCCATTAGAAAATCAGATTGATTGTTTGGTGTTGAGTTGTGTAAGTTCTTTCTACATTTTAGTTATTAACCCCTTAACAGATATATCATTTGCAAATATCTTCTCCCATTTAGTAGGTTGCCTTTTTGTTTCATTGATGGTTTCCTTCATTGTGCAAAAATTCATTTTGATGTAGTCCCAATAGTTTATTTTTGCTTTTGTTTCCCTTGCATTAGGAGGTGTATCTAGAAAAATGTGGCTGTGGTTGATGTCAGAGAGATTACTGCCTGTGTTCTCTTCTAGGATTTCTATGCTTTCAGGTCTCAAATTTGAGACTTTAATCCATTTTGAGTTAATTTTTCTGTATGGTGTGAGAAAGTAGTACAGTTTCTTTTACATGTAGCTGTCCAGTTTTCCCAGCACTATTTATTGAAGAGACTGTCTTTTCCCCATTGTATATTCTTGTCTCTTTTGTCAGAGATTAATTGACCATAGAATCATGCATTTATTTCTGGACTCTGTATTTTGCTCCACTGATCTATGTGTCTATTTCTGTGCCAGTACCATACCGTTTTGCTTACTACACGTTTGTAGTATATCTTGAGATCTGGAATTGTGATACATACAGCTTTGTTTTTCCTTCTCAAGATTTCATTGGCTATTCAGCATCTTTTGTGGTTCCATGCAAATTTTGGTATTATTTGTTCTAGTTTTGTGAAAAATGCTACTGGTATTTTGATAGAGATTGCATTGAATCTGTAGATTGTTTTGGGTAATATGGACATTTGAACAATATTAGTTCTTCCAATTCAGAAGCATGGACTATATTTACATTTGTTTGCATCATCTTCAATTTCTTTCATCAATGTTCTACAGTTTTCAGAGTACAGGTCTTTCACCTCTTTGGTTAATTTTATTCCTAAGTATTTTATTCTTTTTGGTGAAATTGTAAATGGAGTTGTTTTCTTAATTTCTCTTTCTGCTACTTTATTTTTGGTGTACAGAAAAGCCACCAACTTCTGGGTATTCATTTTGTATGATGTAACTTTATTGAAATTATTTATTACTTCTAGTAGTGTTTTGGTGGACTCTAGGGTTTTCTACACGTAGTATACATCATCTGTGAACAGTGACAGTTTAACTTCTTTACCAATACAGATGCCTATAATTTCTTTTTCTTGACTGTTTTGGCTAGAATTTCCAGTATTATGTTGAATAAAAGTGTCAAGAATGGCCATCCTTGTCTTATTTCTCGTTTTACAATAAAAGCTCTCAGTTTTTCACCATTAAGATGTTAGCTGTTGGTTTTTCATATATGGCCTTTATTGTATTGAGGCATGTTCCCTCTAAACCCACTTTGTTGGGGTGCCCTTTGTTGGGGCTCAGTTGGTTAAGTATCTGACTCTTGACTTCAGTTCAGGTCATGATCTCATGGTTCATGGGATCGATCCTTGTATCAGGCTCTGAGCTGACAGCATGGAGCCTGTTGGGATTCTCTCTCTCCGCCTCTCCCCTGCTCTCTCTCTCTCTCAAAAAATAAACATGAAAAAAAATAAAGCCACTTCACTGAGAGTGTTTTTATTGTGAATTGGTGTTGAATTCTGTCAAATGGTTTTTCTGCATCTATTATCATATAATTTTTATCCTTCACTTTGTTGATATAGCAGATCATGATTGATTTGAAAATATTACACCATCTTTGCATCCCCAGAATAAATCTCCCTTGATCATAGTGAATGTTACTTTTAATGTATTGCTTAATCCAGTTTGCTAATATTTTGTTGAGCATTTTTGGTCTTAGCCATTATTTCTTCAAATATTTCTTTTTTCTCCCCCTCTCTTTCTTCTCCTTCCAGGATTCCTAGCTCTAGATATTTTAAGGTAAAGTTGTTTGAGAGTCAGAACAGTAATTTTAATGTTTTCTTATTTTCTTTCTCATTTTGTTATTCATTTCTGTGCAAAGATATAGTAATTTTCATTTGTTTCAATTTTTACTTTAAAATAAATTTCAACACTAATTTGGATGAGAAATTCATTAATTGGAGGAACTCCTAGGCTGTGCTATGGGATCTGAAATAGAAAGGTAGTATGCAACTAGGGGATAAGGATGAGATAGCCTTGAATTATATAGGAGACTGGAGTTTTGGACTAGACTGGACTGAATTTTTAATGGCTGAAAGTGACTGAAAAGCTGTGGGTTCTGCCCAATATGTTACTAAAAGACAGAAAATGGAAAAGATAAAAATCATTCCATATTAATTCTCCACCATTATAAAGCTGCTCAATACTGGTTTATTAAAATCAGAAAAAAGGAACTTGAGACAAAACGTACTAATATGGATAAACGGGGACATTACAACATTACATAATGATAAAATGAAATATCCCCCAACTAAAATTATGAGCATATGTGCATCTAAAAAAGCATTGACACACATAGGTAAGAACTGATTAAATTACCAAAATCATACAATTAATAGCGGGAAATTATCATACGCCTTTCTGATTGATCAACTTTACATAACACAATTTACAAGCTGGATATAATCTCATTACCCAAGGAATAGAAATTACATATTTCTTTCAAAATTACATTGATTATTTATAAAACACACCAATCCAGAAAGGACGTGTCTTGAAATTTCACATGTTCTTTGACCAGTATGTAATAAAATTAGAAACCAAAGAAAAGATACCCCCCAAATTGGTGTGTTAAAAAATCACATGGACAACTTAAGAGAACCACAATTCTATATATTTAATACATTAAGAATAAAAAGTCATGGGGCGCCTGGGTGGCGCAGTCGGTTGAGCGTCCGACTTCAACCAGGTCACGATCTCGCGGTCCGTGAGTTCGAGCCCCGCGACGGGCTCTGGGCTGATGGCTCAGAGCCTGGAGCCTGTTTCCGATTCTGTGTCTCCCTCTCTCTCTGCCCCTCGCCCGTTCATGCTCTGTCTCTCTCTGTCCCAAAAATAAATAAACGTTGAAAAAAAAAAAAAGAAAAAAAAAGAAAAAAAAAAGAGAAAAAAGAATAAAAAGTCATAGTGAATTAAAAATATTTGGAAGCTAAATGACAGAGCATTACTTACCAGAGCTTGTGGGACATACTTAAAATAGTATTTGCAGGCAGAATGTATAGCCTTAAAAGGACATATTAGGAAACAAAACAAAACAAAAAACACTGAAAACTAATAAACTGCTTAACTCATGAAGTAACCAAAAGAATTACAAATTTAAAGCAGTGGAAAGGAGAAAATGATAAGGATAAAAGAAAATAGTAATGTAAGAGCCAACAAATAAACAGTAGAGGCGATTCAGAAAAATAAAAGCTGATACTTGAAACAAACAGAAGAGACAAGCCTCAAAAGACAAACATAATACTAAGAATGAGTAGGGCTAGGGGCGCCTGGGTGGTTCAGTTTGTTAAGCATTCAACTCTTGATTTTGGCTCAGGTCACCATCTCACAGTTCATGAAATGGAGCCGAGTTGGGCTCTGAGCTGACAGCACGGAGCCTGTTTGGGACTCTCTCTCTTTCTGTCTTTCTCTTTATTCATTTCCTGCTCACACTCTCTTAAAATAAATAAATAAACCATCAAAAAAAAAAAAAGAGTGAGTAGGGCTAGAGTGTATTATGCTAAGCAAAATAAGTCAGTCAGAGAAAGGTAAATACCACGATTTCACTCATATGTGGAATTTAAGAAACAAAACAGATGAACATAGGAGAAGGAAAACAAAAGAGGGAGACACACCATAAAAGAGACTCTTAAATACAGAGAACACACTGAGGGTTGCTGGAGGGGAGGGGGTGGGGGGAGATAGGCTAAATGGGTGGTGGGTATTAAGAGGGGCACTTGTGATGAGCACTGGGTATTTTATGTAAGTGATGAATCACTAAATACTGCTCCTAAAACTAATATTACACTATATGCTAACTAACTAGAATTTAAATTAAAAACTGAAAAAATAAAAAAAAAATTTAAATGCAAAGGTTATAAAAGTCATAATAGACCTTCAAGAAAAAAATGAAGAATATTCCAGATTGAACAATACTATAAAAACATGACAAATGGAACAACATGTGTTCCTGGATTGACTTGTTTGCTAAAAGGAGCTACTGAAACAGTTGGGAAAACATGAGTGTGATCCCTGGGAGAAGGATATAGAGAACTTCTTTTATTATTCTGACAACTTTTCCAGTGGAATTGTTTACCAAAAAAAATTCATAGATGATTCTCATGGTTAAGAAAAGAAAAAAAAATAAAAAAAAGAAAAAGAAAAAAAAGAATGAGTAGGATAACATGATCACACATAAAGTAGATAATGTTAATAATTTTAAAAATATATAATGCTATAAGCACTATATGTTCATAATTTGTAAAATGTGGATTAAACCAATTTATAGAAAATATAATTTAACAAAATTGATTCATGAAGAACTACAAAACCTTAATTATAGAGCAATCATTAAAGAAAAACTGAATCAATTTTAATTTAAGCCCCCCTTCCTGAAATAAAGCATTAAATTCAGAGGATTTTATAAACACATTTCACCAAACCTTTAGGAAATT
The DNA here is from genome assembly GCF_028749965.1 of Puma concolor. Taxonomy (NCBI): domain Eukaryota; kingdom Metazoa; phylum Chordata; class Mammalia; order Carnivora; family Felidae; genus Puma; species Puma concolor. Next base: position 102,137,898 of record NC_141674.1, on the reverse strand, counting down.
CACAATTTTTATCTATATAACTTGTTTCAGTAGATAAAAAGTCTTGACAGAAAATACATTGATACCAAGTAGTATTAAATCTATGAAATGCAAAGATGGTTCACATCAGAAAACATACCAATTTAGATCAATACAATAACAGATTAAAGGAGGAAACCATACAATTATCTCAACAGAGGTAGGAAAAAGGATTAAAAATTCAACTTTGTGATGATAATTGGGGATGGGAGGGAACATTCCTAACCTGATAAAAGTAATCTACTCCAAACTTTAGCAAATACTTTACTTAAAAAATAAACATTTGAAGCATTTCCATTAAAGTCAGTGTGCTACTTCTGCTTGTACCTCTGGATCCCCTCTCCACCCTTTTCTACTTAACTCTGTGCCCCAGGAGCCTAGAATTTACATCCATGTGCTCCCTTGCTCACTGGTTTCATTGCTATCAGCCAGTGGGGAACCCTAGATCTGAGACTGGAGACAGAATCAAGTCAGAGTATTTGTTCCCCTGTTTTCTTCTAGGTGAAGTCATCCTAGGCTAGCTCTGTCCCTTACTGTAGGTCATTACTCTTATCATGGTAAAGTGTTTTATATGACTAAGTATTTTTGTACATGTATCATTTCATCTCTTCATGCACATACATATATACTTTACCTCAATATTTTCCTACTTATTCTAACTGGCCTTCATTTATAGCTAATTATTTAAGAACTATGAAACCAATTGTGTTCTCAGAATCCATGATCACATCGGACATATGCTATATTTACTTATATATAAGAGTTACCTACAAGTAACCATAGTGGCCAAATAGCCAGTATGATATATTTATATCATATAAATGATATTCATATCAGTGTAGGAACTAGCTAACTCCTGTTTTAACCATTCTGTAGTAAAATAAGTTCAAAAGTGTTGATGTATTTACACAAAAACAATATTTTTTTGCTTGGTTTTGTGATTTATTCTTAGCTCTATGTTTTTTCCCATCTTTTCTATTTCTGAATTCTTAATACTATTTTTTTTTTAATTTGTAATTTGTGCACCATCTCAAGTTTGTGCTGTTGGTCTTTTTGTCCATTTTTCTTTCTATTTTTTCTATTTGTAATTTCAGTTCTAATTGTAGTCTCCCTTGGCAAAATTCTGTGCTCTGAGTTTAGCTTCATGCTCCTCCTGGGAAATTACTCAACGTTTTGCTCTAACAAGTCTTTGATACATATCACTCAACTGCTGATTTGTTGCTTGTAATTTCAAGTTCATCATTCTTGTGATTAAAAAATAATCCTGCGCTTCCTCCCCTACCTCTACTTTCACTGCATCTTGATTGTGAAGGCTGTAAGATCTCCAGTCAGAAGTTTCTAGAAGACTATTTTCCTCTAGAGCTTTGCTAATCAGAACTTTAGAAAACAAGTTCAATAGCTTACAGGACATTAATAGTTCTTGAGGGTTATATCTTAAAAATTGTTTATTCTGTAAATCAATTTGATAGTCCACATATAGCAGTATCTAGGTCTAGGATTTAGGACCACAGACTGTGTGTGGTGCTGCCAGGTTCAGTTTTCTAGAACCATGTTGATCCTCCATTCATCAATTCAGCTTTTCTTTAAAGGTTTAGGTACACCATAAAGGTCTCATGTAAACCAGAGCCATAAGGATGTTCTGTCAATTCCCAAATGGGTATTTACTCTTAACTGCTGGTGACTGTGCTACTTACATTTTTCATACTAGAAGCTTTGACAGTAACACAGCCCTTTAGGGACCGCTACTGCTCTGTTGTCTTTAAAGTTCTCCATCAACTAATTTTCATTTCATCTATACTCATTTCCCATAAGACTCTGGTCCGAAAAAGTATTTTAACCAAATTCAGTAATCTCTGATTTTCCCATCCCAAGAATTCTCTCTACTGTATCTGATAACTCAACTGGATTGTGTTGTATACATATCCAGAATCCTCCGAATCATCCACTGTATATTTTCTTTTACATCCATATGAAAGGGTAAGAAAACATACAAGGATTAACTCTATCCATTCTCCAATCAGCCACCAGAATATTGGGTTATTTTTCTTTCAACAAGGATTTTTTTCAACCATGTTTTTGACCAAAACAAATGAATACTATTTCACTTTTTGCCTTTTTTTGGTAAAAGCAAAAATCCCCTTCAAATTTCTTCCAGTTAGCAGAGAACAGATAGTAATGTAGGGCTCTTTTAAAAGCGAATTGGTGAAATGTGAACTTTTGAAAAGCAGTGGATAATTTAACTGAAAGTTTGTGCCCTTTAATTGTCCTCTCCTTATTTCTCCTGACCCCCAGCCCTTGCAACCAGTCTTCTACCTAGTTTCTATGAGTTTAACTATTCTAAGATTCCACATATAAATAATACCATGCAGTATTTGTCTTTGTCTCTCTGGCTTAATTTAGCTGAGCACAAAGCTCTCCAGGTTCATCTATGTTGTTACCAATGACAGGATTTCCTTCTTCTTCCGAAGGCCGAATAGTATTCTATTATATACGTATGTATCTGTTCATCCATCGATGGATACCTTAGGTTGTTTCCACACGGTGGCTAATGTGAATGATGCTGCAGTGAACATGGAAATCCAAATATCTCTTCAAGAAAATGATTTTGTGTCCTTTGGCTATATGCCCAAAACTGGGATTGCTGGATCATATGTTAGTTCTAGTTTTAATTTCTTGAGGAACCTTCATGCTATTTTCCATAGCGGCTGTACCAATTTACATTCCTACCAACAGTGCACAAGGGTTCATTCCCTTTTCTCCACATTCTTGCCAGTATTTTTTATCTCTTGTCTTTCTGATAACAGACATCCTAATAGGTGTGCGTTGAGCTCTCACTGTGGTTTTGATTTGCATTCCTTTGATGATTAGTGATATTGAGCACCTTTCCATGTGCTTGTTGACCATCTGTTGTCCTCTTCGGAAAAATGTCTTTTCAGGTACTTTGCCAATTTTTAATTGGGTTATTTATTCTTTTTGCTATTCAGTTGTATGGATTCCTTATATATTTTGGATATACGTTTTGGATATATATTATCAGATATGTATGTTTTCTCCCATTTGGTAGGTTGCCTTTTCATTTTGCTGATGGTTTCCTTTGCTCGGCAGAAATGTTTTAGTTTTAGTTTGATGTGGTCCCACTTGTTTATTTTTGTTTTTGTTGTCTTTATTTTTGAATTTTTTTTTAACGTTTATTTATTTTTGAGACAGAGAGAGAGCATGAACGGGGTGGGGCAGAGAGAGAGGAAGACACAGAATCGGAAGCAGGCTCCAGGCTCTGAGCCATCAGCCCAGAGCCTGACACAGGGCTCGAACTCACGGACCGTGAGATCATGACCTGAGCTGAAGTCGGACGCTTAACCGACTGAGCCACCCAGGCGCCCCTTGTCTTTATTTTTGATGTCAAATCCAAATCAAAGTACTTCATCTTGAGCAAGGAGCTGGCATGATATATCTATATCTATATTTATATCTATCTATATCTATACTTATATCTACACACACACACACACACACACACACAGACATATACATTTTTATATATCATGGCCAAGTTTATATTGTTAGTAGAACAGAAACTCACTCAAACTTCAAATGTTATGATCTTTTCTCCCTGTCACTCTGCCTCTAATTATCCATTTATTAATTTTTCTATTATTTCTTAAGCTTTTACTGACTGTCATTACTGTTAGATTAGGTGCCAGATACTAGAGATAGAAAGGACAAAGAAAATAGGTTCTGCTCTGGAAGAGCTGTCACATCAGTGAGAATGATATACAAATAAAAATTATACTTCTTTGCCTGTAAAGTACAATGATACTTACATACACAGAATGCTTCATGAATTCTCTTAGAATGAGGGAAAAGGCTTTCTTCTTGCCCACCAACTTTCCTTTATTATGACCATGACTTTGTAAAAATGCACATAGTGCTGAAGGGAATTAAAAACTTTGTCAGGTACCAAATACGAAGGTGATAATGTTTTAGTTTAGTTAGTGGAAGAAAGTCAAATAATTTCTTTCCCCCAATTAAACTCAATGATAAATTTGGCTTTTACTCTGAGTTAAATGGGAAGCTAATGCAGAGTTTGAGGGAAATGTTGCCTGAAGGAACACCAAGTAAAGGCTCCTGAAATAATTTAGGCAAGCGAGTATGGTGGTTTCAACTAGGTGATGGCAATTACAACGATGAGAAGTGGTCAGATCCTGGATATATTTTGGAGGTGGAACCAACAGGATTTGGTTAGTTGAAAGCAGGATGTAAATGAAAAAGAAGAGGTGAAGATGACCCCTTGTTTTTTGGCCTCAGCCACTAGGCAAATAATGTTCTATCACAGATTTGGGTATGGCTAAAGATAGAAGAAGTTTGGGGAGAAGGTGTATTGAGTCTGGAGTGTCTATTAGTCATTCAAGAAGAGATGTTAAGTAGGTGCTTGTCATGTATGAGTTTGGAGTTCGCGGGGAGAGGTCTAGGTTGGAGAGGCATGTTTGGGAGTTGACAGCATACAGGAAATATTTAAAATAATGAGACTGGATTAGATTACCAAGAGATATAATCATGTTTAAGTTATGGCCAAATCAATTTGAGGAAACTAAACAGGATGAGACCAAAACATTTGAGCTATTTCATGTACCATAACCACATAGATATCGAATACAGTGACAAAGTTCTGTTATGAATCCTCTTAAACAGGCACAATTCTTAAATATGTATTAAACTATTTACTCTACTACGTTAAAATATGGTGTTAATGAGTCTAGGTCTAATCTTCATTCAGTCTGGTTTGATTCCGTTAGTAGGACAATTTTTCTCATGCAGAGGAAAATGTCCCAATACCATAGACTGTGTTTTCCTTTCTAGTCAGCTTTATAAATATGTGCTATTAGTTACAAGGAGGTGGGATACAGTTCAGTGGCAACTCATGAATAATCTGCCTAAGGAGAAAGTCATTTACCAATAGAACCATTTTTATAAAGTCAACTGAAAAACTGAAGTAATTATAATCAGGATTACTAAATTATCTAAAATTTTTTAGGTAAAAAGTAGTTGGAAGCATGACTTATTTGGACACTTATGTGTACATGTATATGCCCTTTATCCTTTTTTACAGAAGATCATCTACTTTTTACTCAGTAAAATCTAAAGTAGTATGTCTACCTTGTAAAAAGATAACATGGTTGTAAATTATTTTTCCCATGTTTCTCATTTTCCAAAACAAATATTTCAGCATAAAGTATATTTTCTGATGATTTGTGAAAACATGTGAGTGGAAAAGAGACTCTTAAAATTTTTTCACACCACTTACAAATCTAGTTAAGTGTATCCCATCTTTCCTGCTAGTTTTTTTTTTTTTAAGTTAATTGTTAACAGTGCAGGACTCCTTAGATATTTTACAACTCCCTGCTTAGACATAACTCAATACTCCTAGACAGGTATTGTTTTGCCAGTTATTATTTCTCCTCTAAGGTAAAACTGTTACTTGCTAATGCTGATCACTATTGGGAAAGGAGGGCTCTGTCTTCCTCCTCTTCCTATTTCTACAGAGAAGGGGTTCTCTACTTCCCATGCCTGCAGGGGGAGGTATAGGAGTGAGGACTTCTGCTTCTTCTCCACCTCCCCCCACTGTCTCCTCCCTCCAGGAGAGGAAGAGCTGATCTGATTGTTCAGATACTGGCATTCATTGGACCACATGAAAAATCCCCCAAAATCTAGAAACCAGTTCCATCCTTTCTTTCCAATGCCTGCTTCATGGAACAGTCAATAAGAGCTGGCAATTTCTATGTAATCTGGTTCTTGCAGATGTCTCTCAGCTAGCAGCTTGGAGGTAGACAGGAGTGACAGGATTTAGGCATCAAATCCCACCATAAAGTCAGAGTCTCTTCCAAATTATACATTTTAAGAAACAATTCAGATGAATCACTTTTCCTCATTGTTTTTCTTCCTTGATTATAAAGGACAGGCCCTAAACCACAATATGCTATTGGAATATGAGGACAACCAGTGAAAGGATTTGGCCTCGCTAACCTGTGATGGCTGTGACTGAAAGAGAAGAGCGAGAAGTAGACAAGTGATGAATAATAAAATTCTGGTATAACTTTTGCCAACAAACTTTTTGCTTTAAGATGGAACAGAGGTGACCCGGGCCAGTTCTCATTACATTACATCCTGAGTAAGTTAAAAATCTAGCTAAGTAACTAGAGTAAGTATGTATTTCTTCTATTGCTTTTTTCCTTTGCATTTGGTTTATTACTAAATGATAATAACTTTAAGTGTACCATTTATTCAGATATATAGCTTTTATTTCATTTCTGCTTGTTGACATTCTACTCAACTGATAATGCCACTTCAAAAATTAAAATCCTTCAGAAATGCCGCATATCTTTTAAAATAAAATGAAAACTTCTTAATTTAGGCACTCTTGGCCCTTCCTGATCAGATCCTGCATATTTTCCTCACATCCAGCTAGAGGGAATATTTCAAAACCAGTTCAGACAGCATCAAATACCTCAGAAGTTATCTTTTTCCATGTCCTTCTTCTTAATCACCTGCTCAGGTTGTTTTGTTTTTTGTTTTTATTGGCTCCCTTTTTTCCACAGGTCATTATTGCCCAGGGCTCCCTATCTTTGGCTCTGTAATTGGGCCTAGTGTCTACTTATAGCTGTTCTATTATTTTTTAAAGGCTAGTTTATTTATTTAAATGTTTATTTTTGAGAGAGAGCACTTGGGGGAGGGGCAGAGAGAGAGAGGGAGACAGAGGATCTGAAGAGGGCTCTGCGCTGACAAGCAGAGAACCCAATGCAGGGCTCGAACTCACAAACCGCAGGATTATGACCTGAGTCGAAGTCAGATGCTTAACCGGCTGAGCCACCCAGATGTCCCTACAGACTAGTTTAGATTCCCTTCTCTGGCTTATGAACCTTGCTCCTCTGCTTGATCCTGAGTATTGGACTTGTTTCTTTGTCTTGCTTTCATTCAGCATTTCCAATAATTCTCTCCACAGCAAATCCTCTTCCCCTGCTCCCCCTGCCTACTTCGTATCTCCCTCTGCTTTCTGGCAAAAGGAGTGGAATCAGGTAAGCATGGAATTTTTAAAAAGTGAGTTCTTTGGAAGATCTTAATATCTGGTGCCATCAGCCTATGCACTTATATAAGACCTACCAAGAATAATGGATATGGGTCCTTTGTCCAGGATTTCTCTTTTCTGGACAGGGCTGGAAATACACAGAACAAACTCTTACTTTAATACTACCTTTACACTAACCTCCCTGCTGACCAACTCCTGGATGTTAGCACCTTCATTTTTCATGATACAAGATATAATACAGTTGATGAGGCTGTAATTTAGACATGATAGTCTGGATCCTGAGGTCATACACTGTTTACTTTAATTATAATTATAATATGGGTTTCTGGAAGGCTCTCTATTATCCATATATGCACTGCTTTATAGGTAGCCTTTAGAAAATTCTTTTTTGGTAATTTTATATAAAAGGAATAATCCATTGGTAAACTTTAAAGGTTCTCGTTATCTTAGGTTCCCACTGCTCAGACATACTAAAATACTCCTGAGAATTAATATCATTCTTGTTATTGTATAATATTATAGCTAGATAGTAGTGAGAATGAGCACACCGTTATTTAATATAAAAACAGAGAAAAAAAGAACAATTTGCCTTGAGGGATATATTCAATGATTGACACAGCGGTTGCTGCTTTCGATAGCTTGTGACTTATTAATATTATAGCTAGATACTAGTGAGAATGAGCATACCATTATTTAATATAAAAACAGAGAAAAAAGAACAATTTGGCTTGAGGGATATATTCAATGATTGACACAGCGGTTGCTGCTTTCGATAGTTTTGTGACTTTAAAATAAAACTGCCAACATTTGTTCTCAGCTTGCTCTCTCCAACAGCTCCTGCCCTGGCTCCATCCCATAATTGTTCAAAAGGGGCTTCATAAATAAGTGTTGTGTAATGGCACTGGTATGTGTTTGGGGACCGTAGGATATTATTTCTTAACTGTGCACTATATTTCACGGCAGACTTTGATTTTTAGAAAAGCAGTGACCCCAGTGAAGTAGCTCCCCAAAGCAGCTCTGATTATTCTAGACTTGGCACAGCTTACTGCAAGACCTCAGTGTGAGAACCAAGAGGTGAGCTCACAGAATTGGCTAGCAGGTGGCTCCTGAGCTGTGCGGGATGACAATGGAGATGCAGACTAATGCCTGTGGCTGGGGTAGGGTGGGGAGGAGGAATAGCTCACTTCTAGAAAAATGGAAGCAGTAAATAGCCACGTGTCTTTTCCAGCAGCACTAACTTTCTGGAGCTTATGAAATCATCTGAATGAAAAACAAAACAAAGTCTATAAAAGCACCAAAACCATGGAGGAGCCAAACTAACTTTCCAGTCACAAACAGGTCAATTTGAGGCAGTTGGCCTAGACCTCAAGCAGTTCCCAGTAGCTCTAATTAACTGCTTCTCTTTTCCCAACTCTTAAAAGATCCAATAGTTTTTCTGAAAAAGGTAGGGCAACAGAGAAAAGAAAACTTAAGTACTGTTCACTAAGTACTTGTTTATGGATTTTGTCCCCAAACTTCAGTCTAAGGATAAGATCAAGAGGGTGACTTAATTTCCTCATCTCCACTTCTCCCAGGTTAATGGACCATATTTTGGACAGTGGGGATGGGGTATGGAAAAAAGAAGTCTATATTTTCAGTCGCTTTTTTCTATCTATATCCTCCCTAAAAAGTGATTATTAAAAATTCAACAGGAGATTATTTAACTTTAGAACTATGTTTAGGTTTGGTATAGTGTTATCTGCATGTGCCAGCAAAACTAAATGAAGGCCAAATGCTCACCAGCCTCATTACTAAACACAGCAACACGTTACTAGGCTCTCTTTTCCTGGCTGAGACTTCACCCAGCATCTAACACGTTGCCTTTGGCACATAGGTGGAGAGACTGTGAAATTTGAGCATAATTGACTCTCAGTCTGTGAGTCTCATTTTCTTGGCTCTGTCCCATAGGCACCCCACTCTCATCTACTGCCCCTCCATCACTCTACTAAACTTACCACCATCTCTCTACATATTAGAGTTTCTGTAAATTCACACTTTCCATCTTAACAGCCAGGATATACAAATACTTTCCAATTGACACTAATCTTAGACATTTTCTTTTAAAGAACTGGATGGAAGGAGTAAAAGTTGCAAAGACTGAAGCTTAAGATGTTTAAAATTTAAATGGGATAAAGATCAATTTCCTTCCAACTGTATAACTCTCACTACCATAGTAGTGGCTGGCTTTTTGATACACCCTGTTTGCACACTGGGGCTCATAGTATTTGAAATTACCAGGGGCTTGTTCTGGAGTTGGGATGATGTCTGAACCTGGTGAACTACCTGGATATGTGAAATGGTATCAGGGATTTCTTGGAGACCTCCACGTCGAAAACCCAGGTTAAATACATTCTCCGTTGGCTTTCCACGTCCAGTTCTAAGCAGATCAAAATGTTTGCTAATGGGACATTTTCATCAAAGATGGCTACAGAATCTGGGATCGGGTTATATTTGGGGCTGACTCAAATATGTTTTCAGGTCTTAATATTTTGGTTCAAACTCCTACACAGAAATGGTAAAAAAAAAAAACCCTCCAAAAATGCACCCTATTGGGTGTACCCTATTAGGGAACACTGAATGGTGTAGAAAGAAATCAATTCTAAAGAGAATAAAAATCAACACATACCACGAGATATCCAGTAAACAGAAGCTACAATGTCTTATAGCATCCCCAATTGCTGGGTGATCCGTAGGAAGTATTATTTCTCCCCTTAACTACAGTCACTAGAGGATAAATTCTCATATTTTCGGATCAGATCACTGGTTTAGCCTTGCTCTCATACTTCATGGTTTTTGATGGAATTCTTCTGCTGTGAGGGCTCCTACTGGAATTTCTGATGATGCCAGCTCTACTGCATATTTATGCAGTATGCAGTGTCTCAGGGCTCCACCGAGGGGTGAATCCAGTGCTCTCCCCCAAGCAGCATGCAATCCCTATTAGGAGGGTAAATAACTCTCCCTGGACATTCTCAAGCTCACCATGGAAGTTTCCCGTTTCCTCGAGTTGTTAGCAATTCCTTTTCTCTTTCCTTTTTTAATGTTGCCTATCTCTATAGTAGACCTAATATCCTCTTTATCTTTTTTAAATTTTTTAATGTTTGTTTATTTTTGAGAGAGAGAGAGAGAGAGAGAGAGCGAGAGCGCATGAGCAGGGGAGGGGCAGAGAAAGAGGGAGACACAGAATCGGAAGCAAGCTCCAGGCTCTGAGCTGACAGCACTGAGCCTTATGTGGGGCTTGAACTCACGACCTGTGAGATCATGACCTGAGCCAAAGTTAGACGTTTAAACTAAGTCACCCAAGTGCCCTCCCCCTCCACTGTTGTCCACTTTAGATACTGTCCCCTAAACTCAGTTTTCCATCCTCTAAGGGATATTGCCTTGACCTCCAGATCACTGATGTAAGTAGCTCATATCTTCTTTCTCTCTCCTCAGTTGACATTTGGAGATGTTATTTGACCTGTTCAGTAAATTTCTTGTTTTGGAGATATAAATTTGACCAACTCTGTACTAAAGATTTCCAAACCTATTTCTCTAGCTAAATCTCTCCCAGTACTCCAGGTTCATATATTTTATATAGCAGATGCTATCACTGTTTCACTCATATCACCTTGGCATTTATCCTCTATATGGTGAAGGCTACTTATTAGTAAGAAACACCTACTACTCTCCACACCTTTTTTTTTGGTGGGGGGAAGGTCTGCAAGAGAATGTGCATCCTAGGGTAAGCTAGCAGTGCTGCAGAGCTGGGAGAGTTAACAGCTCCAGAAATGGCTCTCAAACAGTGCTGGTGGAGATTTGGTGGCTAACAATCCCAGCGTCTAACCAGTAGGTTGTGGTAACTCCAAGGTATATTCTATACCATCTTCTAAAGTTTTACCAGTGGTGCTAAACTTTAAATCCCCTGACTCTGGTGGTTATAACTGGCTCAACAAAGCACATTTTATAGGTTTCCTTACTTTTCCTTCATCACTTTCCCATTAACCTATTGGTGTTTTCCAGGACCACTTCCAAAATATACTACTTGCATTTGAATTCTTATCTCAAGAGTCTATTTATGTGCTAACCCAAAGTCAGGCATCTAGCAAACTACAGGACTTTTTTAAAAATAGTTTTAAAAAAATGTTTATTTTTCAGAAAGAGAGAGAGAGAGCACACAGGGGAGGGGCAGAGAGAGACACAGAGGATTCGAAGTGGGCTCCAAGCTGACAACACAGAGCCCAACATGGGGCCCCAACCCATGAGCCTCGAGATCATGACCTGAGTTAAAGTCAGATGCTTAACCAACTGAATCACCCAGGTACCCCGCAAACTACAAGACTTTTTAACCTGGCTATTGCACTGACAGATATCTCAAGAATAATTCATTCAAAACAATTTTATATTCTAGTGTCAATCTGTTCTTCCTCTTCTATGCTCATTTCTCCACCCACCAAGTTACCCAAACCCAAACTTGCTCAAGGCCATTCTGTCACAAACCTGTTAACTCTACCTCGATAATATTTTTTCAACTCTGTCCCTTCCTCTTCATCCCTACTCCTGCTGGTCCATGGTAGGTTCTTATCATCTCTTACCTGTGCTGTTCTCCCTGCCTCCAGTCTCATTTTTGGAAATGAAGCAGAGGAGAATTTAGAATGACTTCCAGGCCTTTGGTGATTATAAGAAAAGCAATACAGAATAGGGAGAAGGCTTAGAAGGAACATTGTTGCAATTGTTTTCATGTATTTTTAGTTTGAAGAGTTTGTAAGCCACAGTGGATAATGGGCCAGGAGATCCTGGACACGGTCTTGTTTAGGAAATATACATCTATATTTGAAATCATAAAAATTTAGGAGATCATCCAGGAAAAGCATGCAGAATGAAAAAAGAGCTAAAGGCAAAATCTGAGGAATATTAACTTTTAAAGGTAAACAGAAGAATAAGATCTTGCAAGGTGTAACTAAGAAAGAACAATATGGAAAACTTGAGTGAAACCACGTTAAAGGAGGGAAACCAAGATGTTACAAAAGCCAGAAAAGTGAGCTAGAAAACTTTACTCGGTATGAACTTCTCAATGAAATTGTCCCTTACTATCCTATTTAAAATAGTGTCCTTCTCCCCACTACCTAGAACTTCCCATGCCTCTTCTCTGTTTTATTTTTGCCAAAGTACTTTTTACCATAAAATTTCTAAATATTTTTATTTCTTCATTTTAAACATCTTCACAGAGCTATAATTGATATACCAAACAAACAACCAAAACTGAAACAACCACAACCCTGCACTTATTCAATGTATACAACCGGGTGAATTTGAAAACATGCATACACCTGAGAAAACATCATCACAAAGTAATAGTCATATTCATCATCTCCAAGCATTCCTTGTGCCCTTCTGGTTTTTGTTTTGTTTTGTTTCTGTTGGGAGCACCTAACATTAGATCGACCCTCTTACCAACTTTGGAAGTGGGCAATGTAGTATTAAGTATAGGCAATATGTTGTAGAGCAGTGCTCTCGAACTGTGATTTTACGCCTAATGAACAACAAAGCAATTCCTCATTTAACCAACCCCACACCCTGGCAACCACCATTCTATTTTCTGGTTCTATGAGTTTCATCATTTTAGATACCTGATGTAAGCGGAATCATGCAGTATTTGTCCTTCCGTAATTGGCTTATTCACTTGGCACAATGTCCTCCAGGTTCCTCGACGTATTGTCACAAAACGGGATAATTTCCTCCTGTTACAAGGCTGAATAATATTCCACTGTTCGGGTATATCGCACACACAACGGAAGAGTGGCTTGAGCACCAGCTTCTTCCGCTACCAAAGCACCCTGCAGAGGTGCGGCTTTGGTTTCACCTCCACCCGGAGGTGGAGCGAAGAAGAAAAGCAGAGGCTAGCGAAACCAGACACGTAGGGGGAATGTGCCAGCCCAGAGGTTGGGTCTAGGGGGTGGCCTGCCACTGAGTGGGCTGGGGCCTCGGGTCCTGGCACCTTCCGTGGAGCTGGGGTGAGTGAAAAGCCTGGGTTCCAGGTAGCGGGCCCAGCTGTGCGCCAGGCGGGAAGCATGGGTTGGGGGGTGCCTGCCTGCGATCAGGATCAGGGTTCGCGGGGGCTCATGGGAGCTGGGGCTACGGGAGCCGGCCAGGGCCAGGAGTGGCTAGGCGCTAGACTGCCACTGGAGCTTGCGTTAGCAGGAGCACGCTAGGAACCTCGTGCTCCTTAGAGCCACCCCTGCTGCGAGAGCCACCCCTGCTGCGAGAGCCACGGGGGCACTGTGGTGAGCTGGGGAGTTTGGGTCCCAGGAGCCGCTAGTATCCTGTTTCTACAGGAGTTGCTGGCAGTCGGTGGGCTGGGAGCCTGGGGCCTCAGGAACTGCCTGGGGCCATGGCTGCTGGCAGGTGCTAGGGGTGGATAGGCCTGGGTTTGCAGCAGCCTGTTAGGGTGCCACGTAGGGTGGGGGTAGTTGGTGTCGCGCTGGGGCCTCCTGCAGTGAGTCGGAAGGTCACCTTGTTCTCCTTACACAGGAAGCTTATCTCTTCTGTTGGGCTCCTGCACTGGAGTGGAGGGGGAGGGCTGATGGGTGTAGAGTGTATGTCTTACCCACCTCAAGGCACTTTATTTTGATGTTTCACCCCAATGGTGTCATCCTTTATCTGGAATCCTTGGATTTTGTGAAGGTATTCTCGTGTGCAGGTAGTTCGTTGTTCATATTGATGTTCCTGGGGGAGGACGGGTGCTAGAAATTTCTGCAGTCATTTTGCTCACGTCACACCAACGTTATGTATCTTGAAGTTAGGTAGCAATGTTCTTTAAATTTTTCTTTTGTAAGAGTGCTTTGGATAGCTTCTTTGCTTTCGCAAATGAATTTTAAAAGCAGATCATCAAATTTTGCAAAAGGGTGGTGGGATTTTTGATGACAATTGCGTGGACTCCTAATACAAATTAGAGGATAGTGGACAGTATTCGTGTGGTTTATCGCTCCAAGAACTCCGTTAGTTCTTCAGTTTCTTTCAGCAGTCTTTCAGTTTTTTATGTAAAAGGCTTGCATATCTTTTGTTAAATTCATTTCATAGTATTTTGTTTTTTGATGCTATTTAAATGGAATTTTTATTAAATTATCAACAATTGTTTTGCTCTATATAATAACATTTTTTATTTTTTTGTTGTATAAAAATTACATTTTTTTTTTTGTAAATTAATTTTGTAGCCTGTGACCTTGCATAGTTTATTTATTCATTCTGGTAGTTGTTTTGTGAATTCTTTAGGGTTTTCTATGTAAACAAACATGTCATCTGTAAATGGAGATAGTTTTACTGTTTTATTCTGATACTATGCCTACATTTTCTTTTTTGCCTTAATGAAATAGCTGGGATCTCTAGAATCATGTTGAATAGAAGTGATGAGATTGAATATCTGGACTTTTTCTCAAGCTTATGTGAAAGTGTTCACAGTTCACCATTAAGTGTGATTCTAGGTGTACATTTTAGAAGATATTCTTCATCGCTTTGAGGAATCTGACTTTCATTCTTAATTTGCTGAGATGTTTTTGTTTTGCTTTTAAAGTCACGAATGGATATTGAATTATTTCAAGTGCTTTTTCTTCATCCCTTGAAGTGATACCATTTTTTTTTTTTTCCTGTTAATGTGATGAATTACTCCCATTTTCAAACCTTGCATTTCTGGGGTAGCCCTACCTGGTATTTCATGGTAAACATAACTTTTTATATTGCCAGATTCAATTTGCTATTACTTAAGTATTTATCATTAGAAATGTTTATAATTTTTGTAGAAACATTGTCAACTCTTGGTATTAGGATTATGCTGGCTTTATAAAACAAATCAGAGTGTTTCTTCTATACTCTGAGTTTTGTAAGATGGGTGTTATTTTGTCCTTAAATGTAGAATTTACCAATGAAATAATTGGGCCTGAAATTTTCTTTGTGAGAAGGTTTTTGATAATAAATACAAGGTTATTCCAATTTTCTAATTTTTGTGTCAGTCTTAGTATATTGACTTTTTCAAGAAATTTGTTGATTTTATTTATTATATTTGTTGGTACAAGTTATTAATAATCTCTTAACATATTCTCAGTGTGTTTAGGATTTATAGTGATAATCCCTCTTTTATTCTTCATGTTGGTAATTTGTGTTTTCTCTCAAATTTATTTTCTTGATCAGTCTAGCAAAGGGTTTTTCAGTCTTATTGTTTGAAAGAACCATCATTTGTCTTTGCCAATTTTCATGTTATTTTCTATTTTGTTGATTTCTGCCCTTTACTATATTCCCTTTCATTTTCTTATTAAAATTTTTTTTCTTCCTTTCTAGATTCTTGTGTGGAAGCTTGGAAGCTTAGATCATTGATTTTCTACTTTTCTTTTTATTTCTTTTTATTAAAAAAAAATTTAATTCCTTATTTTTGAGAGTGAGAGAGAGACAGAGTGCAAGTGGGGGAGGGACAGACGGAGGGGGAGACACAGAATCCAAAGCAGGCTCCAGGCTCTGAGCTGTCAGCACGGAGCCTGACATGGGGCTTGAACTCATGAACTGCGAGTTCATGACCTGAGCCGAAGTCAGACACTTAACTAAGTCACCTAGGCACCCTTTACCTTTATATATATTTTAAACATAATGTTTAAAAATAAATTTCCCACTGAGCACTGATACATATTTTGATATATTTTTCTTTGTTCAGTTTGAACTATTTTCTGTTTTCCCTGTGATTTCTTTTTTAACCCACAGACTATTTAGAAATGTGTTGTTTATTTCCAACTATTGTGGTTGTTTTTTTTTTTTTTTTTTTTTTACTAGATAGCTTAGTTAATTGCTTGCTTGCTTCTTTCTTTCTTTCTTGGTTTTAAATTATTTAACTTCTAGTTAGTTAACATATAGTGTAATATTGGTTTCAGGAGTAGAATTTAGTGGTTCAACACTTACATGTAACACCCAGTGCTCATCACAATAAGCAACCTCCTTAATACCCATCACCCATTTAGCCCATCCCCCCCGCTCCCCTCTAACAAACTTCAGATTGTTCTGTATAGTTAAGAGTCTCTTTTATGGTTTGTCTCCCCCTTTTTTTTTCTTCCCCTATGTTCATCTGTTTAGTTTCATAAATTCCACATACGAGTGAAATCATGTGGTATTTTTCTTTCTCTGACTGACTTATTCCATTTTGCTCCAGCTCCATCCACATCATTGCAAATGGCAAGATTTCATTCTTTTTGATGGCTAAATAATATTCGTGTGTGTGTGTGTGTGTGTGTGTGTGTGTGTGTGTGTATACACATATGCATACACCACATTTTCTTCATCCATTCTTCAGTCAGTGGACATTTGGGCTCTTTTCATAATTTGGCTGTTGTTGATAATCCTGCTATAAATATTGGGACTTCATCAAAATAAAAAGCTTCTGCACTGCAAAGGAAACAATCAACAAAATTAAAAGGCAACCTACAAAATGAAAGAAGATATTTGCAAATGACATATCTGATAAAGGATTAGTATCCAAAATCTATAAAGAACTTATCAAACGCAACACCCCCAAAACAAATAATGCAGTTAAGAAATGGGCAGAAGACATGAATAGACACTTTTCCAAAGAAGATATTCAGATGGCTAATGGACACATGAAAAGATGCTCAACATCACTCATCATCAGGGAAATACAAATCAAAACTACAGTGAGATATCACCTCACACCTGTCAGAATGGCTAAACTTAGCACAGGAAACAACAGTTGTTGGTGAGGATGTGGAGAAAGAGAAACCTCTTACACTGTTGGTGGGAATGCAAACTGGTAAAGCCACTCTGAAAAATAGTATGGAGGCTCCTCAAAAAGATAAAAATAGGACTACCCTATGACCCAGGAATTGCACTACTAAATATTTACCCAAAAGATACAAAAATATTGATTCAAATATGATCAGTATATTGATACATATGATTGGGGCACATGCACCACAGTGTTCATAGCAGTTAATTGCTTTCTAATTAAATTCTTTTGTGGCCAGAGAACATATCCTGTATTATTTTAGTCCTTTGAAACTTATTGACACTTATTTTAGATCACAGCACATGCTCTCTATCTTGGTGAACATACTGTATGTAATTGAAAATAATATGTGTTCTGTGGTTGTTGGGAGTAATGTTTTACAAATATCAATTAGGTCAAGATGAATAATAGTATTGTTGATTATCTATGCTTTTATTGACTGTTCATCTATAAATTGTTGAGAGAGGGGTGTTAGTATGGTTAACTATGACTGTGAAATTGTCTTTCTCTTCAGCTCTAAATTTTTTCGTGTATTTTGAAACCTTGGTATTAGCCATGTACATGTTTATGAGTGTTATATGGTTGAATTCACCCTCTTAGTATTATGAAATGTTTCTTTCTATTTCTGACAATACTCTTTATCTTGATGTCTATTTTTTGTTGATGTTAATATAGTGACTCCAGTCTTATGCTTACTATTTGCATGGTCTTTTTCATCCATTTACTTGTTTGGAGTTTCCATCTCTCTGCTAACATTACCCATCTGCTATTGTATGTTGCCTACATTTTTGATTAGAGCCCTTAATATATTGATCATAGTTACTTTAAATTCCCTTTTTGATAATTCCAGTATCTGTCATATCTGTCTGATTCTTATGATTGCTTTATCTCTTCACATTGTGTTTGTTCTTGCATTGTAGCATGACTTATAAATTTTTTATTGAAAGCTGGATCTGTTGTAGATAATAAGAACTATGGTAAATAGACCTTCATTGTGAGGATTTACAGTAATCTAGAAGTTAGGATATTTAATGTTTTCTGTAGCTGTAGGTGGCAGAGGCTTCAGATTCCTCTAGTGTCTGTGTATTTGTCTCCCCTCTTGACTTTGAGCTTCCCTTAGTACTCCTCCTCAAAAAAAGTCAGTGTATGTGTCTTGTAGCTTTTCACCTGTAACCGGCTGTCATTGTACTAAAGCCCTATTATTGTGGTAAAGTGTGTGGAAGGGGGAGTGTTCTCTAATTATCTGGTTATATCTTAGTGTTTTAGTGAGCTTGTGTCTTGGGGCTGTGACCTTCAGATGTGTTTATCCAGTGATATAATGCTCCAAACCCCATTTTTATTCCCTTCCCTGGCTATAGTGTTCCCAATGTATTTCCAAGAGGTCTTGACCTATGTTGACTGTTCTTTTTGTTGTTGTTGTTGTTGTTGTTGTTGTTGTTGTTAAATGAGATAGGAAGTCTAGAGGTGGTTGGAGTTGGAGAAATGCTCTTATCCTAACTGAGATGTGACTCTGGCAAAGTTATTTTTTCTGGAGAGTAGTCCTTTGTTATGAAATATTCCATGGGTATACTTCACACTGATTATTTTCTCTACCCTGCCAGAACGAGGAAGTGATCTTTCTTGGATCTTCTTTATAAGAACATTGTGGAATTCCTGGAGGCAAAGCCCATGAAAATGTGCCATGTCCAGGAGTTTCTTACTCTCAGGCTAGTCAACATTTGGTCTCCAGAAAAGTGTCAAAAAAAAAAACAAAATAAAACAAAACAAAAAAAACCCCACAGAGTTCCTACCAGTTTATAGCTTCAGCAGCTTCTGCCCTAGGTAATCAGATCTTGGCTGTGTCTCTTTGAATTTGTCTCTCCAGATTTTGGGGTGGTGGTTTGCTCTGCAATTTCATTTCTTTGATTAGCTCAAGAACAGTTGTTAACATTTAATATTTCAAACTTTTTTTCTTATAAAGATCTGAGTGATGATTTCCAAGCTCTTTACATATCAGAGCTAAATAGAAGTCTTACATTCATTTACTTATTTTTATACTATGTATACATAGTATCCAGTGGGTCTTAGTTCTTTATGTATTCTGACAGTTTCTGTTTTTTAATTGTTGATATGGTTGTATTTAGGTCTACTACTTTACTCTTTGTGTTTTGTTTCTACCTTTTGGTGATTGTTTTCCTTCTTTTCTACCTTTCAACTTTGACTAGTTTTTAGAATTCAATATAACTTTGTTCTTTTTTTAGTTATACCATTTATATTAATTTTTGTTGATTGCTCTAAGGATTTTAATAAACATCCATAAATTTATTTATTGAGGGGATAGAGGAAGATGGCGGCAGAGGGAGTAGGAGGACCCTAGGCTTGCCTTGTCCTGTGAATACAACTAGATAACTATCACATCATCAAATGACCTGAAGACTGACAGAAAAACTCCACAACTAATGTGAGAGAAGAGGCCACATTGGAGAAGGTAGGAAATGCAGAGATGTGAATTAGGGAAGAAATAGATCCGAGCTGCTGTGGAGGGGAGGGGGCTGTGGTCACGGAGAAGGGTGTGTTACAGAGGAGTACATAGGAATGCACATGGAGAATGTTTCCCCATAGCCATTGGCTTGGAAAATGAGAGGGGCTGAATTTCGTGAGTTCTTGCAACCAACAGGGCTTAAAGCCTGGAGTTTTAAAGATCAGTGCACTTGGCTGGGATAGAACCCAGAGGGCACTGCACTGCTCTTGGAGAGAAGGCAGGCAGACAACCCAGAGGCATATGGCATGGAAACAGTGATCTGATATGTTCCTGGGGCACACAGCGGGGAGATTATTTGGTCTTCTCAGAGCATGTCCCTGAGAGGCATCATTCATAGAGATGTCACTCCAGAAACAAAGGAGCTAGCTGGCCCCATTTCCCTCCCCTACCCCTCAGAATAAACACAGAGACACATGCAGGACACAGTGCAGCATGGACACTGGCTGCTTAACTTGCTTACACCATGCCTCACCACCCTGTGCTTTCATGGAACTGCTCTTCTCAGTCACACTTACCTCAGTCCCGGCACAGCAGAGCCCCTTCCCCTAGAAGTCCAGCACAAATACCTGCCCAAACCATGTCTCCTGACCAGAGGGTTTTGCAGGGGCTCAGTTCTGGTGGAGGTGGTGACAGGTCTCATTTCATGATAAGACCAAAGCACACCTGATTAAAACTTGACACATTCAGGCCAGGGACCAAACACTGCCCACAGCAAGCAAGGAAAGCCTCTATAGATGACTAGCCTAAAGGACAGAGTAGCCAGAATACAACAGCAGAGTGCATGCAACATACACTGGAGGCACTCCCTGAAGTGCCAGGCCCTGAGCACTATAGGACCTGTTGAGAGATAAATGGTAGAGAAGAAGGCAGAGACTTACGCAATATGAGAAGACAGAGGAATTTATCCCAAGTGAAAGAACGAAATGAGGCCATGCCCAAAGATATAAAAGAAACAGATATAAGTAGCATGGCCTGATGGAAAATTTAAAGCAATGATCATAAGGATACTCATTGGACTTGGGAAAAGAATGGAAGACATCAGTGAGACCTGCACCACAGGTATAAAAGAATTAAAAAAGAATCAGTCACTCCCACCAGTAGTGCAAGAGAGTTCCCCTTCCTTGCCAACACCTGTTGTTTCTTGTGTTGTTAATTTCAGCCATTCTGACAGGTGTGAGGTGGTATCTCATCATGGTTTTGATTTGTATTTTCTTGATGCTGAGCAACATGAAGAGTGCAGTAAATGAGATTAAGAACATGCTGGATGCAATGAACAGAAGCCTGGAAGAAGCAGAGGAATTAATTAGTGACATAGAAAACAAAGTAATGGAAAGCAGTGAAGCTGAACAAAAGAAAGAATTGTGCAAAATGAGAATAAATTTAGGGAATTCAGTGAGTCCATCAAATGTAATAACATTTGTATTAGAGGAATCCCAGAAGAAGAAGAGAGAAAAAGGGGCAGAAAATTTACTTGAAGAAGTAATAGCTCAAAATTTCCCTAATCTGGAGAAGGATACAGGCATCCAGCTCTAGGAGACACAGAAGACTCCCATCAAAATAAAAAAATGCAGGACCACACTAAGACATATTGTAATTAAATTTGGAAAACAGTGATACAGAAAAAAATCTTAAAAGCGACAAAAGAAGTCATTAATATATATTAGGGAAAACTTAACAAGGCTAGCAAGAGAGTTTTCAACAGAAACATAACATGCCAGAAAGGAGTGGCATGATATATTCAAAGTATTGAATGGGAAAAATTGTAGCCAAGAATACTCAATCCTGTAAGGCTATAATTCAGAATAGAAGGAGAGAGTTCCCCAAATAAATGAAAACTGAAGGAGTTCAGAACTACTAAACCAACCCTGCAAGAAATATTAAAGGGGATTCTTTGAGTGCAAAGGAGAGTCTAAAAGTGATAGTATAAAGGCAAGAAATGCAAAAGTAATAAAAATGAATATTTGTATAAAAAATTAGTCAAGGAACTCACAAAAAAGGATATACCTAAAACACACACACACACACACACACACACACACACACACACACATATGTATATATACATATACCTAAAACATGGGGAGGAGAGGAGAAAAGATTGGGTTCAATCTTAAATGATTATCAACTTAATATAGACTGCTATTTGCAGAAGAGGTTATATACAAACCTAATGGTAAGTGTAAATATAAAAAACCACTCATAACATGCAAAGAATAAAGAGAAAGAAATAAAAATGCATCACTGAAGAAAATCAGCAAAACATGAAAGACAAGAAAAGATCAGAGAAAATCTCCAGAAACAACTACAAAACAAGTAGTAAAATGGCAATAAATACACAGCTATCAATAATTACTGGGAATGTAAATGGATTAGACACTCCAATAAAAAGACATAGTGTCAGAATCAATTAAAAAAACCCCAAACCCATCCATATGCTGCCTATAAGAGACTCATTTTAGACCTGAAGACACCTGCAGATTTAAAGTGAGGGGTTGGAGAAACATTTATCATGCAAACAATGTCAAAAGCTGGACTAGCAATACTTACATTGAATAAACTAGATCTTAAAACAAAGATTTTAATGAGACAAAGAAGTTCATTATATAATAATAAAGAGGACAATCCAACAACAAGATATAACAATTGTAAATATTTATGCACCCAACATGATAGCACCCAGATATGTAAAACAATTAATAACAAACATAAAGAAATTAGTTGCTAATAATACAATAATAGGAAACTTTCACACCTCACTTACATCAATGGACAGATCATCTAAACAGAAAACCAACGAGGAGACAATGGCTTTGAATGACACACTGGGCCAGATGGACTTAACAGATAAATTCAGAACATTTCATCCTAAAATAGCAGAATACATTCGTTTCAAGTGCACATGGAATATTCTCCAGAATAGATCAATGTTAGGCCACAAAATAGGCCTCATCAAAGTCATACCATGCACCTTTTTAAAAAAAATGTAATTTATTGCCAAATTGGCTAACATACAGTGTATACAGTATACTCTTGGTTTTGGGGGTAGATTCCTGTGATTCATCGCTTACATGTAACACCCGGTGCTCATCCCACCAAGTGCCCTCCTCAATGCCCATCACATATTTTCCTCTCTCCCCTGTCACCCACCACCCCCCCCGCATCAACCCTCAGTTCTCTTTATTTGACAGTCTTTTATGGTTTGCCTCCCACCCTCTCTATTTTATTCTCCTTCTCTTCTGTGATGGTCTTCTGTTAAGTTTCTCAAGTTCCGCATATGAGTGAAAACATATGATATGTCTTTTCTCTGACTGACTTATTTGACTTAGCATAATACCCTCCACTTCCATCCACGTCGTTGCAAATGACAGGATTTCATTCTTTCTCATTGCCAAGTATTCCATTTTATATATAAGCCATATCTTCTTTATCCATTCATCAGTTGATGGACACTTGGGCTCTTTCCATAATTTGGCTATTGTTGAAAGTGCTGCTATAAACATTGGGGTACAAGTGCCTCTATGAATCAGCACTCCTGTATCCTTCGGATAAATTCCTAGTAGTTCTATTGCTGGGTCATAGGGTAGTGCTATTTTTAATTTTCTGAGGAAACTCCACATTGTTTTCCAGAGTGATTGCACAAGTTTGCATTCCCACCAACTGTGTAAGATGGTTCCTGTTTCTCCACATCCTCTCCAGCACCTGTTGTTTCTTGAGTTGTTAATTCTAGCCACTCTGACCGGTATGAGGTGGTATCTCAGTGTGGTTTTGATTTGTATTTTCCTGATAATGAGTAACATTGAGCATCTTTTCATGTGTCTGTTGGCCATCTGGATGTCTTCTTTGGAAAAGTGTCTATTCATGTCTTCTGCCCATTTCTTCAGTGGATTATTTGTTTTTCAGGTGTTGAGTTTGGTAAGTTCTTTATAGATTTTGGGTACTTACCCTTTATCTGATATGTCATTTGCAAATATCTTTTCCCATTCTGTCGGTTGCCTTTTAGTTTTGTTGATTGTTTCCTTTGCAGTGCAGAAGCTTTTTATCTTGATGAGGTCCCAATGGTTCATTTTTGCTTTTCATTCCCTTGCCTTTGGAGCAAGAAATTGCTGCGGCTGAGGTCAAAGAGGTTGTTGCCTGTTTTCTCCTCTAGGATTTTTTTTTTAAATTTTTTTTTCAATGTTTATTTATTTTTGGGACAGAGAGAGACAGAGCATGAACGGGGGAGGGGCAGAGAGAGAGGGAGACACAGAATCGGAAACAGGCTCCAGGCTCTGAGCCATCATCCCAGAGCCCGACGCGGGGCTCAAACTCACGGACCGCGAGATCGTGACCTGGCTGAAGTCGGACGCTTAACCGACTGCGCCACCCAGGCGCCCCTCTCCTCTAGGGTTTTGATGGTTTCCTGTTTCGCATTTAGGTCTTTCATCCATTTTGAGTTTATTTTTGTGTATGGTGTAAGAAAGTGGTCTAGTTTCATTCTTCTCCATGTGGCTGTCCAGTTCTCCCAGCACCATTTGCTAAAGAGACTGTCTTTTTTTCCATTGGATACTCTTTCATAATTTGTCTAAGATTAGTTGGCCATACATTTGTGGATCCAATTCTGGGTTCTCTATTCTATTCCATTCGTCTGTGTGTTTGTTTTTGTCATGCACCTTTTCCGACTGCAATGCTATGAAAGTAGAAGTCAACCACAAGCAAAAATCTGGAAAAAAACCACAAATGCATGGAGGTTAAATAACATGGTACTAAATGATGAGTGGGTTAACTATGAAATAAAAGAAGAAATTTAAAAAAATACATTGAACACATGAAAATGAAAGCACAATGGCCCAGAACCTTTGGGATGCACCCAAAGTGGTCCTAAGATACAGATCTATCTCAAGGAAAAAAATATCAAATAACCAACCTAACTTTACACCTAAAGGAGCAGACAAAGAACAACAAATGAAGCTTAAAGCCAGCAGAAGGAAGGGAATAATAAATATTAGAGCAGAAATAAATTATATATAAACTAAAAAAAACCCCAATAGAACAGATCAATGAAATCAGGAGTTGGTTTTTTGAAAAAAATCAATAAAGTTGTTAAACCTTTAGCCAGTCTTATTAAAAAAAGAGAAATGACCCAAATAAGAAAAGTCACAAATGAGAGAGGAGAAATAACAACCAACACTACAGAAATACAAACAAGTATAAGAAAAATATTATGAGAAACAATGAATTTGGTTAGCTAGAAGAAATGGATAAATTCCTAGAAACATATAAATTACCAAAGCTGAAACAGGAAGAAATAGAAAACTTGAAAAGACTGAAAACCAGCAAAGAAATTAAAGTAGTAATCAAAAAACTCCCAACAAACAAAAGACCAGGACCAAATGGCTTAACAAGTTAATTCTACCAATCATTTAAAGAAGAGTTAATACTGGGGTGCCTGGGTGGCTCAGTTGGTTAAGTGTCCAACTCTTGATTTTGGCTCAGGTCATGATCTCACAGTTCTTGAGATTGATCCCTGCATTGGGCTCTGTGCTGACAGCACGGAGCCTGCTTGGGATTCTCTCTCTCTCACTCTTTCTCTGCTCCTCCCCTGCTTACACATGTGTGTGTATGTGCTCTCTCTCTCAAAAATAAACATTAAAAAAAGAAGAGTTCATACCTATTCTTCTTAAACTATTCCAAATAATTGAAAAGGAAGGAAGCTTCATTCTATAAAGCCAGCCTGATACTATAACCAGATACAGTTGTTTGGAGTCTACTTGGCACTTACTTATTTCAGGGTAAGCCAGAGTGGCTGACGATACATTAAATTTGGGTTTCCCTCTGTCTGGTTCTTCCCTTTCTGGGATACCCTCCTCACTTTCTTTTTTTTAAAATTTTTTTTTTTTCAACGTTTATTTATTTTTGGGACAGAGAGAGACAGAGCATGAACGGGTGAGAGGCAGAGAGAGAGGGAGACACAGAATCGGAAACAGGCTCCAGGCTCTGAGCCATCAGCCCAGAGCCCGACGCGGGGCTCAAACTCACGGACCGCGAGATCGTGACCTGGCTGAGGTCGGACACTTAACCGACTGTGCCACCCAGGTGCCCCACCCTCCTCACTTTCTAGTGGCTGTGGTTTTAGTAGACTTTCCACCCTAGTTCATCCCAGAAGAATTGTGAATTCTAGCTGTTATGATAGATGTCATCTATGGTCTATACTAAGGCTAAGAGCTCCATATAATTGGTTCTCAGTCCTTCATTCTTCAAAGTGTCAACTCCATCTAGAATCTGCTTGATGTTTTCACTCTAAAGTGCTTTTGGGTCTATTTGTCCTGAGTTTATAATTCTTATCTTGGGGCACCTGGGTGGCTCAGTCAGTTGAGCGTCCCGACTTCGGCTCAGGTCGTGATCTCATGGCTCGTGAGTTCGAGCCCTGTGTCAGGCTCTGTGCTGACAGCTTTGGAGCCTGGAGCCTGCTTTGGATTCTGTGTCTTCCTCTCTCTCTGCCCCTAACCCACTTGCATTCTGTCTGTGTCTCTCTCGAAAAGAAATAAACATTAAGAAAAATTAAAAAAAAAATCTTATCTGCAGAGGGTGGATAAAGAAATGGAACTGTGATAGCTCTTAAAGTTCTCTTTGGCTAATTGTAACATCTCCCATTCCTAGGGCTGCTTCTGTTGACTGATTTTACTTCTGGCCATTGGTCACATTTTCCCACTTCTTTGCTTTTCAAGAAATTTTAAATTGTTGGGCATTTCAGATATGTGCTATCTTTCTTTAAAGAGCTTTGAATTTGATTCTATGGGTCTAGATTTGTCCTCACTGTAGCCTTAGAGTAATATTGTGCCTAAAGTGTGGACTTTCTGGGGATATCAACTGAATGCCTGAAGTGTTTATCAATATTTCTCTACTCTGGAAGGTCATAGCTTCATCTCCCAGTTCTGTATGATCTCTAGAATATCCATTTAATTGAGAGATCTCTGATAGTTTCTGCCAGGACTTGCAAAATCACTCCATGTGTAATTTAGAATTGAACCAAAAATTCAATGGAACCTCTATGTAGATTTCTGGAGTTCCTTTTCTGCATGGCTCCCCCTTCTAATAATATGCCCTACAAATTTCATCTGTGCTAATAACATTGAATTCTTATCTTTATCTCCTAATTTCATTAAGATCACTGTGCTCCCTTTGGGGTATATTTCCCTGGGACATCATCTGGAAGGTGATTGTGGGCAGAGAGCTGATATAATTTGAGACTCAACTCATTTATTTTCTTTTTCTCAGAGATCACAGTTCTATACTTCATGTTTTCTAATATGTGAAAATTGTCTTATGTATTTTGTGCACTTTCATAGCTATTTATTGTGGAGGTCTGATAACCAATTCTTCTGCCATAGCTGGAAGACGAAGTCCCTTTTTCACAAAAGCTGAACAAATACAAAGTATCAGATCTTACCTACAGAGACTCTGATTAAATATGTTTGTGCAAGGACTCAAGAGATTTCATTTGGTAGTCCTCCCGTTTCATGGTAATTTTGATGTAGGTAATTAGAATGTCATACTGGGATAAAGTTAAGATAAGAGAAACAATACCATCTGAAATTTATATTTATTAAATTAAAGTCATATTAGAGTCCAAATGTCAGCATGGTGGTATCCTGAGTAATTCAGATGAAGTCAAGAGAACAGGCCAGCAATAGTAGGTACATAAGCCTTTTAGAGATTGGAAGGGGTCTGATTAGAATCGGGACCACAGAAATAAAAATTCTGTTTGAAATATTAACTGGGAGTAACTGAAAACAGAAGAGGAGAATCTTCCTGCCAGATGGGAAAGATGTTGGTAGATGCACAGATTAAGGAGGCTTTGTTCTAGCTTTGGCCTCTGGTCACTGACAGCATAGCCCTTGAGTGCAAACTAAAAGCCAGAGGGACATGTATCTCCTCTGATCTCTGCTGCCACATTTCTCACCACAAAACTTTGCAGCCAAGTATTCCCCAGGCACTCCAGGTTCTTCTAAGCAGAGCTGCCATGCTTCCTGGAAGATATTACTGTTTATGTCAACCTGGTCTCAAGAGCTGTCTAAAAGAGCAAAGGGATTTACTGCTCAAAGGAGATGAAAGATTGGAAGAGGCCAAAGATCTTAACTCAGAGAAAACCCATTAAAGATATTTTGCCTTGTCAGAGACTGTCTGTATGCCAACTCCTTAAAAAGGAACATCTAAAGACAGAAATTTATAAAGACAGAATGGCAGGTAAGAAGGCAAACATTTGTTTTTCCCTAAAGGTACAGGTAGAGTTCACATAGCTATGCTGACTGCCATGCAGTAACTGACTTTCTTTCCAGCCCTGTTCTTACCATTCCTTACTGAGTCAACTTTTTTCAGTAACTGGTTTCCTGAACGCTTGATTTTGTTGAGACTTCCCTTAAAGTCACTGTACCCAAACTGAACTTCTTCTTGGAAGGCAAAGTTGAAAAGACAGACCCTAAATAATCTTTTCTGCACTCTAAAACAGCAAACAACTCTACCATGCTTATCTGTAGCTCCAGAAGGTAACCTCAGGCCTTAGCTCCCAAGTCCCTTTGGTTCATTTCAGTATTTTTTAGTTCCCTAGATGCCATTTTCCTATGCATCATTGTCCCTTCGAGGACCTTTTATCAGATACCAGAAATGCTGGCATTACAGTTCCCTTGTAACACCCCACCACCGGCTCGGCCTTAAAATAAGTGCTAGCTGCCAAACCTCACTCACAACAGGGGACAGATCAGAAAAGGAGGGGCAATACTGCCATGCAGAATCACAAATGAAAATATCAGCCAGCTTTAAAGGCATCAGATTATCTTCCTAGTTCAAATTGCCAGGCTCTGTCAAGGAGTGATATGGTGTTTCCTGATGTGTTGAAAGCAGCACTGCGATGAAAGGAAGATAGTGCCCTTATCCAGCTGAAATTTTGAACTGGATACCCCGTGGGAGTCTTGTATATAGTCTTTGACTCATCACAATAAAGACTGGCTGCTGACAGCTCATCAACTTTGACTTCTCGCCAAAACCCTAATACTTGGCTTCCTTTTTTACCCCCCTCTGAACTCTTCCATTTCTCATTTTCTAACTTCTTCCACCTACTCTTTAGATATCGAAGGTTTTCCTGGGTCTGAAGGCAGCCTTGACCCATTGCAGTATCGGTCCACTGACTCACTTGCCAAAGCATGTTGGACATTTTTTGTCCTACTATTTGTAATGCAGCTAATATTTATTGATCACTCTGCTAGATGCTAGAGGTGTAGACATAAAGAAACATGGTTACTACCGTCACGGGGACCTTCCAAAGTGTGTTTGTAGATCTACCTACATCAGGACTACTTGGGCAAACTTGTTAAAAAATCTAGATTTCTGGGTCCCAACTAAGATTTACTGTGTAGAAATTTCTGAAGTTAGATGCAAGAGTCTACGTTTTTAATTAGCTCCCCAGGGTTCTTAAACACGTTGTTTGATAACCACTAGTAAATACACAAATATGGAATTAAAATTTATGATAAAGGACCTAAAAGGTGAAAGGATGGCATAGAAAGGCAAATTTAGATTCAGACATGTGGGATAAAAGGGGCCTAAGGAAGTGATTTCTTAAAAAAAAAATGTATTTATTTAACTTCAAGTTAGTTAACATACAGTGTATTAATTGGTTTCGGGAGGAAAACCCAGTAGTTCATCACTTACATATAACACTCAGTGCTCATCCCAACAAGTGCCCTCCTGAATGCCCATCAAGAAAGATACATTGAAACTGAGACTTGAGAGATAAGTGGAATCATTCAGATGAAGAATTGGGAAAAAACATTCTTCAGGCAGAGAGAAAACTTATGCAAATGTCCTAAGGTGATAATATTGATATCTTCCTAGCCCATATACATGCCTAGTATCTTGTCCTAAAAGAACTATCAACATAAAGACATGCACCCTATAATCTGGGTTTAAGTCTTCTTTTCTACTTTGGCCTCAGCCTAAAAATATCCTTATTAGGACCTTACTTAAATTAGGAAAGAGTTGTAGGGGGATTGTTAAGATGGCAAATGACTAGAGCAACCCTAAGCTTGCCTCCTCCCTTGAACACACCTAGATAAATATCAAATCATTCTGAATACCTGAGAAATTGATCTGAAGCCTGAAAGAACAAAGCTGCATATCTACAAGCAGAAAAAATGACCACCTTGTAGAAGGTAGGAAGTATAGAGAGTTGATTTAGGGGAGAAAAGAGCTGCAGGTGTTGGGGAGGGGAGGGAGTCCTGGTAGCTGAAGGGAGAGAGAGAAAGAGAGAGAAAGAATGAAAAAAGTGAAAACACGAGTAGGGGATTTCACAGGTAAACCATTTCCCCCAAACCATTGACTTGGAAAAAGGAGAGCATTTAAAAAAAATTTTTTTTTAATATTTATTTATTTTTGAGAGACAGAGACCGAGCATGAGCGGGGGAGGGGCAGAGAGCAAGGGAGACACAGAATCCAAAGCAGGCTCCAGGCTCTGAGCTGTCAGCACAGAGCCCGACATGGGGCTTGAACACATGAACTGTGAGATCATAACTTGAGCTGAAGTCAGACGCTTAACCGACCGAGCCACCCAGGTGCCCCAAGGAGAGTGTTTTTTAAACAGTGGAGCACAGAGTCTGAAGTTTCATAGGTCAGTGCCATTGCCAAGGTCATGCCTGGTGGTGCTTTGCTGGGGAAGGAGGAAAGAGACGCAGTAGTGGATAGTATGATCTGAAGATCCCCTGAGTCATACGGAGAGAAACCGTTCCCCTTCTTAGAGTGCATTTGGTAGAGGTGATATGGCCTCTCCATTTGGTAGAGGTGATAGGGCAAAAGACCCTGTGGATGTGATTGAGCTGCTCCTTTCACAAGCATAGGAACAAAGACACCAGCTGAGGGCAGCAAACCTTGGCACCAGCTTTGTGCTGTGATTTATCATAAACTAGGAACCACGGCTCAATTGTACAACCATTTTTTGGTACAAGCTAACACAGCCACAGTGACACCCTCCCCCAGAATATCAATGTAGGGCTGTACAATGGGGGAGTCTTTGAAGTTAGTTTTGAAACCCAGCCACATCTGAGATAAAACATAGGAGGGTAGACAACTCAGACTTAGATAGAGTGCATGTGACGATCTGACTGAAGCTGGGGACACAGGAGGGGTAATTGTTTGCTCATCTGTGAAGGTTTCCTGAGCAGTGGTGGGCATGAGCTCCCCATTCCAGAGATGAGAGAGCAGGGTGAGGCCATTTTCACCCCTGGCCCAGCAGCAGTGACCAACCTCAGTGAGCTAAAGAGAACCACCAATTGGAGACTGCTGTCGTTACACCAAGCCCCACCCCCTACACCCTAAAGGCTTATTTCCTGTATGGGAAAGTCAGCCTGAGAATTAGTGCAACAGGCCTCCCTCCCAGAAGGCCAGCACAGACCACTCACAAGCACCAAGTCTACTGATCATAGAGTGCTGAAAAGCTTCAGCTCTAGGGGAAATAGGATCTGGCATTTTTAAAATTTTTAATTTAGTTTATTTCTTATTTTTAAATTTTTGCTTATCAGTGTGTGTGTGTGTGTGTGTGTGTGTGTGTGTGTGTGTGTGTATGTATATAGTTTTTGAATCCAGCATTTTTTTCAAATGTTTATTTTTGAGAGAGACAAAGTGTGAGTGGGTGAGGGGCAGAGAGGGTGGAGGATAGAGAATCTGAAACATACTTTGTGCTGCCAGTGCAGAGCCTGATGTGGGGCTTGAACTCATGAACCATGAGATCATGACCTGAGCCAAAGTCAGACACTTAAGCAACTGAGCCACCCAGGCATCCTTGGATATATCTTCTTTTAATAAGCAGACTAAAACAAACCTAGTTTGTTGTTTGTTTTCTCTCTTTTTTTTTTTTTCTGGACAAAATGACAAGACGGAAGAATTCACCCCAAAAGAAAGAACAAGAAGTATAAATTATGGACAGGGATTTAATCAATACAGACATAAGTAAGATGTCTTAACTAGAATTTAAAACACTAATCATAAGAGTACTAGCTGGGCTTGAAAAAAGTGGAGGAAACATGAAAGAATCATTTGCTGCAGAGATAAAAGAACTAAAATCTAATTGGGCTGAAATTAAAAATGCTATAACCTAGATACAGAGGAATGAATCAGTGATATAGAAGATAAAATTATGGAAAATAATGAAGCCAGAAAGAATAGTAGTAGATCATGAATGTAGACTTAAGGAACTTAGCAACTTCTTAAAACACAATTACATTCAGATCCTAGGAGTCCCAGAAGATGAAGAGAGAGAAAAAGGGACAGAAAGTTTGAGCAAATTTTAGCTGAAAACTTCCCTAATCAGGGTAAGGACACAGACACTGAAATCCAGGAAGCACAGAGAACTCCCATTAAATTTGACAAAATCTGGTAATTACCTAGACGTATCACAATCAAATTCACAAAAGACAGAGACAAGGAAAGAATCTTGAAAGCGGCAAGGGAAGTATAGTCCTTATCCTACAAGGGGAAACAGATCAGATTTGTAGTAGATCTGTCCAAAGAAACTTGGTGGTCCAGAAAAGAATGGAAGGATATATTCAACATGCTGAATGGGAAAACTATGCAGCCAAGAATACTTTATCCACTAAGGGAGTCATTCAGAATAGAAGGAGAGATAGAGTTTCCCAAATAAAAACGAAAGGAGTTTGTGACCACTAATCCAGCCCTACTAAAAATATTAAAGAGGAATGTCTGAGTGGGGGAAAAAATACCAAAGCAACTAAGACTAGAAAGGACCATCACTGGAAACACCAACCTTACAGGTAATACAATGGCACTAAAGTCATATCTTAAAATAATCACTCTGTAAATGGACTAAATGCTCCAATTGAAAAACATAAGGTATCAGAATGGATTAAAAACAAATAAGACCCATCTATATGCTGCCTACAAGAGACTCATTTTAGACCTAAAAACACCTACAGATTGAAAGTTAGGGAATGGAGTATCAACTATCATACTAACGAACATCAAAAGGAAGCCAGAGCAGCCATACGTATATCAGACAAAGTAGATTTTAACCAATGACTATAATAAGAGATGAAGAAGAGCATTATATCATAAAGGGGTCTATCCAGCAAGGAGATCTAACTGTTGTTAAGTGTTTGTGCCCCCAACTTGAAACACCCAAATATATAAATCAACTGATAACAAACATAATGAAAGTCATTGATAATAATACATTAATATTAGGGAACATTAACACATATAACTTACAGCAATAGAAAATCTAAGCAGAAAATCAACAGGGAAACAGTGACTTTGAATGACACACTGGAGCAGATGGACTTAACAGATATATTCAGAATATTTCATCCTAAAGCTACAGAATACACATTCTTTTAGAGTGCACATGGAACATTCCTCAGAACAGATCGCATATGGGGTAACAAATCAGCCATTTACAGGTACAGAAAGATTGAGATCATACCATACATATTTTCAAATCACGATGCTATGAAACTTGAAGTCAACCACAAGAAAAAATTGGGAAAGACCATAAATATATGGTGGTTAAAGAACATCCCACTAAAGAATGAATGGGTTAACCAGGAAATTAAAGAAGAAATAAGAAAGTATAAGGAAACAAATGAAAATGCAAACACGAGAGTCTAGAACTTGTGAGATGCAGCAAAGGCAGTCCTAAGAGGGAAGTATATTGCAATACAGACTTAATTCCAAGAAGCAAGAAAAGTCTCAAATACACAACATAACCTTATGCCTAAAAGACCTAGAAGAAGAATGGTAAATAAAGTCTAAAACCAGTAGAAGAAGGGAATAAAAAAAAGAGCAGAAATTAATGATAAACAAATAAACAAAACCCCAGAACAGATCAGTGAAACTAAGAGCTGTTTCCTTGAAAGGATTTAAGATTGACAGACCCATAACCAGACTTATCAAAAAGAAAAGAGAAAGGACCCCAATAAATAAAAGCATGAATAAAAGAGGAGCAATCACAACCAGCATCACAGAAATACAAATTTTTATAAGAGAATATTATGAGAAATTGTATGCCAACAAGTTGGGCAATCTGGAAGAAATGAACAAGTTCCTCAAAACATACAATCTGCCAAACTAAAACAGGAAGAAATAGGAAATTTGAACAGACCCATTACCAGCAAAGAAATTGAATCAGTAATCGAACTTCTTCCAACAAACAAAATTCCAGTGCCAGATGACTTCCCAGGGAAATTTTACCATACATTTAGAGAGTTAATGCCTATTTTTCTCAAAATGTTCCAAAAAAATAGAAATGGAAGGAAAACTTCCAAACTGCTTCTGTGAGGCCAGCATTACCTTGATTCCAAAACCTGAGGAAGACCCACTTTTTAAAAAGGGGAATTACAGAGCAATGTCCCTGATGAACATGGATGCAGATTTTCTCAACAAGATATCAAACAGAATCCAACAGTACATTAAGAGAATTATTCACCATGTTCAAGTGGGATTTATTCCTTGTCTGGAGGGTGGTTCAGTATCAACGTGGTATACCTACCACATTGGTAAAAGAAAGGATAATGATCCATATGATCCTCTTAATAGTTGCAGAAAAAGCATTTGACAAAATATGGCATCCATTTTTGATAAAAACCGTCAACAAAGTAGGGGTAGATGGAACATATCTCAACATTATAAAGGTCATATACAAAAGACCCACAGCTAGTATCCTCAATGGGGAAAACCTCGGAGCTTTTCACCTATGGTCAGGAACAAGACAGATATGTCCACTCTCACCATTACTATTTAACATAGTACTGGAAGTCTTAGCCTCCAGCAATCAAACAACAAAAAGAAATAAAAGGCATCTAAATCAGTAAGGAAGAAGTCAAACTTTAACTTTTTGCAGACGACATGACACTCTATGTAGAAAACCAAAAATACTGCATCAAAAAATTGTTAGAACCGATATATGAATTCAGCAAAGTCGCAGGATATAAAATCAATGTACAGAAATCTGTTGCATTTCTTTTCACCAATAATGAAGTAGCAGAAAGAAAATAAGGAATTGATACCATTTATAATTGTACCCAAACCCATAAGATACCTAGAAATAAACCTTTCCAAAGAGGTAAAAGATCTGTACATGAAAACTGTAGAGCACTTAAGTCAAGAAATTGAAGAGGACACAAGGAAATGGAAAAACATTCAATATTCAGGGATTGGAAGAGCATATATTGTTAAAATGTCTATACCACCCAAAGCAAGGGTAACCCTTTTACACTGTTGGTGTGAATGCAAACTGGTGCAGCTGCTCTGGAAAACAGTACAGAGGTTCCTCAAAAAGTAAAAGATAGAACTGCTGTATGGTCCAGCAGTTGCACTGTTAGGTATTTACACAAAGGATACAAAAATATTGTATTGAAGGGAAATATGCATCCCGATGTTTACAGCAGCATTATCAACAATAGCCAAATTATGGAAAGAGCTGAATGTCCACTGACTGATGAATGGATAAAGAAGATGTGTATACCCAATGGAATATTTTTCATCCATCAGAAATAATGAAATCTTGCCATTTGCAATGATGTAGATAGAGCTAGAGTGTATTATTCTAAGCAAAATAAGTCAGCCAGAGAAAGACAAATAACCATGTAATTTCACTCATTTGTGGAATATAAGAAACAAAAGGGATGAACATGGTAATAAAAGAGACAAACCATAAAATAGAGTCTTAAATATAGAGAACAAATTGAGGGTTGATGGAGGGGAGGTGGGCAGGGGAATGGGTTAAGTGGGTGATGGGTATTAAGGAGGGCACTTGTTGGGATGGGCAATGGGTGTTATATGTAAGTGATGAATAACTAAGTTCTCTTGAAACTAAGATTCCAGTATGTAACTGGAATTTGAATAAAAACTTGAAACTAAAAAAAAAACCCTCAACAAAGAGAAAATATTAGAAGCTTTCAAACAGAAGTTACAGAACTGAAGAATATAAAATCTAAGTGAAAAATGCTCTAGGGGTGTTCAGCAGTAGAGTTTTTAAGGCCAAAGATTTTATCAATGATATAGAAGAGAAAACAATAGAACTCACATAGAATAGCAAAAAGAACAAATAATTTTTATAAATGAGGATAACAGACCTTTGGGATAACATTAAGTGGAATAATATTTGTATAATATGGGTCCCAGAAGGAGAAGAGAGAGAAAGGGCCAGAAAACTTATTTTAAGAAATAAAATAAAATGGTCAAAAACTTCCCTTATCTGGGGAAGGAAACAGACATAGAAGTCCAAGAAGTCCAGGGAGTTCCAAATAAAATGACCCTGAAGAGATCTACATCAAGACATGTTACAATTAAAAGGATAAAATTTAAAGAGAATCTTAAAAGCAGTGAAACAAAACTGTTACATACAAGGGAAACCCATGAGGTTACCAGTGTATGTTTCAGCAGAAACTTTGCAAGCTAAGAGTGGCATGACATATTCAAAGTGCTGAAAAGAAAAAACTTCCAAGAATTCTCTGCTTGATGTGGTTATAATTCATAATTGAAGGGGAGTTTAAGAGTGTTCCAGGTAAGCAAAGGCTAAGGAAATTCATCACCACTATTCTGACCTTATAAGAAGTGTTAAGGGACTTTTCTAAACTGAAAAGAAATGGCACTAATTTAGAGCAAGAAACATATGAAATAAAAATCTCACTGCTAGAGATAAATGTATAATAAAAGTAGTGGATTAATCACTTACAAGCAAGTATGGAGACTAAAAAAAATAGTAAAATTAACTAAAATTGTAATAATTAGTTTAAAGATACATAAAATAAAGAGATGTAAAACACGACATCAAAAATAAAATGGGGAGGTGTGCCTGGGTGGCTCAGTCAGTTAAGCATCTGACTTCAGCTCAGGTCATGATTTCATGGTTCATGGATTCCAGCCCCACGTCTGGCTCTGTGCTGACAGCTTGGAGCCTGGAGGCCTGCTTCAGATTCTGTGTCTCCATCTCTGCCCCTCCTCCACTCATGCTCTGTCTTTGTAAAAAAACAAATAAACATTAAAAAATTTTTTTAATAAAAAAATAAAATGGGGATAGAGACGTATAAGGCTTTAGAATATATTAAGGATTAAGTTTCTGTTAACTCAAAACATTTATATACATGGGAAATATATATGTGTAACCATTAAACAAAAGCTTAGAGTAAACACACAAAAAATCAAAGGAATCTAAACATAACAGTAAAGAAAATCATAAACCATAAGAGACAAGAGAGATGATGAAAGGAATAGAGAACTATGAAAAAGAAAACAACCAACAAATTGGCAAAAATACAGACCTATCAATAGTTGCTTTAAATATAAGTGGACCAGACTTTCCAATCAGAAGACATAGAGTGAGTGAATAGATTAAAAAAAATTATGTGCTATTTCTAAAGGGACTCACTTTATATGTAAGAACACAGAGTGAAAGTGAAGGGATGGAGAGATGTATTCTATGTAAATGGAAGCAAAAAGCTATGTAGCTGTGCTTGTAGCACACAAAATAGACTTTAAACAAAGACTATAATAATAGACACAAAAGGCTATTAGGTAATGATAAAGAAGTCAACCAAGCAAGGTATAGCATTTATATATGCACCCAGCATAGAAACACAAAGATCTATAAAGCAAATACTAATGGATTTATAAGGAGAAGTGGATAGTAGTAGAGTAGTAGTAGGGAACTTGAACAGGTCACTTATATCAATGGACAGATCATCTAAATGGAAAATTAATGGGACGCCTGGGTGGCTCAGTCAGTTAAGCATCCGACTTCAGCTCAGGTCATGATCTCACACTCTGTGAGTTTGAACCCCACGTTGGGCTCTGTGCTTACAGCTCAGAGCCTGGAGCCTGGTTCAGATTCTGTGTCTCCCTCTCTCTCTGCCGCTCCCTTGCTCATGCTCTGTCTCTCTCTGTTTCAAAAATAAACAAAAAAATTAAAAAAAATAAATGGAAAATCGATGAAGAAACATTGGTCTTAAATGACACACTAGACCCAATGAACTTAATAAGTATATACAGATTATTTAATGCAAAAACAACAGAATATACTTTCTTCTTGAGTGCATGGAACATTCTCAAGGATAGACCACATGTTAGGCCACAAAACAAGTCTCAATA
Organism: Puma concolor; assembly: GCF_028749965.1. NCBI lineage: Eukaryota > Metazoa > Chordata > Mammalia > Carnivora > Felidae > Puma > Puma concolor. Next base: position 102,100,359 of record NC_141674.1, on the reverse strand, counting down.
AATTCAAGAATATTGAGATCATATCAAGTATATTTTCTGACTACAATAGTATTAACCTAGAACAATTACAAGATGAAAACTGGGAAAAAACAGAAATGTGGAGATTAAACAATATGCTACTGAACAACCTCTGGGTCATCAAGGAAATCAAAGAATAAACTAAAAAAAATACCTAGAGACAAATGAAAACAGAAATATGACATACCAAAAAACTTTGGGATGCGGCAAACACTATTTTGAGAGAGAAGATCATAGCAATACAGGCTTATGTCCAGAAATAAGAAAAATCTCAAAAAAACGATCCAACTTTACATGTAAAGGAGCTAGAAAAAGAAAAACTGAAGCCCCAAGTCAGTAGAAGGAAATAAATAATACACATCAGAGTAGAAATAAAAGAGGACTAGAAAAATGGAGAACAGTGAAAAAGTAAGAGCTCTTTTTTAGAAAAGATAAAATTCATAAAGCTTTGGTAGACTAAACCAAGAAAAGGAAAGAGGGCTGTAATCAGAAATGAAAAAGAAGAGAACTGACACCTCAGAAATACAAAGGATCCTAGGAGACTATTATGAAAAATCATATGCCAAAAAAATTAGACATCCTGGAAGAAATGGATACATTTCTAGAAACATACAACCTTCTAAGTATGAAGAATGAGAAAATCAGAACAGACCAATTAACTACTAGGAAGGAGATTGAATCAGTCATCAAAAACCTCTCAACAAACAGAAGTCCTGGATCAGATGGCTTCACTGATGAATTCTAAATGTTCAAAAAAGGCTTAATATCTATCTTTCTCAAACCCTTCCAAAAAATTGAAGAGGAAGGAAACACTTCTAAACTTATTTTACGAAGTCAGCATCATTCTGTTACAAAACCAGAGAGGAACATCACAAAAAGAAAATTATAGGCCGATATCATTGATGAGCATGGCAGAGAAATTCTCAACAAAATATTAGCAAGTCAAATTCAGTAATGAATTAAGAGGATCTTATACCATGAGCATGTGGAATTTATGTCAGGAATGCAAGGATGGTTCAACATCTGCAAATGAATCAACATGGTACACCCCATTAACAAAGCAAAGGGTAAAAATCATATGATCATCTCAATATGCAGAAAAAGCATTTGACAAAATTCAATATCCATTTATGAAAAAGACTCTCAACAAAGTGATTACAGAGTGAATGTACCTAAACCTAATAAAGGCCATGTATGACAAACCCACAGTTAGTGCCATACTCAATGGTGAAAAGCTAAAAGGTTTTCCTCCATTCAGCTTTTTCTCCAAGATCAGGAACAAGATAAGGATGTACTCTCTCACCACATTTAGTTAACGTAGTATTTTATTTGACATGTCCTTGCCATGGCAGTTAGGCAAGGAAAAGGAGAAAAAGCATCAAAATGTGAAAGGAAGAAGTAAAACTCACTATTTGCAGATAGAATGATACTATATTGAGAAAACCCAAAGGACTCCACTAAAAGAAAGTTAGAACTAAATAGTGAATTCAGTAAAGTGGCAGGATACAAAATCAGCATATAGGAATCTGTGGCATATATATACACACATAATGAGTTATAATAAAGATAAGTTAAGAAAATATCCCATCTGTAATTGCATCAAAAAGAATAAAATACCTATAAATAAATTTAACCAAGAAGGTGAATGACCAATACACTGAAAATTCTAAGACACTGATGAAAGAAGTTGAAGATTTCTCAATCTCTATTTCCATTGCAGCACTATTTACAATAGATAAGAAATGGAAAAAACCTACAAGTGTGTTGGATGAATGGTTAAAGAAGATGTGGTTAAAAAGGAATACTATTTAGCCATGAAAAAGAATGAACTTTTGCCATTTGTGACAATGTGGATGAACCTTGAGGGTATTATGCATAGTGAAATAAGTCTGAAATAATGTGAAGAAAAGACAGATATCATATGATTTCAGTCATATGCCTAAGTAAAAAGTAAAACAAAACAAAAACTCATAGAGAACAGATAGGTGGTTACAAGAAGGCAAGGGGTGAGAGGGTGGGTGAATTGGGTGAATGGGGTCAACTGTATGATGATGGATGGTAATTAGACTTTTAGTGGTGCCTAAAAGTGCCTAAAAGTCACTTTGTAGTGCCTACAGATGTTAAATTATAATGTTGTACACCTGAAACTTATATAGTGTCCTATACCATTTTTACTTAAGTAAAAATATCTAAAAAGTAATAAGTTAAAAAAAAATTGAAAATGTAAGGCCAATGTCAGGACTTCTGAGCAATCATATCTATTGGCTTGGGATATAATATCTCAAGGAAGAAAGCTGATTACTTGAAACAGTGTATACATAAGGGAACAAAGCATGAAGCCACTGAGCTGGAAGAATGTCCAGATTGTTCCATTTATATGTTTTATATTTATGTAAGTCAAATGTATGTAAGTCCAGACAGAAAACTTGTACCACAAACATATTAAGGATAATTATTTGCATAATGGAAATAGCCGTGTAACCTAATTTGCAATAAAAGTCTGCATATTTTCTTAGGGAATCTATCATTGCACTTGAATATTTGTTTAAAGGCTTTCATTATTGAGTACAGAACAAATAGAAGCTTAAAGCACAGTTTATCATAGTGTTATTTGTGGTAGCAGGAAGATGATAACAATCTGTTTTTCAACCCTGGGGGAGTATTAACACAAGGTGAATACATATAATGGAATATTTGCAGAAACCAGAAAGTGCAGACTGGATGGATGTATAGCAGGAAGGCTTTATCTTAAAAATATATTGCTGAGTGGAAAAAAAGTAAGAAAGTGTCTGTAGCATAGCACTAGCAGTTTACATTAAATGTCATGTATACAGCAACCACTCCCATTTTTGGAGCTGTGTATGAAGAAAAGATTTAAAAACAAGCTTATGAGAGGAGCTGATCATAGGGTGAGAGCAAGATACGGGACTACAGAATGGGAATGACAAAGGGATAACTTAATAAATAGCTAAGAAGGGTGCCTTGCGCAGACCAAAATAATAATATGCCATAGCCTGAGGAGTATGGTTAACTCAACTGTCTGCAGTTAACATCTTTTAAAAAATAAACAAATTTAAAGAGGGAAGTCAATGTCAATTGATGACCTAGAAACGAAATGAACTTGAAACTGTGCTGTAAAGGAAAATACATTGTGCAAAATTTAATTTGCATACCATTTCAAAACAAGCCCAGATGTAACATGAGGCAAACTTCCTGACATACCAAAGTACTGTCTGCTGTGCTTTTGTGTTGCAGAGAATATTCATTCTTTAGTCACAGAAGAGATATTGTATCATTCTTCCACTTCATTGTGTTGCTTTTGTACTCTTGTATTAATCTCAACAAATGCATAGAATTTCTTATTTAGCAGCTCATTGACTCTGAGCATCTAGGTTGGGACACACAGATGGAAAAGACCAAAGAGGTTCTTCTTGCCCTTGCCAGTCATAGAAGGGAAGTTAAATAACTTCTTGGTACAAATACGTATTTTTCTTTGTGGATTTTTACAGGTACTCTTTCTCAGACCTTACAATAGAAATACATTAACTTATGATAGTACCGGTGGTAACTATGTTTATGATATAGCAGTAAAAACAATCATAATCCCAACGATAGATTAGGGAGTGGACTAACCCCAGGTCCCTAAAGTCTGACAACTATATAGTAAATCCTCCGGTAGATCTATCAGGGCAATGATGACAGGGGCTTATATAAGACTGAGATAATATTCCTTCTGGGCTCTCATCCAATAGCCGGGGATTGTAGGGAAACTTTGCCCTTGGTAATTAAGTCCTAATTTAGTAATTATTTGAGTAGCAAAGGGTTAAAGTCAATGTTGGTCTTTGCATACTACAGTTTTTCTATTTTCAGAACCTATCATCTTGGAAAAAAAAAAAAGAAGAAAAAAGCAACAACACACAACTCTAATGCTCTTAGCAGATGGATCTGTGTTATTGCAGAACAGGGACCTGGAAAGTCTCCATATACCAAGCTATAAATATTCCTCTGACATTTATTATCCTCACTTGAGTTCAGGTGCTTAAATACTTGGACTGAAGTCATGTTTGTAGCAGAAAAAAGTTGATCTTTAAGCATAGCTTGTCGCTGGCTAAATTATTAGCACCAGACAAAGATAGAGGGTAAGTATGCTGGAGCAAGGGAGTCTCCCACTTAAGAGAGGTCATGGAACCTTTAAGTCAAATTAGTTGAAGTTTAGATTTGCTTGTAGTACAAATTCCCAAACACCTCACCTCAGACAATTTGATGGATCACATCCCAGCAACTCCCACCAACCCCTAACTTTCCAAATATGTATCTACTAGTGACATTCTGTGGTCTTGAATTTGAGTCCCAGCACTGCCAGCTGCAGAGGATTGTAAATTCAAGCTATGAATCTCAGTTCATGTTGCCTTAAGGGAAGTGTAGGATTATGTAAACCAGGAGATAATAACCGTTTTAAAATCCTTCTAATAAAATAAAATCAAGCTAAAGGTGTCAGCATAGATTAACAGTCCTTCTTTATTTAGAGGTGTGGATTCCTCAAGTGTGGCTATTTTGTGGTTCAGGCTAGGATTTAGTAGTATTGTTCTTAATTAGGGACTACTTAATTCCCTTGGGGATGATTACTTGGAGCCTGGGATAGGTTTCATTCTGAAAGGAAAAGAATCCATGCATGACTTTGCCTGGGATATTGTATAATAAAGTCTTACAGATATATCCATCCCAAAGCTATTCCTAACCCTTGCTCAGGAGGACCCAGAACAGTGTGAAGCTGAGGAAGACCCATAGGCCCCCTCTTTCATCCTGTCCTTCCCCAGTATGAATGACCCCTTTGTGGCTGTCAAAAAAAGCTGACCCAGTATGATGCTATACCAGTACATTTATAGCGTCTGGAACTGGGCAGCACATTTTAAAGGGACATCGATTGTCCAATTACATTGCCTAGAGAAGACTGAGGGGTCTAGAAGTTAGGAAATGTAAATATAGTAAAAGAAATTAGATTTCTCTTTCCCCAGCTAAACATCAACAGGCATCATAGTGCTCACAGCATAGTCTCAGGAACCAGACAGGGTACTCGCAAATCTTGGTTGTTGTGGTTAGTAGCTGTCCAAGCTTTAGCAGGTTAAGTTGCTGTAGTTTTGCCGTCTGTAAAAGGGGACAAATAATAATGCCTACTTTATAGTGTTGCTCTGAACATTAAATGAATTAAAAGTGCTTAGAACAGGATTTGAAACTAGTAAAGGCTTTATCAACATTTGACAAATAAATGAAAAGGATACAAAAGCTGCATTCAAGTGTTAGAGGGGCTATAATATAGAAGTGTAAGTATACCTTTAAGTTGCTGTAGGTCAAGGGTTCTTAACTGGAGATCCATGGAACAACCTACATGTGAGTTTTGTATATATGCATACTTTTTTGAGGGAAGGTTTATAGCTATTTTTATATTTCCAAAAAATACCATGACCATGACCTTCAAAAAGGTTAACCATTGAGAATAAAACAAAAATGGGTGAAAGTTTTGGGGAGGTTCACTTTGCTTGTAGGAAAGGACTTATTCTTAAATTTTTTTAATGTTTATTTATTTTGAGAAAGTGGTGCAGGGAGAGAAGGAAACACAGTCCAAAGCAGGCAGGCTCTGAGCTGTCAGCACAGAGCCCGATGTGGGGCTTGAACTCACAAACCACAAGGTCATGACCTGAGCCTAAGTCAGATGCTTAACCAACTGAGCCACCCAGGTGCCCAAAAGGATTTATTCTTGAACTTTAATTGTCAAAGCCCAGTGGGTGATCTTGGGAGCATCGGAAGCTCTATCCCAAGAACTGTTTCATCCAATGCTAAATGAACACAGCTTAAGGCTTGGAGGAGAAACCAAATGGACTCTCATTATCAGAGATCTTAGAGGTGAGACAGGTCTCAGCATCCCTGCCCTATACTCCTCTCTTCTTCTTTCTGCATCACTCTTTTCCCATAATTGAAGACTATGTGACTCTCCTGGGTCTTGGAAGCTGCAAGGTTATAGTTCACATGTAGCACCAGTGCTCTGTGATAAAGCCACATCACCCTCTTGCTGAAAAATTTCTGGTGATATGCCAATACTTAATTCTTTTTCCGAGAACCTAAGTCCAATTGTAATGACATCATCTTACCCTTCCAACCATATTCTACACTCTGAATCTTTCTTTAGTGTATAATTTAAGTGTTGTATTCTCTGTGAAGCCTTCTCTAAGTCCTGTAAGAAGAGTTAGCTGCTCTATTATGAATTCCCATGTTACTTTATGGAAATGCTCTATCACTCATGATGTAGCATATCTCCCATATTGTAATATAAACACATGAAAGGCTGATACCATGCATTATTCAACATGGTATCCCTGTGGTAGATATTGCTAGTTACCTAACAAATTCCCATTCTTCCTTACTGAAAGAGTGTTTTCTGGACTCTGTTGCATGTAGAAGTGATCATGTGACGAATGAGACCAATGAGATGTAAAAGAAGGCAATGTGATTGGGTACTGGCTAAAGGAATATGGATACAAGTGTACCATGCTTGTACCCCTGGTCATAAAACCCCATGCATTCCCCCCCCCCCCACCAAGAATCATGTCCTTTGATAGCAATCTGGAACCTCTTTGACTCTTTCTGGACTTATTATAAAATAAAATCCTATTTGAAATATTTTTTGTAATTTTATAGCTAAAAAATATTTTTTATAATTTACAGTGTTGCTGTCTTCAACGTTCATGAAATAGTGAGCAACAAGGTTCTGAGAAGGTATATAGTAATATTATTTCTGAGTTTTAAAAAGTATATTTTGGGGGCATCTGGGTGGCTCAATCAGTTAAGTGCCCAGCTCTTGACTTCAGCTCAGGTCATGATCTCATGGTTTGTGGGTTTGAGCTCCACACTGGGCTCAGCACTGACAGTGTGGAGACTGCTTGGGATTCTCCCTCTCCCTCTTTCTCTGCCCCTTCCCCTGCCTGTGTGTGCTGTCTCTCAAAAGAAATAAACTTAACAAAATAAAAATAATAAAAGTATATTTTTAGTTGAGAAAAGGCAACATTTTAAGTTACCTAAAAAGAAATTCTAGCAAGGAAATTAGACCTGGAGAGTAAATATCATATAGAATAAGAAACCAGAATATGAGTTTGATATAAAATGAATTAGGGGAAAAGAATAATCAAAGGGAAAAGAAGCAGGATAGAAATTGGGAGGCAAACCATAAGAGACTCTTAAATACAGAGAACAAAGTGAGGGTTGCTGGAGGGGTGGTGGGTGGGGGGATGGGCTAAATGGGTGATGGGCATTAAGGACGGCACTTGGGATGAGCACTGGGTGTCATATGGAAATGATGAATCACTGGGTTCCACTCCTGAAACCAATACTACACTGTATGTTAACTAACTTGAATTTAAATCAGTCAGTCAATCAATCAATCATTAGGCTGTGTTTCAAAAGTTGGGTCCGTTACCAGGTGAAGAAGTTCTTGTGAGACTAGTCAGAAGCTGGCATATGCTTTTCCCTGGAGTATTTCAAACCCTCACAGGTAAAGCAAGTCACTTCCCGATATAGAAGTACTGCCAGGGGCTACTGACAGAGCTAATATCTAGGGTGGATACACAGGCTTTCAGTTTTTCTTTTACACAGTCAGGTATTTTTTTTTTTTTTCAGAGAACTTTAAACACCATTGGTGGAGATCCTTGCCAAACTTTAAGGATGCAAACAGTCGGAGATCTCCTATGAATAAAGATACCATTTTTGAGGCAATTCAGAGTGAGTCCTGGCACACAAACTATATTAAGAAAGAAGCGTTAAAAAGTAAAGAGGCCCTAATTTCTGCTCAAGGCCTGTTCTCAACTTTGTTACATCATATCTCATTTCCTGTGTATTTATCATAGAATCTAAGAGGATGAGACATGCACTTATATGTTATAGTGTTTCTTACATAATGTGATTTAAAATTCCATCACATATATGAAGGGAGAATCTAACCTCTGTACCATAAGCCACAGCATCTGTTGAAAGAATTGCTTCATCTGGAGGAACTGGACGGTAGGGACAACCCAAGTCTAAGAATGGTGTAGATGTTTTCTATATGTTTTTAGTGGCGAATCATTCAAAAACTGTTGTTTGTTATTCATTGTTGATATCCTCATCTTCGAGAGAGGTAGCTATGGTTATTTTTAATATTCCATACCTAAGTTTATTTTCAGATAACTGTGTGATATTCTGATATACCTATCATTATCTTCTGGACAATTTACCTAGTGTCAGCTCAGAGATGTACTCATTCATTCATGCTTTCTTTCAGTGGTCATTTTAAAACTGTGAGCTGCAGGCCAGACATTGCCTTGGGGGTGGAGGCTAAAGAAGACAACATTTCTACCTTCAAGGGGCTTGTAGTTGAGGAGAGGGGGAGAGGGTGTGATGCATAACCACTCCTAATAAGGTGTGTAAGTTGATATACAGCAGACAGGATAGCCCGAAAACTTGGTAATAATATATTGAATTAGCGAAGGGGATTGAGAAACATAAGAATTTTCATGATTCTCTGGTTTCTGTCTTGGAAATCATTAGTTAGTTTTTACAGTCTGCAAAGTGAGGAGAATGGAGAGTTAGGGGATGAGTCAGGCCTGTAAGCAGCTGCCCAAGGCATGAATCTATAAAAGATACTAATACATCATTATCATGCATCACAGCTCTAGTGCCAGTTAATGACTCAGGTTTCCATGCACAACCACTAAAATTGGTCCTCTTCCAGGTAAATTGGTCCCAGTCTTGGTAAACTAAATAGCATGTGGGAGAGAAAGAAACACAAATCCCCACTGATGCTGTCCTCCTCCCTCTGAGGAATTATGGGAAACATGCATCCAAGATACAGGGTGTAGTTGGGGCGCTTGACTGTTTCAGTTGGTTAAGCGTCCGATTCTTGGCTTCAGCTCAGGTCATGATCTCACATAGTTCGTGAGATCAAGCCCTGCGTTGGGCTCTGTGCTGACAGTGCAGAGCCTCCTTGGGATTCTCTCTCTCTCTCCTCTCCTTCTTTCTCTGGACTCCCCCCCCCCCCGCCCCCTGCCCCCCGCTTGAGCGCACTCTCTGTCTCTCTCAAAATAAATACATATACTTAAAAAAAAAAAAAAAAAGATACAGTGTGTAGTTGCATGTCTTGTCCCCAAACCTGAAAGCAGCTGTAAGAGTCACCCAAGGCCAGCATCTACTGTCAATAACAATTGTGATATTAACTAAAGCATGGAAAAGTGCTGTTTACCTGGGACATGTGATTTATTATATCTATAAGTTTTAGTAGCTAAAATTTAAACATCTTAATATGTCTATGAAGGGGTTGACTGGTTGAAAAGAACTAAAAAACGGTAGTGAAAATTTACCAAGATTTTTTCTTTTTAAATTTTGGAGCATGTGCTGCTCAGTTTTGGTGAGTAGAAGTGAATTAGTGAATGTATTTTTATTTCCCCCATTCTGTTAGAAATTTTCTTGAGTTTAAAGTGAAAAATGAAATAGAACAACACCCACTCTCTGCTATGTCAGGAAATTATGTTCAAGAATTTGTTACTCAACATTGATTGATTGGAAGTGTTCTTTTTGTAGAACTCACACTATAGCACGCACAGCAAAATAATATTTGACTAATTGCTGACATTACTATAATCTTGCTAGGTGGCCTGTTACACTTAATTCGCAATATGAAACCAAATTATATTGCAGGGAATATATACAAAAATGAACAGTGAGTTTATTTGTCCTTAGGATTCTAATTATAACTGATTCTAGGTTTCATATAATATAGGAAAAGTGCTAAGGAATTTTTCTTGTAAATCTGGCTTGTGGTTTTAGGAGCATTTAGCATAGCTCATTAAGATGAATTTACCTACAATCTTGTACAGACTCTAGATGGATAAAACATTCATTGATAATGTTAACAAAGTTTATTTTCGTAGTAATTTTGGTTTACTTTAAAACTCTATCACATATGTGAAGAGAGAGTCTGACCTATTGGATCCAGAAACACTGATGTCAAATAACATCTGACTTATTTGACATTATCTATGTAAAATGTTTCTACTCAAAAATTGGTCATAAAATATTTTGCTGACCTATAAATCAGAAAAAATAAAACTTGTAAATGTATTTTAAAAAGACTCTAACCATATCTACAAAAGTGAAACTTCATTCTTGCTTAAAGGTCATTTATTTTAGAGTGATAGAAAGCTATTATAAAGTAAAAGACAATTTCAAAAATATCGAAATGTTATATTGTGTCAAAGGATTTAGCAAGTCTAACATGAAATATATATGTTTATTAAATCAATTTCTCCCACTGTATCTAATTACATATTGAAAAAGTAATTAAATGGGCGCCTGAGTGGCGCAGTCGGTTAAGTGTCCGACTTCAGCCAGGTCACGATCTCGCGGTCCATGGGTTCGAGCCCCGCGTCGGGCTCTGGGCTGATGGCTCAGAGCCTGGAGCCTGTTTCAGATTCTGTGTCTCCTTCTCTCTCTGCCCCTCCCCCGTTCATGCTCTGTCTCTCTCTGTCCCAAAAATAAATAAACGTTGAAAAAAATTAAAAAAAAAAAGTAATTAAAGAATTTTAATTTTAAGGAGTCTCTGAATATTTGCCTGCCTAGTGTTAGTTCATCTGGGAAGAACAATTTTTAGAGAGAGGTGATGAGTCAAGTATTGAACATGCTGAGTTAGAGATACTTAAGAGACATCAAAATGAAGATATCAGGAATTTATATAACAGTAGGACAGCCTAATGGTTAACAACATGAACTTTGGAGTTCACCATGGACTGTTTGAGTTCATTCCTGCCTTAGCCAACTACTAGTTGTGTGACGTTGGGCAAGTTATATAACCTGTCAGTGCCTCAATTTTCCTCTTCTATACCTACCTTGTAGAGTTGTTATGGGAGCAAGTGAATTTATATTTGTGAAGCTCAGTGTCTAGAACATAGAAAGCACTATTTAAGTATTTGTTAAATAAAAATGTGGCATCTAGAACTTGGATATGAGGTCTGGGCTAGAGGCAAGAATTTGAAAGCCATCAGCATGTGGTAGTAGCTGAAGTTCTGAGATGATGAAGGGTAACGCTGACTAGAAGTATCATGTTGAGTGACGGAAGTGGGCCAAAGGCAGAACCTTTAGGAACACTAACCTTTAAGGAGTAGCCACAGCTTGTAGATTCAGTAAGGAGACAAAGAAGGCAAAGCCATAGATAAGAAGAAGCTAAGGAAAGAGTGTTGTGTTAGAAGTCACGAAAGTAAAATGGAAATGGGTGTAGTCAACAATGTCAAATGCCACACGACGACACTGAAAAGTATTATTTTATGGGGTGAGTTCATTTAAGTGGGTAAGTAGGGCTAAGACAGATTGCTGAGGGTTAAGTAGTTGGAGAGAGCATGTGAAAGCAGAGAAAGAAGTAGGCTATAGGAGGAACTTGCTAAGAAGAGAAGCAGGGTAGCAATGAGAGAAGAATATTGGATCGATGGAAGTATCCTTATTTTTTTCTTTTTTTCTTAAATAAGAGGGACTTGAGCCCACATATGGTCTATGAGGAAGGGATAGTAGAAGGGAAGAGAATATAATTGATGGAGCAAAGTCTTGAAAGAGACAGGGAGGGATCAGATAAAGAGTGCAGGTAGATTGATTACTTTGAAGAGGAAAAAACCTACTCCTTGAAACTGGAGTAAGAAGGGAGAATGGATGCAAATAAGTTTGGAAATGGGAAACTGAGGGAGTTCCTATCTCGTCGATAACCAGTTTCTTCTGTGTCAGCAAAGGCAGTACCACCCAGTGTGAGATACAGGGCTATGGTCGGTAGCTTACCATGGGATGCTGAACCATGCCATAGATACCTGCTGTTATCATTGAGGTAAACAAACTTGGAAGCTAGGTGTCAGAAGGGTCATCCACATACACAGTGAAGTTGCTTATGATGATGGCAAGAGTTGTAGTAAAAGTGAGACAGATGACAGCACTGAGGAGTGGTAGAGGGTGGCACAATCAGATAACATGAACTTGAAAGGAGGAAAGGTTTTTATGGAGGTGGAAACACCATGTCTTCAGCAATGTGCTGGTTATTCTCTGTTTGCCCCTTCCCCCATAAAACCAGTCTTCCTACCCATGGAACCAGTGTGGGGCTCTAGAAGGCTGTCACCTAAAGCCTGTATCACCTGGGTGCACTTCTGACTGGATTTTGGTGGGTTTGGCCAAAGAGAGAAGGCAAGAGGAGAGAGAGGTCGCTCTATTTCTTCTCAGCACCACTTCCAGTAGCAGCCGAATCGTTTCAAGACTGCAACCCCAGAGAGTAGCCCTTCTCCCACATATCACACTCTCACTAGGTTCTTTAAAAAGGTTCCTTTCCCCTTGCCTCTTTAGCCCTAGGGTGGCAAAGCCTTCCCATTTTTGCTAATCTCTGCATGTCTTAATGTTTATTTCACCCCATAACCTGCCTATTTTTCTGTAGCTCATTGAGCCTGCAAGTTTATTCTCTTGCCTGCTGGGCTCCTCAGTGACACAAGAGGCAGTCTGGAATTATGAGAAGTGTTACTTGATGGCTCCACATACGGGAGAGCCAGCGTCTTCCACTCCTGGGGAAGGCACGGAGAGTGATGTCAATGTGCTGTTTCAGGAAAAGTCAAAGGCTTCAAGTTAAGTTCGGCATCACTTGTTAAGGAGTAACAAATTCAGAGTTTTAGAATCCTGTCTAAATTTTGGGCTGAGAGAGGCAGAAATAAGTTAGAAGTGTTGGCTCTACAAGTAGAAAGCCAAGGAAGAACAAATAGTGCTGCATGGGTTAAAATAAAAATAAAGAGTAATGACATAACTGAGAAATGTAAAGGAATAAGAACTATCAAATAATTTGAAGAGAATTAACAACAGGTGGTCTTAATCTGCTATGGGGTGGGAACTGGAAATTGTCTATTTTGTTTATCATAAGCAAATTATTTTGGCCAGAAACCAGAGTTAATTTTCTCCTTTCTTTGTTTGCTCAGGTTTCCCAGCCAGTGGGTTATTGTGAAAAGCTGTTTTAGTGTTTGCAACCCTCTTACACTCAAGAATGACAACAGAGTCAGGCTTTTGGGTACTGAATGACAGGATATAGCAAAACAATAGAATGGCCTACTTTCCTGTAAAACACTCATGGCAGATCAGTAAAAGCGAATGCAGGAAAAGACGGAAAGGAATTGAGAGTTTTTCTTTCTCTTATAAAAGCTTTAGGCAAAGTTTTATTTTAATATCTTGACTTTTTTGGGTAAAAGTTAATAAATATGGAAGTGCTGTCAAGCTGTGTATCCAATACCCAGAATTAATGAATGTTGATATTTTGACATTGTTGCTTAACAACCCATGTTGCTGAACAACATGGGTTTGAACTGTGTGGGTCTACACGTATGCAGAAGGTTTTGATAAATACAGGAGAGTACTGTAAATGTATTTACTCTTCCTTATGATTTTCTTAACAACACTTTCTTTTCTCTAGCTTACTTCATTGTAAGAATACAGTATATAATACATACAACATATAAAAATGTGTTAATCTGTTTATATTATCGATAAGACTTCTGGTCAACAATGGACTATTATGAGTTAAGTGTTTGGGGAGTCAGAAGTTATTTTTAAATTTTTTTTTTTTCAACGTTTATTTATTTTTGGGACAGAGAGAGACAGAGCATGAACGGGGGAGGGGCAGAGAGAGAGGGAGACACAGAATCGGAAACAGGCTCCAGGCTCTGAGCCATCAGCCCAGAGCCCGACGCGGGGCTCGAACCCACGGACCGCGAGATCGTGACCTGGCTGAAGTCGGACGCTTAACCGACTGCGCCACCCAGGCGCCCCTGGGGAGTCAGAAGTTATATAGATTTTCAACTGCATGGGGGTTGGTGACTCTAACCATTGTTCAAGGGTCAACTGTACTTTATATATGAAATATATAAAATATTGCTTATAAAGTTGACGTCTACTTTTCTATTCTCTTTCCTTCTTTACTCCCCCAATTCCCTCAGTCCCTCTTTTTTCCAAATTATATCATCCCATCTTTCTCCCCAAATACTACTCTCATTAATTTAGTGTGTGTCACTCCAGTTCATATTTTTAAAAAATTTTTACTATATATTTGACTAATATCCAAAACCAGTATTTAACACTATATTATGTTTTTAAATTTTACATGAATGCTTTCATATGTCTCGTGTTGCATCTTGGTTTTTTTAAAGTTAGCCTTTCTTATGTTTTTTTGGAATCTGTCCATACTAATATATATAGTTCCAGTTCATTGAATTATTTGCTGTGTAGTAGGCTTTCTTAAGTAGGGTTCTTCAAATAAACCCAGGACAATGATTTGAATGGCTCTTTTCTCAATTCTTGCAAGGATGGTATATAACTAGTATTATCCTAATTTTTTTATGTATTTATTTTCAGAGAGAGAGAGAGAGAGAGTGAGCATGAGCAGGGGAGGGGCAAAGAGAGAGGGAGAGAGAGGGGGAGAGAGGGAATCCCAAGCAGGCTCCATGCTGTTAGTGCAGAGTCCAACATGGGGCTTGAACTCAGAAACCATAAGACCATGACCTGAGCCAAAATCAAGAGTCCGAGGCTTAACTGACTGAGCCACCCAGGTGCCCCATAACTAGTATCATTCTAAATGTATAGGAAGATGTTAATTCATTGCATATAATGAGTGCTTTAGATCACTAGGGCTTAAGTCTCTCCTTGACCTGCACTTGAGAAAGCCTGTTCTGTTATCACTACACATTTTATTGATCTGTTCTCTATACTGACTACATTTAAATGCTTCCAAAATATTACTTGAACAATAAATTTCTCTCTGCATATATCCTGGTGCATATGTATAAGAGTTTCTCTAGGACATAAATCTAGAGATAAAATTATTGAATTGTGGGATGGGGACATTTTTAACTTTACTGAAGATTGAAGAATTGCTCTTTAGAATAGTTATGCCAGGGTGCCTGGGTGGCTCAGTTGGTTGAGCATCTGACTTCAGCTCAGGTCATAATCTCACAGCTCTGTGAGTTTGAGCCCCACATTGGGCTCCATGCTGACGGCTCTGTGCTGATGGCTCAGAGCCTGGAGCCTGCTTCGGATTCTGTGTCTCCCTCTCTCTCTGTCCCTGACCGACTCTCATTCTGTCTCTGTCTCTCTCAAAAATAAATAAATATTAAAAAAAAATAGAATAGTTGTGCCAGGTTATACTCTTCAGCAGTGTGGAGAGCTTACATCCTCCCACTCTTACCAATACTTGATATTATCAGACTTCAATTTTGCCAATTTTTAGGTATGATATAACATGTTATATTTGGAGGGGTTTTTTTGGTTATGCATAAAGATAATAATTTTTGTATGTGTTTGTTGACTGTCTTCTATGAATTCCCTATTCATATCCTTTGCTCATTTTCCCATTGGGTTAATTTTATGTGCAAATTTTTTGGTAGGACTTCTGTGTATTATTAAAACCAATTCTTTGACTCTTATATAAGTTTCAAATATCTTCTTTTGGGATCTTATATTTTCACTATGTTTATGCTTTTCTTTCGTATTACAGAAGATTTACATTCTATATAATCAAAGTTATCAACCTTTCTTTTTATAAGATGTGCTTTTGTCTCATGTCTAAAAAAACCTTTCCTTCCATGGAGTCATAAAGATTTTCTTTTCTATTTGTTCCTAAAGGTTTTTATTTTTATTAAAAAAATTTTTTTAAGTAGGCTCCACACCGAATGTGGAGCCCATTGTGGGCCTTGAACTCACAACCCTGAGATCAAGACCTGAGCTGAGATCAAGAGTCAGACATTTAACCTGCTGAGCTACCCAAGCACCCTCTGAAAGTTTTTTAAAATGGTATTTAGGTCTTCGAAGTATAAAGCATATATTTTTGTACATAGAACAAAGGGAACATGTATATGAGGAAGAGACTTATTTTTCCTATAAGGAAGACAATTTTCTGAACATTTATGAACTAAATTGTATCATTTCACAACTGATTTGTAATACTACTAGTATCATATGTTAACCATATTTTATATATGATAAGGACTGCCTCTGAGTTCCCTGTTGTTCCAGTGAGCTCTCTGGGCACTCATGCAGTAATAACCAAGACCTCTTATTACTTTCTAATGCCTCAATATCTGATAAGCCAGATTTCCAGTGTTCTTCTTCAGGATTGTCTTGACATATATTTTTTGTTCAGTAAATAATTATTTTGTGTCTATGTATATGTTAATTCTAGGGATATAGCAGTGAACAGAACAAAATTTCTGTTCTCACAGATCTTAAATTCTGGTGCGGTGTTAAAGACAGGAAAAAAAAAACACAACCAAAAAAAAGACAGTATTTCAAGTACCGGTAAGTACTGTGAAGGCAAATGAACAATATTAAGGAGATGAAGCATGACAGGGTTATGGGAATTTTGTTATAGTCAGAACTTTAGCTTCCATATAGATTTCAGAATCAGTGTTTCTAGTTAAAAAATTCTGTAGTGATTCTAATTGGAATTTCATTGCCTTATAATTTGTGGGAGGTGTGATAACCTTGATGTTGTTGAATCTTACCATTAATAAACATTGTAGGGTCCATTCTACTTTTAGAAAAGATGGTACAACAGGAAGAATATTTATCTGCCTGCTTACCTAAAACACTTTAAAAACCTGAAGATAGTGGTTTTCAAGATGTTGGACACCAGATGATGAAGAAGAGTAGTTCATGAGAGACAGGAGATAAGTGAAGTCCCTTATGCCTGCTTCCAGCTTATTACCTTGAGACAGTTTTGAGACCATGGTGCAGAAAGGCAAGCCCAAACAGACTCTTAAGTTGAGGTGGCAGAGTTGAGAATTCTGGGAGATCAGGGCAGCTAAAGCTTTCAGAGTAGAATACTGGAGAGGGGAGAGCTGCACAGAGACGGGACTCCTGAGATCTGTAAAGGGTACCACTTGAGTATTGGGGAGGATACGGAACACTACATGTGTATGAGGAAACTACTTGAGACTAGAGAAAAAAATCACTTGAGTGGATTAGAGAGATCAGTAGCAGGACTTACAAAGGGCCTGTAATGGTGTCGGCCTCTACCAGGCAGAATGGAAGATGTTATTCACAGACCATTGGGAAGAGTACCCTATTGGATTTTTGCCTCAGTAATGGTGTATAATAATTATATATATTACATGTAATATAATAATATATATTATATATCATTATAATAATTATATATTTAATATTATGTATTATATGTAATATATATTACATATAATATATATAATTATACACACTATATATATATATACTATATATTATACATATATTTCTTGTCTTTTTGATAATAGCCATTCTAGCAGGTGTGAGCATTTTCCTGATGATTAGTGATTTTGGATATCTTTTATGTACCTTTTGGCCATTTGTATGTTTTCTTTGGAAAAAAATGTCTATTCAGGTCCTTTGCCCATTTTTAAATGGATTATTTTTTCTATTGAATTATATTAGTTCCTTACATATATTGGATATTAACCCCTTGTTAGTTAATTTGTAAATATTTTCTCCCATTATGTAGGATGCCTTTTCATTTTGTTGATTGTTTCTTTCACTGTATAGAAATATTTTGTTTTGATGTCCCATTTATTAATTTTTGTTTTTGTTTGTACTTTTAGTGTTATAACACAGAAATTAATGCCAAGACCAATGTCATGGTCTTTTTTTCTATGTTTTCTTCTAGGAATTTTGTAGTTTCAGGTTTACACTCGAGTCTTTAATTCATTTCAAGTTAATTTTTGTGAGTGGTGTAAAATAGGAGTCCAGTTTCATTCTTCACCACGTGCTTATCTAGTTTTCCAACACCATTTATTAAAGAGACTGTCTGTTATCCATTGAGTATTCTTGAAAATCTGGTCAAATATTGGTTAACCATATATGCATAGGTTTATTTCTTAGCTCTTTGTTCTGTTCCATTGATTTATGTATCTATTTTAATGCCAGTACCATGCTGTTTTAATTAGGATAGGCTTTTAATGCAGTTTGAAATCAGGAAGTGTGGTATCTCTAGCTTTGTTCTTTGTTCTCAGGATTGTTTGGCTATTTGGGGTCTTTTGTGGTTCCATACCAATTTTAGGATTTTTTTAATATGTGAAAAATGCCATTGGAATTTTGATAGGAATTGCATTGAATCTTTTGGTGGCTTTGGGTGATAAAACCATTTTAACAATATTAATTCTTCTGATCCAAGAACACAGGATATCTTTCCATTTATTTGTGCCTTCTTTGATATCTTTCATCCGTGTCTTACAATAAAGCTATTTCACCTCCTTGATTAAATATATTCCTGAGTATTTTATTGTTTTTGATACGATTATAAATGGGATTGTTTTCTTTATTACTTTTACAGAACAATACTGTTTTACAGAAATGCAGCTGATTTTGTATGTTGATTTTATATCCTGCAACTTTTGAATTTGTTTATTAGTTGTAATAGTTTTTTTTGGTGGAGTCTTTGGGGTTTTCTCCACATAAGATTATATCATCTGCAAATAGAGACAGTTTTGCTTCTTCCTTTCTGATTTGGATGCCTTTTTTCCCCTTGCCTAATTGCTCTAAGACTTCGAGTACTGTTTCATAAAAGTGGTGAGAGTGGCCCCCCCTTGTCTTGTTCCTGATCTTAGAGGTAAAGCTTTCTGTCCTTCACCATCAAGTATGATGTTAGCTGTGGGTTTGTCACATATTATTGTCATATATATATTTATGAAAGAAAATATATATTATACTTTATTATATTGAGGTACATTCCATCTATATTAATTTGTTGAGAGTTTTTGTCATGAAAGGAAGTTAGATTTGGCAAATGCTTTTGCTGCATCTGTTGAGGTGATCGTATGATTTTTGTCTTTTATTCTATTTCTGTGGTGTATCACATTGGTTGATATGTGTATGTTGAACTATCCTTGCATCTCAGGAATAATCCGACTTGATCCTGTTGTATAATTTTTAAATTGTGTGGTTGAATTTGGTTTGCTAGTATTTGACAGAGTATTTTTTTGCATCTGTATTCATCAAAGATATTGGCCTGTAATCTTTTCCTGTAGTGTCCTTATCTGTCTTTGGTATCAGAGTGACGCTTGGCCTCATCAAATGAGTTTGGGAGCATTCCCTCTTCTTCAGTTTTTTTGGAGATTTTGAGAAGGATTGGCATAAAATCTTTAAAAAATGATAGAATTCATCAGTGAAACCAGGTACTGAGCTTTTGCTGTTGTTGGGAAGTTTTTGATTACTAATTTGATCTTACTTACTATTGTTCTGTTCAGGTTTTCTATTTCTTCATGATTCCGTCTTGGTAGTTTGTTTATTCCTAGGAATGTGTCCATTTATCCTAGGTCCAGTTTTTATTTAAAGTCTATTTGGACTGGCATAAGTGTGGCTATCTCTGTTCTACTTTGGTTTTTCTATTTGTGTTGAATATGTTTATCCATCACTTCACTTTGTCCCTATCTGTGTCCTTAAAGCTGAAATGAGTATCTTGTAGGCAGCATATTGTTGGGTCTTGTTTCTTTGTTCATTCAGCCTTTTGACTGGAAAATTTAATCCGTTGCATTCAAAGTAATTATTGGTAGGTGAGGACTTATTAATACCATCTCATTGTTTTATGACATTTTGAAGTCCTCTTGTTTCTTTCCTTGTCTCTTGCTATTCTCCTTTATGAATTTTGATGATTTTCTGTAGTGATATGCTTTGTTTAATTCCTTTCTCTTTATCTTTTGTGTAGCAACTATAGGATTTTGCTATGTGGTTACCATGAAGCATACATAAAAGATCTTTTAGGTGTAACAGTATATTTTATGGAGATAACAACTTAACTCCAATCACATACAAAACTCTACCCTTTTTTCTCCCCCTGCCATTTTTGTTTTTGATGTCAGTTTACATTTATTTATTTATTTATTTATTTATTTATTTATTTATTTATTTATTTTAGTAGGCTTCATGCCCAGCATGGGCTTGAATTCACGACTTTGAGATTAAGACCTGAGCTGAGATCAAGAGTTGGGTGCTTAACCAGCTGATCCGTGCAGGCACCCACAGTTTACATCTTTTTCTATTGCATATTCATTAACAACTTATTGTAGCTGTAGTTAATTTTATACTTTTGTCCTTTAACTTTTATACTAGAGTTAAATGCTTAGCATGTTACCATACTACAAGTTTTAGAGCATTCTTATTTTGAATTTATGCTTACTTTTACCAATGTGTTTTATATTTTCATTTGTTTTCATATTCAAATCAATATCCTTTCATTTCAGCTTGAAGAAGTCTTTTTGGTATTTCTTGTAGGGCAGGTCTAGTGGTGATAAATTCCCTAAGATTGGAGGGATTTTTTTTGGAGGTAAGTCTTTATCTCTCCTTCATTTCTGAGGGAATACTTTGCCAGATAAAGTATTTTTGATTGGCAGTATTTTTCTTTCAGAAAGCACTTTGAATGTGTCATTTCACTTTCTTCTGGCCTACAGAGTTTCTACTAAGAAATCCAGTGATAGCCTCCATTGTATTTGAGGAAATGTTTTTTCTCTTGCTGTTTTAAAAATTCTCTCTTTTTCTTTGATGTTAAGACAGTTTTTTTTTTGTTTTTTGTTTTTTTTTTAAATTTTTTTTTTCAACGTTTATTTATTTTTGGGACAGGGAGAGACAGAGCATGAACGGGGGAGGGTCAGAGAGAGAGGGAGACACAGAATCGGAAACAGGCTCCAGGCTCCGAGCCATCAGCCCAGAGCCTGACGCGGGACTCGAACTCACGGACCGCAAGATCGTGACCTGGCTGAAGTCGGACGCTTAACCGACTGTGCCACCCCGGCGCCCCAAGACAGTTTAATTATAATGTGCCTTGGAGAAGATTGTTTTGCGTTGAAATTTTGGGGTGACTGATTAGCTTCTTGAACTTGGATGTCCAAAACTCTCCCCATATTTGGGAAGTTCTTAGCCATTATTTTTTAAAATATGCTTTCTGCCCCCTTTAATCTCTCTTCTCCTTTTGGAAACTTTAATAGTGTATAGATTACATATTTTCCTATTTTTTTTCTACTGGAGGCATGTAGCAGATGAGGATGGCATGGTGTGTGCTGTGTATGAAGGCAGTGGCAAATAGTATTTGGAGGAAATGATACTCAGGTCTGCAGGAAGAAGAGAAAAGTGAGATAGCTAGGGACAGCTGAAGGAGGGTGGCCAAAGCTGAAGGTACCTGGAATGCTCAAGTGAGTTCCCATTCAGGTTGGCTCCCCACCTGACACAACTTAATGGTATCATATAATTTGCATATGCTTTCTTTACTCTTTTCCATTTTTTTTTTTGCCTCCTCACACTGTGTAATTTCAAAAGCCTGTTTTCTACTTCACAGATTCTTTCTTTTCCAAAGAAGCCATCGAGATGGCTAACAGATACATAAAAAGATGCTTAACATCACTCATCATCAGGCAAATACAAATGAAAACCACAATGAGATACCACCTCACACCTGTCAGATGGCTAAAATTAACTTAGGAAACAATAGGTGTTGGCGAGGATGCAGAGAAAGGAAAACCCTTTTAGGCTGTTGGTAGGAATGCAAACTGGTGCAGCCACTATGGAAAACAGTATGGAGGTTCCCCAAAAAGTTAAAAATAGAACTACCCTATGACCCAGCAATTGCACTATTAGGTATTTATCCAAAGGATACAAAAGTGCTGATTTGAAGGGGCACATACACCCCAGTATTTAGCACTATCAACAATAGACGAATTATGGAAAGAGCCCAAATGTCCATTGACTGATGAATGGATAAAGAGGATGTGGTGTGTGTGTGTGTGTGTATTCCATATATATTCCTCCATATAATGGAATATATATATATATGTGTATATATTATATATATATAATGGAATATATATATATGGATATGGAGGAATATATAATGGAATATATATATGGATATATATGGATAAAGAGGATGTAATGGAATATATATATATGGATATATATAGATAAAGAGGATGTGGTGTGTGTATATATATATATATATATATAATATATATATATGATGGAATACTACTTGTGTGGTAAAGAATATTGAAATCTTGCCATTTGCAACACTGTGGATGGAACTAGAGTATATTATGCTAAGCGAAATAAGTCAGTCAGAGAAAGACAAATATGATATGATTTCACTCATATGTGGAATTTGAGAAACACAACAGATGAACATATGGGATGGGAAGGAAAAACAATATTAAAACAGAGAGGAAGGCAAACCATGAGAGACTCTTAAATACAGAGAATAAATTGAGAGTTGCTGGGGGGTGGTGGTGTGGGAGGATGGGTTAAATGGGTGATGGGCATTAAGGAGGGCGGTTTTAGGGATGAGCACTGGGTGTCATATGTAAGAGGTGAATCAATGGGTTCTTCTACTGGGTTAACTAATTTGAATTTAAATTAAAAAGGCTCACTTTTAACATACATATATGTGTGTACATATATATGTGTACACACATATATAAATAATGTACATATATATGTACACACATATGTAAATAAATATATATATGAACATATATATAACATACACACACACACACACATATATATATATATATATATATATATATATGAAGATAAATAAGGAAGTAGAGGACTTGAATAACACTATAGACTATAGAGCAATTGGACCTAACAGTCATATACAGAACACTCTGCACAACAATAACAGAAAATACATTATTCTTGAGTGCCATGAAACATCCCTTTTTTTTTTTTTTTTTTTTTTTTTTTTGCCATGAAACACTCTTGAGGACAGATCACATTTTAGGTTACAAAACAACTCTTAACAAATTTAGGAAGATTGAAATCATACCAAGTATCTTTTCCAAGTAACCACAGGGGAATGAAACTAGAAATCAAGTGCAAAAGGAAAACTAGAAAATTCACAAATGTGTGGAAACTAAACAACACACTTTGAAGCAACCAAATAGGTAAAAAATAAACCACAAAGGAAATTAGAAAATATCTTGAGATAAATGGTAATGAAAATAAAATATAACAAAACTTGATGGATGCAGTAATGGCATTATTAAAAGGGAAGTTTATAGTGACAAATTCCTACATTATAAAAGAAGAAACAAAAACCTAACTCTGCACCTCAGATAGAGAAAAACTAAACCAAAAATTAGCTGAAGGAAGTAAATAATAAAAATTAGAGCACAATAAATAAAATAGAAAAAAAGTTTAAAAATAAATGAAAATAAGAATCGGTTTTTGAAAAGATCAATAAAATTGGCAAGCCCTTAGCTAGACTAAGAAAAAAGAGAGCACTCAAATAAATAAAATTAAAAATGAAAGAAGAGACATTACAACTGAGGCCACGTGAGTTAAAAAAAAAGATCGTAAGAGACCATCATGAAACATTACACCTCAATAGAGTGGAAAACCTATAAGAAATGGACAAATTTCTAGAAGCATATAACCTACAAAGACTGAATCATGAAGAAATAAAAAACCCAAACAAACCTGTAACTAACGAGATGTGATTGAAATAGTAATGAAAACTACCCCTCTCCCACCCCCACCCCGCTCCAAATAACTTCCTTGGAGAATTCTACCAAACATTTAAAGAAGGAATGAACACCAATCCTTCTCAAGCTTTTCAGAATAATTTAAAGAGGAGGCATGCTTCCAAACTCATTTTTTGAGGCCAGCTTTACCTTGATATTAAAATCTGACAGAGATACTATAAGAAATGAAAATGGCATACCAATAGCCCTGGTGAATATTGATGCAAAAAATACTTAACAAAATGCTGGCAAACTGAATTCAACAATACATTAAAAGAATTATACACCATGATTATATACCAGTGGGATTTTTCTTGCAGTACCAGGATGGGTCAACATATAAGAACTAGTCATTATAATACAATATCTTTACAGGATGAGGAGAAAAAACCCATGTGATCATTTCCATGAAGAGAAACCATTTCATAAAATCCAGTGCCCTTTCATGATAGAACTCCTCAACAAACTAGGAACAGAATGAAATAATTTCAATTTAATAAAAGCCAAATATTAAAATCCCACAGCTAATATCATACTCAATGGTGAAAAACTGAAAGTTTTCCTTCTCAGACCAGGAGTAAGGCAGGATTCCCTTTCTCACCACTTCTATTCAACGTAATAGTGAAAGTCATAGAGCAATTAGGAAAGAAAAAGAAATTAAAGTCATCCATATCATAAAAAAAGTAAAATTATTTATGTTCACAGATAGCATGAACTTATAGGTAGAAAACCCTACAGATTCCATTAAAAAAAACCTCGTAGAACTAAATGAACAAATTTAGTAAGTTTGCAGGATACAAACATAACACATAAAAACCAGTTGTGTTTCTTTTTATACATTAACAATGAACAACCTGAGATGGAAATTAAGAAAATAACCTCATTTGCAATAGCATAAAAAAATACTTAGAAATAAACTTAACTAAGGAGGCAAAAGTCTTGCACACTGAAAACTATAAAACATTGTTGAAAGAAATTAAAGAAGACACAAATAAATGGAAAAACATTGTAAATTCATGGATTGGAAAACATTGTATTACTATAATATCTCTACTATCTAAAGTGATCTACAGACTCAATGCAAATCCCATCAAAATCCTAATGGCATTTTTGCAGAAATAGAAACAAAAATGTAATATTCACATTGAATCCCAAAGGATCTAGAATAGTGAAGACAATTTAGAGAAAGAAAAACAAAGGAGGCCTCACACCTCCTGATTTCAAAACTTGCTACAGTGATCAAAACGGTATGGTACTGGCATAAAAACATGTAGAGACCAATGGAATAGAATAGAGAGCCCAGAAGTAAACCTTCATGTATATGGTCAAATGGTCTTTCACAAGCATGCCAAGGGTACACAATGGGCAGAGGTTAGTCTCTTTAATAAATGGTGTTGGAAAAACTGTGGACTTAAATACAAGAAATGGAGTTGAGTCTTACCTTACACCATCCACAAAAGTTAAATTGGATTAAAGACCTAAATGTAATACTTGAAAGTATAAAAACCATAGAAGAAAACATTAGGGGAAAAGCTTCATGACACTAGGTTTGGCAATGATTTCTTGGCTACAACACTGAAAGCACAAACAATAAAGGAAAAGGAGACAAATGAGATTACATCAAACTTAACTGTGCATTAAAAAAAAAACAGTTAACAGTGAAAAGGCAACCTACCGAATGGGGAAAAAATTTTGTAAGCCATATGTCTGATAATGAGTTAATATCTAGAATATCTAAAGAACTCCTACAAGTCAACAACAAATTATAACAAATAATCTGATTAAAAACTGGGCAATATTCTTGAATAGACTGTTTTCCAAAGAAGATATACAATGGCCAACAAGCATGTGAAAAGATACTCAACATCACTAATCATCAGGGAAATGCAAATCAAAACCACAATGAAATATCACCTACCCTTACTAGGATGGCCACTATCAAAAAAACAAACAAACAAAAAAACCACACAAAAAAAACAAGTGTTGGTGACGATATGGAGAAATTGGAACACTTGTCCAATGGTGGTAAAGTAAAATGGCACAGATGTTATGGAAAGCAATATGGAGATTCCTCAAGGTATTAAACATATGGTTACCATCCCAATTTTGGATACATATCCAAAAGAATTAAAAACTGGATCTTGAAGATATATTTGCTGCCCCATGTTCATTGCAGTATTATTTATAGTAGCCAAATGTAGATATAATCTGAATGTTTATCAATGGATGAATGGATAAAGAAACTGGTATATACATATGTAAAATTTATATATGTAATATATACATAAAACATGTATGTAGTATATGCATACGTAAAATATTATTTAGCTTTAAAAAAGGAAATTTTGTCATATGCTACCACATGGATAAACCTTGAGGACATTATGCAAAGTGAAATAAGCCAGTTACAAAAGGACAAATACTGTTAAGATTCCACTTATATGAGCTATGTAAAGTAGTCAAAGTCATAGAAACAGAAAATAGAATGGTGGTTGTCAGGGGCTGGAAATACAGAGAACAGGAGAGTTTGTGTTTAATGGGTATAGGGTTTCAGTTTTTCAAGATGTAAAGTTCTAGAGATTTGTTGTACAATATAGTGTGTATGTTAACACTATTGTACTGTACACAAAAAATGGTTAATATGGTCAATTTTAATGTTACATGTTTTTTACTACACTTGAAAAATGAAAGGTACATGAGGAAAATGGTGGTTGGATACGTTCATGATTTTGATGTTGATGTGTTGATTTAAAGGATGCAACCATATGTCAAATACTATATTTATGGTTTAAATATGTGCTGTTCATTTGTATGTTAACTACATCTTAGTAAAGGTATACTATAGGAAACATGGTATACCCATTTTTTTTCAGGTCTGATTTATTATTTATATGGATTGCTTGATTCATATTTTTGACTATTTTAACATTCCTCACATTTGGAGCTGTTGGTATTTCTAACACAGAAGGAAATATAAGATATCTAATATCTGACTATCAAGTGGCACCCATTGTTTCCTTGAATTTTTTAAAATATTTATTTTTGAGGGGCGCCTGGGTGGCGCAGTCGGTTAAGCGTCCGACTTCAGCCAGGTCACGATCTCGCGGTCCGTGAGTTTGAGCCCCGCATCAGGCTCTGGGCTGATGGCTCAGAGCCTGGAGCCTGTTTCCGATTCTGTGTCTCCCTCTCTCTCTGTCCCTCCCCCGTTCATGCTCTGTCTCTCTCTGTCCCAAAAATAAATAAACGTTGAAAAAAAAAATTAAAAAAAAAATATTTATTTTTGAGAGACAGAGAGTGAGCATGAATAGAGGAAAGGCAGAGAGAGAGGGAGACACAGAATCTGAAGCAGGCCCCAGGCTCCAAGATGTCAGCACAGAGCCTGATGCGGGGCTCGAACCCACAAACCGTGAAATCATGACCTGAGCCGAAGTTGGACATTTAACTGACTGAGCCACCCAGGCGCCCCAAGTGGCACTTGTTCTTTCAGTTCAAAGACAGCTATGCCTTGTAACATGAAGCAAGTTGTTATCAGAACAAGGTGGATAGACTTAGGTATATGGGGACTAACACTTAGCACTTTTTCAGACACACAGGTATACACATACTGAACAATTGTAACTTCTTATATCCACTTCTTAAGTTTATTTATGTTTCAAGTTTTAATTTAAATTCTAGGTAGTTAACATGTAGTGTAATACTGGTTTTAGACTTAAAATTTAATGATTTATCACTTACATATAATACCCAGTGCTCATCCCAACAAGTGCCCTCCTTAATGCCCATCATCCATTTAACCCATTCCCTCACCCACCACCCCTCCAGCAGCCCTCAGTTTGTTCTCTGTATTTAAGAGCCTCTCATGGTTTGCCTCCCTCTCTGTTTTTATCATATTTTTCCTTCCCTTCCCCTATGTTCATCTGTTTTGTTTCTTAAACTCCACATATGAGTGAAGTCACATATTTGTCTTTATCTGACTTATTTCACTTAGCATAATGCTCTCTAGCGCCATCCACGTCCTTACAGATAGGAAGATTCTATTCCTTTTGATGGCTGAGTAATATTTCATTGTATATATACACCACATCTTTTCCATTCATCAGTTGATGGACATTTGGGGCTCTTTCCGTAATTTCCCTATTGACAATGCTGCTATAAACATCAGGGTGCATGTGCCCCTTCAAATCAGTGTATTTCTATCCTTTTGGTAAATACCTAGTGGTGTAAATGCTTGGTTGTCAGGTAGTTCTGTTTTTAAGTTTTTGAGGAATCTACATACTATTTTCCAGAGTTGCTGCACCAGTTTGCATTCCCACCAAAAGAGGATTCCCCTTTCTCCACATCCTTGCCAAAATCTCCTTTCCTGTGCTATTAATTTTAGCAATTCTGACAGATGTGATGTGACATCTCTTTGTGGTTTTTATTTGTATTTTCCTGATGGTGAGTAGTGTAGAACATCTTTTCATGTGTGTTAGTTATCTGTATGTCTTCTTTGGGAAAAAAAAAATGCCCATTCATGTCTCCTGCCCATTTCTTAGCTGGATTATTTATTTTTTGAGTGTTGAGTTTGATAAGTTCTTTATAGATTTTGGATACTAACCCTTTATCAGATATGTCGTTTGCAAGTATTTTCTCCCATTCAAAAGGCTGCCTTTTAGTTTCATTGATTGTTTCCTTCCCTGTGCAGAAGCTTGTTATCTTGATGAGTTTCCAGGAGTTCATTTTTGCTTTCGTTTCCCTTGTGTCTAGTAAGAAGTTGCTCTGGCCAAGGTCAGAGAGGTTGCTGCCTGTGTTCGCTAGGATTTTGATGGCTTCCTGTCTCACATTTATGTCTTTCATGCATTTTGCATTTATTTTTGCGTATGATGTAAGAAAGTGGCCCAATTTCATTCTTCTGCACGTTCCTGTCCAATTATCCCAACACCATTTGTTGAAGAAACTGTCTTTTTCCCATTGGATATTCTTTCCTGCTTTGTTGATTAGTTGACCATTAAGTTGTGGGACTATTTCTGGGTTTTGTATTCTGTTCCATTGATCTATATGTCTGTTTTTTGTGCCTGTACCATAGTGTCTTGATGACTACAGCTTTGTAGTATAGCTTGAAGTCCAGAATCCTGATGCCACCAGGTTTGCTTTTCTTTTTCAAGATTGCTTTCACTATTCCGGGTCTTCTGTGGTTCCATACAAATTTTAGGATTGTTTATTCTAGCTCTGTGAAAAATAATGGTAGTATTTTGATAGGGATTGCATTAAACATGTAGATTACTTTGGGTGATATGGGCATTTTAACAATATTTGTTCTTCCCGTCTGTGAGCATGGAATGCTAGGAATTCTATTTTTTTATCAAATTGTAAATGGAATTGATTCTCTGATTTCTCTTTCTGCTGCTTCATTCTTGGTATATAGAAATGCAACAGGTTTCTGTATGTTGATTTTGTATCCTGCAACTTTGCTGAATTCATTTATCAATCATAGCAATTTTTTGGGTTTTCTACATAGAGTAGCATGTCATCTGTAAATAGTGAAAGTTTGACTTCTTCCTTGCTGATTTGGATGTCTTTTATTTCTTTTTGTTGTTTGATTGCTGAGGCTAGGACTTTCAGTACTATGTTAAATAACAGTGGTGAGAGTGGACATCCCTGTCTTGTGCTTGATGGTAGAGGAGAAGCTTTCAGTTTTTTCCCATTGAGGATGATATTAGCTGTGGGTCTTTCATATATGGCCTTGATGATATTGAGGTATGTTCCCTTTATGTGTACTTTGTTGAGGGTCTTTATCAAGAATAAATGCTGTACCTCCATTTATTGAGAGGATCATATGGTTCTTTCCTTTTCTTGTATTAATGTGGTGTATATCACGTTGATTGATGTGTGAGAATATTGAACCACCTTTTGCAACCCAGGAATAAATTTCACTTGCTGGTGGGGAATGATTCTTTTAAAACACTGTTGGATTTGATTTTCTGTCTTTTGTTGAGAATTTTTACATTGATGTTCATCAGGGATATTGGCCTGTAAGTCTCCTTTTTAGTAGGGTCTGTGGTTTTGGAATAAAGGTAATGCTGGCCTTATAGAAGGAGTTTGGTGGTTTTCCTTCCATTTCTATATTTTGGAATAGCTTGAGAACAATAGGTATTAACTCTTGTTTTAGTGTTTGGTAGAATTCCCCTGGGAAGCCATTTGGCCCTGGGCTTTTGTTTGTTGGGAGATTTTTTTTTATTACTGATTCAATCTCTTTGCTGGTTATAGGTCTGTTCAATTTTTCTATTTTTTCCTGTCTCGGTTTTGGTAGAATGTATGTTTCTAGAAGTTAATCCACTTCTTCTAGATTGCCCACTTTGTTGGCATACAATTTTTCATAATATAATCTTATAATTGTTTGTATTTCTGTCATGTTGGTTATGATCTCTCCTTTCTCATTCATGATTTTATTTATTTGGGTCCTTTCTCTTTTCTTTTTGTAAGTCTGGCTAAGGAGTTATCAATTTTATTAATTCTTTTAAAGAACCAGTTTTTAGGGGCGCCTGGGTGGCTCAGTCGGTTAAGCGTCCGACTTCAGCTCAGGTCACAATCTCGCGGTCCGTGAGTTTGAGCCCCATGTCAGGCTCTGGGCTGATGGCTCAGAACCTGGAGCCCGCTTCGGATTCTGTGCCTCCCTCTCTCTCTGCCCCTCCCCCATTCATGCTCTGTCTCTCTCTGTCTCAAAAATAAATAAATGTTAAAAAAAAAAAAAGAACCAGCTTTTAGTTTTGTTGATCTGTTCTACTGTTTGTTTGTTTCTTCCTATATCATTTATTTCTGCTCTCATCTTTATTATTTCCCTTCTCCTGGCTTGAGTCTTCATTTGCTGTTTCTTTTCTAGCTACTTTAGGTATAAGATTAGGTTGTATATTTGAGATTTTTCTTGCTTCTTGAGTAGTTCTGTATTGATATATACTTCCCTCTTACAACCACTTATGTTGCATCCCAAAGGTTTTGGGCCATTGTGTTTCATTTTCATTTGCTTTCCTGTATTTTTTAGTTTCTTCTTTAATTTTCTGGTTAAACCATTCATTATTTAGTATGATGTTCTTTACCCTCCATGAATTTGTGGTCTTTCCAATTTGTGTGTGTGTGTGTGTGTGTGTGTGTGTGTGTGTGTGACTTTATTTCATAGCATTGTGGTTAGAAAATATGTGTGGTATGATCTCAGTCTTACTGTGTTTGTTGATGCCTGATTTGTGACCCAGTAGTTAATCTATTCTGGGGAATGTCCCATGTGCACTTGAAAAGAATGTGTATTCTGTTGCTTCATGATGAAATATTTTGAATATATGTTAAGTCCATCTGCTCCAGTGTGTCATTCAAAGCCATTGTTTCCTTTTTGATTTTGTTGTAAGTAGGGTATTAAAGTCCCTTACTGTTACTGTATTATTATCAGTGAGTTTGCTTATGTTTTTTGCTTTTTGATTTATATAGGTGAGTGCCTTCAAATTGGGGACATTAACATTTACAGTTGTTAGATCTTCTTGTTGGATAGACCCATTTATTTATTTATTTATTTATTCATTCATCCATTTATTTATTTATTTATTTATTATTTTTTCTTAAGTTTATTTATTTATCCTGAGAGAGAGAGTGGGAGATAGGCAGAGAGAGAGGGAGAGAAAGGGAATCCCAAGCAGGCTCAGCACTGCCATCACGGAGCCTGATGCAAGGCTCAAAGTCACAAACTCTGAAATTATGACCTAAGTCAAAATCAAGAGTCAGACACTTAACCGACTGAGCCACCCAGGCACCCTGGATAGACCCCTTTATTATTATATAGTGCCTTTCTTCATTTCTTTTTACAGTCTTTGGTTTAAGTTCTAGTTTATCTGATGTAAGTATGGCTACTCTGGATTTCTTTTGATGTTCATTAGCATGATAAATGGTTCTCCATCCCTTCACTTTTAATCTGCTGGTGTCTTTAGGTTTAAAATGAGCCTCCTGTAGGCATATAGATGGGTCTTGTTTTTTAATTTATTCTGATGCCCTATTTTTTTTTTTTTTTGATTGGAGTATTTAGTCCATTTACATTGAGTAATTATTGATAGATATGAATGTAGAGCCATTGTATGACTAGTAAAGTCATTGTTTCTGGAGATTTTCTCTGTTCTTTTCTGGTCATTGTTGCTTTGGGTCTTTCTTTCCCACTCAGAGAGTCCCCTCTAATATTCTTGCAGGGCTGGTTTAGTGATCATGAAGTTCTTTACTTTTTGTTTGACTGGGAAAGTCTTTATTTCTCCTTCTATTCTGAATGACAGCCTTGCTGGATAAAGTATTCTTGGCTGCATATTTTCCCTATTTGGTGCATTGAATATCACATGCCACTCCTTTCTGGCCTGCCAAGTTTCTGTGGGTAGATCTACTGCTAATCTTATTTGTCTCCCCTTGTAAGTTGGGGATTTCTTTTCCCTTGCTGCTTTCAGGATTTTTTTCCTTATCTCTGCATTTTGCAAATTTAACTCTGATATGTCTAGGTGTTGGCCTGCTTTTGATGGGAGTTCTCTGTGCCTTCTGGATTTGGATGTGTGCTTTCTTCCCCAGATTTGGGAAATTTTCAGCTATAATTTCCTCAAATAAACCTTCTACCCCTTTCCCTCTCTTCTTCTGAAATTCCTATGATACAAATGTTATTATGTTTTATGGAGTTGTTGAGTTCCCTAAGTCTACCTTAAGATCATAATTTTTTCCCTCTTCAGCTTCATTATTTTCCATAATTTTATTTTCTATATCACTTCTTTGTTCCTCTGTTTTTTTTCCATCCATGTGGTCATTACATCCAGTTGGTTTCACATCTTGGTTATAACATTTTTTATTTTGGTCTGATTAGTTTTTAGGTCTTTTATCTCTGGGGTAAAGGACTCCCTGGTGTCCTTTTTTAAAAGTTTATTTTGTTTATTTTTGAGAGAGAGGACAAGCAGGGGAGTGGCAGAGAGAGAAGGAGATAGAGAATCCCAGCAGGCTCCACGCTGTCAGCACAGAGCTTTACACAGGGCTCGATCCCACAAACTGTGAGATCATGACATGAGCCAAAATCAAGAGTTGGACCCTTAACCAAATGAGCCACCCAGGTGCTCCTCCTTGGTGTCTTCTGTGCTTTTCTCAAGCCCAGCTAGTATCCTTATGATTGTTGTTTTAAATTCTGGATCAGGCATATTCTTTATCTCTATTTCAATTAGATCTCTGGCCATGACCTTTTCTTGTTCTTTCTTTTGGGATGAATTCCTCCAGTTGACATTTTTGTCTAGTCTCTGTCTTCTTCTGTGTGTTAGGAAAGCCAGTTATGTTTCTTGCTGTTGATAAATGGCTTAAGAAGAGGTCATATACTGTCCAGGACCTGGGGCCTCAGGAGGTATTTCTGCTATATGCTGTATGCACTCTGCCTTTGTGTTTTGGCTGCTGTTTCCCTCAGGTCAGTCCTCTGCAGAGTTTCTCCTTGCCTGCAGTGGCGGGGTGGAGGTGGGGGGGTGAGGAGGGTTTGGTTGTTGTCTAGTGTGGCAACTTTTAAGTAGGTGTGCTTTTAGTCTGCTTGTTAAAAGAAGCCAGATCCTACTTCTACTAGAACTGAAGTTTTGTAGCACTCTATGCTCAGTAGACTTGGTTGCGTATGGGGGTTTTGTGCTGGTCTTCTGGGGGAGGGGCTTGCTTCTGCTCTGGCTCTCAGGCACACTTGCCCTAGTAAAAAATGCACCTGCAGAGTGCAGGGAGGGCGGGACTTAGTGTAAACTGCTCAAGCCTCCACTGTGGGCACTGTGTTTCTCACTGAAGTCTGTCCATGCTGATGCATGGGGGATTAAAATGGTGTCAGCCCAATCTCTCTTCCCTCAAGAGAATTTGTACCCACCACTGTTCAGGAAGCCCTCACTGAAGAGTGAACAGTCTCCCCTTGTGTGTCCCAGACATCCTGCAGATCCCTGCCTTCACCTGTCTGTGTCCAGGCTGTCTGCTCACCTGGCGGTGCAGTGCACTTGTGTTTTATCTCAGGCATGCTGGCTGAGTTTCAAAACTCTAAATTTTAGGGACCCAGCATGGCAAGGACCCTCACTGATCCTCTGGGTGTGGGTCTTGTTGGGGTATGGCTGGTGTCATTTTGTCCCATGGTAGTCACATCAGTATGCAGGGGCTTGGAGTTTACAGTAAAGAGAAGCATAAAACCTGCATTCAGTTTAGCTGCCCCAGCAGATATCTCTGCCCCTGTGCTAATGGATGGGACAGCACAATGGCGCTCACTGGCTTTTTTTGTGTCCTGAGAGGCAATGCTGTCTCTCCCAAATGCACTCCAAAAAGGGGAACTCTCTCTCCCAGTGCAACCTAGGGGAACCTCAGACCATGCTCCCTGGCCTCTGTCCTCCTGCATGGGAGCATCACTGCAACCCCCAGGCTCCACACCCACCATGGCATGGACTTCTAAAACTTCAGTCTTTGAGCTCTGCTGCTTGTGAAAACTCATGATACTCAGCCCTTCTCATTTTCCCAGTCAGTGGTGCTCTGCCCTGTCTCTCTCTTTCTCTCCCCCCACCCCCATGATCAGGGCTCCCTCCCCTCTATAGCCACCTGCAATTCTTTTCTCCCCCAAATCCTGTCTTTGCACCTCCTATCTTCCATGGTGTGGCCTGTTTTCTCCCTCTAGTTGTGCAGTTTGTTCTCTGAGTCCTCAGATAGATTACTTGGGTGTTCAGAATGATTTGATATTTATCTAGCTGTGTTCAAGGGACGAGGCAAGCTAGGGTCCCCATGTGCCTCCACATCTTAACTCCTCTCTACAAACACTCTACTTCTTCATAAATTTAGAAATAGGCATACTAAGTGGTGCCTGGTAATGATGGTGTATACAGTGGGGCTGTGGTACTGACTAAA
The DNA here is from genome assembly GCF_028749965.1 of Puma concolor. NCBI lineage: Eukaryota > Metazoa > Chordata > Mammalia > Carnivora > Felidae > Puma > Puma concolor. The sequence goes on along the minus strand of NC_141674.1, from coordinate 102,065,884 downwards.
ACAAAGAGTTGTGGAGGGGCCTTATAGCAGACAAAGAGGAAATCATAATGACTATAAAAGCCCTACATATGTAATGCTGTAATTTTTATGACAAAATGTTATAGTTACTTCCCGGTGCTGACCAAGGACATTCATAACATACCCTAAGACTTTGGCTAAAGGGCTGGGGCATCTTTTGATGGAGAGACTCCCCAGGGAGATAAGATGTTACCAGAACTAATTAAAGGCCTATATTGTTCCTGAAGTTTTGGGGCTAAGTGTTCCATGTTACTATTTTCCTTCTCTGCCTCTAGTGGGCCAAGGAAGTTCCTCCTCCTCCTCCTCCTCCTCTTCTTCTTCTTCTTCTTTAAACTTTTAGTGTTTATTTATTTTTGAGAAGGAGAGACACAGAGCACAAGCAGGGGAGGGGCAGAGAGAGAGAGACACAGAATCCGAAGCAGGCTCCAGGCTCTGAGCTGTCAGCACAGAGCCTGATGCGGGGCTCAAACCCACAAACCGTGAGATCATGACCCAAGTCGAAGTCAGGCACTCAACTGACCGAGCCACCCAGGCGACCCAAGGAAGCTCTTCTAAATATATTAGAACATTGTCACTCCAGGCTACTGGCATTGCTTCAAACTTGAATTGCCCCTAGTCCACAGTTGATTATTACTATGATACAGGGAATCTCTTTTAGACTACGGTTTTAACCACCATTCCTAGGATTTGTCAAGGCAGTAAAGACAATTTCAAAACATACTGTGTTAACATTAATGTGAGCTATCCCTTCATCTTGAAGTGTCAACAATATATAGATTTACTTGTGTAAGCCTACTTCTGGACTTTATAGATAGTATAGTGTGAGAGAATCGGTGTTCATCAACCCAGGGAGGTGAGACACTGTGCCGAATGAAGCTGAACATTTGAGGAAAACTGGAATAATCTATGCAAACACCAGGTATTTCTAATAGTCATATGTTTATATCTTTTTTTTTTTTTTAGGACCAAACATCTGGCTGATTACATTCTTTTGTGACTTTGGGTAGATACAATGTTAGGCATGATGAGTAAAATTATGACAATTATAATGCTATTTGTACCTTGTAACACTGACAGTGTTAAAAAGACTATAGTTTATATTTTATATAATTAAATAAAATAATCATTTTAAAAATAGGATGAGATTATGGGTGCTTTTTGTTAATTTATTTTCTTAACATTTTTTGAGAAATATTAAAAAAGTTATCTAAGAAATAAAAATAAATGGAATAAAAACTTAATTGAAAATGCAATAGTAGTAAGGAATTAGGAAAAAGAAGAAAATAAGAGGAAATAATAGGAAAAAGCTACAATGTGTAGAATTGCCTGAGTAGCTTTTAAATTTTTATGTCATATGATCACTAGTATTTTTTTGAAACTGAACATGAGTAAAATTTGTTTAGATAGTATATATTTCTTTGCAATTTTTGTAACCTATGTGTTAACTATTCCCTAAAGAGGCATTTATGGCATGTGGCTTTTGAAGGCTTAAAGTTTAATTGCCCTTTTGTTAGTTTAGTACATCGGTAGAACAAGAGTAAAGGATAGAAGTCTATTATTTTTTATAAGATAGAAGTCTCATTTTTAAATTAAAAAACCTCTTTTCATTGTGAAATAGTTGCAGGCTTATGAAAGTGTTCACAAAATAGTTTTAAGAATTCTCAAATACTCCATAATCCTGATTCCCTAAATGTTAACATCTTAAATAACTACAATATAGTTATTAAAATCAGGAAGCTAACATTGATACAATATTATTATCTAATCTAATAGATCTTATTCATATTTTAACAATATCATTTTTCTGGTCCAGGATCATATATCACCATTAATTTTCACATGTTCTTTAATCTGGAACAATCCTCTAATCTCATTTTTTCTATTATGACTTCAGCACTTTTTTTTAATTTTTTTAATGTTTAGTTTCTGAGAGAGAGAGAGAGACAGAGCATGAACATGGGAGGGGCAGAGAGAGAGGGAGACACAGAATCTGAAGCAGGCTCCAGGCTCTGAGCTGTCAGCACAGGGTCTGACGTGGGGCTCGAACCCACAAACTGCGAGATCATGACCTGAGCCGAAGTCGGACACTTAACCGACTGAGCCTCCTAGCCACCCCGTGACTTGGCACTTTTGAGGAGTACTTGCAGTTATTTTTGTAGAATATTCTTCATTTTGGGTGTGTCAGATATTTCTTGATGATTAGGATTACCAAAGAAGCAAGTGTTGTGTTTTTCACGGTGTGGCATCCAGAAGCACATGATTAAGAATTTTTCCCATGACTTGTGATGTTAACATTTATTACATAATTAAGGTCATGTTTGCCGGTTTTCTCCACTCTAAAGTTAACCTTTTTTTTTCTTTTTTTTTTTTTACAATTAATAAGTATCTGGTGATGAGATATTTTGAGACCATGAAAAACCATTTATCATTATACTTTTGCCCACTATTTTTTTTAAGCCATTGATGATTTTTGCCTGAAACATTTGATATTTGTTAATTGATAATTTTCTCTTTTCATGATTTTTGTTTACATTTATTAATTGGAATTGTAAGGAAGAACTATTCCTTCTCCCCCATTTATTTATTTGCCCAATTATTTGTATTAGTATGGACTGATGGATTTTTTACTATTTTGTGAGCTGTAATCCGTTACTATTATTTTGTTGTTCAAGTTGTCTCATATTTGGTAATCAGGAGCCCCTTTAAGTAGGCTCCTGTGTCCTTTGACAAGTTCCCATCTTCCTCTCTCTTTCCCTCCCTTCCTTCCCCTCCCCACCCCACCCCCCCCCCCCCACAGCCCCTTCTGCCCTCCGGCTGTCAGTCTGTCTCTCTTTCTTTCTTTCAAGTATTTCTTCCTGGCACCGTAAGATGTTCTGGGCTCATCTCTTACATTCCCTGCCCCAGTCCTTGAATTAGTCTTTTCTCTAAGGAGTCCTGTTGCCTTATTGGAAAAGGATATTTAGAATTTAATATCTGGGTGTTAGGGGTAATTGTTTTAGAGTTTGTCAGCAGACAGTAAATTTAGGAAATACATACATACATAGATATACATACACACACACGTACACACACACGTACACACACACACACACACACACACACACACACACTCATTGTCAGTACTCTCTAGCCAGCGTCCACTAGGAACACACCTGTACTTAAACAAGTTGTTACTACTTAATGCCATGAGGGAGGTTGTACACCATGGATAATGATGAGTCATTTTAGTAAGACAGTGTTGGAATTTACTACAATATTTGGGCTTGTGTTAGGCGTTTTGGGGATGTATTTAAGGAAGTGGGACTTTGCTCTGGAAATCTTAATATATTTTATCTAGAAAAAGAGAAGACTAGAGGGAGGTTAAAGCTATAATTTGAAAAGAAGCAGTCAACACAGTAGCCAAAATTGAGGGATGTTTTGTTATTTTTTTAGTTTGCACAGTGATCCTGTTTTGTTTTGTTTTTTCCCCCCATGCTTAAAGCTACAAAGTATTTTTTTGTTTTTGTTTTTGTTTTTTTTTGGTGCCATTTCAAGAACATTCCTGTCTGGCTGATATGAGATAGTCACAGAGTGGCTTTATTTGGTATTTATGCTCTGTAAGATCATTTATATTGGAGATCATTTATAAAGGAGAACATCAAGGCCAAGTTGTGGGTGTCATCCAGTGTCTGGATGTCATGGGCCACTTTGCCATTTCTCAGTGTATACACACACACATCTATCTATCTATCTATCTATCTATCTATCTATCTATCTATCACCTATATAAATTAAAACCATGAATTCATGTTAATACTTTCAACTATATCTTTAAAATCCATATTTCAAACAAAGAAAAAGCAGAGTGGTGTTCAGCTCTTACTTTCCAGAAAAAGTATAGAAGAGTTATATCCAAGTGGACAATTTTGAAGTTATGGACTACTGAATAGTTAGCCATAATAAAATGAAACTCACCTAATACACAGACAAAACACCATCAGTTACTGAAATGATGTTTCCTCTCTAAAGACATCAGCCTGAGTTTTCCCTTTCAGAGACAAGTGTGCATCCAGTTGGTCTTCTACCAGTTTTTGATTATATGGTAAGGTATATTTGAAACATCTACCCTGCTTAATGGAGTCCCTTTTTCTGTGGCCTCCATTCCCAGTGATCAGCTTCTAGGAGCCCTGTTAATGACCTCACATTGTCCATAGTTGATAGGACTAGAAATGGGTAAGTGAGCCAATTTGAGCCTTCTTCCAGGGGATTTGAAATGGGTATGGGAAAGAGATTCAGACATCTTTTTTTAAAAGAAGTTTACTTGAAGTATCGTTAACATATAATATATTAGTTTCGGGTATACAACATCGTGATTTGACAATTATACACATTATATATAATATATACAGCATATGTGTGGTTACATACAACATTATTACAATATTATTGACTGAATTTCCTATGCTGTACTTTTCATCCCATGACTTATTTAAGTTATAACAGGAAATTTGTGCCTCTTAAACTCCTTCACCTATTTTTCCCATCTCCCCAGTCCCCCTCCCTTCTAGCAATCATTAATGTGTTCTCTATATTTATGAGTCTGTTCCTTTTTTGTTGTTTGTTATTATTAGATATCACATATAGGTGAAATCACATGGTATTTTTCTTTCTCTGTCTGACTGATTTTACTTAGCACCATACTCTGTAGATCCATCCATGTTGTTGCAAATGGCAATATTTCATTCTTTTTTATGGCTGTGTAATATTCCTCTGTGTGTGTGTCTGTGTGTGTACATACCACATCTTATTTATCTGTTCATCTGTTAATGGACACTTAGGTTGCTTTCATATCTTGAATATTATAAATAATGCTGCAATAAACATATATCTTTTGAAATTAGTGTTTCCATTTGCTTTGGGTAGATACCCAGAAGTGAAATTACTGGATTTTATGATACTTTTATTTTCAGTTTTTTGAGGGACCTTCATACTTTCCCACAGTAGCTGCACCAATTTACATTCTTACCAACAGTGTGCGAGGGGTTTCTTTTCTCCACATGGTCTCCAACATTTGTTATTTCTTGACTTTTTGATGGTCAGCCATTCTGACTAGTGTGAAGTGATAGCTCATTGTGGTTGTGATTTGCATTTCTCTGATGATTAGTGATGAGCATCTTTTCATATGTCTGTTGGCCATCTGTATATCTTCTTTGCAAAATGTCTATTCAGGTCCTCTGCCCATTTTTAAATTGGGTTATTACTACTATTATTTTGTTGTTGTTGAGTTGTATGAATTCATTACGTATTTTGGATATTAACCTCTTACTGTAACATCATTTGCAAATATCTTCTCCTATTTAATAGGTTACCAGTTCATTATGCTGATGTTTTCCTTCACTGTGCAAAAACTTTTTAGTTTGATTTAGTCACAGTTGCTTATTTTGCTTTTGTTATCCTCGCCTGGGGAAGACATATTCAGAAAAATATTGCCAAGGTTGATGTCCAAGAGATTACCACCTATGTTTTCTTTTAGGAGTTTTATGGTTTGGAGTCTTACATTTAGGTCTTTAATCCATTTTGAGTTTATTTTTGTGTGTGGTGTAAGAAAGTGGTACAGTTTCATTCTTTTGTATGTAGCTTTCCAGTTTTCCAAAAACATTTATGAAGAGATTCTCTTTTCCCATTGTATATTTTTGCCCCTTTTGTGATAGATTAATTGACTATATGAACATGAGTTGATCTGGGCTCTCAATTCTATTTCATTGATCTATGTATCTGTTTTTGTGCCAGTACCGTACTGTTTTTATTACTCTAGCTTTGTAGTATAGTTTGAAATCTGGGATTGTGATACCTCCAGCCTTGTTCTTTTTTTCTCAAGATTGCTTTGGCTGTTCAGGGTCTTTTGTGGCTCCATACAGATTTTAGGATTTTTTTGTCCTAGTGCTATGAGAAATAGTATTGGGATTTTAGTAGAGATTGCGTTGAATCAGTAGCTTGCTTTGTGTATATGGACATTTTAACAATATTAGTTCTTCCAGTCCAGAGAGTGTTATGTCTTCCATTTATGTCATCTTCAATTTCTTTCATCAATGTCTTAACAGTTTTCAGAGTTTAGGTCTTTCACCTCTTTGGCTAAATTTTTTTCTGGAGGGCCCAGTGAATTGCACTCAACTAGACACACACACACACACACACACACACACACACACACACACACACCCATATGTATATACAAACTTAATAGGAAATAACATCAGCTAATATTTTAGTGTATTTTTGGATAATGCACTTATGGATGGTTTTTATTTTCTTTTTCCAAATTGTTTATAATTGTGCATTATTTAAAATGAGAAGGAAAACAATTTTAAATGTAATACAACCACAGATTTTATAGAAGTAATGTGCTACTGTTGGGGGAGAAAGGGGTGTGCAAAGTGAAGAAAACTCTTCTATGAAAGATGTCCAGGGTTGGTAACCAGAGGGAAAGAGAATACAAAAGGGAGATTCATTCATTCCAGTATTACAGTACCAGGTGTATTTTTTAAAATATATTTTATTAATTTTTAAAACGTTTTTGTGTTTATTTTTAAGAGACAGAGAGACAATGTGTTTATTTTTAATAGACAGTGCATGAGCAGGGGAGGAGCAAAAAGAGAGGGAGACACAGAATCCCAAGCAGGTTCCAGGTTCTGAGCTGACAGCACAGAGCCCAATGCAGGGCTTGAACTCATGAACCATGAAATCATGACCTGAGTCTAAGTTGGACACTTAACCAAGAGAACCACCCAGGCATCCTACCAGGTGTATATTTGAATGACTCTGAGGAGAAATAATCTGAGGAAAAGAAACTATTTAAGAGAAAAGATGCTCTTGACGATAGAGGGATTGATTATGAACTGAGAATTGACATAATGATTTCTGTAACTGCTGGATTTCTATAACTGTTCAGGAAGATATTTCTTTTTTCCTATTTCCTGTTTATATATTAATTTAGAAAAATTCAGAAAAAGACACTGAATATAAAAAGTGAAAAAATTTGAATTTATCTAGATTTGTACTCTTCAGGGGGAATCATTGTTGACATTTTAGTGACTATATTCTTAGACCTTTTGCTAAATAAATAAAATGTAAAGAGATATATATCAACTGTTTTTATAGGAAGAATTGGACATTATCTCATAACTTTTTTCTTTAATTGTATCCTAAGTGTTATTTTAAGTAGAAATTGCTGTGTTTAAATGAAGTTAAACTGAAATTGGTTTTGAGTACTCTATGACATCCCAGGATGATTGAAAACCTGTATGATTTTGAAAGCAGGTCTAGGAGTCCCTAAATGAGAGGATTCCAGACAGTGACTAAACAGTCTAGTGGCTTTGCTGACACTACTATTACAGCTCCAGTATTCTCAATTCAAAACACATGAATGAATGGAGTTTTGAAAGCAGTTGGATCCTAAGAAGCTTTTGTTTCTTGGCTTTATATATTGAAATTAATTTTTTTTTTTTTTTTTTGCCACTAAAAAAAATATAATGGCTTGGTAAGCGTAACCTTTTGTCTTTTGATTTTCTTCCTGGCTAAAATTGCTTTCTCTTACTTCTACCCTAACTCACTGTAGATTGACCTAATTCTTTTTTTTTTTTTTTTTAAGTTTTATTTATTTATTTTTGAGAAAGAGACAGAGAGAGTGAGTGGGGGAGGGGCAGAGAGAGGGAGAGAGAGAGAGAATCCCAAGGAGGCTCTGTGCTGCCAGCACGGAGCCCGACGTGGGGCTCGAACTCACACACTGTGAGATCATGACCTGAGCCGAAACCGAGCTGGACTCTTAACCGACTGAGCCACCCAGGCGCCCCTAGATTGACCTAATTCTAAACCATGTGACAAGATAAATACAATGAAAACCCAGGAGAATTCATGCAGTAATTTGCTTAAGTAGGCACTATGCAGAAAATTAGTAGGACTGTACAGACATTACTGGAGGTGAAGAGAATGAGGCTGAACACTAAAAGTTAAGTCTGGGGGGTTCTCAAAGATAGTTTAGGATTGCCTGATGGGCAAATTTTTATTTATATGCAAATTCCCAGGTACTTTCCCTGCTCTCCCAACCTTTCTATTTAGTGAATCAGATGCCCTGGAGGTGAAGCTAAGGAGTTTCAATGAGTTTGACTTTTTTTTTTTTTTTTTTTTTTAAGATTCCTCATGTATGTGATACCATGCAGTTTTTGTCTTTGGTTTATTTCACTTAGCATAATGCCCTCCAGGTACATCCATGTTGTCTCAAGTGGCAGGATTTCCTTTTTTTTTTTTTAGGTTGAATAATGTAAATGTATACCACATTTTCCTTATTCATCTATTGATGGACACTTGTGTTGTTTCCATATCTTGGCAATTATGAATAAAGCTGCAGTGAACATATGGGTGCTGCTGTCTCTTTGAGATAATTTCATTGTCTTTGGATATAAACCCAGAAGTAGGGTTGCCAGATCATATAGTTGTGTTTTTAATTTCCTGAAGAGCTTGTATACTGTTCCATAGTGGCTGTACAAGTTTACATTCCCACCAGCATTGTACCAAGGGTTCCCTTTTCTCCACATCCTTGTCAGTATTTATCTCTTTTTTGATAATAGCCATTCTAACAGTCATGAGGTGATATGTCACTGCGGTGTTGTGATTTCCCTTTTCCTGATGATTAGTGATGTTGAACAGCTCTTCAGGTAGTTGTTGGCTATTTGTATTTCCCTGGAAAACTGTCTCTTTAGGTCCTTTGCCCATTTTAAAATCAGGTTATTAAGGCTTTTTTTTGCTATTGAGTTGTATAGGTTCTTTATTTATCTTGGATATTAGCCCCTTATTAGGTCTGTGGTTTGCAAACATTTTTTGCCTGTTCCAAGACGGTTGCCTCTTCATTTTGTTGATTATTTCTTTTGTTGTGCAGAAGCTTTTTAGTTTGATGTTTTTCCGTTTGTTTATTTTTGCTTTTCTTGCCTTTGCTTTTGGTGTCAAATCCAAAATGTCATTGCAAATACCAGTGTTAAGGAGGTTACCCATCATGTTTTCTTCCAGGAGTTTTACGCTTTCACGTGCTACATTTAAGGCTTTTATCCATTTGAGATTATTTTTGTGTATAGTGTAAGATAGGGGTACAGTTTCATTTTCTTGCATATGGATGTCTAGTTTTCACAGCACCATTTACTGAAGAGACCATCCTTTTCCCATTATTCCCCATGTATTATTGGCTCCTTTGTTGGACATTAATTGACCATATAGGCATAGGTTTATTTATGGGCTTATTCTGTTCCATTAATCTATGTGTTTGTTTTTAGACTCATACCATAGTGTTTGATTACTGTAGCTTTGTAATATAATCTGAAATCAGTAAGTGTAATGCCTCCAGCTTTGTTGTTCTTTCCCAGAATTGCTTTGGCTATTTGGATCTTTTGTGGTTTCATAAGAATTGTAGGATTACTTTTTCTGTTTCTGCAAAAAAAAAAAAAAATCCCATTGGAATTTTGATAGAGACTGCATTCAATCTGTAGATTGCTTTGTGCAGTATGAGCATTTAAGCAGTATTAATGCTTCCAACCCATGAATGTGGAACATCTTCCCATATTTTTGTGTCTTTTTTCAATTTGCTTCATTAATATTTTATAGTTTTTTAGTGTACGGATCTTTCACCTTCTTCATTAAGTTTATTCCTAAGTATTTTATTCTTTTTGATGCCATTGTAAATGGGATTATTTCCTTATTTCTCTTTTCAATAGTTTATTGCTAGTATATAGAAGCACAATTGATATTTGATACTAGTTTTGTATCCTGCATCTTTACTGAATTCATTTATTAGTTCTAATAGTTTTTTGGTGGAGTCTAACATTTCATGTACATAATACCAAGTCATCTGCAAACAATTACAATTTTACTTTTTGCTTTCTGATTTGGATTTTTAAAAATCTGTTTCTTCCCTAATTGCTCTGGCTAGAACTTCCAGTACTATATTGAATAAAAGTGGCAAGAGTGGACAAACTCATTTTGTTCCTGATCTTAGAGGACAAGCTTTCAGTTACCAGCGAGTATGATGTTAGCAGTGGGCTTGTCATATATGGCCCATGTTACATTGAGGTATATTCCATCTCCACCAAATTTGTTGAGAGTTTTTAATTTGAAAGAATGTTAAACTTTGTCACATGCTCTTTTTGCATCTATTGAGATGATCATTTGATTTTTATCCTTCATTTTGTTAATGTGGTGTATCACATTTATTGATTTGTGGATGTTGGACCATCCTGGACTGAATCACACTTCATCGTGGTGTATGATTCTTTTAATATGCTGTTGAATTTCACTTGCTGATATTTTGTTGAGTATTTTTGCGTCTATATTCATCAGGGATATTGGCCTGTAATTTTCTTGTAGTGTCCTTGTCTGTCTTTGGTATCAGGATTGTGCTGGCCTTATAAAATTAGTTTGGATGTGTTTGTTCTCATCTCTTCAGTTTTTTTGGAAGAGCTTGAGAAAGAGTAGTATGAATTTTTCTTTAAATGTTCACCAATGAAGCCATCCGGTCCTGGACTTTTTGTTGTTGGGAAGTTTTGATTACTGATTCAGTCTCTTTGCTAGTCATTTGTTCTGTTCAGATTTTCTGTTTCTTGGTTCCCCAATGGAACCCCCAATGGAACCCCCAATGGAAACCGCCTGCCCCCCAAATTTCTCAAACAAACTGCTTCTATAAACTTGAGTAAACCTGCTTTCAAGCATATGCAAGGTTTTTATTAGAAGTGAGCAAGTATAAAGCTAATCACAAGTCATTATAGAGCTGTTCCTAAATTTGCTAGTAGTGAATCTAGTACATAGAAGCAGTTATTTAACCTATTTCACAATATTTCTGGTATCAGAAAGTAATATAGATTACTTATATTATATTACTTATATTACTTATATTACTTAGTATTACTTATATATTACTATATATTATTTTTTGTGAAATAGCCTGTAATTCTCCTCTCTAGTTTTTCCCATGTTACGTTCTTTCTTCCCTTTTCCCTTCTCCCCCATGTCTCCTGACCCCTTCCTCTTCTCTTTCCCTTTTCTGTAGCCTCATTCCCTTTCCTCTTTTCTCTCTCTCTTCCTCCCACCCACCACCTCCCCTCCTCTCACTCTCTCTGCTTCTGTCACTTTTGCTTCTAAGTTGAGAGAAGTTTACATGCATATGGTTTCCTGAATGCAAAAGTGGTCAGTCTATGTGCTTCCAAGGTGCTAAGTCTTTCTCTCAGTTGCTTTGAGGTGAAGCTGGTGGGCCTTAAAAATGTCTGTCGTCTAAGCAGCCGGCCCTGGACTAGCCACATAGGTTGTCTGACCGTGGGTTTAAGGATCTGTGAAGCCTGGCTTTTTCCTTCACCTTTTTCCACCAGCCAATCTGTAAATTAAATGACATACTTTGCTTACTGTGGAAATATACACTGGCATACATTTTCTTACAGAAATAAAGAACTCTGGTGGCAATTTATTAATGTTAAATTGCTTTTACAGTGCAGAAGGAGAAAAAGACTCTAATTTGCACACACATTCTTCTGGAATGAAAGAATCTTTACCATCATGAAGCCATTTCAGCTGTCTCATCCCTAATTACCACTTGGTATCTCTCTCTCTCCCTTGCTCCTTCCCTAGTGTTCTCTTTGTTTTTAATTGGTGTTTTCAGCCATCTGGATCCACTAGCTTATGAAGGCATGAGAGAGAAATAGAACATAAAAGAAAACAAACTTCACCCATTTCAATCAAGTCCACATCTGAAAGCTCCCATATTTTACAGCATTTCCTTTGCTATAGGAAATATGGTGTCAGAATAAGCCAAGCTGAAAGGATGTCTCGGGATGAATGCAAAGAGAAATGCTAATGCCCCATTAGTGCTGAGGCCTGGGGTCCAAAGCGCTTTCAGGAGAAGCTGCCTGGCATGTCAGTTTGCCACATGGTGGAGGAAAGGACCTAGAGGGTTTTACAATCTTGCAATCAGACCCATCTGGATTTGAACCCTGACTCAGCCATTTCTGACTTTATAATTTGGGACATAATTTTTTTTTCTTTATTGTACTTCAGTTTTGTATCTGGAAAGACTAGGAAACAATAAAGTTGTAATTATTAAGTAAAACAAAATACGAAAATACTTATTAAATGATGTTCTAAAATCTTGGCTTAAAATTACAGTAGCACATATGATAGGTTTTGGAGGTCAATTATGTATAGGAAGTATTTAGAGATTAAAAGGAATTGCTGCAAGACTTATCTTGAGGTTGTGTTTGCACTATAAGTAGCACACCGTTTTTACCTAGATTATGTTACAATTTGGGGTAAAAGACATTATAGAGCAAGGGCCAGGATCCCTCAGAGCCACTCATTGGTATAGCCTAATGGTAACTGTTATTGATAGTTTAGAGAAATCTCTTTCAGGTATCATCCCCCTGCCCCCCCGACACACACTATTATGAGGATTTTCACAAACTTCCTAAATGTTCTTCTGTCTGCTCTGTCCAGCTTTACTCTATCCTAATCCAGGCTATCATAGCCTCTTATCCAAGCCACAGATATGGCCTCTGAAAAACAGTCTCTCTTTCTCAGATTCTTTTCCATTTGTCTTACTTAAGCTTGGGTAATCTTTTAAAAGCCTTTTTATATACCAAATGTGGTATTTAACTTGTAAAAACATGAATGGCTTTTCACTGACCATAGAATTAAAGTCTAGTAGAAACAAAGCCTCTACATCATGTTTTCCTAGCCACTATTTATTTTTTAATTTTTTAATATTTACTTATTTTTGAGAGAGAGAGAGTGCAAGCAGTAGAAGGGCAGAGAGAGAGGGAGACACAGAATCCAAAGCAGGATCCAGGCCCCAAGCTGTCAGCGCAGAGCCCAACGCAGGGCTGGAGCTCAGGAACCACGAGATCATAACCTGAGCTGAAGCCAGACGCTCAACTGACTGAGCCACCCTGGCACCCCCCTAGCCGCTGTTAATATGCCCATTAGCACTGGGCCATTCTTTGCTCTTCTCTCCATACTGGATGTGTCTAAGTCTGTGATTGTTTTGTGCTCCCTTTCATCTCAGTGCTGTTCCCTCTGTCTGAAGTGTGCCTTTCTACTTTCTTCAGCTATCTAATTTCTATTCATTCTCTCAATAGCTGTTTGAATATCAAAACCTCATGGAAGCCTTCCTTGATGGCTCTGATTGTTGGAAGACCACAGAACGCTGGCAAGGGATTATTGGTAATTCATTTATTATTCCTTTCATTCAATCATTGAACAAATTATCACTATGCTAGATACTGGGGAAATAATGATAAGCAAACAGATAGGAATCTGTCCTTAGGGAGAGGCAGAACTTAATTAAATAATCACACAAATAAATATATAGTTACTAATTGTATAAGACCTATGGAGACAGGATGCATACTGCTAAGAGAAGTTACTAACTGGAAGGTCTGATTTGGCCAATGAAGGAGGCTTTCTCCAAAGAAGTGATGTGTGAACTGAGCTCCCAAGAATGAATAGGAGTTAACTAAGGGATGAGAAGTCAGTCAGGGACAACATACATAAAGCCTGTGGCAGGAGGACACATGTCAAGTTTGAGGAATTGTGATGTGGCAAGAAAGTAGTGAGAATGGAGAAGTGGGCAGTAGGCAGGTCAGGAAAGGATCTGTAGGCCAGATGAAGGAATTTGTACTTTATCTAAGTCAAGGATGGATTGGCAGGAGGACAGAGTGGATATGAGATACCTGTTGGGAGGCTTTTGCTATGCTCCAGTAGATGGAGGCTCAGAGACTGAGACCTTGGAGATGAAAAAAAGTAGATGGACTTAAAAAATATTTAAGAGGCAAAATGTACAAGACATAGTGATGAGTTGGATGGGGGGGGGGGGGTGGTAATGAGCCAAAGTCGTCAAGGATGAATTTTGGCTTATAGAATTTACTGCAAAAGGAAACTTAGAAGCCCAGAGGGAAGTTCTGGAAGTCACTTTTGTACACATTGGTTTTCAAATGCCTTTGAGACATCAACACACTTGATTCCTTCTCCCCTGCTAGAGTGTAACAAAGTCAGGATATTTTTGTCTTTTTCATTACTATGTACGGGGGAAGCTACCCTATCACCTGCTGCATTATAGGCGTGCAGTGGATTTGTTGACTGATTGATACAAAAGGCTTGAATTCTAGCTTAGGGGGTGAGTTTATTGAAGAACCTTGTGCTGTCAGTTTTAGCAGCTAGCCCCTTCCTGATGTGGCCGCGAGAGTTGCCTCCCCTCTGAACTCAGTTGACCTCAGCTTCAGCTCTGTCCTTTCCCCTCAAGCACTGTGGCAGTCTTGCTGATAAAAACAGGTGTCCTCAAACGGTACCATCTCCTCTTGCCAGACTTTGCTCCACACCGCGTGGCTTCCCTCCAATATTTTCATCAATGAGTGTCCATTCCAAAGTAATGATGACCCTGCAGCCAGACGTATTGCCACACACTCCTGAGGAGTCTGGGCATAGGAAACTCCCAAGGTCATCTGAGGATACTTTGAAAGGTCATCATCCTGATACTGTTCATGTCTCACCAATTCCTGGGTAACGGTCTGTATTGCATGCCTCAGTAAATTTATAAAACTTCTTTGTTCAGTGTTTACTCTTGCGTAAACGTTAGTTATAATAAACATTGTATTCTTCCGAGTCCAGTGTAACGTTGAATTTGCACAAAAGACTTCTTCACCCGCAACATAGAATAGCAGCAGGCCTGATTTTCCCCACTAATCCCATTCTTTCCTGAATACGAACAACCCTCATTCCAGTAACAATAGCAACTAACATTTATTGAGCACTTACTTTGCTCCATGTGTTATTCTAAGTACTTGTTTTAATTTTTTAATCTTGTCAACAATTCTATCAGGCGGACATTGTTCCATTTTATAGATGACAACACTGGGGCAGGAAGAGGTTAAGTAACTTGCTCAAATGCACCTGACTTGAGTCAGAACCAGGATTCACATGCAGGCGGTCTGGCGTCAGAGTCCTCACCCTTAACCATGCCACTGTGCTGCCTTTCTACAGCGTCCCCCTTATACTCTGAGGCCAGGACAGCCGGATAAGGTAGAATTCCAGTTCTTATTACAATTGCCTGGAGCTTGTTCACTCCAAAACTTTTTTTTTTTTTTTTTTTTAATTTTTTTTTTCAACGTTTATTTATTTTTGGGACAGAGAGAGACAGAGCATGAACGGGGGAGGGGCAGAGAGAGAGGGAGACACAGAATCGGAAACAGGCTCCAGGCTCTGAGCCGTCAGCCCAGAGCCCGACGCGGGGCTTGAACTCACGGACCGCGAGATCGTGACCTGGCTGAAGTCGGACGCTTAACCGACTGTGCCACCCAGGCGCCCCATTCCAAAACTTTTAAAAGATAATCTTTCTGAGTCCAAATGAAGTTTAAACATTTCTACCCTGGCGTTGAGGTCGTCAGTGTGGCTCACACCCATAATTCCAGCCTTAGATCCCCGTCCCCTGTATGGACCAACTCTCCCACCAGCTGTTCCTCTGCAGGTTCCTGTCTCCGTGTCTGTGTGAACACGCTCTGCCGTCTCCATGTAGAATTCCCTGTCTCCTTCAGCACCTCTCTTAAATGTCTCCTTTTCTCTTGCCCCCAACTCTTCGTGTGAACCCCACGGAACACTTTTTCTATATGTTTTCCTTGGTACTTATCATACTTTAAAAATGATACTTGGGGCGCCTGGGTGGCGCAGTCGGTTAAGCGTCCGACTTCAGCCGGGTCACGATCTCGCGGTCCGGGAGTTCGAGCCCCGCGTCGGGCTCTGGACTGATGGCTCAGAGCCTGGAGCCTGTTTCCGATCCTGTGTCTCCCTCTCTCTCTGCCCCTCCCCCGTTCATGCTCTGTCTCTCTCTGTCCCAAAAATAAATAAAAACGTTGAAAAAAAAAATTAAAAAAAAAAAATGATACTTAATTCATAGAGTCCTAGTTGTACAATTTTAGAGCTGAGATGGATCTATCATCTAGCCCCACAGGTCATTCCTTTTTTAGAATAAAAATAACTTATTGAGGTAAAAGGAGCCAATTTAAAGTGAACGAGTCAGTGGCATTCAGTGCATTCAGATATTACACAGCCACTGCCTTTAGCTATTTCCGAGACATTTCTGCCACTCCAAAGTAGAACCCCACATCTATTAAGCTGTCTCTCCCTCCTCCCTCCTTCCCCAGTCCTGCCAGCCACCAGTCTGCATTCCAGCTCTATGAATATTTCACATAAGTGGAGTCATGCAACATGGGGCCTTTTAAGTCTGGCTTCTTGTACTTAGCATGACATTATAGAGGTTCATTCATATTTTATGTTCATTCACGTATATCAGTACTTCTAAAAATAAATAAATAATACTTCATTGTATGTACATATTATAATTCGTTTATCCCTTCATCCATTGATAGACAGTGGAGCTATTTCCGGGTTTTGACTGTTGTGAAGAGTGCTCTATTGGAACAGGTATTTGGAACTCCCTACTCTATCTTACCGACATCTACCCTCATTCCTTCTTTAAATGAATTATTATCAGAAGCCAGATGTATAATAGTTACAAATGGATAGAAATGTGGCTTCTCTAGTTGAAGGCTGGTAGGTGGCCTCAAATTAGAACACACCGCCCTCCCGCGCAGTCTGCAGTTCTACGTGGAGCCCAGTTTTGAAGGCCCCTGAGTTACTCCTCCTCTGCTGCCCTGTGTGTGAAGAACCTGAAGCCCAGACCTGTGCTGAAACCAATCACCTGGTTAGTGTGACAGTGCACCCTCACCTAGATACGTTTACGTAACAAGAACATGATGGAGCAGGAGTTAACCAGAGCAGGCTTAGATAACACATTTTCAGGAGACATAATTTATAACAAATATCCTGCATCTTTGTTCAGGAAGATTTACGGAAAACCCGAGGAGCAGAATCGGAACTCCTAAACTAATTCTCATAAATGTATTTTATTTTATCATGAGAGATTTAAATATCTTGTTCTGTGGAAGTAGGTAAATCACAACACAGTATGGTGCAGTACCTTCACTACATTAGAATCAATAGGGGAAACTTTTAAAAAAATTCTGACGCTGGGTCCCCAGCCCAGCCCAGTTAAAGCAGAATTTCTGGGGCTGGGGACCAGGTATCCGAATTCTAAAAGATCTTCGCAGATGATTCTGATATGCAGGCAAGTTTGGGAATCTCTGGCTTTGGCTCTTGCCACAAGTGCATTATTCTTACTCATTCTTTCTGTGTGTTCAGTTTATCTTTCCCATGAGGCCCGGTTCACATGCCACATGACTCTCCCAGGCTGCTCCAGTTCACACTGCTGCTCTCTCCCTTTTCTGAAGACCTGGGGCACTCGTGGGTTTCACGTGTTCTGCTTTTCGCCATGCCCCGGCAAACATTGTGTCTTGCTCTTGTGGGCGTTGGTTTTGTGTCCCCGGCTGGAAGGCAAGGCGCCTTGGCGGTCAGGAATACAGTCTGCTCACTCTCTCTGCAGACCTCTGCTTCCCTTCTCCTTTCTAAACCACCAGTACTAAAACCTGTGCTTCTGTGTTATTAAAAGCATAGTTACCCTGCTGTTGACCTAGGGCTGAAGTAGTATGTATTTATGCAGTGACTCTGAACACTCCATGGATACAAAGTGAACGCAAATATTCTTTGGAAGGCGTTACATGTTATGTATATATAAAAGATCAGATTGCTGTTGTGACTAGAAAGAAAAACAACTATCTAGTTTTTTGCTTCCCCAGAAATATGTTATAGGGAATTATAGCAAACAGGAAAATCTCAACCTCCTTTCTGGTTTAATTCAAATTTGCCTCTGTAGGAAAAGGATGCTATTTCATTATTGTCTGGGGATTTACATACCTCAGTTAATTCTCACAGTAGTTTTTCAGGGACTACCTTCATTTTATAGCTGACAAAATAGAATTAAGACCCTATATATAAATGGTATGATCTGAATCCATATTTGTCCCAGTCTAAAACCCAGACCATTTTATCACACCCAAATGTTCCTTCAGTGCTAAGACTTAGAGTACATAACAGTTATGATTGTGGGGTAGGATTTTTTTTATTCCAGATTTATAAAATTGATATGGCATAACATGGTAGATATTCATAGAATAGGTCTAAAGGGGATTTCCTACAAAATGTGGCTGGGACTAAAAGATGGAGAGGTACTTGGGGGAGAATTATCTTTTCTTGAAAGAGGTTCATCAACCCTGTATCATTTGATTTCAGGGGCTTGTGCCCTTTACTTCCTCTCACTCTTTCTGTATTACTTGTTGCATCAAGTATTGAATGCAAGATCCTTAGAGGAGATCAGCAAAGTGTGGAAAAAGATAACTTGTCTGTTGTTCTGTTTTCTTTACATCCAGAGATTCTCGCCAGCCTTTGAACAGGAAGCATGATAGCTTCCCCTGTAGAGAGACTTGAGAGGCTCCAGAATAGCCTTCTTATCCAAGAACATTTCTCCAAGAGCCTTGGAATTCCAAAACCAGAGACATATTCATACCTCTTGGAAGGTTTTGAGGAGTCCGGAGTTCCCAATATAAATAAAATGGCTTTCAAAGGGCTGGCAACTCAAGCCGATCATTATGGGAACGAGAATTAGGGGCAGAAAGAACGGAAGAACTCAGAGTCCTCTTTATTAAAGAGCAGAGGCAGAAACTGGCTGGGGCAGAGGACCCACTCTCCATGCTGACCCCAGTCAACCTCAACATTGCATCCTCCAGGAAGGCTTGCTGACGGCCTTCTGAAATGAACAGCTCACTCCAGACATACCTCCAACAAGCCACTCTTGAACAACCAACACTCCCTCTGAGGCCAGACTCAAACAATCCTTCTTAGCTCCAGACTCCTCAAACAATCTTCCCAGCAGGGTAATGAATGGAGGCTTCTGGCAAGCACCTGAAGGCCAACTCCTGTCTCTCAGGCTTCGGTTTCAGGAAACAGCTTGGGAGGATGCTCTCCAGTCCTCACAACTGCTGGGACTTGTCTTGGGATTTGTGGGAGAGAGAGTGGAGGCTAAGAGGGATTAAAGCTGCTCTGAAACCTTGTAGCCTGAGGGGGATTTGGAGGTGGAAAAGGAGGGGGCGATCCGCTCAGCTGCTTCACCTTCCCAGATAATCCATCACTGCCACTGTAGCTGCAGGAAAGCAGTCCCGTAAACTGTCTGCCTGGAAGGAAGGATAACCTGCCGCTGGCTTTTATTTTCAGTTGAATTATAACACTTACCTTCTCATCTGGCCTTTCATCAAGAGGCTTAAGTGTTTTTCTTTCTGTGGGCCTTACTGGCCACGTTTCCCCATTCATTATCAGTATAGGGGCCTGCCATGCTGAACCCATGTGCAGCCCTCCACCCCAACCCCCCATGCCCCAGGGGCTCCTTAGCAGCAACAATTTTCTAATTCAGAACAGACTCTCCTCTGAGCATTTGATCTTACAAGTACATTACAACTGGCTTTAACAGGAGTTACCAAAGGCAGGGATTTCAGAAACAAGATGTGAACTCCCCAAAAGATGGGGCACCATAAATACCTCCAACATCTTTGAGTTTACCTGTGATACTTGACTGTGTTACTTGGAGACTTCTCTGTACCTGGGGCTAAGGGGAAAGGTGTCTTGGAGTTTGGAATCATTTCAGATCATCATTAACAGATTTATTACCTTTAGGAGAGAATTGTGGATTGTTTAGGGCCAGTAGGGTAAGGGCTGTGAAGTCAGAATGCCTGTGTTCTGATCCTGGCTCCTTTAACCAGGAGCAAGTGATTTTAGCTCTCTGTGCCTCAATTTCTTCATCCATAAAATGGGTGGATAATACTCGCTTCAGAAGATCGTTATGTTAGTTGTCATAATCCATTAAAAGCTCTCAGCATGGAGTCTGATACAGTATGTGCTCAGTAAATATTAGGCATTACTGTTGATTCATCTATTCACAAAATGGTTACCACTCATCTACATACTTGTTGGCTTTATATCCAAAATATATCTCAAATCCAACCACTCCTCTCCGTCTTCACTTTCGGTATCCTTCAGCAAGTTACAGTCCTCTTCTACATAAATTTTTCCAGTAGCAACTTAAATCTTGTACTCTTATTCCTCTCAAATGCATTTCCACAGTGGAGACATATTTTTAAAAAGTAAAGCTGAGCATGTCACTTCACACTTAAAACTTCACAGAGGATTGCTCATTGATTCAAATGAGAACTCCTGTGTCCTAAAAGGCTCTGCATGATTTTGCTTCTGCCTACTTCTCAGTGTCAAATTACGAATTTTTCTCCCTCCCTTCCTCCCTCTTTCTCCTCCACTTTCTCCTCCTTTTTCATTCTCCTTCTTCTCCTCGTCCTCTTCTTCCTCCCTCCTTCCTCACTGTCCTTCTTTTCTTTTTTTGTCTCTTCCCCTTCCTCACTGATTAACCTCTAGCCACACTGGCCTCCTATCTCAGAGACCGACTAGTTCCTTGGCAAACCACACCTCTGAACTCTCAATTAGACTGAGATCCTAAAATTACATTTCTCATTACCCCTTGCTATTAAGTATGGCCTTTGCCCGAGTCCTGCCAGTGAAATGGGGGTGGAGGTGACAGGTGACAGGTATCACTTAGAAGCCTAGACCATAAAGGACCTCCAGACATAACCCTTTCTTCCTTCATCTTTTAGCTGGATATTGATATGGATGAAAACCTCAGGCATCAATTACACTTTAAGTAAGTGGAAAATAAATTTTTACTGCTAAGCCACTGAGATTTTGAAGTTTATTATAACAGCCAGCATTACCTTACCTGCTACACCCTTTTTCTCGTTCTCAAACACATCAAGCTTTCATTCACTGCAGTTGCTGTTTCTTCTTCCTGGAACATTTATTTTCCAGCTCTCTGTATGGCTGGGTCATGAATTCTCCACATCTTAGCCCAAGTCTTAATGACTCAGACAGGGTTCCCATAATCCCCCTGCCTGAAATGACTGTCTTCTCTCTTATCACCATGTTTACTTCTGTCAGAGGATTTTCCCCAGCTTATATTTCCCCTTTTATTGTCTGTCTCATTCACCAGAATCTAAGAAACAGGTTCACATCATCTGTCTTGCTTGGTATGTAATCCTCAGGGACAAGAATATTGCCTGAAAATAAATCAATGAATTGAATGAACAAGTGAAAAAAAATAAAATGTTTAATAGACACTGAGCAGTGTCTTGGGACCAAAGAAAATGTTGATCTATTCGGTGATAAGAAAATGTATTCTTTATGATAAGGCTATTAGGATTCTCCAGAGAAATAGAGCCAATAGGCTATATATATATATATATATATATATATATATATATATATGTATACACACACACATATTTCCACATGTATAATATATCATATATATATGATACATAGAACCAGCAGGGGGTGTATAGGTATATGCATATGTACATATATTCTTTGACCTACGATGGGGATATATCTCAAACCCATCATGGGTTGAAAATATCATGTGGAAAATGCATTTAACACACCTGACCTACCGTACTTTAGCTTAGCCTACCTTAAAGATGCCCAGAGTACTTATATAAACCTGCATTTGAGCAACATTATCTAACACAAATACTATTTTATAATGAAGCATTGAATGTCTCATATCATTTACTGACTACTGTATTGAAAGGGAAAACCAGAATGGCTGTGTGGGTACAGAATGGTTGTCAGTGTGTTCATTGTTCACCATTGTGATTGCCAGGCTGACTGGGAGCTTGCTGATGCTGTCCAGAATCATGAGAAAGTATTGTACCACATATTGCTAGCCCAGGAAAAGATCAAAATTCAAAATTCAATGTATATACAGTTTCTACTGAATGTGTATCATTTTTGCACCATTTTAAAGTTTGTATATACATTTGTATGTGTATATATAGATATATGTACACACACATAATATATGGATATGTATCTATATAATATATAAGTATATAATGGATATATACTGTACATACATAGATAAAATACATTAAACATATATATGTAGAATATATGTACATGCAGGCATACCTTAGACATATTGCAGATTTGGTTCCAGACCACTGCAATAAAGTGAATATTGCAGGAAAATGAATCAAATGAATTTTTTGGTTTCCCAGTGCATATAAAGTTGTGTTTACACTATACTGTAACCTGTGAAGCGTGCAATAACATTATGTCTAAAAATTCAATATGCACACCTTAATTAAAATATTTTATTGCTTAAAAATGTAAACCGTCATCTGAGCTTTCAGCAGATTGTAATTAATAAACTTTTTCCTGGTGGAGGGTCTTGCCTCATTGTTGATGGCTGCTAACTGATCAGGGTGGTGGTTGCTGAAGGTTGGAGTGCCTGTGGTAATTTCCTAACATAAGACAACACTGAAGTTTGCCACGTTAACTGACTCTTCCTTTCATGAAAAGTTTCTCTGTAGCATGTAATGCCGCTCGATAGCATTTTACTTACAGTAGAGCTTATTTCAAAACTGTAGTCAGTCCTCAAACCCTGCCACTGCTTTCTCATCTAAGTTTATGTGATATTCAAAATCCTTTGTTGTCATTTCAACAATCTTCACAGCATCTTCACCAGGAGTAGATTTTATGTCAAGAAACTACTTTCTTGTTCATCTGTAAGAAGCAGCTCCTCATCTACGAAAGTTTTCTCATGAGATTGCAGTGAGATTCAGGCATATCTCTAGGCTCCACTTCTCATTCTACTTCTCTTGGTATTTCTAGCACATCTACAGTCACTTCCTCCACTAAAGTCTTGACCTGCTCAAAGTCATCCATGAAGGTTGGAATCAGCTTCTATCAAACTCCTGCTAATGTTGATATTTTGACCCCTTCCCTTGAACCATGAATGTTCTTAATGACATCTAGAATGGTGAATCCTTTCCAGAGGGTTTTCCATTTACTTTGCCTAGAACCATCGGAGGAACCACTATGTATGGCAGCTATCGCCTTACAAAATGTGTTTCTTTTTTTTTTAAATTTTTTTTTTCAACATTTATTTATTTTTGGGACAGAGAGAGACAGAGCATGAACGGGGGAGGGGCAGAGAGAGAGGGAGACACAGAATCGGAAACAGGCTCCAGGCTCTGAGCCATCAGCCCAGAGCCTGACGCGGGGCTCAACCTCACGGACCGCGAGATCGTGACCTGGCTGAAGTCGGACGCTCAACCGACTGCGCCACCCAGGCGCCCCCAAAATGTGTTTCTTAAACAATAAGACTTGAAAGTTGAAATTACTCCTTAATCAATGGACTGGAGAATGGATGTTGTGTTAGCAGGCATGAAAACAATGTTAATCTCATGGTATCTCCATCAGAGCTTTTCAGGTGACCAGGTACATTGTCAATGAGCCATACTATTTTGAAAGGAATCTTTTTTTTCTGAAAACTAGGTCCCAATAGTGTGTTTAAGATATTCAGTAAACCATATTGTAAACAGATGTACTCTCGTCCAGGCTTTGTTGTTCCATTTATTTAGTCCGGGAAGAGTAGATTCAGCATAGTTCTGAAGGATTTTTGGAATGACCAATGAGCACTGGCTTCAACTTAGAGTCACCAGCTGCTAGCCTTTATCAAGACTGTCAGCCTGTTCTTTGATGCAGCAAAGCTCGATTTCTCCTCTCTAGCTATGGTAGTTCTAAATGGCATCTTTTTCTAGTAGGAGGCTGTTTTGTCTACATTGAACATCTGTTATTTAGTGTAGCCACTTTCATGAATTGTCTTAGCTGGATCTTCTGGATGCCTTCCTGCAGCTTCCACATCAGGACTTGCTGCTTCACCTTGCACTTTATATTGTGGAGATGGCTTCTTTCCTTAAACCTCTAACTTTTGTTAGCTTTAAACTTCTCTTCTGCAGCTTCCTCACCTCTTAGTCTTCTTAGAATTAAAGAGAGTTAGGGCCTTGCTGTGGATTAGCCTTTGTCTTAAGGGAATATTGTGGCTGGTTTGATCCTTCATGCAGGCCATTAGAACTTTCTCAATGTCAGTAATAAGACTGTTCCACGTTCTCATCATTAGCATGTTCACTGGAGTAGCACTTTTAATTTCCTCCAAGAACTTTTCCTTTGCATTTGCAACTTGGTTAACTGATACAAGAGGCCTAGTCTTTGGTCTGTCTCAGCTTTCAACAACTGTTCCTCGCTAAACATAATCATTTCTAGCTTTTGATTTCAAGTGAAAGACATTGGGGCACCTGGGTGGCTCAGTCGGTTAATTGACTCGTGATTTCGGCTCAGGTCATGATACCATGGGTTTGTGAGTTCGAGCCCCACACTGGGCTCTGGGATGACAGTGTGGAGCCTGCTTGGGATTCTCTCTCTCTCTCCCTCTCTCTCTGCTCCTCACTCTCTCTCTCAGAATTAAAAAAAAAGTGAAAGACATGTTATTCTTCCTTTCACTTGAACACTTATAGGCCATTGTAGAGTTATTAATTGGCCTCCTTTCAATATTATTGTGTCTCAGGCAATAGGGAGGTCTGAGGAAAGGGAGAGAGATGGACGAGCAGCTGGTAGGTGGAGTAGGCAGAACACATACAGCATTTGTCAGTTAAGTTCCCTGAATTACATAGGCAGTTTCTGGCACCCCAAAACAATTTCATTAGTGACATCAAAGATCACTGATCACAGATCACCATAAAAAATAAAATACTATTGAAAAAGTTTGAAATATTAAGAGAATTACCAAAATGTGACACAGAGATACGAAATGAGCAAATGCTGTTGGAAAAATGGTGCTGATAGACTTGCTTCATGTACGGTTTCTAGAAACCTTCAACTTGTAAAAGTGTGATGTCTGTGAAGCACAGAAATGCATAGTGCAATAAAATGAGGTATGCCTGTAAATGGATAGATAGGGTGGAATGGAATCTGAGCATTCTGTCAATCTGTTTAATTCTAGTCTTAAATCCAAAGACCTGAGAACTAGGTGTTAATCCCAGTGGTGTTAATCCCAGTCCAAAGGCAGGAGAACACCAGTGTTCTATCTCAGTGGGCAAGCAGGAAGAAGACAATTGCTTTTTCTGGTCTGCATCTTGCTCTACTGAGGCCCTCTGTGGATTGGCTGATACTTGCCCCTATTGGGGAGGGCAATCTACTTCACTGAGTCCACTGATTCAAATGCCAATCTCAATCAAAAGCACCCAGAAGTAATGTTTAATATGGGCACCCCTTGGCCCCATGAAGTTGACACATAAAATTAACCATCATAAGAATGGTTAATAAGACTGGTACATTTCTAAGTATGTATACTTTTTTTTTTTTTTTTTTTTCCTTCAACGTTTTTATTTATTTTTGGGACAGAGAGAGACAGAGCACGAACGGGGGAGGGGCAGAGAGAGAGGGAGACACAGAATCGGAAACAGGCTCCAGGCTCTGAGCCATCAGCTCAGAGCCTGACGCGGGGCTCGAACTCACGGACCGCGAGATCGTGACCTGGCTGAAGTCGGACGCTTAACCGACTGCGCCACCCAGGCGCCCCAGTATGTATACTTTTATAGAAGAATTAATATACAACATGGAATAAAATGAGATGGCATATATTAAAAAAAAACTTAAAGAATAAAGAAGACCTCACAATAATCTAAAAGGTAGTCCGTTATTATTATCTCCATTTTGTAGATGAGGCTAGAGGCTCCGAGAGTTTTTCTTACTTTGCCAAAAATTACACATCTGGTAAATGGTTGAGTTAGGGAGGGCTGCAAGCCAGTCTTTTGACTCCAAATTCTATGTCCTAGCACCAAAATAACAACTTTATTTTTTATTCACGTTTTGTCCATCACTCAATACTCAGTTTAAATAGCTCTTCTCCCCATAAGATTTTCTCTGGTATATGCACTAATAATACCTCCATGAATGAAGTACTGAGCAATAAATGGACTGCTGCCTGTTCAGGATTTGTACATTTAAATGTACCCTCACTAGACTTGTCCTCTATTTGTTTTTTCACTCGTTTGTTCATTTTTTTGTTTTATCCATTTATTCATTCAACAAATACTGTTTGGAGCCTATATGTGGTAGGGGCCATGGCTAAAAAAGGAAATAAATGATTCTTGCCCTTGAGACACTTAAAAACTAATGAGAATGATAGATGGGCAAGCCTCTTGGATCATGAAGAAAGAAGACATGGAGTAAAGATAGTGGAACTCAGGTCCCAAATGAAACTGTGCTCATTTGCTTCAACTTCTCATTTCTAGACTTATTTTACAGAAAAGAGGAATTAGCTTCAATATTACTTATATCACTTTATATTGGTCTGTTTTCTAGTAACTAAATATCCTTTCTAATTGATGCTGAAACCTAATACAAACTATTTGAATGGCAAGAAAAGTGTCCTCATTTAATCATAGTTTTTAAATCTGTCTGCAGAAAATACATAAATTGAGTAATTATGGAACCAGAGAGGGGAAATGACTACATGATATTTCAACTCAACTGAATGGCATAAACTAAATAGCTACTGTTGATATCAAGAATATTAAAATCCTATATGTTATTTAGGTTCTGTCCAAATTATGTGGGAAAGAGCATGGGAGATTTGCACATGCAGCATGTTCCTTAAACTTGAGACATTTCAGAGAGGCCCCAGAGGTAGAATCAATATGACTGAGTTCCTACCATGTGATGTCCTCATGTAAATGAGATACACTGCTCACTTCATCCAGTTCGGCTTTGCTCTGGGGAAGGGGCAGATTTCTTACTAATTCATTTGTATCTTAATCGAAAATTGCCATCGATGGGGGAAAAAGCAGAATTTGGGGTATCTCTTGATACTGAAGAGATCCCCTACTTTGAAAAGTGAAGACGGGGCGCCTGGGTGGCGCAGTCGGTTAAGCGTCCGACTTCAGCCAGGTCACGATCTCGCGGTCCGTGAGTTCGAGCCCCGCGTCGGGCTCTGGGCTGATGGCTCAGAGCCTGGAGCCTGTTTCCGATTCTGTGTCTCCCTCTCTCTCTGCCCCTCCCCCGTTCGTGCTCTGTCTCTCTCTGTCCCAAAAATAAATAAACGTTGAAAAAAAAAAATTGAAAAGTGAAGACTTACAGGGTCTGGGGTATGTAAGTGGAAAGGGAGTGCAATGTTATTTTCCCTTTATATTTCCCTAAAATTTACATTTTGTAGGGAAGATAGAACTGTGTAAGAGGACTCCCATTTGTACTTATATAGTTGTACATCAGTCTTTGGTGGAAGCTTTTGGTCTTGTCCCTGATAAGTATATTCAGCAACAAGTTCTTCCCCTACCCACGCTTGTCAATTTCTAAGCCTTTGTTTTAAGGTATTTGGGGAGTGTAGGAAAGGTGAACACATATATTTACGTTTAATTTATAATTAACTTTATAAATATATTATCTTATAAGAAGTATTGGAGTCTTAATTGTAGCCTTATTTTCTTAGATATAGGGAATTCCAATTTTTCTGAAATGAATAAGATCTCCTGACATTTTAGTAGGCATTAAACCCATAGCACAGTTGAACATAGTTCTTTAGAAATTGGGTTTTGGAATTGGATCCTCAGAAATATAGTTAGATTCAAGCTGCTAGGTCAAGTAATGGTTTCTCATTTGTTTCAAGAAAAAAAATAGTATCTTGATTCCCAAGTTGGCTTTTATAGGAATATTCGGTAAGAGGACCAGTGACCAAGCTAAGTAAAAAATCAGAAAGGTTGGGAGACGTTGTTGGAAATTAGAGCTACCTTGAAAGTTTGTATGGGCCGCAGAACTTCTTGGCCTGCCTCAGAAACTTACAAAAAAAGATTGAAGTAGTTTTTAAAAAGACAATGCAGTATAAATCCCCATTTGGAATAAATATTTCTTTTGCTTTTTGGAATTCAAGAGAGACTCTTCTTGAACTGAAATGCTCTTACTCACTAACAGGGGTATTAACATCGGAAGGAAAAGAGCTTGGAGTACAACCTGGGTAGGTTGCTGTATCATGGCACTCTCTTTTGCCTGGGTATCACCCTTTCTGAAGAACATTGGGAAAGAGCATGGGGTTGGAGAAGGCTTGGTGGGGCACAGGCAGTAATTTTCTTGCTCCAGGCTTAGAGCAGAGCAGCTATTCTAGGATGGGAAAAGGAAAAGTGAATGCATGGTCCTCAGGAAGTGACTGCATCATCCTCTCCTAAAATCCATTTGATTACTAAAGACAAGGAATTGAATGACTGGTAGTGATAAGCTGAGGAGGTGGTAATTGTTTCTGTGTTTGATATGTAGTAGTTGAGAAGTAATGTCCTCCTATTTAGATGCAGAGGCACTTTTCTGTGTAGGTCCTGTGGCAGATCAGTATATTATCCCATCATGACTTCCTATATATTCCACATAGTCTTCCTAGAATGTGACATTGACACTCCTCCATTTAGAAGCAAGGTCTGTGTCCCCTCCCCCTAAACCCTAGCAGACTTTTGTAACTGATTTGATCAGTAGTTCAAAAGTATGTGGCACAAGTGATGTTGCATAACTTCTGAGGCCAAGTCACAAAAGGCAACGTTGCTTCTGTCTGGCTTGCTCTTTGGATGCTCAACCTTCACACAAGCCAGTGTGCTGTGAGAAAACCCAAAGTAGCTCATACCGAGACCGCATGGAGAGGCCCATATGGAAAGGAATTGAGACTCCTAGCCAGCAGCCAGAATCAACCACCAGACTTGTGAGTGAGCGAGCCATAAGACACTTCCAGCCTCCGTTTTCTATTCAGCTAATCCCAAGTGGAACAAAGATTAACTATCTCCACTGAGCCCTGCCCAAATTGGAGAGTTTATAGTCAAATAAATGATATAATTATTTTACAACAACTTTCGGGGTGGTTTGTTACACAGCGTTAGATAGCAGGAATAGGGAGTGCTAAATGTGAATCTTCAGAGTACCTCCAATCCTCTCAATATTTACACCCACTGCTTTTCTTATCATAGCTCTTAAATCCAGGTTCAAGAAAACCTAGTAGTGGGGTACCTGGATGGCTCAGCCGGTTGAGCATCTGACTTGGGCTCAGGTCTTGATCTTATGGTTCGTGAGTTCGAACCCTGCATAGGACTCTGTGCTGACAGCTTGGAGCCTGGAGCCTGCTTCGGATTCTGTGTCTCCCTCTCTCTCTGCCCCTCTCCCACTCACACTCTGTCTTCCTCTCTCTCAAAAATAAATAAACATTTGCACCCATGTTTTAAATAAATAAATAAATAAATAAATAATCATAATAATAATAAAAGAAAACCGAGTATAAACATAATACATTTTTAGTGGCCTCAAATTGTATGTGTGTGTTTCTCTGAATGTGACAGTCTCATTGATTCTTATGTCCATAAAAGGGATAAAACAAATGTAATTATCCTTGGTGTGACTTTTAAAAGGGTCTGTTTGAAACGGTTTAGGTTAGGTTTCTCTAACAGCTCAGTTAGAGAAAATAAAGGACCCTTTGGCACTTGTGTTTAAACTTTCAGTAGCCACTTGCAATCTGTTAGTGTAACTGTTATAATATTTTAGTCATAAGCCAAATTTACCTTTGTGGCAAACAACCTGGCCAGTTTTTGCCTAAAGGCAAGTCTATAAAATTTAAAAAACAAAAACAAAAACAAATAACAAAAACAAAAACAAAACCCACACTAACTTCAACTTTACCAGGTGCTCTTTTCACAGTGAAAAAGTTTTACTCCTAAATTAGTAAAATCTACAGGCTACCAACAGAAATCCAATTATTGAAACTAACCTCATAAGGAAATCGTGAAAAATAAAACTTAAAAGCTATAATGTGCAGTGTGGGGATAGTATGAGTGAGAGAAAGTGCGCAAGAGGGAAGGGAAGAAAAATCATTGCACAGGACTTTGTCATGGCATCAGATCAATGAGTGAACATCTGTGGTGAGGATGAATCATGATGATGGTGAAGATTATGGACAGATAATTTTTAAAATCTCACATTATCCTGAAATTATTAAGTCTTACCATGCACTTAGAGCCGTGGACTTTTTAGATCTGTTCCTTTACGAGACCCAACCAAGGTCAAATCCCTTTCTATGCTGCTGAGCCAGCTGTCATATTTCTAACAGGAAGAGGCTCTTACCACCTTGTTCTCCTTTATGGCTTAAGTACGTCTTGAACTGCTACTTTATTTTTATAATGTGTTTCTAACCTCTCTTTGATCTTCTCAGTTTCTAAATACTATATACATTTTCTTCATACAGTTCATACTAAGACTTTAGACTTGGGAGTTAGTACTTCCCCTTTGGCTCTGATTCTTGGCTTCCCCCTAGAGCTATACATTGACCTCACCCACCTGATAATGGTGTTTCCAGTCCCTCTGGGACCAGTCTAGGGCTGTCCCTATTGTTCTACTAAACATAACTCCATGTACTAGCATTCCTGACTCTGCCAATGGGACCTAGTCAGGGACCAATTTAAGAGTAATCTAAGCAGACTCTTGTTTCACAGATAGGAACCCAGACAGGCCCTCCAAAGTTGAGAGCCCTGTACAGAGCCACATACCCGGTACTGAAACGATCAGACCTATTCTCCTGATCTCTTGAACCCACTCACTTTCTAGTTTTCTTTTTATGTATCACCATGTTTTCTTCCTTGTACTTAAATATTGGTGTGTGTCTGACTGCAGTGAATGACCAGTTCTTTGTAGGAAAATGCAACAACAGTTGATACAGTGTCCCCAGACTTCTACCTTTAAAAACTTTTTCTCCTAGGTGTGTTTATGGTTAGACTTGATACACTGTCCCAGTAGGTTAATCTAGACTTTGATATTACTTTTGTACGAAACTCTCCCCCCCCCCAAACCAAGCCAATCTTATCCTTTTCCTTTTTTGGTTTTCCATATTTAAAAATAGAACAAAAACCCGTCGGAAAAAAAATAAGAAAAAGGAGAAAAGAACCCCATTATATACTGCAACCAGGTAGAATATTTGATTCTGATAGATAGTTAACACACACAGTAACTTCACCATGACGGAAGGTCATGGCCACTAAAATTAAGGGCTGCCTGTAATTGTGCTGACTGCTGTACCCCAGCTCAAAGAGACTCAGAGGAAGAGAAAAGTATGTTGAGTGCAGGACCTACCCAAGGGCACACTGGTAAGACATGATTTTTTGGAGTTCCTGGATTTAACAGATCTATTTGGCTACAAGATGGAGATTTTATATTTAAAGCCTGTAAGTAGAACATGACAGAGACTATATGTGTATGTATATGTATATGTATATGTATATGTATATGTATATGTATATGTATACGTATATGTATATGCCATGCTCCTGGCTGGGGGAGAAGAAAAAGAACCATTCTGAATTATCCCAGAGCACTCTGTTCTTAACAAGGTCTTCACTCAGGGGAAGCTATTTTACCAAAATCTAACCTACCTAAAGGAAGGGAAATACCCAACTCCAGCCCCTTCTTGCCATCCTATCCCATGTAAGGAGAGTGAAAACCTGAATAGCCCTGATGAAGTTCACAGTCTAGGAACACAAGCTCACCAAAAGACTGAAACCTAATTATGGGACTACAGCATTCTTGCCCTCACTTGACAGCTTACCATTGCATTACTGAAGTTCTATTTCCATTATTCATTTTACTCAGAACATCATGTCTGCTGTTCAACAAAAATTTACAAGGCAAAGAAGCCAAAAAAAAAAAAAAAAAAAAGAAATCACACAGTTTGAAGAGACTGAACAAACATCAGAAACAAAATCAGATATGGCAGGAATGTTGAAATGATCAGACCAGGACGTTTTTAAAGCTGTGATTGATATGCTGAGGGCTTCAATGGAGAGGCAGACAACATATGAGCATAGATGGATAATGTAAGCAGAGAGGGAAGAGTTCTAAAATAGTAAATGAAGGGGCGCCTGGGTGGCGCAGTCGGTTAAGCAGCCGACTTCAGCCAGGTCACGATCTCGCGGTCCGTGAGTTCGAGCCCCGCGTCGGGCTCTGGGCTGATGGCTCAGAGCCTGGAGCCTGTTTCTGATTCTGTGTCTCCCTCTCTCTCTGCCCCTCCCCCGTTCATGCTCTGTCTCTCTCTGTCCCAAAAAAATAAATAAACGTTAAAAAATAAATAAATAAATAAATAAAATAAAATAGTAAATGAAGAATGCCTTTGATGGGTTTATTAGTAGGCTGAACATGATTGAAGAAAGATTTTTTTTCAATTTTCTTTAATGTTTTTACTTATTTTTGAGAGAGAGAGAGAGCAAGGGAGGAGCAGAGAGAGAGAGAGAGGGAGACACAGAATCTGAAACAGGCTCCAGGCTCTGAGCTGTCAGCCCAGAGCCTGATGTGGGGCTCAAACTCATGAGCTGTGAGATCATGACCTGAGGCAAAGTCGGATGCTTAGCCGACTGAGCCACCCAGGCACCCCTGAAGAAAGATTCTATGAGCTTGATATTGTAACAAGAGAAACTTCCAGAACTGAAAGGCAAAGAGAAAAAAGACTGAATAAAGTGAAACAGCAAGACAGCCATAAACAGGTGTAATATATCCATAATGGGGATATGAGAAGAAATAGAAAAAGGAACAGAAACAATATTTGAAGCAATAATGACTAAGAATCTCTCCAAATTATCATCACACACCAAACCACAGATTAAAGAAACTCAGAAAACACAAATCAGGATAAATGCTAAAGCAAAACAACACAAAAAAACCTCCCTACATTTGGGTATATCATATTCAATCTTAAGAAAATCAAAGATAAAGTGTTTAAAGAGGCCAGAGGAAAGTATTTCTGAAAGACATACCTAATAAAGGACTATTATCCAAAATATACAAAGAACTCTTAAGACACACACACACACACACACACACACACACACACACACACACACACAAAACAACCTGATTAAAAAAATGGGCAAAAGACCTGAACAGACACCTCACCAAAGAAAATATTCCGATGGCAAGTAAGCAGTGTGAAAAGATGCTCCACTTCATACGTATATCATCAGGGATTTCAAAAACAACAAGATACACCTACACACCTATTAGAATGGCAAAATCTGAAACACTGACACCACTAAGTCCTGGTGAGGACATGGAACAAGAGGAAATCTCATTGATTGCTAGTGAGAATGCAACATGGTAAATCCACTTTACAAGACAGGTTTTTTTTTTTTGTTTGTTTTTGTTTTGAAGTATAATTGGTATATAACATACTGGTTTCAGGTGTACAACATTATGACTCAGTATTTGTACACACTATGATCACCCTAATAAGTCTATTTTCCATCCTTTAACGTATAACATTACAGAATATGCAATAATATGTTATTGACTATACTTACCACACTGTACATTATATTCCTAAGACTTGCATACTTTATGACTGGAAGTTTGTACCTCTTGACACCCATCTCCCATTTTGCCCACTCACCATCACCCCTCCTCTGTGGCAACCACCAGTTTCTTCTTTGCATCTGTGAGTTTTGTATTGTTTTGTTTATTTTTTATTTTAAAGGCAGAGAGAGAGAGAGAGAATCTTCAGCAGGCTCATGACCCATGGGATCCCAGGATCCCATGATCCTGGGATCATGCATGACCTGAAAAGAGATCAAGAGTTGGACACTCAACTGACTGAGCCACCCAGGTGCCCCTGTTTTGTTTTCTAGATTGCACGTAAAGTGAAGTCATATGGAATTCATTTTTCTCTGTCTTATTTAACTTAACATAATATGCCATCAAGTTCCATCCATGTTAATCACAAAAGGCAAGATTTTATTCTTTTTTATGGCTAAGTATTCCATTGTGTGTGAGTATGTGTTTATGTGTATCTTATATATATGTATCTCACATACTCTGTCCATGTATCATTGCACAGTTTGGTTGTTTCCGTATCTTAGCTATTATAAATAATGCTGTAACAAATATATGGGTGTACATATCTTTTCAAATTCATCTTTTTATTTCTTTGGATAAATACCCACAAGTGGAATTTCTGGATCATATGGTAGTTATATTTTTAGTTTTTTGAAGAACTTTGATTCTAATTTTCCATAGTATCTGCATCAATTTACATTCCTACCAACAGTGCACAAGGTTTCTCTTTTCTCTCAATCCTTGCCAACACTTTTTATTTCTTGTTCTGTGATAGTAGCTCTTCTGACAGGTGTGAGATGGTATGTCATTGTGATTTTGATTTGCATTTCCATGATGATTAATGATGTTGAGCATTTTTTCATGTGCCTATTGGTTATCTATGTGTCTTCTTTGGAAAAACATCTATTTAGATCCTTTGCCCATTTGCAATTAGATTGTTGTTGTTATTGTTGTGTTGTTGTTCTTGTTGTTACTGAGATGTATGGGTTATTCATAGATTTTGGATATTAACTTCTTATTGGATATATGACTTGCAAATATCTTTTCCCATTCAGTAGGTTACCTTTTTATTTTGTTGATGGTTTCCTTTGCTGTACAGAAGTTTTTTAGTTTGATGTAGTCCCATGTGTTTGTTTTTGCTTTTATTGCCATTGCCTTTGGAGTCAGAACCAAAAATGTGTCACCAAGAATGATGTCAAGGAATTTAACACCTATGTTTTCTTTTAGGAGTTTAGTGGTTTCTGGTCTTATATTAAAGTCTTTAATAGATTTTGAGCTAATTTTTATGTGTGGTGTAAAATAGGAGTCCAGTTTCAATTTTTTTGCATGTGACTGTCCAGTTTCCTGAATACCATTTATTAAGAGACTATTCTTTTCTCATTGTATAGTCTTGCCTCCTTTGTTATAAATTAATACAACATATATGCGTGGATTTATTTATGCGTTCTCTATTCTGTTCTACTGATATGTTTGTCTATTTTTTATGCCAACACCATACTGTTTTCATTACTATAGTTTTGAAATATTGCTATATTCAGTATTTCATGATGCCTCCAGCTTTGTTCTTCCCCCCACCTCCCCTTGAAGATTGCTTTGGCTATTTGGGATCTTTTGTGGTTCTATACAAATTTTAGGATTATTTGTTATATTTCTATGAAAAATGCCATTGGGATTTTGATAGGGATTGAACTGAATCCATAGATTGCTTTGCGTGGTATGGACATTTTAACAATATTAATTCTTCCAGTTCATGAGCACAGAATATTTTTCCGTTTGTTTGTCTCTTCTTCAATTTCTTTTATCAATGCCTTGTAGTTTTCTGTGTACAGGTCTTTGTAAAATTTTTCCTAGGTATTTTATTCTTTTTGATAAAATTGTAAATGTGATTTTTTCCTAATTTATCATTTGGTATTTTATTGTTAGTGTATAAAAATGTGGCAGTTTTTTTTATATTGATTTTGTATTCTGAAACTTTACTGAATTTGTTTATTAATTCTAATGGTTTTTTGTTTGTCTGTTTGGGGTTTTTTTTTTGGTGGAGTATTTAGGGTTTCTCTATATAAAATCATGTCATCCCCAAATAGTGATAGTTTCACTTTTTCTTTTTTTAGTTTTTTTTTTTTTAACATTTATTTATTTTTGAGACAGAGAGAGAGCATGAACGGGGAAGGGTCAGAGAGAGAGGGAGACACAGAATCTGAAACAGGCTCCAGGCTCTGAGCTGTCAGCACAGAGCCCTATGCGGGGCTTGAACTCACGGACCGCGAGATCATGACCTGAGCTGAAGTCAGATGCTTAACCGACTGAGCCACCCAGGCACCCCTCACTTTTTCTTTTTTAACTTGGATGCATTTTATTTCTTTTTCTTGCCTAATTGCCCTGGCTAAAACTTCTAGAACTATGTTGAATTGAAGTGGTGAGAGGGAGCATCCTTGTTTTGTTCCTGATCTTAGAGGAAAAACTTTCAGCTTTTCTCCATGGAGGATAGCATTAGCTGTTGGCTTGTCATTTATGGCCTTTATGTTGAGTTATGTTTCCTCTTTACTTGCTTTGCTGAGATTTTATCATAAACGGATGTTGAATTTTGTCAAATGCTTTTTCTGTACTTGTTGAGAGATCATATCATTTTTATCCTTCATCTTGTTAATGTGGTTTAGCATGTTGATTAATTTATGGATGTTGAACTACAAATGAAATTTGTTTCTTGGAATAAATCCCACTTTGTCATGGTATGTGATCTTTTTAATATATTATTGAATTTAGTTTGCTAATATTTTGTTAAAGATTATTGCATCTATGTTCATCAGGGATATTGGTCTATAATTTTTTTTATTGTGATGTTGTCTGATTTTGGACTTATAGTAATGTTGGCCTTGTATATTAAGTTTTGAAATACTCTCTCCTCTTCAGTTTTATTGAAAGAGTTTTTAAAAGGATGGGTATTAAATCTTTGAATGTTAGAATTCACCAGTGAAGCCATCTGTCCTGGACTTTTTCTTTGTTGGGAGGTTTTTGATAACTGTCTCAAACTCCTTGCTAGTAATTGGTCTATTCAGATTTTCTATTTCTTGATGACTCAGTCTTGGGAGATTGTATGTTTTTTTTTTTTTTTTTTTTAATTTTTTTTCAACGTATTTTATTTATTTTTGGGACAGAGATAGACAGAGCATGAACAGGGGAGGGGCAGAGAGAGAGGGAGACACAGAATCGGAAGCAGGCTGCAGGCTCCGAGCCATCAGCCCAGAGCCTGACGCGGGGCTCGAACTCACGGACTGCAAGATCGTGACCTGGCTGAAGTCGGACGCTTAACCGACTGCGCCACCCAGGCACCCCGATTGTATGTTTTTACAAATTTATCCATTTTTCTAGGTTTTCCAATTTGTTGCTGTGTAATTATTTATAGTAGTTTCTTATGATCCTTTGCATATTTTGGTATCAGTTGTAAATCCCCCCTTTCATTTCTAGTATCTCTTACTTGACCCCTCTTTTTAAAAAAATCAAGCTAAAGGTTTATCAATTTTGTTTATCTTTTCAGAGAAGTAGGTCTTGCCCTTGGTTTCATTGGCCTTTTCTATTGTCTTTTAATTTCTGTTTCATTTATTTTTTCTCTAATATTTATTATTTTATTTTTATATAATAACTTTGGGCTTTATTTGTTCTTTTTCTAGTTCCTTTAGGTGTAAAGTTATACTGTTTATTTGAGAATTTGTTTGTTTTTTAGAGAGAAGGCACAAGTGAGTGAGGGCAGAGAGAGGGAGAGAGAGAGAATCCCATAAGGGGCAGAGAGAGAGAAAGGGAGAGGGAGAGAGAGAGGGAGAGGGAGAATGAGGGAGGGAGAGAGAGAGAGAAAGAGAAACAGGGCTCACCTGAAGGAGGGCTTGTGCTCACCTGATGTGGGGCTTGTGTTCGCTCAAATCAGGGCACAAGCTCACCCAATGTGGACTTGAACTCATGAACCATGAGATCATGACCTGAGTTGAAG
This sequence comes from Puma concolor, assembly GCF_028749965.1. Taxonomy (NCBI): domain Eukaryota; kingdom Metazoa; phylum Chordata; class Mammalia; order Carnivora; family Felidae; genus Puma; species Puma concolor. The sequence goes on along the minus strand of NC_141674.1, from coordinate 102,028,587 downwards.
TCAGATGCTTAAACGACTGAGTCACCCAGGTGACCCTTGTTTGTTTCTTGAGGCAGGCCTGTGTGCTATGAACTTCCCTCTTAGAACTGCTCCTACTGTATCCCATAGATTTTATTTTCATTATCATTTGTCTTTAAAGCTATTTTCTTAAAAGTTCTTTAAAAAAAAAAAACCTTATATTTCTGCTCTGTTTGGGTTGTTCAAGTGTCTTGTCTTCTGGGTCACTGATCCTTTCTTCTCCTTTTTGTAGTGTGTTGAACCCCTCTATTGTATTTTCAGTTTGTTACTGTGTTCTTTAGCTCTGTAACTTCTATTTGGTATGTTCTTATATTTTTCTATCTCTTTGTTCCAGTTCTTTCTGTGTTCATTTTTTCTTCTGGAATTGATGAGCATTACGACTGTTACTTTGAAGTCTTTATCAGGTAAATTATTTATTTCTATTTCATTGTTTTTTTTTTCCTTGTGGTTTTATCTTGTTCTTTCATTTGGAACACGTTTATTTCCTCATTTTGCTTGACTGTCTCTGTTTTCTTCTGTTTTTGGCAAAACATCTATTTCTCTGGTCTTGAAGGAGGGTCACAGAAAGAATGAGAGTGTGTTTCAATCTGCTGTCTTGTGTAGTACCCTGGGGGTCGTAGCCTGCTAAGAACTGTTCCTCTGGTTGTTTTAGTCCATGGGGCCCTGTAAGGAAAACCTCCCTGGGTACCAGGGAGAAGTGCTGGCCCAGGTCAAACCCTCCTATGGGCTTTGATGGGGCAGGGCTGTAGGAGAGTGACAGCCCAGGGCATGATGCCTGTTGAGTTTGGTGAACTGGTTTGTAAAGGAGTGCTGGGCCAGGGCACACTCACTCATTGGGTTTGGTCAGCTGGGGCCATGGGACAGTGCAGGGGTAAAGCAAGCATCAGTAGCAAGGTAGGGGGAGAGTACAAAGATGGCTCCCACCAGGGCCAGCATTAGCAAGGAAGGAGAGTGTATAAATAGTGCCCACCAGTACTTCTGTCCCCAGAGGGAGTACCAGAAGACTTCTTCCCCTGTAGCAGATGCTTTAAGATAAGCTGATGAATCTCTTCCACATATGGTCTAGACACTTTTCAACCTCTGCTTTTGCATTGGGCCCTACAGCAAATAAGTGTCTATATGAGCCCTTTAGAACAAAGTCTCAGTTTTCTACAGCCTCTTGCATCTCCTGGAGAGAAGCCCATTGTTTTTCAAACCCTGAAAATTTAGGGTTTCATATCTTCAGTGCAGGTTCCAAGGATGGGAAGTTATGTGGGGCTCAAACCCCTTGTTCTTCAGGGATACACTTCGTATTTGTGACACCCTTCCTGCCTGTGGGTTACTGCATTGCAAATGGGGTTTTGGTGAGATTGTATATCTGTCTCTTTTACCTGGTTTGCTGTGGCTTTTTTATTTTGTTGTGTAGCAGCTGTTCAGCTAGTTCTCAGGTCCTTTTCATAATTGTTCTAAATATAGCTATAGATTCAGTGTGTCTGTGGGAAGAGGTGAGTGCAGGGTCTTCCTATACTGCCATCTTGAACTACACCCCTCCCGCGCACACACACACACACACACACACACACACACACACATTTGGCAGATTTTTACAAAGCTAAACATACTCTTACCATATGATCCGGCAGTCATGCTTCTTGGTATTTATCCAAATTGAATTGAAAACTCATGTCCATACAAAACCCTGCACACAGATGTTTTATATGTTATATAAATCTTAGCCCTCATAATGGTCTATACAGTGGTGCAGAGTTTTGAACCCATATTTCCCATAAAGCTTCAGAACATCTATCAGTGGACATGTGATAATGCGCCAAGAACAAACAACAGTGTAGAAAGCTTTCACAGTGCAATATAAAGCTCAGTTACAAATATGCAATTCTCGTATTTGGAAACTGACACTTCTCTTAATGAAGAAAAGACATTTAGTGAGAAAAAAAAGTGTGATGCCAAAGAAGGAGACAAATCAACAAGCAAAAACATATGTGTAAATAGTATAAATGAAAAACTTTGAAAACAAATGCTTTCAAACAAATCCACAAAATAAAATCAGTTACGTGAATCTACAATGTACGTTTTGAATATATTCAGGTATTTTATATTCCACAATAAAATCTTTTAATTTTATTAATTTTTCATGTTTCATTATGTCCTTAATGAAAGTCCCTCTCTTCTTTCCTGTGATTTATTTTTTATGGCAAAATATCCTAATAGGCTATTGGTTATGTGGCAAAAATGTTTGTGATGAAGATGCTTGTGGCAAAGGATGCTTCTGGTGAAAATACCAGACACATTTTGCAGCAGTTATTACAAACTAATGGTAGTTCCTAAAATACCTCATACTACATTCCATATTTCTGCCCCTTTCTACATGCCATTCTCTGTCTGTAGTTCCCACCTCTCTTTTTAAAACTTTATTAACATGAACTCATGAGGTCCGGGTCTTTTCCAGAAGATTTTACTGACTTTCCAAAATAATTTAGACCAGCCTTCACTGTGATTTCTTAAGATACTCTATCATAGTTTTTGCTAAATAGTTCTGTAATGAGCCTTTATTTTTCTCTTTTCCTCATTATTGTAATATTCCTTGGAACATGTGTCTATATCCTGGGAAAGCACAATTCCGGTCTTGTAGTCCTATGGGTGAAATAGATAAGTAAATCTTTCTCTTTTCACATGAATCAATGTGGTTTTTATCAGGCTTTTTGATAAATTAACAACCTATGTTTACACTATGATTATAGGGGCACCTGGGTGTCTCAGTTGGTTGAATGTCTTACTCTTGATTTTGGCTCGGGTCATGGTCAGAGGGTCATGGGATCAAGCCTAGCATCGGGCTCCGTGTTGAGCATGGAGCCTCCTTAAGATTCTCTCTGTGTCTCTCACTCTGTCTCTCTCACTCCCTCTGCCCCTCTCCCCAGCTTGCATGCACATTCTCTTTCTTTCTGTCTCTGTCTCCCCCCAAAAAGATAAAGTTACTTGCAGTAACTTAAAAAAAAAGAACATGATTACATATATTTTACAGGGAAATCATCTATTATGATCAGTTTCCCTTATTGTACAATTTTTATTTTTCTGAATGTAATTCTTTCTGCTTAGCTTTTTATTTCTTTTCATTCCAATTTAGATTACATATTTGTTAAAATTATATATCTACGTAGTTTCAACAAAGGGAGGGAAAGAGAAGCTCCCATTTTCTCATTTTAATCATCTAGAGGCAACCATCTTAACTAATTAAGCTAATTCTTTGGGCACTCACTTCCATATAGCTAAATATTGCCTATATAGTTACTTGATTTTGTAGGTTAGACACTATCTCTTGCTTTCTCCTATGACATTTAGGATTTATCTCTTCTTTCCTATTAACTTTGCTCCCATCCTAATTGCACACATGCTTATTTTCCATGCCTTTATTTTTTATTTTATTTTATTCTAAGGCTTATTTTCGATGCCTTTTATTTTATTTTGTTTTATTTTACTTTATTTTATTCTATTTTATTTTATTCTGTTTCCCAAATTATATCTTATTTTAACTAAGTGAACATTAATTATTCACATTATTATTACTGTGTAAATTTATTTACAGTTAAACCATAGAATATACTGCAATTACTTTTACTTTTTTTGCACAATATTTTGTTTTTCTTGGAATCAGTAATTATCTTCATTCTTTCCCCTCCCAGCCCCTTTGGATTGTGTTCTGTACACTATCTCCCAATTCTTCTTAGAAACCACAAAAGAGCTGTAGCAGTCCTGTCAGAATGGTCAAATGCATTGCTTCATTCTTGTTTTTTTGACAACTCCGTCTTGGGGTCATCTGCCTTGTGCTGGTGGATCGCTAGGGTGTGACAGGATTTTGCCTACAGACTTGCTAGAAAATCATCTTCACTTCTCTCACGTGTTGGATCTTGTTTCCTGGGTTCCTTGTTTTCTTTCTTGGTTTTCCCCTTTATTTTATTGAAGGACATCATCTAATTTCTTACAGAAAAAGAAAGCCATGGTCGGTAAAATTCTTGACAACTTGTGACACTGAAAATGTATTTTACCTTAACATTAGATTTCAAGTTTGTCTTGGTTTAGAATCTTCGGGTGGGAATTATTTCTATGCAGAATGCTATAGCTATTTGTCTCTTTTTCTGTTTTCCAGCATGGCTTTAGAAAATTCTGACACTGTCCTGTTGATTTTTTCCTCAGGACTCATTTATGTCTCCTGTGAAGAGCTTAGAATCACTTCTTTATCCTGGTGTTTTAAAATGTCACAGTGTTATTATACCTTGATTAAGATCTTTTTCATTAATTTTGCATGACATTCATTGGCTGTTTTATCTTGGAAGCTGCAATCCACTACTGAGAAAATTATTGTATCTTTGATAATTCTCCACAACCCAATCTCCTAGTATTTTTATTACTATTTTCTGGAGCTTCCAGTAGTAAAATGTTAGTCTTCTTGGATTAATATTCTTTCTTTTTTAATTATATCAATAATTTTGTTCCTCTTGTGTTCTTATCTAATTTTTACATAACTTTTACAAAGTATTCCTCATGTCAGGGATAAAAAGCTTGTTATACTTTTAAATATAACACTATCATACATATATATATATTATATCATATATGCATGTGTGTGTGTATATATATATGTTTATATGTATGTGTCATATATATGTGTGTTTGTGTGTGTAGGTTTGTACATTTTCTTCCTCCCTAACCATTCTTTTTAATATTGTTTCTATTTTTGTTTTTAAAATATAATTCATGTACAATAAAATACAAAAACTGTAAGTGTGCAGTTCTACAAGTTTTGACAAAGGTACACACTCAGTGTATACAGAAATACAAATCGCCACTTCAATCAAGATGTAGAACACTTTTATTATCATAGAAGTTTTTATCATGCCCTTTTGCAATTAGTACTCTTTTATTCCCAGCCCAAGACATAGCTACTGATCTAATCTGTGTCATCATAGCTTAGTTTTTCCTATTTTAGAACTTCATGTAAATTCAGTTGTACACTGTGAATTCTTTGGTGTTTGTTTGTTTTTGTATTCAGCCTAATATTTTGTGGATTGATTAAAGTCGTAGCATGTATCAGTAGCTTATTTTTCATTGTTTCATCATACTCACTAGTTGATATCCACTCACTAGTTGATGGCTATTTGGGTTGTTTTTAGTTTTAGGCAATTATGATATTGGCCCTCAGCAGCTTACCTTCAGTTTCCAGCATAGTTTTCCAAAGAGGGGGAGTTCCTTCTTTAAAAAGAATTCTAATGCCAGATGAAGAAGCTTTTATTATATAAATAATGAATATCTTATACACATCATTTTATGGACATCGTTTTTTATTTCTCTCGGACAAAGCTATCTTGTGGGAGTTGTCAGATTGTAGACTTTGTGTGTATATTTACCTTTGTAAGAAATTACTTGCTTTCCAAATTGATTGTAGTATTTTACATTCTCACCAAAACTGTATGAAACTGCTGCTCCAAATTCTCACCAATACTTGGTATTATCTGTCTTTTAAATTTTATTCACTGTGGTTTCAGTTGGTATTTCCCTGATGGTCAATAATGATGAAATCTTTATGTGTGTTTACTGATCATTTGCATGTCTTTTTTGGTTAAGTATTGGTTCATGATTTTTACCCATTTTTATTGCATTGTTTATCTTCTTGGTAATGTTTTGCAGGCGTTCTCCATATATTCTAGATGAAACTCTGTTGTCAGCTGCATGCATCATTGATATTGTCTTCCACCATGTGACTTGTCTTTTCATATTCTCCATACTGGTTTTCAAGTGAAGACATTTTTATGTTGATGAACTCTAATTTATAATTGTTTCTTTTGTGGTAGTACTTGGTATGCTCTATTTAAGAAATCTTTGCCTGTCCAATAATGATAAATACATTTTTACATTTTTCTTTTAAAACTTTTATGGTTTTAGCATTCACATTTGTATCTGAAACCCGTCTCCAGTTAATTGTTTTGTATGGTGTGCAAATAGGGATTAGAGTTTCTTTTCTTTTATACGGATATCCATTTATTCCAGCACCAGTTTTTGAAGACTATCACCATCGTTTCCCCCCACCGAATTAGCTTGGTTCTTTGTTAAAAATCAGTTGTCTGTCTGTATAGGGGTGTGTGTGTGTGTGTGTGTGTGTGTGTGTGTGTGTGTGTGTGTGTATCTGCGTGTATCTGAACTTTCTGTTGTGCTCTATCAACCTGTATGTCTGTCCTTATTCTAGTGCCCCACTGTGTTGATTACTGTAGCTATATCGGAAGTTCTCCAAATCAGCTGGTGTATGATCCTAAGCTTTGTTGTTCTGTTTTTCAGATTTGTGTTAGCTTTTTGTATTTTCATCTATGTTTAGAATCAGCTTTAATTTGAAGAGAATTGACATTTTAATAATTATGAGCCTTTTACTTCATGAAATAGTAAATATATTCGATCATCTCACTTTCTTTCAGCAAAGTTTTGAGGATTTCTGTAAAAAAAAATTTCTCTATCTTTTGTTACATTATTGCTATTTCATGCTTTTGGATGCTATTATAAATGGAAATATTAGTTTCTCTTACTAGTTGTTTGTTGCCAGTTATATAGAATCACAGCGTGAGTCCTGCAAGCTTGCTAAATTTGCTTAGTAATTGTCACAGTTGTGTTGTAGAATCCTTGGGATTTTTGTATGAACAATTATAATTTCTGTGAAAAAATAAGTTTCAATTGTCTCTTTCTAAAGTCTGTCTTTTATTTTTCTTTCTTGTGTTCTTGCACTAACTAGGACATCCTGCACAATGTTCAATGAAGGTAATAAACGTGGATCTTTTTGCCTTATTCCTTATCTTCAAGGGAAAGGGTACCTTTCCCCATCAATTATGATATTAATCATGGTTTCCAAAATACCCTTGTATTCTTAGTTTTCTGACAGTTTTTATTCTGATTGACATTGAATTTTTTCAAATGCCTTTTTAAGTCTATTGAGATTCTCATTTTTTTTATTTTTAGTCTGCTAATATGATGAATACATAGATCTGTTTCTGACTGATAAACCAACCTTAAGTTCTGGGATAAACCCCACTTGGCATGGTGTATTCTTTTAGACGATTGCTGGGTTTGATTTTGTCATTTCTTTTAGTAATTTGTACATCTATGTTCATGAGTGCTTTTAGTCTATAATTTTAATTTTTGTGATGACTGTCATATTTTAATATCAGGGTTATATTGGCCTCATAAAATCAGTTGGAAAGTACTGTGTACTCCTTTTCATACAGTGAGAGTGTTCAGTAAGTATGGAATGAATGTTATGGTCAGGATTGAAGCACGCTTTTTTTTTTCTGCCTTACTTCCTGTTTTGTCCATGTCAATATATGCATTTTCATTAGTTTCTCCAACAACCAGCCAACTGAACAGCCAAGAGTTTTGAATCACACAAAGTATGTATGAGTGTAGAAAGTGTTACCTAAGAGCTTGGATAGGGGGAGATGTCACAGGAAAGTTAGTAGTACACACAATAAAGAAAACCCACTGTGTAAAATATTGCATTCTCAAGTATACTTTTTGTTTAATCCCCAATGAGGGTGTTTACTTGGTTCTTCCAACATGGCATCTATTTTCTTCTTCCTCTTTTGCTCTTAGCTTTCACTTCCTTATTTTAAGAAATAAATTTATTTTTATTCAAGGCATTGTATCGTATTGCCTTCTGTGCCATTTTGACCTTGAAGATGCATTGACCCTCAACAGCTTACCTTCAGTTTCAAGCATAATTTTCCAAATAGGGGGAGTTCCTTCTTTAAAAAGAATTCTAATACCAGGTGAAGAAACTTTTTTTAATTATATATATAATCACCTGAAAAATATACCTACATGGCACATTAGTGTGTGAGGAAATGCCCATTGAAATCTCTCCTTCATATCTTGTAGTCCTTAGCAACATACCCTTAATATGCCTGGAGAGGAAAATACCTACATTTCTTGATGCTACCTGGTCACATGTTAGGGAAACCCCGGCTTCTTGGCTGAGCATAGACAGGGATACTTCCTACCATCTCCATAGTGGCCCTGAAGATTCCTTGATAATTGCCAGAATAGAGTGGCTCAAGTAAGGGCTAGCACCTGGAGCCTTATGTGTTTTCTTAATGGAGTAGACCTCTTAACTGGGGTTCTATGCTACTCCTGAGTTCTGTGCTACTTCTATTAATAACCTGTTACAACGTTTGGCAAGTTTCTCTATCCTCCGGACCAGGTTTTCTCAGACATGAAGTGAAGTAGATGGCTTAGATATTTAAGAGTTTAAACTTAACATTCAAAAGAATTTTCAGTTCTGAAATCTTATGTGTCTATAATTAGCAAGATATGTACCTCAGTCTTGCCCCAACTGTTACCCCTAAACAAGGTTCCCCTCTCAAATCCAGGAGAGGGGAGTTTTCCCCTTCTTTGACTATGAAGTATTTCAGAGTCCCTCTTTTTTTTTTTAACATTTTATTTTTTAAATTTATTTTTTAAATGTTTATTTTTGAGAGAGAGACAGACATAGAGACAGAGCATGAGCCGGGGAGGGTTAGAGAGAGAGAGGGAAACAAGCAGGTTGCAGGCTCTGAGCTGTCAGCACAGAGCCCAATGTGGGGCTCGAACCCACAAATCATGAGATCTTGACCTGAGCTGAAGTCGGATGCTTAACCGACTGAGCCACCAAGGCACCCCTTCACAGAGTAACTCTTAATTATTTCTTTCTTGTTCTTTTCTTACTCTCCCCTGTACTTTTTTTTTTTTTTTTTAGCTGAAGAACCAAAGCTGATTTAGGTCATCCTTAGCCTAAATAGGGAGGGGTTCTCCTTGTAAGCCATCATTTCTCATTATATAAGCCACTGCTTGAGTAACTTAGGCTCTCTAGAACTTACTTTCAGTTCAGGGGGAAATAGCTAGAAAATTATAAGAAATCCAGCTGTAAGGGTTATTAAAAGCACCCTTGCACTGTGGTACAGCAGAGTCTATTTATAATGAGTACTGAATTAGGACTCACATTCCCAGCCCACTGCTCCTCACACGTGGCCTACTTCTTTCTGTTTTGTTTGTGAGGTAGGGAAGAGCGTGGAGTGGCTGTTTCCTGAGAACGGCAGGTCGTGCGAGTGAGAATTGCTTCAAAGTCAAGCAGGCCTGGGCTTCAGTGCTGGCTGTACTTGCAGACTGGTCATGGGCACTGTATTTACCTTCTCTAGGTTTCAGCTTTCTCCTCTGTGGAGTGGGATTAATAACTTCCACCTCAGACAGCAGCAACAAGGAAAACTTATCCAGAGGTGTCTGTTACGATATGTGAAATGAGCAGTAGGACAATAAAAGAGGCAGTACCTTTTTTCCCCTTTTCTTTTTCTTGATTCTTCCTGCTTTGGTCTTTAATAATGTGGCTGCAAAAGGGGCGCCTGGGTGGCGCCGTCGGTTAAGCGTCCGACTTCAGCTCAGGTCACGATCTCGCGGTCCGGGAGTTCGAGCCCCGCGTCGGGCTCTGGGCTGATGGCTCGGAGCCTGGAGCCTGTTTCCGGTTCTGTGTCTCCCTCTCTCTCTGCCCCTCCCCCGTTCATGCCCCGTCTCTCTCTGTCGCAAAAATAAATAAACCTTGGAAAAAAAAAATTAAAGAAAAAAAATAATGTGGCTGCAATGTAGAACTCCCTTCTTTTATCATTTATTGAACATCTAATGTCTAATAGATATTGCCTTAGGTTCTTAGGTTAAAGAAATAAGTAAGGCAGGAACACTGACTTCAAACAGTCCAGTAGGGGACTCACGTCCATAAACGAATCGCCGTACCCCCATGTGGTAAGTACCGTGTGCCAAGATGCAGAGGCCGGATGAAGGAAAGAGGATTAGCTCTCAACTCCCTTTGTCCTTTTGCGTTTCCTCTCTTCCTACCTAATCCCTTTCCTTCCTCCAGCCCTTCCTTTCCCTACAGCCCAAAGTGACAGATGGGGAGGGCTGTGGGGAGTAGAAAAGTCTGTCAGTTCCTTTTTCTCCCCACCTCAAGCCCGGCGTATGGGAACATTACACAGGGAGCCATAAAAACGTTCTTTCTCGTAGCACGTTTCAGGGTTTTTTCCAGTGACATCATGGGCCATCTGGATTTGAAGACAGCAGCTTCATCCAGAACACACACAAACACTCTCCCCTGCCAGGCCCTGCAGGCCTGCCCTCTAGGATCAAGAACACTATAAACGTCCTGTAAAGCTGTCTTTTTAATAGCCTCCTCAGAAGCAGGCTAAGGAAGATGGCCTTTGCCTCCTGCACTCCCTTGTATGGCTGATAAAGTGGATTCTCAGCCCAGAGGCCTCAGAGGAGAAGGTGAGAAGTAAGGTTCAGAGGTTTCTGCAAAAATCTCACACTGCCTCCTGCTGGGAAGAAGAAAGTCATTTTCCAACAGGAAGCTTGAATTTAACCTCTACAGCATAAAGGATTCAGGTTAGAGTTAATTAAGTACACATATCTAATATTGGATTGTTTTCGCAATTGTCTTTGGAATTACTTGAGAGGATTTTAAAAGAGACAGAAAACAACTGCATCCAACAGCCAAAGAGCTGGGGGCTGATCCTCACATTTGCCTAATTGGGAAGGAGAATTCAGAAGTGGGAAAGACAGGCTGATTTCTTTCCCACCCCTGAACAATCTCAAGTCCTGTGCATGATGGAAAAAATCATGCCCATGGAGCTGATTCTCTTCTGTGAAGTTGAAAATACAATCCTTCTTCTCAGATGCAGCATGCCCCTATTCCATTGAACTGTTTAGTTCTATCTCCAAAGTAACTTGACTCATCCACCTCTCTCCATCTCCAGGACCACTCTCCTGGTCCAGCTGTAACAGGAGAAACTTAGCATGTCTGACTCCATATTGCTTCTCTTTCCCTTGTTGCTGTGACCTATAGCTTAGAAATTTCTGCTTAGCTTTACATGTAGGCATGTTACAGCTAAGATTTGCAAAAACTGCTTTTTACCTGAAATTTACCTCACCTGAGGAGATAAGGAAGTATGTACAGAAATGACTGCTATGTTGACCAGATTTCTATACACGACGATCAACTGAAAGACAAAGAAGAAGTTACATGACCTTCCTTGATGTCTACAGATGTCGGTCACCTTTTGACTCCAACCCTCTCCTGCTTCCCGCTCTTCCTACCTAAAAGAAACTCAAATCTAATGCTTGGGGAGACGGTTCCTTGGGACGACAGTGTGCCATCTGCTTGGTTTGCTGGCTTTCCAAGTAAAGTTGCTTTTCTTACCCCAACATCTTGAGTTTCAATTTATTGACCTGTCCACAGTGGACAAACAGAATGAGCTGAGACTTAGTGACATGGCCCCTTTCGTCTTCCCCTTGGACGATGGACACATCTTTCTAATTGGCCTCCAGGTTTCCAGTCTTGATCTCTTCATTCAATTTATCTTCCACACAGAAGCCAGCCAGATTTTTTAAAACATCTAAATTGGACTATATTAATTTCATGCTTAAAATCTTATAATGGCTTCCACTGCACTTAACATACAATTCAAAGGTATAAATAGTCTGCAAAGACGTGTATGACCCTGGACCCTTGTATAGCTCCGGTCTCCTCCCACCCTCACCTAAAGTACCAATAACACCCTCCCTGCCCCTATTTCTGTTCTTGTAACCTCATGTTTCTGCCAGCCTTCAGGCCTTAGGCTATCACTTCTACCTGAAGGGCATTTCTTTTTATTCTTGCCTTCACTTCTCAGCCTAAGTAGCACTTCCTCTGTGGCCTTTGCTTAGCCCTTCCCCCTATTTTTCTCTCTCACAGTAACTATTACTTTATGTTGTAGCACATACCATTTGTAATTGTATATTTAGGAGTTTGTTTGCTGAGTGTCTGGATTTCTCACTAGACTTCATGCAGGTAAAACCCATGTCTGTTTTATTGGCCACTGTATCCACTGTATCTGTCCACAGTATTAGAAGTAAGTGTGGAATGGATGTGTGAATCAGGTAGAAGCAGAGTCAAGGAAGACATCAGGCCTGGAGCTCACTTTGCCTGTGTCCAAGTGATGAGGTTTTTTGGGGGTAGTAGTGGGGTTCATGGGGTCTGGACCCAATGGCCAAGAAAGAATTCTTGAAGACGTCTTTGGTGCAAAAAGGTGATTTTTATTAAAGCACGGGGACAGGACTGGTAGGCAGGAAGAGCTGCGGGGGGTGGGGGGGACCATGAGGAGAGACTGATGTCTCTGGTGAGAGACTGGTGAAGGCTGGTGTCAACCCTATGGGGTTGAGGGAGGTAAAGTCCAGGGGAAGTTTCCAGTGAGATTTTCATATGCTAAGGACTCACAGGATAGTGGAGGGGTAGCTATTGTCAAGCTAGGGTTGTTTTCCCTCTAGCAAAGCATTAGCATCAAGACAGCAGGGAGTTCCTGGAGAAACTTACTCTGCCCGCCACAAGTATTTGTCAATGGGCTGCTGATTATAAGGAAATTTAATTCTATCTGCCATTTCCTTCTGCCTTTGTTTCCCACATCATTCTCCCCTTTCCTTTGTTCTTGGGAAGCCAGAAGTGCCAGAGGAATATCCCACATATCCCACCTGGCCTGTCAGCTTGCCTTATGCTCCCTCATCACAAGGACACTGAAATATGTTTTGGCCGGGTCTCACCCATACCACATATCCTTCTCTACACCGGAACAGCATGGTGCCATGAGAAGTACGCATATCGTTACGGTTTTACTTTGCTTTTCCCCGATGATGGGTGAGATTGAGAACTTTTTCATATATTTATTGTCATTTGCATCATTTCATTTTTAAACTGTCCAAGTGTTTTGTCCATTTTTTTCAGTTGTCTGAAAAGAAATCGCAGTATTTCTCCCATTCTGTGGGCTGGGCTGCCTTTCACTCTATTAATAATGTCTTGATTAACAGAAGTTCTTTTTTTTTTTTTTTTAATTTTTTTAATGTTTATTCATTTTTGAGAGACAACAGAGAGTGAGCTGAGTAGGGACAGAGAGAAAGGGAGACACAGAATCATAAGCAGGCTCCAGGCTCTGAGCTGTCAGCACAGAACCTGGCGTGGGGCTCAAACTCACTGACCGCGAGATCCTGACCTGAGCCGAAGTCAGACGCCCAACCAACTGAGCCACCCAGGTGCCCTAGTAGTAGTTCTTTATTTAGCCTACTTTATTTATTTTTTTTCTTTTATGGCTAGTGCATTTCAAAACATGTTAAGGAATTTTTGCCTACCCCACATCATGAAGGTGTTTTATGTTTTATTCTAAAAGCTTTACAGTTTCTCGTTTCACATTCAGATCTGCAGTTCATTTGAAATTGATATGGGAGCGTAATGGTAGATAAAGGCTTAATATTCATTTTCCACCCATAGGCACACCCAATTGACTAGCACCATTTACCAAAATACAGGCTTTCCCACTGGCATTTCAGTGTTCCTTTTGTTAAGGTCCGTGTTTGTTTCCAGGCTTTCTATCTGTTGTTACTTATTTAGCTTTGTTTATTTATTGTGTTTTATGCTACCTCCTTTCTTCTTTCTTTCCTTGTACAGTGTTTGCTCCCAGCCTGAAATAGGGCTAGTTTTATTCATTACTGTGTTTTCACAACCTTGAACATTGACCTATAATAGATGCTGAAAGAGTTTTTGTTTCTGACTGTGTTGTGCAAACCAAGGCCTACTTTCCGATAGCACACACAGGGCCTGCTGGAGTGGAATTTATCATGGAAATCGCATAGAGACTGGAGCAGGGACAGCACACAGGGATAGAGCAGGACCAGAGCCAAATGCTGGGTAGGACCTGTATGGATTTCCTGTGGCTGCCGTAACAAATTACCTTCAAACTTGATGACTTGAAATAACCATTCTGTAGGCCGGAAGTGTGAAATCAGTATCATCGGTGACACTTAAGTTGCGGGCAGGGCAGGGCTGTCTCCAGAGGTTTTGGGGAGAGTCCACTCTCTGACTCTTCCGACCTCTGGTGACCACTAGCATTCTTTGACTTGTGGCCCCATCACTCTGTTCTCTGCCTCCATGCTCACATTGTTTTCTTCTCCTTTGTGTGTGAGTCTCCTCTGTTATGTCTCAAATTCCCCTTTCTTTTAAAGACACTTGTAATTTCATTTAGGTCTCCCCACCGCCCCAGATAACTCAGATAGTATTTCCATCCCCATATCCTTAATTAAATCCCCCTTTCTTCGTAAAGTAACATTCATAGATTTCAGGGATTTGGAACTGATGTCTTGGGTGCGGGGAGCATTTTTCTGTCCGTCACAGAATCCTTGACTCAAAGTTTGTGGGCTTTTAAGGTGTATGTGATTAGGGAAGCACAGTTTATTTCCTAGTGTAATCAGAGTTGGGATGCAACAGCAGTATTATGGTTAGCACTTGGCCACAGCCTTATTCTATCAGTTCAGCATTTTTCGTCTGGGTTCACCTAGTGCAATGATTATTAACCAAGGGGGATTTTGATCTCTAGGGGACAAATGGCAAAAGCTGAAGACGTTTTTGATTGTTCCCACGTGGGGAAAGCATGCAGTTAGCATCTGGGGAGTAGAGGCCAGAGATGTCGCTAAATATCTTACGATGCACAGGGCAGCTGCCCACAAATAAAGAATTACCCTATTCAAGATGTCAGGAGTGTGAGATTGAGAAACCCTGCCCTGATATGATCAGGAATTGAAGCCATGCAATTGCAACGGGGTGACCTGGAAGGCAGGTGGCATGATTTACCACCTCAGCATTAATGGTTGCAGAAGCATTAGCCCTTTTTCCTGGTGAAGGGAGCTGAAGTCAAGGCCTTGGGGTTATAGCTTTCATGACTTGGCAAACTGTTCTGCCAGCATTGACCACTTTAAGCATTTGACTCTAACAAGCTGGCTTCCATTGAACTTTTTAGGGAGCTGGGCTATGGGGAAACAAGTCTCAGACAAATTAACTTTAACTCTCAGAATAAATCTGCACATTTGTCCTGTGTGGGTGATTCAGTTATTACCTTTCTGAGGGAATAGAGTCTCAGGGAAATTTAAGTAGCTTGTTCAAGGTTCCAGAGTGGTGGTGACAATTCAATCCAAGAACATTTTGGCTCCAAAGCCCTAGTTTTAAGTACCTCTAAGGGCTTTGATATCTCCACATCCTCACCAACACTTTTGGTCTTTTTTTTTTCTTCATAATTCACATCCTAACAGGTGTGAGATTATACCTCATTGTGGTTTTGGTTTTCATTTCATGATTACTGATGTTGAATATCTTTTCATATATCTACTGGCCATGGCATGTCATTTTTGAAGAAATGTCTATTTAAGTTCTTAGCCAATTTTTAATTGGTTATTAGTTTTTTAATTACTACATTGTAGGAATTCCTTATACATTTTGAATATTAACCTCTTATCAGATACATGATTTGCAAATATTTTTTCCCATTCCACACATTTTCTGTTGTATTTCCACTTGTCATTTTTTTTTGCTTTTGTTTCCTGTGCTTTGGTGTCATTTCCATGGAACCATTGCCAAAACCAGGGTCATGAAGCTTTTCTCCTATGTTTTCTTTTAGGAGTTTTATGGTTTTAGGACTTATGCTTAAG
This sequence comes from Puma concolor, assembly GCF_028749965.1. Taxonomy (NCBI): domain Eukaryota; kingdom Metazoa; phylum Chordata; class Mammalia; order Carnivora; family Felidae; genus Puma; species Puma concolor. Next base: position 102,013,017 of record NC_141674.1, on the reverse strand, counting down.
TCTTTATTTTGAATTCATTATTTTTTTGTGTATGCCCTAAGGGTCTAATTTCCCTTCCTTCCTTCCTTCCTTCCTTCCTTCCTTCCTTCCCTCCCTTCCTCCTTCCCTCCTTCCCTCTTCCCTTCCCTCCTTTTCCCTTCCCTCCCTTTCCTCCCTTTCCTTTCCTTCCTCTCTTTCTTCCTTCCTTCCTCCCTCCTCCCTCCCTCCTTCCTTCCTTCCCTTCCTTCCCTCTTCCCTTCCTTCCTTCCTTCCTTCCCTTCCTTCCCTCCTTCCTTCCTTCCCCTTCCTTCTTTACTTCCTTCCTTCCTTCCTTTCTTCCTTTCCTTTCCTTTTCTTTCCTTCCTTCCTTCCATCCTTCCTTTCTTCCCTTCCCTTTCCTTTCGTTTCCCTCCCTTTCCTTCCCTTCCCTTCCCTTTCCTTTCCTTTCCTTTCCTTTCCTTTCCTTTCCTTTCCTTTCCTTTCCTTTCCTTCCCTCCCTTTCCCTTCCCTCCTTTCCCTCCCTTTCCTTCCTTTCCTTTCCTTCCTCCCTTTCCTCCTTTCTTCTTTCCTCCTCCCTCCCTCCTTCCCTCCTTCCTTCCTTCCCTCTTCCCTTCCTTCTTTCCTTCCCTTCCTTCCTTCCCTCCTTCCTTCCTTCCCCTTCCTTCTTTACTTCCTTCCTTCCTTTCTTCCTTCCCTTTCCTTTTCCTCCCTTCCCTTCCCTTCCCTTCCCTTCCCTTCCCTTCCCCTTCCCTTCCCTTTTCCTTCCCTTCCTTTTTCCTTCCTTCCTTCCTTCCTTCCTTCCTTCCTTCCTTCCTTCCTATGTGGATATATAATTTTCTGACACCATTTGTTGAAGAGACTGTCCTTTCCCTATTCTGTATTCTTGACACCCTTGTGGAAGATCAGTTAACCATACATGCATAGATTTATTTCTGGGCTCTCTATTCAGCTACATTGGTTTTTATATCTGTCTTTATGCCAGTACTCCTCCCCCCCTTGACAATGCCCCCACACACAAATAAGGTATGTCAGATGCTGGTGAGGACATGGGGATATTGAAACACTTGTACATTGTTGGTTAGAATGCAAAATAGTACAACCACTATGGAACAGAGAATGGAGCTTCTTTAAAAAGTTAAAAATAGAAGTATCATATGATCCAGCTTCTGGATATACATCCAAAATACGTGAAATCAGGGTCTGAAGAGATATTAACACTCGCATGTTCACTGCAATGCTATTCACAATAGCCAAGGTATGGACACAACCTAAATGTCCCCAGAAAATGAATGCATTTTTAAAAATGTGGTATATACATACAATAGAATATTTTTCAGCCTTTATTTATTTAAAAAAAAATTTTAATATTTATTTATTTTTGAAAGAGAGAGAGAGAGAGAGAGAGACAGAGTGTGAGCGGTAGAAGGGCAGAGAGAGAGGGAGACACAGAATCCGAAGCAGGCTCCAGACTCTGAGCTATCAGCACAGAGCCCAACACAGGGCTCAAACTCATAAACTGTGAGATCATGACCTGAACTGAAGTCAGATGTCTAACTGACTGAGGCACCCAGATGCCCCTATTTTTCAGCCTTTAAAATAGAAGGAAATACTGCAAAATACAACAGCATGGATGAACCTTGAGGATATTATGCCAAAGTCACAGAAGGACAAATGCTGCATGATTCCACTTATATGAAATACTTAAAACAGTCAAACTCATAGAAGCAAATAATAGAATGATGGTTTCCAGGGACTTGAGAGTTGATAATCAATGGGTTTAAAATTTCAGTTATGCAGTAAAAATAGATTCTAGAGATCTGCTATACAACATTGCACTTATATATAGTAACACTATATTGTAGTTACGTGTTTTTACCACAATAAAAGAAGAGGAAAAAAAAACCTCTCTATAGCACACTGTCTGTCATGGATCCAAAGAAGATCAGAGTTAGACTCTAGAGATTAACTAGCTTGGTGATTTTCACATTTATTTTCATGAATTAAAAGGAGTTGAACTTTTTTTTCATAGATTTATTACCCGGGAAATCTGAAATGTCAGATAAATAAAAGTGATGGACTAAGTGGGTTCTTCAGGAAACGGAAATCTTATTGTTTGGTGAAAATACTCTTTCATTTACTGAGAACTTCTCTGTAGAAGTTGCTTTATAGTTTGAGAAGTATCACTTGGAAACCCGCAATGTACTTTAGAAGCATCATCATACAGATGAGAAACTGAGCTATAGAATCAGGAAATGAGTTGTTTCAGTCTACATATGTATCTGCTTGCATAGGCTCAGTTTAGCTTCTGGCTTTCTAGTGTTTCTTTTATACTACGTGGTGTCTCTCTAGAGCCACTGCACCTCAGGCAGGATTGCTCCTTATCTTCAGAATTGCTTCTGCTGTATTACAAATTTGCATCTCTAAATAAAATTACTAGCTCAAACACAGATATCCTTTCAAACTCCTTGTTAGGCTCATTCCTTGGCATGGATATGGGAGAGGCATGCCCCATAACTGAAGTAATGCCAGTGGGGGCCATCAGGGCAAACGGGAGGTGCCTTTTCAGAGGCATGCTTAATCCAGAGCGGGCAGCACAATCACCTGCCCAGTGCTCAACAGAACAGTTCTTAAAAAAAAAAAAAAAAAATCTTCCCAGCATATGTCCATGTAAAATGACATGAATATCTGTGTTCTTCTCTGTTCTTCCTTCCTGCAGTGGACACACCCTGAGGTGAGCCCCCCAAAAGTCATGCTCTTGTACAATCCCTAACCCTTGAGTGTAGGTAGAACCTGTGATTTGCTTTTACCCAACGGAATGTGACAAAGATGATGGGCAAGCCACTCCCTGATTACATTATCTTATGTAAGAGTCCATCTTAACAGACTAGAGAGAGATTCTTCTGCTGACCTTGAAGAAGCAAGCTGCCATGTTGTGTGAGAGTCTATGGCAGGGCCTTGTGTCAAAGAACTGAAGGTCGTCTCAAGGAGCTGCAAACCACACCTGGCTCACAGCTAGCAAGGAAGCAGGGACCTCAGTCCTACGGTCATAGCAACTGTGTTCCTCAACAACTGTGTGAGTTTGAAAGAGGACTCCAAGATACAGAGAGGAATGTAGAAAGAAACTTTCATCTTAGGCTTGTGAGAGCCTGACAAGAAGACCCAGCTAACCGATGCATGGACTCCTGACTCCCAAAAAGCAGGAGATGTAAATGTTTGTGTTTGAAGCTGCTACATGTGTGGTAATTTGTTATGCAACAGTAGAAAACAAGTGCCATTCTTTCTTGGCTTGGTCTAATCCCTCCACTAATTCTTTTGGCTCCCTCTTCTCTTACTCTATCTAGAACCTTGTTTCATTAATTATTTTCTCATTTTCTCTTATATTTGAGCTTGCCTTCTAAATTGTGCAATTCTCTCTCAATATAAGTATTCTCGCCTTTTACAAATCAATTAAAATTTTTTTCTATTTAAATGTGTATCTGAAAAACAAAAAACTTTTCTTGAACTCCTTTTCTCCTCTTGGGAAGAAGCTGACACAATACTTCTCTTCTTCTTGAAAGTCACACTAGTTGAAAGAGCAATCTCCCCGTCTTCCCCTTCCATCATTCCTCAATCCACTATAGTCTAGCCTCTATTCTCACTACTTCCTCTTAGGGAAATGACCTCCAGACACATATACCACACTGCCTATTGGCTAACTCTTAGATGGTTTTTATCATCTCAAACTGAAATCTCCAAAATGAACTCATTGTCTTCATACTCTATGTTAGTTATTTATTGCACAAGAGATATTCTCATAACAAATTACCCCCAGATGTAGTGGCTTAAGACAACAAACATGTCTTATCTCCTAGTTTCTGTGAGTCAGGAATATGGACAAAGTTTAACTGGTTGACTTAGAGTCTCTCAAAAGGTTGAAATCAAGGCGTCAGCCAGGACCGCAGTCGTCTCTTGACTGGGGAAGGAGCCACTTCCAAGCTCACTACTTGGATAGGCATCAGAAAATTTACTTGCGGTCTCTTTCATGTGAATTGAGAGCCTCAGATCCTCACCAGTTATCATTTAGCGAGCTGGTTGGCTCACCATGTAAGCCTCTCCAGTGGGCTGTTCACAACATGGCAGCTGCTTTTGCTCAGAGTGAGGGTTTGAGAGGGAGAGAGGGAGAGAGAGCAAGTAAAATAGAACAAGCAAGACTGGTGTCACAGCCTTTACCTAATCTTGAAAGTGGTGTCTCATCACTTGTCATTGAAAGGCCCAGACCTCACTACCTCACTCTACGAGTGGGGATCTTTGGGAGCCATTATAGAGGCTGCCTACCACACACCCAGACTGTCTTTCTGTCTACATCTCTGTGTGTGGAATCACAGTCCTTTTCCCTGAGCCTTTGGAACCTTTAGAATAATCCTTGCTTTTGCCCTTTCCCCACCTCCCCAGTCTTATTTGATCTCCTAATCAAAATAAATTATATCTTCATACTCTCTTTAAAGTATTTATTCCTCTCAATTCTCATTTCTCTGTAAGAATATCAGATATCTGTGTGTGTGTGTGTGTGTGTGTGTGCACTTATTATATGCCATCAAGGTGTAAGCACCATAAGGGAAGGGGCTTTAGTGTGTCCTCTCTACTGATCTTTTTCCAGTTCCTAGGCCAGTATCTAAGACATAGTAGACATTCCAAAATATTGTTAAGTAAATGAAGGATTGGGTTCCAGACACACTTTTGGACTGTTTTCATACATTAGTTTTCAGTCCTCAGAACCCTATGAAGTCGGTGTTTTCACCATTTTATAGATGAGGAACTGAGGTGTGGAAGTGAAATAATTTGCATGAATTATGCAGGGAGTAAGAACTATAAGTAACATTTTAAAAGGCTTAATAAACTGTAAAACACTCTACAAATGTGAGTTGTTATCATTATTATCTTTTGCTCTTGTTTTGAGCCTCTTCGTCTTCCTAGCCTTCTCCCAGTTCACTCATGCTTCATATGGAGACAGGAGGAAGCACAATTCCAAGAAAAGAAGGGAAAGTAATAATATTAAATGGCTGCCAAGGGATCTGAGCAATGGATTCAACAGGCTAGATCTGTCCAGCTCACCAGGGTGGCTATTCCCTAACCGGGATGCTGGGCCCACCACATGCTCCTTTACAGCATGAGACAAGCGATGACACAATTTAGTGTTGGTGTTCTGCCTCATCGAAGAGATGGCATTGTCATTATTCATTTTGGAGAACAGCCTGCAGTGCAGAAAGAAATCATGTCAGACAGAAAAGGAGAGTCTTTCAACATAGTATTCCATCCTGAGGGAGAGAGAGAGAGAAAAGAACCAGAACAAGTGGGCGATACTGACTTTAGATTCCACCCCGCAGCAGCATCACTCAGGCTGATCCTGAACTGTCATCCTCCACCCTGTGAAGAAGTAATCAGAAAGTGATACTTTACACTAACTGAATGATTTCCAATTTGCAAAGCACTTTTATACATATTTTATCTCATAATCTCTGTAATCATGAAGAAGGCAGGGTAGCTATAATTATTTCCATTTTACAGATTAGGATTCTGGGGCTTTTCAACTTTGAGATTTATTCAGAGGCCTGGTTGATGTGAAGTCAAATGTATTTAGTGCCTCTTTCCAGATAATTTGCATATATTATTTTATGAGCTGCTCACCATAAAACTGTCAGGCATTATTGTTATCCCTGTCTTACAGACATAGGAGTTAGAGCCTAAAGAAATAAAAGGTGTCTTGCTTAAGGTCACGCCACCAGTATATGGTAGAGCTAGGTTTGGAACCAGGTATTTTAATTCCCTATCCCCAACCTTCTTTCCAGTAAGCAAATGGTATATTTAGAGAGAGTAGGCTTGGAGTTCTAAGTCTGGTGACCTAAAAGAGAGAGGAGAAGAAAAGAGAAAATGAAGAGTTCACGGAGGAGTAGAGAGAAGGAAATAGTATGAGGAAGGGAAAGGGGAATCATTTAGGAATATCATTTAAGAATGCATTGGGATCTCCAAAAGGAATTCTTCATTTTGGATTTAAGCTCTTAAGAGGGGATAGGATGATACCTCCAGTTAAAGCTTGAAGGAAGTCAACTTGTTCTATTGCTTAGAGCCCTGAGAGATGACCCTCGGAGGAATCTCAGCCCCAGAGTGTCCCCATGGAACACGAGAACACGAGAACAATTGCACCAAGAGTCCCTGAAATATGCAAGATGAATTGTACGGTGGGTTAATTGTCCACATAGCTAAAGAAGGTGAAGGGATGGGCAGTTACAGTTCATAGCACCCGTGTTTACCAAATAATTTAGTGCCTAACTGTCCTCTTGCATTATCCCTTCAACTTTTTTCTTTTTGTTTAAAGCCAGTCCAAGAAAAGCCTGAAAGGAGAAACTTCCTTTTGTTTTCAGACATGTTAACGTCCAGGGAAGACCAGGAGAACTTGTTCAGACTCCTACGGCTCTAGACTCTAAGTGTGAAAATAAAGCAGCAGGTCTAAATATAATCCTGTGCTCGAAGCTAAGCAAAGGCCAGAGGTAAGCTTTTATGGTCAGATCCCTTGGTGCACTACAGCTCAAAACCATCTCAGTGGGTAATTCTAAATTCTCAAAAAATATTTTCTGCAAGCTAGAAAGTGAGTCTAAGACATTGTCGCTTAAACATATAATGATGGAAGAATGTTTAAGCTACCTGGCATGTGTAGTTAAGCCTTCAACTGGCTCAGCTTTTCTCACTGAGGGACCCCTAAAGACTCTGCCTTTGCCTTAATTCACTGTCATGGCCCCTGGGAATGAAAGATGAGGAAATTGAGTTGTGGGGCCATTTAACTGCTCAGCCACACAGCAAGTCCCCAGGAGAGCCAAGGTTAGACCTCCCCTCCCCACCTCACACTCCCAGCTACACCCTCCATCTGAAGCTCAGCTTTACTCACCCAGAAGGGGAAATTTAAATTCAGCCTTTACTTGAATCTCTCTCTTGAACCACCATTTTATTTATTACTTCTTTTGTTTTTCTGGACAGTTATCTGACCAGTAAAGGTTTTAGCCGCTTCTTGACCATCAGTATCATGCTAGGTGCTGGTTCAGGGCTTGGAGTGTGTAATGGGTTGAGTTTTGTCCCCTGACCCCAAATCCGTATGTTGTAGTTCTAACCCCCAGTGTCTCAGAATGTGACCACATGGAGATAGGTTCTTAAAAAGGTGATTAAGTTAAAAATAGGTCATTAGGTTTGGTCCTAATCCAGTGTGACTGATGTCCTTATAAGAAGAGACACAGACCTATGGAGAGGGAAGACAATGTCAAGATATAGGGAGAAGACAGCCATCTATTAAGCCAGGGAGAGAGGCCTCAGAGGAAACCATCCCTGCTGGCATCTTGATCTCAGACTTCAGACCTCCAGAAATGTGAGAAAATAAGTTTCTGTCATTTAAGCCACTCAGTGTCTGGTACTTTTTAATGGTAGTCCTAGGAGATTAATGTAAAGGGTGAGATATTAAAGTCTGAGCAGGAAATGTACATGGGAAGGAAGCATTGTCCGCATAACCCAGAATGAATGGAAATATAATTTTTCAGTGTTATTTGGGCCCAAAGTTTTAAGGGAGTGAAAGCTTTGGCTAAATGTGTGAAGAATTGTCCCCTTAATCAACATTTTAGTATTTAATAAGGTTAGAAAGAAACTTTCACACAGATTTGAAGAAAAAAGAAGTCACAAAGGTGGTAGTGGTGTTTGAAACTTAGGAAGGATATTTAGATGGGTCCTGTATTATGTACAGCTTTAATATTCTTATTAGTTTAATATTAGTTCTTAGGTTTGTATAGGAAAGATAATATAACACAGTGGTTAAAAGCTTGAGCTCTCAAAAAAACAAACCTGCATTCATTCCTGCTGTCTGTACTTGGTGAATTTCTCAAATTCCATTTCCTCACCTATAAATGGAGATAAAATAGGTACTATATTATGGGGAATATATGTGAAGCACTTAAAGTACCTGGAAAGTAGTATTGAGTGAGTAGTATTAGTGAGTATTAGTATTTTTGAGCTTCCACTGATAGCAGTTGGTACCTATGTCAGTAAAGGAATAAATTCATTTGTATTTACTACCTCATGGGAAGAATGACCCCAAATAGGTGGAAGAGGTCTATGGAGGAGTGGGATTATTTGGTAGCCATTTTACCAGTGTGCCCATGGTGGTAGTGCCGAAGGGGTGTGTGTGTGTGTGTGTGTGTGTGTGTGTGTGTGTGTATTGGGGATGGGGGGATGTAGTGATTATGGATGAATGATATGCACATAAATCTTACAGCTTTTTAGTAGAGAGCCTGTTGGCATTCCTCCCTTCTCTTTTGCTGGCTGCTTCCTTAAGTCACAGCCTAGCATACTGGTAATAAGTGGCCCCTCAATGCCCCATGATAATTGTCTTAACTGATCATGTTCTAAGAAAGGCTTGCTAAGTCTGTTCATGAAGCCATTTCTAATAATAAAAGCCCAAATACCAACACCTTACTCTTCCACCTAAATGAGTTTGCTTTTTAATTCACCAAACAACTCCATGTCTGTTTAGATGGGAAATGAAGAGAGGGCAGGGCCCAGAGCCCAGATTGTTTTACTTGGTGCACAACCCTGGGGTGTTGGATCACCAGGATTGGAAAGTGGATTGTTGAGGAAGTATGGAAGAGCTTCTAGGTAAATGCATGAGAGAAACCTAGGATGAGGAGAGGACAAAACACCAAAAATTATACGGCTTTTAAAAAAGTTATTTTAAAGTTGAGGTATAATTAACATACGATGTTACGTTAGTTTCAGGTTACAACTTAGCAATTTGACATTTATATACATTACAAAAATGCTCTCCACGATAAGTGTAGTTACCATCTTTCGCTGTTACAGTATTATTGACTATATTCCCTGTGCTGTACTTTTCATCTCTGTGATTTATTTACTTTATATCTGGAAGTTTGTATCTCTTAATCTCCTTTTAAAAAATCTTCTTTATCTGTACTTTTATCACTTGCATTAGGCTGGTCTTCTTGAGATGGATGAAGGTTCAAGGTGCTGATCTAGAGATAGAAAGGTTAGAGATAAATGGATTGCAGAGTGTATGAAAATGTTAACATAATTTAATCTTGTTCATACCCCTTCCATTGTTCAATACTTGTTAGCTACCTGATCTTAACAATAATTCTACTCTCTTCCTTCCCTCCTATGCCTTGCCTTCATTCCCTTCCCTTCCCTTGTCTTCCCTTTCCTTCCTATAAATCATTCAAATAAAAAAATCTCATCCTTGCTTCTAATTTCCTTACCTCTCTCATGCAATAAGTCATAAGATTCATTAGAGTCTCTAATATAGATATTGACTATGTCATAGCCAATTCAACCAGTGACCTTGGCACTGCAGTTTTTCATCCTCTAAAACTCATCTTTAATTATAATACCCCCACTTAAAATATTCAATGAGCGCTCAACACCTAGAAGATAAAATATGACCTCTTTATATTGACCTCAAAAGTTCAAAATTTAGTTCTCACTTGACTTTTCTGATGCCAAGCAGCTAATACTGGGGTTCTGAATCCCTGAGCTCACCAAGTACCTTTGTACTTTCGTGTCTTTGTCCAAGTTACAGTGGTGTCTATTAATGCCCTTTCTGTCTTGTTACGTTTCTCCATTTTCTCAAAGTATGAAACCTCCACTAAAAATGGTGGTGAAACCAACAAATAAAAGCCCACAGTGCTGAATTTATTGCTTACTTAAGACAGGAGGTATGTTTTTCAGTCGAAGTTTCTTTAAGCAGGAAAGACTGTTGATCATGTATTAGGACTCAAAGGCATGGAGTTCAGAGATTGATGGAAATTCAGAGTTGTAAATAAATTATTATCAATGGTTGAAGTGTGATTGTGTGGGGAAGACTTATTGATTGTATACTTCCAGAAGCAGGTCATTGGAATGAGCCCATTCCTGATCGGCTGATCTTCAGGAGCAGGTAGTTTTCAATAATTGGTTGGCTTGCAGAAGTATGTTCACAAAGACAAGTTGACTTTGATTTGAGTAAATACGTTTGAAACCAATTCTGATGGCTCCATAGCTACAGAATTCTTATTTATTGATTAAACAGTTTTAAAACTGATTCTGGTGTCTACTTCCATCCTTGCTGTAAGAACAATTGGTCTTCTAGGAGTATGGAAATTAATTTTTTTTTCAATCTTCCTTTAGGTTCTCTTCTAGCTAAAGCTTCAAGAATGACATAAGCATTCTTCATATTTCCACTGTCTCTTTGAAGATGAGGTTTTGTTTGTAGATACCTGAATTTCAGTTGAGTGTTGACAAGCATGATTTTATCTTGCGCTCATTTTTTGTTGTTGTTGTTGTTGTTGTTATTTGGTCAATCATCTGCTGGAAAAGTGGCTGCATGGAAACATTTAAGACTTGAAAACATATTAAACAATTTGTGTGACAAATATAATTAAAGTATTCTAAGAAGGAACCAATAGTCACTTTAAATAATAAACACGACTTCTCAGGTTTGACCAAAAAAACAATCCCATTGACTCTTCGGGTCTTCCCTAGATGGCCAGGTTGCCTTTTATTTTATTTTATTTTATTTTATTTTATTTTTTATTTTAGAGAGAGAGACAGAGTGTGAGTGGGGGAGAGGGACAGAGAGAGAGAGAGAGACAGAGAGAAAGAGAGAGGGAGGGAGAGAGAGACAGAGAATCCAAAACAGGTCCCACACTCAGTGCGGAGCCTGACATGGGGCTCAATCCCATGGCCCTGGGATCATGACCTAAGCTGAAATCAAGAGTTGGCTGCTCAACCGACTGAGCCACCCAGGTGCCCCACCTTTTATTTTAGCTTAGATACAGATTGCCCAAGTTGTTAATCCAGGTACAATATGAAGTATTAGAAACGGGGAAGATTTCCCCTGATTTTCCAGAAGAAAATCTAAGACTATTTTCTTTTCCATAGTTACTTGGGCAAAGGAGTTTAAAAAGGTTACTTGTATACCCAGGGTAAGAGCTATGTTATTTACCACGGCAGCCAAAATAAGGAACTTATTTTTGATGACTGTATCAAGTTTTTCAGCTTCTATGGTAAGATCATTAACCTTTGGAGTCTGTTTTACCAATTACTGTTTATTTTCTTGGGAAGAGTTTTATCCATACAGACTTTTTGTAGGAAACATTTAGCGTGTTAGGGAATTATACACTAGAAATGATCTACAAGTGCCGCAGAACAATTAGTCTTGGTTCTGTGTTGGCATTGAAGATGCTGATTTCACCATAGGAAAAGGAACTCAGGTACTTTATGAGATACAGTTAACCTCAGTGGAACTTCAGTATATTATCTCTAGATGTTATCATGACAGCAGTAATAGTTGCATCCTGATAATATCTGTATCATCTATTGCAAGGACATTTTACTTCATTTATATATTATCTATAAGTTGTATCATTACTGGCAAAGTCAGTGTAACATGTCTTTATACTGTTTTAACAGATTGGCTGCACTACAAATACCCAAATTAGCTAAATTATAATTAGACTAATGGTTATCTCTAATAAAGCCTAGACTTAACCAAGTTTATTCATAAGAAAATCACGATGGGCTATTAGAAACTAGTAAAAAGGAATGATAACACCCAAAGGAATGTGAACAAAAACATTCACATGACTGTTTGGAAATCAGAGCTTTCAAGTGTCTAGACCAGCAGTTTACAAATTATAACCTGTGGGCCAAATCTTGCTTGCTGTCTGTGTTTATAAATAAAGTTTTATTGGCACACAGCCATGCTCATTTTGATTATTTGTAGTCTATAACAGCGTTTGCACTACAGTGGCAGAGTTGAACCATTCTGTTAGAGACCCTCTGGACCAAAAGAGCTTACAAAATTTACTATTTGGTCCTTTATAAAAAATTTTTGCTGACTAAACTAATTGTTCCAATGGTCTTGGGTGGAAGCTGTCTACAACTTCCAAATATATTGGGTTCGGTTAGTAGTCAACTTACATGGACCATTTGACTCTGAAGTTTCCCCATGGAACCTCAATTTAAGGTCTCCAATTCTTCCAAATGCTGAGTTTTTTCTCCTATGAGTTAGGACAGTGCCTGCTACATTGAAAGCATGTGATAGATGTTGTCAAAGTGGCTTTAAGTGCTTGCTGTGCACCAGACATTGATCTCAGTGCTGTCAGAATACAGGGGTGATGCAAACAGAGAGCTTTTATCCAGTAATTGTATGGGACACAAGTATAAAAATAGCTCTAATGTAAGATAGAAAGCTGTAAGTCTCATAAGAGAGTTATAGATCAAGGGCTATGAAGATTCAGGAAACAGGAAGCATTTGAAATAGGCGTTGAGGAGATGAGGAAGAAGGAGACTCCTGGCAAATAGACCATCATGAAGAAAGGCATAGTGGTGCGATATCACAGAGCATGTCTGGGGAGGAGTCAGTAATCTTTGTCTACTAGTAAATAAGGTACCCAGTAGGAAGCAATAGAAGATCCAGGGGAAAATGAATTATTTTTTTTCTGGGATCAGATTTACACAGCAGTGTGCTGGGGCTGGTTCATGCCTGTTAAATATTCAGGAATCTTTTAAGCTGGCTGTTAAGTCTTTGGTAGCTTAAAATTGGCCATGATGACAGGAAGAGAGCACGAGTGATTGAGGGCAAGGAGAAATAGAAATACTATTTCTACTATTTTTACAATTTCTACTAAGAATTTCTCATGGCACCAGTGTATGGCACAGGTCTAGGCAGAAATTATGTATATGGCTCAAACCCTGGATGAATAGCTTTTTAAAAAACTGTTTAACTGAGAAAGTGTGCTTGGGAAAACCCAAGGAAGGAATATAAGAAATTAATCAACTGTTACCTCTTGTCTGTGGGAGTTAGAGTTGATTTTATATCTCAGCCTTTTATATTGATACACTGGTCTCATGTTTCTTTTTCAAGAAAGGTGCATAATAATATCACCCAGGGTGACTGTGAAAATTAAATGAAATAAATGGTGCTTCCAAACTTTCCTAATGATAATAATCATCTGTGATGTTATAATTCATTAAGGGAGGGAGGGAGGGAGAGAGAGAGAGAGAGAAAGAAAGAGAGAAAGAGAGAATATCACCTGGACAAGCACACAACTTCTTGGGTCTCATCGCAGATCCCTTAATGAGAATGTCCAGGACAGGGGTCAGGGAAGTTGTTTGTTTAACAAGAGCCTCAAGTGATTCTTATTGGGAAAATTTGGGGAAAAAATGAGTTAATATATATGAAAATACCTTACAGTAAAGTGACAAGAACATAATTGGGGGGGAAATGTTGAATGAATGAACCACTTATCAGCAAAGCAGTATTCAGCAAACCATTACATGTTCCTTGACTCAATCTTCCTCTTAATGTATTCAGAGGAATTGTATTAATACCTATTACTGCGTAGAGCTTGGGAGAGGATTAGAGTCTATCACTGGAAAAGGCCTGGAAGGTAAGTGCTGTGTCAACACCAGCTGTTAGGTTTAATTGGTTCACTGGAAGTAGGCAGGTTGAGAAATATTTGTCTCAGAGGCTACCCTCTTAGAGAGAATTGTGTACAGAGGTTGTAAGCTCTAAAAGACCACATTGTGCTGGGGATATGGGCAGTTTGGGAAGAGGAGAGACCGCAGTAATGCCCAGCAGCTGAATGTCAGAACTTCAGGGGCCAGGCAGTGAAGACGGGAGAGCTATCCCCAGTCTGGAGAGCAGTAGGTCCTGTCCCATTGACAAATGCTTGCAGGAAGAAATGCTTGAGTTTTCCAGGTGAAATAATCTAGTCCCCAGGAAGAGGATCATTTTTTATGGCCAGGAACGCCCCACTGACAGTTCTGTCTAGGGAGTCATGAAGAGGGATGAGGCTCAAAGACAGGCACCCCAGGGCCTTTGCCCTTCGCCATCAGGAGCACATGATGGAGTCAGCAAAGTTGAACCCCTGCCTGAGTAGGATGAGGACAGCCCACCCCAGGTTCTGCAAGGGTAGAAGGTCTGAAAACATCTGCCAGTGGGGAGGAGGTCTGCTCTGAGCAGGTGCCCATCACCACTGCTTAGGACAGATATTCTCCCTTCTTTCTGCCATCTTCATCCTTCACCCCCCCCCCCAATCCAGTTAAGAACCTCTGTCTCTGAATGGTTTCCCTAACCCTTCCTGTTTCAGTTTCCTTCTCTTCCCTGTATTCTGTTTAGTTGTTGGAACATCGCTCAATTTAGTGGCCACAGAACAGTTTAAAAAGCATGGATTTAAAAGTCAAGTTTCTTCTTTCCACGGTTGTTTTATATTTTGAGTATTTCAGCCAAAACAACCTTATTATTTAAAATTTCTTTAATGTTTATTAATTTTTGAGAGAGAGAGAGAGCATGAGAGCATGAGCAGGAGAAGGGCAGAGAGAGAGAGAGGGAGACACAGAATCCAAAGCAGGCTCCAGGCTCCAAGCTGTCAGCGCAGAGCCCGACGTGGGGCTTGAGCTCATGAGCCGTGAGATCATGACCTGAGCCGAAGTCGGACACTTAACCGACTGAGCCACCCATGTGCCCCCAAAACCACATTATTATTATTATTATTATTATTATTATCCATTTTTTATACAAGATCATGCATGTGTTTTACTTCTTTGGTTACTAATAAATCATTGTATACACAGAAAAATGTTCTTTACTTTCCTCTGGCCCTCTTCTAACGTGGTAGAAGAATAAAACTTATTCTTAATTTTCTATAAAGGGGCACGATATGGGTCACCCGTAAATACCAGATAATTAAAAAATGATATGCTTAAAACTCCAGTTGTTTAGTTCAGTCTGATACCACATTGAATATTTCCCTCAGCTTTCCTACCAGCTAGGAGGTGGAGAATAACTACCAGAAACATGCTGTAGAGTAGAGAGAGTCTGTGACTAAAATGTAAATAGTAGTGTATATTGGCCATGGAAAAGTCACAAAATGAAAAATTTCCTGGGATATCAAGAATTAACAGTACCAGGACATGGTTTCCTCTGGGGAACTTAATGATAATTTTTTAATGTAGGAAGCAATTCCTGTTCAGTAGAAGAAACATTTTACATATTAATTGTGTTTTCCTCAGAGGGTAGAAAAATAGTACAATAAAATCTTCATTATTCAGAATTTGTGATTATTTGCCTAGGAAATGGTCTAACATTCACCTATGTCTTTACTGTCATTAAAGAATAATTCAAATCAAATGTTCTATGATGGAGTTATCACCTGGAAATATTAAAATTGTTGGAGAGAATCTTCTGAAGAAATGTTTAATTGCATTTAAAAGTTTATTGTAGGGGCTCCTGGATGGCTCAGTCAATTAGGCGTCTGACTTTGGCTCAGGTCATGATCTCATGGTTCGTGAATTCGAGCCCCACATCGGGCTCTGTTCTGACAGCTCAGAGTCTGGAGACTGCTTCAGATTCCATCTCCCTCTCTCTCTGCCCCTCCCCTGCCCATTCTCTCTCTCTCTCTCTCTCTCTCTATCTCTCACAAAAAATAAATAAACATTAAAACAGTTTTTACAGTTTATTGAAAATTATCTCTTATGCAAGGATCCTTAGGAATATAGATAATTGGAGTAATTTTATAAGGGTAATTTATAAGAATATAATTGTGTACTTTTTTTTTTTTTATAATTGTGTTCTTTTAAAAGCTTCTGCAATTTAGCCACCTTGTTACATTAGCCTTCCCCACTTAGCTTGCCTTTAAAGTATTTTCCAGCTCTTCCTACACTCAGATCAGTATCATGGCAAAGTTGAGGTTGACAGAAATCATGTAACAATAATAATGGTGATGATGCAAATAACTCAGAGACTTTCCCTACCTAACCTAATTGTGTTTGAAAATTATACTAAACTTATTTGCTGATAATCTAATTTCTTTGGGGCCTCTCTGACTTTTCAGGATGGTTGATTTATACGATTAACATAATGACTCTGGGACTGTGAATAGCCTGAAGTCCCTCTTCTCTGTAAAGGATTAGTGAGTGCTGTGAGTCCCCCTGGGAGAGATGGTCCAACCCATGTCAGACTGGATGGGAGGTTTGTGATAAAGAGGGTGAAGGAGGAAGGGATGTAGATTTCATCATTACCCAGAATGAGGTTGAGGAGGGATAACTTACAGCATGCAGCTATCCAGAGGCACCAAGATCAAAGGCTGACTGCCATGTATCCAGGAAGCATAGGACTGTGCAGGGAAGAAGGAGGAAAGCAGATGTTAAAATCAAAGAAGTCTGAAAAAGGTTTGGTAAATGGCTCTAAATGGGCCACAGGGGACATCTTCATAGGAAAAGTTGAGAGGAACCCTGACAGGTTCAGGAGATTAGTTGATTTCTTTTTTTCTCATCTCTTCCTTTGCCCCTCAGTCTACTTCTACTCCCCTCTCCCCACAGGACCAACAATTAATTGACTAAACCACAAGAGGTCCCTGGGTAGATGTTGACTTTCATCACTTTACCTTCTTCCTCTATCAGTTGGGCTAAAGATGATGGCTGCAATGAAAAACAGGTCATGCCCTAGCATGAGAGAGGGAAGTAAAACTACTTCTCAAAGGAAGAGAGAAAAATATGGAGCTGGCATTTATAATCTCACAATAGAACCAGGAAACTTCTCTTAATAATCCATAGAACTCTTGTCATCTTTGGGCATCTCTGTTTGAGCCCTCTCAGAGGCTTACCAGGAATCCTAGCGTGGGGAGGGATCTTCTCTTCTAGTATCAGCTGCTCCACCCCTGCCTTCTTGCCCTGCCCCTGAAGATGGGGGCAGTGCAGCATGGTTTTGCAGCCACATACACCTGAGTTGGAATCCCTGCTCTAATACTTGCTAGCTATGTGACCTAGAGCAACTGACTTCACATTTGATTCTCAGTTTTGACGCATCTATCTTGCAGTATTGTTATGAGGATAGAAACATTGTATAAAATATTGTAAGTAGACAGACCTTGCTTGGGAAGGTGATATAATGGCTGAAAGCATCAGTTTTTTTTTTTTTTCTTCTGTCACATGGGGATAACCATAGTATTTACCTTATAGGATTACTGAATAGATTACAAGAGATAGAATAACACTGTGCTTAAGGGTACAGGC
Source organism: Puma concolor (assembly GCF_028749965.1). Taxonomy (NCBI): domain Eukaryota; kingdom Metazoa; phylum Chordata; class Mammalia; order Carnivora; family Felidae; genus Puma; species Puma concolor. The sequence goes on along the minus strand of NC_141674.1, from coordinate 101,995,956 downwards.
TCTGGGATCAGACTGCAGGTTCAAATCTGGCTCCATTCTCATTGGCTGTGTGACTTTTGCGAGGTATTTAATCTCTTCTTGTGTAGGCTTTCCACTCAATAGCATGGGGATAATAATAGCATTTAATTTATGGGATTATTGCATGGACTAAATTAGGTTTTATCTTTAAAGCAGTAAGAACAATGCCTGGTATATGGTTAACATTATTTAAATGTTAAATTTAAAAATACTGAGATTTGGTATATAAAACATTTTAACACACTATATCTAGTACATAATAGCTAGTGATTATTGTATCATGGCTTTGTTTAGTGTTAAACAACTTCTCTTCACATGAATTTTGAAAAGGTCTACAGTGAAATAAGCCACAGATTTCTAAATCCAAGGGTGGTAGAACATACCTAAAGATCATCTTGTGTGGTGGTTATAAAAAATGACCCTAGGGGCGCCTGGGTGGCGCAGTCGGTTAAGCGTCTGACTTCAGCCAGGTCACGATCTCGCGGTCCGTGAGTTCAAGCCCCGCGTCAGGCTCTGGGCTGATGGCTCAGAGCCTGGAGCCTGTTTCCGATTCTGTGTCTCCCTCTCTCTCTGCCCCTCCCCCGTTCATGCTCTGTCTCTCTCTGTTGCAAAAATAAATAAACGTTGAAAAAAAATTTATAAAAAATGACCCTAAAATTCTTCAGCTCTTATCAAGAGGTGAGGTTTATATTGCCTCCCAATGAATCTGGGCTCTGTAACTACTTACATATCATGGTGTGGATGTGATGTTTCAACTTCCTGTCTCTTGTGCTGCTTGCTCTTAGAACTCAGCCACTATGCCCATATGAGAGAGACAGATGCCTGTAAGTTGCTGAGCTCCCAGCCCACATGTGAATGAGCTTCCTTGAAAGTGCATCCTTTTTACTCCAGCCCTACCAAGGCTGACCCTACATGAAAGATACTGGCTGTTCCTGCTGAGCCCTGCCCAAATGATAGATTTGAACAAAACTTTTGTTGTTTTGGGGAGGTGTGTTAGGCAACAATAGATAGGTAGAACATCTAGTTTGTTCCCCACTGATATTTACGTCTCCTCTACCCTGTCACTTATCTAAGCTCTGCTTGTCTGTCCAATCATTCAACAAATATTTATTCAGTGTTTATGTATCAGACATTTCCTAGGCACTGGGGAATGCATCAGTGAATAACAAAAAGGTCTTGGCTGCAGAATTCTTCATTCTGTAGAGGGGAGAAAGACAAAAAAGTAAAAGAATAAATTATATAATGTCTGGGATTGATAGGTACTATGAAGAAAAAGGAGATGGTATAACGAGTGATGAGACGCGTATGTCTTAGGGAAACTTGTTGCCATTTTAGCAAGGGTGTTGGGGAAACACCATCTAATGAGGTGATACTTGAGCACAGATCAGAATGAAATGAGGGAGCTGGTTATATAGATCCCTAGGGGAGGAGAGTTCTAGCAGAAGGACAAACAGTGTAAGGTCTGTGGCAGGAGCACACCCACACGTTCAAAAAATGATAAGGAGGCCTTTGAGGTTGGAAAGGAATGTGCAAGGGGCAGAGAGAGAAAGTGAAGGACTTGGAGGCCACGTAAAGGAAGTTTAATTTGATTCTCAGTGAGATGAAAAGTCATTGGAGAATTTTGATCATTGTATTTTTTTATTGAGGTAAAATTTACATGAAACAAAATGCACACAGTTTGATATGCTTTGACAAATGTATACTCCAGTGTGCATAACCAATCATCACAAAAAGTTATCTTTTGCTCCCTACCCATCAATCCCCCTCCCTGTCTAATAGGAAACCACCATTCTGATTTTCACCACTGTAGGTCACTTTTACTTATTCTGGAACTTAATATAAATGAAATTGTACAAAGCGAAATTGTATAGTGCATACTATTTTTTATCTGCCTTCCTTCACTTAAAAAAATGTTTTTGAGGGCGCCTGGGTGGCGCAGTCGGTTAAGCGTCCGACTTCAGCCAGGTCACGATCTTGCGGTCCGTGAGTTCGAGCCCCGCGTCGGGCTCTGGGCTGATGACTCAGAGCCTGGAGCCTGTTTCCGATTCTGTGTCTCCCTCTCTCTCTGCCCCTCGCCCGTTCATGCTCTGTCTCTCTCTGTCCCAAAAATAAATAAACGTTGAAAAAAAAATAAATAAATAAAAAAAAAATGTTTTTGAGATTCATCCTTGTTGCATGCATCAGTAGATTATTTTTTTATTGCTGATTAGTTCTGTGAAAATATCAAAGTCGGTTTACCCAACTGTGACATTTGGACATTTGGGTTGTTTCCAGTTTTTATCCACTACAAGTAAAACTTCCGTGAACATTACAGCACATATGTCTTTTTGTGGGTATACATTTTCATCTCTTTTGAGAACATGCCTAAGGGTAGGATTGGTGGGCCATAGAGTAAATGTCTGTTTATCTTGATAATAACCCAAACAGTTTTCTCAGCTTTTGGTGTCATTGTGTACTTCCACCAGCAATGTATGAGAGTTCCAGGTGTACATTTGGAGTTATCAGTTCCCTCTCTTTTTCCCTGACTTTTTTTTCCCACAGGAGTCATTAAATCCCCCATTCTTCATGCTTTACCACAGGGCAAGATAGAAAAAGAAGGTTCTGAGAAAAGATGAGAAGTTCCTAAAGAGAATTTCCTTGCTTTTATAGTTGTTTACATGTGAAAAATCTGTCGAACGGAAATAAGTTCTTAATCTTCATTTTTGCAGTGCAGGTCAGTATTTGACAAAGCTTCTTTTGCAAAACAAAATTCTCATATGTAGCTCTTCTATTTTATTTTTTAGAAAATGTGGGTTATTGTTTTTTGTAGTATAACTTTTATATATTTCAAAACAATAAGTTATCACTCACTCTTTGTTCTTTTCCATGTCATGTGATCTCAGTTTCTTTTTTTTTTTTTCTTTTTTTCAACGTTTTTTTTTTTTATTTTTTTATTTTTGGGACAGAGAGAGACAGAGCATGAACGGGGGAGGGGCAGAGAGAGAGGGAGACACAGAATCGGAAACAGGCTCCAGGCTCTGAGCCATCAGCCCAGAGCCTGACGCGGGGCTCGAACTCACGGACCGCGAGATCGTGACCCGGCTGAAGTCGGACGCTTAACCGACTGCGCCACCCAGGCGCCCCGATCTCAGTTTCTTTTAACATTTTCATGTAAATATGATTTTCCAATCCTTTTAATCATGTGTGTGACTGTTCTCAGAAGTGTTTCTAAATGGACTCCATCTAGTTATTCAGTTGAATCAATAGTTTCAGGTTTCAAAGCAGTGATTTCAACTGTAAATTTACTTGAAGCATCTCTCTGCATTTATGTGTATGTAAGCCAGTGTGAATTGGTTTTCATGGGTTCTACAATATTTCTACTTATACTCTTTCCAAGAATGAAGCTATGAGTGATCTCCAGCAACATGTGTGCTCTATGTATATGTGGAATGTTACATCGTTGAATAAACACAGCTGCACTTATTAAATTGTATGGCCACACAAACACACATACATGCACATACGCACACACCCTTGCACACACAAAGCATTCAGGTAATTCACAGGGTGTTTATTTGAAGGGGTTATGGTGTGGCCACTCAGGTATGTTCATTTGCCTGGTTTATTAGGCTCTTGTGCCGTTTGGTGATATAAACGCCCTTCCCTAGGTTTGTAAGTGTCCTTGCTGCAGAAGTTCTTTCCCACTTTCATCCTTTACACTACCTTCTTTTCTGTTCCAGGAGGTGAAAAAAAAAAATCATCCCATACATGTCCTGTGTAAATGGGCTGGGACAATATCCAATAAATGCAAAACAAGAAAACCATTTTCAGATGTGAGAATACTATATGGGAAGCCATTTAACAATTTAGGTTCTCGTTTTTGAAAATATTGTATTCAAATTAAGGGAGTAAAGAACTCGTTTGATGTGTTTCCTAAGCCTCTGACCATTTTCCGCTGGGTTAAACACTCATTAAGAGAAGTGATTGAGCTCTTATTATATAAATTCCATTCCAACAAGAAGATTATGTATTTACTATATTGAGTTATAATTCATCATTTTATGTGTCTGTCTTTCCTAGCTGGTGATAAGTAAGAACCAGTGCCTCATTAATCTATGACATCTCTAAAAAGAAGGTGGGTCCTCGGCACAGAGTAATTCTCCCCTGCCCCCCTCCCAAATGCCATACCGGATGAATGAATTCCACTAGAATCTCAAAGCCAGCCCATGATAGAAGTAGAGGGCAGAAGACTGAACAAAAAGCTTTTTGTCTCTACCAGTCTGATGAAACAGCTCTTGTCAAGGCTACCAATAAGCTCCATCGTATTAAATCCAACGGCAAATTATCAGTGCTATTTTTTTCCAGCTGCTCCTATTATGCTGTGTTGTCACTGTTACCCCACCACCCCATGCCCCACACTATTTAGCCTTCACGTAATAGTCAGGATTTTTCTTCTAAAACACAGAATATATTGTGCAGTCTTCTGCTAAAAACCTTTCAGAGTCCTCCCAATTCACATAGAATTCAATCCAGAGTTCTTACCATGGTCTTTAAGGCTCTACAGTTTTTGCTCCTGAGTGTATTTCTGGCCTCATCTGCTGCTTCTCCATTGTTCACTCTGCCGCAAATGTCCTGGTCTCCTTGCTGTTCCTCGAGCTTGCCAAGCATATGCTTCCCTCAGCGCTGTGCACATGCTCGTTTCCTGTAATTTTCTTTTCTCAGAATCTACATGACTTACTCCCTACTTCACTCAGTGTTATATTGTCCTTCTGTGACAATTCTGTCTAAAATAACCTCATTCTCTATCTAGGTCATTGCTTTATTTTCGTAATACATACCATTACCTTCTATTAAATATCTTGATGTTTGTTTTTTTGTTTTTCATCTTTTTACTAGAATGTAACTTCTTGGTTTCAGGGACTTGGTCAGCCTTATTCACTGCGGTTTCCTGGAAGCCTAGAACAGTGTCTGGCAGATTGGAGACACTCATAAAGGTGTGAGTTTTTCATATTCACACATATCCACTCATAAATGAATGAAATAGAAGCCTATTGTCCACTTATTTTCTTTTTATTTTTTTTTATTTTTTTTTTATTTTCAACGGTTTATTTATTTTTGGGACAGAGAGAGACAGAGCATGAACGGGGGAGGGGCAGAGAGAGAGGGAGACACAGAATCAGAAACAGGCTCCAGGCTCTGAGCCATCAGCCCAGAGCCCGACGCGGGGCGCGAGCTCACGGACCGCGAGATCGTGACCTGGCTGAAGTCGGACGCTTAACCGACTGCGCCACCCAGGCGCCCCTCCACTTATTTTCTTGAATATGGTTTAAGTGATTATTCAAAGCCTCAAGAAGTGGCTTCTCCCTATATCTCTTAGTACACAGTGCTGACTTTTGGGAAGGAAGTGGGCAAAGATATGGAATCAAGAATCTTCCTGGAAGGAGAAGAAATAGATGCCTTTGGGGTTCGGTGTTACTATTAGGAATAACCTGATTAGATGGGAGGTGGGAGGGAGGGGAGGGTGGGTGATGGGTATTGAAGAGGGTATCTTTTGGGATGAGCACTGGGTGTTGTATGGAAACCAATTTGACAATAAATTTCATATATTTAAAAAAAAAGGGAATAACCTGATTAAAAGTCACTGGAAGAAAAATGCATCAAGGGCCCCAAAAATAAATTCATAAGGAGAAAAGGAAATTTCTGACTTTTGGTGGGGTTTTTGGAAGAGAGTTGGTAAAAGCCCAATTTGTGGCTACAGCTAGAAGCTTTCCGAGGCTCAGCTACCCTTGCCCAACTGACCTGCTTCAGAAAGAATGGTCAGGCTTAGGCATGTAAGCTAAACATAGCCATAACTTTATGAGTCCTGAGCACATTACACTGCCTGACCAGTGAAGGGGATAGCCATGAATAAAAACTCATCAGACTGGGGAGGCTGGGGGTTTCAGTCGGTTGAGTGTCCGACTCTTGGTTTCGACTCAGTCATGATCTCACGGTTTGTGAGTTTGAGCCCCACATCAGGCTTTACGCTGACCACTTGGAGCCTGCTTTGGATTTCTCTGTCTCTCCCTCTCTCTGCCCCTCCCCAGCTTGCGCTTGTGCTCTTCTCTCTTTCTCTCTCTCAAAAAAAAAAAAAAGATAAACATAAAAAATATTTTTAAAAACCCTCATAAGATTAAGTAGTAGCAGCAGAAACAATGGCAACTATACATGGTAGCCATCCAGTCCTTTCTCTGTCTTGGCATTTGGAAGCAGGATTTACTCCTTTGAAATAAATAAGTACCCAGGTTTCCTAGAAAATGTGTGGGTGAGACCTTAAAATACTATGGGTGCATTTCTTTGTTTTTCTTTCCCAAAAAGCTTAACCCAGAGGTAATGCCCAAATATTGGAATCAGTTAAAACATCAGTGCATTAAATAACTTTTAAAGAGTTACTATAGTATCTGTTTTCTTTTTATATCTTATTCTTTGGGCATTTCAATCTATAAGTCAATTAAATCCTTTTGGAAGTTAGTGGGACACAAAATGCAAATACATGTACTTGATTATTTAGATGACCATCTGACCTTATGATTTTATGATTTTTCTCTAAGTCAAATGGGAAGTCAGAGTGAGAGATAGAAATCAGATTTTGTGTGTGCATTTCATGTCTTTTCCTGGATTTTCACATGGAATTCTAAATCTGTATAACATTCACGAATATCTGTTGAATACAAAACATTTTATTATACCCTAACAAAAGGCTATTTAGAGATGTGTAGTATCTCTGTTAATGCAGCATAACACCTATTGCAAGAGAAGCCTTGTATATTGTTAGGAATAAATCTTATAGTCTTGATTTCATAATTTCACAGGCATAAAGAAAAATGGTTTTTAATATATTTTTTAATGTGGAGATCACTCAAAGGCCCATTAAGACTGGGAATGTCAGCCTCCAAGCATCAGATGAGAATGAAAAGTCCCCATACAAACAATAAGGCCATGCTTGTGCATTGCAAGAAGATCCCCCATGGAATAGTTGATTCAGAACTCTGACCATATTCTTGATAGATTGGTGGTCATTTGGTGGCACATGATAATCCATGGGATCTTCCCAACCTCCAGAATAACCATGTTGTCTAAAATGTCATTAGTTTTTGCTGTTGTTATCTAGTTTGAATGAAGCAAAGGTATACTGTGCTTTAGATAATGATAAAGTAAAATAAATGTAAGTTTTGATATGAATACAAACTAAAGCAAAAAGAAGGATATCGTTATAAACCTGCATTTATTCATATGGGTTCTGAATAAAAAGATAGATGACAGTATTGGGAGATAAAATGTTGAATAAAGAGTAAAAGAGGGGCGCCTGGGTGGCTCAGTCAGTTGAGCATTCGACTTCAGCTCAGGTCATGATCTCACCGCTTGTGGGTTCCAGCCCTGTGTCGGGCTCTGTGCTGACAGCTCAGAGCCTGGAGCCTGTTGCAGATTCTGTGTCTCCCTCTCTCTCTCTCTGTTCCCCTCTCCCACTCACACTCTGTCTCTCTCAAAAATAAATATTAAAAAAAAAAAACAAAACATTTAAAAAATTTTTAAAGAGTCTCTTATGGTTTGCTTCCTGTTTTTATCTCATTTTTCCTTCCCTTCCCCTATGTTCATCTGTTGTTTCTCAAATTCCACATATGAATGAAATCATATGATATCTGTCTTTCTCTGACTTATTTCACTTAGCATACTATCCTTTAGTTCCATCCACACAGTCGCAAATGGCAAATAGCAAGTGACAGCTTGGAGCCTGGATCCTGCTTCAGATTCTGTGTCTCCCTCTCTCTCTGTTCATGCTCTGTCTGTCTCTGTCTCTGTCTCTCTCTGTCTCTGTCTCTTTCTGTCTGCATCTCTCTCTCTGTCTCTCTCTCTCAAGAATGAATAAAACATTAAAAAATTTTAAAATAAAAGAGTAAAAGAGAGATAGGAAAAGCATACAGTGTAGTGTGTTCCAGAAAAACGCTGCTATTAATAATAATAAAGAACAGTTTGCTTAAGACCTTAATCAGTTGCATCCCCTTGAGGTAGTGTTCCAATTCTGATTCTGTTTTTTCCCAGACTCATGAAATCTACCTCCATCTCTGGTTTAATGTCTCCTTCCTGATATTTGCCTGTTTCTAATAAACTTTATTGAGTATCTCTTTTAATTCCCTTTGTAAAGTCCTAAAAAATGAATTATTCCTTCAATAATCAGCAACAGTAATCAGTGACAGCAATAATCAGCAGACCATTTTGTTGTGTCCTAAATACAGAAATCAAGAGGAAATGTATTCAGTGTTTTTTTTTTTCAAGAAATGTAGTTAATTAAATAAATTGGATTAATTATGCAAACAATATATGGAATAATTCTCTAACCACCCCAAACTTTTCAGTTAGTAATTCATTAATTCACTTGACCATTTTTGAGAATCTGCTCAATGGTAATTCCAGTGTTGAGTTTGGAAGGGTACCAACGATGATCTCTGTCCAATGGCCTTGTGTGTAATGTGTGAGGCAGACCGATCAGTCATTAAGGAAAAGTAGTAGTAGAAGGGCATTTTCACTTTTCACCACCTTTTACATTAGTATCAATTTTATTAGAAAATGGGGAAAACTTGTTTTTTAATCAACTAGTTGATTGACTTGACCTGTGAATTCAATCAAAATCATTAAGCAAGTAAACAGCTTTAGAGAGAGCCATACTTAAATGTTTTTGTAGTTCCTACTATGTTAAATTTACAACTGTTACCAATTAAACTTTCTAACTTTCAAATCAGTTATTGAGTAAATAATACTTAACAGGTACTGAACATGTACTGAATCAATGAATAATTATTTCATTCAATAATTCATTGAAAAATGATTCTGAAATAATTGATTTCATTCCTTCTATCATTGTATGTACATATGAATCATCTGCTAATCTTTTATTATTTTTTTAATTTTTAAAATTTGTTTATTCAAATTCAAGTTAGTTAACATACGGTGTAGTATTGGTTTTAGAAGTAGAACCCAGTAATTCATCACTTACATATAACACCCAGTGCTCATCCCAACAAATCTGCTCGTTAATGCCCATCACCCATTGAGCCCATGATCCCACCCACCTCCCCTCCAGCAACCCTCAGTCTGTTCTCTGTATTTAAGAGTCTCTTATGGTTTGCCTCCTTCTCTGTTTTTATCTTACTTTTCCTTCCCTTCCCCTATTATCTGTTGTGTTTCTCAAATTCCACATGAGTGAAATCATATGATATTTGTCTTTCTCTGCCTGACTTACTTTGTTTAGCATAATACACTCTAGTTCCATCCACATTGTTGCAAATCGCAAGATTTCATTATTCTTGATCACCCAGTAGTATTCCATCATATATATATACCACATCTTCTTTATCCATTCTTCAGTCAATGGATATTTGGGCTCTTTCCATAATTTGGATATTTTTTTTTTTGGCTATTGTTGATAGGGCTGCTGTAAACATTGGGGTGCATGTGCCTCTTTGAATCAGCATTTTTTTAATCCTTTTTATAAATACCTAGTAGTGCAATTGCTAGGGTCATAGGATAGTTCTATTTTTAATTTTTTGAGGACTCTCCATACTGTTTTCCATAGTGGCTGCACCAGTTTGCATTCCCATCAGCAGTGCAAAAGAGATCCTCTTTCTCCACATCCTCACCAACATCTGTTGTTGCCTGAGTTGTTAATTTTAGCCATTCGGACAGGTGTGAGGTGGTATCTCGTGGTGGTTTTGATTTGTATTTCCCTCATGCTGAGTGATGTTTAGCATCTTTGCATGTGTCTGTTATCCATCTGGATGTCTTCTTTGGAAAAGTGTCTATTCATGTTTTCTGCTCATTTCTTCATTGGATCATTTGGGTTTTTTTTGGGTATTGAGTTTGGTAAGTTCTTTATAGATTTTGGACACTAACCCTTTATCCAATACGTCATTTGCAAATATTTTCTCCCATTTTGACGGTTGCCTTTTAGTTTTGTGGATTGTTTCCTTCACTTTGCAGAAGCTTATCTTGATGAGGTCTCAATAGTTCATTTTTGCTTTTATTTCCCTTGCCTCCAGAGATGTGTTGAGTAAGAAGTTGCTGTGGCCGAGGTCAAAGAGGCTTCTGCCTGTTTTCTCTGGTAGAATTTTGATTATTTCCTGTGTCACATTTAGGTCTTTCCTCCATTTTGAATTTATTTTTGTGTATGGTGTAAGAAAGTGGTCCATAGATCATCTGTTAATCTTAAAATGTAGCTCCAGATTCAGTCAGTCTAGAATGAGGCCTAAGATGCTGCATTTCTAACAAGCTCCTAGGAGATGCCAGTGTGTTTACTAGTCTATGAATCTCACCTTTAGTAACAGGAATGTCTTTACTAGACAGCAGCAGTATGGGAAGCAACTGAAAGTCATGGCTCATACTGCATTTCTGTCACTTATGAGTGGTGCGATCTTGGGAAAGTTACTTACTCTCTTTGAATCTTACTCTCCTCATCTTTCAGTTGGGAAAATGATACCTACCTGACTGATTATGTGAATCAAATGATATAATGCATATGGAGGTTTTTTATAACTTGAAAGTATTCTGCATGTATAATCCCTTATTTTTTAAATTAGCAAGATTACTGTTAGTCCTTAAGTAGAGGTGACTAGTAAAGACGATCTTTCTATAAGTACACAGTAACTTTATTGGCAAACTAACACAAATGAATGTTCTGAGATGCATAGCCTTAATGAAGTGCTTACTAGGACATATAGGCACACACATGGTTAGCATGTTCCTTAACTACCAAAGCAGTTAAATATGTGACCTGATTTTGCATGGTTTACAACAGGATACTTTTTCATTTAGCATATTAATTATTATTTACAAGATCATCGTAAAAAATAAGATGTCCTTGTATAACAAAGGCCCACAGCCAATATTTTATGGATAGCACACAAAGAGGTTAGAAATTGATGATTTATAGATCAGGAAATAACAGTTAATCAACTTTCCTTACTTCCCAAGCCACGTTGGGCAGTTTTGCATCACCTTTTGGTTGTCAGCTATGTTTGTATTAATGGTAATACCTTTGCAGACTGAAACAGGATATGGAGGTGCCGTCTGGAAATTCTCCCAGCACGAGTGGGAGGCCAAGGGCAAACTCTTGTTGCCCATCCATCAGAAGCATCATGCGTTCTGACCTCAAACACAGTCTGTGGCATTTACTGTCACAAGACACACGGAGGCCAATAAACACTACCTGTCACCACATTCATTTGTGACATTTATACATTAATTTTTGCATTTACATTAGGCCAGGCATTGGATTCTGTGGGATTTATAAAGCTTGGAAAATAATTTCAAAGAAGAGCTGCAAATATTTCAAAATTAGTGAAATAAGATATATAAGAATAGTGAACGAGAGAGGGGAAGCCAAGTACACCTTAACACACGTTCTTACTTGAATCATTCGGAATCAGCCCCTACCATGCATTGGATCTAATTTCTCTTTTGTTTATATTTTTCTGGGAATTTGCTTGTATTCATCTTATAACATATATTTGATTCTATCATGTGTGCAGTTACTTGTTATTTCATTTCATCTAGCAGGTTTATGGTTTATTATTTAAAAAAAATTTTTTTTAACGTTTATTTATTTTTGAGACAGAGAGAGAGCATGGGAGGGTCAGAGAGAGGGAGACACAGAATCTGAAACAGGCTCCAGGCTCTGAGCTGTCAGCACAGAGCCCGACGTGGGGCTCGAACTCATGGATCGCGAGATCATGACCTGAGCTGAAGTTGGTTGCTTAACCAACTGAGCCACCCAGGCGCCCCTCATCTAGCAGGTTTAGATACATGCCTTATTCATTCTGGTTATCTCCTAGAGTGCTTTCTTTCCACAAGTGCTCATTGAATAAATAAATAAATGATGAATATATGGGCCACCAATACACACATATAATTAATATAGGTTTAGGAATTCTCAAGTGACAAGGACATAGACTTGTCCTTGTGTTGGAGAAGACTAGAAGTAAGTATTGTCTACAAATGATGTCAGATTATCATGGGGTCAGTGGCATGTGGGATAACAAGGACATTCAGAATTGCTTACTGAGGAAGGTATGAAATTTACTTGCAACAGAACTTTTATGTAGGCAAGTTGAGATGGACCATTAAGAATACATAACTATTCCTGTAGGTGCCACCGTAAAGCACCCGTGCGACCCCATACCTGGTATCTCTGAGAACATTGCTTTTCTTTAAATGGCAACACACTACCTTGTCTGCAGGTTTTCTAAGGGAATCCAGTCTTGATTTGAGAACCACTACCTGATTCTCAACAGCTTCTCTGGGACACCTGAAGTGTGAGAGGCATGTGTCACCTCCATTTCCAACTCTGTCCTCCTTCCTCACTGACACTGGTCTGTCAACTGTCCCTAATCTCATGAATGCTAACTCTATAGGACACCTCCCAAACTTTATCTAACTTGACCTATCTGTAGTAGTTGTTCTGGGTGACCACTCTCTTCTTGAAAGGCTCTCTCTATTGGCTTCCTGTGATACCATACCCTCCTACTTTTTCTCCTCCTTTCAGACTACCCCTTCTCAGTCTATTCCTTTGCTGTGCCTTGATTTTTAGGGTTTCTTAGGGGCTTTTGTCCCTTCTCTCCTTCTTGAACTGCTGCACACTCCTTTGAGTGCCCTCATATTCGCTCATGGTTTTAAGTATCATTTATCTTGCCTTCATATGTAATGTGAAGCTCCATACGTAATGCTCTCCAGATTTAGTCAATACTGCATTTTCAGTTTCTAAAACGTTGCTAGTATATGCATGAGGAAGACTCACTGCCAAAATCTGAAAAATAAAAAGGCATGCATGATTTTGTGCTTGGAAACCACGCATCCCTCTGTTAGCCAAGGTTAGAAATCCTTGCTTGATCATCTGCCCACCCCCTCCCATAACCTGTTCTTTCCTTTACCCTCCCGGAGCTGCTCTCTGAACTTTGCCTAGACTCCACTGTTGGGAAACTTGACAAGCACTTCTTCTGGCCAAGAGAAGTTGTCATCACGTTTCACAGAAATTTTTCACCATTCAGAAAGAGTTTATGCTTTACCAAAAGAATTCACCTTGGGGCCCTTTCAAATAACCAACTCTCCAAGGAAATTTAATATTTGATTCAACTAATCAAAATTAGATTTACACACATTTGGAAAACATGTCTATAGTTCTGCCTCACTTTATGTAACTGGTTTATCCCTGAAATACGTACAAATCAGATAGTTGCAAGCTGAGTAATAGTTCAAGTATATTAATCAATTTGCTAAGGAAAAGAGAAATACTTTTATAGATAATAAACATCTAATGTATCTGTTGTGTAAATTTGGACTTTATGTATTAAGTGTACTTATTTTTGGAGGCATACTTTCCCATAGTAGTGTATAAGAGAGGAAAAAGGAGAGATTAACACTTGCTCAGGACCTGCCAGGTGGCAGGCGTCATGCCAGGAATTGTGGCCTGTCATTATCAGAGAGCATAGGTTTTTGTTCGTGTTGTTTTGTGTGGGATAGGATATAAGTCAGAAAAGCAGTGTTTGTTCCAGAGTCAAGAACATTTTTGCTCCCCAAATCCAAATATCTCTGAGTTGCTTTTCCTCATTGCCATGACCCAGGAAGTTCACATCAGACTCCTGGGTATTTCTTTCCACCCTTCTCCTTATCCTAAGACAGCTCTAAGGGACAAATCTCCTGACCAAGCTTTTTACTATTAGATGAGTTATTGATACAAAAAGAACTAATGAATTGCTAGAGAGTTTTGTTTTTCTGCCTTGGCTAATACAACTTAGCATTAAGTGATAGTAACCACTTGAGGCCCTGGGAACAGATTCCTTCCATGTCTGTAAGCCTCTTTGCTCCCATGTGGTTGCTGGGACAGTCTCTTAATTCCACTTGTCACAAAGATGGGGGTGGTCTGTGGTCCACAGCTTCCACTCTTTGACGGGTTTCTTAGCTAGAAGTATAATGAAGTGGGAAAGACACAAGAGAGCACTTAACTACATTAACACTTAGAGAAGAACTCAGGTCCCACCCTCCTCTCCTGATCACCTTCCAGCCACTTCCCCACCTCCTCCCCACCACGCTGTGGGCTTGCAGATATGAACAGCGGCACTTGTGTTAACAACTTGGCGACTGCAGGAAGCCAGACCCCAGGAAGCAACAAGATATTTCCCTCTGGGAGGCCCTGGCTTGGGGCTTCCCTTCCTTTCCTGTGTCAACAAAGCCTTATTTCCTAACTCACAGGCCATGGAATAAGCCAAATTCCTATTTTTTTCACCTTCCCTTTTGGATGGAAAGGACTCCTAGACAGAATTTATATAGCTAAGTTGTGTTGATTTTACTCTCATTAATGGCTCCAACTCATAAAAAACGCAGTGGGGATTTTTAAAAAAATGTATCTGAAAAATAAGCAAATATACAAAACTCTAATTCTTATGCCAGAACATGGAGCGAACAAAATATTCTGAGTAGGAGTACCTAATTGTGTTTCACATAGTATAACAAGTTAATAAATCACATAGCAGCTATGTAAATATGTCTATACTCTGTGCAGAAAATAGTTAATAACCCAACAGCTAATGTAGATAGATGTTTAGCTAGTAAATAATGAGAGCCCTGCAATAATACAAAATAGGCTGACCAAAATTTAAAGGAATGCAACACATAAAATTCTTACCACACTTTCTTAAGGAAGAGCAGGGTAGAAGTATGAAGTAATAAGCAAATATCAGATACTCCACATTGTGTTTATTCACTATGTATGTATACAACTGAACACATAGGCATAAATAGACATAAATAGACACATACATGGTCAGTTCCTGCATACTCCAGTTCTGCCCATTTGAAGCACAGGAAACCTTTTGCTTCGTGCAGAGCCTCAACTTGACATTGTAACCTTATTTGCCACTGTAGTCTTACCCAGATCCATCACTCCAGCCATATGTCTCCCAAACATCTTGCACGTTTCATATTTGCCAGTCACTCAGTCATATCACTGTCCTCAGCTTCCTCCCGCTTATCCACATTCAGAACTGTCCACAAACTATTTCCTCTGTAAAGTTTTACCTTCAGATGTCCAGTGATGTTTTCCTCATTTGAGCTCTCATCCCTAATTGTCTTTAACACTTTTTTGCCCACACATCATTTTCTGTGAGGTGCTGTGGTTTCTCTTCATACATGTAAAGATCTCCCCTCCCAAAACTGGATTATAAACTCTGGAAGACTTTATTCATACCTGACTGTTCTCAAGAACCTTTCATCACTCAGTACATTGCCTTGTATGGAGTAGGAGTTAAGCAGACTGATGCAGAGGAATGGGAGGGAACCAGAGAGAGTTATATATTGAGGCTATTTAAGCCACTACCTTTAGCCCAGAAGATTTAATAGCAAAATATTCTCTATTGTCATTATTTTTGTTAGGAAATCTTGTAAGTTAATTTCAATGGGGTGAATTTTTGATTCAGGTTAAGGAATTGTTAGGTAGATTCTTAGTTAATAGAGTGAGGGTTGAACAGACGAAGAAGGCGAATGCCATTAAAAAAATGTTGTGTTTGCGTATATGTGTGCTATTTTATGTAGTGTGTTCATTGAAGTCCTCATTTACAAGGGGGCACTTGAGCAGAGACCTGAAAGAAGTGAGGAAGCAAGCCATTGGCTTATTCAGAGAAAAAGAGAGTTCCAGGCAGAGTGTGCCGCAAGATTAAGATGGCAAGGGGGGACCGTGTTTGGTGTACTTGAAGAATAGCAAAGAGGCCAGCATATGTTGAAGAGAATGAAAAAGTAGTAGTATATAAAATCAGAGAGTTAGCTAGTGCCTAGATCATGTAGGACCTTGAAGGGATTTTGGTTTTTACTTTGAATGAGATCAGAAGGCATTGAAGTGTTTCAATTGGGGGAGTAAAATTGTATTACATGTTTGAAAATTTCAGTGTAAAATTGGATTTGTTGTCAACTTTTAGTTCATGACACATCATCATTGCTATGCATTGATGCATTATATGCATCGCACTCTTTTATACCAGTTTTGAAAAATAAAAACTAAATACACTTAAACTTTAGCAATAGCTTATATCTACCTCTAATTCTTTTATTTATTTATTTATTTTATTTTATTTTGAGAGAGTGAGAGAGAGAGAGAGGAGAGAGAGAGAGCAGAGGAGGGGCAGAAAGAGAGGGAGAAAGAATCCCAGGCAGGCCCTGAGCTGCCAGCAAGGAGTCTGCAGGGCTCAAACTCATGAACCTCGAGATCATGACCTGAGCTGTAATCAAGAGTCAAACACTTAACCGACTGAGTCACTCAGTCACCTCTCTACTCCTAATTCTCAATGGTAATTCTTAAAAAAAAAATGTTTTTTCATGTTTATTTATTTTTGAAAGAGAGAGAGACAGAGCATGAATGGGGGAGGGGCAGAGAGAGAGGGAGACACAGAATCTGAAATGGGCTCCAGACTCTGAGCTGTCAGCACAGAGCCCGATGCGGGGCTCGAACTCACAGACCATGAGATCATGACCTGAGCCGAAGTTGGACGCTCAACCTCAACCGACTGAGCCACCCAGGTGCCCCAGTAATTCCTTATTTACTGTAATTATTTATGGCAAGTTTACTTGTATTGTACTTCCCTGGTTATTCTTATCATTAATTTAAAAATATTTCCTTTAGACTAAACTGTAATTGAAGGTTTTTAAAAACCTTTATATGTAAACACACATAAATGTTGATAGAATGATTTACCCTTTCATCTGTCTTCCGTGGTGATCAACTAATGGCCAGCCTTGTTTCATAAATATCCCCACTCAATCCTACTCCACTCCCAGATTACTTTTTATGTCAAGTTTATTTAACTACAATTTGCATGCTATAAAATCTCTTAGTTTAGGTGTAAGTTTCTGTCATTTTTGACAAGGCATACAGTTGTGTAACTTCACTGCTAGCAAGATATCAATATATGGAATTATTCCATCACGCTGAAGAGTACATATTTTCTTCCATAGTCAGTTCCCTACTCTCGTCCCCATTCCCTGGTAATGCTGTTCTCTGCCCCTATAGCTTTGCCTTTGTAAGAATATAGTATAAATATAACCATGCAGTATATAGTGTGCATATAAATCTGGCTCCTTTTACATATATGTTGCTGAAAATATCTATAACTCCTTAATTTTTGTTGCTAAGCAGAATCCCATTATGTGACTGTATCATAGTTTTTTATCCATTCACCAGCTGATGAACATTTGTTTTGTGTTGTTTTTCCAGTTTCTGACAATTGTCAGTAAAGCTACTCTAAGCATTCACATTTAAGTTTTTGTATGGATATATATATATGTGTATATATACATATCTTCATTTCTCATATATATATATATATATATATATATATATCTTCATTTCTCTTGAGTAAATACTTGGAAGATCGATTAGTTGTACAGTAGTTTATATTTTATAAGAAACTGCTGAAGTATTTTCCAAAATGGCTGAACTATTTTGTATTTCCATCAGCAGCGTATGAAACTTCTAGACGCTCTTTATCCACACCAGCATTCAAATAGCAGGTCCTGGGGGCACCTAGGTGGCTCAACCGGTTGTGTCTGACTTTGGCTCGGGTCATGATCTCCCCGTTCCTGAGTTTGAGCCCCACATTGGCTCACTGCTGTTAGACTGTCAGGGCAGAGCCTGCTTAGGATCCTCCTTTCCTCTCTCTCTGCCCCTCCCCCACTTTCACTCCCTCCCCCCCCCCCCCCAAATACATATATAAGCAAATAGTAGGTACTGGGATCTAATGTTATTTTAATATGAATTTTCCTAATTAATTATTATGTTGATCATCTTTTCATTTCCTTATTTGCCAGTTGTATCTCATTTTTAGTGGAGTATCTTTTCAAATATTTTGCTCATTTTTAATGGTGTTTTATTATTGAATTTTGAGGATTCATTTTTATATATCTTTATCAGATATTGTATCTTGCAAATATTTTCTCTCATCCTGTGAATTATCTTTATTTTTTCTCTTAGTGTCTTTCAAAGACATTATTTTTCATTTGATGAAGTCTATTTTATCCATTTAAAAATTTTATGATTCATGATTTTTGTCTAAGATATCTTTGCCTGACCCAGGGTCACAAAAATTTTATCCTCTGTGTTCTTCCAGAAGTTTTGTAGTTGTAGGCTTTATATTTGGATTTAGGATTCATTTTAAGGTAATTTTGCATATGTTGTGAAGTATGGTTCAATATTCATTTTTCTTCTTTTTGCATATAGACATTGTTATCCCACTCTATTTATGGAAAAGAGTATTCATTTTTCACTGAATTTCCTTGGCACCTTTGTAAGAAATCAGTTGGCCATAGATATGTGGGTCTATTTCTAGACTCTCTATTCTGTTCCATTGATCTATGTGTCTATTCTTTTTTTTTTTTTAAATTAACTAATTTATTTTGAGAGAGTGTGTGTGTAAGGGGTAGAGGGAGAGGGAAAGAGAGAATCCTAAGCAGGCTCTGTGCTGTCAGTGCTAATAGTGCAGAGCCCAGTGTGGGGCTCAAACCTACAAAACTGTGAGACCATAACCTGAGCTGAAATCAAGAGTTGGGCACTTAACCCACTGAACCCCCACCAGGTGCCCCAGTGTCTGTTCAGTCTTTCAATACCCCCACTGTCTTAATGAAGATTTATAATAGGTTTTGTAAACAGTAGCATGGGTTCAAACTTTGGTCTTCTCTTTAAAAATAGTGTTTTTGCTTGGTCCTTAGCGTTTCCATATAAATCATGAGATCAGCTTGTCATTTTTTTTTAATATTTATTTTATTTTCTAGAGAGAGAGAGAGAGAGAGAGAGACTGAGCATGAGCAGGGGAAGGCAGAGAGAGAGAGAGAGAGAGAGAGAGAGAGAGAGGGAGACACAGAATCTGAAATAAGTTCTAGGCTCTGAACTTGTCTGCACAGAGCCCAATGCGGGGCTTGAACTCACAAACCATGAAATCATGACCTGAGCCAAAGTCAGACACTCCACTGACTGAGCCACCCAGGCGCTCCCAGCTTGTCATTTTCTACAAAAAAATTTTGCTAATGTTTATATTGGGATTGCACTGAAACTGTAGATCAGTTTAGGGAAATTACCATCTTAACAATATTGATCTTCCAAATTCATGAATACGGTGTGTTTTTCTATTTATTTAGATCCTTAATTTTTCTCAGCAGTGATTTTTTGCACTTTTTGTCAAAATTATTCCTAAGTAATTTTGATATAATGAAATTGTTTTCTTAATTTCATTTTCCAGTTATTCAATGGTAACATACAGAAATTCAGTTCATTTTCAGCATTGATCTTCTGTCCTGCAATCTTCTTAAACTTACCTGTTACTTCTGTTAGCTTTTTTGCAGATTCTGTCAGATTTGCTACATAGACTAACATATAATCTGTGAAAACAGATAGTTTTACTTCTTCCTATCTAATATGGTTGCCTTTTATTTCTTTTTCTTATCTTATTGCATGAACTAGAACCTCCTGTTACAATGTTGAATAGAAATGGTGTCTTGTTCTTCATCTTGGAGGGATTTAAGCATTCAACATTAAGTGTAATACTAGCTGTAGGGTTTTTTTGTTGTTGCCTTTTTTCTGGTTGAGGCAGTTCCCTTTTCTTCCTATTTTTTTAATGTTTATTTATATTTTGAGAGGGGGGGGGCGCGCATGAGGGGGGAAGGGGCCCAGAGAGGGGGAGATACAGAGTCCCAAGCAGGCTCCAGGCTCTGAGCTGTCAATATAGAGCCCAACACGGGGCTCAAACTCACAAGCTGTGAGATCATGACCTGAGCTGAAGTCAGATGCTTAACCAACTGAGCCACCCAGGCACCCCTTCTTCCTATTTTGTTGAAAGCTTCTATCATGAATGAAGATTAAATTTTGTCAAATAGCTTTTCTGTGTCTATGAAGATGATCATGTATTATTTGTCCTTTATGCTATTAATATGGTGAATTACGTTGATTGATTTTCAGACTGCCAACCTTGCATTCCTGGGATAAATCTCAGTTGGTAATGTTGATTTTTTTTTATATGTTGTATTCAGTTTAATATTTTGTAAAGGATGTTTGCATCTACATTTATGAGAAATATTTTCTTTGTTTGCGATATCTTTGGCTTCAGTATCAGAGTAATGCTGGCTTTAAATAATGAGTTTGGAAATGTTTCTTCCTCCTCTGTTGTCTGAAAAAGTTTGTGTAGAATTCACATTTTTTTTCCTTTTTCAAATATTTGAAAAAATTTACTAGTGAAGCCATCTAAGTCTGATCTTTAGATTGTGGTAAGATTTTAAATGAATTCAATTTAAATTTATATTAAGTTAAAGTTCTGTAATTATATATTTTTTCACTTCATATAAGTTGTTTAATTTGTTGGAACAAAATTGCTCATGATATTCCTTTAAAATCCTTTTAATTTTTGTAGGTTGGTAGTGATATCCCTTCTTTCATTCCTAAATTTGGTAATTTTTGTTTTCTCTCTCTCTCTCTCTATTTTTGATTAGTCTTGCTAAAGGCTTATGAATTTTTAAAAATCATTTTATATGCATGACTTTTGTTTTCATTTATTTTTCTCTGTTTTCTCTTTTATATTTTATTGATCTCCCCTCTGATCTTTATTCTTTCCTTCTGCTTGCTTTAGATTTAATTTGTTCTTCTTTTTATAGTTTGTAATGGTGAATGCTTATTAATTTGAAATCTTTTTGTGTCTGTGTTAGTAAGTTTTATTCTTCTAGGAATGTCTTTTACAACTACATTTTAAAATTCAATGGCCCAGGGGCACCTGGGTGGCTTAGTTGGTTGAGTGTCTGACTTTTGATTTTGGCTCAGGTCATGATCCCAGGGTTGTGGGATTGGGCCCTGTGTTGGGCTCCATGCTGAGCATGGAGCCTGCTTGAGATTCTCTCTCTCTCTCTCTCTCTCTCTGTGTGTGCTCTTCTCCCCTGCTCATGCTCTCTCTTTCTCAGAATGAAGTGAAATGAATTTATTGACCCAAATTTGTCCTTAATATTCTCTTACTATATTTTTTAACCTCTGTAGTATTTGCAGTAATATCTAAATTTCTTACTATGTGCCCATAGTAAGAAATTCTTGCTTTCTGTCTTTTCTTTCTTGACGAGCTTTGGCAGAAGTCTTAATTTAATTCAATTTTATTAGTCTTTTAAAAAAACACAATTTTTGGAACAATTGATTCTTTTTATTGTATACGTATATTTCCAGTTTCTTAATTTCTTGATTTTATTATTTTCTTCCTTCTGCATTTGTTTTATGTTTAATTTGCTGTCGTCTTCTACTTTTTAAGATGGATACTGAGAAAATTAGTTTTTAGCCTTCTTCTTGAGTAAAACTTTAGCTGCATCCAAGAAGTTTTAATATGTGCTATTAGCATTCAGTTCACATCATTTAAAAAATTTTATTGTGATTTTTTTCCCACAAGTTTATCAGTGTCTTGAAGTTTATTTTTAAACTTTTTAAGCCTGGCAATTTTCTAGGTAATCTTTTTGTTATTAATTTCTAATTAATAATTAATTGTTATGCTGTGTTCAGAATGTGGACTCTGAATGATTTCACTCCTTTGTTCAGACTTTTTTATTACCCAGCATATGTCATTTTTATTAATGGTCTGTTGTTGTTGGCTCCAATATTTTACATATGTCTGATGATTTTCTTTATTGTATTATTCAAATCTTCTATATCCTACTGCTTTTTAAAAAGATTTTCTTTAAATTCCAGTTAGCATGCAGTATAATATTTGTTTTAGGTATACAATATAGTGACTCACCACTTCCATACAACACCCAGTGCTTATCACAAGTGCACTCCTTAATCCCTATCACCTATTTAACCCCTTTCTGCACCCACCTCCCTTCTAGTAACCATCAGTTTGTTCTCTATAGTTAAGAGTCTGTTTCATGGTTCATCTCGCTCTCTCTCTTTTCTTTCCCTTTGTTCATTTGTTTTGTTTCTTAATTTCCAGGTATGGTATTTGTCTTTCTATGGCTGACTTATTGCACTTAGCATAGTACTCTCTAACCCCATCCATGTCATTGCAAATGGCAAGATTTTGTACTTTTTTATGGCTGAGTAATAATCCATATAATCCATTATATATACATGTGTATATAATACATCTTCCTTAACCCAAACACTAATCCTAATTCCTGTAGGATTAGTGTTTGGGTTAGGGACAGGGTGAGGGTTAGATGTAGGGACAGGGTAAGGGTATGTGCCTGGTATCCTGCAGTTCAGAGACCTCTCTGGAGCGTTAGGTTTAGGGTTAGTGTTAGAGTAAGAGTTAGGTGTTAGATGGTAGGGGTTATGTGTTACAGTTATGTTTAGTGTTGAGGTTAGGGTTACGTTTATGGTATATGCCTGGTATCATGCAGTTCAGAGATCTCTCCAGAGAAGAAAATGCTAGACTTCTGCTGGGGTGAGAGTAGACATGACAGCCATCTACTGAGCTGAGGCAAAGAGGGAATTGGGCCTCTAAATGCTCTTTAAACAGATATTCAATTGTTCTTTCTGTTTTATTTCTAACTTCACACCCATTTCTATAAATATTATCAATCCTAAAAGGTTCTGTATCTTCTTGAGAATAACTAGGCTGTTTCTCAGCTTTTCTTATCATGTACTCAGGGACACACTTTGTCAAATCTGTGGTTAGGGTTAATGTAGGATATGTGCCGGTAATCTGCAGTTCAGAGACCTCTCCAGAGTGTTAGGTTTAGGGTTAGGGTTATAGAACTGGTTAGGGTTAGGGTTTTGGTTAGGGCTAGGGGATGTGTATGGTATCTTGCAGTTCACAATTGCTGTTCTTAACTTACTGAAACTACACTACGTAGAATCCATCTTTCAGGTAAATATCTTCTTTCGTTAAGATAGAAGTGTATGAAAACTTATATGTAAAAGTGTATGAAAACAGCCATGTGCTTACTCCTTGAAACTGTACACATACAAACTGTCAAATAACATCTTTTTTTCGGATACAATTGTTGTAAACTGATGTGTAGAAGCATATGGGTATAGAGCTGTTCTTTTTTTTTTTTTTTTTTTTTTGCATCTTTACTTATATTCATTTTTTTTTTCAAAATTTTATTTACATTCCAGTTAGTTAAAATACAGTGTACTATTGGGGCGCCTGGGTGGCTCAGTCGGTAAGCGGCCAACTTCGGCTCAGGTCATGATCTCGCAGTCTGTGAGTTTGAGCCCCACGTCGGGCTCTGTGCTGACAGCTCGGAGCCTGGAGTCTATTTCAGATTCTGTGTCTTCCTCTCTCTCTGACCCTCCCCCATTCATGCTCTGTCTCTCTCTCTCTCTGTCTCAAAAATAAACAGTAACAAACAATTTAAAATACAGTGTAATATAAAAAAAATATAGTGCAATATTAGTTTCCAGTGTAGAATTTATTGATTGATCGCTTACATACAATACCCAGTACTCATCCTACTGCTTTTTAGATCCTTGGTCTATGTGTTACTGAGAGAATGTATTAAAATATCTTTCTATCATTGTAGAACTATTTATATTTATTCTTCATTTCTGACAACATTTGCTTTATAAATTCGGGAGTTATATTAATAGGTGCATATAAATTAGAATTATTTTATGTTCTTGGATTAAGCATTTATCATTACGAATATCTATGCTTAGTAATGCTTCTTTTCTTAAGGTTTACTTTGTCCGATATTAGTAAATCTATTCTAGGTTTATTTTAGTTTGTGTTAAAAGCTGTATCTTTTCTTAGAGATTTTTACTATAAACTTTTCTATGTCATTGTATTTAAAATATTCCTCTTATGAGCAGCATGTAGTTGGATTTCAGTGTTTTTGAGTGTGATGATATTTGTCTTTTCATTGGAATATTTAATCTGTTTATATATAATTACTGTTTTTGACTGAGTATTGTAAAATTTTGTTTTTTCTCTGTACTAGTTTCTTGGCTCCACATTTTTTTTTTCTTAAAGGATCTCTTGTTGACTGCTTCTCTTTTCTCAGTGAAATAGGAAGTCAGGTCATCAACTTAGAGTAAAGATGAAGGAGGAGATGATGGAGTTTTGGAGAAGAGAAAAACAGATTAAGGCATCTAAGATCAGAAAAGGAAAGTCTAAGGGAATGCAGTGGGACTGCTGGGTAGCACAAGGGTCCTCCTGGTGTTACTGGTCAGGAAATTAGAATGAGACCCATCAATTTAGATGCGTGTTTTTCTCTGGAAATATTCAGCTGCATAAAGTCAGATGTGAAGTAGACAGAATTTAAGATTTAATCATTGTTGCAATTTTCCCAAAACAGTATAATAAATGGAGAGTTGGCCAAAGGAAGTGATGGTATTCAGCAAGAAAGCGATTGTGATGATGAACCAGAGTATCCAAACTATGTTAAGAAGGGGGTGAGGTCATAAAGTCCTAAAAAGCATACAAAGATAATTTCTTTTTCTTTTTGTTTTGTTTTATTTTTGGTCTTAGCAAAATCAAAGAATTGATGGGAGGTAAGGTACTAAAAAATAAATAATATGGAGAGATGGGAGCTGCTGGCTGGAGAGTAGTATACTTAAAATTGAGATTGTGTGGAACATGTACTTACTGTTAATGACAAGGGATAAGCATGTGTGTGAGTGGCTGAAGTAGGGTGAGAGGATCATTAGAGGTGAGAAGTTTAAGAAACTGAGTGGGCAGTGAACTGAAAGAATTATCTATAGGAGTAGTGTCAAAAATATCACAGAAGTAGATTAAAAATAACTCTTTTCTTATGAATATTATTGTTGTGAAACCCACAGACTTCTGAATTATTCTCCGTAATCATAGAAGAACTGTGGTTACTGGAGCTTTAAGAGGAAAGAATAGATAATGTAGAATGGTAAATTGGTAGAACCCATAAACAAACACAGTAATAATAACAGCGATGCAAAATACAGCAAAGCTCTCTCTTAATTCTATAAGGATATCAAAACTCTTTCCGGAACCTTTCCTCTCATCTGGCATTCAGGAATAAGCAACATACACTATTGTCTGCAATTCATGGTTGAGAAAACATGCAATATGTTTTGTTAATTATAAAAGTAATTTGCTCCAATTTTAATTAGAAGAAATGATGATAGTTCTTTTAAATATTTTTCCAGATCTTAATGCAAAATATCTTAGGTTATCAGAGTAATTCACTGTTTTCTTTTTAAGATGAGAATCTGTGGATAGAAAGATTTAATTTTGATGGTGTCTCTTTAAAAAATTAGAATCCTGAGTACTGTTTTTTACACTTAGATCAGTGAGCTTTATGATAACTACCTTTTCTCTATTATCAAATTTACTCATATAATTAAATTTTGTATAGTGTTATGCCTTTTATGGTCTGGCCTATGATTGATGAGGTAGAGTTTCCTGTTAAAGATCATATAAGAATAAGGGTTGTGTTTTATAGGTTTAATTTTTTCCTTCGATTTTTTTCCTAATTCTCTTAGAATCATCCACTAATTGCAGAAGGCTATTGAGTTTAGGAGTTTACTTTGGGAAGTTATGTTAATTGAAATAGTTGTACAAACACCTGACTTTTTTAGCAGCTGGTTTTCCATGGGGCATTGTGCAGAGACGAGACATTGTTGGAAATGAAGGCAGTGGATATATGGAGGTATGAGATCCTTAGTTGACCTTCCTAACCAGTTAAGGAAAAGAAGGCCCTCTGGGAAGGTGGTATTGGGTAGTGAAGTCAGTCTGTATCTGTCGCTTAGGGACTGGGTGACCTTTGGCTAATCCTTTAGCTCTCCAGAGCTTCAGTTTTCTCAGCTATAAAATGGAAATAACATGGTCTATCCTGACTATTCCAGAGGTATATGACTGTATTGAGACATTAAAAATATGTGAGTAATATCAACCACATGATTTCTAATATCCGGTTAAAATCTGATGCCTCCTGTTTCCTGCTCTTTCTAAGGGCACTCAGTCTCACACTCTCCAGTACTGTGCATCTGTGCTAGAATATGTTTGGAAGATGGTAGGAATGCTGGGTCTGGGATTCCTATCCTACCTGGACAGCCACTTGGCACAACGTCTGGCATAGAATTAACCTTCACATATGAATGAATTACTTAATTATGGACCACACTGAATTCATTGATATTCCCCCCCCCCCTTACATTAGCATCTAGGCCCTTTTAAGTGTTAAGGCCAAATTTTTCCTGACCTCCCTTCTAGCTCTGGGAGGTTAGGTAAGGGTATATAATTATGTTGAGGAATTGTGAATGCTTTGCCAGTGGATGGTCTTAGGCATACCAGTGCTGAACAGTAACCTAAGACTGAATGCCCTAGTAAATTCTCCTTTGATTGTATTCTCTGTTGACTGACACATTTCTGGTTCTTTTCATCTAGCAATGTGGGTGAGGTATCCACTCTGCCCCTCACTGTAAGCGGACCACCGTTATTAAAAGTCAGTTTGGAACTCCACTTTGGAAATCTCTTGTGTTCTTGTGGCATTTGTCCTGGTCTCTTGAACTCTCAGAGTTCATCTTGAGACTTAATACTTAGCTTTTACTGTCTTCTGCACGTCACATGAGTTGATCCCTGGAAAGTTATTTCTCTGTGCTGAATGAAAGTTCAGTCATTTGGGGGGTGGTGCTTGCACCTTTTCTTCCACTTTTTCCCCTTCATTCCTTTCCTCCCTCTCCTTAGATGACCTTCTCTCCCCTCTCTTTCCTAAAACTCAGCCCCAAATCTGCATCACCATGTCTAGTGAACTGCCTCCCAGCGGATCCAGAATGAACTGGGCTCAGCTCCCTGCTCTTCTCCCTTGAGAGATCCTCTTTTCTGAAGCTCAGACAACTTGGGACCAGGCCTCTATTTAAAAAGAGCAAAGACTAGGCTTTTGAAACCTTTCCCATGGGCTCTTGACTGAATGATTTGATTGGTGCAGGGAGACTGAGAGGATGACAAAGCTGTATCCAAACTGGTGTTGGCTTACCCATGGGGGAGGATTGCTCTTTTTTTCCCCAGAGCTCATCCCCTTCCTCCCATGCACATGCACTTCGTTGAGCTAAAGCTGTACAATGGTGCAGACTTGATTTATGAGGGCTGTGTTTCTTCCCTGATCCTGGCTGGCACAGTACTGGAGGCTTTACTTTTATGTGTCCACATTAGGGGGCAACTGGCGACCAGCTGTTGGAAACTGGTTTTAGAAAATAATAAAAATAAAAATACTCTTGGACTATCCTGTCATTCCAGGTTTCTGGTACCTGCCATCAGCCTTGGTATAAATAAGGGAGTCTTTCCCCCTTGGAATGAGATTTCTCTCTGACAAATAGATTTATATTGTGCTGGAATGATTGGTAGGTACCAGGGGGATCTTGCCTGAAGGCTAAGTTAATAATTGAGACCGTTAGAACAATAACTCACATGGTCCCCACCTCCTTTATCCATGAAAGGTCCCCAAGTACTGCATATTGTAATGTGCTCCCAAGTGCGAAGCTCCTGCTAAACTCAACTATATCTGGGGTGGAAGGTAACACCTGGAGAGACTGGACATAGGGAGGGCCAGCACCTTACAGAGCTCCCCACCCAGGTGAGGGGTTATCATAGGGGCAGGAGCCAGTGACAGAAAGGGGCAGGTTGTTTGGGGGAAGGGGCACCCCCCACGTACATGAGCAGTGTTGTAGAGAGGGAGAAGGGTAACAGGTCTCTTTAATGACCATGATTCTCTGAATGTTCTGGGTCACAGGTTCTTTGCAAGTATTTTGTGTGCTATTGATATGATACCTGTCAACCACCTCAAGACATTTATTTATTACTTATTTGTTTAGAATTCATGTGTTGCATTCTTTGAAGAAAGACTTGAGATAGCTTGCAATAAAATACATGTAGAACAAGACAGTTAATATTTAAATAGAAGGTTGAAAGTCATGTAGACTGAGGACAAAATAAACATATCAAAACCTTAAGCCAGCATTTGTCAAACTATGTTAACTTACTCGGTGAGTTCTGTTGGGTGTAAATAGGTATTTCTTGAAAAGGTTGTTCTGTAATCAAACAAATGAAGTAAACTGAGTGGAGAAAAGCTAAACATGTATGTTTTTACTGAAAAATTCCCCATATCCTTTAATTTGCTTAAAAGTACTATAAACTTTCAAGAGAGGGATACCACTGCATGTTTTTTCATGGTGTTCTGCAGAACATGCTTTGTGAAAAATGGACCTATGCCAAAATGATTTCTGGAACAGAGCAGCAATTTAAATTCCAAGCTCCTTAGGCATTAGGCAAAAAAAAGAAAAAAAGACATTTATGAAGAAGGAATACAGCTCATTAGATAAGAATGACACTTAATATTCAAAATAAGTTTAAAGGATTTATTCCATGTATCCTTATTCAAAGGGTACGAGATAATATTATGGGTATTGTCATGAGCAGTGGCTTTATAGAAATGGCAGACATGCTTTCATTATGGCTATTTCTTATTTTGACCTATATAACACAATATGGAAAACATTGAGGAGGGCATCAAATTAAAAATTACAAGTTCCAGGGCATCTGGCTGGCTCAGTCAGTTAAGCATCGGACTCTCGGTTTGGGCTCAGGTCATGATCTCATGTTTGTGAGTTTGAGCCCCACATCGGGCTCCGTGCTAACAGTGCAGAGGCTGCTTGGGATGCTTATCCTCTCTCTGCCCCTCCCCCACTCACACTGCCTCTGTCTCTCTCAAAAAATAAATAAACTTAATTAAAAAAAATACAAGTTCCTAGAAGGTAGGATTGCCAGATAAAGTATAGGATATTCAGTATAGGATATTTTAATGTCAGACAAACAACACATTGGTTTTTAGTATAAAAATGTCTAAAAATGGCATAGGATGTATGTATATTACAAACATTTTCACTCTTTGGTTAAAAAGTAAATTTAAGTGGGTGCCCACATTTTTATTTGCTAAATCTAGCAACCCTACCACAAGGTCAAATTCTAAGCCATATGTTTGAATCATCTAGCAGCCTCCACTAGGCAATAATCACTGTGCCTGGCATTGCCATAGCCCTCTTTCAATTGACCCACACAGATTGGAGAGTCTACAAGTTGTCAAATCTGTCTTCACCTGCTCCCCCTGCCCACCACCACCAGTCTTGGCAGTCTTGGAGTTCTAGCCCTTATCTTTGCATTGCCCTGGGAGTTGGGCTGGTTGACCCTTCAGAATACTCTCAGCCCTTCAGTTCCCTGAAGTTGATGGTCAACCTTAAGAAGGAACATTTATTTGGTTGTCATGGGCCAGTGAGGATTTTACCTCCTAGGCAAGCTCCCCCAGTATTTATCGCACCATCTCTGCACTTGTAGTATATTATTAGCCTTTTATGCCTTCTCTCACCTGTTGAAATGAGAATGCAAGGTCTCTGGGCCTCTGCAGCCCTTTCCCTTACATTAACTTAAGTCACACCAGATGTGGGCCTTTACTGCTTAGGAAGACTAATTGATTTCACTAGTCACAATACTTCTATTGTTTTATTTTTTTAAAACACAAATAAACACTGTGGTGGATTTTCTCCTCCTTCTCCTTCTCTCCTCTTGCCAAAGACCCAAAGGTTATTCAATTAAAAGTGTCCAGAAAGTGTGATGAAAAATCCATGGATGGAGTACATCTACTGTTAAAGAATTAAAAAAAAAGGCAAGGAAAAAAGAAAGGAGGAGGATAAAGGGTTGTAGGGAAGAGGGAAGGAAGCCTCTCAGGGACCAGCAGTAACTCTGATGGATGGCTGGTGTGTGTAAGACGTTATTATTTGTTATGTGAGTGTAGGGAGATGGCAGCCGAGCTGAGCAATACACCTGCTGGGCTCCAAGAAGCCAAAACAGCTGCACACATTGATTTAGAAGCTTGCTACTTGGGGCTCCAGGAACGAATCAAGCGACAGCTCATAAAAAAAGAGGGTTTTATGATTCTCCCCCCTCTTTCTGTAAGCAAATGGCCACATCATATGTTTTCCTAACGCGGTCATAACTCAAAATTAAATCCCAGCCCAAGGTGTCAGCCTGGTGCCATGTCAGGATTGTAACGGCTTGTTTTAGAGGTTGCCATGGAGATCTGGGAGAAAGGATGGGGGGCAGGTCTTGGGAGGTGGGAAGGGGTACAAAGTGTTCTTTGCCCCAGTGTGGCTTAGGCACTTAAGGACAATTAGCTGTAGGGTTTTGTTTTGTTTTAAAGAAGTGAGGGACCTAGCAGTGTTTAGTTGGTGATTTTATGCCAATTACAACCTCAGTTCATAGTGTTAAAATGCAAAGCACTGTCCCACTAAGGAGTTACTCCTGCCAAAGTGAGTAAGGGTGAGTTGTGGAGCATGTGCTGCCAATGTGAGGCTCTCAGGGGCAGTCTGTCCTCTTCACACTCCAAGTCTGGTTGTTGATTACACAAAATGGAATGGAGTCAAAATATTTTTGGTAAATGTTGAATGAAAGTGCTTGGTCATGAGGAAAAGAGAAGCTCTTCAAGAGGGATATCAGCTTTCTCCCAAGCTACAGCCTGCATATGCATGGCCAAGGGGCTGTGGGCCCCACTGATGTCAGACAAATCTCTGTGCAGTGCTCACCATGAAGGTGATAACAGTCTGAAGGACTGTCAGAAAAGCTCTTCTGTAGGATTCCATGGTTACCATGGATTTCATTCACTTATCAAGTAGTTATTGGGTATTAGACACCTTGAAATGGCATAATGAGTATTCATTAGTGAACAGATGAATAAAAGAATATGTGAATGGAAAACATGGATATATGCCTCATTGCTAATAGTTCTGTAACAGCATAATCACAACAAGAGAAAATAAAATAATGCCATTCTTCCAAAGCCCAAATCTACATAATCCCCAAGGTTCAGATATGAGTGAAGGTTCTTACCTTGACATTTTTGCTTGCAGAGAAGTCATCCATCAACCTGCATTCCACCATTATTTGGAAGGCAACACATCTCCAGCCCAAGCACTCTCCTGAATTCTTACTCTGCATTTCCAGCTGCCTATAGCACATTGCACTTAAATGTCATAGTAGCTTTTAAACAAATTATTCTCCCCATTTCCTAAATCACTATTGTCTTCGTTTTCTGCTTTTTATTATAGCACCACGGTAGTCTAGTCATTAAAGCTCAAAATATCAACTACAACTTTGGTTTCCTTTCTAGGTTCAAATAGACATTACACACTCTCCTTCTTTCTTTCACAGTGTCCCTCAAGTTTATAACTTCCTCCCCACCTCTGCTATCATTTCCTAGTTCAGGACCGTATTACCTCATGCATCAGCTGCACCCATTGCTTCCCATTCAACTTCTTTCCCTCTAGTCTCTAAGCTCCCATTCCATCCAGCACTTACAACACACCCAGAACCTTGCTGCCAGGGTCAATTTCCCCCGTATGACGTGCTTCCAAAAGCTCCAATCACTCCCTTATTTCCCATAGAGTAAAATCCACATGCTGTCTTCTGGCATTTAAGGAATGATCTTGCTTTTATAGGTCTATTTCCTACTGGTAACAGATATAAATATTCTGTGTTAGCAAAAATAACATTAAGTAGTAGTAAATAAAATTATCAAATATATGTATCCGTCACTGTGCTGAACGTTTTACATGCATAGTTTGTCTTTCTGTTCTTAACAGCATTCCTATAAGGTAGGTGCTATTATCATTTCTTTTAAGAAGGTGAAATTGAGGCACAAAGAAGCTATATGTCTTGCTAATAGGAGAGCTGGAATTTGATGTAGGCAGTCAATTCTGATCCTACGGGCTCTTGGAAACTGTACCACCACCTCTTTGTAACAGTCTACTCTGTCTCCTGAAGATATCTTGTGCTCTGCTGCCTCACTGCCTTTGCTTGACTACTTTCCTTTTGCCAGACTGACTTCTTGCCTTTCTTTAACATAATTTCAAGCGTTTCTGAAGTTCTATTCAGATGTCTACTCCTCCATTAAACATATCCTCGGGTCACGATCTCACATTTCGCGGGTTTGAGCCCTGCGTCGGGCTCTGTGCTGACAGCTCGGAGCCTGGAGCCTGTTTTGGATTCTGTGTCTCCCTCTCTCTCTGCCCCTCCCCTGTTTACACTCTGTCTCTGCCTCAAGAATAAATAAACATTAAAAAAAATTATAAAAAAATTACTATAGTATCTACTGTTTCCACTGCTGGTTGACTTTCATGCCTTATCAGATATCCATATATCTTATTCTTCTCTAGATTCCCCTCATTACTGGGCACAGTAACATCTGCCAGTTCTTACTCAAAAGTTGCTAATTGACAGAATGAAGAACTCTGAAATGAACTATACCGGGGTCATCTTTCACATCTTATCTCTATCCTTTCTCTTGGTATTAAAACTTGATTTTGCATTAGTTTACTTTTTAAAAAAATCATCCTTTAACCTTCTTTGGACTGTAATTTGACCCCCTTGAAACTCTCTGGGTGCTTTCCTTTTTCTTAAACCCCTAGGAAGTATTCAGCAGATGAACAGGAAGGCATTGTGCCTGATAGTAGAGTAGACAACATCTGGCTCTCGGGCTATTCCATTAAGTTATTCAGGCAGTACTTTTCTTCCTTTGATACCCTTTTCAAGATGGCAGACTATCTCTTCCTTCCTCTCTTAGTCTTGAATTTCTCTGCTCAATGCTTTTACTAGAGTGGCTTCCTTGGGCAGTGCTCCCATATGTGGAACCTAGCCTCGGCTTTTCCCAGGTCAACATCCCTCAATTGTAACATATTCCCATGGGAGCCTTCTTGACTACTGAACTGTGGGAAAACAAATAGTGAGTGCTTAAATTTCAAAGACTTACAAGGTGCTACATCTTCCAAGAATACCAAGAAATTTTTTTATGTGTGTCTAACTCCGAGTTTCAAATGGTGTGACATTTCAGGGCTTATGGGAAGGCAATCAGGGAGTGTGTGTGTAGCAGTCTTTCTGCTACATGAAAGACTGGCCCGGAGCACAAGCATTTACTCCTTGGCGCTGCAAGCAAATATATCATGCAAATATGAGAGTTGCCAAAACGAAAAGAGTTAGTACACTTTGTCAACTATTAAGTGCTTCCTCTGCAGAAGCATAGCTGCCTCTACCAATAGCGCATACTAGGAATCGTAGTTTTTGAAAGAGGGGTATCTAGCGTGTGAATCATATAGGTGATAAGTAGGAAAAGTGCATCTCAGGGAAGCTGAGAAGGGACACTGGATTTTAGCAGTGGTAGGGAAGGAAGAGAGCTTGTCAAAAGCCTCATAATAAAGTTATCTAATCATCTATCATCATCTGTTAAGATGGTTATGTTCCTGAGAGAGAAGACATGCTAAACCACTTTAAGTCAAAAAACAAATTATGAGTTTATTTACTGTTGATTAGGACAAAAATCAGTCATCTGATTACTGAGAGATTAGGTATGAAAGTTTTGTTTTATTAAGGCTGGGGATGAAAAGCATCATAGGTTTGTTTTTTTTTTTTTTTTTTTTTTTTTTTTTTTTTGCATGGGGTTTTGCTAGGAAAGCCTGGATTTAGGAGGGAACAATATATATGCTGGGCAGCAATCAAGACAGCAAAGGAACACAAAGAGCCTGGAGGAAAAAAAAAACATGGAAGATGGCTGCAGAAACAACATGGTAACAGATTCGAAAGACACATTTCCTCTGGTTCACTCCCTACCCTAGTTAAATGAATCATTTGGCGTTAAAACTTCAAGTAAATTTAAGCAGATTACATATCTATATCCTGAACCCCATATCACTTAATTCTGAGCACTTAACTCTGCTATGTTAGGGCAGTCTCAGCTCAGCTGAATATTTATATAATTAGTTGTGTGACAGGGTGATACATTAGGTCTTTCTGTTTTTCGTGTGAAATATGAATATGACCATAGAAATTTTATAAGTAATTGATACAAAGTATTTGACATCAGTTTACACACATAAAATACTAAACACTACATAAGAGAGCTATATTTCTAGGAATATGTTATTAAGTATTTTCTTATGAAGAGTATATTTTCCCACAGGATACTCCTAATATTCATCTGCTATGTGAATAAATTATTAAGCTGTATGTCTTGTAAGGGCTATAAGGCTAACAGATGAAATGAATTGATGAGTTGTTTTCATTATGCCTATGACTCCCTCTAATTATAAGCATTTTATTAATGCATTTTTAATGGCCTATGTCCCTTAGGGAACATTTTCAAAGTATTCCATCATATTCTCTTAAAGCCTTATTTCACATTAGTAATAGAATGAAGCCTATAGTTTTCAAGGCCCAGCCCAAGAATTTTCAATCCTTGCTTTTTATTCGTCCATTCATTCAGCAAACATTTATAGAATGTCTATTATATGTCAGGATTATAGCTACATGCTGATGATAAAACTTGCTATCTAATTACTTTACCCCATCCTGGCCTACATACAAATACTTACTATCTGGTTTTGTTAGTTTGTTTAAGTCCTGTACATGACCATTAAAAAACTCTAATAGTTTACAAATTCCTAGGAATTTTATTCTATTAAATGTTATTTTAAGTTAAAAAATAGTCTGTGGGGGCGCCTGGGTGGCTCAGTTGGTTGAACATCTGACTTCGGCTCAGGTCATGATTTCATAGTTCATGAGTTTAAGCCCCGCATCGAGCTCTGTGCTGACAGCTCAGAGCCTGGAGCCTGCTTCCGATTCTGTGTCTCCCTCTCTCTCTGCCCCTCCCCTGCTCATGCTCTGTCTCTCTCTCTCTGTCTCAAAAATAAATAAAACATTAAAAAAATTTTTTTTAAATAGTCTGTGATCATATATCTATATGTGATTTAAAGAATAATAATAAAATTAAAACATGTACCCATCACTCAACTTAAAAAGAAATATATTTTTTGACAGAAGCAAAAATAGATAATGGGACTACATCAAAGTGAAAGCTTCTGCACAACAAAGGAGATCATCAACAAAATGAAAAGGCATCCTGTAGAATGGGAAAAAGTATTTGCAAATCATGTATCCAATAAGGGGTTTAATATCAAAATATGCAAGGAGTTTATATAAGTCAATAGCAGAAAACAAAAACAAAAACAAACACCAAAAAAACCCAACTCAATTTAAAAATAGGCAAGGACTTAAGTAGACGTTTTTCAGAAACAACAACAACAACAAAAGACAGCCAATAGGTATATGAAAAGGTGCTCAGTATCATTCCTCATCAGGAAAATACAGATCAAAACCACAATGAGATATCACCTCACACCTGTTAATATTATGAAAATACACAAGAGATAACAAATGCTGGCAAGGATATGGAGACAACGGAACCCTTTTGATATGGAGAAATATGGTGGGAATGTAAACTGGTGCAGTCATTATGGAAAACAGCATAGTAATTTCTCGAGGAATTAAAACTAGAATTACCACATAACTCAGCAGTCTTATTTCTAGAGATGAGGAAAGGAAATGAAACAGAATCTCAAAGAGATGTCTACATTCCCATGTTTGCCACAGCATTATTCACAATAGCCGAGATATAGAAATAGCCTGAGTGTTCACTGATGGAAGAAGGGATAAAGAAAATATAGATATATCTGGAGAGGAAGAGAGAAAATGGAATATTATTCAGCATTTAAAAAGAGGAAAATCCTGTCATCTGAGACAACATGGATGAACCTGGAGAGCATTATGCTAAGTGATGTAAGCCAGACAGAGAAAGAAAAATACCACATGGTGTCACTTATATGTGGAATTAAAAAAAAAAAAATCGGACTCATAGAGAATAGAAAAGTGGTCACCAGGGGCTGGATGGTGGGGAAAATAGGGAGCAATTATGAAAAAAAGCACAATGTTTCAGGAAAAAAATATTTCAGCAATTCCTTTGAAGCATCTTTTGCTTCCTTTCCAAATTACAATAACTTTCCTTCACTACTAGAGGTAAATACTAATCTGAAATTCTTTTTGGCTCAACATTGTGATTTTTGTCTATTATGTCGTGTATGTTTGACAAGTTCAGTCATTTTCATTGCTATATACTATTCTATAATTTGTTTTTAAAATTTTCCAAGAATGGATATGTGGCTGGTTGCCATTGTTTTTTGGTTCTTTGTTTTGTTTTTGTTCATTTTGTGTGTTGTTTTAATTAAGAATAATTCTGCCATTAACATTCTTATCCACCTGCCCTGTTGCATTATAGGCAAGTTTCCCAAGGTGTGTACTTGGGAGAGGAATAGCTATGCTGTAGGGTATGTGCTCTTTTTTTATTATTTAATGTTTATTTTTGAGAGAGAGAAACAGAGCACAAGCAGGAGAGGGGCAAAGAGAGAGGGAGTCACGGAATCTGAAGCAGGCTCCAGGCCCTGAACTGTTAGCGCACGGCTTGAACTCACGATCCATGAGATCATGACCTGGGCTGAAGTCAGATGCTCAACCGACTGAGCCACCCAGGGCACCCCAGATATTTGTTCTTTTAACTTTACTGGATAACCCTAAATTATATCCATGGTGTTTGTACCAAAGTATACTGCTACCAGCAATATATGAGTTCTCAATATATGAGTTAGTTTTTGACATTCTGGTGAGCATAAGGTATATATATATATATATATATATATATATATATATATATATATCATTGGGGTTTTCATGTGTGTTTTCTTGATTGGTAAAAATACATATTCTTATATGTTTATTGGCAATTTCTGTTATTTATTTTTCCTCTTCTGTGAAATGTTTATTCATGACATTTTACCATGTTTTGTCTTTTTCTTATTGATTCATAGATTGTGTGTGTGTGTGTGTGTGTGTGTGTGTGTGTGTTTGGGCTTGGCTTTTTACTTTTGTGTTTTGAATTTTGATGAACCAATGTTATTAATTTTAATGTAGTCAAGTGTCAACTCCTTCTTCCCTTTAGAACAATGTGCATTTTTTTGTCCCTTAAAAAAAGTCTTCTAGCATCATGAAAATATCCTCCTTCTTAATCTGTCTAGAACTGATTTTTATATATAATGGGAAGTAGGGATCCAATTTCAAATTTTTGGATCTAATTTCAAGTTTTTTTTGTATATGGGAATCCAAGTATTGTAGCACCACTCATCTGCACTTCTATTACAGTTCAACTATCACTATTTCTGTGGATCTTTTTCTGGACTATTTATTCTGGTCCATTGATCTGTTGATTCATCCATAAATAGATAGTATAATTCTACCTTAATATTTCTGTTTTTCTTAAACTCTCTGACAAAGAAACACAAAGCTTCCCACATGTCATTCTTCTTCATAGCAATTTTGTTTTTGTTTTCATGTTTGATTCTTTTGCTTTCCATTTTTTAAATTAAATCTTACATGGGTAATACATTTAAAGTAAATGTATAGAAAAAGTAAAAGAAAAAAAAAAACATAAGGGAGTATGCTGTGAAAATTCATCCTGCTGTCTCTGTTCCCAAGCTACACAGTTCCATCCCTATAAACAGCTGTTATTACTTTCTGCAGGGTCTTCCCAAGTATATCCAGGACATTTTATATATATCAGGACTATGTGTGACTATATCTCTTTGGTCATGATCATAAGTGCAGTTTGGGGATAGTCCATATTTTGCTTTATCTTTAGTAATAGATTTATATATCTTTCTTATTAAAATATAAAGAGCTTCCTTTTCATTTTGTATGGCTAAAATATATTCCATTTTAAGACTATACTGTAATTTATTTTATCAATTTCTTAGTGGTTATTTCTTTTCCAATATTTTGCAACTAGAAAAATGCTGACATTGCTTTTTTTTCAAGTTTATTTATTTATTTTGAAAGAGAGTGAGAGCACAAGTAGGGGGAGGGACAAACAGAGAAGGGAGACAGAATCACAAGCAGGCTCCATGCTGTTAGCACAAGCCCAATGTGGGTCTTGATTTCATAAAGTGAGATTATGACCTGAGCCAAAATCAGGAGTTGGATGCTCAACTGACAGCCACTGAGGTGCTCCTGACATTACTCACTTTTAACATACGTTTCACACCATGCAAATATTTCCTATATAGGATAAATCCCAATAAATACAATTGTATGCATTTATAATTTTGATAGATATTGCTATCAATTTACATTCCTAAAATCAAACTAAGAAATATAAACAGACCAATAAGCAGCAAAGAGATTGAATCAGTAATCAAAACCTCCCAACAAATGAAAGTCCAGGGCCAGAGGGCTTCCCAAGGGAATTCTACCAAACATTTAAAGAAGAGTTAATACCTATTCTTCTCAAGCTATTCCAAAATATAGAAATGGAAGGAAAACTTCCAAACTCATTCTGCTAGGCCAGCATTGTCTTGGTTCCAAAACCAGAAAAAGTCCCCCTTAAAAAGGACAATTACAGGCCAATATCCATGGTGAACATGGATGCAAAAATTCTCAGCAAAATACTAGCAAATCAAATACAACAGTGCCTTAAAAGAATCATTCACCACCGTCAGGTGGGATTTATTCTTGGGCTTCAAGAGTGTTTCAGTATTCACAAATCAATGTGATACACCACATTAACAAAAGAAAAGATAAGAACCATATGGTCCTCCCAGTAGATACAGAAGAAGCATTTCACCAAGTACAGCATCCATTCTTGATAAAAACCCTCAATAAATAGGGACAGAGGGAACATACCTCAACATTGTAAAGGCCATAAATGAAAGATCCCCATCTAATATCATCCTCAATAGGAAAAAACTGAAAGCTTTTCCCCTACTGTCAGGAACAAGACAGGGATGTCCACTCTCACCATTGTTATTTAACATCGTACTGGAAGTCCTAGCCTTAGCAATCAGATATCAAAAAGAAGTAAAAGGCATCCACAGTGGCAAGGAAGAAGACAAAATTTCACTATTTGCAGATGACATGATACGCTATGTAGAAAACCCAAAACTGTACCAAAAAATTGCTAGAACTGATACATGAATTCAGTAAAGCGACAGGATACAGAATCAATGTACAGAATTCTGTTGCATTTCCACACACCATTAAGGAAACAACAGAAAGAGAAATCAAGGATGATCCCATTTACAATTGCAGCAAAACCATAAGATACCTAGGAATAAATCTAACCAAAGAATTAAAAGATCTGTACTCTGAAAACTATATACATTTGTGAAAGAAATTGAAGAGGACACAAAGAAATGAAAAAACACATTCCATGCCCATGGATTGGAAGAACAAATATTGTTAAAATGTCTGTACTACCCAAAGCAATCTACACACTTACTCCCTATTGGAATAACACCAACATCTTTCACAGAGCTGTGACAAACAATCCTGAAATTTGTGTGGAGCCACAAAAGACTCCAAAGCAATAGCCAAAGCAATCGTGAAAAAGCAAAGCAAAGCTGGAGGCATCACAAGTCCAGACTTCAAGCTATATTACAAAGCTGTAGTAATCAAGATGGTATGATACTGGCACAAAAACAAACGCATAGATCAGTGGAACAGAATAGAAAACCCAGAGATGGACCCACAACTATATGGTCAATTAGTCTTTGACAAAGCAGGAAAGAATATCCAGTGGAATAAAGATAGTCTCTTCAGCAAGTGGTTCTGGGAAAACTGGACAGTGATATGCAGAAGAATGAACTGGACCACTTTCTTACACCATGCACAAAAATGAATTCAAAATGGATCAAAGACCTAAATGTGAGACAGGAAGCCATCAAAATCCTAGAGGAGAACACAGGCAGCAGCCTCTTTGGCCTTGACTGGAGGAAATTTTTATTAAACACGTTGCCAGAGGCAAGGGAAACAAAAGCAAACATGAACTATTGGAACTTCATCAAGGTAAAAAGCTTCTGTACATAGAAGGAAACAATCAACAAAACTAAAAGAAACCTTCAATATGGGAGAATATATTTGTAAATGACCTATCTGATAAAGGGTTAGTATCCAAAATCTGTAAAGGACTTACCAAACTCAAGAGCCAAAGAACAAATAATCCAGCTAAAAAATGGACAGAAGACATGAATACACATTTTTTCCAAAGAACACATACAGATGGATAACAGACACATGAAAAGATGCTCAGTATCACTCATCATCAGGGAAATACAAATCAAAACTACAATGAGATACCACCTCACACCTGTCAGATGGCTAAAATTAACAACACAGGAAACAACAGATGTTGGTGAGGACATGGAGAAAGGAGGACCCTCTTCCACTGTCAGTGGAAATGCAAACTGGTGCAGCCACTCTGGAAAACAGTATGGAAAACAGTTCCTCAAAAAGTTACACATAGAACTACCCGACAACTTGGAATTTATTCAAAGGATTACAAAAATGCTGATTCAAAGAGGCACATGCACCCCTATGTTTATATCAGCATTATCAACAAAAGGCAAATTATGGAAAGAGCCCAAACATCCATCAACTGATGAATGGATAAAGAAAATGTGGTATATAAATAAAATGAAATATTACTCAGTCATCAAAAAAAAATGACATCTTGCCATTTGCAGTCACATAGATGGAGCTAGTGTGTATTATGCTAAGTGAAATAAGTCAGTCAGAGAAAGATAAATACCATATGATTTCACTCATATGTGAAATTTAAGAAATGAAACATGAACATAAGGGGACACACACACCCAGAAAAAACACACACACAGAGGCAAGCCACAAAACAGACTTAACTATAGAGAAGAAGCTATTGAGAAGAAGTTGATGGAGGGGATACGGGTGGGGGATGGGTTAAATGAGTGATGCATATTAAGGAGGGCACTTGTGATGAGCGCTGGGTGTTAGATGTAAGTGATGAATCTCTAAATTCTATACTGCAACTAATATTACGCTATATATTAACTAGCAAGAATTTAAATCGAAAATTGAAACAAAAAGAAAGTGCCCATTTTTTCACATTTGACACCACACCGTGTTATCAACTTTGCTCTTTGCACACTTAAGTGAAAAATAGTGTAGAGTTGAATACGTTTGTTTGTTTGTTTGTTTGTTTGTTTGTTTTGAGAGAGAGGGAAAGACAGAGCATGAGCAGGGGAGGGCAGAGAGAGAGGGAGACATAGAATCCGAAGCAGTCTCCAGGCTCTGAGCTGTCAGCACAGAGCCTGACGTGGGGCTCAAACTCGAGCTGAAGTCAGATGCTCAGCCGACTGAGCCACCCAGGTGCCCCTAGAATTGAATCTTTAAATAAAGTGTTTCTTAACATTAGTATAGTATTTTTCTTACCATATGTATC
Source organism: Puma concolor (assembly GCF_028749965.1). NCBI lineage: Eukaryota > Metazoa > Chordata > Mammalia > Carnivora > Felidae > Puma > Puma concolor. Next base: position 101,954,778 of record NC_141674.1, on the reverse strand, counting down.
TTCATATTTTTAAGAGCTATTTGTATTTCTTTTTTTGTGACTTGTATATTAAAATCATTTTTTCTAGCCTAGGTGGCTCAGTCAGTTAAGCATCAGACTCTTGATTTCCACTCAGATTATGATCTTACAGTTTGTGAGGTTGAGCTCCACATCAGGCTTTGCGCAGGTATCTGGGAGCCTGGTTGGGATTCTCTCCTCTTTCTGCCAATCCCCCCATGAGCTCTCTCTCTCTCTCTCTCTTAAATAAATAAACATAAATAAATAAATAAATAAATAAATAAATAAATAAATAAATAAATAAAATAATTTTTCCCAGTTTTCTGTTGGATCGATTCATTCTTTGTAGTAATTTTGTAGGAGTTCTCTATATAGTAATAAAATTAGTCCTTTTCCTGTGATAGGTGTTGAAAATATTTCCTCCCAGTTTATAATTTGTCTTTTTATTCTCCTTTCCCATCATGATATTCTGCCACACAGGAGTTTAATTTTTATGTTGTTAAATATATCAGTGTTTATTTTATGATTTCAGTGTTTAATATGTAGTTAGAATGCTCTTCTTCATGCTCCTAATGTTGTAAAAAGTTCCCATGATTTCTTATAGTACCTTGTGTTTTTATATTTCTAATTTGAATATATTTTTTATTTGGAATTAATCCTGGCAAAATATAAAGTATGGATTTAAAATTCAAGGTATGATTTAAATAGATAACTAATTTATTTCTAGATGACTACCTGTTCTCCAAGTAGATATATTAAATAATGAATCTTTTCTTCACTGATTAGATATACCATGTTTGTCATATATTGTATCTGTTATCTCCTGCTGTGTAACAAATCATTTAAACATTTAGCATCTTTTTTTTTTTTTTAACGTTTATTTATTTTTGAGACAGAGAGAGACAGAGCATGAACGGGGGAGGGTCAGAGAGAGAGGGAGACACAGAATCTGAAACAGGCTCCAGGCTCTGAGCGGTCAGCACAGAGACCGACGCGGGGCTCAAACTCATGGACTGCGAGATCATGACCTGAGCTGAAGTCGGACACTTAACTGACCAAGCCACCCAGGCGCCCCACATTTAGCATCTTAAAACAATAACCACTTTATTTGGTGACAGTGGACTCAGTTGGGCAGTTCTGCTGGTTGCATGTTGGGTCACTCAGGTGATAGGGATTTATTGGTCAAAGGGGTCTCTGCTACTTTCTTGAATTTATCTTATTGTTTATAATTTTAAAAAATGTATCATCTTGGGTTTTCCATCGAACTATTATGTTGTGTGAATGTAATGATAATTTTTTCTCCTTTCTAATTTTCACATTTTAAATTTATTTCTTTTCTCTCTTTGGGTTTCCTAGTACTTCCAAATAATGTTAAAAAATAGTGGTGACCATGGGGCAGGGGAAGGAAAAAATAAAAAGTTAGAGAGGGAGAGAGCCAAACTATAAGAGACTCTTAAAAACTGAGAATAAACTGAGGGTTGATGGGGGGTGGAAGGGAGGGCAGGGTGGGTGATGGGCATTGATGAGAGCACCTGTTGGGATGAGGACTGGGTGTTGTATGGAAACCAATTTGACAATAAATTTCAGGGGCGCCTGGGTGGCTCAGTCAGTTAAGCGTCCGACTTCAGCTCAGGTCATGATCTCACAGTCTGTGGGTTTGAGCCCCACGTCGGGCTCTGCGCTGACAGCTCAGAGCCTGGAGCCTGCTTCCAATTCTGTGTCTCCCTCTCTCTTTGCCCCTCCCCTGCTCATGCTCTGTCTCTCTCTGTCGCAAAAATAAATAAAAACATTAAAAAAAATTTTAATTTCATATTAAAATAAATAAGTAAATAAATAAACAAACAAACAAACAAATAGTGGTGATAGTGGGTGTCCTTCCTCTTTTTTTTAAAGAACATTATTCAGGTATAAATGATTACAAAGCATTGAGTATATTTAATGTGTTTGATTTAATGAGTTTGGGCATATGCAAACTCCCATAATACCACCACAAGCAAGGTAATAGACATATCCAACACCTCTCAGAGTTTCCTTGTGTCTCTTTTTTTTTTTTTTTTTTGTAGTAGGAACATTTATCCTTTTAAATTTTGAAGTGCACAATACTATATTGTTAACTATAGCCACTATATAGCAGATCTAGAATTTACTAATTGAACATCAGTGAAACATTATATCCACTGAATAACAACTCCCTATATTTCCCAGTCCCTAGCCCATAATAACCACTATTGTATTCTCTGCTTCTATGACTTTGACTATTTAGGATATCCCATATAAGTGGAGTCATGCAGTATTTATCCTTTTGTGTCTGGTTTATTTCACTTAGCAAATGTCCTCGGGGTTCATCTGTGGTGTGGAATATTGCAAGATTTCCTTTTTAAAGCCAAATACTATTCCACAGTACATATTTTGCACACTTTGTGTATACCTATTTTTGTATACCTATTGACCATTTTTTTGTATACCTATTGACCATTTGCATGCCTTTTGGAAAAATATGTTAAGTTTTTTGCCCATTTTAAAAATAGGGTTGTTTTTTACTATTGATTTTTAGGAGGACCTTATATATTTTGAAAATTAACCCCTTATCAGACATGGTTTGCAAATATTCCCCCCCATCTGCAGGTTGCCTTTCCATTCTGTTCATTGTTTCCTTTGCTCTGCAGATTTTTTAGTTTGATGTAGACCCGCTTGTTTGTTTTAGCTTTTTTTTTTTTTTTTTTTTTTTTTTTGCCTGTGCTTTTGGTGTCATATTCAAGAAATCACTTCCAAGACCAATGTCAAGAAGCTTATCTGTTTTTTTTCTATGAGTTTTACAGTTTCAGTTCTGATATTCAGGTCTTTAATCCATTTTGCACTGATTTATGTATGATGTAAGGTTGGGGTCCAATTTCATTCTCTTGTATGTGGATGTCCAGTTTTCCAGGACCACTTGTTAAAGAGACTATTTTTCCCCATTGTTTGTTGTTGGCCACCCCTGTTAAAGATCAGTGACAATATATGTGTGGATTTATTTCTGGGGTCTCTATTCTGTTTCAGTGTTCTGTATGTCTTTATGCCAGTAAATTACTGATTTAATTACTATAGCTTTGTAATATACTTTGAAATCAGAAAGTATGATGCCTCCAGGTTTGTTCTTTTTTTTATTATTTATTTTGAGAGAGGGAGAGAGAGAACATGGGACAGTGGGGAGAGAGAGAGAGAGAGAGAGAGGGAGAGAAAGGATCGCAAGCAGGCTCCACACTGTCAGCACAGAGCCTGATGCAGGGCTCGAACTCATGAACCATGAGATCATGATCTGAGCTGAAACCAAGAGTCAGATGCTCAACTGACTAAGCCACCCAGGCACCCCCCCCTTTTTTTTCTTAGATCACTGTGGCTGTTCTGTGTCTTTTGCAGTTCCATATGAATTTTATTATTGTTTTTTCTATTTCTGTAAAAAGTTCTATCAGAATCTTGATGGGGATATCATTGAATCTGTACACTGCTTTGGGTAGCATGGACATTTTAGAAATACTAACTTCCAAATTATGAGCACAGGTTATCTTTCCTTTTATTTGTTTCTTCTTCAATTCTGTCATCCATGTTTTATAGTTTTCAATGTACAAGTCTTTTACCTGTCACAAAAGGAGTATTAAGCAGGAAGCTGACAGCAATAAACACCTACATTTAAAAGACAGAAATGGGGGCGCCTGGGTGGCGCAGTCGGTTAAGCGTCCGACTTCAACCAGGTCACGATCTCGCGGTCCGTGAGTTCGAGCCCCGCGTCAGGCTCTGGGCTGATGGCTCGGAGCCTGGAGCCTGTTTCCGATTCTGTGTCTCCCTCTCTCTCTGCCCCTCCCCCGTTCATGCTCTGTCTCTCTCTGTCCCAAAAATAAATAAACGTTGAAAAAAAAAAAATAAAAGACAGAAATGTTTCATATAAACAACCCAAAATTATACTTCAAGGTACTAGAAAAAGAAGACCAAACTAAGCCCAAAGTCAGCAGAAGGAAGGAAACAATAAAATTACAGTACAAATAAATGAAATTGAGACTATGAAAATAATAGGAAAAATCAGTGGAAAAATAGGTCGTGTTTTGAAAAGACAAAATTGATAAACCTTTATCTACACTAAGAAAAACAGAAAATTCAAGTTAATAAATCAGAAATGAAAGAGGAAATATTGCAAATGATACCACAGAAATACCAAGGGGGCATAAAAGATACTATGAAAAATTATATGCCAACAAATTGGATAACATAGAAGAAATAGGTAAATTCATAGAAACATACAAACTACCAAGAATGAATATTGAAGAAATAGAAAAGCTGAACAGACCAATAATAAATAAGGAGACTGAATTAGTAATCAAAAACCTCCCAACACAGAAAATCTCATAACCAAATGGCTTCACCAGTGAATCCTACCAAATATTTGAAAAAGAATTAATGCCAATGTTTCTCAAACTCTTTGAAAAAATTGAAGAGGAGGGAACACTTCTCAACTCATTTTACGAGTCCAGCATTCTCCTAATACCAAAGTCAGACAAAGACGCTACAAGTAAAGAAAACTACTGGCCAGTATTTCTGATAAACATAAATGTGAAACACACACACACACACACACACACGCATGCACGCACGCACACACACACACTCTCACACAGAAACTAGCATAGCAACACATGAATAGGATCATATTAATATGATCAAGTAGGATTTATTCCTGGAATGCAAGGATGTGTCAACATATGCGAATCAGTCAATGTGATATACCACAGTAACAAGATGAAAGATAAGTCACTCTCAATAGATGAAGAAAAAGCATTTGACAGAATTCATCACCCTTTTATGATAAAAATCTCAACAAACCAGGTATAGATGGAATGTACCTCAACATAATAAAGGCCATTTATGTCAAGCCCACAACGTACATCATATTCAATGGTGAAAGATTTCCTGTAAGATCAGGAACAAGACAAGGATACCCACTCTTGCCACTTCTATTCAAAGTAGACTGGAAGTACTAGCCAGAGCAGTTAGGCCAGAAAAGGAAATAAAAGGAATTCAAATCAGAAAGGAAGAAATAAAATTATATTTTTGGAGATGATGTGATCTCATATGTAGAAAAACCTAAAGATCCACCAAAAAAACTGTTAGAACAAATAAACTGATTCAGTAAAGTTGCAGTATACAAAATCAACATAAAAAAATCAGTTGCATTTCTATATATAAAAAGGAACTATTTGAAAAATAAATTAAGGGGGCGCCTGGGTGACTCAGTCGGTTGAGTGACCAACTTCGGCTCAGGGCATGATCTCGTGGTTTGTGAGTTTGAGCCCCGCGTCGGGCTCTGTGCTGACAGCTCAGAGCCTGGAGCCTGCTTCGGATTCTGGGTCTCCCTGTCTCTCTGCCCCTCCCCCACTCATGCTCTGTCTCTCTCTGTCTCAGAAATAAACATAAAAAAAAAATTAAAAAAAAAAAGAAAAATAAATTAAGAAAACAGTCTGATTCACAAGAATACCAAAGGAATACAATTCCTCTTCTATTCTTGACTTTAGTTGGAACGCTTCTAATGGTTTCTCTATTAAATGTAATCTGTGTTTCAAGCAAATAAATACATTTTATCACATTAAGGAAATTTTCATATCTTTATATTTTATGAGTATATTTTAAAATTCAGGAAGGGATGCTGGATTGTTTCAAACAGTGTTTTAGAATCTATGAAGATGATAAAAGATAGGCAGTACACCATAGTGGTTGGGAAGATAAGAGTCTCAAGTCAGTCATTGCTTGGGTTCTGGAAAGTGTATCTGTCACTTACTAAGTGTATAATCCTGGGCAAGTTTCTTAATGCTTCTCAATAGCAATCTTTTTATCTATCTAATTCTTATTTCATATAGATGTCACAAAAAATAGTGAGTTAACATATGTAAAGTGCTTAGAATAATGACTAGTACATAGGAAACACTGAGAGAAGTGTTACCACTATAATATTGTTATTTTTCTCATTCGATCAATTCTGATGGAAACTTCTTTGCATTTCTTGAATAAATCTCATCTAGCTATTAGTTTTTTAATACCTGAATTTTATTTGTTAATATTGCACTGTGCTAATATATTAGTTTGGTCTGCAATTTCCTCTTCTTAGGGAATCTTTTACATGTTTTGATATCAATGTAATACTTAAGAAAATGCATCCATTTTATACATTCAGGGCCAGTTAAGAACTTCTTAAATATTTGGCATAACTTCCTTATGAAAACATCTGGATCTATAGTATTTTTTAAATTCAAGTATAAATAACATACAGTGTTCTCTTAGTTTCAGGTGTACAATATAACGATTCACCACTTGTGTACATTACTGAGTGTTCATCACGGTAAATCATGAAGGGGTACCTCATTAACAACTTCTGTTTCTTCCATGGGATTGTTTAGATTTTCCATTTCTTCTAGAGTTAGATCTTATAATTTATATTTTCTAGATAAATGTCCATTTCAATAAAGTTTTAAAATTTGTCTCTAAAACATTAGGCAAAGAGTATATAACCTTTTATTTTTCTCTAAGTCTGTGATTATTTCCTTATGACAATTTCTTTTGTGTGTGATTTTGTGGTTTCTCTCTTTGTGTAGTTTCATTCAATTTGTTGGCTAGTGGTAACCAGTGTGGGTTTTTCCCAACTATCAGCTTTGAATTTTTTTGATATGATCTTTCCTATTTATCATCTATTAGCTAGCACACAAATTTTTGCCTTTTCTCTACTAATTTTCTTCTTCCCCTGTTTAAGTTAGTTTTTCCTTTTCTAATTTCTTAGGTTAAATACTGATTTTTATTCTGTATTAAAATAAATATTTAAGATTACAAATTTTCTTGTGAGCCCTGTTTTACTTGCTAACTCATAGATCCAGTATATAGCATTTCAGGAACTTCTGTTTTTTATTTCTCTAATTTGTATTAGGGTTTTCTTTTTCATTTAAGAATTCTTTAAGTAAGAATTCTAATTTCCAAGTGATGAACTATTCTTTGTGTTCTGACTAGATGTTAATTTCCAGTTATATTATGTTTAGAGGATATAATCTGTAAGATTTCCACTTTGGGGAATTTGGAAGTTTTCTTTGTGGCTTTATATTTGGCTAATTGTGGGAAATATTTTATGGGTTTAAGCTACATTGTCAGAGAGTTATATAGATGGAAGTTAATATAAATGGGGTAATTAAAGTCTGTTGTCACTAGTTTGTTTCTACCAATTCTTCCTTTTTATCTCCTATAGTTTTTGCTTTATGATGTTAAATTATTTGCTATAACTGTTTAATATTTATTGTTGATAGAAAATTTAACATTACAAAGTATTCTTTGTTTTCTAATTTTTTCAAGTTGAATTTAATCTTGTGTTAAGATTAGACCTTCATCTTCTTTTTGTTTGCATCTACCTACTGTATATTTGCACAGTCTTTGATCATGTTTTTTTTTCTTTAATGTTTATTTTTGAGAGAGGGTGAGAGAGAGAGAGAAAGAGAGAGAGAGCATGCGCACAAGCAGGGGAGGTGCAGAGAGAGAGGGAAACACAGAATCTGAAGCAGGCTCCAGGCTCTGAGCTGTCAGCACAGACCGACACGGGGTTTGAGCTCATGAACCATGAGATCATGACCTGAGCCGAAGTTGGACACTTAACCAACTGAACCACCCAGGCACCCTGATCATCAGTTTTTTCAGTAACTTTATTTTAGGTGTGTGCCTTATTTTTAGTGTTAAGTGTGAGTTTGCTTTGTTGTCCAGTTGGAAAGACTTTTTCTTTTATTAGGTAACATTAGTGCATTACATTTACTCATTTAACATAGATGTTTTCTTTTAGTGTTGCCTATTAATTTCTGGAATTTCCCCAGTTTAAATAGCTCCTAAAGAGCCTTGCCTATTGGGCTTTCTATGAGTGCTTCTTTTAATACTTAGGAAGATTTGTTTCTGGATATAATCTGTTAGTACTCTGGCCATTCCCATTCCCTGTATTTTCCTGAATTGCAGAAGTCGGAAACAAAAAAACTCCATTTTCTTTCTTCTCTTGCTGCTGGGTTTGATTGGAAATTAGTTTTTTTCTAGAACAAAACTGTGACAGGAGGTCAGTGACAAAAACTTGAGTAAACCAGACAGGTTGGCACCAGCAAGGTGGCAAGTAAAATCAGAGACATGTGAGTATTTCCAGCTTACAAGTTACAAGTTCCAGTGGAAAAACCTTTCCACTGGAAAGGCCCTTTCCAGATTGCATGGCCCTTTCTAGATTGACTAACTCCCAGGTGCAAAACTTAGACTACAGCTTTCTCTTTCTCTTCCCATCTATACTGATCTCCTGGACTTTAGAGCCAGTGACTATTTTTGGGCTAATAGTATTAGCATGGCCTTTTTAAAAAGTAGGTAACCCTCTGGCTATGACTTTTCAGTCGTAAAGAACCTCAGTATCATACAGATCCCTCATGATTGACCAGAATTCAGCTCTGGCCTTGTCGTCCATTCCTTTTAAATTCTTAAACCAAGGAGGACAATTCCTAATAAATAATTGAACAGACATCCTCTAGTTTGGAGAAGTTGTAGGTCACTTCCAGGAAAATATCCTAAGGGAAACTAGAATGTCTGACAGATTATTGTAACCCTTCACACATAATCAGGAAGAACGAGGTTAATGTCATTGCCTATGTCAGGCTTAATCTGGTTCCTGGCTTTGGGTGAGAGCAGTTTCATGGAGTGTTGAAGGCAGACATTAAAACAACAACAACAACAACAACAACAACCAAAGTTGGAAGCTAAATGAAGGGAGAATATAGGAGCAACAAGTACACCACTTTTTCCCAGAGTAAAGGGGAAGAGAGAAGCAGGGTGGTCACAAGAACAAAGTGGAATAAGGGAGAATTTTTAAAATGGAACCTATTGGAATATTTCCATTCTGATGGGAAAAACTGAGTAAAAGAAAGAGTGAAGATATGGAAGAGAGGAAATGAGTGATGGAAATCCTGGAGGATCTAGAGCACAGGTAGGATGAGGAACATCAGGAACAAGGAAGACATTTATTCCATCATGTGGGGGAGAGGGAGGCAAATCTGGATGACCATGGTCAAGTCTATACCTTTTGTGGCAGAACATTGAGTGAGTCCTGAAAGAGAGTAAGAAAAATGAAGTGTGATTTTGCTCCTGAGGAGTTTGGAAAAGGTCTGGGATAGCTTCTGTGGATAGTAATCATAAAAGATACGGGTAGGAAATTTTTAAAAATCAATGTTCCTAGCAACAATCCTGACCTGATCTTGAAGGCACTTAGTGAATTTTGTCCACGTTTTGATGTTAAACATGTTTACTTTTAAGACTGCCTAATCCTATTGTGAGGTCCCCAAATCTTACAAATTTGCTTCTTTTTCTGAGATCTTGTACCCCTTTTATTCAAGTTCTTGTTACTGGCCTCCTAGTTTGTTCCCAAGGCTGAGTTTTTCTGTTTACTGAATTCTCGTTTTCAAGTCCCTAGACTAATGACCCATCTGATACCCTTGTATAGCAGTTATTTTTTGAAGCATAACAAAAACAAACCACTCCCAAACTTAGTGGCTTAAAACAATAACCATCAATTTAGTGTATAATTCTGTATGTTAGTAATTTGAACGTGGCTTGGTTGGGTAATTCTTCTTCTGGTCTTGGCCAGGCTCACTCACATGCTGGTCAGGTAGATGATTCTGCCTCTGATGGTTGGTAGGTGTCTGTTGGCTTGGGTGATAAGGGTGACAGGGAAAAGCATCTCTCATCATTCAGTAGGCTTGGAATCTTCACATGGTGGTGATGGTCAGGGTTCCAATATCAGGAGAGAAGAGGTAAGCCCCAGTGAGCAAGTTATTTTCAAGCATCCACTCGAAACATGACAGAATAGGTTAAATGGTCAAATGGGTGGAGAATCAATGGATGGACAATAGATTATACCTCTTGAAGGGATAAGCTGCAAAGTTTACATGGCAGAGGGGCCATTTTTGTGATCAGCTACACTGCACTTCCTGCCAAGTTTGGAGCATGCCCTGCTCTTACCAGTCAGCCCCACATCAGGTGCCAGTCTTTGTGACTTGGGGCACAGTTACTTATTCATTGGCAGATCTCCAACTTGCTACCCATCTGGACTCCTTATTGTTACACACGTTAGATTCCTCATTCCTGTGTTGTTTTAGCTGATAGTATATGCTTTTACATTATTTTAAATACCTTCTGCTGCATCCTATGGCCTTGTATTCAGTACCCAAGCATCCTATGGGTACTTGTATTCAATGTGACATAAAGTACATGCTGGGTCTCTTACATTGTCTGTCAGATCACATTGGTTTTGTACCCTCCGTCCATTCTGCTTTGCTCTACTTTGCCCTTGGTCTATCTTTTCACCCCTTGTCAATACATATTCTTACTCCATTTTCTCCTCTGTTTATTTTCTAGTCTCAGAGTCTGCTTTCCTGTGTGTTTCACTTAGATTTGAAGAGCCAGTATGCTTCACCAACTCATTCTGAAATGATATAGAATATTAAATTGTCTAGATATTGAAGCAAACTCAGCCAAGCCTTGCTTTCATTTTGATAACAATTGAACTAGGAAATTGAAATTGTTTTATAACAATTGAAATAGGAATTTTTCCTGCAGTACATCACATTTGAAATGTAAGTTTCCTTGAAGTATAAGTAAAATTGATCTGTTATCCCTCCACATCTTTTTGATCTTCAGGGGGTGTGTGCATGTGTGTGTATGTGCCCACACATGCATGTGTATGTGTGAGTGTATGTTAGGGTGGGAGTGGGCAAAGAAATGAATCAAGAAAGTGAAAGAAAAAACATAAAAGGGAATTCAAAGGAGAAAGTGTCTGAAGACAGCTGCCTCATACCAGAGGCCTGAAAATGTGTGAGCATGTGTGTAAAGTTGTCCATTATACACTTAGGTTTTATCAGTCACTCAACATGTGTTTATTGGGTGTCTGCTACAAGACCCACACCATTCTGGAGGTTATGAAGTTGACCCCAGGGGTGAGCATTGCACTGGATATGATTCTATCACTGGCCTGGTTCCTCCTTCTTGGAGAAAGATTCTGGCATAAGAAAAGGTGAAGGAGAGGAGCCAAGAGGCTGCCGCGTGCAGCATCAACTGATTGAAACCATACTCTCTCCCGTGAAACACTCACTGTGACTTTACTCTCAGTAGATAAAACATCACTCTTCTCCCTCCTTTCCATGTGGAGAGTTTTTATAGATAATGCTGCTTTTGCTGGAGAGAAGTTCTCTGTAAAGTGGAGCCTCCTCCCTGTTCCTCTCAAGGAGGAAGTTCTTTCTGACTAAAAGAGCCAGGAAAGAGGGCTTGGTTGCAGGCTACTGGAAATTAGTTCCATTTGAGAAAGTAAGGAGGCAAGAGAGTTAGGTGAAAAGCAGATGACCTTGTGTGTGGTTCTATTTCTGTTACTTTCAGAGCCCAAGACTCTCAACTTTCAAACAGGGTTGACCAGGCTCTTACCAGGAAGGCAAGTACAGAAGTGACATAGCGGGTCTAATTCTCTTCTTCCAACTGGAAGAGTGGCCCTTCCTGTGAAAGTCAAGGAAAGGAGACATTATTTTACTTTCAAACTCCAGAGTTCTCTCACCAAAGTCATTTATTTTTATTATTATTGAAATTAATGACATTTGATCTCTCTTATATGACAAACACTGTATTAGGAAACTGACATACACCATCTTATTTAATGCTTCCAACAAGTTAGTTAGATGGGTGCTATTTTCCTACTTTGCAGATGAATACACTGAGATTACCAAGTTCTACAGAGACTGCAGGTTATATTATAAGGTGATCATCATGGAATTAAAGACCATTAAGAATTGGAAGAGAAGTAAGTCAACGAGTCCAGCTTCCCATACATTCCAGCACCTCTTTCTGCAACCGCCCTGGTAAATGTCTATTCAGCTCTTGTTTGAAGCACCTCGGGGGAGGGGCTTGTGAACTAGCCCTGGGTCTAAAGTCAGAGGCTTGGATTCCAGTTCCAGCTCTTCTGTGCACTAATTAACTGTGTACATACTTTGACCAGGTTACTTAACATCTTTAAGCATCAGTTTCTTCATCTATAAACAAGAGAGAAAAGCCCCAAACAGGGTTAGATGATGACAAAATATGATGATACATTTGAACACTCATTCAATCATTCAGCAGATTTTTTTTTTTTTTTTTTTTTTTTTTGCTTTTTCTATGCCAGTCACTCTGCTACACACAGTGGATGTAGTAGCGAACAAAACAGGCATGGCTCCTCTATCCTGAAGTTTGCAGGTTAGTGAGAGAGACAGATAACCAGGGCTAGGATGAGGGTGAAGAGAGGGAGGCTCTTGCCTCTGGTATAAGTTTTAAAGGGGTACCCCCCACCAGGGGCGCCTGGGTGGCTCTGTTGTTGAGAGTCCGACTTCGGCTCAGGTCATGATCTCACAAATCGTGAGCTCAAGCCCCGTGTCAGGCTTGGGCTGACAGCTCAGAGCCTGGAGCGTGGTTCAGATTCTGTCTCCCTCTCTTGCTTCCCCTCCCCTGCTCTCTCTCTCTCTCAAAACTAAACATTTAAAAAAATAAATAAAGGGGCACCCTAAAACTCAAAAATCATCAAGATCAATAACCTACGAATGCAGTATTTAAAAAAAAATAAAAATCGATGCAAAAATTCCATGTAGAAAGAAATAAAAATATTAAATAATGTTAGGATCAATATTACTAATTTCTCCTTTTGCCCCAGTCTCCAGTATGGCTCAGTATCATGCTTCAACAAACAAAGACACACAAAAATGAAAACAAAACCGGTAAACACACACCAGAACAAAAAAGTATATGTAAGAATTTTAGCTGATAAAGAATGGGGGATGAGGCCAGTAAGAGAAAACTGCATTTGCAAAGGCCCTGAGGTGAGAAAGTGCTTAAAATAGTCCTGCAAAAAAATAAGTATTGTTGGACTATGATGGCCAATGGTCAGGACCAATTTATTCAGGGTGGGAAAGGATTTGGGAGTGTATTCTAAGCACAGTGGGAAACCACAGCAAGCTTTTAAGCAGGGAAGTGATTTATGTTTGTTTTTAAAAATACTATTCTGGTTACTGAGTAAAGAAGAGTTATTAGGAAGGAGTGGAAGCACAAAGATCAGCTAAGAAGGCTACCGCAACTCTCCAGCCCAGAGAGGGATGCCGTGGCGGACACCAATATGGTTATTTGTGTATCGTACAAGGGACTAGGAGTACCATGTGGTCTTCAGCCGGTGATCCTGCCTCCCACCTTTGGTGTCCTCATCTGCAAATTAGAGAAAATAATAGTAATGGTTGTTATGAGAATTAATTTAGAAAATACATGTAAAATGCTTGGAATGGTACATGGCAAATAGTAAGTAATGAAAAAAATTGTTTAGAAGCTCTTTCATGTTTATTTTTATATTCCTGACACTACCTAATATAATACCTGTCTCTATCAGGCGCTCAGTAAAGATGGTAATGCATTAGGATGTTGTTACCGGTGTGCCACCAGTAGCTATGTATGTAGAGTTTTTTGGTTTTTGTTTTTGTTTTTTTTAATGAGCGAGGATGATCCTGTTTAATGCTATTTCGTCATTTCTTACTGTCCCACTCCACCCTAATTCTGGCTTTCATAATCTCTTGCATAAACTACTGCAGTTACATATAACTCATCTTCCTGGCTCCAGACTCCTTCCAGTCCAGTCTACTCTGCATACTGCTATAAGCCTTGATTTCCTAAATACAGTCCAGTTCATGTAATTCCCCTTCTCAAAAACCTTTAGGGGCTTCTTAGTGCCAAATAGTGAAGTCCAAATTCCTTAGTGTGGTGCTCAGAAAAACCCTCTACAATCAAGGCAATATTTCCCTTTCCATCTTCAGCTGTCCATTGCATAACGCCTGTCGACTCTGTTTGCTATTCGCTAAATATACAGCTACTCTCAGGCCTGTATGCTTTTATTCATAGAATTTCCTATATAGGAAGTGCACACCCCACCACCATCAGACTGTTAAAGTTTATCTAACAAGACCCAGCTAAAATGCCATCTCTGAGAAGTCCTCTGACCCTACAATAAGGCAAACAAAGACTAAAATCTCTCTCCCTTCTTTCTGTTTATGTTATGCATTAGATTCCTATCTTATGGAATTCCTATATGGCACTTTCCACATTACCCATGATCCACATCTTTTGTCCGAGTAAAATGAAGAAATACAGCTCCAAATAATGATTAAAAAAATACTTGTAAGTCATTTAGCAGAGTAATTAAGATGACATTTTTATGAATCTGGCAGACTTGCTTCAAATCCCAACTGGTTATATAGCCTTAAAAATTACTTAACCCTCTGACCCTCAGTCTTCTTATCTGTCAAATGGAAAGAAAAACCCAAGTCCATTGTACTATTATGAGTAACACACTAGGAAATATATTTAAAGCTACTGGTTCAGAATGGGCATATGATAAATAGTGCTGTTGTTTTTACTGTGGTTATGTACAGCAAGTATGAAACCTGGAATTATACAGACTCAGAGTCAAATACCAACTTACGTGCATTTTATTTGTCTCTGAGAAAAACCACTTAACCTCTCAGTTTCTTCACTGGAGACAATTGTACCTATCAGTCAAAAGGCTCTTTGTAGGATTAGAAAATGGCAATAACAATGTGTGAACAGTGAACCCCTGATGATTAATCACCATGAATGATAAATTATGCTTAATGTTTTACATGTATCAATACATCTCATTCCCCAAACAACTTTATAAAACAGATGTTGTTACTATCCTCTTTCTGTAGATGAGAGAACTGAGACACAGGTTAACTAATTTGTTCAGAATCAAACACTAAGTAAACTATAGTACTGATGTTTAAACTCAGGCAGTCTGGATTCAGAGTCTAAGCTCTTATAACAAAGAGAATGGAAATAAGTGCAAGACATCTGGCAAGTTCTTAACGTTATAATAAATGTTATTTCCTGGGGCGCCTGGGTGGCGCAGTCGGTTAAGCGTCCGACTTCAGCCAGGTCACGATCTTGCGGTCCATGAGTTCGAGCCCCGCCTCGGGCTCTGGGCTGATGGCTCAGAGCCTGGAGCCTGTTTCCGATTCTGTGTCTCCCTCTCTCTCTGCCCCTCGCCCGTTCATGCTCTGTCTCTCTCTGTCCCAAAAATAAATAAACGTTGAAAAAAAAATTATAAAAAAAAATGTTATTTCCTCCTCATTCCCTGTGTCAGAAGAGGGACCATGGTTTACTCTGTTTACCTCGGTAACTGACGCAGCACCGTGCCCAGCATCTAAGCAGGGGTGTGCTCAAGTGGTTCATACTGGAACCAGCTGTGCACCTTTCTTACCAGCTCCACATCCTGTAATGTCGCATCAGTAGCTTGAAATTGATTATGAGGAAGGACTTATATCACAGGAACAAGCCAATGTTAAAATAAGTCCTGGACTTCACAAGTCAATAAGTTCCATTTTTTTTTGCTTAAGCTACTTCAAGTTAGATTTCCGTCATTTACAATCCAAAGAGATTAGTCTAACAAATCTTTTATTTCAGATATTTTCAAGAAGGCGAAAGATGGGGAAATAATGCCATTCGGCAATATCCACAAAATTAGTTACCTAGGGAGAATTCCTGCAAGATTATAATAACCATGAGGCCTTCTTATTTGGGGGGAAGGTGGCATTTGTTCTAAAAGTTCTTCTTTACCACATTATATATTTACATACTCAGATCTGCTGTCCCATATGCTTATTAGCACACAATCTGAAGTAGGAGAAGAACCAAGCACATGGGTTTAAAAAAAATTTTTTTAATCTTTATTTATTTTTTGAGAGAGACAGAGACAGAGTGTGAGTGGGAGAGGAACAGAGAGAGAGGGAGACACAGAATCCAAAGCAGGCTCCAGGCTCTGAGCTGTTGGCACAGAGCCTGATGCAGGGCTTGAACTCATGAACCACGAGATCATGACCTGAGCCAAAGTCAGACGCTTAACCGACTGAGCCACCCAGGCACCCCAAGTGCAGGGGTTTTTAATGTGAGAATTTAACTACTGGCCACTGGAAGTATGAGATATTTTATGGATATGGATAGTTGATTACCAAATGGAGGCCGTCACTCCTATTATTGTTTTATTATGGTTCTAGCAGGGAGACAAGTTGTCCCTTTTGCCAAAGAATGCGGCAACAAAATAAAAAACAAAGAACTTCTCCTTTCTTTCACAGATGGCAGTGTGGGTGGTCATGAAGACCCATAAGATTTTAATTCATAAGACTCTACTTTATAAAAGTTTGTAACCATGCTTTGTACGTTCATTACATTTTATATATTTCAAAGAACAAAGTTTTTTAAATACATTATTTCTTTTGAGCCTCATAATACCCCTAGCAAAGAAAGAGAGGTACAGAGAAGTTAAGTGACCTGTTCAATGTCACAGCTAGGTAATGGCAGAGATGAAATCATGATAACTCAGGGCTATTGTGGCAACCGTTGATTTTGATGCTACCATGAGCTGCTGGTAGGTTTCAGATAGCATTTCTCTGGGTGGTTCACATTAGTCCTCCAGGTGTTTGAGAAGCTGATCGAAGTAAAAAGTAGACTTAAAAAAAAGAATACAACAGAAATTTTCTCTTGCAGGAAATACAAGGGAAAATCTATGATAAAATACATAATAATTAGCCAGAACTGGAGAAATGGCAGTTTAAGTAACACAGATGCCTGGTTATCTAAAGAAAAGAGTTTATTTCTCTAAAGAAAGTGTTTATTTTACTATCTTTTTTCTTTTCCTCATGACGGAAGCAAAACTAAGAAGGTGGCTCAGGAACTATTCAACCGTGCCATTTGGGCTTTAGAAAATTAGATTATTTGTGCTTAAGCATATGTCCTGATTATTAGGACATTTGTTCCTTTATGAAATATTTATTGAAAACTGAGTGTGTGCTAGTCACTATGCTCACTGCTGAGATGAATTCAAAGGTACTTAATATAGAAAGTTTCTGCTTATAATTAATGAACATATAGCCAGAAACCTCAGAACCTAAGGGAGAGAGAGTTGATCTGTTGATAATATTCACGAAGTCTGAGTCTTAGTTTCTCTGTCTGTGAAACAGAAAAGAATACAAGAGGTTTGGGGAGAAAACAAGCTACTAACTGGTGTTCAGTTCAGCTCAACAAATTTAAAATCTTCTAATTATTAAAGTTTCTTGTTTCCACTTTGTTAATCCTTTGATATATTTGGAGAGCATCTGTGTTTGCCTTTCCTCACTGCTGACTAAATCACCATTTGGGGACTGATGGATATCCAGTAATCATTGGATATGGAAGGAAGGATTGGAACACCAAACCAGAAAACACTCCAGCCACAACCAATCCAAGTCAGCATCCTTCAGGCTTGTTGTGTAAAAGAGCATTCAGAAAGGTGGTAACTGGGAGTCCGTAGTCCATCCATCTGTACATGTTCCGGGAACTGGGACAAAACAGCGAGTCCACTGAATGATCCCTGGGAACCAGGGCTCCCATGAAAATAACACTAAGTATTTTGAAGGGCATAAGCAGATATTTTCCTCTTAAAAGACAACATAGAGGGCCAATCAAGTTGACAAAAACAGCAATAGGATAAAGTGTCTATGAAATTACTGGGAAAATGTACATTCCAGCTGTTGCCCCACATTTTTTATTGTGATAAAATACATATAAAATAAGTTTATCATCTTCATACTTTTTTAGTGTATAGTTGAGTGGTATTAAGTACATTTATCTCCAGAACTATTTTCATCTAGTAAAACTGAAACTCTATTGTCATGAAACAAGAACACCTTATTTCCTGCACTCCCATCTCCTGGCAACCACCATTCTTTCTGTCTCTGATTTTAGCTAGTCTAGGCACCTTGTGTAAGTGCAATTGTATAGTATTTGTCGGTTTGTGATTGGCTTATTTCACTTAGCATAATGTCCTCAAGTTTCATCCATATTGTAACATTTATCAGAATTTTCTTCGAAAAACAAATTTTCCTTTCCTTTATAACCTGAATAATATTACATTATATACCACATTGTGCGTATCTTTTCATATGTTGATGGGCACTTTGCTTCCACGTTTTAACTACTGTGAATGATGCCGCTATATGTAGAGGTGTACAGATATCTCTTCAAGACCCTGCTTTCATTTCTTTTGCATATATACACAGAAGCAAAATTGCTGGATCGTATGATAAATCTATTTTTAATTTTGTGAGGAACCATCATACTGTTTTCCATAGTGGCTGCACCAATTTGCATTCCCACCAACAGTGCAAGAGGGTTCCAGTTTCTCCACATCCTCTCCAGCATCTGTAGTCTCCTGATTTGTTCATTTTGGCCAGTCTGACTGGCGTGAGGTGATATCTGAGTGTGGTTTTGATTTGTATTTCCCTGATGAGGAGCGATGTTGAGCATCTTTTCATGTGCCTGTTGGCCATCTGGATGTCTTCTTTAGAGAAGTGTCTATTCATGTTTTCTGCCCATTTCTTCACTGGATTATTTGTTTTCTGGGTGTGGAGTTTGGTGAGCTCTTTATAGATTTTGGATACTAGCCCTTTGTCCGATATGTCATTTGCAAATATCTGTTCCCATTCCATTGGTTGCCTTTTAGTTTTGTTGGTTGTTTCCTTTGGCTGTGCAGAAGCTTTTTATCTTCATAAGGTCCCAGTAATTCACTTTTGCTTTTAATTCCCTTGCCTTTGGGGATGTGTCGAGTAAGAGATTGCTACGGCTGAGGTCAGAGAGGTCTTTTCCTGCTTTCTCCTCTAAGGTTTTGATGGTTTCCTGTCTCACATTCAGGTCCTTTATCCATTTTGAGTTTATTTTTGTGAATGGTGTGAGAAAGTGGTCTAGTTTCAATCTTCTGCATGTTGCTGTCCAGTTCTCCCAGCACCATTTGTTAAAGAGACTGTCTTTTTTCCATTGGATGTTCTTTCCTGCTTTGTCAAAGATGAGTTGGCATACGTTTGTGGGTCTAGTTCTGGGGTTTCTATTCTATTCCATTGGTCTATGTGTCTGTTTTTGTGCCAATACCATGCTGTCTTGATGATTACAGCTTTGTAGTAGAGGCTAAAGTCTGGGATTGTGATGCCTCCTGCTTTGGTCTTCTTCTTCAAAATTACTTTGGCTATTCGGGGCCTTTTGTGGTTCCATATGAATTTTAGGATTGCTTGTTCTAGTTTCGAGAAAAATGCTGGTGCAATTTTGATTGGGATTGCATTGAATGTGTAGATAGCTTTGGGTAGTATTGACATTTTGACAATATTTATTCTTCCAATCCAAGAGCAGGGAATGTCTTTCCATTTCTTTAAATCTTCTTCAATTACCTTCATAAGCTTTCTATAGTTTTCAGCATACAGATCCTTTACATCTTTGGTTAGATTTATTCCTAGGTATTTTATGCTTCTTGGTGCAATTGTGAATGGGATCAGTTTCTTTATTTGTCTTTCTGTTGCTTCATTGTTAGTGTATAAGAATGCAACTGATTTCTGTACATTGATTTTGTATCCTGCAACTTTGCTAAATTCATGTATCAGTTCTAGCAGACTTCTGGTGGAGTCTATCGGATTTTCCATGTGTAATATCATGTCATCTGCAAAAAGTGAAAGCTTAACTTCATCTTTGCCAGTTTTGATGCCTTTGATTTCCTTTTGTTGTCTGATTGCTGATGCTAGAACTTCCAACACTATGTGAAACAACAGTGGTGAGAGTGGACATCCCTGTTGTGTTCCTGATCTCAGGAAAAAGTTCTCAGTTTTTCCCCATTGAGGATGATGTTAGCTGTGGGCTTTTCATAAATGGCTTTTATGATCTTTAAGTATGTCCCTTCTATCCTGACTTTCTCGAGGGTTTTTATTAAGAAAGGTTGCTGAATTTTATCAAAGGCGTTTTCTGCATCGATTGACAGGATCATATGGTTCTTATCTTTTCTTTTATTAATGTGATGTATCACATTGATGATTTGCGAATGTTGAACCAGCCCTGCATCCTAGGAATGAATCCTACTTGATCATGGTGAATAATTCTTTTTATATGCTGTTGAATTCGATTTGCTAGTATCTTATTGAGAATTTTTGCATCCATATTCATCAGGGATATTGGCCTGTAGTTCTCTTTTTTTACTGGGTCTCTGTCTGGTTTAGGAATCAAAGTAATACTGGCTTCATAGAATGAGTCTGGAAGATTTCCTTCCCTTTCTATTTTTTGGAATAGCTTGAGAAAGATAGGTATTATCTCTGCTTTAAATGTCTGGTAGAACTCCCCTGGGAAGCCATCTGGTCCTGGACTCTTATTTGTTGGGAGATTTTTGATGACTGGTTCAATTTCTTCACTGGTTATGGGTCTGTTCAAGCTTTCTATTTCCTCCTGATTGAGTTTTGGAAGCTTGTGGGTGTTTAGGAATTTGTCCATTTTTTCCAGGTTATCTAGTTCGTTGGCATATAATTTTTCATAGTATTCCCTGATAATTGCTTGCATCTCTGAGGGATTGGTTGTAATAATTCCATTTTCATTCATGATTTTATCTATTTGGGTCATCTCCCTTTTCTTTTTGAGAAGCCTGGCTAGAGGTTTATCAATTTTGTTTCTTTTTTCAAAAAACCAACTCTTGGTTTCGTTGATCTGCTCTATAGTTTTTTTAGATTCTATATTGTTTATTTCTGCTCTCATCTTTATTATTTCTCTTCTGCTGGATTTAGGCTGTCTTTGCTGTTCTGCTTCTATTTCCTTTAGGTGTGCTGTTAGATTTCGTATTTGGGATTTTTCTTGTTTCTTGAGATAGGCCTGGATTGCAATATATTTTCCTCTCAGGACTGCCTTCACTGCATCCCAAAGTGTTTGGATTGTTGTATTTTCATTTTCGTTTGTTTCCATATATTTTTAAATTTCTTCTCTAATTGCCTGGTTGACCCATTCATTCTTTAGTAGGGTGTTCTTTAACCTCCATGCTTTTGGAGGTTTTCCAGACTTTTCCTGTGGTTGATTGCAAGCTTCCTAGCATTGTGGTCTGAAAGTATGCATGGTATGATTTCAATTCTTGTATACTTATGAAGGGCTGTTTTGTGACCCAGTATGTGATCTATCTTGGAGAATGTTCCATGTGCACTCGAGAAGAAAGTATATTCTGTTGCTTTCTATGCAGAGTTCTAAATGACAGATGGACTGTCAAGTCCATCTGATCCAATGTATCATTCAGGGCCCTTGTTTCTTTATTGACCGTGTGTCTAGATGATCTATCCATTTCTGTAAGTGGAGTGTTAAAGTCCCCTGCAATTACCACATTCTTATCAATAAGGTTGCTTATGTTTGTGAGTAATTGTTTTATATATTTGGGGGCTCCTGTATTCGGCGCATAGACATTTATAATTGTTAGCTCTTCCTGATGGATAGACCCTGTGATTATTATATAATGCCCTTCTTCATCTCTTGTTACAGCCTTTAACTTAAAGTCTAGTTTGTCTGATATAAGTATGGCTACTCCAGCTTTCGTTGGACTTCCAGTGGCATGATAAATAGTTCTCCACGGTGAGGTTTAATTTGCTGACAAGGGCCTAGCAGTGCCAGATGGGATCCACTTCCTTCAAATCAACACCAAAGGTCAGTTCCATGTGCTCAGAGGCTCTCTTGAGGATCTCATTGAAATGATACTTGTACTTTCTGGATGACAAACTTCAGCATGTCTGCCTTCGTAATTGGCTCTTTCTTTTGATACTTCTGCAGCAGGAACTGCACCAACCAAACCACCTTTTGTTTAATGGGTCTCTGCATGAGACCTCAGTGCCATTAGAGGATTTTGGGCTTCCCTCCTCTTGGCTTTTGGCACCTTCATCCGAATCGGTGCATGAAACAGCTGCACTGGCACTGGCAGGAGATGGGGTTCACTCAGCCGCCTTAGGACAGCTGGGTGTCACAGCAGCAGGCAAATTCTGAGGTCTATCCCCAGAGAGAGGGAAGGCAGGGCAGGAGGACTCTCCCGATGCTGCTGCTGCTCCTGCAGTAGCCTGAGTGCCCCCCCAGACCCTGGGTCTCACCAGGGGCCTGGTGGTGTTTCTCAAGGGCATGGAGCTTACCCTTCTGACCTCTAGGCATGGTGGCTCTGGTCAGGGATAGCAGGCAGGAGCACAAGCAGTTATGTTGGTGAAGAGGTTTGAGAAGGCTTTAGCGTTAGCTCTTCTTTAAATGTTGTGTGTAACTTACCAGTGAAGCCATCAAATTCAGGGTTCTTCTTTGTTGGGAGATTTTTGATGATTGATTCAATCTTCTTACTAGTTATAGGTCCGTTCCTTTTTCTATTTCTTTGTGATTCAATCTTGGTAGATTTTGTGTTTCTAGGAAAGTGTCCATCTCAACTAAGTTTATCCAATTTGTTGGTGTATAATTTTCACAGCACTCGCTTATAATCCTTTTTCTTTCTGTAGAACCAGTAGTGATGTCCCTACTTTCATTTCTGGTTTTGGTAATTTGGCTGGTCTCTTTTTCTTTAGCTAATCTAGCTAAAGGTTTGTCTGTTTTGTTGATCTTTGTTAAGAACCAACTTTTAAAGTTGTTGATTTTATCTGTTATTTTTATCTTTCTTTCTTTCATCTCTACTTTAATTTTTATTATTTCTTTCCTTCTGCTAGCTTTGAGTTTAATTTGTCCTTCTTTTTCTAGTTTTTGAAGTTGTAGAATTAGGTTGTTCGTTGAGATTTCATTTTTTAATATGTGCTTATAGTTATACATTTCCCCTTGTTATTATCACTGTGTTCCAGATGTTTTGGTATGTTGTATCTTCATCTTTATCCATCTCTAAGTATTTTATAATTTCCTTTGTGATTTTTCCTTTGGTTCATTTATTGTTTGAGTGTGTCACTTAATTGCCACAAATTTGTGACATTTCTAGTTTTATTTATGTTATGATTTATAACTTCATTTTGTCAGAAAAGATACTGTGCATGATATGTGTCTTTTAAAATATTGAACTTAATTTTGTGGCCTCAAATATGGTCTGTCCTGGAGAATGCCCCATGTGCAATTGAGAAGAATGTGTATGCACTTACGACTGTGAAGTATGTTCTGTATGTATTTACTTTGTTTATGGTGTTGTTCAAATACTCAGTTTACTTACATTCTTTTTTTAAAGTTTTTATTTAAATTCAAGTTAGTTAACATACAGTGTATTATTAGTTTCAGGTGTACAATTTAGTGATTCAGCACATACATATGATACCTGGTGCTTATCACAAGTGCACTCCTTAACCCCATCACCTATTAAGCTATACTCCCACCCGCCTCCCTTCTGGTAACCATCAGTTTATTCTCTCTAGTTAAGAATCTGTTTCTTGGTTTGCCTCTTTCCTTTTTTTCCCCATGATCATTTGTTTTGTTTCTTAAATTCCACACATGAGTGAAATCATATGGTATTTGTCTTTCTCTGACTGACTTATTTTGCTTAGCCTGATACTCTCTAGCTACGTCCACGTTGTTGCAAATGGCAAGACTTTTGTCTGGTTCTTCTATCTGTTATTGAGAATGGTGTTTTGAATTATTCGATCTATTTCTCTCTTCAGTTATGTCAATTTTTGCTTCATATATTTTCGTGGTCTATTATTAACTGTGTGAATTATTATTATTATTAAATCTCTGTGCTACAGCATGGAGCCTGCTTGGGATTCTCCCTCTCTGTCTCTCTCTCTCTCTTTATCTTTCTCTCTGTCCCTCCCCTACTCTTTCTCTCTGTCTCAAAATAAATAAATAAACATTAAAAAAATGACCCTCTATTTCTCGACAGTCTTTGTCTTCTACTGAGAATGCCTCCTGGAGACTACAGTCCTAGCATGTTGGACAAGGACTGGACTATTGAAAACACCTTCATTGTGAAAACACCTTCATGAAACAGTTGAAACTCTGAGGAATTTGAAGCTCACTGTCTTTTGATAGTCACTTTTCTGTTGATGGACTCATTCTTTTGCTGTGAATTATATTGAATAGCAAGGCTTATCACCTTCTTTCTCTCACATGAGCTTGGTCTTAATCATTTTTCACCTTTAAGATCTCTTCTCTAGTTCCTTCAGATTTTGTCTGATAATAGTGACCATTATCTACAGGTTCTGGTTAATAACTACATTTCCTCCATCTGTTTACTCCAGCATCATGTTCTGTTCCAGCACTGCTCGCTAGAACTTGCTGCGGTGATGGTCATGTTCTATAATCTGCACTGTCCAATATGGTAGCCATTAAGTTGTGTGACTGGGGAACTTAATTTTTAATATTATTTAATTTTAGTTTATTTAACCACATATGGATAGTGGCTACCATATTGCAGAGTGCAATTAATTCTACCTTTCTTTCTGCTCAGCCATTTCTAGGCTAAAGAGTAGCAGTTCAGAGATGATTTGGATAAGAAAGCTATCTAGACAGTCTGCTACCATGGCCTAGGCCCCAAAGACCCTGTTATGTTTGTTTTTTCTAAGACAGAAGTGAC
Organism: Puma concolor; assembly: GCF_028749965.1. NCBI lineage: Eukaryota > Metazoa > Chordata > Mammalia > Carnivora > Felidae > Puma > Puma concolor. Next base: position 101,930,306 of record NC_141674.1, on the reverse strand, counting down.
TTGTCAGCGTTACGGTAGGATGTGATCAGATGAAGACTAAGAACGTCTGGGCCATGATAAACATGGAAGATAAGAACAGTGATGTAAGAGGATGATTTTGGATGGCCTTGTTTTACCTCATGAATGTAAGATAAGATAAAATGTGCTGGAAGTAGAGGTAATCCATGAAATGCAAAGAAAATACACACAGTGAACAGAACATTTGAAGGGACACTAAGCCTAACATTTTATGAATACCTCTCGTGCCCCAGGCATTGTACTAAGCCATATGTATGCATCATTTCATTTAATCTTTACAATAAACCCATGAATTGGATATTATTACATTCCTCCTTTTTTGGATGATGAATCAGAATGTCACACAACTACTCAGTGGAGGATCCAAGACCTCAAATAGGTCAGCCTGCATCCCAAGCCTCTGTATGTGTTTACCTGTAAACTGGGAAGTGAGGGATGGAGGGTGTAATTCCAACTCCACTGCCACCATGTGTGATATTGTGCAAATAAGCTAATCTCTCCGGGCTTCAGCTGCTTTATTTGTAAAATTCAGAGGTTGGATTCATTGGTTTCTGTCTTAGCTTTTCAATCCTAATACTGATACTCAAATCACCTCTAATTCTTTGTGGATTTCAACATATCAAATGTTGCTGGCAAATATATATATACATTATTGGCTGCTTTTCTTTTGTTCTGCCTCCCTCCCCTCTTTTTTGGCCTATGAACCACAAAAGGATTTGATTTGGATAGCAATAACATTCCCAGATTTTCTCTGTGGGTCAGACATTAAAAAGGATTGTTTAGCATTCTTCTACAAATGTTAAAGAGACATTTTCTTTTGAAACATATGAACACACACATGATCTTAGTGATACCTTGCCAGCAACATAAACTGTCATAAATTGCTGTCCTGGAGTGGGAATTCATTACTGGGGGGAGGGGGGAGCTTTCTGTGGGGACAGAGAGTAGTTGCCAGTCTCTAGGAGGGTTTTTTTTTTCCCCAAAAGCATATCCAATAGCACAATAGAAATCTGCTATTTGGAAAAACATGGAGGGGGGCATTTTATTTTGCTAATATTAAGTAAACCTCTATGAAAATCTGCTTAGCTCATGAAGAATATATGGAAGTAGTGATTCTGTGTGGGAAGAGGGAAAGATCCATAATATTAGAGAAGGAAAATGAGGAGGGATTAGTATTTTGTAGAGAGGGTATGTAAGTAAATTTTTTAAAAGTTAGAAGGTTATTATTTTCTTTTCTCCTTATTATAATTATAAAGGAAATAATGCTTATTTTAAATAGTCAAATTATTTAGAAATTTATAAGGAAAAAATTTATTCTTGTTCATAAAAACCCATACACACATATCCAATTTATTGTCATAAATTTATATGTAATATATAATAAGCAGCTATGTGGTATGTAATATTCCATAATATACATAGTCAACCATTCCCTTATTGGTGTAGGATATTTTATGTGTATCAAAAAAAGGTGAGAAAAGTCAGCCTTATATTCACATCTGATAAAGAAACTTGAAGATGTGGGGGGCACCTGGGTGGCTCAGTCAGTTGAGCGTCCAACTTCGGCGCAGGTTATGATCTCACAGCTGGTAAGTTCGAGTCCCGCATCGGACTCTGTGCTGACAGCTCAGAGCCTGGAGCCTGCTTTGGATTCTGTGTCTCCCTCTCTCTCTGCCCCTAACCCACTCGCATTCTGTCTCTGTCTCTCTCAAAAATAAATAAACATTAAAAACATTAAAAAAAAAAAAAAAAAGAAACCTGAAGATTTGGACTGATGGGGGGCTGAAAGCTAGATTAGGCAGCTCCTGGGACTGTGCAGCCAGGACTGCCTTAAAGATAGATAGTTCACATGGCAGAAACAGAGTAAATTCCTAACATCATAAAGGTATAGGATGAGAGAGCTAAAAGGGATTTAAAATAAGTAAGTCCAGTCCCCTGATTTTACCAAGGAGGAAATTGAGGCCCAAGGAGGTTATCTTTCTCAAGGTCGCATAACTAGTGAAGTGTCACCGTTCTGATTAAAGTCTCATGGCTCCAGACTAGGTTTCTCTGAAAAAGAAATGTAATAAAAGGACATTATATTCCACCTATGATCAGGTGCTGAAGTGTTTCTTCCTCTGAGTGGTTGTAGCTGTGTGCAGACAGGTTTTAAAGTCCTACATACTCATAGTATGGCTCCCATTTTTGTCATTTTCCAAAAACACTTTCCCATTTACTCTGTATTTGGACATATCATTTTTGCATTAATGTGAGCATTCAAAGACTATTACTGAACCTTCTCTGCTACCTGGGGAGGCAGCAGAGTGTAATGATTAAAAGCCCAGATTCCAGTTCTTGCTCTGCCTCTTCCTAGTTGCGTGGCCTTGGGTAAATGAATCTCTCTAAGCTTCAGTATCCCTGTCTCTAATGGAAGAGAATAATTCTATTCCATTATATTGTTGCTATGAGGATTAAAGTAGATAATACAGATAAAGTAACTGTCAAGTAAACTTCAGCTATCACTACATGTCAGATATTGTGCGGGTCCCAGAGATAAGCAACGAACAAGATACACATATGGTCCCAATTCTTAAAGAGCCGATCATATACTTGAAATTCTCTGAATTAAATCTACATTTTCATTGGTCTGTGCCTTTCTACAAGATACTAATTCCTTTTGTTTGATCCTTCTTTGCCCATTCAGTGTTCATTACTTGCCATCAAAGCACTGTTTTCTTTTAAGACCCACTGGAAATCCTATCTCTTCCTTCCATGTTACCCCAGCTGGAAGTCCTATGTCTTTATTTATACTTCCATAATCCCACAGCATGTGGTTTGATAGCATTTTTCGCTGTCTTGTGTCAGATGTAATCATGTGTGTCTTCTTTAATCTTGGTAGTCAGTGCTCATTAATTGGTAAACTCAGTTCTATCACTAACCTTGTCATGCATTATTATTATACTGGTAATTATCCTATTACAGAACCACAAACTAAGGTTCAAAAAGATGAATTCAGCTACCTAAAACCTACCAGCTAGTAAGAAGTAAAATCAGGGCTAGAACACAGGTCTCCCAACAACACCTCTGGAAATGGACTTATCTCTACACTTGCCTCAACTTGGACAAGTTACTCAGCTATAGTTTCTTCATCTGCAAGTGAACAAGAAAAATGGTGGTGAACACGTGGGAGAGAAATATATAATTACAGGGGCACCTGGGTGGCTCAGTTGTTTGAATGTCCGACTTTGGCTTGGGTCATGATCTCGCAGTTTGTGAGTTCAAGCCCCACATTGGGCTCGCTGCTGTCAGTGCAGAGCCTGCTTTGGATCCTCTGTCCCATTCTCTCTGCTCTTGCTCCACTTGTGCTCTCTCAAAAAAAAACATTAAAAATTTTCAAAAAAAAGAGTGTTTCATGATTTGTCTCTCTCTTAAAAAAAAAAGATACAGTACAATTAGATGCTATAAAAACACTTAATAAATAAAACAAACATTTTCCTCTGTTTATTACTGATCCACTGTGTATGAGACATACATGGTAGATCTGACTCTTGGCTGATTAGTCAGCCAGTGTCCAAATAAGAGGCATGTCCTTGTGTCCTGAAGCCAAATCCAGTGGTCGTTCCAATATAACACATGTGTCTGTTGGCATAAGCTATCTCTTATCCATCATCTCCTATTCATCTCCAGCCTTTGAATTGAAAGGGATCCCATATGCATTGTCCATGTTATTTTTGTTTGAATGGATATTTAGAAGTAGGGGAATCTTTTAAAAGAATAATTCAACTGGTAAATGATCGGAGCAACTGGTTTCCATTGCCATTGAAGCATACCGTATCTTACCTCCCAACCCTCAATATTCTAGCCTTACTAGTCTCTTTTATTCATACTGAAGTGCTTTAAGTGATCCCCCACCCCTGCTTTTTTTTAGTGATTCCTGGTCAAAAAGCAAACCAGTTTTTAGTGTGCCATTAATGACCTATAAATCAGTATTTCAGGCCTGACTAGTATCTTTTCCATTGAAAAATTAAGTACTCTACTGGAGTTTTTCATGTTAAAGTACATAAATATCTAAATACTTAATAAAATACTTCCATGACTTCTGAAATTTTTTAGGGCCATATTCTGTTTGGCAGACACATTACAGAATTGGCCTTTCTCTTCCTCTGTGTGTGTGTGTGTATGTGTGCATCCTTATTATTTTTAAATTATTTGCTTCTACCACTCTATCTCTGCTTCTCAGTTTTATAATGTTTTCTTTAAAAATGCAGCACAAAACTAAGATGTACCTTGCTTAGTTGGGTGTGAACATATAGGACAGAATCAGTAACACAGCAAACTGGATTCACCAAAAGTGGAGCCATTTTATCCCTACCCTGGAGGTATTGCCTGAGGTCAGAGCTTTTCCTGCTCTCTTGAGTATTCAGTGAAAACCAAATATTCACTATACATAATGGAGATTAGGACACGAAATAAGTAAAACCAGGATATGTCCTCCATGGAGTTGCCTCTCTGGAAATCAAAATTACACACTAAGAAAAGCTTTAGAAAGGTAAACACAAGTGAGGGCAAAGTAAGATAGAATAGATGGTACTCTAAGGACGCTGACTCAGGTACAGTGAAAGTGATCTAGTGAAAAAGATGAGATGCCACCTCACACCTGTCAGAATGGCTAAAATTAACTCAGGAAACAATAGATGTTGGCAAGGATGCAGAGAAAGGGGAACCCTTTTGTACTGCTGGGAATGCAGACTGGTGCAGCCATTCTGGAAAACAGTATGGCGGTTCCTCAGAAAAATTAAAAGAACTATCCTAAGACCCAGCAATTGCACTACTAGGTATTTATCCAAAGGATACAAAAATGCTGATTTAAAAGGGCACATGCACCCCAATGTTTACAGCAGTGCTATCAACAATAACCAAGCCATGGAAAGAGCCCAAATGTATATCGACTGATGAATGGATAATATATATACAATGGAATACTACTTGGTGAGGAAAACAATACATCCACGACATTTGCCATTCACGACTATGTGGATGGAACTAAAAGGGTATTATGCTGAGTGAAATAAGTCAGAGAAAGACAGATATCATATGATTTCATTCATATATGGAATTTGGGAAACACAACAGATGAACATAGGGGAAGGGAAGGGAAAATAAGATAAAAACAGGAGGCAAACCATAAGAGACTCTTCAAAAAAATTAAAAAAATTTTTTTTTATTTTTAATATTTATTTTTGAGAGAGACAGAGTGTGAGTGGGGGAGGGGCAGAGAGCGAGAGGGAGACACAGAATCTGAAACAGGCTCTAGGCTCTGAGCTGTCAGCACAGAGCCCAACAGGGGGCTTGAACTTGGGAATGGTGAGATCATGACTTAGGCTGAAGATGGACGACTGAGCCACCCAGGCGCCTCTTAAATATTTATTTATTTTGAGAGAGAGAAAAAAAGAGTATGAGTGGGGGAGGGGTGGAGAGAGAGGAAGATAGAATCTTAAGCAGGCTCCGCTCTGTCAGAGCAGAGCCCAAGGTGGAGCTTGAACTCATGAACTGTGAGATCACGACCTGAACCGAAATCAAGAGTCGGTGGCTGAATTGACTGAGCCACCCAGGTGCCCCCAGACTCGTAAATACAGAGAACAAACTGAGGCTTGCTAGAAGGGAGATAGGTGGGGGGATGGGTTAAATGGGTGATGGGCATTTGGGATGAGCACTGGGTGTCATATGTAAGAGATGAACGAACCACTGGGCTCAACTCCTGAAGCCAAGACTACACTGTATGTTAACTAAGTTGAATTAAAAAAAAAAAAAAAAGGCTAGTAAGTAGTACAATCAGGATTCAACCCAAGGTCTGACTTCAAATATTCCTATGCTTTTCACTTTATTAAGTACTGCAGGCAAACATTATTGCGTTGTATCTCCTGTGTTTTGTTTTTAATGAGATGATAATTAAGGAAAGTATCCTTTGATTTTTGTTATGAGAAACTCTGGGCACTAGATCTGCATGAAGGTGATATAATTTATGATTAAGTGGAAGTTTGTTTTCAATGTCCTGTTTGACTCTAGCATTTGTGATCATACTAAGTCTGACACTGGAGGAAACAGCAGGCCCCTGAGAAGAGAAAGGGCCTGGGGCACTGGCCCAGATTCCTTGCTTCACCAGGCTACATGCAGGTTCTAGAAGCACACCTGGACCCAGGTTCACACCAGTGTTTGGTCACTCAGGCCTGATGACCCCAAGCAGGAGGCACACTAGACATGTCTTCTTGCCCATGACCAGTCTGAGGTATTTCCTGTGCTCAGAGAGCATCAACCTTTTCTAAATTCCATCAAAAAGAGTAACTCAATAAGCAAGAAGAAACAAGTTCCGAGTGCAGCTGTTAACCATCTTATTTTAAAATGCAGCCCTACCTGCCATAGCAACACACTTGCTCATCACAAAGCCATTCTTAGATCTGTGATCTATGACAAGGCTCATGACCCCACCTGTGAGCTCCCCAGACATAAACTTATCATATCAAACAGATGGGTAATAACATGGAACTTTCACTCTAATAAAAATTGCCTCCTCCTTTTATCAGTGGGTCAGATCAGACCAGACACCAAAGAGTGTTCTCAGATCTAGCCAAACACAGAAAGCTGCTTTTGTTGTACAAAGGGTAATGGAAAATGGTTAAGGAAATATTTTCCAAGCTTAAGACCTATCCAAGACCAACACATTCGGCCTTTTTTTATAAGTGCATAGGCTTTGTTCAAAGTCAGGCTGTTGTTTGACCTCAAAGCAAAGATGATTCATCCTCTAATAAAGAAAGGCTTTTATATTTATGGAGTAATGAAATTCAAAAATATCTTAAAGCTCATCCAGGCCAATCTCCTTGCCATACCAAAAACATTTTCTGAAGTACAAATGATGGATGGGACCACCAATGGTTTAAAAATATTAAAAAATTTTTTTAATTGTGAAATAATCTCAGTAGTATAGCAAACCCCGGATTTAACAAAAAATCTTTGACAGATATTTAAAAAAATAAAGTTTTTGGGGCATCTGATGTCTTGATCTCCGCTCAGGTCATGATCCCACTGTTTGTGAGATCAAACCCTGCATTGGGCCCTGCGTTAACAGTGCAGAACCTGCTTAAGATTCTCTCTCCCTCTCTTTCCCTTTCTCTATGCCCCTCCTCTCTGTCTCTCTCTCTCAAAAATAAATAAATAAACTTGAGAAAATAAATTTAAAAAATAAAATTTTACATATACAGGCATGTATATACATACATACCTATGTCATATATGCATATATATATGTATATATCTACAGATAGTACTGCTTTTTATTGTAAATTTTACATAAATGGTATCAAGAGGGGTGTATATCTATTTTCAACTTGACTGTTTTCATTCAACATTATGCTTTTTTCTAGATTTATCCAGGCTAAACACATTATGCCAACATGTTTATTTCATTTAAGTAACTATTCAGTATTCCATTATATGGATATATCAGGATGACTATATAATTTATTATCAAAGCACCCTCTTTTGAGAATTAAAATAGGGTCAATTAATACTGACATCAGTGTAATAGGAGTAACTTAGGATTATCCCAGGTAAATCAGGAGGTAAGGTCACCCTAAGTATGCTACTGTTTTTATGCATCTGTATTGACTGACATTTATATTGTTTCCAACTTCAGGTAGTCTAAGCAGTGATGCAGTGACCATTTTCAAACATGTATCCTGATGTCCAAGTGCAAGTTTTTTCTAACATTCTACTTCTGAGCCTTAGATATGTATGTTTTCACTTTACTACATATTGACCTACTGCTCTGCAAATTTATAACTCCATTAGTTATGCATAGGACTTACTATTTTCCCTCACTTTCATCAGTACTTATAGAATCACTTGACGCGAGGGCTGGGGGGTGGCGCCTGGGTGACTCAGTCAGTTAAGCAGCCAACTCTTTTGATTTCAGCTTAGGTCAGGATCCCACAGTTAGTGAGATCCAGCCCTGTGTCAGGTGCTGTCCTGACAGCATGGAGCCTCCTTGGGATTCTCTCTCTCCCTTTCTCCCTGTCCCTCCCATGCTTGTGCTCTCTCTCTCACCCTCTCTCTCTCTCTCTCTCTCTCTCTCTCTCTCAGAATAAATAAACTTAAAAAAAACTATTAAAAAATAAGAGTCACTTGAGGAGTGGCATTTCATTACTGTTTTTTGCATTTCTCTGTTAACAGTGAGATTGTACAACCTTCCATATGTTTACTAGCCATTTGGATTTCCTCTTCTTTCTGGTAAACGGCTACTATTTTGTGATATTATATTCAGGTTAATCTCAGGTAAACAAAATAGGGTTTTTGTTTTTCATCCTGTTTGAAAATCTCTGTCTTCTAGGTGAGTTAAAGCAACTTATGTTTTCTGTGATTAAAAATATATTTTACTATATATTTTTATTTTATATCAACCCCGCTGGGAGTTACCGATTTTGAAGTTTTCAAATAATTAAATGCTGATTATAGACAAATTTGGTGAGAATTGATATCTTAACAACATGAATCTTTCAATCTATGACCATGGGATATCTCTCCATTTATTTGGATCTTTAATTTCCCTTAGCGATGTTTTGCTAGCTTTAGTATTGGTATTTTGTTAGCCTGATATTTATTATTTTTGAAGCTACTGTAAATGGTATTTAATAATTTATTTTCAAATTGTTATTAGGATGTAGAAGTACAATTGATTTTTATATATTCATCTTGTGTGAGTTGTTTTTACCTTTTTAATGTTTATTTATTATTGAGAGAGAGAGAGAGTGTGAGCAGGGGAGGAGCAGAGAGAGAGGGAGACACAGAATCTGAAGCAGGCTCCAAGCTCTGAGCTGCAGCACAGAGACTATCATGGGGCTCGAACTCATGAGCCATGAGATCATGACCTGAGCTGAAGTCGGATGGTTAACCGATTGAGCCACCTAGGTGCCCCTTTTGTGAGTTAATTTATCAATGATAGCTTTGCTAAATTAACTCATTGACTCAAATTGTAGATTTGGGAATTTTCAATAGTACAAAACTACATCATTTATGAATAAAGGTAGTTTTGCTTCTTCCTTTCATTTCTTTTTCTTTTATTACACTGGAGTATGGGAGTGAATCAAAGTAGCAAAAACAGATATCTTTGCCTTATTTCTGACCTCAGAAGGAAATTTTTTTAACTTTTTTTTTGATGTTTATTTATGTTTGAGAGAGAGAGGAGAGAGACAGAGACAGAGACAGAGAAAGACAGAGTGCAAGCGGGGCAGAGAGAGGAGACACAGAAGCAGGCTCCAGGCTCTGAGCTGTCATCACAGAGCCCGCTGTGGGGCTTGAACTCATGGACCACGAGATCATGACTTGAGCCTAAGTCAGACACTCAACCGACTGAGGCACCCAGGTGCCCTAGGAGGATATTTTTAATGTCACAACAGCAAGTATGCTATCTGTAGGGTTTTTATAGATGGCTTTTATCAGGTTAAAAATTCTATCCTTAGTTTGCTGGGAGTTTGTAACATAAACATGTTGAGTTTTATCAAATGCTCTGTATCTATTGAGATAAACATGTCCCTTCCCCCCCCCCCCCGCCACTTTATTCTTTTAATATGGTTAATTACATTGGTTGATTTTTCTGTTAAACCAGCCTTGGAATAAACCAATCCCACTTAGTCATAATGTACTATGCTTCTTATATATCAGCTTTGACAGCCTGAGAAATTTTGACCCTGAAATACCATGTGAGATTTGGTTTTACCCTGAAGAGATTTTGAACTTACCTTTTGAGGTTCCTGCCCCATGCAGTTTCAAAATATAGCAATAATCTTGAGTCCTCCACTCTGTTGGGACTTTATTCCCTAAGTCCTCCAAGGTGATGGAAATTTCATTCTGATTTTTAGAAGTTTGCACTCCAGCTTCCTAGGCTCTCTGTCCCCAAATTCAGCAAATGTTTTGCTGGGAAAACTGGGCATGTGTTCCCATCCTTTTGAAACTATAGAATTTAATTTTTAGAATTGAGGAACACAATTTCAGTGGAGGAGAATAAATTATGTGAGAAGGAATCATTGTCCATCAGAAAATGCAGAGTTAACAAGGACTGATGTCTAGCCTGTTAAATCTGTATCTTTAAGCCAGAGAAAGGAAAAGAGGGGCTGAAGAACTCCAGCCCAGATACTAGATTAATTTAAATGCTATTGTATCTCCAGCACTTGGTCCTAATTGTCTCCTCTTGAACACTCAATACCTGCATTCATGCTGGCTGGCCCCAGGGACCCAGAGCAGCCCACTGTCCCCACTGAAAGGAAATGAAAAATCGGCTGATGCTAAACAGACCTCCTTCAGCAACTATAGCCATCTAAGCACTGTGTCCTGCAGCGTGATTAATGATTTTTCTTTCCCTTTATGTTTAGGAGCAGTGTGTTTCAGAAAGAAAGGGAGAGAAATAGGCTGAAGAAGGGGAATGAGGGAGAGGGCCGAGATGCAAAAGTAAAAAGGGGGAAACTATATAAGAGGAGGAAAGGAAAGAAAATATTTTTTCAATATTAGATAGAGAACATTTCATAGAATTAGAACAGTATGTTTTCTCCTAATATAAAGGATTCTACTTCTGCCCCTCAGAAGTATAGCAAGTTACTTAGGTCAATATTACCTAAATAATACACTGTACTGAAAACAGTAAAGAGAAAGGAAAATTAAAAGAGGTTCTCCCTTGCTATAAAACTTTTGTTTTTAAGTCATCTCTACCTGACCACCAAAAGATTAGCATGATATGTTGCATATATATGATGCATCTATACTTATCGATATCCTATCATGAGGGATGTGAGTTGTAACATCTGTCACCTTATTTATTGATATAGTTGATTTTCCAGGTCTGACAGCCTAGACCACTTCCCCACACGTGTCAAAGGCTCTGCAACATGGAAAAAGCTTCTGCCAGGGGCTGATACATTACAAAAGCGGGATGTTAAAGGTACAAAGGCTATTTCCCTTTTCATCTTCAATGCCAACTCTGGATTTTCATGCATTGGATTCTCAACAGCTTCCCATAAGGCTATAGATCTCTTGTTAATACGGACCCCATGTACTGGGGTCTGAAGGCTGTGTCAGCTGTGACTCCTGGAGAGCATCTTGCAGAGGGGCTTAGTGGAAAGAAAGGGAAAGGTGTTTAGGGGTATTGTGTGCAGCTAAGGTTTGAAGCACCCAGCAGCAAAGAATCAAACATTTGTGCACATGAGAGCGAGCAAGTTTACTTGTCTGGAGCATAAAGTAATTATAGAAGAACAAGAACAAGAATACTAAGGGATGTTGATAGACAGTCTTAAAGACTAGTATGAAACGTTTGTTTGTAATTAAAAATACCAAGACAACAGAAAACCAGTAAATTCCTGAGAACCTATCAATAGATCAAAGATGAGATTCATGCTTACCAGTCAAGGCACTGGAGTCTAACTTCATAAAAATGTTGGAGAAGGAAAATTTTTTCTACTGTATAAAGGGCAGACTGAAGTGGCAGGCAGCTGGCAAGGGGGATGATTTGTAATATTTTAGGTGTCATGTGATTAGAGAAGGCCAAGACTAGAACATGGACTAGAAAGAAGTAGGAAAGGATGGCTCTGAAAGGTGTTTCGGATAAAGAAAGATGAGGACTTCGAGACACGCTAGTCATGGGGGTTCTGGAGGAAGTAACCTGTAATGCTCCAGGTGGTGTGCCAAGAAAGTAGGATGGTGGCACGCCATTGATGAGGACGGAAAGTTGGGAAGGAATAAGGGTCCTGTCTAGGTTTCAGTATGAGTTTTCTTGCCACCTCTTTATTAATGCAGGTTTTATGACACAGGTGTAATAATTAATCCAAATGGCTAGCAGATGTGGCTATCCATCTTTGGGCATACTGGCCCCCAAACAGTCTCCCAATCAGCAAATTCTCAAGCAAGGCCAAAGAAAATTAAAGAAAATAAATTCTGTTGAGATATTTATGGAGGCCACCTGGATAGAAATTTGACAGCTAAGAACTTGCCTGGATGCCAGGCAACTAAAGAAAGGTCAGAGCCTCTGGAGCGATAGGGCTCGTGGAGCCACAGAACAGAAATGGAGGGGGAGGAGTGTTCAATCACATTCCATCTGAAAAAAGATTAAAAATGGAGTTTTACCTTGCAGAGAGAAACATTGCTCAAGTCTTTCTCTGTATGCTCTGGAGATACCTGCCTTGTCTCTTGACAAGAAACCTGCCACTTCCTTTAATTGTACACTCTACCCTTGCTGAACCAATCAATCCGTGATGGCTTCGTTTATGTATTAGTCACCTCCTCTTCGTTTCTTCTATTCGTTCTTTGATTCTGTCAGTTCATGTTCTTAAATTATCACCTCCCTGAAAAGGAGTTGAAAGTCCTTGAAAGTTCCTAACTAGTCTACATGCCTTCCATCTCTTTCTGCTCTCACCATAGCAGTCACTCTAAATTACAATTTTGATCATATTATTTACCTATCTAAAACTTTTATCACTTCCCTTTTGCCCACTGAATAATATTTAAATGCCTTTGCCTGTTACTAAAGTCTCTACTAAGTGGGAGCACCTGGGTGGCTCAGTTGGTTAAACGTCCAACTCTTGATTTCAGCTCGGGTCATGATCTCAGGTTCATGAGATTGAGCCCCTCATTGGGCTCTGTGCCGGCAGCACAGAGCCTGCTTCAGATTCTCTCTCTCTCTCTCTCTCTCTCTCTCTCTCTCGGTCTCAAAAATAAATAAATAAACATTGAAAAAATGTCTTTACAGGAGCACCTGGGTGGCTCAGTCAGTAAGTGTCCGACTTTGGCTCAGGTCTCAATCGAGTGGCTTGTGAGTTAGAGCCCTACATGGTGCTCTGTGCTGACAGCTCAGAGCCTGGAGCCTGCTTCCGATTCTGTCTCCTTCTCTCTCTTCCCCTCCCCTGCACACACTCTGTCTCTGTCTGTCTCTCAAAAAGAAATAAACTTTAAGAAAAAAGTCTTTACAGAAGGAGATTCGATTTATCTTTCTAGTCTCATTGCACACTACCAGTACCTCTCCTATATGAGCCCTCTGCTTCTAATTAAAATCTCTATCTTTCAAAATAATTTCTGTCCCTCTTTTTCTGCTTATACACTTGCTCGAATGACAGAAACTCCTCCTTTTTCCTCTACACATTAAAATAATAAACTAATTAAAATCTCTATCTTTCAAAATAATTTCTGTCCCTCTTTTTCTGCTTATACACTTGCTCGAATGACAGAAACTCCTCCTTTTTCCTCTACACATTTTCAAAACCATAATCTCATGCTTTAAGGGCCAATTCATAGCCTACCTCCACTTATTTGGTCATTCAACTAATATTAATTAAATTAAAACTATGTGTTAGGTGCTGTTGTAGGCTGTGGGAATACAGTGGTGAAAAGATAGACAAGATCCTTGCTCTCATGAAGCTTCCGTTATAATGGGAGATCCAACAAAATAAATAATTAAAAGAAGATAAAGAGTAAACGTAATAAGAGCTTTGAGGAAAACAAGTTTCCATGTCAAGTTAAAATGGAGTAAGCCCACTCCACCCTGTCTCTCCTACTGAATACAACTATAAAACTTATACAGGATGCATGGAACAGCTATTTCAGGACTCTGAAAAGTAAATGGCAGCAGACATACTTGAGAAGACAACTAGAATTCTGGGTATCTCTGAGCCAGCAATTGGTTTACCATGCACCTGCACTAGGAACCTGGAATTAGGTGTCTGAATGCAAACAAAGAGCCCTGCAGGAATTCTTGCTCAAGAAGCAGGGAAAAGCAGTTAATAATCTTCAGAGAGAGAATGCAGAAATATTTCCTTGTTTTTTTTCTTTTTTTTCCCATTCTCTCTATTTTCAATCCCTAAGCAATCCCATGGTAACAGTAGCAGGTAATGGTAGCCCACAGGAGCCAAAAGTCTGAGAGAGGAATTATTCCTTTCCATTTAATGGAACTGTGGTTTCAAGAGGATAAGGCCAACACTTGTTGCATGTTTTCTCTCTTCACTGTTCTTATGCTTAGCCCCTGATGTAGTTGCAGTTGTAGAAATTTGTAACAGCAAAAGAAAACTACAGTCCCAGTTTCCAGCAAGAGCACCAAAACGAGGAGTCCCAAGGACTGGAAAAAGTATCAAAGAGGTTGCTCAGACAGAGGAAATCCATAAAATTATTTATGAATCCTTAGACTAACCTTCTTGCCATGCATGCATGGATCTGATCATTCTCAGATATCAAACACTGAGAACTAAACTAACAGAGACCATAATTCAGGTCCCAGACTGGCTACTAGGTGGTGCACATGAAGGACATATCTGCATAATACTGCACCTGGCTTTAAAAACGGAATTGACATTGGAATGACAGTACATGGAAGGTGGGTCAGAAATTGTGACCAAAACCTAACCAGCTTATCTGCCTACAAAAGCAAAAATATCAACATTCCTCATGGTATCCAAATAAGACCCAGAGTCTCATAATATAAAACAACACCAGAACCCGAACATCCCAAATTCCATGAGAAGAGATAATCAGTTGATGTCCACACATAGGTGACACAGATGTCAGAATTATTTGACAAAGACTGTAAAGCTGCTATTGTAAAAATGCTTCAGCAAGTGATTGCAGACTCTCTTGAAACATATGGAATAATAGAAAGTCACAGCAAAGAAACAGAAGCTATAAAGAAGATGCTATGAAAATTATAGACAATAACCAAAATTTTAAAAAGTTCCCTAGATAAGTTCAATAGCAGGATGGCGGTGACAGGGTAAAGAATCAGTGATCTTGAAGATGGATCAATAGCTATTATCCAGTGTAGAAACAGAAAAAAAATATTGAAAAAATACATCAATAGAGCCTGAGGTACCTGTGGGTGATTAAAAAAAACCCAATGCTCATTTTGTTGGAACCCAGAAGAGGAAAAGGTGCATTACTGATAAAAAAGTATTTGAAGACATAAAATCCAAAAGCTTCTCAAATTTGATGAAATACTTAAGTATACAGATACGATTTCACTGAAGTCTAAAGAGAATAAGCCTTAAAAAAAATTGATGCGTAGATGTACCATAATCAAAATAGTGAAAACCGAACACAAAGAAAAATATTTGAATGCAGCCAGAGAAAAACAGTGCATTACCTATAGGACTACAATGATTTGAATGATTGTGGATTATTCATAAATCATGGAGGCCAGAAAAAAAGTGGTACTTTAAAAAAATAGATTTTACATTTTAGAGCAAATTTATGTTCATAGAGAAATTAAGCAGAAGGTACAGATACCCTCTGCCCCCACATTTGCTTAGCTTCCTCCATTATCACACCTCTACAGATGCATAGCTTCCCCTATTGTCAACATTTCCACACCAGATTGGTACATGTGTTACACTTACTCCTACATGTACATAGCTTCTCCTGCTATCCACATTCCCCCATCAGAATGGTGTATTTGTTACAGTTGATGAACCTACATTGACACACCATTATCACCCAAAGTCCCTAGTTTACATTAGGATTCATTCTTAGTGTTGTACTTCTATGACTTTGGACAAATGTATCATAACATTTGTGAAACATTATAGTATTGTACAGAATAATTTCACTGCCCTAAAAATCCTTAGTGCTCCACTATGTATCCCTGTGTCCCACTAACTTCTGGCAATCACTGATCTTTTTATTGTCCCCACAGTTTTACCTTTTCCAGAATGTCAGTGAGAATTGTACAGCATGTAGCCTTTTAGGCTTCTTTCCCTTGGTAATATGCATTTAAGTTTCCTCTATATCTTTTAATGGGATGATAGCTTATTTCTTATTATCTATGAATAATATTCTGTTATCTGAATGAACCACAGTTTATTTATCTGCTCATCTACTGAAGCATATCTTAGTTGCTTCTGAGTTTTGGCAATTATGAATAAAGCTGCTAGAAACATCTATGCCCAGGTTTTTTTGTGGATATGTTTTCAGCTTTTTTTTTTTTTTTTGGTGGGGGGTAAATACCAGATAGTATGATTGCCAGATTATATGGTAAGAGTACGTTTAGTTTTATAAGATACGGCCAAACTGCTTTCCAAAGTGGCTGTACCGTTTTGCATTTCCACTAGCATTTAGTGTTGTCAGTATTCTGAATTTTGGTCATTCTAATAGATGTGTAGTGGTATCTCACTGTTGTTTTAATTTACATTTTTCTGGACATATGATGTGGTATGTCTTTTCATATGCTTACTGGCCATCTGTGTATCTATCTTCTTTGGTGAGGTGTCTGTTAAGGTCTATGGCTCATTTTTTTTTTAACTGAGTTTGTTTTATTATCATTGTGTTTTCTTTTTTAAGGGCTTATTGTTATGTTTTAAGAGTTTATTTTATATTTTGGATTTCAGTCCTTTATCAGATATATCTTTTGCAAGTGTTTGCAAATCTTTTCAACAAAATGTTGCCGAAACAATGGGACATCCACATACAAAAACTGAAAAAAAAAAGTACCTAGAAACAGACATTATATCCTTTATAAAAGTCAACTCAAAATGAATCACAGACCTATATGTAAAATGCAACATTATAAAGCTCTTAGAAGATAACATAGGAAAAAATCTAAATGACCTTGTGGCTTATCTTTTCATTTTCTACAGTATCACTTGCAGAGCTGAAATTTTTAATTTTAATAAATGCCAGCTTTTTAATTATTTTTTTTCATGGCTAATATCTTGGTGTTGTATTTTAAAAGTCAGCCACAGCCCCAAGGTCATCTAGGCCAACCAGAGCTTCTAAAAAGGGAAACTTGATGGATTGAATGGCCTGGATCTTTATCTATTTGTTTTAGCTGGCATTATGTTTATTCAAGATGGATGTCTTTGAAGTGGATACCTCAGCAATCTAACACTTAACGTTAGGTATTTACATTATAATTAAAACGTTAATTACTGAGAACTTTTATTGTACATCAAGTGGGCTACTTTCTCATCTGGAAACTTGAATGAGGAAGAATTTGCTTCCATGCTCAGTGGGCTATATGACTGAGGGCTCTGTTTTTTTGGATGACTTTTGGCTAGAGGACAGGTTATATCTTAGAAACCACTGCAGTTCCTGCCTATAGTTCCTTTCCACACAACTTATTCAATATAGTCACTTCCATATTTCAGCCCATAAGAGGAGTCTCTAGATAAAGTCTACTAAGGTAGAGTCATTTAAAAATGTAACCACAGGACTGACAACTCATCATCTTTGCCACATAAGCTAACTTAATCATGGGAGATACATCTCATCACCTTTACCATATTTTACTGGTTAGATGCAAGAGACCTACCCACACTCAGACGGAGTGAATTACACAAACGTGAGAACACTGGGAGGCAAGCAGTATTGGGGCCATGTTATGGTCTGTCTGCCACAACTATAAACTGTTAAAACTCACCCAAGATGAAATATATAACCTAAATAGTCCTACAACTATTTAAAAAATGGAATTTATACTTTAAAATTTTTCAATAAAGAAACTTTCAGGCTTAAGTGATTTCACTGGAACATTTATAAACATAATAATCCTACAAAGTTTCTCCCAGGAGACAGAAAATGAAGAAATACTTCCTGACGTATTTATGCAGCCAGCATTAATTACCTTAGTAACAGTACTGGACAAAGATAGTGGAAGAGTAGAAAGCATACATAGAATTGTATGCTAAAAACTATTCAATAGCATTCATTAACATAGACTTAATACCCAATAAAATATCAGCAAATTAAACCAGCAATATGTAAAGAGAATGGTATACTACAACCAAGTGAGTTTTATCCCAGGAATGTAAGTCTGTTTTAGTATTCTAGCATTAACCAATGTTGCCTCCCATCTGAGCAACGTAAAAAAGGAAAATTGACTTTAAAAAGGTCAATTGATGCAGGAAAAAAAAAAAAACACTTGACAAAATTCAGCATATATTTTTTAAATGACAACAAAACCTCTCGGCAAACTAGAAACAGAAGGAACATGCTCAACCTAATGAAGAACATCTACCAAAAACAAACAAACAAAAATCCTACAGCTAACATTATAATTAATAGTGGAAGCCAGAATGCTTTTCCCCTAAGATCAGGGAAAAGTTAAGGATGCCTGCTGTTACTACTCCTACTCAACATTGTACTGGAAGTCCTAGCCAAGGCAATAAGGCAAGAAAAATAAAGTAAAAGGGATATAGATTGGAAATGAAGACATAAAAATGTTTCTATTTATAGACAACATGATTGTCTTTATAGAAAACCCCAAAATTTTATCAAAAACAAAACAACCTCCTAGAATTAAGTGAGTTTAGCAAGGGTGGTATTTCTAAATTCTAAAATAAACATGAAAAGATGCTCAACATCACTCATCATCAGGGAAATACAAATCAAAACCACCATGAGATACTACCTCACACCTGTCAGAATGGCTAAATTAACAACTCAGGAAACAACAGATGTTGGTGTGGATGCGGAGAAAGGGGAACCCTCTTGCACTGTTGGTGGGAATGCAAACTGGTGCAGCCACTCTGGAAAACCATATGAAGGTTTCTCAAAAAATTAAAAATAGAACTACCCTACAACCCAGGAATTACACTACTGGGAATTTATCCAAGGGATACAAAAATGCTGATTCGAAGGGGCACCTGCACCCCAATGTTATAGTACTCTTATCAACAATAGCCAGAGTATGGAATGAGCCCAAATGTCCATCGATGGATTAATGGATAAAGAAGATATGATATGTATACAATGGAATACTACTTGGTGAATGGCCATCAACCAATGAATGGATAAAGATGATATGTATATATGTGTGTACACACACACACACACACACACACACACAACGGAATACTACTTGGTGATGAAAAAAGAATGAAATCTTGCTATTTGCAACAATGTGGATGGAACTAGAGGGTATTATGCTAAGCAAAATAAGTCAGAGAAAGAGATAGATACATGATTTCATTCATATGTGGAATTGGAGAAACACAACAGATGAAAATAGAGGAAGGGAAGGAAAAATAAGATAAACATAGGGAGGCAAACTGAGGGTTGCTAGAGGGGAGGTGGGTGTGGGGATAGGTTAAATGGGTGA
Source organism: Puma concolor (assembly GCF_028749965.1). Taxonomy (NCBI): domain Eukaryota; kingdom Metazoa; phylum Chordata; class Mammalia; order Carnivora; family Felidae; genus Puma; species Puma concolor. The sequence goes on along the minus strand of NC_141674.1, from coordinate 101,911,198 downwards.
TGGGCATTAAGGAGGGCACCTTCTGGGATGAGCACTGTGTGTTATATGTAAGCGATGAATCACATGCATACTTACATGAATCACTTACAAACATACTTTTACTTTACATACTTATAAAAAAATAAAAACAATTGGAAAATGAAAATTTTTAAAAATAGCATTAACGGTAGCTCCAAAAACCCTGAAATACTTACGTATAAATCTAATACAACATGTGCGGGATCTGTTTTCTAAAACTATAAAGCACTAGTAAGAGAAATTTTAGAAGACCTAATTAAGTATAGAATCATATTATGTTCATGGGTTGGAACACTCACCATAGTAAAGAGATTAGTTCTCTTTAGATTTATCTATAGATTTAACACAATTATAATAAAAATCTTAACTGTAGTTTTTTGTAGATACAGACAAAATGTACATGAAAATGTATATGGAAAGGCAAAGACACTAGAATAGCCAAAACAATTTGGAGAAGGAAGAATACAGTTTGAGAGGTTGCACTACATAATTTTAAGACTTACTATTATATGGCTATAGTAATGAAGACAGTGTGGTATTGGTAAAGGGATAGACACATAGATCAATGGAAGCTAATAGATGGTCCAGAAGTAAACCTATGCAAATATGGTCATTTTATGTTAGACAAAAATACAAAACCAAATCAATGGAGACAGGATAGTCTTCACAATGAATGGTTTAGAAATAATTGCACATCCATATGCAAAAACACAACAACAAAAACCTTGGCCAATATGTCATGTCTTATACATAAATTAACTCAACATGAATCATATATCCAAATGTAAAATATAAAACTATAAGACTTTTAGAAGAAAACAGAGGAGATAATCTTCATGTCAGAGTTAGGTAAAGAGTTCTTACATGTAACATGAAAAACATGGTACATGAAGGGAAAAGGTGGTAAATTGAAGTCCATCAAAATTAAAAACTTTTGCTCTGCCAAAAATGCTATTAAAAGAATGAAAAGCTACAGGCTAGTAGAAGTATTTATAGGTCACACATCTGAAAAAAGGACTTGCATCCAGATTACAGAAAGGAATCTCAACACTCAATAGTAAGAAAACAAATGACTCAAAGCATGGAAAAAGATTTGAACGTACAGTTCAAAAAAGAGAATATATGGATGATCATAATTACATACATGAAAAGATGTTCAACATTATTATCAGGAAAATGCAAGTTAAAATCATGATGAAGTACTACTATCCATTTATTAGAATGGCTAAAATATAAAAAATAACTGATAACATAAAACATTTATGCGGCGTCTGGGTGGCTCAGTCGATTAAGTGTCCGACTTCGGCTCAGGTCATGATCTCGCAGTTTGTGAGTTTGAGCCCCATGTCGCGCTCTGTGCTGACAGCTCAGAGCCTGGAGCCTGCTTCGGATTCTGTGTCTCCCTCTCTCTCTGTGCCCCCCCAAAGATAAATAAACATTAAAACTTTTTTTTAATTGAAATATTTATGAGAAAGCAGGGCAGCTGGAACTCGCATACATTGCTGATAGTAGTGCAGTGTGATACAACTACTCTGGAAACAGTTCGGCAGTTTCTCATAAAGTTAAACATGACCCAGCAGTCCCACTCCTGGGTATCTACCCTATAGAAGGAAAGAATTATATTCACACAAAAACCTACCTAGGGTTGTTTATACCAGTTTGATTCATAATAACTAAATAAAACAATCCAAATCTTTTTCAACAGGTGGATGGATGAATAAACTTTACTAAATTCGTACAGTGTGATGCTAGTCAGATATAAAAAGGGATGAATTATTGATAAAAGCAACAACTTGATTGAATCTATAAGGCATTATGCTGAGTAAAAGAAGCCAGTTTCAAAGGGTTATGCACTGTATGATTCCATTTGTGTGACATTCTATAAAAGACAAAACTATAGTTAGTCCATTGAGGACAGAGGCCAAGAGTGGGGTGAGTTTAATACTCTTTAAGAGTAACACAAGAGCTATTTTTAGAGTTAATGGAACTGTTCTGTGTCCTGATTGTGGTGGTGATTAACATGAATCTATACATGTATTAAGATTCATAGAACTATCTGCCTTCCTCCCATAAAAGTCAATGACTGCGTTATAATTTTTAAAAATTTGTAAACAACAACAACAAAAGACCACGATGCGGTGCTTGGATTGTGGTGACAGTTCTTTATTTTGGCAGTCAAGAAGAAAGTTGACTTCAAATATTGATGTTTGAGTAACAGTGCTGAATGATGAAAATATTTTCAAAAAGAAGGTCTATCAGCTTTAGTTATGAAGTAGCACATATAGTAAGTTTCCAATAAACGCTCTGGGATGATAAAAAAAAATGAATAGAAGAGTGAATTCTAGTGAATGTCTTTTAGAAACCTTGTCTTTTTGTTACATTAATAGTATAGATTTCACACCATAGTAGCAGTATCATGAGAGAAGAGTGTACCCTTTCTATAGGTTCCTACTTCTTTCTCTATCTATCCAGATGACGCTGGCAAACTCTATAGAAAAATCTTAGAACATAGTCCTTGGAAACAAATGATAAATAGAAAAGAAAGAGGGGCGCCTGGGTGGCTTAGTCAGTTAAGTGTCCAACTTCAACTCAGGTCATGATCTCATGGTTTGTGATTTTGAGCCCTGTGTCAGGCTCTGTGCTGACGGCTCAGACGCTGGAGCCTGCTTCGGATTCTGTGTGTGTCTCTCTCTCTTCCCCTCCCCCACTCATGCTCTGTCTATCTCTCAAAAAAATAAACACTAAAAAAATAGAAGAGAAAAAAAGAAAATAAAGCCTCCAGTATAGCAGGCAGCAGGACAGAACCTGAAAAAGTTGGAAATTTGTAAACATCTTACAAGTATATAGCATGTACACAAGTATTTGCCGTTTATAGACACAGCCCAATGTCTATAAATACATGGCCAGGAAGAGACCATGTATTTTTCATCTTTGGACAAATGAGCCTAAAGGAGATTGATGTAACTATGTTTCATACTCAGCTAAATAAAATAAATAGGAATTCACCTATCACTTGTGTTCCAAATCCATATTCCGTTGCCTTTTCCCAAGAATTTAGGACCTAAAAATACTACTTTTGCTCATTTATATAAATATGGCCTTTATTTATTCACCTATTCAAGGTCCAGCCTTGTGTTGAACAAACCAATAAGTCCCATGAGGTTGAAAGGATTCAATTCAGCTTAAGAACTTAGCTTCTACACACATCATTGATACAACTCCTTAGAGTCCTTGCCTTTCATGAATAAGAATAGATTCACTCTTTTACTCCTCCATTCCTCTTTGTTCAATGTTCTTTCCCAGTTAAGAGAGCTCATTTTAGGATCTGCCTGGTAACTGAGAAATACAGTTACCTTTGTACTTTGGAAAAACGAACAGCCTACCCTCTTCCTTAGAATATGTGCAAATAGCTTTAAGGCAGTAAAAAATCACAAGAGAAAGAGGAGCGGGAGGAAGTGTGGACAAATACTCGTGCGTGCATAGTTGTGGAGTAATAGGGACATTGCAGGAGTGTTCATGTGGGAATCTCTTTCACCATTCATTCATTCATTCATTCTACATGTATTCATTCATTTATTCCACAGTAAACAACTGGTATGTACCACTGTTTTCAGTATTAGTTTGGGTTCAGGGTTAGGCTAAGGCTGATGCTAATCAACAAGTAAAATGAGATTTTGAATTCTTGAGTAAAGTTATACCAAAAAAAAAAAAAAAAAAAAAAACACCTCACTCTCCTATTCATCTCTCCTTATAGAAATAATCTCTCACTATATTGGGGAAAAATGAGAGACCCTCCTTTCGTGGGCTCCCAAGCCTACTGGTGATGCTTGGGTGACAGGTTGAATCAGTGACCCAGAAAGCCAGAGCTCAAATGGATCTTTTGAGTACAACCTTTTCCTTTTGGGAATGAAAAAACTGAGGTTCAAAATGGTCAAGGTCACACAGCCTATTTAGCAGCAGAACCATATGAAGAAACAGGTCTCTTAACTTGTCATTCATTGCCTTTTTTTCCCCCTCTGATTTACCTCATTGTACATTTCAAGGAGGCAGAGAAAAATATTTCCCTGCAAAGAATTTAGCTGTCTGAGCCTGGGGTCAAGTTTGAGTTGGTTTCTCTCTTCCTGCTCTCCACCTTGCTTAAAGACTTTGGTGGCCCTTTTCCCACTGATTTTATTTTATTTTTTTAAAAAGTCTTCATTTATCCTGTAAGTCTCAAGGCTTGGTCTGGCACAACTTATATGGATCACTATGCTTTGGCATATATCCTTACTCACAGTCCCTGCCTCCTGAAACATGTCTTCCTGACAATGCTGATACAAACCACCTTTTCTACTTTTGTCTTACCCCTGGGCATCTGCTGTTATTTATCAATTAATTTTATGGCTATTTGTCCACTTCAAAATGCATTTTAGAATTAGTTTGTCTGACTCGAATCAGTAAGTGAACTGGCCTGGACTCTTACAGGCCTGGGACTATATTATTTAACTGGATATTGGCCAAAACAAAAAAAAAAATTCTATACTCTTCTGAATATCTAGTTAGAATTGAATTGAAAGAAGAATACGAGGCCTTTAAGGAGAATAGGGAAGGCTGCCAAAATTGCAGGCTGGGTGTACATCAAAAGCAAGGCAGCCTAACCGGCTCTGAAAACTCCAGGACAGCTACAGAGGAGTTCCTTAAATATATTTGAAGAAAGAATAGTTACGGTGGTTGTCAGGGTAAAGACAAAGTGGCAAGGCAGCTGAGTAACATCATTACCTTGGTATTTATTGAAAATGTTTTTAGCAAAATTCACAGTCCAAATTATTTTCTTAAATGGCCATCTAGGACTAGATCATAGTGGGTCTCTCCCTGGCAGTGATCCCTGCCAAAACCTCATTCCCATCCCTAGATCATGTAACAGTGGGAAGAGAGTGGGCACATGGCCCTGTTACCTGGAATTAAGAAACAGAGGGGCTCCTGGGTGACTCAGTTGTTTAAGCATCTAACTCTTGATTTCGGCTCAGGCCATGATCTTGCAGTTCATGAGTTCGAGCCCCTCGTTGGGCTCCATACTGGCAGCACAACAGGGGAGCCTGCTTGGGGTTCTTTCTCTCCCTCTCTTTCTTCCCCTTCCCTGTGCACACTTTCTCTGTCTCTCAAAATAAATAAATAAACTTAAAAAAAAGCAGAATGCAAAGCTGGAAAGAGAAAAACAATACTAGACATAGTATAAAGGGCATGTGTAACTTCTGTTTATTTATTTGGATATGTGTAACTTTTAAATCCAAACTTGATGAATTTTATTTACAGTACCTTCTTAGAATTCATTGGGCTGGGGCGCCTGGTTGGTTCAGTCGGTTGTGTCCAGCTTCAGCTCAGGTCATGATGTCATGATCCGTGAGTTTAAGCCCCGCGTTGGGTTCTGTGCTGACAGCTCAGAGTCTGGAGCCTGTTTCAGATTCTTTGTTTCCCTCTCTCTCTGCTGCATCCCCACTTGTGCTCTGTCTTTCTCTGTCAAAAATGAATAAACATTAAATTTTTTTTTAATTCACTGGACCATTCAAATGTCTGTTTACCATAATATTGTACTTTAGAGTTTAATAGAGCTCTCACTTGCCTTATTCGATTCTCATTTGACATGTATTTGTTTACTTAGGACTGTGGTTGTCACCCTGCTAATTTGCTCTCCATTTAGTACTGCATAAGCCAGTTGGCTTATAACCATCTTGATTATAATTTCCATATTAGGATGAAGCTTCATTCTGAGCATATAAGAAAAATAGAACCTTACTGGTGGGTTCCACTTCAATTCAAAAGGTAGGAAAAGACCACTAGAAGAAAAAATGTTAACACTGTTATGTTAAAATAATCAGCAGAACTGAGGTCATACTGTTAAAGTACTGTTGGGGGGCGGGTAGGAAAAATATCAGGTTGGGGGATTCAAACAGGAGAGACTTTATGCAAAAAACAATCAGCCACACCCTGTTTCTGTTACTTCTCACTTGGAGGGTATAAACTGATCTGTTGCCTTTCTGTCCTCTCTATCACATATGGACTTCTCCTGCTCTAATTAGTTACCACTTGGTCATCCACTTTCAACCGCCAAATTTTGTTAACACCTCTCATTCCTTATCATCATTAAGAGAATTCCTTTACTATCATACTGGGATCTCAAGAGGGAGCATAAATCAAAATAGGGAAATTTTGTTACCCCTCTACATTGTAAAGCTGATTCTATCATATCTTATTAATAATGTTTTGATTCGGGGCTCCTAGGTAGTTCACTTGGTTAAGTGTCCAACTCTTGATTTCGGTTCAGGTCATGATCTCATGGTTGTGAGATTGAGCCCCATGTCAAGCTCCATACAAAGCATGGAGCCTGCTTAAGATTTTCTCTCCCTTTCTCTGCCCCTCCCCTGCACATGTGCTCTCTCTCTCTCTCTTGCTTAAAAAACAAAACAAAACAAAACTTTGGTTCAATGAAATGTTTTTACAGAAACAGAAAAAAACAATTCTAAAATTTATATGGAACCATGAAAACCATGTAGTTTCTAGTTGTCCTCTTGATTTGTGTAAAGATTTTAATGAAACTGCAGAAAACCAAATACAAACTAGACATTGCTCATCTATCTGCATATTTGGCAGATGGTACAAATGTAAATTTTGGCAAATTCCATTCAGCCTATAAAATTTTTTCTAAAGAAAATGAAAAGATATTACTTGCTAAATATCCTAGACACCATGTATACAACACTGCTAAAATGGTATGACTTGTTTACCAGTGATATTGAAACTTTCATAGCAAAAGTTTTTAGTCACTTAAATTTCTGTGAAGTGTGGGAGAAGCATTTAATAAGATTTTAGATTTTATGGAAAGAGAAGATAGCCTTCTTAGACATGTGCTTACAAGATGGCTGTTATTGTGGCCAGCCATGGAAAAGATATTAAAATGTTGGCCTGAAGTAAAATCATATTTCAAAGTGTGGAATAAGAAGAATATTTTTATTAAATTTAGAAGTTTATTGAGGGTGAGAATAGAGAAAAGAATTACAGAAAAAAAATTTATATGCTGTTTTGCCAAAATTATTTGATGATCTTTGAGGAGACCATAAGGAGCCTAGAAAAGGATGAACTAATTGCACCTCAGTTGTTTGATGATACATAGGTCATGATAAAAACTCATACTGTTGGAAATAAAACTGCTTTAGAACTAAAAAAGAAAAGCAAAAAACAAAGTTACCAGAAAAGGACAATCAGGTCAAATAGAACCTTTTTCAGTTTCTTTGCTAAAACTGTGGCTTATTTTGAATCCAACTTCAATTTTTATAAATTCAGACAACTTTGTGCTTTAAAACAAATTTCTCTGAAAAAGAGAGCTTTAAGTTAGCATGATATCCAGTGTGCTTTAGAATTAATATTTAAAAATGATGGAACTTTTATTTTTTCAGATTTATTTTAAAAAAAACTAAAAGTTTGTTGAAAATACTGCAGGGGAGCAGAGAGCAGGACAGCAAAAGAGAGACTGTCTGCCATGAGGCAAAGGTGAGGAGCCATAGTTACAGGGTGGAGAGAGGAGGTATGGGAACATAAGGAATTTTTTCTTTTTTGGTAACTGTGCCTGGTTTTAAGTAGGTTAGTTAGAGCCTATGGCAATTGGAGGGAGCTTGCTTAATGAGCCTGTTGTATTTAGGTCTGTGGGTGCTGTGGGCCCTTTTGCCTTGACCAGGCAATTTGCCTAAAATTGGCCTCTACATTTCCCCCTGACAGATTGACAATGACAAATCTTTGGCATTTGGGCAGAGGTCTCATCTTCAGTAGCTTCTTCCTGCTGAATGAGGGGTATAGACATGTACCTAACTATGGGTCAACATTGGTCAGTTGGGAACTTCTACGTAGGAATTATAAAAGGCAGAGGCAGCCAAATCCAAGATAGACAACATATATGAATTTCCTTGAATAGAAAGTATCATCTGTCAGCTTGAAGTCATGGCAGTGAAGGGATCTTGGCACCAGGCAGAAAGACATTGGAAAACACAACAAAATAAGATGATGGGGTTGAGGATAATGATGTTGATGATGATGTTTAGAAAGAGCTATCAAAGCTACCTTTGATAGCTGACCAAAATTCTCCTTCAGTCCAGGAGTTTAACCAATTAAAGGAGAGAGAGATCATTTAAAGCACCAATTTGGGGTGCCTGAGTGGCTCAGTTGATTAAGCCCCCGACTCTTGGTTTTGGCTCAGGTCATGATCTCATGGTTTGTGGGATCGAGCTCCATGTCAGGCTCTGTGCTGACAGCCTGCTTGGGAGTCTTTCTCTCCCTCTCTCTCTGCCCCTCCCCTGCTCACGTGCGCGTGTACTCTCTCTATCTCAGACTAAATAAACATTTAGAAAAGGCACCAATTTGAGTATTCATGTCTTTTAGTAGCCCTGTCACATTTTGGTAATCATCTGGAATATATACGTCATACTCCATTTTAATGAAAGCATAGATTCCTCCTTGAGCTACCATAAGGATATCAAGGGCCATTCAGTTTTAGAGGGCCACTTTTTGAATTTGTGGGTGACTTCATGTCAGGCTTAGTTAATGGTGGTCACTGTATGCTTGGCAAAAGCCCCTATTTGCAATTTTCTATCAACAGTGGCTGCTCCTAGTATGTATATGGCTAAGGGATAAAACCATCAAAAAGCTCTCTTTGTTTGGTGTCTAGCTTTAACAGTATCCTAATCATGAGGAGTCACTAGCAAGTGGGAGATGACTTCTCCTGGGAGACAAGGGCATCCCCAAGTACATCACCCAATCCAGTCATAAGGAAAGTGGGGTCATCCATTATTTCCATAAGTCCATAGTTAACTTATAGAGTGGGGAATGCTCTGGCTTTTAAAGAGTGATTTTGTCATCCCAGCCACATAAACTGGTCAAGGCAATAGCTGAGTTATACAATTGTTGGGGAGTCCATTCCATTTTCTAGCTGTTCAAATAATCATACGCCCATAGGGTTCTTTCATTATTCCCACAGAGTAAAGATTGTCTCTTCATGAGCTATTGTGGCAATTTCTCTGAAGTTTACCTCAAGGTGTCTAGGTTAGGCACACAACAAACACTTAAAGATAATCAGACCTATAATTTAACATCCACGAAGATGTGTTATTGAAACATAATTTTTTTTCTTCAAATTCACCCTTATTTCCAGAGATAGCCAAATCAAGACTAATTCATATTAATTCATTTGTAAAACAAGTCCAGTTTTAACAAACTTGGCTTAATTATTTACATAAGGTTAACAAGAACAATGATTAATCATATATATGTACATTCTTTAAAATTTACTTTGCTGGAACTTTTTATAAAGAATCTCTAGATTGAGGGGCACCTGGCTGGCTCAGTCGGTTAAGCGTCCAACTTTGGCTCAGGTCATGATCATGTGGTTTGTGAGTTTGAGCCCCACATCAAGCTCTGTGCTGATACATCAGAGTCTGGAGCCTACTTCTGATTCTATCTCCCTCTCTCTGTGCCCCTGCCCGCTTGCGCTCTCTCTCTCTCTCTTAGTTCCTTAGAGCTGTCTGGTCACATCTGAGTCTGTACACATCTCTCTCAAATATGACATTGCAGTCAAAGCTTTGGTAACATAACTTGTGTTTCCAGTGGTGTCCTACTGCAAGGAGAACAGATTCCCACTGAACTTACGCAGATAACTGTAATTGCCATGAAAGAAAGAATACCCACTGAGAGTTTCTGAATTTCAGAGGGTTCAGGAAGGGAGAAAAGTTAAATGTTTCAATTTGTTCACAAAGGAATACTTTATCACATTTCTGTAAGTCATAGATATTTTTTTTTAAAGCCATGGATATTTTAAGAGAAAACTTTCTCAATCTGGAAGAGCAAACATTAGAGAACCAACAGTGTTTCCAGTAAGAGTCACAAAAACTATAATCATCTTTCTCAGTTCATTTAGTCCCATATTATCAATTCTAGATGTTTGAATGCAGTTTTTTTTTTGTTAGTTCTGGAAATGCTTACCAAGTTCAGTTTTATGATCTTAAAGATAATCAAATACCTATATTTGTCAAAAAAAAATCTCCTTGAAGACAAAACTTATTTTGTAAGAGCATCAGAACAAAAATGACACATACACACACAGAACATCTCAGAAGTAGACATAGTTGAAGATCTGATATGAGACTTTATTATAATGTAGCTTACAAGGATTATTTCTGTGACACATGACACTTCAATAATCAGAATATCAAATGATGACCTTATACTAGAACATAATATACCAAATAAGGAAGCCTAATTAGTCCAAAAAGCAAAACATAAAGACTTTGTTTACAGTTCAAATCTTGGGGAAGTTTGTTAAAAACCTTAGAAAATTTTAAAGCACATGCCTCAATAGGTTTGTTTACATTTAACCAAGGTGGCAATAAAGTATTCTATAGGAAGCTATATAGTTGTTAGCCAAACTTAGCTCCTTTAACATTAACAAAGCTCCTTTAACATTAACAAAGTTTAAACTTTCTTAAGTAATCATAGACCTGATAAAGACAAAATATAATAGTTTTGTTTTTCTTGGCAGATAAAGAAAAGAAAAAAAACCTTTGTTTACATTTTCTTACCAAGAACAGACTAAGAAAATTTTGTCTTTTTAACAGAGAGTAAAGCAGAATTTCAATCTTGTATCAGTGGACTTTAAAAATCCATTCATTGCAATCTTAGTCCATCCTGACTGATGGGGTTTTGGGGTGTTGGTGGGTGTTCGGAGCCAATAGCCCAAAAGAATTTTTGAAGATGTCTTTGGTGCAAAAAGGTGATTTTATTAAAGCACAGGGACAGGACCTGTGGGCAGAAAGAGCTGCACTGGGGTTGTGCAGAGTGACTGCTTATATACTGTGCAGTTTGTGGGGGAAGTAAAGTCAAGAGGAAGTTTCTTAAAGGGATTTCCATACGCTAAAGAGGGTTTACAGATTACTGGAGGCCTAGCTATCATCAAGCTAAGGTTGTTTTTCCCTCTAACAAAGCATTATCAGGAAGATAGTAGGGAGTTCCTGATTAGGCTCTTGATGAAATATTTGTAAACTGATGGAGACTGTCAGTTTTCTGTCCTTTCCTTTGTTCTTGGGCAGCCAGGAGTGCCTGAGGAATATCACACACATCCCACCTTGAGTGGGAGTGAGTAGTTGTGCTAGCTTGTGCTTGGCCCTCAGCTTGCCTTATGGTCCCTCATCACTGACCACACATAAAATTCTTTCCTAAAACTTTTCCCTCACACACCTTCTACAATTTCTTTTTGCATCCAGATTTTGTCCTAAGCCTTTTCTCTCCAAACAACTAGTCTCATTTTAGGACAAAATTGCCTTCTTTTTCCCTCAACAAAAATTTATTCTCATTCCTTATAACTTTCTTAACACATTTCCTACTTTCCTACATACAGAGTTGCTTTCCTTATCATTTCCATCAATCTTTATTACATTTAGCAGAATTTTAACTCTCAGAAACCTTAGTTTCCAATGAAAACTAAGTAGTAATCAATTGTGAACTATCCATTATACCAGAATTCTTTAGATACATTTCATAATTTTTCGGAACATACATTTTTCATAGTATATTCTTTCAATAAGGCACAAAACAGGTTTTTCAACAGACCCACATATCTTTAATTTCTCTCCAATAAGAAGTCAAAAGCAGATAATCTTATATTTAGTAGTTAATGTTTCAGTGTTTTATCTTATTTGAAAAAGACTTAAATACCCAATGAATTCAACACAATTTATCATTTAACTCAGCAAAAGTTCAAAGTTTCAGGTTACCAAAGATTTTGAAGGCTCTATGCAGGGTCAGATGGATCATTAAACTGGGCAAAAGACGCATTCTGTGGTTTTGGCAGAGGTCAGGATTTTGGGGACAATGCCATGAAGCCTTGCACATGTGAAACCTCCAACCATTTGGAGGAGTTCTGACAAAAGAGGTCAAGCTGGGAAATAGTATGTAGAAAGAGGGAGGAGCTATACCTCTTGATTTGGGAGTTTGTACTGAGACCAGGAGACATTATATAAAAAAAATGAGACTTTTTTCCTCAGGTCTTGGGAGGTCAAATGTGTTTCAGTTTTTAAGAATATAGCCCGATGGTGAGTCCAAAGAAATGGAGGGGTTTTGTCCCATAGTGGGAAAGACCAGCTGTCCATTCCCAAAGGGTCATCCGCCAAGGGAAATTGAATTCTGACTCATGGTCACAATTTCAGTCAGGAAGTTCCACTGACCAGAAAAAGGACTGGACCTTATACAGGCCAACTGACTCTACTGGGGGTGTCCTGCGAGGGAGAGGCGATAGCAATGGCAATAGCAATCCCTGTTGGGGTGTCTGCTGCAATAGGGAAAGCCAGACACCAGGTGGCCAAAGCAGGTTGGAAAAAGGAGGGGGAGGACTCACCACTCAGACATGTGGGAACATGTTTTGCCTATAGATCAAGATGGCAGCTGGATATGCAGGAACAAAGGAAAAGGAGAGACCTGAAAGAAGCAAGGTGACTGAGAGTCAGCTTGTGTCAGGAAGTGTCTCAACTGAGTCCCTAATGTGTGCAGATTCACTCTGGCCAAGCTGCAGACAGAGTGGGAGAGAAAAAGGAAGGGGTCCTTTGCTTTCAGAGGCATGGGCAGTCTGATGTGTTTGCCCTCAGACCTTCAGACCACACCAGGGAGCTACACTGGCCAGAGATGTTCAGTTGCCCGAGGAGTACTAGAGTTAGACCACAGAAGGGCTGCAAAGGAAAGGAGAGGGAAGGAAGGATCCCTCTGAAGGGCAATCCTCCTTTTGGGCAAGGGTGATCTGGGGGTTCCCCCTGGGGCTTCAGATCCTCACCTCAGTAACCTGAATTGGAGTAACCTGAGCTGGAGGTCGTCAGTTTCCAAAGGAGGGCTAGAGTTGGTCCACCAAGGGAAAGTCCCAAGAAATTCCTGGAGAATCTGGGGAAAGTCCCGGGCCAGCAAAGGGTTCTCATGTGGGCCACTAAATATAGGTGACCTGATCAGGTGGAGGTGGGTGGTGTGGGCAATGAAAGAATTCACCCAAGGCAGAACAAAAGAGATAAAAGTTTATAGAATACACTGCAAAGGAGCAGTAGGCAGGACAGAAAAAGAGAGACTGTCTGGGACCTTTTAGATGCAAGTTAGTGCTTTGGTTTTCTATTGCTGCTTAACATAGTACCACAAACTTAGTGGCCTAGAACAACACTCATTTATTATTATTACTGGTCTTCTACCAGAATCTCATAGGTCTGAAATCAAGGTATCAGCTAGCTCCTGATTTTTAGCCAAGCTCGTAGGTCTCTGCTTTTTTTGATAGCTATTGTCTGGGGACTGCTCTCAGCTCCTTTAGTGACCTGTCATCTGCCCAGGTGGCTCTATCTATAACACAACAACTTAACTTCTTCATGGCCACCAGAATCTCTCTCTCACTTCTTCCTGTGGGAAGTCCCCAGTCCCTTTAAGTGCTTCCCCTGATTAAGTCAGGCCCACCGAGGATAATCTCCTGTCTTATTGACTTAGAGCAACTGATTTGGGGATCTTAAATTATTATTTTTATATTTATTTATTTTCAAGAGAGAGAGAGCAAGCAGGAGAGGGACAGAGAGAGAGGGGGACAGAGGATCCAAAGCAGGTTCTGCTCTGACAGCAGCAAGCCAGATGCAAGCTCAAACTTATGAACCATGAGATCATGACCTGAGCCAAAGTCAGATGCTCAACTGACTGAGCAAGCCAGGCACTCCTGGGACCTTAATTTAATCTGTAAAATCATTTGCTTCTGTCACATAACATAACTTAATCATAAGAGTGAACTACCTCATGTTCATAGTCACACCCACGTTCAACATGAGGGGATTGATTATACATGACATGTCCACCATGGGATAGAAATCATGAGAATCAGAAATAGACTATATGATGGATTTATAGGTGCAAAGAAACTGATTGACAATTGGTCTACCGAAACAAACTTACAAATACAAAGTGTATATGCATTTTTGGAGAGCTGGAAACTAATTCCTAAAAATCTAAAATCCTGCTATTGTTAATAAAGAAAATTCTAAATATTCTGTCCAGCAAGTATTCTTTTTGAGAGGATATTTAGATTTATGTCATCACATTGGACTGACACAATGAATCAACATAATGTGAGCTTGATAAGAGCACAGCTGCAAGTCAGTTTCACATTTTACTGTATTCACTTTTACCGTATTCACCTTTACCACAAAAAAAAGGCTGAAGGCAACTCAAAGAAATATTAGAAAATAAATTAGAAAGAGTAGTATGTAAACTGTGATATTAAAAAATAAAGCAATCATTAACTCCATTGTCCTCTTTTTAGCCTACATGTAGATAATATTTTAACAGTCCTAATAATAAACAATGAGATATATTGAGAGAATTGGGGAGGGAAAATGAATGCATGTCATGGAAGAGGTTAATCCTCATTTTCCACTGTGAACAGTCAGCAGGAGATTACTACTTAAAATTGAAAAATCAGTCAATTACAGTATAAAGATGGTAATTAGAATCTAGAGGCAAATAAAATAACATCCAAAAGAGTTGGAAGCAATAGCCACTGGAAATAATGTATGGTAGGTAGGAAGACAAGGAACCTCTTTTTTGTGATAAATCATGAGGCACTATTTGATTTTGTAAAGAATGCATATAGATAAAAATGAAAGAAAGAAACTAATGTCTTTCTTTAGAGACACAGAGGCTGAAATAGGGTTTTTGGGAAATGACAGGTGCTACTGGAAGAATATGTGTTATCTCATTCAATTCTCAGTTCATTCTATGATATATGATATTTTCTACTGAGGAAATCAAAATTTCAAGAGAATAATTGCAGTGGCCAAAGTCATGTAATCTTAAGTGGAAGTGTTAGTTTTCAGATCCACGTCTTTAAAGTCATGACTGTCAAGTAGAAGGACGAATATGATATTCATAAGGAAAGCTGACATTTTTTATATTTTTACATGATATTTTTACATATGTATTTTAATTTAAATTTTAGTTAATTCACATACAGTGCAATATGGGTTTCAGGAGTAGAATTCCGCAATCCATCATTTACATGCAACACCCAGTGCTCATCACAAGTTCCCTCCTTAGTACCCATCACCCATCTAGCCCATCTCCTACCCACCTCCCTCCATCGACCCATAGTTTGTTCTCTGTCATTAAGAGTCTCCTGTGGTCTGTTTCCCTCTCTTCTCTTTGTCTCCCACCTTCAATGCTCATCTATTTTGTTTCTTAAATTCCATACGTGAGTGAAATCATACGGTATTTTTCTTTCTCTGATTGACATATTCACTTAGCATAAAACATTCTAACTCCATCTATGTCATTGCAAATGGCACAGTTTCATTCTTTTTGATGTCTGAGTAATATTCCATTGTGTATACATATACCACATCTTCTTTATCCATTTATCAGTTGATGGACATTTGGGCTTTCTCCATAGTTTGGCTATTGTTGGTAATACTGATGTAAAGATTGGAGTGAAACCTGGTGTTTTGGATGGGACATGAAACATTCATAGGGTTCAAACATGTGGTCATGTGAAGGAAGACTATTACAAGTAGAGAGAACAGCTTTAAAAAAACCCACAGAGTTGAAAAGTGAAGAAGACTTAGAGAGAAAGGACCTATTTGAAAGAGTGGAAGGTGAAATTCAAGGCCAAGTACAGAATTTTTTGAACATGTTTATCATCATTTTTGGTCACATCAATTTTTTTCTGCTTTAAATTGGAATGTGTTTCCCAGTCACCTATTAAAATTCCTCATATTAACACAAAGCTGGTCACATGCAGTACTAGCTGTATTTATCTTGTGGGAAATAGAAATAAGATATTTATATCTTACATAGGCATATACATATACATAAATATCTACATACACAGATATAATATGGCAGTTAACAAAGAAGTTCCTATTTCTTATTTGATTAGTGCAACAAATTCCAAAGCTGGAGATCAGTTATCATTATTATTACACTTATATTAAAGAAGAGAAACTGCTCCTAAGAAGTTAAAATGGCTGCCCAAGATTAGACAGTAGGTAAGAGGTGCAGCCAGAATTTAAACACAGGTCTTCTGATGCCCAATCACAGTGTTCTTTCTATTATCACACACTGTCTTCTCCTCTAAATCCCTACAAAGAGTTCTCTGTACTTGCTCAACACCAGCAAGTAAACTTAAAAAAGAGCAATACCTTACAAGTGGGCTAGGTGGGATGGTTCAGACACTGATTTCGGAGTTTTATTCCTAAGCCTCTTCTCAACTGATCCGTCTGAAGCCAGGCCAATGGCACAGATACAAAACAACTATTCGACTTGGTGTTTTAAAAATTCAGTGAAATTCAGACAAAGCAACTGGAAAATTATATTTTGCAGTTGTCAAACATCTTTTTCAAGACTGAACATCTGGATAAACATTCAGTCATCCAGATGTTTTCATATGGCTCAACATTTTGTGACAAAGCTACCAAATATATAATCAATTGAATGCTTTGTAAATATCCAGATGTTTTAAACTTCAAATGTAGTCTAATTGTGGATGAGTTATGTCCTTCCTTTTTCCCACCTGTAATAGTTAACCTCCCTCATAAGATGCTTAAATATGATAAGGTACATGGAAAACCTTCATAGCTTCAGATATGAAAGTTATTAATTTTCCAGCTGGCTATTTATATGGCCAAAATTATGTATTACTCATCGTGGGATGGGTAATGAAAAATCCTAACATTTCATTTGTAGTTAATTAACACTGGCCCACCCATCGGAACATGGGGGCTGATTTTGTTCTCCAAATTTCTCCTATTACAATTAGTATCGATTTTTTGCCTTGCAAAGAACCATTATTTTCTAGAAGTTAGATCCTGCTTTCTACCCTTTAGCAATACAAGAGCACGCAGAAAGGAGGAAAGATAAAGTAACACATCAAACCATGTCTTTCATTGACCTCTGCCTAATTCTTGCCTTTTTCAAGAAAAAATCAACTGCCAGCTCTCTTATTAGGTCCCTGTAGGCAGTTTCTTGGCCTCTGACATCAATTAATTAATTTATTCATTCTTTCACTGAGGATTGAATCCAATGAATGAAATATTGTATAAGATACAATAGTCAAAATGAGGCACAATATCATAATGCTTTGGAGTTTATCCTCTCTTCCTATTTTTGTGGGAAAATATTTTTTAAATTTAAATTCAAGTTAGTTAACATACAGTGTTATGGTTTTAGGAGTAGAACCCAGTGATTCATCTCTTACCTATGACACCCAGTGCTCATCCCCATAAGTGCCCTCCTTAATTAATTCAATATTCCTAACAGCTTTGAGAGACTGTTAATGTGATTCCCATTTTATTTAAAAAGTCACTGTAACTTGGGGAGGTTAAGTAACTTGTAAGGAGATGGGTCTTCAACCCAGACCGGACTCCAAATCCAGTGGTCTTTATTCAATCAATCACATTTTCTAATATTGTTCTGCTTAGTGAAAATCCTGGGTCTTGAGATGTTAATTAGGTGTCTTGTGAAAAGGATTACTGTGACTAAATGGTTGCATCCCTCCAAAATTCCAATGTTGAAACCTCATTCCTAGTGTGATGGTGTTTGGAGGTGGGGCATTTGGAAGATGGTTAGGTTATGAGGGTGGAGGCCTCAGCATTGGGATTAGTGCCCTTATAAAAGAGTCCCCTGAGAGCTCCCTTCCTCCTCCCACCATGTGAAGACAGTGTCAAAATAGGCCAAAGATGGCCATCTATGAACCACGAAACCTGCCTTCACCTTATTTATGTCCTTTCCTTTATTTTATGCCCCATTCCCATTTTTAGTTTCCATTAGCATTTTATTTTTTCTGAGATATTGTCTTACTCCTTTTCTGTTACCTTCTTAAAAGTGTAGTCTGGGAATCAGCAGATAACAAGTCTGTGGGCACCCTTGATCTTGGACTTCTCAGCCTGCAGAACTGTGAGAAATAAATGTCTATTACTTATAAGCCACTCAGTCTGTGGCATTTTGGGTGCAGCAACTTGAATAGACTAAGACAAGGATGTTCCTTGGAAAAAATGCTTTCTAGAAATTAGTTAACTTTAACAGCATTTCCCAAACACACTTGGCCATAAAAGATTTAGCCAAAATCACTAATAAATTCCTATAGTTCTAGCATTCTATAGAACAATTTGGGAAATGGTGCAGTAGCCATTACAGACTTGCTCTCAAAGCCCACAGTCACTGCTGTCAGCAAATCCTCCTTCATTTCCTTTTAGAAATGTTTTTCTCATCTACTTGCCATCAGCCAAGATCAGGTACTCTTATATTATTTACTCGATGTGCCCCTTTTTTTGGTATTTTCTTATTCTTTTCTGTCTGCCTAAATTTTATTTCACTAGGGCTGCCTTTTATTGTATGCTCCTTCCTTTATTCTATACCCCACCCTCATTTTTCGTTTCCATTAACATACTTGATTTTTTCTGAGCTATTGTCTTGCTCCTTTTCTAGTACCTTGCTTCTTTTTTTTTCAATCTATGAAATTTATTGTCAAATTGGTTTCCATACAACACCCAGTGCTCATCCCAAAAGGTGCCCTCCTCAATGCCCATCACCCACCCTCCCCTCCCTCCCACCCACCACCCGTCAACCCTCAGTTTGTTCTCAGTTTTTTTAAAAAATTTTTTTTAACGTTTATTTATTTTTGGGACAGAGAGAGACAGAGCATGAACAGGGGAGGGGCAGAGAGAGAGGGAGACACAGAATCGGAAACAGGCTCCAGGCTCCGAGCCATCAGCCCAGAGCCTGACGCGGGGCTCGAACTCACGGACCGCGAGACCGTGACCTGGCTGAAGTCGGACGTTTAACCGACTGCGCCACCCAGGCGCCCCTGTTCTCAGTTTTTAAGAGTCTCTTATGCTTTGGTTCTCTCCCACTCTAACCTCTTTTTTTTTTCCTTCCCCTCCCCCATGGGTTTCTGTTAAGTTTCTCTAGTACCTTGCTTCTTAAAAGTGTAGTTACCAGCAGTATCCGCATCACCTGGAGGCTTGTTAGCAGTGCAGAATCTAAGGCCCCAACAGCATTCTAATGAATCAGAATATACTTTCAGACAGAATTCCCAGGTAATCCCATGAACATCAAAGATTGAGAAATCCTGCTCTACCATAGTATCTAGGCCCTCCGTTGGCTTGTCAACAACTATTTCCTCAAAGCAATATAAAGTCAGTTCCGTGTTGAAGAGGAATTACATGTGGATCATTAAACATGCATGTTACATATACCCTTATAAAACCACAATTATGTCATTTTGCTACCACATATCTTTCAAAAATTCCCACAGAAGCATGATAAAATGTAAGCTCCACAGCACAAAAAGACCCTCATGATCTGGTCCTGCTTAGCCTATCAGCCTCATCTTCACCATCTTCCCCCCAAATCCCACTGTTAGTAATGTTCCAGCCTTACTGAACGACTGGAATTTGTTATACACTGTGTTTTTTCTTTTGTCTCTGGTACTTTGTCCATTCAGCCCCTTGTGCTGGTATGGCTTTCATACTCCTCTTTACTTGACCTATGCCTGTCTTTTAGGTCCCATCATAGGTGACAGTGCCTCTGGAAATTATTTTCTGTCCCCTCAGGACCCCTGAGCATCCTGTGGATTCACTTATTTCCTCAATAAATACTGATTACATGCCCATGAGGTACCAGCTACCTTTTTAATAGCACTTAATATATTACAATTGTTTGATTGTCCTTACTAGATCAGAAACCCTTTGAAGATAGGAGTGTATTCATTCATTTCATAAATATTTATTAAGTACCCCCAACTACATGTTTTATAAATGGTTGCACACACTGAGGATATATGTACGAAAGTCCTTTATGAATGGGGTAAGGAAAAGGATCCTGTTGATATCCTTGGTGTGGTCTCTATGGGATATTAGAGACTTCATTCTAGTCTTTTTGGGGACAGCTTCAACTCAAAAGTTTCACTTCTATATCCTCAAAAGTCTCCTAATTTTTAGTAAAAAAAAGAAAAAGATATATATATATATATATATACACATATATATAGCTACCATATATATGTATATATAGCTACCATATATATATATATATATACACACACACACACACACATATATATATATGGTGTGTGTGTGTGTGTGTGTGTGTGTGTGTATATATATATATATATATATATATATATGTATATAGCTACCATAATCATCAACTTCAGTATTCTCATCATCTTGAGCAAAGACTTAAAATGTGGGTATGTTGTTATAGGAGAGATTATACATGACAGGGAGGGATATAAGCTGTAGCAAAAAGGAATATGGCTCTGGGGCTTGACTTCTATGGTACAAATTGCCATTCCAGTGCTTATCTATTTGATCTCAGAACACTTATTTCAACTTTCTAAGACTCCATTTGTTCATCTATAAAGTGAGAATAATAATGGTACTTCTAACGTACAGAGCTATTGGAAATTGAATGAAAAATGTGCATAGAACACTTAGCACAGGAACTGGAATAAAGTAAATGATCCATGAATATTTGCTGCTACCACTACTGCTCCTACCGCTGCTACTATTACTACCACTTGTGGAGAGGATTTATATTTGAAGAAAGTTTTCTAAGCAATATTATACCACCACAAGAAGGTATTGCTGCTGATAGAAAACTTGGGGTTCCTTGCCATATATTGGAGATAATGATTTACCCTCTTTCCTTCACCAAGAAATCCAAAGGAAACAATAGTCTTTTCCTAATTGTAGCCCACTCAGTTTACCCGAAGATTCCCAGACCTGCTCTAACAAATTGAGGACAGCCAAACTGCAAGGTTGTAAGCAAATTGTCATTCCTTCGCAGACCATAGGAAATTCCAAAAAATTGTGAAAAAATACAGACATAAAAGAATCTCATTTCACACTCAAGTCCTTGGCTTGGGACAATAACAAAAATGTTCCCAAGGACAGCAGAGACCTTTTCCATTGTTCGACTCAGCATTCCATTCAGGACTTAATGACAGAAGGCATTGCAGTTGTAATTATTCTCCTCTGGGTCCCACCCAGACCGCCTTCCAACAGCTTCTCTGCAGCCCTGCCCAAGCCTGTAGAAGAGAAAAGGCACAAAGGGAGATATTTGTGGCCAGACTGTCTCCAATTAGTCAGAATGAGAACAATGATTAGCTTTTCCTCTGGGCCAGCCTGGAAAAAAAAAATCCTGCATTGTTGGGTGGGATGGGGAAGGAATTTTTGGCCAATGAATCCAGTTTCAACCAAGAATCTTCAGGGATCTATATTGACTGTGACCCATTTCTCCTGAAGCAATCAGAGCCCCAGAAACTCTTAAGAGGTATGTGGCCAGTGGCCTTAGAAAGGACCATGTGGCTGCTAAATCATTGCTTCTCAGGGCCTAGGACAGGTAAAATTTGCCTGGATGCTTGTTTTTCAAAGGCAGGTTCCCATCCCTGGGAAGTTGAGTCAATAGGCCTGGAGTAGAGCTCAAGAACCTGAAATTTTAACAGTGACCCCTCTCCCCCCAGAATAATTATATTCCTGGTAACCTGCATACCAGAGTTCGAGAGGGGAAAATTGCTCTGAATGGTGGCTGGGGACTGGCTGCTAAGAGTCTGAGGCTCAGGCCAGATGAGGTTGACTTTCCAGCTCATACATGATAAAATTATGCTAAGACATTCATGATTAATAGTTAGCACCAGGATTAACAAATAGTGACCAGAGTAAAAGTCAAATATCAGTTTCAGTTCTAACTCCTATGTCTAAGGATTGGAAATGCATAATTTTCTAAGATTCCTGCTCCTAGATGGTGAGAAAAAAACAAGAATTTGTTTTGAGTAAGTGAAGCACTGCATGTAAATGTGCTTATAAATTGTAAAATGCTCAGCAAATATTCTTGTTCTGGTTAATACGATTCTTTCAGAATCAAATGTGTGGGATGCTAAACATTCTAAAAGTTAAGCTATAGAAACAACTTCTGAATAGAAGTTCAAATAGGGATTTTAGAGCCACTAATAGATTTAGAGCAAGTGAGGGGCTATCTAGGGTCTCCAAATCTTGCTGTGTAGACTAGAAGTATGTATTGCTACTATATACATTTTATGCATTTGCACATATGTATACAGACATACATCTGCAGTGTGTATGACTAATTCTCCATCTGTGGCACCAGTAGTTCAAGGCCCCAGCGTCTTCTATGACCTGGACTCACTCATTACTTTCTCCTGAAATCCTTAAGCTTCAGTGAAAATTGATGAAAAAACCCTATGACAACTTTTCCATTTTGTTTTGTAAACCCATCTGCTCACTAGTCAACTGCTTCTTGAATTCTTTTAAGCTGTAGAGAATTTTCTAAGCTGGCTCCAAGTTTTTTCTAAGTCCAGGGTTACTGGACTGCTGAATTGTTGGGGAAAGAAACACCCCTGTTACTGGGCCTGGTTCACTCCAGAATTCTGTAGGCTCCTAGGAAAATACCTCAGGGCCCAGCACTACGACTAGGAATTCTCAGGAGCTCCTTCTCTGTACCTTAGTATTTGAGCAAATTTAGGAACCATTTGGCTATAGCATATGTGAGAGCAGAAAGTAAAAATGAGGATTAAAAACTGGAGGCAGAGAGGGAAATAACGTAAAGAAAAAGACTGAGAAGGAAGAGTCCCTAAGAAACTCTAGCTAAATACGCTTAATAATTTTTACATCTGGTGGGGAAATAGCCAGGAAAGAACCCCTATGTAGGTGGTGGGACCAGAGGGAATGTCAAGTTGATGAAGCTATCATTCACATGCTCCAGCTTTGGCCCCCCTCACCCGTTCCCACTCTCACATGCTGTTCCTTAGATCAGCAAAGGGTCTCCTCTCTGCAAAGGTACCTTTAAGTATCGAGGTCCTCTGTAGCCCCAGTGCCTCAGCCTTCATAGAGCCTAAGAGGGCTTAAGTCAAAAGGCTGCTCAGGGACAGCCACTACTAACAAGCAAAAAGTCAGAGGAAATGGATACTTAACTTCCACCACACCCAGTATATCACACCTCCCTCACAGCCTGGAGGAGGCCCCCAAAGAGACTGAAGCAGGCTGAATGCTTCCAAGCATGAGTGCCAGCAATGCTGGATGTTGCTGACAATTCCATGCATAGACACACTGAGGAAAGCTGGTGGTTGTAAAGGGAAGTCCAGAGTAGCTTTCACCTTTATTAGTTGTGCCCGGAAGCAATTTGCTTTAAGCGCCCTCAACCCAGTTTCTTGATCTGTCAAGTGAAATGGACAGTAAGTGCCCCAACTCCAACAGCATAGGATTGCTGAGAAAATCGAAGTAAAAATTCAGTAGGAGATGGCATCTGGCCATCAACTTGTGATGTGTTCTTTTACTCATTCCTGTAAAGAATCTAAGAAGACGTAGAGCAAAATAAAATTTTAGTGACAACATTGAGGACTGGAACTATTAACTATCTCTGTTCGTCTCTGTCAATATTCTAGTTCAGTATTAGCTACTGTTTGACACTTGGAACAGCAGCATGACTGATTTCCTGGCTTCTGCATTGGTCTCCAATGATGCATATTCGATAGAGGATACATAGGGATTGTGAACAACTCATTAGGAAACATATCATGCATACAAAAGAGCACATATATTTGTAGAGTTTAAGAGTAACAATAAACAGGGGTGTCTGGGCAGCTCAGTCGGTTGAGCGTCCGACTTCGGCTCAGGTCATGATCTCACAGTTCGTGGGTTCAAACCCCGTGTTGGGCTCTGTGCTGACACCTCCAAGCCTGGGGCCTGCTTCGGATTCTGTGTCTTCCTCTGTCTCTTTGTCCCCCATTCATGCTCTGTCTCTCAAAAATAAATAAACATTTAAAAAGTATTTAAAAAGAATAACAATAAACAAACATCCACCTTAATAGATTACAACCAATACATATAGCTTTCTGTGGGTCCCTTTCTGACTATATTCCCTCCCTTTTCCTAAAAGCTACCCATGATGCTATATTTTCTTTTATCATTTGTTTGCTTTTCTTTATATCCTCACACAAAAGTATGTGTCTTCAAATTATAAATTGATTAGTTTTGCCTCTTTATTAAACTTCATTTAATGGAATCATACTAAGTATTCTTTTCTTACTGGCTTTTTATTGTTCAATGTAGAGTTCCCAAGATTCATCCATATTGATGTATATAGTTCTTTAAATTTCACTGTTGTATAATATTCCACTGTATAGCTAACCATGATTTATTATGCCTTCTTCTATTGATGGACATAAGGGTTACTCCAGTGTTTTACTATTATAAGCAGTATTGCTATGGATCTGCTTGTATATCTTCTTTGGTACACATTTCAGAGTTTTTCAAGGAATATCTCCAGGAGTGGAATTGTTGGTCATGGGGTACACATACATCTTTAACTTTAACAGATGATGCAAAAGTGTCTACAAGTGGAGTGATTATACCAATTTATGATTTCATCAACAATGTATGAGTTCCTATTGTTGCATATCCATACATGCAGTTGCAATTGTCAGATTTTATAGTTCTGGCCAATTTTTTAGTTTTCATTTGCATTTCCTGATTATTTATGAGGATAAATATATTCAGAGATGATAATTGGTCATTCATGTGTCTTCCTTTATGAATTACCTGTTAATGTTTTGTCCATTTTTATATTTGGTTGTTTGTCTGTTTTCTTGGTTATATATTCTGAATGTGAATTCTTTTTCCGTTATGTGTTACAAGTATCTTTGTTGGGTCTGTGCCTTATCTTTTCATTTTATTTATGACATATTTTGATGAAAGCTAATTCATAATTTTAATGTAAAATTTGTCAGATATTTTCCTTTATAGTTTACATATTTTGTCTTTACTACATTTAATCTATAATTTTTTAAAATTTTGCATCCCAAATTTATTCTATCTAAATATTTTAAAAACAATTTTTATCACAGAGTGTATTTGTATATAGAAAAGTGCATAAAATGTAAATATACAGATTAATTATACAAAGTGATCATCCATGTAACCACCTCCCAGGTGAAGAAACAGAAGATGCCGTTCCTCCAGACTCTCCCCATACTCTCTCCCAATTACTATTTCCTGCCTGCCCCACCAAGGATAACTACTTATTTTGACTTCTAACCCAATAGTTTGGGTTTTGCCTGTTTTCAAAGGTCACGTAAATGGAATACGAAAATACGTAATGTTCTGTGTTCAGCTTCTTTCATTCAACAAGAGGTTTTTGATATTCACTTATGTTTTGCATTTTACAGTAGTTTGTTCATTTTCATTGAGATATGAAATGTATTAATGAAAAAATTACACTATATTTATCCACTCTACTGTTGATGACATTGTGTTTCTAGTGTGAGTTATTACCAATAATATGTATCAATATGAACATTCATGCACAGGTCTATTGGAAAATGTGCCAGTATTTCTGTTGAGTATATACTTAGGAGTAGAATTTCTGGGTAATAAAGCATGTGTGTGTGCAGCTTTGGTAGATATTTTGAGATTTCTGAAATAGTCACACCTGCAGTGTGTGAGGGTTCTGGTTGTGCCACATCTATACCAATAAATGTTATTGTTAAGTCTTTAACTTAAGCCATTCTGATGGATATGTAGTGGTACCTCAGTTTTAATCTGCAGTTTCCTAATTATTAGTAAATATGAGCACCTCTTCATATGTATATTGATCTGTTGGATATCCTCCTTTGTGAAGTATCTATTCAAGTCTCTTGTCCACTTTTCTACTGAATTGTCTGAAATTCTTATTGATTGAAATCTGTGTATATTGAGTACCTATACTGGATTATATATTTCAAAGAGATACGAGTTCTTTGTTATATATGTTGTTTATATGTATATATATGTATGTAGATTGTGTTTTCATTCTCTTACTACTATCTTTTGATTATCAGAAGTTCTAAAATTTCATATTATTCAAGTTATCAATGTTTTCCTTTGTGGTTAGTACTTCTATATTATTTCTTTTTAAAAAATACTGTCTTTAAATTTTAATTCCAGTATAGTTAAACATACAGTGTTATATTAGTTTCAGTTATATAATAAAGGGATTCAACAATTCTATATATTCCTTGGTGCTCATTATGATAGGTGTGCTTTTCTTTTAAGTTTATTTATTTATTTTGAGAGAGAGAGTGAGCACGAGCAGGGAAAGGGCAGAGAGAGAGAATCCCAAGCAGGTTCCACACTCTCAGTGCAGTGCTGGCCCTATGTGGGGCCGACGTGAGA
This sequence comes from Puma concolor, assembly GCF_028749965.1. Lineage (NCBI taxonomy): Eukaryota > Metazoa > Chordata > Mammalia > Carnivora > Felidae > Puma > Puma concolor. The sequence goes on along the minus strand of NC_141674.1, from coordinate 101,884,934 downwards.
TCCCGGCAGGCAGCGGGTATGTGATTGGGGGTGGGGGTGTGCCACAGGGCCAGAACGCATGGACCATGAGGTCATGACCTGACCTGAAATCAAGAGTTGGATGCTTAACTGACTTAACCACCCAGGCGCCCCATATGATAGGTGTCCTCTTAATCCCCTTCACCAGTTTCAGCTATCCCCCTGTTTATTTTCTAGTTTTATTGTTTATTCTTCATGTTTAGATTTATAATACACATAAAACTAATTTTTATCTATAGTATGAGGAAGGATTTATTCTTCTGTAATATGGCTAGAAAATTGAGCAAGTAGTATTTTTTGAAAAGACCATCATTTCTCATGCACCAAGGGCCTATAAATATATGGTTCTGTTTCTTGGCTCTAATCTGTTTCACTGGTCTGTCTATATCTGTATCAAAATCATGTATTTTTAATTACTCTAAGGTTATAATTTGTTCTTTCATATGTAGGGCAAATTTACTACTCTGGTCTTCAAATGAGACTTGACTATTCTTGGCTGTTTGCTACACGATAAAGTATAAATTATAATTTATAAATTGTACAATCAGCCTGCTAATAAATTCCATGAAAGCACTGTTGGGATTTCAATCAAATTTTCACTAAATTTGACAAAAATTAACTTCTTTGCAATTTCAAGTCTTCTTGTCCATTAGCTTGTGTGTGTGTATATCTCTCTCTTTATTTAAGCCTTCTTTAATAGCTTTCAATATAATTTTTGCAATACAAAATTACCTTATATTTGCTGCTGTTGTTTTAAAGCATATACTATATAGGAATGCAAGTAACTTTTTATGTTGATATTATATTAGACAAGCACTGTTTGATTTCTCCTAACATATCTAGATTATATTTTTTCTATATAACAGTTATATTATCTTCTATGACTATTGCTTTTGTGTATTTTTTCCTGTACTTCTTATTCTTTTATTTTCTTTTTGTCACATTTTCTCTTGATAAAGATCTCCAATATGATGTTGAATACAATTGATGATGTCTGACATAGTTTAGGGGAAAGCTTTTAAGATTTTATAATCAAATATGGTATTTAAGTTTTATAAATATCCTTTGTTATGTTAAGAACATTCTCTTTGAGTACTGGTTTGACAGAAGTTCTAATCATGAGTGGATGCTGGGCTCTGTGTGTGTGTGTGTGTGTATTTTGTCTGTACCTATTGGAAAGAGTCATGTAATTTTTTTTGCTTACCTTGAGATGGATTACAACAATATATTGTTTTCCCATTGCTGAACTAAACTGAATTCTGGAATATTCACTACTTGGTCATAGTGGGTTTTTTTCCCCCCATGCACTGCTAAATTCAGTCGCTAATATTTTATTTAGGATTTTGGCATACATGTTTATAAATGAGTTTGACCTGTAACATTTCTCTCTCATTTTTTAAACAGCTCTTGTCTGGTTTTGATATCAAGAGATCATGAGACCATGATTGTTTCCTCCCTCCCCCTGTCCCCCCATGATCTGGAAGAAATTTTATGTTATTTGTATTTTCTAATCCTTAGATGTTTGGTAAAAGTTCCCTACAAAAATTCGTGCCTATTATTTTCATTGTAGGATGTTTTAAAACTACTATTTAATTTCCTCAGTGGTTACAGAACTATTTGGGTTTTCTATTTCTTATTGAATACAGTTAATAATTTATATTTCTTCTAGGAATTAAATATTTCATAAGTTTTTGAATGTGTTACATAAAGTTATTCATAATTCATTTTATTATCTTTTCATCCCTGCTGCAATTACATTCTTTTAAAATCTGATACGTGTGCCTTCTCTCTCTTTTTTTCTCAGCAAGATTATTTCTTTCCTTCTACTTTATAGGTATGTTTGTTGTTCTTTTCTCTCACTTACTAAGTTGCATGCAATTTTCAGACTTTCTTCTCTTCCAGTATAAACAGGCAAACCTATAATTTTAAACCACCATGTTAGCTATATTACACAAATTTTTATATATGCTGTTTTTCTTAGTGCATAGTTCTAATAATTTCCATTATGATTTTTTTGTTGATCTATTAGTTTGTATAGAAGTGTGTTTTAAAAATTCTAATCTGAAAATAACAAAAAGGTCTTCTGGGAAATTTTAAAATAAATGAAAAATAAAAATAAATTTTAAATTACATTTTAAAATTATTTTCAAATAAATAAGATAATCACTAGCACACACACACACACAACCAGTTGTTTTCTATAACCATTAATAATCTTCAAAGGAAATTAACAGTTCCATTTACAATAGCATCAAAAAGTATAAGATACTTTGGAATAAACTTAACCCACGAAATCAAAGACTTACACTGAGAACTGTAAAACATTACTAAAGGGAATTAGAGAAGATGCAAATAAATGGAAAAACATCTGTGTTCATGGATTGGAAGACTTAATATTATTAAAATGTCAATACTATCCAAATCAATCTACAGATTTAACGCATCTTTATCAAAATCCCCACTGCATTTGGCAGAAATAGAAAAATCATCCTAAAATTCACTTGGAATCTCAAGGGACCTGTAATACCCAAAAGAATCTTGAAAAAAAAAAACCAGTTAAGTCTCACACTTCTCAAATTTAAAACTCATCACAAAGCTACAGTAATTGAAACAGTGTAATACTGGCATAAAGACAAAAATATAGACGAATGGAATGAATTAGAGAGCACCAAAATAAATCCTTGCACAGAAGGTCATCTGATTCTTGACAAGGGTGCCAAGCCATTCAATGGGGGAAAAGACACCCTCTTCAAAAAACTGTTGGGAAAACTGGATATCCACATACAAATTATGAAGTTGGACCCCTACTTATAACATATGCAAAAATGGATCAAAGACTGAAGAGCTAAAACTGTAAAACTCAGTAGAAAACATAGAGGGAGACCTCTATGACATTGGATTTGGTAGTGATTTCTTGGATATGCTATCCAAAGCATAGGCAGTAAAAGTAAAAATAGATAAATTAGACTACATGGAAAGTAAAAACTGCATCAAATGACACGATCAACAGAGTGAAAAGGCACCCAGCAGAAAGGGAGAAAATATTTGCAGATCCACATATCCACAGCATATGAAGAACTCTACAAATAAAAAAACAGTGACAAACCCCTACAAATCAACACACACACGCACACACACACACACACACTCCAACTAAAAATGGGCAAAAGACTCAAATAGATATTTCTTTAAAGGAGATATACAAATGACTAATAAGCATATGAAAAGATGCTTAACAACACTAGCCATTAGAAAAATGTTAATCAAAACCACAATATGATATTGCCTCACCTCTGTTAGAATAGCTACTATTAAAAAAAAAAAGAAAATAACAAGTGTTGGTGAGGATGTGGAGAAACTGGAACTCTTGTGCGTCGTTGGTAGGAATAGAAGATGGTGCAGCCACTATGGAAAGCGGTATGGCAGTTCCTCAAAAAATTAAAATTACAAATAGAATTACCATGTAATCCAGAAATTTCAGTTCTTCAGTATATATCCAAAAGATTGAAAGCAGTGTCCTGAAGAGGTACCTCAACACTCATGTTCCTATAGCAGCATTATTCACAAGAGCCAAGTATCCGTGGACAGATGAACGGATAAACAAAATGTGGCACAATCATACAATGGAATATTAAAAAGGAATGAAATTCTGACACATGATACAATGTGGATAAGCCCCGAGGACATTATACTAAATGGAATAAGCCAATCAAAAAAAAAAAAAAAACAACCCAAATACTGTGTGATTCTATTTATATGAAGTATATAAAGTAGTCAAATTCATAGAATCAGAGTGTAGAATGATGGTTGGCAAGGGGCTCCTGGAAGGGAGAAATGAGTGATTATTGTTTAATTAGTGTAGAGTTTCAGTTTTGCATAGTGCAAAAGTTCTGGAGGTTGGTTGCACAACAATGTGAACATCCTTAACACTACTGAACTGTACATTTGAAAATAGTTAAGATTGTATATTTTATGTATTTTACTGCAGTTTAAAAAATTTTTAACAAATATGGTTAAGCTAATAAAATGTGTGGTGGCCCAAATGTAAAATAAAACCAAAAATCAAAACAAAACAAAACTACAACCTGAGAGAATAATTTCTCACCTATAACATTTTCAAAAGTGAAAAAAGCATGACAACACCGTTTGTTCACAAGACTTTGGGGAAACAAGTATAGTTACATAGTGTTGGTAGGAATGCAAATTGGTATTTACCGTTTTGGCAGGGAGTTTAGAAATATCTACCACAACCAAGATATGTATTTACCTTTTGACTCAATAATTTCACGTCTAGAAATTTACCTTGAAGTTTCACTCCGTTTATAATCGCAAAATGTTGGAAATACTCTAAATTCCTAAATATAGGAGAGTAGTAGAATGAACTATGGTATACCTGCACATTATACATTGTAACTTATACATGCAGTGTTTCACATAACATATGTAACATGGGGGGAGCGTATTCTCACACATGTAAGATTTCAGATTCTGGGCCTAACGTATGAACATTTCACTAGCTTTTCTATTTGTTGCCATGTCACTGTCCAAATTTTTGCTCCCATCAGATAGCACTATATACATATGCTAGTCTTACCGGTATTAGGATAATTTGAAGAATCTAGTTTCATACATGTTAAATATATAAAGTGACACCATCAGTTTGCTTTGATTTACACTACTCTAGTTGATATAAAGGATACTTGGTTTTTATATTTGCTTACTGTTTGTGCTCATCTGTGGATTTTTGGAAGTCTAAGAAAAAAAAAGAGTCATCAAAAGATAACATGGCTCCAACAAGTTACTCATATGTCTATCATCAGAATGATCACTTGAGAAGAATGACTGAGTATATTATTATTAATTAATAATGGCATGCCCAGCATGTTTGACACTCCACCCTCTATATGACAAAATTATTTTCAGTAATAGCCATTAAATAAAATGAATAATAATGGTCAAAAAAAGCAGGAGAGATATTTTTCAGGTTTCTCACAGACCTTAGGGTTTAATTTCTACCGGGTTTAACGCAGTTACAAGGTTGGTTGTTCACTTTTTGTCCCAATATCCACAGTCTACAGCCAAAACAAAATAATTATTTCAGTCTTGAAAAAATTGGTTTTTTTTTTTTTCAGTGTTTGGTAAAGACTTGTAAAGTCATGAAGCTGTCAAGTGTTGACTGCTTCCTTTGCTCTTTTCTCCTTTTCTTTGAACTGCAAAGAAAAATCCATACTTATTCTGAAAAGATTCACTTCCTTTCTTAACCAGATTAACTTTTTTCATCTGGAAATAGTATTGACCAGGCAGGCGTATCAAAATAGATTAAAATAGCATTCACTGTCTTCTCTTCATCAAAGTCTTGGCTTTCCTCTTGCTATTTTCTCCTCCTTTTTTTTTTTTTTTTTTCTTCAATCCTGTCAGGGTTGATGCTAATATGTCCTTTCTCTTCCTTGATGTCAATGCTTATGGAAAATGATTCGTTGTTGTCTTTCATCCATGTGTCACCTGAATCTTGTGTTGTTTCTAGGAATTTCTAGGATCCATGCTTGGGATGTGCCAACTTGCACTCTTCAGAATTTTCATACACTCTATGCAATGTTGAAGGCATTACATATTTCAAAATACATTCAGACGTTGCTGCAATGGCCTCATTCACTTTTTAAAAAATGTTCTTTGTTGAGCTCTACTGGGTTGTTGCCCTTTCCTGTTGGTATGGGTTGTTGTTTCATTTCAAATTTCCTTACAAAATTCCGAAAAATACTTGCTAGTTTCCGAACAATATTCCAAATGACTGAAAGGTCCTTCAAGTGTTTGTAGAACAGAAGCACAGAATTTGATAGCCTTTCTATCAACGTGGCAGTTTTAACTTGGATGTTTTTGTCAATATTTTATGGAAATAATTGTCTAATAACTAATAAATGAATTTTAATACAACCAGAATATCTGCAAGAAGATCAATTAATACAGTGGCTAAATTGTACCACTAGAGTAATGTTTTATTTTCTAGATTTATTCTTTGACTTAAAAACAGATGATGAACAATTTAAAAGGGAATACGTTTAAATGTTTTAACTATTTTCCAAGATCATTTAAATATTTTACACATGAACAAAAATTTGCGCTTAACAAAGAAAAATATACCTCACAGTTTTTACTTTGTTTCACTGTTTATATTTTAAAAGCAAATAATAACCCATATGGTCATATAGAATGTCAGAATGGAAATAATTCAAGTTCTGTCTCTTTATCCCTACAATGACAGTGCTATCCTGCTTATTTCAAATCTATAACTTAAATGAAGGGATATACAGCACTACAAGAATTATAGATGAAACAGTACACAAAGTACATTAAAATTATTATGAATTTTATTACCTTATGCTTGGAGTGAATGCATATATATGTGTGTGTGTGTGTGTGTGTGTGTGTGTGTGTGTATTTCAGTCTTTATTGGGGGCCAAGTACACAACTGGGAGTAATCCAGATTTACTCCTTTGTGGAATGCAATGTTAAAAATTAAGTAAAAATGCGCTCATTGGAAGCTTAAATATGTATTACAAAACTATCAATATTAAACATAGCAATTTTTTAGAACTGGACCAACAAAGAATTCTGGGGGAATATGTATTTCATCACTGATGTTCTTTAAAATTTCCAGCACATAGTGATAATAAACAGATGAACTTTGACTCAGTTTTGTTTATAATTATCCTCAAAAATGTGCCTCGCTATTGGCTGTACCCATAGTGGACTGCTTTCAATGACCCATCCCAGGTAGGCCACTATTAATGAGTGAATACTTGAATTATTTAGTGAATTCATGACTCTGTTACTTCACATATTATTTTCTGCCCCTGTCTCTCTCTTACCCATGTAGGACTCGAGGTACATGTATATTAGACTTCTTGATATAATTCCACAGGCCTCCAGGGGTCTGTTCATCTCCCAGAAAACTTGTTATCTCTGTTCTCCAACTTTGATACCGCTTCTTCAAGTTCATGGGCTCTTTCATCATCTCCATTTTATTAAGTCCATCTAGACAATTTTCTCCGTTTCAAGTATTGAATCTTTCAATACTACTTCCTTCCTTTTTTTATTTCTCTGCTAAGAATTTTCTGTCATTTTATTCATTATGAGAACGTTTTCATTTACTTTGTTAAACACAATTATAATAGTTGCTTTAAAATTCTTGTCTATTCTGACATCTGGGTCATCTCAGGATTGGCCTCCACTGATTGTCTTTCTTCTTAAGAGTTGGTCAGGTTTTCCTGTTTCTTTCCATGTTATCTTATATCATGGACAAATTTATATTATGTCATGGACATTGTGAATAATATGCTGTAGACACTAGATTCTTTTTATTCCTCTGAAGAGTGCTGAGTGTGTGTGTGTGTGTGTGTGTGTGTGTGTGTGTGAGCAGATACTTGATTTACTGGACTTATACTGGAAACTGTCTCCCTGTGATGAGTGGCAACTTAAATAATCTCAGTCCTGTTCTTTTTGGTTTCCCTGGGCTGCTTAGAATCTGCTTTTAAGTGCAGAGTCTAGGAGGCATCAGCCAGAGATTGAGCCAGAATCTATCTACATATTTAGGAATATTCTCTCTTTGGATTTCTCCTTTCCAGAATTTCCATCCTTACTTTCCAGTAACTGTGATTGCTCCAAATTCTGTCCTGTGGTTATTCAATCCAATAAAGCTGCAGATATTCTATCACAGATGAGGCTTTCGTACACAGTGCTGCTTGGGGTCTGTCTTTGGAAAAGCCATAAATATAGGAAACTCACCCAGGGCCATGTCTTTCTTCCAAGTGTTATCCTCTTGAGTGTGTCCCTCTTTTTGGTCTATCTTCAGTTCTTTCAGAAAGTTTTTTTTTTCCCCCTAGAGTCTACACTGTCTATCCTTGGGAGAATTTTTCCAACAGGAGCTACTTGGCATAACTCCTATCTCTCTTTGAGAATCTCTATTTTCTTCTTCCTTTACTCTCCTCACTCCAGCATTTCTTTCCTTCTTTCCTACCCTGTCCCAACAAATGGCTTTGGTCTAGGTTGCATATCTGAATGAGAGCCAGCTTCATCATTGGTGCTTGGGTCTCAAGGCCTGTGTAAGAGTTTGCTTGGGTTGTTATAACAAAATACTACAGATTAGGTGGCTGAACAACAAAGATTTATTTTTTCACAGTTCTGATAGCTGTAAGTCCAAGATAAAGGTGTTAGCAGGTTTGGTTTCTTCTGAGGCCTCTCTCCTTGGCTTGCAGATGGCTATCTTCTCACTGTGCCCTCACATGGCCTCTTCTCTGTGTGTGCATATCTGATACGTCTGTGTGCATCTTAATCCCCCATTTTATAAGAACATCATTCAGACGGGATTAGGGCCCCCCCAAATGGCCTCATTTTAATTGAATTACGTCTGTAAAGACTATCTCCAGGGGCGCCTGCATGGCTCAGTAGGTTAAGCGTCCAACTTTGGCTCAGGTCATGATCTCACTGCTTGTGAGTTCCAGCCCTGCTTCGGTCTCTGTGGTGATGGCTTGCAGTCTGGAGCCTGCTTCATATTCTGTCTCTGTCTCTCTGCCCCTCCCCTGCTCATGCTCTGTCTCTGTCTCTGTCTCTTTCTCTGTGTCTCTCAAATATAAAACAAACACTTAAAAAAACCCTTTATGTCCAAATACAGTTACATTCTGAGGTGCTAGGGGTAAGGGTTTCAACATACAAATTTATTATTATTATTATTATTATTATTATTATTATTACCACCATTATTTAAATACAATTTATTGTCAAATTAGCTAACATACAGTGTATACAGCGTGCTCTTGGTTTCAGGGGTAGATTCCTGTGATTTATCGCTTACATAAAACACCCAATGCTCCTCAATGCCCTTTACCCATTTTCCCCATCCCCTGACCCCCCATCAACCTTCAGTTTGTTCTCTGTATTTAAGAGTCTCTTATGGTTTGCCTCCCTCTCTGTTTGAAACTATTTTTCCCCTTCCCTTCTGCCATGGTCTTCTGTTAAGTTTCTCAAGTTGCACATATAATATTTGTCTTTCTCTGACTGACTTATTTCACTTAGCATAATACCCTCCAGTTCCATCCATGTCATTGCAAATGGCAGGATTTCATTCTTTCTCATTGCCAAGTAGTATTCCATTGTATATATAAACCACATCTTCTTTATCCATTCATCAGTTGATGGATATTTAGGCTCTTTCCATAATTTGGCTATTGTTGAAAGCGCTGCTATAAACATTGGGGTACATGTGCCCCTATGTGTCAACACTCCTGTGTCCTTTGGATAAATTCCCAGTAGTGCTGTTGCTGGGTCATAGGGTAATTCTATTTTTAATTTTTTGAGGACCTCCACACTGTTTTCCAGAGTGGCTGCACCAGTTTGCATTCCCACCAACAGTGTCAGAGGGTTCCTGTTTCTCCAGATCCTTGCCAGCATCTGTTGTTTCCTGAGTTGTTAATTTTAGCCACTTTGACTGATGTGAGGTGGTATCTCAGTGTGCTTTTGATTTGTATTTCCCTGATGATGACTGATGTTGAGCATCTTTTCATGTGTTTGTGGGCCATCTGGATGTCTTCTTTGGAAAAGTGTCTATTCGTGTCTTCTGCCCATTTCTTCATTGGATTATTGGTTTTTCAGATGTTGAGACTTCTTTATAGATTTTGGATACTAACCCTTTATCTGATATGCCATTTGCAAATATCTTCTTCCATTCTGTAAGTTGCCTTTTAGTTTTGTTGATTGTTTCCTTTGAGGTGCAGAAGCTTTTTATCTTGATGAGGTCCCAATAGTTCATTTTTGCTTTTATTTCCCTTGCCTTTGGAGACATGTCGAGCAAGAAATTCCTGTAGCTGAGGTCAAAGAAGTTGTTGCCTGTTTTCTCCTCTAGGGTTTTGATGGTTTCCTGTCTCACATTTACGTCTTTCATCCATTTTGAGTTTATTTTTGTGTATGGTGTAAGAAAGTGGTGCAATTTCATTCTTCTGTATGTTGCTGTCCAATTCTCCCAGCACCATTTGCTAAAGAGACTGTCTTTTCTCCATTGGATACTCTTTCCTGCCTTGTCAAAGATTAGCTGGCCATACATTTGTGGGTCCAAATCTGGGTTCTCTATTCTGTTCCACTGGTCTATGTGTCTGTTTTTGTGCCAATACCATACTGTCTTGATGATTACAGCTTTGTAGTAGAGGCTAAAGTCTGGGATTGTGATCCCTCCTGCTTTGGTTTTCTTTTTCAACATTACTTTGGCTATTTGGGGTCTTCTGTGGTTACATACAAATTTTAGGAAATTTTGGTCTGGGGTTGGGGGCAGGTGTGAAATTCAGCTCATAACAGCTTGGCATCCATTGAATTTTTTTTTCAAACAATATTTTTCCACAGTATTTTTAACTGCATTGTGTTCATTTTACCTAGAAAAGCCCGTAGCCATTTTTTCTTAATTGTATGAGGACCTCCAAGTGGTTCTTGGCATGTCTCTGTCTTATCTTTTTTTTAAATTGTTTCTATCTCTTCTTCCTTCCAAAGCTTCATATTACAAAACCATTAATATTGTAGGCTTTACTAAAGGTAAAAGGCCCAAAGTATGTATCCTCAATCTGAAAGGCCTGGGTCAAAGCCTCATTAGTTCTGTGATGTTAGTTTGAACAATGCTTCCAAAACATGAGCAAGACACCATGAGTCATCAAATGCTGATTTTGCCAAATTCAGCCCAGAGTTCAGAAGCCCTGCTCTGGTGGATAGAGTCAGAAGTTGAGAACCCTTGCTGTATTGAATGAAGCTGGTCGTGTTAATAAAGAGGAGAGAGAATAACTAGTGTTTAAAGTTATTCCAATTAAAAAGTTTTGAGATGCAATGGCTCTCTGCTTTCTACGGGACAAATTTTAAACTCCTTCAGCTTGGTGCTTAAATTCTTCTAAAAATTAAATTCCATTTACTTTTCATATCTTTATTACAATTACTCCTACCTCACAGAAAAACAAACTGATCTGGATTATTCATCCCTCAGGTTTACTCCTGTCTCTATCCCTTTGCCTATACAGTGTGTTTAGTCTCTAATATTCTTCTTCATTTTCCTCGTCTACTAGAAATCCTACTTCATCCTTCATAGCTTAGATAAAACCCTACAGTAGCCATTATGTTTCTCACAATAATTATTTTCAGTCCACAGTGAGATATACTTCAGTTCCATCACTCACTACCTCTATCAACCTCAGGTCTTCATTTATAAGGAAAGGTATGTATTATCCCAATTTTGTAGGATGGTTTTGAGGATTACAGGTAATACTTTTAAAAACCATAATATCAACTGAACAGAATTTACTTCATGCCACACATTGTTCTACAATTAATAGGAGATCGGGGGTTTAAACCCAGGAGGCTCCAGAGCCTACACAAATTGTTAGCAAATATACTGTATTACTGAGCAAAAGATGGCATTCAATTCAGTAGTTACTATCATTATTATTACCATGTACGGCTACTGAATTTCTCATGAATTCATGTCTTGTTTTGCTGAAAAGATTGTTAGCCATTTGAGAATAGGGACATTATCTTATATGTATTTTTTCCTTTTCCTGTATATGTTTGCATAGGGTGCACTTAACTAATATTTGTTGAGTAAATGATTGAACCAATTACAGAGAGATTATTTACATGATTTTAAAATGACTTCAGTTTTACTTCTCACCACATCCTTCTTGGAAAAAAAAAATCAGAATATTCGTATAGTGCCTGCTTCTAGATCAAATACAAATTTTCCCAAGAGATTGAACTTCAGTATTGTTATTGATTGTTTCTGTGCACTCCTGGAGATATCATTCTTAAGCACTATACCAGGTTTTGCATTCCTTGGAGCCTTTCCCATCAGGATCTGTGTTTAGTGGCTTCCTGTGGCTGCTGAGGAGAAGTTGAAACCCCTGATCAGAGCAAACAAAGATGCTGAGGGAAAATAAGGCTCTGATGCCCACAACATATTCGACTCTGGATTTGACTGAAGTATTAACTACTGAGCCAACAAACAAAATACGTGCAGCAAAAACTTGCTGCAAACTGTTGAGGGTTTTTTTTTTTTTTTTAATCACATTTTGGACTATCTAGGGCTGGCTGACTCTGATTTAATTGGACTAGCAGTGTGAAGGAACTTCTATGTAATATTTAGCATTTCCAGTGATTTTGGCATTGAGGCTGGATATTTCATTTCTTTAAAAACAGTTTTCTATACTCTACATATCTGTCCCAGTGACCCTGTTGATCCTTGCTTCTCACCAGAAAATGTCTCTGTTCTGAACATCATCAGGCTATGTCTTTCATTCCCTAATGACATATTTGGGGACTTCCTTCTGTTGCCTACTGGGGCCAAACTGTGAATTCAGGGTCATGGGCCCAATCTGTTAAGTGGGAACTTAGAGAAATGTCTCCAAGGATCCTGTTTCTTCTCTCTCAGTCTGGGAATGGAATCAAGCCCCACAATTACCTTGTCAACCTTTTCTCCAACAGCCAAACCATTTTTCCACACTGTGCATTATATAAATATACCACACATATTCTTCTAAAATTATTGTGTGTTATCAGGCAGTTATCTATATTTTTACAATATTAAGCAACCATAATTCTATAATTACAGTAATTATAACCATATTTTTGCCTTTTAATTTTTTAATTTAAATATCATTTTCATACAATAGAATACACAGGTCTTGAGTGTTACAGGTACAAGAGAGTTTTTCTGTTTTATATATATATATATGTATATATATATGTATATATAAGTATACTTATATATACATATACTAATATATAAGTATATATATATATATATATACTTAAAAACATATATATGTATATATAAGTATACTTATACTTATATATAAGTATATATATATATATATTTAAAAAACAGCTCTTTTGAGGTACAATTGGCATACAACACAATTGAGCAATTTAAAATGTATATTTCAATGAGTCTTGACAAATGTATGCAATCATGTAACCATCACAACAATCATGAGACAGAACCATTCCATTACCTCAAACAGTTCTGTCATGTTCTTTTGCATTCAACCCCTTCCTGCCAACCCTGGCCTCTGGCACCACTGATATATTTTCTGACACTGTATGTGTGCCTTTTAGAGAAATTGGTGTAAATGGAATTATACAATATTTAGTGTTTTGTATCTGACTTATTTTATTTAGCATAATGATTTTGATAGTCACCCTTGTTGTTTTTTGCGTCCATAGAGCATTCCTCAGTAGTCCATTATTGTATATACTACTATTTGTTTATCCGTTAACTATGTAATAGGCATTTGAGTTGCTTCAAAGTTTTGACTGTTATAAATAAGGCTGTGGTGACTACATAAATGTAAGTCTTTGTGTGAACATATATTTTTATTTTCTCTTGGGTAAATTCTTCAGAGTGAGACTGGTGGTTTGCATGGTAGGTGAACATTTAGCCTTTTTTTTAAGTTTATTTATTTTGAGAGAGAGAGAGAGACAAAGCGTGAGTGGGGGAGAGGCAGAGAGACAGGGGCTCAAACCCACAATCCTTCAGATCATGACCTGAGCTGAAATCAAGAGTTGGTCACTTAACCAACTGAGCCACCCAGGCACTCCAAATGTTTAACTTTTTAAGAGATCATCAAATTTTTTTCCAAATTGACCATTCTACTCTGTAATCCCTCCAGAAACATCTGATGGATTAAGCTCATCCTTACCAACATTTAATATGGCTTGTCTTATTAATTTTAGACATTGTATAAGCAGGTATGCAGTATGTTATTGTGATTTTAATTTGTACTTTCTTAATAATTAATAAACACCTTTACATGTGCTAATGTGTCATTAATATATCTTCTTGGTAAGTGTCTATTCAGATTTGTTTTCCATTTTTTCAGTTGGGTTGTTATTATTATTTAGCTGTAAGAATTCTTTATATATTCTGGATACAAGAAAATTATCAGGTTTTGGTTTTGGAAGTATTCTCTCCCTCTGTGTCTTACCTTTGCATTGTATTCACAGTTTAAATTTTGATGAAATTCAATTCATCAATTTCTTTTTGCTTTTATGGTTGGTGTTTTTGTGTCCTAAGAAATCTTTACTTAAACAAAGGTCATAAACATTTTCTTTTATGTTCTCTTCTAGCAGTGGTATAGTTTTAGCTATTACATTTTGGTGATTGATCCATTTTGAGCTAATTTTTTAATTATATGGTACAAGGTAATGGTCTATGTTCATGTTTTTGCACATGGGTATCCAGTCGTTACAACAATGGCCTGCTCAGCACAAGAAACTTCCCTGCCAGTCACTGAGCTGCAACTGTACCCTTCTCCAGTGAGACCTGAACTGTAGCTTTGGGCAGTGACTCCCCCCTCAAAGTGTGTCCTGACTTAGGAAGTTCCCCTTAGCCCTGCAGAGCTGTTTGGCATTCTCTGTACACTTATTCTATACATTTTATGGTTACTCTTTTCTCACGGCTTACTATTTCTTTATACTAAATTAAAGCGGTAGACTAATATCAACCAGGAATTACACCTAATTTTGTTGGACTTGTTTTCTTTTTCCTGATGAATTCACCCTTTTGCCGTTATGAAATTTCTCTTTATTTCTAGTAATACTACTTATTCGTAAGTCTATTTTGTATAATATTAATATATCCAGGCCATATATCTTATGCATATTTATTAGTTGATATGTATTCTTCCATTGTATCACTTTCAACCTATCTCATGCTTAAAGTGTCTTACTTGAAAACAAGATATATTCTCTCTTACTTTTTAATGCAGTTATCAGTATGGTTGGTTTGTGTCTTCCATATTGCTTTTTTTTTTTTTTAGTTATGGAATTTGTTGCTGGCAATTGTTCCTTTTCTCCTCTTGTCAAACTTTTCTCTACTTTTCAATTGTGTATAGGTTGCACATTTATTTATTTATTTATTTGTTTGTTTCAAGTTAGTTAACTACATTGGGCATTAAAAAAAATTAATACCTCCTCTACTGGCTTGTTAACTATACCTTTCTGTTTTATTTTTTAAATTAATTTCTGTAGAGTTTTGAAGCAATCACAATCAACTCTGAATGATTATTATATCACCTCATGTATAATGTAAGACTCTTACAACAGTATTCTACAATTACCCTCCTCCCATTACTTTAGCTATTCTTATTATACATTTTCTGTCTGAATGTACGAAATATCACAATACATTGTTATTATTTTTGCTTTAACCAGACAGTACTCTTTTGACAAATTAGGAAGTGAAAAAATATGTCTCTTTATATTTGCCCACATATTTGCCATTCTCAGTATTCTGAAGATCTGAGTTTCCACTTAGTTTCATTTTTTCTTCACTCTGAGGAACTTCTGTTAATAACTCTAGTAGTGCAAGTCTTCTGGAAAAACTCCCTCAACTCTGTTTATCCAAAAATGTCTTTACTTTGCCTTCATTTTGAGGAATATTTTCACTGGAATTGAAATTCTGGGCTGATTGCTTTTTCTAGTACTTTAAAGATCTCATTACATTATCTTCTGGCTTCCATCATTTTTTATGAGAAGTTATTAGTAAGTCTTATTGTCCCTCTGTTATGTGTGTCTTTTTCTCTGATTGTTTTTAGTATCTTCTCTTTATCATTGGTTTAGTAACCTCATAATGTGCATCTATCTATATGACTGTTTATACTACTTGCAGTCCATTGACCTCCTTGGATCTGTGAGTTTATATTTTCAACAATTTTGAAAAATTTCCTGTGTCAATCTTTCTTTCTTATTCTGGTTCTCTAACTACAGATGTGTTCGACTGTTTCATCTTGCCCCATAAGTCACTAAAGTCTCTGTTTATCATCCATGTTTTTGTCAGCCATTTTTCCCCTGTGTTCTTTGATTTGCCTAGTTTCCATTGCCATGTCTTCAAATTCACTAATATTTCCTTCTGTAGTCTCTAATTTAATAGTAAGCCCATTCAGCAAAATTTTCATGTTAAATATTGTATTTTCTAGTTCTAAATTTTCCATTTGGTTCTTTTTTAGTCCTCATTTCTCTATTTAGATTCTTATTTATTACCTATTTATGATAAAGTTTTTCCTTTAAATCCACGAACATGGTTATAATAGATATTTAGTCTCCATGTGTCAATTTCATCAGTTCTCTGTTTTTTTTTTTTCTTCTAGAGAGCGCTAGTTTTAACTCTGTTAAAATACAAGAAATGGCTGCATCAGACAAGGATGGATCATCTCCAGAAGACATGGGTCAAATTCTCTACCAAATTCCTGGTATGGATGGTGCCTTTATCTCCTGTTTTTTTGGGGTGAAGAATGAAAGTTTAGATTACTGCCTAGGCCCTGATGCTCTTTCCAAAAGCTCCTTAAACCTAAACTGTTCTTCATAATAATGAGCTACAGAAGCAACTGCCATTAGTATTATTATCTATCATTATACTTGACAAGAATTTGCCTACTCTTGGAAGCACCCTAAAAATTAGATCTGAAATCCTCCCAATGGCCTTGAAAGATGGGTATCATTATCTTTATTTCATAGAAAATGATCTGAGGCTCAGAGAAGTTCCATACTGGGTCTGCCCATCTGTCTACAAATCGCATGCATTTGGTATTATCCACACGGCCTCTGGTCTCTGGATGGTTTATTTATGAATGTTCACTAAAGACCCATTTATGAATGGTGGTCCACATGCTCAGTGCCTCTCACAAGCATGGTGCCTTAAGTTCTGTTGGACTTGCCAGTATCTGATGTACCTACTCTATTTTTACATACTTTTTTTAAATCCCTTTTATGGTAATAATCTCTTTCCTAAGTTCCTGTTCCTTCTTAATTCATAAATTGTACCGGAAGAGGAGCTTCATTCACCACACTGTGTACTTCTTCATGGCACCCTTAGAATTAGATATAAATTCCCTGAAAGTTTCATAATTCTAGAAATAAATTCAGAGATCAGTGTACCACCTCCTTTCTATTTTGGTGGAATAAAAACTACCCAAGATGCAGTTAGGCTCTGATGTCAACAATTCTTTACACGCATTTCTATATAGCCAAGTAGTCACTTTAGTAGAGGTCAGTTATCACATAGTGTTTATTTATGGAAAAAAAAATGTAGTTCCCTATCCATTGAATACATGCTTCTCTGTTAACATTATCTATAGAAGAGGGTTTTTCTCACCCAATGACTCTCATAGGATTAGATGCTTTGTGTTGTACTATACATATATGTAGCTGATCAGGTAAAGCTCAAGTGTCCACCACCCAGAGCTCCAGCTCCCCCAGAAGGGCTGCAGAAAGTGTAGATTTCAAATCATGCTCTTCTTGGCCGTGAACTCTTTCCCCCATGGTTGAGAGATTTTTAAGAAATTCTCACACACACGTGAATCAGTTGCTGCCTCACCCTTGACAAGACCTAGAAGATTTTAGGCCCGAGCCCATTCTGTCGGGTTAGCTCTTGCTTTGCAATGAGGTTAGTACATTAGATATTCTAATGAGGGCCCAACTCGTACATTCTCACTAAAGATTAATTTGGCTCCCTTGCAACATCTGTGTTCTGCTGACTCCTATCTGTTCCCCAGGCCGCAGGGCCAAACGCATCCATCATCACAGACAGGCACTTGGAAGCTACCCCTTGCTGTTGCTTCCACATATCAAAGAATGAGTCAACTCAGGCAGGGAGACTCCTGGAATGGCCTGTCCCAGGGGCTCCCCCCTCCTCAGAAGCCCTTTCCAGGTCTCTCCACTCACCTTTTGGGGCTGAATCTTGTGAAGGCAACAATACAGCGGAGTCCTTGAAAGCGCAGCAAATGGGGCGTGTTGAAAGGTGGCTTTACAGAGGCATTCCAGCCACCTGGAGTCTGGCATTTCTGCCATAGCTCCCTACCCAAAATAGCAATTGGTGAAATTTAACCTGAACACTGTTGTCAAAAACAAGTGTGAGTATTTTAGTTAATGTTTGGAAGCCATCCCATCTGTGAGTGTGGCTTCACCCTGAGGCCCAGTGAAGGATTTCAAGAGTCTGGCTGTGTCCTGGGCTTCTGCCTGAAAGCTTGCCTTGGTTGTTGACAGAGTGCTGCAGGTGAGCAGGGCCCTATTCCAAGTGCGCAGTTAAGAGAGGAGCTGAGAGAAATCCATAGGCACCGGCAATCTTGAGGCCACAGCTCCACACGCTGGGCACACACCCCTCAGAAAGGCTTTCTGCGTCAGTATGGATCAGTGCCCTGTGTTCAGTGCGCTTATGGTGCCCAGACTTCCAGAGGCAGAGCTCTGACCTGACATCAACTCTGCAGGAGATAGGTGGGCCCCCTGCCGCGGGTGAAGGCAGCCCTGAAATAGATCCACACGTGTAACACATGGTCCAAGTGGAAAAATGCAGTCAATGAGGACCCAGGCAGCCTGGAGAGGTAGGAAGTTTCCTGACAATTGAGGTATTCAAGCCTTGGCTGCCAGACTGTAAGATGAGGAAGTCGTACAGAGGGTTCAAGCATCAGATGAGTCATTTTAAATGACTGTCTTTGAGGACTCTTCCGCTCAGAAATTATGTAGCCGGTGAGTTCTGCAGTCAGCAGCACGTACTGAGTTGACAACACAGACATATACTACCTGCAGATGTGTAGATCAGGCCATTTGTGAGCGTCTACCACATGTGCACTTCCTCTTAGTGCCTCAATGAAACAGAATAAACAAACACAGAGGCCATTTATGCACATTTGCATAAGCGGACTTGTCTGTGTACGGAGGGGTGTGTGTGGACCAGCCAGGATGACTAAAGAGCCTGGGGAGTCTTCATGTTGTAGTTTAAGTAATGTGCCGATTCCTAAAACCAAAAAGCAAAGTCCTTTTTACAACCCCTCTTCACTCTGTTGAACTGAATAAATGGGGAGGGCCCCCAAATAATATGGCCCTTAGGGAAAAGTGAGAGAAAAGTTAGATGAAGGCTATGAGAGAGGGTTGGGTAAGCGCAGGACATGGAAAAGCATGCTTTATTTCTCAGAAATATCACCGTCCTTGTGAAAACACAGGAGGAAGAAGGGGAAGGGGCCAAGAGCAGGAAAGCCTTTCCTTCATTACAACTGTCATCATCACAGGGTAGGGGGTGTTGAGCTGCCTCCTGGACACAAGCCCCCGCCCCAGTCCAGCCCTCTAGTGCATCTGCTTCTTCTAGGCACCAGCTGGCTTAATGTACACACCACTCACTCTATTTATTGCCTCTTATTCTCATTAAGTGAACCTAGGGGCCTTGTACCAACATGGATCAATGAGAGAGCATTCGCATTTACTCCTTTCCAGCATCAGATGGGGAAGAAAAGAGAGGAAAGTTATGGAGGAAACAGGAAGAGAAATAAATGATAACATAGTGGAAAAAGTTGGAGCCTTATCTGGTACGACTGTGTTGGCAGAGCTAAGGAAGTCACTGTGATGTCCCTTACAGAGGACTTTTGGGGAAACTAAGTAAGGTAGAGTTAATGGGGCAGACACCTTTGCGGACTGTACTCCAAACCTGGTTAGGAAGCATTGTTAACTGCCTCAGATTTCTGTTTATTCCCTATTTTAAGGTCTGTGTTGGGAAGGGGCTCAAGTGCAAATCACATAGCCCTTACCTACTCTTACCTGGTCAGCTTGTTGGAAGCACACTTACCAGTTATAAAACTCACAATTATATGAGCTGTTTGTAATATTTATCATTTAATTTTTAAAGTGGCTTTTTTCAGAGCCCTGGTTAATATAGTAGACTGAATTAGCTTAAATGCAGTTGTGATGAGAACATTGACACAATGAATTACTTATTAGCCTTAACACCAGAATTTACTAATTATCTTTATTCTGGCCCAATCTATACAGTGAATTGGTCTGAAGAACAAAATAGCTTCATCCATTATCCCCAGTTACCTTAAACACTTACATCAGAATGCACTTAATGATAAATATAATTATGCCAGTAGTAAGATCTACCATTTATTTGGGCAGGCACTTAAAAATTATCTCTAATTCTAACAACAGTACTACAGACTGGTATTAACCAATTTATAGAGAAGGGGACTGAAACAAAGAGATGTAAAGTTTCTTGACCAAAGTCACACAGCTAGTAAACTGGGGAGCGATACCTCCTTCTATATCACTCTCTTCACCCTCTACTGAAATTTTCTGAATAAAAATACAGTTTATTTTTTTCAAAGACTTTTTATTTTTTTTTAAGTTTATGTATTTATTTTGGGAGAGACAGAGATAACAAAGGTTGGGGAGGAACAGAGAGAGGGAGAGAGAGAATCCTGAGCAGGTTCCGTGCTACCAGCGCAGAGCCCAACACGGAGCTTGACCTCATGAAACCGTGAGATCACGACATAAGCCAAAACCAAGAGTCAGATGCTTAACTGACTAAGCTACCCAGGTGCCCCACAAAAACATAGTTTAATAGGATTTGTGTACAAGCATTAGGTAGAGGCTTATCACCCTCACCTTATCACCCTCAGATAATCTAAGGAGCCTTCCGCTGCACCATTGTGGCTCAGTAGAAATGCTGTAGAGAGGCAGGTTGGGAACACTTTAGCAGCTGTGACCTTCTCCTAAGCCCCAAGTATATGTAAATATTATATCTGCTCTCTCTCTCTTTAACTCACATGAACAAAGACCAGGGACAAACTTACTAAAGTTCCAAGACAAGGGTTCCATGGGCTGCTGCGGATCTTCTAGATTATCAACAAATTCTCCTGAAACAAGGAAGACCATAGGTTATCACCTCTCCAATGTTTTCATAAGATCTCAAGTTCACACTTGTCACACAGTGTGTGATTTGGGATTCAAGCTGATCCAAATGCTTGGCTACCTAAAACCTTGTTACTTAAAGTGTCATCTGTGGACCAGCAGCCTCAGCCTCACCTAGGAACTTATTAGAAATGCAGAATCTTAGGCCCTACTCCAGACCCACTGAACCAGCATCTGTATATTAATAAGATCCCCAATTTATTTACATGTACGTTAAAGTTTGGGAGATGTTATTCAAAGGGACAGTTTGTACATGAAGAGTCTAAAAATGCTGATTTTTTTAAATAAATTTTTTTAATGTTTATTTATTTTTGAGAGAGAGAGACAGAGTGCACGTGGGGGAGGGGCAGAGAGAGAGGGAGACACAGAATCTGAAGCAGGCTCCAGGCTCTGAGCTGTCAGCACAGAACCTGATGTGGGGCTTGAACCCACGAACTGTGAGATCATGACCTAAGCCAAAGTCAGATGCTTAACTGACTGAGCCACCCAGGCACCCCTAAAATGCTGAATTCTTAAGGTGACTGGTTACTTGGCAGGAAGGTGCAGCTGAAATGGTTTCTATAGTACATAAGTATAGGAACCACTAAAAGGGCATTTTTAGCAAAGATAGCCTCTGAAAAATGTCCTGATTCACATGTTGGAAGGATCAGCACATCTTTAACTGGTTCAGGCATCAGAAGCTCTAAATTTTACAGCCTAGATATAGTCTCAAAATGATTTGTAGAGTATTCATGGAAGGGCAGTAAGTTTTGCTTCATTGGTCTCATGTCTGACTCTGAATTTCCTTTCTCTAGGATTTAAATTTCATTAGCAGTGTTATAGGTAGAAATGTTGTAAGGGTTTTTGCATGACTTTTTCTCAAGGAATATAAAATAACCCTAGGAAGAATAAGTATAGAAGTTAACCAGCACCCAAAATCTATATTTTATTTTATTTTAATTTAATATAATATTATTTTATTAATTTTTACTATTTTTACTTTTTATTTTTAATACTTATTTATTATTGAGACACAGAGAGAGACAGAACATGAGCAGGGGAGGGGCAGAGAGAGAGGGAGACACAGAATCTGAAGCAGGCTCCAGGCTCTGAGCTGTCAGCACAGAGCCTGACACGGAGTTCGAGCCCACAAACCGTGGGATCATGACCTGAGCCAAAGTCGGACGCTCAACAGACTGAGCCACCCAGGTGACCCCACAATCTATGTTTTATATTTAAGATGATATTATAACTTTAAAACTACAAGGCGAACCTCAAGGAGGTAACAAGTTCCTTCCACAGAATCTCTCTGTAAGCAAACAGAGTTATTACAAACCTAGAGGCCAGCCCAGCCATAGCATTAACCTAGGAATGCCCATGTAGGGGACCCTTCAAATGGGAGTAACTATTCAATTCTCTAACAGCTCAACAACAGATGGAATCACACAGATGAGTCCTTTGAGAAGGAGCTGCATGAGCCAATAAAAATCTTCACCACATTAGAAAAGGGTAAAAATATGGTGGAAAGACACAAGGTGGGGAGAATGGAAGGCAAGTGAAGAGAAGAGAAGGGGGGAAGGGAAAGAAAGGAAGGAATGAGGGGAAAACAAAGGAATAAAGACACACACGATTGCTCTGAACCAGATGCTGTGATAGATTCTCTAATACATATCTTCTCAAATACAGTTAATAAAACTGAGGCCCAGAGTTTTAGTAATTTTCCCAAGATCAAATAGTTAGCAAGTCTGAGTACAGGATTTTAACCTAGATTTACACCAGCACCAAGGTACAGTGTTTTCTAAATGTTTGCTGATCGTAGAATCACTGACCAATTTTCAAACTGAAAAAAAGAACCTTAGAGAGCAGAGCTTTGAAAATCTGAGACTCCTAGTGTTGAAGTGACTAGTGGATCTGAAATGACTGGCCATAAGGGATTTGCCTGAGACCAAACAGTAGGTAGGTCAGAAAGTCTACAGAGAACAGAGCTGTTTTGAACGTATCACTCTACACAGAAGGAGAGTATTTTGCAGAGCATAATTGTTGAGCAATATGGCTACCACTCGCCTGGTTGGAGATAGTTTGCTCAAAAGTGCAAGAAAATTGGTTTCCACATGATTGAAACCAACTTAGGATTTGCAGGTGTCCAAAACTTAGCCATGCCTAAAACTTGTCCAGAGAGAATTGGCTTACCCAAAATCAAGTATGACTTCCTGTTTTTAAGAAATAAAACAGCTTAAAAAACAGAAATAAAAGCTTAAACCGCTTGTTTAAAAAGCTCATTGAATTTCTTGGCCAAGATATAGCTTAAAAAAAAAAAAGTCTATTTTGATGATATAAGTGTAATTGAATCAGAACCATATGGATTCCATTCCCCCTTTTAAACTGCACATGAATTAGAAATTAAGTGTTCATTCTCCTCAAAGTAATTAATGACTCAATTGATTAAATATGATACTGGCCTTAATCACCATGCTGAGCTCACACTGGCTCTATTTTGCAGGAATCAAGATACTTACTAAATCCCAGACTCAGCTTGCATACATTCCTGTTTACGTCTTAGGCCAGTTTTGTTGTGTTCCCCCCAAATGAGATATACTCTCTGGTAAGAGCATGGACAGCCTGATCATAATGCAATGCCTTTGCCCAAACCTCTTTTCTGTTAGATGGGCCCTAAAGGGAGGTGCAGGGGGAGGCACAGATTCTTTCTGTTCTGACTCCTGATTGGGTTGAGTTTTGGGGACAGAGGCAGAAGGCTGGGCCCGGGAAGCTTCAGGGAGGTGGGTCCTGTCTGACTAAAGTACCTCTCCACTCTTCCTCATTCACAGGGCTATAGTCCCTGGAAAATATTATTCTCAGCCAATCAGTCACCTCTCAACCAGTCTAGCTCACAATCTCTACCCTTGTCTTCTTACCTAGCAGATCTCAGAGAGATGATAAGTGGTGTGTCTCTTTCAGAGCCATTATTTTACATTTGATTACTTCTGACAAAGGCATTTGTGTTTGCTGAGCTCCTACCTCTTTGCCAGACTCTATGCAAGGCAGTGTTCTCACAACCACCTTTAAAGGTAAGGTAGGTATGACCAACCTTGTTGAATAGAAGAGGAACCTAAGACTTGAAGAGGTAGAGCATGTGCTCAAAGCCTCCGTCAGTTCCAGATGACTCCACAACCTGCTGCCTTTGCACCACACTACCAACTTCTTAGATGCTGATACAGACTCACATCAGCCTTCTGTCCTGAATGGCCACTAGCCCCCACCCTTCTTTTCTGTCACTGGTGAGCAAAGAGATGGGCTTAGGTCCCTGATGTGCATGTAAGACAATAGTCATTAGTTCTTACAGACTACCCTACCCAACCCCCACCCAAAGAATCAAGAAGCTCTAGAAAACCATCCTTTGGCCACCTTTTCCAGCTTCTACAGTTTCTGTGCTTTTCTGCAAAATTTATAATTTTGAAAGATAAAACTGAAGATTTATGCATGTATTATTGTATGGGTTTAATATCCATTAGTCTAAACAGTTATTCATTTGTAAATCCTTATTGAGAGAATTGCTACATGTTGAAATTCAATATAATGATAGAATCCTACATATGTTTATAAGAATACTTTCAAAATTCACAATATCCCACAGACAGACCCGGTACACTGTTTTACTACCTATGTGCACGTATACACATTACTCTCTTGAACAACTTGCACACAGGAAAACCACACATTTTTATATAGTTCACTCCCTCATAAACAAACACACCCACATAAACACATGGAAACAATATGCAAACACAAAGAGATTTGCAGATGTACTCGCAAATAAATCTGTAAAAAACAGACAAGTTCATGTTCATTCACGCTTCTCTCTCTTCCCTTCTTCCCTCCTTCCTTCTCTCTCTTCCTCCCCCTCCTCCTCTCTCTCTCCCTTCCTTCCTCCCTCTCTGTCTGATACACACACACACACACACACACACACATCAAAACCTTTAAACAAATAACTTTTCAAATTGAAATACTGATTTCTCCTTTTGATTCAAAATACATTCTCTCATAGGCCTGAGGACTAAGTGTCTTTACAAGTCCAGACATGCTACGGGGATCCCCATGTGTAATGTTAATGCTTTCATAAGGAAACTCTGTTCGTTCTAGACCTTAAAAAATCCTTCTCAAACTCTCAAACTTGTTGCATTCTCCAACATGAGGTTTAGCCAAGGGAAAATCTTGCTTTTTTTCTTCTGCTGCTGCTGCTTCTCTTCTCCCTCCTCCCCTTTCATAGTGGTGATAGTGGGCAATCACAGAAAAGAAAATTCTGTTAAACTCAGAAAAACTTTATGAAGCACCCTCGATAAGCCATGGTAAGGATACGATCTGTAACTTTGAATGATAGTTTCAGACTTCAGAGGATAGCAGCAGACACAGATCTAGATATGATAACTCAGTATCATGTGAAATTCATTTTCAGAGCCGCAGAAAGAAAATAGCAAACAAGAGGGTGTGAGCTACTCCGCCTGGGGAAGGAAGGAAGGTCCTTACCGAATAGGTGGCATTACTGAGAGAGGACTCAGATGGGCTTTCTAAGCAGAGTAAACAACATGTATAGGGGCACAGAGGAGGAGGGTGCAGACCATGCCTGGGCCACAGTGAGCAGCTCAGTGTGCCTGGGGTTTTGAGGTGAGGGTTTCAAGGGTGTGGCAGGTAGAAGACAGTAGCTAAGTTTAGACTTTTTAGTACTGCACGCAGTGAGTATCAATCCAGGGCTTCATGCAGGATCGTCATGTGGTCAGGTTTCAGTTTAGGAAAGAACTCCTTGTTCAGTGAGGAAGATGGAGAGACCGAAGGCAAGACTGCTTAGAGGATTATTGTGATGACACCAGAGAGACGGGGAGGGTACTAAGGCAGTGACCCACTTACCTGACCAAGTCAGAAACTCTAGAATCTCCCCCAGACTCTTCCGTTCCTCCTCCTCCTCCTCCCATCCCTGTCCTGTTTATTATCAGTGTCTTAATGAGTCTGCCTCATAAATTCTTCTGAAATAAATTGCCCCTTTCACATCCTCAACTGTTTCAGAATGCCTCCTCCCCCGACACATACCATTTCAGCCTCATTTGGCCAATTCTGTCCCATGCCTGAAATTAGCATATGGTATCCCTTTGCTTCAAAGTCAAAACCTATGACAAGAAACCCATTAAGACACTACCTACCTCTCCAGCCACATTTCCAACTACATCCCATTAGCTGTCTGACAAATTCATTCTTTAGGAATGAGAACGTACATCACCACTTAAGTTTGGTTTGATTCAACAAGTTTACTGAATATACAAAATGATCTGGGATTGCTACCAGATTCTGCCCTCCCAGAGCATCCTGTGCATGGCTGTATGGAGCCATCTCCCACGCTGGACTGTAAATGTTATTTATTTATTTATTTAGTCAGTCTGTCCCATCTCCCCATACTCACATCATTAGTAAAGAAGCCTGGGTCTTATCCAACCCCTTGGTGCTCAATACAAATTTAAGTAAAGAATAAAGTCAAAGATACAGATTTCAGAGACCTTTCGGAGAATTGACCTCACAGGTCTTAGTGCCTAAATAGATGGGCTGGGTTGGCGGGGGGAAGAAAGAAGATATTTCTACCTCTAAAGATTATAATGTTTGGTCTCTAAATGACAGTGGGAAGCAGTTTGCATTGGGGAGGAGCAGATATTAAATTTGTTTTGCACATTTCAATTTGCACACTTGTAGAGCATCTAGATGAAGATTTCTATTGGTTGTCAAAAATTCAGAATGAAGCTGAAGCCAGAAAGTATACATGTTCCCCCAGAAAAAGCATGTAGAATGACAAGAAAATGAAGCTAAACAGACCCTGGGAAACTTGGAGCCAGAGAATAAATGTTTCTCTCAAATAAGGGAATAAAAATCTTTGAGGGTCCTCCTTCCTTGGCCAAAAATACTTATAGAAGGAACAAACAGCAAGAGGGGCACCTGGCTGGCTCAGCAGGTAGAGCATGCGACTCTTGAATCAGGGTTGTGAGTTCCAACCCCACATTGGGTATAGAGATTACAAAAAGATAAATGAATAAATAAAAGGAACAGGAAGGCTCTGCTTGCATTTGTACAGGGTCTATATTTGTTTTTAGTGGCATAAACATCTAGGTACTGGCAGATAAGGTCAGACCTACACTTCCCAGCTAATACTCAGAGTGCAGCCTGTAGTCACTGACTTAGGAAACTATTGCTCACTGTACATATTCATTCACCTCTTCATAGCTCTTAAAAGGCAGGACCTGCATACATGTGGAATGTCCCAGGCATGGCACCTTGCTTAGAGCACCACTGGGGCCCTTCCCTATAAAGGCCACCATCTGTGGGCTGCCATCTTGGGAATAAGCCTGCCTTCCCATGAGCCTTAGGTTACTGGGTTCCCAGATGCAGAAACTGGACTGTTCTAAAAGGACTAGGAGCAAGGGTTTGTGCTTTCCTAAATTTCTCAAAGCATTATCCAGAAGAGATGACTTAAGGACCTTTGAAAATTGAGAAGAGTCAAAGCTCTTTTCTGAGCTGAGGTAAGGCATATCTTACTGTATCATGATACCATTTAAACCCAAGTGCCTAAAATTGGGGCAAGGATTAAATAAATGTGGACATCAGGGCTGGTTGTTGGGAGTAGGGGATTTGAAGCTATCAGCAGCCACCTGCACCGCCCCCCACCCAAACCGTGTCTGTTCTAGCATGATACCTGGAATAATCTTCATCAGAATATTATTGCTCATGTAATGTTTTTTTCTTATTAAAATGCACATAGTCCAAGATGGAGTAACATAGTGATAATAACAGAATCACAGGATGTTAGAAACTGGTGAGTCAGTTGTTTTCTTTTCCTTTCCCCCTTTCTTTCTTTTGTTACCTTAGAACGCTTTATTTCAGTGAAAGCTTACTGCTCAAGTTCAATGTGACTAAGGAAAAAAAAAACCAAAGCCGCACTAATGTGCATCAGCAGCAAAGCAAAATACCTGGAGTCCAGTATTAAAACCACTGTTCGGTTCCAATACTTCCACATTTAATCTACTCTTTTGCGAAACTCCCTTTCCACTAGACTTGGATGGGTTTAATGCTGACTCGGCTTGCTAATCACAATTGAAAAGGAACCTCCCACCCATCCTGCACTTCAGCATCAGCCTTTGCCCCGCTTTGGAACCTAGAAGTTGTGATTCCTTATTTACTACCATTTCCTCTCCTCACTCCATTTCCTTTCCTTGCTTTGCCTTGTATGCACATCTCTTTCCCTCACTAGATCGTATCTTTATTGTCTTTATCCCAATTTAGAGATTCTGATATTTCCCACACATACTGCTCACGATAACCGTACCTAATGCTTTTCACAACCCAAGTCATTTCAAAAATGTTAAATAAATAGATTTTACAGAATTAATCACAGGTCCACAGAAATTAAGCAGTATTCTCTATTTGTGAAATACAAGGACAAGACTCAATTCCTAGCACACACTGAATGTCTGATAAATATATAAATGCGTGATTGGATGAATGGATGAATGAACTAGGTGATAATGTATGTGAATGTACCTTGTAAACCATAAACTACTTCACAAATAGGAGTTCGTCTACAAGTTACGTGGTTATTTTCTGGTTCTCCCATCTGTTGCACACTTAACTGAATTTTGGCAAATTTCAAGGAAAGCCCAGGAGGAAATCTGAGACAAGCCTCAGGGGAAGCTGTGAAGGCAGGCATAGAGAGATAAATCTAAGGGGGTGTCCAGGAGCCCAAGGGCCTGGAACAGAGGGCTCCCTGACTGCTAACAATCCAGTTCTCACCCTTGAGTTTCCAATGATCAGCAGTAAGCAAACATGAATGTGCTTTAAGCAGCTCATTAATCTTCCTGGAGCCTGGGTGCTGAATAAGTCCTAGGAAAGTGGTAATGGTGGAAACAGGATCTCCTCTCTGGAAGTAGTTCCTTTCAGTGCCAGCTTTTGCCCCTGTTAGCTGCTAACACACATACCCCAGCTGCCTCAGTGAGGCTCATATTCCAATAAAACTGGGCAAATGGAGGACTAGAGACCAGAAGAAGCTTCCTATCATCCCTGAGTTTCCCAATAGGAGAGCCCTCGGTGGGTGATGCCACCCCCTTCAAGAGCTTTCACCTGGGAGATCTGTCCCTGATGTCTGGCAGCCTACGAGGACATGGTTTCCAGACTGAAAGGACAGACCAGAGTTACTTAGCCTCTGCTCAGGAACCCAAAATGAAGAAGAGAAAAAAATGAACCCACAAAGAAAGGTTGCAAAACCTGACTGTGGAATGTAACCTGAATTCACTTTAAACAAACTTCTTACTACATTTGGATGAGAGTGGAAAAGACTAAAGTCTTGTTGGAAACATTTTCCTGGTTTGTAACTGTGTCCAGGAGGAAGTTAACGATTCTCAGAATAGCGTAAAGCCAGAGGATCACATTCTAAGTAGAGGTAGGCCTTTTCTCTGATTCTGTTGCTGGCATCATGCATTTATTTCAGTAGCTATCCATGTATGGTGTTTATTTCTTTACACTGCCTGTCCCCAATGGAAGGGACTATATCTTGTTTATCCTTTATTGGCTGATTGACAGCCACTAACATAGAATAAAGACTTTTCCCAAAACATTTTTGATACTGATCACACTGATTTATTTAACAAAGTTTATCGCCAGGATCTGATTTTTTTATTCGGGACATGTTTAAAAATATATGCTAACTATGATTATACCCAGAGTAGCATAAAATGAGAAGTATTGTGGATCCAATGCATCAAAATATTCAGTACTCGAAGTTGGATTGGCTCATCTTGAGGGAAATCCTTCCCCTAGGTCAGTCACCTATGGCTATGGGGTGGGGTCGGAGAGTTATAAATATGGCCTGAAGTGGGAGTTATAAGTACTTTTCAGAGAAGGATTCTGCAGGAGGGTTCTGCAGACAACTCAAAAATGTGTCAGCTACAGACTCCAAGTTTATGTATATATATAAGTGGGTCTTAGGACAGGACGTTCATGCAATTTGCTTAGCTGAGGTGGTGTGCGTCTATGTGATACTATTTTGTGAATGCTTTACTAAATCTCCAAATAAAATCAGCTTCTTTTCTCCTTTGTGTTTCTATATTGCCTTGTACCTACTTTTAATATGACCATTAGCAAGTTCCACTGCAAACATTTATTTACATATTAGTAAATATTAGACCTCCTCCATTATTAGACTCTGATCTCAGTAATTAATGCATCTTTGTCTTATCCTGCACCCTGGCACGTTGTTTCTAGCACAGGGCCTTGGAGATACAATAATAAGGCTGGATCCGTTCCTCAAGTTGCTTATAATCTAGTCAGAAGGTCAGAATGGTTGAAAAAAAAATTAAAGTATAATCTAAGTGAATTAAGTAGAAGCAAATACAATGGAATTTCAGAAAAGGAAAGTCAGTTCAAGGTTGTTCAATTGAAGAAGGACGTAGCCTTTAATCTAGGTTTGTAAGGAAGGGTAGGATTTCAGCAGACTTGAAGCCATTTAAATCTATACCAAGATCCATTTATTTTAGCTAAGGAAACACGCTCTCCTGAGGAGTGTCCTGGCCTGCTCTGACGGCTACTGTATGGAAGCAATGTTACCAGTAGGAGAAACTGCCTGTTCATTAAGGGTGAATTAAATCCAGCCACCTTTCCCTAAGCTCCCTGTGGGGAATCACCTTTATTTGCTGTTGCCTTTAAAGCGATCTTGTCAGGTTGTTTAGGCCTTTAACGTGACTGATCTTTACATTTGTGTATTTGAGCAGGAAATGGCCAGACCCCACCCTGAGTGCTCTGTCTTCTTTAACAAAAAGCAAAATCCATCATTCCAACAATGAATCTCTTTTCTCCATTTAAAGGAACACTTAAACACAGAAAACCCATATAAGAAGCTTAAAAAAGAACAGTTACTTGCAAAAATCTAGCCTTACTGAAAATTAGTCATAGGGAAAATAGCCCAATTTAAACTTCAGTTCTAGAAATTAATGGAAAACTCTATATTTATGGATAAGCAAAATTGGGACTATAGTGTATGAAACTGAATTTAATACTAGAAGCTCAAAAGACGTTCCTGCTTTAAGACATGGACCTTCTTGACTGAGAAGGGAAGAATATGGATAAGGCAAGGGTTGTTGCAATTCTGTGAAGAAAACTAAATAGAAACATTTTCCCACTAATATGGTTATGTCTCTTTTGTAGCATTCTGGCTGGATGCAGCCTGGAAAGTAAGACTACACATTCATAAAAGTAGATTTGTTGCAGGAATTGAGAATATAATAATGAGAATTTAGCCCCAGTATAACCTGCCTCTTATCTTGGTAAGAACTTTCTTAGGCTCTTAAATAAATTATTTCTTCTTCTCCCATAAAGAAAAAAAGAAATAATAAGCTGCAAGAGAAATTTAAAACACTTCTATGTAGGCATCACAATTTTAGGAAAATCACAAATCTCACATTTTCAGAAACTAAATAATG
Source organism: Puma concolor (assembly GCF_028749965.1). Taxonomy (NCBI): domain Eukaryota; kingdom Metazoa; phylum Chordata; class Mammalia; order Carnivora; family Felidae; genus Puma; species Puma concolor. Next base: position 101,853,681 of record NC_141674.1, on the reverse strand, counting down.
ACATCAGTATACATATCACGATGCAAATTTGGGGTGAAATGGGTCTTCAGGAATTGTTCAATCCAGTTTCCAGCTTCCCAGTCATATAGCCTCTGTTAACCTTAAAAAGAGACATTCCAGTTATTTCACCAGCAAAAGATGGGCTTATTTGAGAATAAAAGAGAATTTTAGTCCTGGACAAACAAACTGTGGCAAAGCCATAGGCAAGTCCAGAGAACAAAGGAGAGCCATGCTTTTTTTTTTTTTTTTTTTTAAGGAGTAAAGGGGTATGTTGGGAAGGTTGTTACGAACTTAGAGTCCACTGGAGTAAACTGGGAGTTTGAAGTGTGGTGGCTCTTTATTGACTGAGCTGTTGTAGGGCAGGGGTCCCGAAGAAGACGTTTCTCCCTTCCTCTGGAGTAGTAGAGTAGTACACCTGTGCAAGGTCAAGTCCATGTAAGGTCATCTGTGTCTTCCTGATGGGTCTGTAATTGACTACAAGTGGTAGTCCATTTTAAAATGGAGTCCTGACTCCATTTTAGTGAGGTTTCCCGTTACTAATTTCCACACCTCTAAGAATTAATTTAATTGCCTAAATACTTGATTTTGTTTCCACTGCCTTTGGGAGGCAGAATGTGAATTTCACCTTAATTTCTTCAAAGTAGAATTTCTATGCTACTATAAAAGTTGGCCCAGCATATGCCAGTCTCATTGGTTATGTAATTATATAATGTGATGAAAGAATATTAAAATCAGTGGAAAAAGAAGGTTTGGGCTTTTTTTTCCTGCAAGAAATTACATTGAATGCTTTGGAGAGATTCAGTAAAGTTAAGACATAAAAAACTTGCTGTGGGCAAGACAATGTAGAAGATGGAGGAAATTTTTGTAAAAATACAGAAGGCTTCTGCACTCAGATTGCTTCAACAGTGTCCTTAAATTCTCACTACATTGTTTTAGAAACAGTAACTGGAAATGAGAGATGCTGCTTTTTGGTGACAGTCAACTCTTACTCGAGGATTCATAGCCAAAGAAAAGGCTTTGGCCTTTGCATCTAAACATTGATTTATAAATAGTCATTCACATGTTTAAAATTATGACAAAATTCATGAGGTGGTATATATGCATCATTCTTGATTTCTCACTTTAACTGGCTTTTCTGATCACAAGATTAATCGCTAGTCCCAACTGCATTAGATAAGATGAGTTTTAATGAACCACTTGATATAACAGTTAATAATTTAGTAGGTGGTTCTCATTTCTTCAGGTGGTACAGACAGGATTTGGAAATATTTGGAAAAAAATTAGATGATGGAACAAAAGGTCACTCAGATGCAATAAGGAAGGCAACTATGCCATCATTTCAGTATGATAATTTCTTAATGCTCTTCCTGGCAAAAAGAATACTGAACTAGATGGATATGTAATCATACCAACCTTTACCAATATCTCAACTGTCCTCTACTGCAGATAAAGACATCAATGCCCTTACCATCCCTCTATGTTTTATTGTTCCCTTCGATACCCCATCTTGCCTTTGGTCATGTATGCCTTTTCTTTCTTTAAGTTTTATTTGACTAGAGTGGACACCTGTTACATTAGTTTCAGGTGTACAACATCATGATTGGACAAATCTATACGTTATGCTATGCTCACAAGTGCAGCTACCATCTGTTATCATATAACACTATTACACTGTCACTGGCTATATTCCCTATGCTGTGACTTTTACTCCAATGACTTATTCATTCCATAACTGGAGCCTGTATCTCCCATATATATGCTGCCTATAAGAGACTCACTTCAGACTTAAAGACACATACAGACTGAAAGTGAAGGGATGGCAGAACATTTATCATGCAAATAGAAGCAGAAAGTCTGGGATAGCAATACTTATATCTTTATTTGTTTTTAATTTATAATTCTTTGACCCATTTTGCCCACCCCCCCCATATGGCTTTTCTTTTACATTGAGAAGTTACTAAAATTTACATTCTGATCTATAAACATTAAGTATTTGTTGTTTCACCTATAAAGAAATCCTGAAAGTTGAAAACCAGCAAATAATATTATTATGACTATGTAACTAATGCTCCCTATAAATTGTAGGGTTGCCAGATTTCGCAAATAAAATTACAGGATGCCCAGATAAAATTGAATTTCAAATAAACAACAAATACATTTTTAATTATAGTATAGTCCATGCAATACTTGGGATATGCTAAAAGATTATTATTTATCTGAAATTCAAATTTAGCTGGTATCTTGTGTTTTATATGGTAAGCTGCCTACAAGGATTGTATTTTGTACAAGGATTATATTTTCTCCATGAACCTAATGCCACAACCCCGGACTATTCAAAGGAGAATATTCCTGAATTCAAAGTCAAAGAGGTAATATTTTTTTAAACACTGTCAATTATTTAAATTGCAGATTTCTTATTTAAAATCTGTCCAAGATTTTGTTCAGGACTCAGCATTATCATATTCTCTTTGGCCATTCTGAAATCACGTGATAGGTTTTATGACTCCTCATCTTAAAAGTGAAGAGGTTAGACAACTTGTGTGTTTTTTCACAAACACACTTTTTTGTATGTTTTTTTAACAAAAAAAAAAACCCTACTAAATACCTGTTAAAGTGGTGTTTAACATATTATATTCAGTAGTCACTCCTCTGCATGAAACCCTTCTCTGACTTCTGAATTCACTTCAGATAAGGCACGAAATCCACTAAGCGGTCCTCAAGGCTATGCATGATTGAGCCCCTTTCTTCTCTTTAGTCCTACCTGGTGGCACTGTTTGCATTTGATTCACGTCTTCCCATTGTTCTGCTGTTGTTATTGTATCTGTAAGCTCGGTCATTCCTCAGCACCATCAGATTGTTCCCTCTGCCCCAAACACCACCCTACCCCATTGCTATTCTGCTTTCTCTTCACTCCACTAATCCCTGTTCATCCGTCATATCTCAACTCAAATGCTCCTACCACAGAGATCCTTTTCACTTTATGTCACATATATTTATTTATTCGTGTGATTATTGATGTTTGTCCTGCTCAGTGGGGACACTATAAGCTCTGCCAGGAACCTTATCTCCTTGGTTTTCTACCATATGCCCACCTCTTAGCATTGTGTCTGATACATGGTAAACATTATATAAATATTTGTTAAATGAATGGATAGATGGATGAATAGTTAAAGAATAGTGACAGGATGAGGGTGATACGGTTTTCATCACCATTGTACAAATTAGGAAAGCTGAGTTTTGGAGAAATTGAATCACTCGTTTACTTAGCTAATGATGAGAGTCAGAATTGAAATTCACATCTGTCCACTACCCTGATACTCTGTAATGTTCCTTCATGTTCCAACAACCCATGATTATGTGATCTGTAATCTTCTTCTTAAGACCATAGGTGGAGAGTATAATATTAGTTGGTTTTCATAGAACTATTTTCTCAGACATTAAGCTATGTGTCTTGGAGAAGTTGTGGAGGAGTGGGATTGGCTTGTGGTTTGGTGAAAGGGAGGGGCAGATTGAGCCACACAGCCACCAGAGACAGCACCTGGAACAGAAGAGAGCTTTTTGCCCACACACTGAGTATCTGGCTTCCAGATGGATCTTGGGCACACATTTGTTTTTGTAATTTTCCCCCTCCTCCTCATTTCTTCATTCGCCACCCTCCTTTCAGAGGAATTTAAGGATGGGCTTTGTGCTGCACTGCCTCCTTTTTCCTTCTTCAACCCCACCCTCTCTTTCTCTTCCACAAACAGTGACCAGCAATGACAGACTTTTCATGCGCTTCGAATCAAAGGGGAAACGAAATCTAACTGATTCACTCAGCACCCTTTAGCCTAGACACCTGGCTGTTTCTGCAGCTTTGGGGTAGAGTCTGATCTATTAAGTTAGGACAGTAGTAGCCCAGTTCATCTACTTGGATGAACTAGAAGTTCTGTGGGTTGAACTATGCTTATCTGTCCAGGGATATACATTCTGTAGTCACTCCATCATTATAGTATCATATGCAGGAGTTTCATTGCCCTAAAATCCTCTGTGCTTTGCCTTTTCACCCCTCCCTCCCAGTATCTTTTTCCAAAGAAAACCTTAAGACATTTTCAGAAAGTAGTCACTGTCTCCTTCTATTCACAAAACTGAGGGTGGAGTCTAGAATGGATGGTCCTGGCAGGGGTCTGTCTTTTATTATTCTTATTTTCCAGACCACATACCTGTGCTAGATGAGGATAGTTCTATAAATGGATCCAGGTACACCACTGAACACATTCCAGGCTCCAGTCCCCATTCCCTTCAACAAGATTCTTTGAAGGAGACACCTGCCTTCATCTTTCCACATTATGTAGGGGTGTGGGAGGGATGACTCTGAAAAGGTCAAGGGAAGGTTGCAGCAAAGATGGGCTTTGTTAAACTAATGTCGGGTCTTTGTCTTCACCTTGATTTTTTTAAGTGAAAAATACCAGAGCTTAAAATGTGAGTAGAAGAACATGGAATGTGAATTATTATCCCCATTTGTTTACGAGTTAATGGAGGGAAGGGTCACATCCCTATCTTCCTTTCAGTTTCACTGTTATGGTAGATCATTATTGTTATAAATGCCCAGTATTTCTCCATGTGAAAAGATGACAAATTTTTTTGCCCTGTTGATGTTAGACTTGGTTAGGTTGCTTGCTCTGGCCAATTAAATATCAGCAGAAGTGATGTGTGCCACTTCTAAGGAAACATTTTAAGAGCCATAACACAATATTCTCTTTTCTCTCTACTACAAGGTTAGGAATATCCCTGAAAAGTATCATTCATTACCCTGGGTTGTGAAAAGAAGATAAGGTGAGGCAGAACCACAGGTGATCTACACTGGGTATAGTTTGAGTAAGAAATAAATACTTGTTACACAAGTCAGTGAGATGTGGGTATTATTTATATCACACCATAATTCAATCTATATTCTCTGGTCCAACCTCCATTAACTTGGTTCAAAATTAGGTATAGTTATATCAGCTGCCAAGGGAACACACAGCACTCATAGACTTTGAAGCCCTAATTCAAAAATACTGAGAGTGGCCCTGCTACTCATATGAATGGCATTATCTGTAGTATTTGAGAGTCCATAACATTTTTCTTGTTTTAGGGCTAAACATCATGTAACTGGTATGATTTCTAGAAACACTGCAATCTCTGTGACAGTAAATTTCTTTCTTTCATCTATTCTAAGTCATTTCTCCAATCTAGCTTACCAAGGGGATAGTCCTAATAAGTAGTCCTTATTAAGGTCTGGCAGCAAAGGGAGGGAGTCAAGGTATCAAAAATAGGAACCAGAATATGTGTAGGGACACCATAGAGTTATCTTGGGTGGAATAAGTTACAGAGTTTTCCCAGAATGCCCTGTGGATAGAGGGTAATTACAGAATCAGGTACTAGCCAGACTCCAAGAAGTGGGATTTCAGCAGGAACTAGAATATTGAAATGTAGACAAGAATAGCAAATAAACAAAGCATACATGTTTCTGCTATGTTTCCATCACTAGCCTAAATCCAAGGGAGATTCAATGAAATAGAAACATGGTCCTCAAAATTGGAGTTCACAGTCTACTTAGGGAAATAAGTAAGCCAAACTTTTAAAAACATTATTGAAATATAATACACATACAGAGAATAAGACTACCAGGTGAAGGTTTTTCACAAACAGTATACTTTGGGTGGCACCAAGCATCATGTCAAGAAACAGAACATTGGGGCGCCTGGGTGGCTTAGTTGGTTGAACGACCAACTCTTGATTTCAGTTCAGGTCATAATCCCAGGGTCATGGGATGAAGCCCCGTGTCAGGATCCATGCTGAGTATGGGACCTGCCCCTTTCCCCAACTCATGCTCTCTCTTTATGTACTAAAGTAGAGTAGAGTAAAATAAAATAATGAAATAAACAGAATATTACATATCCCCCAGAAACCACCCTCATTCCAATTTCATTCCAATTTCCTCCCAAGGTTAACCTTGGTTTCCTCCCAAGGTTAACCATTATCCTGACTTCTAATAGCATAGATAAGTTCTGCATGGTTTTAAACCATGTATAAATGGAATCTTACCATATGTATTCTCTCACGTCTGGTTTCTTTGGTTCAGTGTTATGTTAGTAAGCAGCATTCATATTGTCCAGTGTAGTGGGAGTATTCATTCTCATTGCTATATAGTATTTAATTTTGTAAAGATACCATAGAGATACTTACATATCCAGTCTACTGTTGATGAGTATTTAGTAGTTTTCTGTTTTGGGGCATTACAAATAATGTGGGTCTGGAAATTCTAGTGCATGTTTTTGGTTAATATGTATGTATTTATATTGTATGTTGCCTAGGATTGTGGTTGCTCGGTCATAGTGTTGGTAGTGGTTATGTGGAGTCCTCCTATGTTGAGAATAACTGTAAGGTTACGTCTGAGCTCAGAAAAAAATGAGAAGATTATTAATTTCTTCCATGGGTAAGTGATAGAGAGGGTATGCATGCCAAGTGTTTGACATCCCCAGTATTAGGGATCCCCAGTTGAATCAGTTCATCACACAAGTGGTTCTAAGTATAAAGTTAAGGAACAAGACAGAGGAAGCAATACCGGAAGTCATACAGCAAAAGACACACGTGCACACACATACACACACACTGATAAGATAGCCCTGACAGTCCTTTCAAATGCAGATTCTGTCTTTCCCAGTTGTCCACTAGTTTCTTCTTTTCTTTCAGTTACTACAGACAAGCTGTATGGTTGTTCTGAGAAACTGATAGTAATGGGGTGTGACTGTGGTGTAACCCACATTTTTCCAAGTGACATAAGCCTGGGTGCCTTGGAGTACAGAATACTAAGGAAGAGACAGATTAAAGAGGACAGCTGGAATGAAGACAGCCTCTTGGTCTCATGAGACTGGGAAGTGGCTAGGTGTGAGTATGTGTTTTAAACCAAAGAGTACTGGGGCGCCTGGGTGGCGCAGTCGGTTAAGCGTCCGACTTCAGCCACGTCACGATCTTGCGGTCCGTGAGTTTGAGCCCCGCGTCGGGCTCTGGGCTGATGGCTCAGAACCTGGAGCCTGTTTCTGATTCTGTGTCTCCCTCTCTCTCTGCCCCTCCCCCGTTCATGCTCTGTCTCTCTCTGTCCCAAAAATAAATAAACGTTGAAAAAAAAAATTTTTTAAACCAAAGAGTACTAATACTAAAAAGTAAAGAATAATACATAATATAAAAAAATAGGGAAAATCAACACACCAAAATGGTTATTCTTTAAAAGATCAATAAAATTGACAAATCCTTAGTTAAACTGACCATGAAAGAAAAGCACAATTCTAAAATCAGGAATGAAAGAAGGGACATCATTACCAATCTTAAAGAAATTCAAAGGATCATAAGGGTATATACTATGAATAAATGTATGCCAACAGATTAGAAAACATAGATGAAATGGACAATTCTTAGAAGAACATAAGTTATCAAAACTAATGCAAGAAGAAATAAAAAAATATAAAAAGACCTATATATATTGAAGTTATTTAATTAGTAATTTTAGGGGCACCTGGGTGGCTCAGTCGGTTGGGCGTCCAACTTCGGCTCAGGTCACGATCTCGCGGTCTGGGAGTTCGAGCCCCGCGTGGGGCTCTGGGCTGATGGCTCAGGGCCTGGAGCCTGCTTCTGATTCTGTGTCTCTCTCTCTCTCTGCCCCTCCCCCGTTCATGCTCTGTCTCTCTCTGTCTCAAAGGTGAATAAACATTAAAAAAAATAATTAAAAATAATAATAATAATTAGTAATTTTAAAACTTCCTTCAAAGAAGACCCCAGGCCAATAGTCACTTCATTGGTGAATTCTGTCAAACATTTAAAGAATTCAAGTGCTCATAACTCTTTGAAAAATAGAAGAGGAGGGAACACTTCCTAACTAAATCATTTTATGAGGCCAGTATTACTATGATAATAAAAACACATAAAAATATCACAAGAAAATAAAACTATAGACAAACATCCCTTATAAATATAAATTCAAATGTCACCCCAAAATACTAGCAGACCACATCCAGCATCTTTCAAGGACTATGCACCATGATTTATTCCAGGAATATAAAAAAAATGATAAAATACATCATAGTAATGGAAAAAGGGATGAAAACCACGATGTCAACTCAGTAGATACAGAAAAAGCATTTGATAAAATCCAACACCTTCATTATAAAATCATTTGCCAAACTAGGGATGGAAGGGAACTTCCTCAGCATGATAAAGGGCATCTATGAAAGACACGCAACTAAGATCAGGAACAAGACTAGAAGTCTGTTCTCAGCACTTCTATTTAACATTATGCTTGAGGTTTTAGTCGGGGTAATCACTTAAAAAAAAGAAATGAAAGGCATCCAGATTGGAAAGGAAAAAGTAAAACTATCTCTGTAGATGATATGATTACATATAGAAAAATCTTAAGGAATTTATTAAAAAAACTATTAGAACTAGGAAACAAAATCTGTTGTATTTCCATACAGAAGGAGTGAACAATCCAGAAGTGAATTTAAGAAAACAACTCCATTTACAGTAGCATCAAAAGGAAGAAAATACTCAGGAATAAATTCAAGGAGATAAGTCAAACACTTATACTCTGAAAACTGTAAAACATGATTGAGGAAAGTTTATAAGATCTAAATAAATTGGAAGATATTCTATGTTCATGGATTGGAAGACCTAATATTTTTAAAATGGCAAATACTTATTAAATCTATAGATGCCGTGTGATCTCTGTTAAAATCTCAACTTCCATGTTTGCAGAAACTGGCAAACTGATCGCAAAATTTGTAAGGAAATTCAAGGAACCCAGAATAGCCAAAATAGAAAAAGGAGAACAAAGCTGGAGGATTCACACTTTCTGACTTCAAAACTTGTACATAACTGCAGGACCCAGAACAATATGGTACTGGCATAAGGGTCAATCTGTATGTCAATGAAGTAGAATTGAGTATACAGAAATAAACCTTTCTTTTATAATCAGTTGATTTTCAACAAAGGTACCAAGACAATCCATTGGGGAAAAGAACAGTCTTTTCAACAAATGGTGCTGGGATAATTAGATTTCCACATGCAAAAGAATGAGGTTGGACCCTTTATAACATACACAAAAATTAATTCAAATTAATGGATCCCAGACAAATTTGAGAGTTAAGACTGACATTCTTAGAGGAAAACATATAAATCTCTATAACTTTGAATTAGGTTTTAAATGATACCAAAACATAAGTGGCAATAGAAAAATTAGATAGACTGAACTTCATCAACATTAAATACTTTTGTGCTGCAAACGATACCATCAAGAAACTGAAAAGACAACTCACAAAATGGGAGAAAACATGGATTTGACTAAGCAGCTCTCCAAAGAAGACCTACAAATAGCTAATGAGCACAGGAAAAACTGCTCATTAGCTATTAAAGAAAAGCAAATTAAAGCTGCAATTAGACCACCTCACACTCACTAGGATAACTGTGATCACAAAGACAGATAATAAGTGTTGATGAGATGTGGGGAAGTTTGAACCCTTATACATTGAAGGTGGGAATGTGAAGTGAGAGAAGCAATTCCTCCAAATGTTAAACTGTTACCAAATAATCCAGCAATTCATCTCCCAAGAGAACTGAAAACATATGTCCCCACAAAAACTTGAGTGTTCACAGCAGCGTTATTTGTAATAGCCACAAAGTAGAAAAAGTCCATCAACTGATGAATGGATAATAAAAAGTGGCATATACATTCAATGGAATATTATTTGGCCATAAAAAGGAATGAATTACTGATATATGCTACAACATGGTGGACCTTGAAAACATCATGTAATTAAAAAAAAAAAAGCCTCTGACAAAGGAGCACCTATTATATGGTTCAATGTCTGAAATGTCCAGAATAGGCAAGTGTATTTTGTGACAGAAGATTAGTGGTTGCCTCGGGCTGGGTTTATGGGGAATGACTGCGAATGGATCAAGGTTTTTTTTTTTAGGGTGAAGACACTGTCCTAAACTTAGATCACGGTGATGTTTGCACAACTTTCTGAATATTCTAAGACCGTTGAATTATACATTTTACATGGAGAAATTTGTGATATAATTCAGTTTTTAAAGAGTAAAGCAGCAGGAGAAAAAAATGCAATCATAATTAAGGTGGAAGGAAGTGCATTTTGTATTAGAAATTGTTAACCGGACTTAATAGGGTCATGTGGTTTCCAACCGCCAGAACAAAAACGGGGTCTGTGCAAACCTAATCTTTGTACGCAGCTCCAGGATTTCTGAAAATCTTAAAGAACTATTAAATTAAAAAAAAAAATAACTTTTCATAAATAGGCAGTTTGCTGCCCAAATCTGCCAAGGCTGTCTCTCTCCAAATGGCAGGCAGCAGGCTGGGCTGGGCTGATTCTTCAGCTTTTAGAAAAGCCCTTGTCTCTGCCCCTCACCACGTACAACATCTTCCAGGAGCTGCCTGCTGCTCCTGGCCGTACAGCTCCGACTTTATTTACATCAGCCAGGCCCCAACCAGCTTCCCAGTCTGGACAGACTGGTTTACACTTGGATCCTAATTGGAGAGGGGTTGAGGGAAACCAGGAAAAAGCCTTCACTGTGGGCCCGAGTTTCCAGAAGATACTGAGGTTGAACAGCAGGATGAAAATATCAGTGTTTCCATGCTACCCTAAGTAGAAACCTTTCTTGCCCTAGTCTCCTCCTCTTTCCTTTTTCCCCCTTTTCTCTTCCACATTTTGGCCTGAGATACCTTGTTAATTTTTAAAGATTAACAGGCCATTTAGCACGAAAAGAGTGTGGTGTGCAGGTCGCAGATGAATAAATTAATACCAAAACTTCACACTAAGATGAAAATCAAAGCTGTCTGTTTTATTGCTTAAAGTATCTGTGAGTGCTGGGCAGGAGGAAATTGGTATCTCATTAAAAGAAAATGAGAGAGTGAGGTAGAGAGGAAACTGAAAGCTCGTTAAAACCGGTGGAAAAGCGGTCTTAATTATGCTTTTCCACTTGCTAACAAGAGGACATTTGTTATGAGTTCAGGACACTTTATCCCAAGCAAAACAAACAGAGTTAACGACATTATTTTTGTCTTTTTAGCCAGTGGTGACTTTGGAGTCCTGTTTCAAAATAAAGGTTTCACTGCGGGAAGTCAATTAGACCAGAGAACACTGGCAAAGGGTCAACTGCTTTCGCTTTCAAAGATTGATTTGAGAGCTGCTATCCAACCTTTCACCTTGCCCCCATGTAAGGAGGAAGGTGGGCAAAGGTTCCTTATTAGTGCAAGAATCTGTGTGTCTGGAGAGGCATTTAGAGGCCATGCTGAGAGTCATGGGCTCAAAAACAGTTACTGAAAGTCTACTGCCCTGTAAAGTACCAGGTTCCTCTGCTGGAAAGTGGAGATGCTAATGACTTCATGGTTGTTTTGGTGATTAAATAAGTTGTTATGTGGGAAAACACCTCCAAGGAACTTTAATGATATTGATTACCACTTAACTGATGATGACTGTGAGTCCAGTACATTATCTTAATTTTTACAATAGCCGTATGTAGTGCTGTAGTCTGCACACTGCGAGTGGAAAAAAATTAGGTTATGTACAGTTTTGTACAAGATCAACGAGTACGTGAGACAGTGGGATTTGAATCCAAGGCTGTTTTACATGGAAGGTCATGAATAAGATGTGGCCTCTGACGTTAAGGCCTATGGAGGTATCGAAACACTCTTCAGTAATGGAACGGTATGATTAATGGCCAGAGGATTTGGTGTGCTAAGGAAATTTAAAGAAAAGAGAGATTTCGTTCTGGCTGAAGAGTTATGCCAAGAGACAGTAGCCAATGTCCAAGAGTATATACAGAATACTTGGTTCAAATCCCAGATTTCCTTAGTTTCTAAGCTGTGTAACAATGGACATGTTTTTGTTTTTTTTTTTTTCTCTCGGCTGCCTTCAGCTATAACATGAGGATCAAGGTGCTACTTTTTTTTTTTTTTTTTAGGTTGTGAGGGTTGTGAAAAATAATGTCTGTTAAACACTGGTCAGTGCCTGGTGAATAGCTTTTTAAAACTCGATATATTTCATGCAAGAGGCAGTAAATTTAAAGTTCAAAGGATGACAGTAGGGTTTAAACAGAGACATAGAAGGTTGACAAAAAATGAAGTATCTTCCAATATTAAATAAACTGCTATAAAATTGTTATTTACTGAATTTATTCAAAATTCCACTGGGAGCATACCATTTTCTAAGTACGTCAAGCCTAAGAACTGATTTCGGGTTCATGTAATGGTGGAATAGTTTGTGTCAGGCAGACTTCCTGCCAACAACAATTATAAACTCTGCACAAAATATAAAAATCAACTGTTATACAGCACTAGAGAGTTACCAAAGGTAATCAGAACCTGAAAGGTTCTAACCTTTTGTTAGAAGAGGGCCACGTGGGGTGAGATTAGCTTTTCTTCTGAGAGTAATTCCAAATCTATGTGATGTTAAGGGGAAAGAGCTCAAACAAAGGGCTGTAGTCTTAATGGCTCCAGACAGAGAACAAAAGGGAAATCTAAAAAATGATTTGTCATAGTGGGAGGAACCCTCAAATTTACAGATAAACTCTTCTCAAATTGTTGACTTACTCTCCAATGGTGCATGCTTAGGGAAATGCTATAAAGAAGAAAACAATAGCTGGAAGGCTGATAGAACTGAGCAGAGATTTCAGTGGCTTTATACTACAGGGGACACCAAGGGTTTAAAGTGCAGCTGGAGAGGCTTGAACTTTCCACTGAAACTACAAAATGACCACACTTTAGGCATGGACTCATTCTAATACTAAGGGAAAAACTGAAAGCAACCAACCCTTATAAAGTCTAAAATCAAGCCGTCACAAAATAAAGGTGACTTACCTGTAGTTTAACTGACTTCAAGAACAAAATTTACTTAATCGGGAAAAAGAACTGAATCTAGTCTGGACAATGTGACACCCCGTTATTGGTATATAATTACAATTTCTAGACATATGAAGGAATAGGAAGATGTTATTCTGGCAGTAGAAACAGACCTATGGGTAAACCAAATGCTAGAATTAGCAGACAAGAATTTGAAATAACTATAGTAGACTTGTACTACAAGTCGAAAGAGACCAAGATGGGCTGGAATTACCATGACTGTAAACAACTTAAAAACTGGATAAAATACAGGGAATTAATATTAGACATTGAACAATATGACTGTGATCACTGAAAAAAGGGAAAAAAAAAAGAGATGTGACTTCACATAGATTTTTTTTTTGCCTGCACATAATTCCTGGATTATAGTGCAGGGAGAGGACACAAGTAGAGTTCAACGATCTTGTTGAGTTGCAGAGAACACAGTTCAAGGGTAACAATGAAGCTAGAATTTGGGGCAGAAGGCTTAAGAAGAGGGGTCTACTAAGAGAAAAAGTTCTAAAAGTCTTCATAGTGATCTCCTTGACTATTTGGCTAAATGTCAACCTCTGCCTACAGAGACTGAAATACCAAAAGACCAGGAAAGAACAACTTCCAAGGAAAGAAAAAGTAAGACTAACAATTCTAGAACTTCCTCAGGGCTGGTCATCATTTGAGTTTCCCCCAGCCATTGTGGAAAAATCTCATTGAATATATGGTACATTCAATAAAAAATTGCAGAAAACCAGTGTATTAGTGGGATTAAATTACTCTTTGAATAAAGTCCACTCTAGATATTTCTTAGAAGATAATAAAATCAAACCTTGAAGGGATCAGATTAATATCTCATTATCCATTTAATTTCTGCTGTATTTGTAATATATCCTTTTTTCATCTAAATGTAATTTATTTGTGTTTTCTCTAATTTTTGTGTATCAGTCTCACCAGAGATTTGTTAATCTGTTTAATGAATGTACTTTGGCTTTATTTGCTTTCTTTATGGTCTCTTTGTTTTCTATTCCATTAATTTTTTGTTCTTTATTAACTTTTCTTCCATATTTGGTTTCTTTCTGTCATTTCTTACTGACTTCTTAAGTTGTATGTTATCATATTGCTTTTCAGTATTTTTATTTTCTAATATAAAGATTAACATTCCAGCTATAAATTTCCCTCTAAGTACTATGTTAGCTGTATTCCAAAACTTTTTTTTTTCTTTTTTTTTTCAACGTTTATTTATTTTTGGGACAGAGAGAGACAGAGCATGAACGGGGGAGGGGCAGAGAGAGAGGGAGACACAGAATCGGAAACAGGCTCCAGGCTCTGAGCCATCCGCCCAGAGCCCGACACGGGGCTCGAACTCCCGGACCATGAGATCGTGACCTGGCTGAAGTCGGACGCTTAACCGACTGCGCCACCCAGGCGCCCCCCAAAACTTTTTATATGCACTATCGTCGTTTCCCTTTAGTTCTACTTATTTTCTAAGCTCTCTCATGATATGTTTCCCAACCTATCTGTTATTTAGAAGGGGGATTTTAATTTTTTTCTTTATCTCATTATTTTTTAACTTATTTGAATAGTGGTTAGAGAATGAGACCTGTATTATAGTCATTCTTGGAAATGATTTGAGACTTACGTTATGGACTAGTGTATAGTCAGTTTTTAAAAAAGATCTATGTGTGCTTTTAAAAACTGGAAAGTCTACTTAGATTTGAATATAAAATCCAAAGGTATTTAAACTATTCATCTAGAGTGGGTGGATAACAAGCTGAGGGCACATGATTTTAAAAGTGAACAGTTTATAGTGTTACCAAATTACCAAGTATTGAGTTTTAAATTACGGTTAATGTTACATGACACCAACAAATGTGCTCCTTAGTCAGCAAGCCAGACAGGCAGATTAGGAGGTAAAGAGGCAGGCACCCTGACCTGGTGCTCCCTTAAGACAGGGTAATGAAAGAACCAGAAGTTTGTGGTATGGATAGCAATGATAAAGGTTCCACGCACACTTGTCTGTATCACTACCCTGAGGTGTGACCTTCATGCACCATTATAATCAGTGCTTACCTTCTCTTCTTAAGAGAAGATTCCTGATATCATTCTACATGCCAGGACTGCCAACAACTCTTAAGTGCATCTAAAATCCTGATGACAGCAATTAATGTATTCCATTACCCCCGTGCCTTATATACAGCTGTTTTTGTCTGAGATCTGCCAAGTTCAAGAGTCAGAAAACTATTCCCTCCTCACCTCCATGCCCCCTGCCTCATCTTTTCTCTCAACCCCTTTCCTTTTTTGTCTGGAATAACTTTCACTTAATGATTAGTGACTTTATTTCAATCCATCAACACTGGTCAGAATTACATCAATCACTTGGGCACTCAACAAAATCTGACCTGATAGAAAACAGCCTGCCAAAGGAAATTTGCAATCTGAAGGATGGAGAAGGAGACAAAATGGATGGGACAAAGGACGAAGCAAAGATTGAGGCTGAGGCAGAGGAAAACCTGTGGAAGGAGAAACTTCAGATCAGTTCCAGCTTATTGTCACGGTATGAGATGGAACTATTAACAACAAAGGATATGTGGTGGAGAGCCACTTGTCAAAGAAGAAATTGTGCTTATTAATTACACAGAGATCATATTTTCTTATTTATTCTTTCCCCTTAGTTGATTAAAAAGGTTCTTCTTCTACCAGCCAAGAACTCATTTATACACATTTATACATTTCTCTCTTTAGCATTTTTTTTTTACCAGAGATTAAATGACACCTCTAGAAACATGGACTTGAAGCTTCATTGCATTATGAGAATAACTAGGAACCTTTCAGCATCCATGGAACTAAGGCCTGGAAAAACAATATGTGATTCTTTCTCGGGTTGGCAACCTTGGAGACTTCAGGCAGGTTGAGGAGAGAGGTCATCATTATCAAACAGATTCCATTCAGTTTGTATTCAGCTTTTCAAATAGCCTATGGTATAGGCAGCCATGGAGGATGTGGCAAGAAAGCATTTGGTTTCCATTTCCTTGGGGTCCAAGTTCACTGAGTGTAATTAATCTATGTCTTTGACCGCTATTTCTAATGGGTCTGCCACTCAAGAGGATTGGACTGTGTTCGTGTTCATCTCTGTTCTTTGGACCCTGAAGTGTCCACCATCATGGTTACTCACTTGACTGAAGACATTGTCTCCACTGCCTTCAGAATGTCAATGTGTATTTTGGGAACAAGGTGGTAATAAAAAGGCCCCAAGCTACCAATTTACCAAATTCTATCCATCACCTGGCAAAAGAGATGAAATCCCAAGGTAATGGGAAGCTGGGCTGTTTAGTACCAGAGAAAGTATGTGGTGTGGTGGGCCAGAACAGAGAACCAAGCATGGAGAAGTGCTGCAGGTGTCGGAGCAGGTGGCAGCTAGGAGAGGCTGTAGAAGACTGTTGGGGCCTAGGCTCGGGAGGGATTTAATTAGGTTGAGGAAGGAGGATGGGCACAGAAGGCACACCTTGCTGACTTCTCAGAACTTCACTTCTTAAAATTTAGTCACTGGAAAGAGCTTTAGAGGATTTTGTTTTCAATCAGTTCCTTCATTTAATGGGCTTGTGATATTAAGCAAGGATTTCTGTGGAACATCTGTAAAACAGGGAGAATAACATCAACCCAGCCTACCTCACAGAATTGTCTGGGGAGTTCACTAAGATTATAAAGGTAAAAGGGGCTTTGGAAACTGCAAATTCATGTGCAGGAGGACCATATTTTTGGACAGTTTGTTGCCTTGGGCTTTGTTTCTTTATAATGAGGTCTCTTTGATAGGGAAATGGTTGCATCTCTTGAGCACTATAGAGTGGGAAATAATTGAAGGAGAGAGTGAAGACTCCGTGAAAAGATGCAAGGAGGAAGTGACGAACAGGCACTCAGGCACTCAGTACAAGTGCTATGTCCTTCTGTGCCAGTAACCGGAATAATTATCTTCTGCTGCCTGCCTTTTGGTAAGAAATGCATCTAAATGAAGCACATTCAGAGGGAGAAATAGATCCTGCAATTTATAAAACATGCACTCCTCGTCACTGAAGAAAAGACAGAGACCATTATCCCTCTTGGAAAATGTGTGAGGTTTGAATTCTTTGTTAGAGTGACACTCTCCCAAGTCATTTCAATTTTATATAAACTGTGTCACAGCAGTGAATACTTAAAGAGAATCAACACATTAGGCTTCAACTGTATGTGTACTTTAAGAATTCAAAATAGAGAGGGGTGCCTGAAAGGCTCAATTGGTGAAGCATCTGACTTCAGCTCAGGTCACGATCTCACGGTTCACGGGTTCGAGCCCTGTGTCAGGCTCTGTGCTGACAGCTTGGAGCCTTGAGCCTGGAGCCTGCTTCAGATTCTGTGTATGTGTCTCTCTCTCTATCCCCTTCCCCACTTGCACTCTGTCTCTCTCTCAAAAATAAATAAATGTTAAAAACATTTTTTTTTTCAAAGTTTATTTATTTTTGGGACAGAGAGAGACAGAGCATGAACAGGGGAGGGGCAGAGAGAGAGGGAGACACAGAATCGGAAACAGGCTCCAGGCTCTGAGCCATCAGCCCAGAGCCCGACGCGGGGCTCGAACTCACGGACCGCGAGATCGTGACCTGGCTGAAGTCGGACGCTTAACCGACTGCGCCACCCAGGCGCCCCTAAAAACATTTTTTTAAAGAATTCAAAATAAAGATTTAAATCAAATATAGCAAAAATGTTAAGATTTTAGAAAGTTGATAGGTGTGTTCATCTACCAACTGTAAATTTGAAATTATTCTTTGCATAAAAATTATAATTAAAAATAAAGGAAATGGAACAATTATGATTTTTATTAACAGTTTCACAGAGGGGAAAATTAAAAATAAAAATCCAAAAAAATCAAAAAGGAGAGAAAGGAACACAGAGGTTAATGAAACTAGTAAAAAACAAGTTGTAAGGTATAGATCAAACCCAAATACATCAGTAATCACTTCGAGTGCAAATAAACCAAATATCCCTAATAAAATATTATGATTATCAGACTGAAGTTAAAAAATGAACTGTATTTTTTAATAAAAATACCTTTAAAATGACAATACTGAAGGATTAAAAGTCAAAGAATGGAAAATACAAATATGTAAATACTAACCAAAGGAAATATTGTAAAATGATTGCAGTAACACACAAGTATATTTTATTTGTAGAGTAAGAATATTAGAAATAAAGAGGCACATTTCATAATGTTTAAAAGGGTCAATTCATTGGGAACACACACACACACCAACACACACACATTTTACATCCATATATATAGTATGTATTATAGTATGTATATATAAACATATATATAGCCTAAATATCATAGCTTCAAAAAATAGAAAGCAAATGTTGAAAAAAAATAAAAGAAGAAACAGTAAAACCCACAATCGAGAGATTTGTTTATGTTGTTTTTATTAAGGTATAATTAGCATCCAGTGAAATGCACAGACCTTAAATCATGAGTTTAAGTATTTATCAATACATATACCTGTGTAACCCACTACCCTATCAAAAGGTGGAATGTTTCAATCAACCTAGAAAGTTCCTTCCTGTCTTGCCCTGTCAATTCTGGCTTTCCAGAGGCCACCCCTGTTGAGTTCTTTCACCGTGTATTAGTTTCATCTTCTAGTTTCATACAAGTGGAATGGTATACTGCGTACTCCTCTTCAGCATAGTGGTTTTGAGTGAGATTCAGCTGTTTCGTTGTATGTACCAGTCCTTTGTTTTTTATTGCTGAGTGTTCCAACGAATGAATATACCACAGTTTGCTATACATTCTCCCCTTGAGGGACCTCTGGGCTTTTTTCAATAGGCTATTACAGATAAAGCTGCTGTGGCTTTCTCATGCAAGACTTTTTGTGGCCATGTTTTCATTTCATTTGGATAAATACCTAGAAGTGAGATTGCTGAGTCACAGGTAAGTAAGTATATGCTTAGCTGTATAAGAAACTGCCCAATCTTTTTCCAGATGCCTTTGGCAGTAAGAGCTCTTTATACACTATCCGGTTTGGTATTGCCAATCTGTTTTCATTTTAGCCATTTACGGCTAATATCCCTTTTTGGTTTTAATTTGCATTTCCCTGTTGACTAATGATGAGCCCTTTTTTACATGTTAATTGGCCATTTTTATATCTTCCTTTGTGAAGTGTCTATTCAATTTTTTTTACCCATTTTAATGGGGTTTTCTTTTTATTATAAAAAAATCTTTAAATATTTATGCATTAGAAACATTTTCTCCTGGTTTGTGACTTGTCTATTATTTTTCTTAATGGTAAATTTTGATGAACAAAAGTTTTTAATTTTGAAGGGGTCTGATTTCTTAACTTTGTTTCTTTTATGGACAGTGCTTTCTAAAGACCTACCTAAGGGGGTGCCTGAGTGGCTCAGTTGGTTAAGCATCCGACTTTGACTTAGGTCATGGTCTCATGGTTCATGAGTTCAAGCCCTATGTGGGGCACTGTGCTGACAGCTCAGAGAGTGGAGCCTGCTTCAGATTCTTTGTCTCCCTCTCTCTCTGCCCCTCCCCCACTATCACTCTGTGTGTGTGTCTATCTCTCTCTCTCTCAAAAATAAATAAAAATTTAAAAAATAAATAAAAACCAATCTAAGAATATTTAGCCAATATCCTCCAATATTTTCTTCTTAGAAGGTTTATAGTTACAGTTTTTATCTTTAGAGCTATGATATAGTTTGAATTAATTTTTGTGTGGCATAAAATAAGGTGTGAGTTTCTTTTTTATATGAATAGCCAGTTAATAGTCTTTCCGTTCCCCACTAAATTGCTTTGTTAACTATGACAAAATTATAGGCCGTATAACTGTAAATATCTATCTGGACTCTCCATTCCCTTTCACTGACCTATTTGTATATCTTTGCATTATTAATAATTACTGTACTTTTACAAAAAGAATTAAAGACAGGTAGTATGGGTCCTCCAGTTTCGCTCTTGTTTTGCGTGTTATTTTGGCCAGTCTAGGTCATTTGTGTTACATATAAATTTTGGAATTAGCTTGGACCTTTCCACAGAAAAAAAAAAAAAAGCCAAGATATTTACTGGAATTGGGCTGACTCTATGGATAATTTGGGGAGGATAGAAATCTTAATAATATTTAATCTTGTAATACATGAACATGGTGTATTCTTCACTAATATAAATCCTCTGTAATTTCTCTCCTCTCTCTCTCTCTCTCTCTCTCTACATATATATATACATATATAATTTTTATGAATAGGTCCTTCATATATTTTGCTGCTTTACTCGAAATATTTTATGACTTTTAACATACTACAAATGGTTTGTTTTTATTACATATTCAAATTTTCATTAATAGTACAGGGACAAATGATTGTCAATTATTGACCTTCTATCTTGTGGTCTTACTAAATCCACTTACTAGTTCCAGTAGCTTTTCTTCATAGATCCTTAGAATTTTCTCTGTATCGGATTATCTTCTCTAGAAATACAGTTTTACTTCTTTCTTTCCATTATGTTTGCCTTCTTTCCCCTCATCTAATTCCACTGACCTCTGGTAAAGCTTTGAATAAGAAGCAGAGAGCACATCATTGCCTTTTCCTCAGTATTAAGGGAAAAGCGCTTAATTCTTCATCATTAACATGACATTGGCTATAGACTTTTCATAGATGCCATCTACCATTGTTGAAGAAGATTTCATCTGTAACAAGTCTGAAAGCATTCTGTCAAATGCTTTGCCCACATCTAGTAGGAGGATCATATGTTTTTCTCCTTTATTCTGATATTATGGTAAATTATACTGATTGATTTTCAAATGTGAAACCAACTTTACATCCCTGGAATAAGCCTCGCTTATTCACAATATGTTATCTTTTTTATATTTTGCTGGATTTGATTTGTTATAATATATACTTTTTAATGTTTATTTATTTATTTTGGTGGGGGAGGGGCAGAGAGAGAGAGAGACTCCCAAGCAGGCTCTGTGCTGTCAGTGGAGAGCCTGATGCAGGGCTCGATCCCATGAACCGTGAGATCATGACCTGAGCCAAATCAAGAGTCAGACACTTAACTGACTGACCCACCCAGGTGTCCCAATTTGCTCTAATATTTTATTAAGGTTTTTGAATGTATGTCAGTGAAGCATATTAATCTTTAATATTTTTTGTTTTGTTTTGGAAAGAGAGTAACACTGAATTGAATGAATGAATAATGAATTGGGAAGTGCTCTCTCCTCTCCTACTTTATGAAAGTAATTGTAGGATTATGTTATTTCTTAAACAAATGTTGACAGAATTCACCAGTTAAGTGTGTGTGTGTATATATGTGAATAGATGTTTAATTATGAGTTTACTTTTTAGTAGTTATAAAGCTGTTAAGATTTTCTTTTATCTTTTTTAGTTTGGTCATTTATTTTTCAAAGATAAATTGATCACTTATCGTTGTCACTCCTTTTAACTTGTCAACCATATTGGTGTAAAATTGTTGATAATATTAATATTACTTTATTATCTTTGTCAGCCCCCTTTTTAATATTGGTGATTTGTGTCTCTTCTCTCTCTTTTTGTGACCAGCCTCGCTAATAATTTTATCAATCTTTACAAAGATATGGGTTCTTGGGGCATCTGGGTGGCTCAGTCAGATAAGTGTCTGACTCTTGGTTTTGGCTCAGGACATGATCTCAGGGTTTCATGAGTTCGAGCCCCATGTTGGGCTCTGTGCTGACAGTGTGGAGCCTGCTTGGGATTCTCTGTCTCCCTGTCTTCTGCCCCTCTCCCACTAGCACTGTGTCTCTCTTTCAGAGAGACACAAAATAATTTTTTTAAATAAAAGAAAGATTTACTATATATATCTGTATCTAATGGCATTCTATTTTGAGTTAATGTTATATTAAGGCACATATAATGTACATTATATGTATCTATAACAGTATATCTATAACATCATGTATATCTACAACAGTATATCTACAATAGTAAATATATCTTGCTCCTTTCCCATCTTGGTACAATTGTCATGCATTTAATATATGTATAATTAAACACCAGAATATATTGTTATTTTTGCTCTAATAAGTCAGTTATATTTTAAAGCAGTTCAAGAATGAAAAACATAACATTTTAGACTTACTTGCGTGTTTACCATTTGGGAAATCTTCATGTTGCCTTGTAGATTTGAGTTGTCATTTTATAGCATTTGCTTCTCCTCAAAGAACCTTCTCTGGTGTCTATTATAGTTTAGGCTTGTTGGCCACAAATTCTCTTAGGATTTACTTGTCTGTTGTCCACCTTCATTTTTGAAGACTGTCTTCACATAGGTATGGATTTCTGGGTTTTTAACCACTTTAAAAATATCTCCCCATTGCCTTTGGCTGTCAATGTTGCTTTTAAGAATTTAACAGTCATTGTTATTATTGTTTTCCTGTTTTGGGGGGGTGGGGTAGTGATTTAGGGCTATGCTTTTACCATTTTCTTGTTGGTCTTAGCAGTTTGATTATGATATAGCTAGGTGGGGTTTGCCTTGCATTTTTGCTGCTTGGGGATTATTAGATTTGTGGGCTATTATTCTCATGAAACTAAAAACATCAAGCCGTTACTTACTTCAATATTTTTTTTGCCCCCAAACTCTCCTTTCCTTTTTTAACCAAAATGACTGTCATTTTCAGATGTGAAATAACTGAAAATCTCTTTTATTGATCGTAAGAATGTAAATTGGTACAACCATGTGGGAAAATTGGTTTCCATTATTAAAGCTGATATGCATACCTAACTGCATAAAAATTACATTCCTAAGGATATACCCAATAGTGTATCCATATACGCACCAAAAGACATGTGTAAGAATGTAAAAACCCAATTTTGGAAATAAATGTGGCATGATCAGTTGTTATATACCATCATTATCATTACATCCAACAAATGAAAATAAACTAATGTATGTGATAGCATGGGCAAAGATCACAAATACGATGTTGAATCAAAGAAACCAAAGAGAAAAGAATATAGTATGGACTCATTTATATAAAATATTAAAATAGACAAAACTAACCTATGGTATTAGAAATTAGGTTGGTGGTTGTCTTTGTTGGGGGAGGATAGTGTCCGAAACAGGCGTTAGAGAACTTTCTGGGTATGTTCACGTTGTGAAAATTCTTTGAGCTGTACCTGTTTCTGTATATTCCTGTATGCGTCTGTATGTATGTTGTGGTGCAGTTTTCTTTATGTATGTTTTAGATCAGTGAAAAAGTTATAAAAAATAAAAGAATTAAAATTAAGAGGTTAAAGAGGAAATGGTTCATTTCTACTGTACTTTGCTGGTAAACCAATATCGCTTCAGAAATAAAAATTATAAAAATCAAAACAGGGTATTAAGTGATTATAATGCATAGTTATGGGGTTTTTCACCCACAGTTTCCCTTCATTGAGACTTTTTTTTTTTTTTGTAATGTGGGGAAAAAAAATAAACAACATTTGGTTCATTTAGGCACCAAATTCTAGAGTGGTGAGACTCAGTAAAATTTGTTCAACTTTACACTGGTTTCATCTATCTCTGCTTATTCTGTAGTGGGCTTTCTCCCACTCTCCAAGTCCAGAATATTTTCTTTCTTTTCTGAACACAGATGTAAGTGGGATTTTTTTTTAATGCTGAAAAAAGATCCAGGCAGAAGCTATTCAGATGGATGGAATGCAGAGGCAAAGCTCCTTCCCTCCTTCCTTCCCCCACTTCTCCTACCCGCCCTAAATGTGTTTCAGAAGGGTAAGTGCTGAATGTGGTGCTAACTATAGGGAGAGAATGTGAAGGAAATGGAGGGAAAAAAAGTTTTGTGTTTGGTGAATCGAGTAAAAGGATAGTGGAGATCTTTGAGGGAGGGTAAACTAATAAATACTATCTGTTTGTACTTTTTTTTTTTTTAATTTTTTTTTTTCAACGTTTATTTATTTTTGGGACAGAGAGAGACAGAGCATGAACGGGGGAGGGGCAGAGAGAGGGAGACACAGAATCGGAAACAGGCTCCAGGCTCTGAGGCATCAGCCCAGAGCCCGACGCGGGGCTTGAACTCACGGACCGCGAGATCGTGACCTGGCTGAAGTCGGACGCTTAACCGACTGCGCCACCCAGGCGCCCCTCTGTTTGTACTTTAAGATATATCTCGGGGTGCCTGGGTGGCGCAGTCGGTTAAGCGTCTGACTTCGACTCAGGTCATGATCTCACAGTTGGTGGGTTCGAGCCCTGCATCAGGCTCTGTGCTGACAGCTCAGAGCCTGGAGCCTGCTTCAGATTCTGTCTCCATCTCTATGTCTCTGTCTCAAATATAAAATAAAGTAACATAAAATAAAATGATACATCTTCACAAGTTTCCATATGGTCATGAAACCACTTTAAAATCTGTGCTCAAAATGAATTTTTAAGTGTATATTCAAATTATTTTATCCTGGAAGGTGTATGACGACATTAAAGAAAGCCTAAGAGAAACATTCTATTAACTGGAAAGGGATACAAAGAGGGCAGAGCTTCGTTCAAGAGAAAATGAGTGAGAATGAGAAAAAATCTTCTTACCTTCTGAGCAGAGAAGGAAACTAAGAAAAGAACATGCTAGCACTGTCTCTGGGAGTTTCTCCTTGATAGGTGAGAAAGAGGAAAATGGACAGAGAGAGAAAGCATGAACACTCAGGGATCCCAAGACCAAGCATGAAATAGCACCAATGAGCTACCTCTTGCTAGTGAGCCAAAAGCTAATCGCTTGGGGAGACTAAAAGGACTTTTGATCCAAATTCACCCCGAGCTAATCTAAAGTCCCTAAGATATAACACACCACAGAAAAACTGGGGCAGATATTCAGATCTCTAGGAGGAGGTTTGGAATTCCAATTACTTTATTACTTCAGCCCCTGAAGTCAATTGATAGTAAATATAGAACAAATGAGGATCAAAGTATCAGCTGTGCAAATGAAACTAAGTGTCCAATAACCCCCCATAGGTTCCCAAGTAACCCCAACTTGGTGAACAAAGACGAGACCTTGGGGTCAAGTAGCTTCCTGCTACTTCCCCAGTTGAGACATTGAGACTTACCATGGCAAGAGCTAGGTCTGCACAGAGGACTATGATTTCATTTACCCAGGAAGATTGCAACCTGCCCTACAAACCAAGTCACAAGAAGCCTGCAGAATGTGAGAGAGCTTCTGGCCTGAAGGCAAATATCCAATGGGCATTTAAGCAAGGTGGACAGAAGTAGAAGAGAGCCAGCCCACTGCCCTTCTCAGGAAACAGACCCTGAGATGGCATTTGGGGTGAAGAAGGTTTTAGGGGAAGGAAAGCTTCTGAAATATAAAAAAGAGGAGGTACGGCTGCATGAGGGAATGGCCTGGCCACAATGCAGGCCTGACAAGTTTCTGCCAGTCCAACAGAGACCCAGAGGAAAGCTTGACCGTTAGAGAAGTGCTGCTGTGGGGAGAAATGGCTAGGCCCTTGTCCTTCCAACTTGTTCAGTCACTGGCTGGGTGCCACCTCCACCAACAGCATCAAAACTGAGGCAGATCCTAAAGAAGATGAGACCAGAAGTGATCAGTTACCCCACTCCTGGAAGCTGTGTGATGCTTTCTCAGGACAGGGTCCAAGTGGCTCATCTCCACGTCTGCCTTAGGGTGCACACCCTGTACCATGTGATCTGCTTCTCTGTACGTATGTGGGGAGCAACCCCTCCCCAGGGCTCTGAGGGGAGACTTAGAAAAGGGAGGTCAGCAGAACAAACAAAGCCCCCATTGCTGCACTTAGTCTTGGGGCTGCAACTGACAGTCAGGGTCTCCCTGTTCTTCTATCCATCCAGATCCCCTGCTTTCAGCTGCCACGTCAGCTTAAGTGGGGCTGTGACCCTGTCCTTCATTTACGAGGAGTCTGAGCCCCTGGTAACCATGTCTTTCTCAGAGTGCATGACTGCACTAGTCTGATCACTAGTTATGGTTGAGCATAGGGGTACCAAAGGGCACCCAGCCGAGCTTCCCACATATATCATTCCTCTGTGCCCTCACTATGTAACAACAATCCTACCTCCTCCTACTGACTAGGGCCAGATCCCTTATAAGATGGTGACTCTTCGAACTCCTTGTCCCTGAACACAAGAGTCCCAGAGTATCCAGGTAGCAGCAATAGTTTGCAATTTTTTTGAGTACCAGGACATTTGACCCTGCAGAACCTGGAGTAGCAGGCATGGGACGCACAAAGGAGCTTATTGGGTGACAGGATTTGGGGACCCTTGGTTCATGAACTCATGCACACTTCTTGTTGGCAGCAGAGCAGCATATAAATGACTGATTCAGTGCATATCCTGCATACCGAAGGCTGTTATTCCATCCTTTCCGGGTGTTACCTCTGACTTTGCTTCCCAGCAGTATCTTTAGCAGGTCATTCCACTGCTCTATCAGGTTGGCAGTTTCTAGGTGATACATTATGTGAAAAGGCCAGTAGAACTATGGTCACAGACCCACATCAACACCTCTTTCAGTGGAAAATATCCCTGATCAGATGCTCTGTGCTGTGAGATTCCATGCCTGTGGACCGGGCACCGTGCAAGTTCCACATACTGCTATCGGTTGAGTCAGCCAAACTCCTACCTGGAACAGAGGTCTATTCCTAATGGCCCTTTAAGATTAGAAGGGGCCTGATTTTTCTTTGCTGAATTTGACAGTCCGATCCTGACCTACTACTTGAAACTGTCATGTTGGTGCCAACTTGCCTCCAAGTGGTCGGTTGGTTTCTTTGAGGAATAATGACATTCTGAGGTCTCAATATTGCTTTCTATTGCTGGCAAGGTGGAAATTTAGAGGCAGACGTAATTGGCCTTGGTAAGTGGTTATTCATGTTGATTTATGCATTGTCTTCATCTTTGCCACCATGACCATGTGGTTTGTGCTCTCGAGCACCGGGGTTGGGGGGGGGGTGGTGACTGTTGACAAAATCTGTCTAACACCAGCAGGTCGAATCTACTTGTCTGCTCAGTCATTTGGGGCCTCTTCCACTGTGTGTGCTTTCTGGTGGGTGTTAACACAGGTCACAGTGATCTTTGTGCCATGTCCCCTCTTTCATGGCCATCCATATGCCTCCACCTCAAGTCTCCTTGTCTTGACTTTCTACTCTTTCTCCTTCAGGCTTCTAGACAGCTAACCAGGCCAGTCACCACTGCTGGTTGGTTCATATATACTCAAACTTAGGGACACTTTTCCTTCCACCCAAGCAGATGACCAGCTGCACCATCTAGAGCTCAGTGTGTTGAGCAGCTTTCCTTGCCACTGTCTCTCAATCTCTCTCCCCCTGGTAAAGCTGCAGTGCAGCTGTCATCCAATTTTGTCTTTCACCCACATGTCAAGCCATCCACTCATTAGCCAAGTTCAGGCTTTTTCCTCCGCCTCCTTCGGCCAATAGGGGGCAGCAGAGAGGGACACTGATGCACTCATAGGGGGTGAAATGGGGGTCTGGGCTTCTTGCTTATGCAGATTGCTGTGTCCTCAGGTCATACTCGTGCTCCGTCTAGGATGGATCATCTCTGTCCAGTGGTGGATTGCTGCTGAGCCTGCCCAATTTCTCTTTGTGGAATCTGACAACCTTGGTTTGACTTCCGATTTGAAACAATCCATTTTCTTGGCGTCTAACCCACACTTTTCTGGATTTTCCTTGGCCTTTTGGCTTATTTTTCTCTAGCTCGTTTGTTGCCACTGGTTTGTCTTCCCACACCTTGAATGCTGGTGCTTCATAGGTATCTACCCTTGGTCCACTGGTCCCCTTATTTCTCGTATCTGCTCTGAGGTTTCTCAGGGCTGAAGCTACTGTATAAAACATGAGTTTGTAATAAAAGTGGAGTTTAAACTTCAGCTATACTATTTAGTAGCTGTTGAATTTATGTAGGAGGTTGAACCTGTGTACCTTGATACAACTATTTTATTAGTAAGGATAAAATAGGACAATATTTGCCAAGTACTTAGCATGAGATTTGCCCCAAAAAAGTACTCTTTGATGGCAATTTTCCATTATAGCTATTTAACTGCTATCATGTCTATAATCATAGCCTAGACCTCTGGGTTTTTTTAATGTTTATTTATTTTTGAGAGAGAGAGAGAGAGAGAGAGAGCGCATGAGCAGGACAGGGGCAGAGAAAGAGGGAGACACAGAATCCGAAGCAGGCTCCAGGCCCCCAGCTGTCAGCACAGAGCCTGATGTGGGGCCTGAACTCACAAACCACGAGATCATGACCTGAGTGAAAGTCGGATGTTTAATCAACTAGAACCACCCAGGCACCCCTAGACCTCTGTTTTAAGCCTTGATTTCTTAAGGTTGATTGCCTGTATCCATCTGAATGTCTAATGTCCCACAAACAGGCAATCTAAATGTATGTATGTTTGAACTCATCATCTTTCTACCTAATATGCTCTTTTTTGGCGGTTCCATCATTCAATGAATGATGAAGCTAATTGGAAATCTTACCTCCGTTTTCTCTGTCATCCCAATCTAATCAATTTCTTTTACCTTCTAAATATGGATCAAATCTATCTCTCCTTCTCCAGGGAAGGGAGGTAGTGGTACAGGTAGAGTTCTCAACTTGCCAACTAAAGGAAATGAGGAAATGTAGACTCTTCTTTAAAAACAAAACATTCTTCTGGGTCACTCAGGTTATTCAGGGAGCAAACGGTGTTTTCTCTCCACTCCCCTACCCCACCTGGTCACCACACACACACACACACACACACACACACACTCTGTTTTCACAGAGATGGGATGGTCTCCTATCTTCATATAAGCTTTTCTATGTGTTCTTCACTAGTCTCTGATATTAGTTGGTTGATACTGTCTTGACCTTGAGCCTCTTATGCTGGTATTTTCTGAGGTGCACCTGGTTGTATCTAACTTTCGTAGAACTGCTCCACAGTTCCTGCCACAGCCTTGAGTAGTAAGGATCCTGTCCTGGTGGCCCACTGACTCATTCCATTCTCAGCCTCTTCTGATTTGGGGGCAACCTGAGAGGCCTAAAAATTGCATCTGGCTTCTCTACACCGTGCTTAATTATGCAAGTCCCCCTGAGGCTGTCCTCTGGCTCACCCACCTAGACACCTTTCTTTATCTCACATTTCTGAGTCACTGTCTAGGTACCACCATTTTCCCCTGTATTATCATGCTAAATGCAGCTCCTTGCCACAGAGCTTCACTATATGCTGTGACTGTGCCCCGAGAAGCATAAAACTAAGCCCTCCTCCCTCTGTCTACTTCTGAGACTTTTCACAAATTTATTTGGATGTTTTCCCCACAATGTTCTCCCTTAAGGTTTAGCTAAGCAGGAGCAGGTAAATAAGTGAGAACTCTCTCTGACCCTTGCTTCTCCCCTCTGTCTTCTCCTGCCAGGCTTTTTAGGGGAAAAAAAATTTCCTTTCCTCTCTGTATTATTTATAATGGCAAAAGTCACCATTTCAACCTCTAGGATTTGTTTTAGAACTACACAGGTAACTTTTGGACTTAAGAACCTCTTTGTTCTGAAAGCCTGACACACAAGATTATTCATTCCCCATAGACTAGACAAGCGTCAGCTTTGAGATTGGGAGGAGAAAGATGATCTGTTTCTGTTTGTTTCTCTGCTGTAACAATCTGCTTCTGACTGGAAAAGGAATTAATCATGTGCAATAAGACAGAAAAGATAAAAATCACATTAATAATTGTGATATTATGATTTATAAGAAATACATATTTGGTCCTTCAGATGACCAAATATATTTCTCATTTATATTTGGTCTTAATCCACAGTATGGGGGCATACTGCTCCCCAAACCCTTGGAATTTCCGAAATTTAGAGAACGATAATGGTGTCTTTTGTTGCGTTAATGAAGTGACACGGGACCCTAGTCCCCGCTCCCCTTGCTGGTAATTAAGCCTCAGAACACCAAAAGAATAATATCCCCCACTTTGCAATTTTACAATTGCAATTTTACAAAAAATATTTACAATTTTTCTCTTCTGACTGTTGATAAATCCATTATGTCTGTATGATTTTTATCTTTATGACTTTTTTCAATTAGATTAGAATGTAAAGGCAGGAATTCTAATTCTTAAAAATTCTCTTTTGTCCCTTCTCTCTATTACCAAGCCCAGGACAAGGATGAGCACTAAATGCTTTGCGAAAGTCTTCATTTGATCACTTAACTGCTATGTACTAGACGGTATTTTAGTCACTGTGGTCACCATGATGAATAAGATGGAAGAGTCCTTGTCCTGATGGAGTTCGTATTTTCCTGACTGTTTCCCCATTGCAGGTTGCAATTTTTGATGAACATAGTGTGCACTAGTTATCGATCTTCCTAGTCCCATCCCTTTTCAATAAATCTGTCCTATCCACATCCCAGGTGGCTATGACAAGGTGGAGCCATGCATAAGCCAAAATTTTAGAACCCAGAAGCAATGAATAAGTCATGGAAGCTTGTTAGTATAGTGAGAGATTAGGCTACAGTCAGTAATGGGCTTAGAAAGAAATATGGATGCCATGATAAACTGAGAGACCAGTTTGCCTTGGTTCTGATTAGATTTTCCACAAAGCCTTACTCTATTGTAGTTCGTAGCTTCTTGGGAGTTCCACATTGAAGCTTTACCAGAAAACCTCCTTTGCTTGGAACAGTTTGAACAGCTCTGAGTTCTTCCTGGCCAGGTGTGTCTGAGGAAGCATGCTTCTGTGGAAAGGAGGGAGATGAAAGGAAAAGTGTTCAGTGGACCGTGAGTCTGGTATTGCTGCTGCTAATGGCATCACTAAGCATATGGGGGTCCAGGCTGAACTAATGAGGGGACTGTCTTACTTCCCTTACTATGTCCACTGCAGCGCTTCCCAAACTGGACTTTTAGGCAATCCTCCGTCATGAATCGTGGCTTGTTTTTCCTTCCTTGACCCTCATATTACACAGCCCCCCCCATCAGTAATTTTTTTTCCTGCATGATATAAAACTGCCAGATGGATCCCTTGCTTTGCTTGATCCCTGGATCATTTGTCCACCTGCTGTTCCTGCTGGTACTTGCCACTGGGATTCCACTGTCTAAGAGGACTGCCAGGGTACATTTGTCATAGCATGGCTCATTATCACACAAACTAAAGGCAGGTCCACGTCTTAAAACCTAACTGTTGAAATTGATTGTAAGAATCCTGCAAAGCTGAAAATTCATTTATGGAAGCTGTCCCCAACATTTCATTATTAAAAAAAAAATGTGTAGTGATCTACTAGTTGCCCTTTCCCCACAATTCTCTGGTCTCGTTGCTGAGAATTCACTTTTCAGTCTCTGTCTGGCCCCATCGTTTGAGACCAACCTTGTTTAAGGCAGGGAGAGAGTAAGTGAGCTCAGGAAATTAGGCAGCTATAAACCTTGCATTTCCTACTCTGATCTTACACTTTAGTTTTAACAACTAGATGCCTTCTTTGTTTGAGATCCACCTGATCCAGGGGCAGGTGTGTGAATACAAGAGTCACTTCTGGCTTTGCTACCATGTGCCTTTGGGGATGTTTGCGAGGCCCCTTATAATCCCTTTATATTTTTTATGGTGCTTTTGTACTCATTTCTCACTTGACTCAGAAGAGTCTCATTGGAATCAACCTATTTTACATTTGAAATCCATTTTTAATGGAGCCAGGACTGGAATAAAGCTCTTGTAACTTCAGACTCATGCTTTTTATTATAAGGCAACATTTATTTTCTTCCTTAACATAAACCTGTTCTGGAACGTATAGAAATAGGTTTAATATAAAGAAGTTCTAAATCACCTCCTGTAATCTCACTATCCCAGTAATAGCCATTGCTAATACTTAGGAATTTTTAATATATGTATATCCTTTTTTACATTGTTGAAGTCATTCTGTGCAACCTAAAATTTTGCATACAATGGATTTGGAAGGTTTTTTTGTTTTTATTTTTTTCCACTGTCACATGTTGATTTGAATCTTCATATTAAATTGGTCCTGAGGCTAAGCTATATATCTCAAATTACTTTAAAGCAAAAAAAGAAATAAAGAAAAGAGAAGAGAAGAAAAGAAAATAAGGGGCACCTGGGTGGCTCAGTCGGTTGAGCGGCCGACTTCGGCTCAGGTCATGATCTCGCGGTCCGTGAGTTCGAGCCCTGCGTCGGGTTCTGTGCTGACCGCTCAGAGCCTGGAGCCTGCTTCGGATTCTGTGTGTCTCTCTCTCTTACCCTCCTCTGCTCACACTCTGTCTCTCTGTCTCTCTCTCTCTTTCTCTCTCTCTCTCTCTCTCTCCCTCAAAATAAACATTAAAAAAATTTTTTGAGACCAAGAAAGGAAAAGAAATGAAAAGAGAAGAAAAAAAGGAAACGAAAAGAAAAGAAAGGAAAAGAAAAGGTAATAGAATCTCCCAGGGGTAACAGAGACTGTCCTATATCCCTATAACTCTATCAGGGAATGTTAAGGCACGACATTCCTGAGCCAGGTTTGTTGGGCTGGGCATTTTATATAGACCAAAGAAGTTTGTAGATAAGCACACCATAAACACAATACAGGAGCTGTCTGATTCCCTCCTTAAACCATGTGAAATTTGAATACCTCTTTCACACTAGTCAGTGCAGGGAAAGATGTGTAATATAATCCAAATGACTACTCTGAGATAGTGTATAGTATGGTACATGAAGCAAAAGCATCCCTTTTCAGCAAGCATGCTCATGATCGGGGAAAACTATGTCTGAGAACAACGGCAGAGTTCTGTTTCATCAGCTTCACCTATGTGCAGTGTCAACCTAAAAGTTAGGTGAGAAAAGCCGCCACCTTTGTGGTTTCATTGGAAAGAGCCTGGAACCTTCCCCACGATCCCAAGCCTAGACGTCTCCACATCCTTAGCCCCTGAATTCCAACTGATCACTGGTTTTGGGATTAAGATATTAAAGAACTTTGCTACAGTGCAAATGTATCATGTCAGTAAATCATTACTTACTTTGAGCTAACGGCTTGGCTGAATGCCTGATGCATAATGAAGATCTGACTCATCACAACAGGGGCAGGTCGCTTAGCTGTGAGACCAGGACCTGGGCACCTGGAAGTGGAAGGAACGATGGAAGGAAACAGTGCCAGTCCTGCAGGGAGGCTCTGATGGGAAGCCATGACAGCACGCACACACTGGGTACCCAGGAATGCCAGAAGAGCAAGGAGGAGCACCGTGAGAGAGGAATGACACTGAGAACAGCCTTCAGCATTGTGGATCCCGGAGAATAAAGATACAGTTCACAGACCTGTAAAGAGCCAGGCTGTTTCATGCTTAGGAAAACTAATTAAGTAAATATGTATTCTCAACAGCATAACCGTTACATCTGTGGCTGAAACAGAAAGCTTTCCTTGGGAGCAGCAGTAAGGTTCAGCCATGGCCCGGGGCCCAGACCGCTGGGCAGAGGCCCTTCCTGTTGGGAGAAAGAGTCACATTCCCCTGTTATTTGTGACAGCCTCAGGACCCACAGGCTGCCTGCAATGTGCAGACTGCATAATTCAGCATGAAGGTTGCCAACAATTTTTGGCCTCAGCTCTTTAACTGGTTTTCATTTAGCAACAATTTCACATTTTTCCAGGACGCTCTATGTTTTAATGAAGAAAAATTGGGCGACCTTTAGTCAACTTGGCAAAAGAGTCGGTGGGTGATAGTGGTCCAGAATAGTAATTACAGGGCTTACTATCACCATTAAAAATCTTAGAGCAGCCATTGGCAGTTCATTCTCGTGTGGTTTGAAAGAGAAGAACGTTCTGCCCTTAAGGTAGGACAGTTGTTCATACTCATCAAGTCATGAAGCTGTGCAACCATTTGTGACTTTAGAAGCAAGGCTTCTAATGGTGACAAAGGAAACATTACCCATGGAGTCAACTGGGGCCAACACCGGGGTGTTGTCCCCAGCCCTGTGCCGCACAGCTCCCATCACTGTCTCTCATCTCTCGCAGGGTACATGAATATCGGGTAGAATTGGCCGTGCAACTAAGGACATGAATAATCTGCAAATTGACTCAACATATCTCATTACATCCTTGACAAAACCAGAACTTTCTTACCACAGGCCATGCTACCCAAGCCTCCTGCCCACCACACTTCCAACCGAAAATGTGTCCCAGCCTTTTGGAAAGTGGCCTCCCAACCACACACAGGGATTTATTCATTATCCTAACAGAAGCTTCCATTGGACAGCAGAATTTTTAGAGCCTGAAAATGTGGCTGCTCCACTCTTGTAATGGGCCTTCCAGCTGGAGGCAGTGGCCATGACAGGGTGCAACCAGGTCTGTGACACGCGCCTGATCTGGAGCCTGAAGAAAATGTCAAACCGTCTTTCAGCTTTCGTGCCTCAAATCTATGATAAGGATGTGGTTCCTCACCCTCCCCATTTGATTCACCAGACATACAGCGGATATACAGAGTGGTTTCCAGCTCAAGCGAAAGTGTGGGGGCCACCACAAAGGACAGCACGGCGATTGTCCCATTACACACATCTGCCAGAAAAGGACCTTCTGGCCCTTGGCATTTTTTACTTTCTGTATTCAATATGTATAATTCCAATCCGGACATCTTTGGTCCATTCACTTGTCAGTTTTACTTTAAAGAGAAACACAAAGCAGAGGCTGTTAAGGTTCTTTTACTGTGTTTATAACCTAGTGTTGTCAACTGCTTTGAAAAGGTGTATGCAATTTTTTGCCGTGACTGGGTGGCTCAGTTTGTTAAGCTTCTGTCTCTTGATCTTGGCTCAGGTCATGATCTCATGGTTCATGGGATCAAACTCTGCATTGGGCTCTGTGTTGATAGCACAGAGCTTGCTTGGGATTCTCTCTCTCCCTCTCTCTCTGCCCCTCACCCACTCATGTGAGCATGCTCTCTCTCTCTCTCAAAATAAATAAACTTTGAAAAAAAGTTTTAAGGTGCATGCAGTTTTTTGATCACATGTGATAAAGCAGGCATTATTAAAGGCTCTGCAGCTATCAAGCCCCTGTTCTTAGTAGATAGCATAGCCTTGAGCCATATAGTAAGCGTTTAGAAAATTATTTTAATGATTACCTGGTTAACATGACCTAGAAATAAGTTCACTGAATTAAAATTAGCTTGAATGTATAAAAAGCTACACTACTGTGATAGTTATTGCCAAGAAACAAATATTTCTGTTTCTCCTTTTGAGCACATAGAATATTTTGAATAGTAAAATTTGAGTAGAATAATGTTACTTCTGGAGAAGATTTTTTTTCTTTTTTTTTTTTTTTTTTTTGGTGCGAGAGAGTGAGCCAGTGAGTGTGAGCAGAAGAGGGGCAGAGTGAGAGGAAGAGAGAGAATCTTCGGCAGACTCCACACCCAGCTGGGGTCCGACAGGGGGTCTCAATCTCACAACCACGATCATGACCTGAGGTGAAATCAAGAGTAGGATGCTCAGCCAACTGAGCCACCCAGGTGCCCCACTTCTGGAAAGGATTTGTAAGAACTGGGTGCACTATTACCTCTATCTTTCCCTCCTTCATAGGTTACGAGCAACTCCGGATAGCTGTTGCTCCATCATTCTTGTCCTGAAGGATGATACAAAGAGCACGTTGTTTGAAGTTACTAGGATTTTGAAGTCGTTACTGCAGCATACTCTAGCTTGTCCTGACTGACAGAGCTACTTAAATGCTATTTTGCAGACATGAGTGTCGAACAAATAAGAGAAAGAGGCAGACCTTCTCAGTTTGGGTTTTTGTTGGAATCTTAAGAGAGTATACTTTCAAGAAGGAACACGTGGTCGTCTGCTCACCCCCTCATTGGCTTAGCAGGCAACCCAGAGAACCATTTACGCTCAGTTGGTTGTGATAGTGACAAGAGGAGGTTGGATGGCTCACTGGTTCCTGGAGTCCTTGTTTTGGTCAGATATCAAGTAGCTAGCTACCTGTGTGGTAGAGGAGGACGGTATGTTGGATGCTACTAAATGTTGGATCCCACAAAAATATTTTATTATGAGAAAAGCACTGTCATCTATAGCACCAAAAATACTGACAAAGCATTATGTTGAAGACAATGAAGTGATCTTAATTATTCTGTGGAAAATGGTTAATACTAATTTTAAAGGCTAAGGTAGCACAGAAGAGTACAAACAAGAATACAGCGATTACTCAAAACCTACCACCCAGAAATAACCTTTGCCTGCATTTCAGTGAACATTCCTCCAGGCATCTCTCTGTGCATATATATTCACCTGTGCACACACATTTTACATAAAATGGGAATTTGCTATTAAAGTCACATAAATGTGACTTTTATTTAAAAAAATAAAAATTTTAAAAATTTGAAAAGGGGGCACCTGGGTGGCTCAGTCAGTTAAGCATCTGACTCTCGATTTTGGTTCAGGTCATGATCTCAGGATTTGTGGGATTGAGCCCTGAGTCAGACTCAGCACTGACAGCACAGAGGCTACTTGGGAGTCTCTCTCTCTTTCTCTCTCTTACCCTCTGCCCCTCCCTTGCTCACACATGTGTGTGTGTGCTCTCCCTCTCTCAAATAAACAAACAAATAAATAAACAAACAAACAAATAAATAAACAAGTAATTGAATCTAATATTCATAGTTCTGAGAACTGAGACTCAGGTATAAGCAATCCCTGTCCCGACCTTACTGTCTAGGTGTAAAGATAGATATTCAATAAGAATTTCAAGAGAAGTTAGTGTTGTAATATGGAAAGTCCAGGGAGGTATGCATATTGCAAGGAATTTTACTTAACCTAAGGAGTAAGAGATGACTTCCTGAGGAAGTGGGTTTTTTTTTTAAGTTTATTTATTTATTTTTGAGAGAGAGAAACAGAGAGAGAGAGAGAGAGAGAGAAGGCGAGCAGGGGAGAGGCAGAGAGAGAGGATCCCAAGCAGGCTCCACACTGTCAGCTCAAAGCCCAATCTGGGGCTTGAGCTCACAAACCACAATATCATGACCTGAGCTGAAATCAAGAGGAGAAGCTCACCCACTGATCTACCCAGGTGCCCCAGAAGTGGTTTTTTTAGTTAAATTTTTATTTTCCTCTACAGCTGGTCAAAATAACTACATCATAATTTTCAGTGGTAGCATATTTCATTGAATGAAATTATGTATGTATTACAATTTATTTTCAAGTCCTAATTAATAGGCATTCGGCTTGCCCACCTTTATAATTTCTCATATACAGTGTTACAATGGAAGTTTTTTGGTATGCATTTCTTTGCCCTTATATTTCTCTGGGATAAAGACAGAGAAATGAGATCATTGGATCAAAAGTTGTGCAGATGTTGTTATATGTATATATATGTACATATATACACATTTGTATACATATATATACACAATATATGTTTATTTATATATATACATATGTATACGCACAATATATGTGTATATATATATTTCTAAATTATATGTGTACATATGTGCATGCAAGTATGTATATACATTAGAGACATCAAATATAGATATTGCTATATTGCCCACAAAAATGTAACAAGTTATACTCATTATCAATGCTTAGGAGTGACAATTCCCCAAATCCTGGAAAACTCAAGAAATGTAAATCAAATCATTTTGTAAATGTTGCCAACATTATAGGTGGGGAAACCCTTATTTTGTTTGCTTTTCACTAATCACCATGATCACATAATCAGCATCACATAATCAGCATCAGACATTGGATGAGGTGAGCAGGATGTAGATGATCTCATTAGACACATGTATGCCAGAGGGTGGGAGATCACCTTGTGAAAATTCAGGAACCTTCTGCGTTAGTGAAGTTTTTAGGAGTGCAGTGGTATAGGGCATGCTGAGATACCTTCTTTATGGCAGAGTACAAGTTATTGCATCTTGAACCCTCCACCACTAAGAAAGAGGCACAGTGTTTGGTAGTCCTCTTTCTTTTTTTGTGTGTTTATTTATTTTTGACAGAGAGAGAGAGAGAGAGAGAGACAGAGCATGAGCAGGGGAGGGGCAGAGAGAGAGAGAGGGAGACACAGAATCCTAAGCAGACTCCAGGCTCTGAGCTGTCAGCACAGAGCCTGACACGGGGCTCGAACCCACAGACCGTGAGATCGTGACCTGAGCCGAAGTCAGACGCTCAACCAACTGAGCCACCCAGGCGCCCCAGTAGTCCTCTTTCAAATTGGGAAGTCAGATATATCATACATGGGAATAATGTTTTAACCCATTTATCAGGTCACTCAGAGATGTTAGTTCTGAGTATGGTCCAGAGCAAGAAAAGACTTCATAAGACTTCCTCTTGCAGCATGGATCATATGATCCACCTAAAGAGGTTGTTAGGGACTGGATGAGGATGCTATGTGGAGCCTCCTACAGTTAGCAGTTAGCACTTGGAGATATTCAGGGCAGGCCCCCAGAATTCTAAAAGAAATCATGTCTCTACAACAGATATTAGCCACCACTTAATAAACAGTTATAGGGGCTAGTAGAGCCTGAGAGCCTGACCATGGGATAACAAGTGACTCTGTGACCATAACTTTTTGCTATGACCTAGGTATCTTCATATCCATCAAACTAAGCAGAAAGAGAGAGCATCAGCCATCCACTGAATGATGGAAATAGAAAACCCAGCATTGGGCCAGAGAGGGTCAAGACAGTAGAAGCGAATTGCATGAACAGATGGTTCAACACTCTCGAGAACCCAGGACTCCTCTCCCTCAACTGTGGCCTCCTGGCAGTAGTGACGGATATCTCTGCAAACAGTTGAAAAAGGAGGGAAAATCTCAGCTCACAGGTGAGTTGGCATAATAGCAAAAAATGAATGAATTACTATCACACTCTAGCTGCACTCGGGGAAGCCCCTTAAAAAGAGTAGTGAAGAGAAATTCCCTAGCAGGCAAAACTGCACACTCTACACTTCGTGGTTTAATTTGTAGGAAGGAGACAGAGCCTGAGGGGTAGCTTTCATGGACTCTTGAGCTGTGACAGAGGCCTTCAGTGGGTCCAGAGTCTGGAAGGACTGAAAATAGGAGACTAGTAATTCTGGGAAAGAGGCGTGTGACTGGGCCGTGGGAGAGGACACAAGAAACAATGCTGGGAAGCACTCTCTTGCCTGTTAACCATTAAGTCCTGAAGGTTTAGAGAGGAAGGGGGTAAAAGAGTGAATATCTACTCTCAGCAGCCTCTCTCACCAATAGGGCTTTGAGCACTCACCTCAGTGTCCTTGTTGACTCAGGATTGACTGATTGAGAAGGGATGGGCAGGCATTCTCTCCAAGTAACACAGGGGAGAGGAAAGAATAGATTTAACATATTCCCTAATGCTCTGTTTTGGCCCCTCTCCCCAAGGCTTCTGCCCTTGGGGCATTTCCCTTAGGGATTTCTACCAGTTTTTAAAATTTTTTTTTCAACGTTTTTTATTTATTTTTGGGACAGAGAGAGACAGAGCATGAACGGGGGAGGGGCAGAGAGAGAGGGAGACACAGAATCGGAAACAGGCTCCAGGCTCTGAGCCATCAGCCCAGAGCCCGACGCGGGGCTCGAACTCACGGACCGCGAGATCGTGACCTGGCTGAAGTCGGACGCTTAACCGACTGCGCCACCCAGGCGCCCCTTCTACCAGTTTTTAAGTTAGTTCCTAAAAATCCATCTTCCTTGAGGTTTTTGTGATTTCTGTAGAGTTGACTTAGGGGCAGAGAGCAGAACCTTTTCTAGTTCATTATCTACCTGAATTACTGTTTTCATTTTCCACAGCAATGGGGTTGGGGTGAAAACGAGTGCACAGAAAAAAGAAATGTTAGAGCAAGCAAAGAAAACAAAGGAATCTGGGAGATCTGTGGGGAAAAGAAAAGGATGCTGAAAGAGGAGAGAAAACGTACATAGTTCCCGGACTTTTCATATGTTTGTGGTTCAAGTTCAAGTCATTGCCTGACTTCATTGGAACAAATTAGGGCCAGTTTCCCAAACCCAGTCTCCATGGTCATATGAATGATAAGTAATCACCGGATCATTTCTTCCACAGCCGCTGGGGCATTAATCTTGAAATCCTAGGCGAGGCTCAGAAATGTGTGAAACAGTGGGGGAAGGGAGGTTCTCTGCACAATTTCAAGTTCTGAGATTTCCCAGAAGGTACAGAATAAGCTCTTGCTGTTAGTCCCATGACTTGAAACTGACTTTTCAGGTATATTTTTGATAAGTTGACATAAAACTAGATATTTCAAATATTTTGCTTTTCTTTTATCCTTCTCTATATGTAGTCATGGGAGGCTCACACAAGGCAAGTGTTTTAATTTCACTGCCAGTGTGTAGGATTTCATTGTTGTCATTACTGTGTTTATCACATTCCTCCCGGTTATGGGCCATTAGCATTCCACCAAAAAATATAAATTCTGAAATGCAAGGTAATTCAATGGGCTAGATATCCTAGAAGCCCCTATCCCCACCCCCAGCACACATGGGAGGCCTCTCCCATCTGGCCAGACCTAGCAGCTGAAATTCACCCCTGGGGCTTCTGGCTCCTGTCAATCACCCCATCCTGCTGTGAACACCACGTAGCCATTCCTCTCACACCAGCTCTCAGGCTGGCAGAACAAGGAACCACATGGGCTCTGGTCCACACTGCTAAGGCCCGTGACATTCCTGGAGATAGCAATGAATCAATGCACGTCACCAGTACAGCATCTCTGCTGTGCCCAGAGTCCTTCATCCCAGAGGGTCCCCAGATATTTTGCAAGCCGATACCTTGTCCAAGCTGTGCATAAGCGTCTTGCTTCACCCACCACCGTAACCCACGCACAGCACCTCAGTGGTGGAAGCAGCTGTTCTGCAGCCGCACCACAATCCCATGGACCTCAGTTCGGGACAGGAAGCCAAGAAGAATACCATATCCAATTGAAAGGACAGGAGGGAATTTCAGGAGGTAAAACTCACTGAGCCAGACTTGGAGGCTGGCCAAGACACCTGGTTAACACCCTTTCTCTCCCCAGAAAGCATGGTACAAGTGACCACCAACAGCCTCACTCTAAGCTCCACTGGCCCCCAGATACCAAGCCACTTCCTTCTAAGGCTAACCGTAAACTCTAAATCGCCTGAGCGAATAAGAGTAAAATACGGTAAAAACTAAGGTCACCTCATCTCACACCTGCTGGGTTTAGCTAATATCACCTTGGAAGGAATAGGAACATCACTGAGGTACAATGAAGGTATGACCCGAGTATCTAGTCTTGCTTCCTTCATGACATTAGAGGGATATCAAAATCTAAGGACGTATCCAGAGTTTGGAGTTGAGAGTATGGATCATAGCCAGAAAGGTGGTTAGAGGGCCATGTGATGTCAGCTTTGAAGACTCTGGTTAAGTGAGAAATAAGTAATTCATGAAACCAATGATTTTACCCAAAAGGAACGGGGTAAGTCTTTACAGGTGCACTCTTTAAAGAAGTGTTCAGTTAAATAACAATAAAAGTACTATAACAATAACAACAACAACGACTGCTACTATTACTACTGCAATAACAAACAATATTATTACGTGTGAGGTACTCTATCAAGCACTTCCCGTGCGTTCCCGTGCAGTCCTCCCAGTAACTCCCTACAATAAATATTATCATCATCCCCATTTTACACAGGAG
Organism: Puma concolor; assembly: GCF_028749965.1. Taxonomy (NCBI): domain Eukaryota; kingdom Metazoa; phylum Chordata; class Mammalia; order Carnivora; family Felidae; genus Puma; species Puma concolor. The sequence continues at coordinate 101,812,216 of NC_141674.1, read as the reverse complement.
TAAACTGAAGAACAAAAAGCTAAGTGATTTGGCCAGGATCACACAGACTGTAAGTGGTGGCATGATGATGATGTGACTTCAGAAAGTCAGGTGCATGCTGTCACCATACCCTTTATTGTCCTTCCCTCACCATCCTGTATTGGTTTTAAAAAAAAGATCGGGGCCACGCGCTTTGTGGTCCTAGAGAGGCACCGCATACAGAACACAAAAGATAAAAACCAGCTTTAATTGGGAACGTATAGGGCCACTTACTCCCTCCACAAATACTTATTGAACATCCATAAAGTACCTGATGCCGTGCTAGAGATAATGGTGAATGAGATAGACGTGAGGCTGAGTTCGTTGACACTTAAAGGTTAGTGGACATCCACATCATCCCCCACACCCTTCAGCAACTACTTTCTGAGAACCTTTTGAAGCAGACTTACCATAATACCCAAAGAGCAATTTCTAGAATGGGAGCTTCAATTTAGCTTTGAATTGTCAACTTATTCACTTGAGAACCACAAATTGCTTTTATCTTGTCGAAACTCTTTATAATGTATCTATTATGTAATACTTTAAAGAGCACCTTTGAGGGAAATTAAAAGTAATGTATGACAAAGTACAAGAAGAGCATGTACTGACTGGGATGGGAACAATATAGTTTACATAGAAACACACATACTCGGTTGATGGGTTTGTTACCTCCTCCAAATGACACTTGCCTTTTGTGATGGTTAATTTTATATGTCCACTTGGCTAGGCCACAGTTCCCAGATATTTGGTCAGACATTGTTCTAGATGTCTGTGAAAGTATTTTTAGGTGAGATTAACATTTAAAACAGTAGATTTTGAATAAAGCAGATTGCCCTTTATAATATGGAAAGGCCTCATCCAATCAGTTTAAGGCCTTGATAGAAACAGACTGACATTCCCCAGGGAGGAAGGAAGTTTTCCAGCAGACTGCCTGTGGACTTCTCCAACATCAACTCCTCCCTTGGTCTCCAGCCAACCTTGTATACCTTGGACTTGCCAGCCTCTACAGTGATGTGAACCAATTCCTTAAATCTGTCTGTCTCTCTGTCTCTGTTTCTTTCTCTATCTCTGTCTCTCTTTTTCTGTCTATGCACACACATCCTCTACTGGTTCTTTTTTTCCGCAGTCATCTAGACAAGGACTGATGGTGGCTTGGATTTGGGCTCTAGTGGTTGAGATGGTGAGAGCGGATGCATTCAGGAAATACTTGGAAGGTACAGCAGTCAGACTTGCTGATGAATTAGAAATAGAATGTGAGGGGAACAAGGGGATTAAGTATGACTCCTGGGTTCAGGGTCTGAGTGGGCAAATGATGCTGTTTATTGAGATGGGGAGCACTGGGGGAGCAACAGATTTGCGGGAAAACCATGAATGCTATTTTGAACATGTCATTTTGAAATTTCTGTTAGAAGTGAAAAAGATGTATATTCGTTTGTATACAAACAAATGTATATTCGTTTGAGCTCACGGAAGAGGTCAGGATGGAGGTATAAGTTAGAAATCCTTAGTTCATAGTTGCATCTCAAAATCCTGAGATTGGATATAATCACCTAAGGTTCTCAACCCTAGCTGCACATTAAAGTGCTCTGAAGAGGTTTGAAGAAGGGTGTCGTCCTGGGGCCCATCCAGAATCAAGAAATCAGAATCTTTTATGTAAGGCATTGTTTCCATTATTTATTATTAGTGTTTTTTAAGTTTATTTATTTATTTTGAGAGAGAAAGAACATGCACACATGAGCAGGAGAAGGGGCAGAGAGAGAGGAAGAGAATCCCAAGCAGGCTCCATGCTGTCAGCACAGAGCCTGATATGGGGCTTGATCCCATGAACCATGAGGTCATGACCTGAGCCAAAATCAAGAGTTGGGTGCCTTGCCAACTGAGCCACCCAGGCGCCTCTATTTATTATTTGTTTACATTCTCCCTGTGATTCTAATGAGACTTTGGAAGATGTTTTATTCCCCGACTTGTGCAGACTCCCTTGCCTCCCCATCCTCTGATACATGTTCCCCCCAAGGCTCTGCCCTCTCCCCTCTTCTGTTCTCACTCCACAGACAGGAGTCTGCCTGGCACGGGCATCCGTGCTCTTTCAAATACCAAAGGCTGGCTGATATTACCAAATCCAAACCTCCAGGCCAAATCTTTCCCTCGATCTCTGGAATCACATATCCAACTAGACTTCTCTATCTGGATGTCCTCCAGATCCCCTACTTAGCAGTCACGACTGATCATATCTTCTTTCCCCCCAAATCTGCCTTCCTCTGCTGTGGCTCTGACTTCCAGGTGTCCACCCAGGACAGAAATATGAGAATCAGCCTAGATCTGTTCCTCTCCCTTACCTGCTTAGTTCATCAACCCCCAAATTACGTGTATCCTCCTCTCAACTCTCTTTTCTTTTCTTTCATGCACCTCCCTTCAAATGTGTTGTGAATTTGCATGGTAACTTATAAGAAAACTACATTTTACATTTGTGTTATTTTTAAGTGCTTACGTATATAGCTTTCCATGTATGATTTAATGTATGATCATTTATTCCATTGGTTAGGGTGGGCCCTTAGAGTATTATTGATTGTCTCCTCTTTTCTGCTGTTTTTCTATAAAATATTTTCTCTCTTTTCCATCGTTGAGTTCAAGCCCTCATCATTTCTCTCTTACTTATCACTCTTTTTTTTTTTTTAATTTTTTTTTTTAACGTTTATTTATTTTTTTGGGACAGAGAGAGACAGAGCATGAACGGGGGAGGCGCAGAGAGAGAGGGAGACACAGAATCGGAAACAGGCTCCAGGCTCTGGGCCATCAGCCCAGAGCCTGACGCGGGGCTCGAACTCACGGACCGCGAGATCGTGACCTGGCTGAAGTCGGACGCTTAACCGACTGCGCCACCCAGGCGCCCCTCTTACTTATCACTCTTACTCCAGCCCATGCCGCTCTTTTCCATCCTTGATAAGACTAACAGAATACCTTAAAATAAAAACCTGATGCCTTGATCTAAAACATTTAGTCACACCCACATGCCCGCAAGAACACATCTAAACACTCAATGCCTAAAAAACCGTACCTAAACTCCTCACTACAGCATCATCTTTCCCTTGTCTGGCCTCTGCTGTATCCTTGCTTGTCCTGGCTTTTCCTTGTTCTACCACCTTCTTCAGACACACGTCTTCAGCCTCAGACACAACAAATTACTTGTCGTCCTCCAACGATGCCCTCTGTCTCTGTCCCATTTCTCGAGGCTTGGCGTATTGCTTCCTCTGCCAGAATGGCCTCCTTCCTTTCTAGATCTGGCCAAGCTATATTCAGTCTTCATGGTCAGCTCTTGTATGAAACCCTCTGGACTTCTCCAAGGGCCTCTTTCTCTCTTGCCACCATACATTTTATATATCTCCATCATAATAGTTACCCTTTATGATGTATACCATCTCTCTATCTGTTGTTTTTCTCTTCAGGAGGCCCTCCAATTATACAAGCTTCAGATCCCACAAAACCTGACAGAGTCCATATCTTCTTCATGTTTGTACCCAAATTAGCTAGTATGGTGTCTTCTACATATTAGTTGCTTAGTACCCACCATCTGTTGAGTGTCAAGTGAATTAATTAAATTAAAACTTTAATTTTATTGGAAGAGAAAATTTGATGTGGCTTAGAAAAACATGGGGCTTGGAACTAGAGAAGTATGAATTTGGTCAGGGCTCTGTCACTTAGATTTAACTTATAGAAACACTTTTTTTTTTTTCAAATGTTTGTTTATTTATTTGAGAGAGAGAGCAAGCACAAGTGGGAAAGGGGCAGAGAGAGAGCCGGAGACAGAAAATCTGAAGCAGGCTCCAAGCTGTCAGCCCAGAGCCCGATGGGGCTCAAACTCAGGAACCATGAGATCATGACCTGAGCCAAAGGTGGACGCTTAACTGACTGAGCCGCCCAGATGCCCCAGAGAAGTACTGTTAACAATACTTTTAGCATTCTGAGTTACATATTTAAAGGACTCAATAAGTGTTAGAATATATTGATATTGGAAGAGGATTAACCAAATAACTGAATATTTTATATCAAATGTTGTAAGATGGCTTCAATTATCATAGTGTAATATGTCTAATTAAAAAGGAGTTCTTTTTTTTCTACTTGACTATGTATGCATCATTTAGAAAGTACTCACATAGTGGGGCTGTGGCTTTCTCAGTGTGTTCTCAGTTAATTCCAAGGGTAGGACTTGCATACCATGAAAGTCTAATAAATACAAACTGGTGATTGTGAGAAGCTTAGAGATTAATAGAAAATCATGGGTAAAAGCTCAACCCTTGAAGGCTTATTCCATTATCAACTAAGCCACTCTCCATGTTTTAAATGGTTGGTTGCATTTAATAGTGATTAAAATTTGTTCTGTCATCATTAATTGTATTTACACAGTTTCTCCTGCAAATAATATTTCAGGGAAATACGTGTTCAAATTATTTCCCTTAAACCTAGGAGCTTAACTTGGGTAATACATGCAGGATTCTAAAAAATCAAATTGCATGGAGTAGGTGAGTAGATCAGGGCTTCCAGCTGTTTCTAGTTATGGGTTACAGGTGTGCTGATACTTTTATTATCATTTTCTATGTGAGTCTTGATATGAAGAGCGCTGAGAGGCACTTGTGCAGATAGAGGCCTAATTAACTATGAGTTAGTGGTCAGTCTTCATTTTTCTGTCTCGTTGAGTATGGCCCCTGAGGGGATGGCATACCCTCGTCGAGTATGCTGCCAGGCTGTGTGTGAATGGTTGAGCTCAGTGGGAATCTGACTATTTTAAACTCCTGAACAAGGCTTGTTTATCTGTCCCTTGCACCTGTCCCTTGTTTATCTGTCCCGGCTCTGTCCCTTGGGTTCTTGCTTTGATCCTCTGGATCTATTCATCGCTGTCAAACCAGTTTCTCTTGAATGATGCATCTTGAGTTCTCAGTACCCCCATCCTTAGCTACATGTGCACATTTAGACATTCTTTGCCTCTATTTGTCCTGCAAGAAATAATTGGGTCATGGTAAGTTCTCAAGAAAGGATCCATGAAAGTCTTCTTCTCATTCATTCGTCATATCAGAGATCAGAACACAGAAGATATTTTCTTAGAATTTGCCCCATGTGTATGATTTGCATACATTTACATAGGTCTGATAATTTATTCCACAAGCATTTTTTGAATGCCACCATGTGTCAGGCACCGAGCAAGACACTTAGGACAAAAGTGAAGAACCATCCTGTTCCTGTCCTGAGAACCGTTTACACTGTGGAAGATAGAGACGTGTGTAAAAAATGACTATATTGCAATGGGGAAAAAAGACACATGAGTGACTGGTGCTACATATTTCCTTCAGGGCTTTCCTAAGCTAAATGTGTATTTTTATTTTATTTAAAATTTTTAAAAATATTTATTTATTTTTTGAGAGACAGAGAGAGGCGGAGCTTGAGTAGGGAAGGGACAGAGGGAGAGGGAGACGCAGAATCCGAAGCAGGCTTCAGGCTGCTCACAGACCCTGGTGCGGGGCTTGAACCCACGAACTGTGAGATCATGACCTGAGCCGAAATAGGAAGCTTAACTGACTGAGCCACCCAGGCGCCCCTCCTAATTATGTATTTTTAAAAGTGGGATCGCTGCTACCCATATTCGTTTCCATTTTCTAGTTGAAGTATTTCCAGGCAGGCAGGGAAAACAAAGGAAGCAGACAGACCAGGCATATCCCTGGTAAAATCACTTCATTAACCCTAATGCCCCAACTGAGAGATGGTATCATTTCCCAAATTATTTTATAACACATGTCTTCTTATCTTAGATCTCAATTTTTATATGCACCCTGTATCTTCCACCCCCAACTCCACCTCACCCAGCTGCTCTTCCTTGTGCTTGATTGTGCTTCCACTGCACTTACTACATAGTATTATAAACCTACGCTCAGGGGTCCACAATAGGAGCGAGGTGAGAACTGCTTTTAGACTTAGTCCCAAAGGAAGGATTGTCCCTTCTGTGCCCAAAACTTCCATGCATTCATTTATTAAAAGGCTTAAGTAAGTTATTCTTTGTGAGTCAGTCAAGTTTTGACTCATTTTTAAAAAATTTTTTTAATGTTTGTTTATTTTTTAGAGAGAGAGAGAGAGGCAGAGAGGCAGAGCGTGAGCAGGGGATGGGCAGAAAGGGAGAGAGGGAGACACAGAATCCAAAGCAGGCTCCAGGCTCCGAGCTACCAGCACAGAGCTTGACACAGGGCTCGAACTCATGAATGGTGAGAGATCATGACCTGAGCTGAAGGTCATGATCAACCGACTGAGCCACCCAGGCACCCCGAGTTTTGATTCATTTTTAAATGACAACTCCAACTTTAAAATAAATGAAAAGATTACACAAAACCTTGCTACCAGCTTTGGGAGTTGCATCCAAACTAGGCACAGTAAGCTAGAACAAAATTATTAAAACATACTCCCTATTCCTGTGCGACAAATGACAGTTCCTCTTTTGAAAGGGAAAAGTCAGCTGTCAAATGCCATAGCAGCATGAACTTTCTTATTTCAGACAACTCCGGCAAAATGATACAAGCCTAAAAGGTGGAACTGATTTTTACCGTATCAAAGAAATTTTCTGCTCTTTGGAAAACATCATACCAAAAATCTTTTAGATTCATCAGCCAAGGACTTAGGATACCCTAGTGTGTGGTGGCCATGATTCCATGGCCAGGTGTATCTTGAAAATATATGGGTCAGAAAAAAAAAATTTGGAAATCGGGCAAAAGAGAAAACTCTGATATTAAATGATGGACATAAAGTAATTTTCAAATTGAATCTCCATTCACAGTATGCTGACTAGGTTGTGCAGAAGATCTGGTGAAATAAATCAGCCCACCAGCCCATGCGGTCAGACGAAACAGAAAGGATGCTGTTGTTCACACAGTAGTCTTCACAGGACCCCACTTGGAACCCACACAAAATCGTTCAGCCCAGCAAATCCTAGCTCAGTAAATATATGAAGTGTTAATAATGTATTTAACATTGACAGCCCACAAAGCTCTGTTCAAGGTGCTCCAGAAGAATGTGCCTGGAGGAAACAGAATAACCAGGTGGGGAAGCGGACAGTTCGATGTACAGCAAAAGTTCTAGAACAACAGTGAGGGAGTGACGCAGAAGGAGCACAGAGGGAAGGGACAGCTGACTCCAGAGGCCCATGGAAAAGCTTCAAAGGTGATATTTCTCGAAAGAAAAATAGAAGCTTTACAGGCAGATTAAGAAGCATGAAAAAGACTGTTCTAAATTTGTAGTTGCCTGTGGCGAGAAGTGATGGCAGATACAGCAGGAGAGATTGTAGGTTAGACCATAAGAAATAGCTTCTGTTCAACCATTTTTGGCCTATAGTATCTTGGATTCTGAGAATGAAGGATCTGGCAGGGCCGTGCCCTAGAGAAGCTGGACTGTATTCTCCTGGAAATGGGGAGCACATGGAGGTTTTAAAGCCAAAATGGCATGCGTGGAATTGTCTTGTAGTAAGATAACTCTGGAGGAAATATGGAACGGGGACTAGAATAGGAAGAAGCTGGTGTCAGGAAGGCCAGTGAGGAGGCTGTAAAAACAGTCCACGCATGAGGTAAAAACAGCCTGAGCAAGGGCAGGAGAGAGACAGAGACAGAGAGTCCGCTATTGGGGCTCAGGTAATAGTTCCTTCCTCTGCTCTGCTTTATATTGCAAGGAACTAAGTTCCTTTCCTGGTCTCAGGTGACAACTAGCTGCCATATGTCTGACCAAGAAGAGGCACTGGAGCAAAACTGGAGATTGAGGAAGAAAGAAGCCAAGGTTGTCCCATTGTCCCTCTACCCTTAAGAGTGATAGTGGCCTCCTACTTTTGCCAAATGTCCCTTCTCAGATCTTCCATTACCTATTTAAGCCAACTTCCTGAATTATAACCTCTCTGTTAGATACACTTGAAGAGATGTCTGTTGCCCTGACTGGACAATAGAAGGATTAATCCAAAAGAGGCAATTGATACAGAGGACAATGTACAAGGATTAATGACCATAGATACGGAGGTAAAGGAGAGGGTGGCATCAAGGACAACTCTGATCCGTCAAAGTAGTGATACTGAGGGAGAAGAATAATTCTAGCAAATACTGCCCGAGAGGAACCATTCTACATGCTTTCCATAAAGTAATGAATTTGATCCTCCCAACAAATTCTATGAGGTGGAAACTCATATTCTATAATTTTCTATAATAATATTCTATAATTTTACAGAAAAACAAGGCCTGGAGAGTTTAAGTAATTTATTTACAGTTACAAATTAGTAAGTGATAGTGGCCAATAACCTAGATGGAAGGGAAAGGTCCGAAGGCCAGCTTATATCGCTTATATCTGGCCACTTGGTGTACCAGTACTCGCTGAATATCCAACTCTAAATGCTCTGTAGTTGGCAATATAGTCTGTAGTTTAAGGGACAGATTAAAGCTGGAGGTGTGAGTCACTGTTGTATAACTAAATGCCAAAGCCATAATGTCACGTAGAAAAATACCAGAAAAGGGGGGGGGGGTGAGGGGTGGGTTAAAACTTTAGCAGTGAATGCTTTTGTGTAAATGAGGCAAGAAAATTGGCCCATTCTCTCCAATGCAGAGGTTATGGGCGAGATGACCACCAATAAGATGCTTCCTAAGTTGCCATGCTACACTGCTATGATATAATCCCCAAATTTCCCTGTTGCATCACTAACTTGTCACCACTTAATAAATTAGATTGGGAGTTTCTTGGCAGCACTGACTGTATATATTTCAACCAGTCAATCAAACAACAAGTATTTACTGAGCTTTTGGTAAATGCCTAGCCATATATTAGGTCCCGTAGGGGATTTAAGAGAAACCCAAGACACTTGCTCTTCCCTGAAGTACTTCATACAAGGAGATTTGTTAAATATTCTGTGCCTTTTTCTTATGTCTTCACTTGAAGCACCACCGCACACACTGAGAAGCTCAGTCAGTATTCATAGGATAGGTTTTTAATGACAGGAGGTGATTGAAATTCTTTCAAATTTTTCTTTCAAATAATCTCAGTTTGATAGTAATTTAGGGCACATTAGAGATGTGTAAAACTTCCCGTATAGTCTTAAGGAACTTCTTTGTTGCTAAAAGGTGTAAGTCGTAACCTGAGGTCATTAATTTAACATCATCGAGCATTCCCTACATTAATTCAAAGGGATAAATCCTAAGGATACAAAAAGGTGTAAAACTTAGTTTCCTGAGAATGACACGGAATAAAAGCAATGATTATAAAGCAGTCTATAAAGTGCTACAATGGGGCTGTTCAGACGCGCTCAAAAAAGTGCCTAACTCAGCCTTGGAGAGGATATCGGACACACCTACAAGAGAAGGTAGAACTGAAGCTAGGTCTTGGGAGACAGGTCCAATTAACTAGCAAAGAGGATAAGGTATCCTAGACGGAAGCATGCTCAATGGTATAGAGCACACCAGACATCCAAGGGCCACGTGTAAGTCAGAACAGCTAAAAAGAAAGGAACATGTGCCTGTGCCACATATACTAAGTCCGGAAAGTTACAGAGATCAGAGCTGAAGCAGGGCTGTGTAAGTTACACAGAGGGGCTTTGATTATATCCCCACAGCAGCAAGAGGAGCCACTGAAGGATTTTAATTCGGGGAATGAACTGATTATATTCACTTCTAAATAAAATCACATTAATGGTATATGGAACATGTATCTGCTGTTGGTTGTGAGGGGTAGGAAGAAGTAGAATGTGAGACAGAGACAGCACATAGGAGGCAGTTGTAGAAATCCAGGCGAGAAATTGTGAGGGTAACGTCTTTCTCAAGTCAGCCAAGAATCCTGTTCACAATGACCTTTGGTTTGGATGTGTAAACTGAAGGAATTTATTTTCTCTATCTTTCTTTTTTAATGATTATTATTTAATGTAGGTTATAACCCTTCCTGGAACAGTTCACTGAGACCCCCGGAAAGAGGCAGCCATTAAAATTAAGCTGAGTGAGATGGAAAGTGGGGCTGTAAAAACTCCACCGCAGCCACCTGGAAACAGAAAATGTTAGGTTTGTGAGTCCTGGCAGGCTTCATGGGAAGGAACTCTGTACTTTCAGTAAAAAGAAAGGATAGGAGCTGGATTCTTTTGATTGGAGTTTTCAATTTTAACCTTAAAGTAAGAAGAGTTTAGGAGAGTCTGGCAAGGGTCAACCTCTGTCTTTCCTAATTCTAAGAATATAAGCTTCAAAACCCTTTGTATTCAGTAAAAGCAGTGAACAGTAATGGAATTGAGAAGAAATTTTCAAAGCCAATAATATTAAAACATAATCTTTGAAGATGTAAAATCATGACTCTCAGGCAAATATAAAATGAATACAGGTCAAAGATTTTGTTTAACTCATTAATTAGTGAGGGAACCAGTAAGATCTTCAAACTCATCTTAAACTTATTTGAGAATCTGAGTGTATGTAGACAGTGTAATAAATTGATGGGTTAGATACAAAACCAGTTAATGTCCAACAGATCTATCAACCTTTTGTTTATATGTTCTGCCAGACAGTAATTATTTGCATCTCTGCAGGGCAAAAAATTTCATGGTAATCTTCGTTCTTAAAGCGTTGTAAAATAGATAGTCAATAGAAAGTCACAGCCAGCATTGCTCTGAAAGAGCATCCTGTAATCAGAGACCTATTTCTAATTGTTGGGTAACTTTTCTGACAGAGCTTTTGGTGAGAATGGAACTTTACAACTAACATGCAGGAAAACAACAAGGATAACAAAGTCAGATTTGGACATAAAAATAGCATTGACACACCATTGTGAAAATGGATTAAGCATATGAATTGATAAGTCAAAAAAGAAGAAACAAAAATGACAGACATATGAAAAACACCCACTCTCACAAGGAGTTTAAGAAATGCTATTGCAAACAATAAGGTACCCCCAACAAGTTAATAAACACAGGCTTAGTTGATGATATCTAGTGTTAGCAATCAGCACAGGGGAGTGTAAACTGAGAACGGCACTCTGGCTCATTCTCCAGTCCTTTGGGCTCTTGTCCACTGTATAGTGTAGTACACATTCCTGCTCAAGAGTAGGAGAAATGGCAAGGATAGAACCCAGGGAAGCTCACTTCTGCCCTAGAACCTGCAGCTTGTGCTAGGGTTCCCTTTGTAGTACTCTCAAGCCTAGTAAGGACAGGCTGCCCCAGACAATTCATAGTCAGCTTCCAATAAAGAAAAATCTCCCAGTTTACCACTCTGGGGAGCCACTATTGAAAATGATCACAGAAGGGGAATATTTGCCATGCCTTGGAATCAGGAGGCTGGTACTGTTGCTCTGGTTGCCTTCATTCTTTCTTCTGTGTCCTTTTGCTTTATTGCAACCCCTGCCCCCCTTCTCTCCTCACCCTTCTCCTCTCCCATAACATCATCTCTCTCTCTCTCTCTCTCTCTCTCTCTCTCTCTCTCTTACACACACACGATAGTCACATTTTCTAACAACTCTTTTGTAGCCAAAAAATAGATGTGGTCAACTCATTCATACGATGTTTCCTGATTTTTTGTGTTTGCATTTCAAAAGAAAATATCTATTTAACCCATATTTGGGCAATATATAACCCAAATCTCTGCCAACAGAAGTCCAAACTTCCTTTAAAGAGCAAGACAAAAAAAATCAGACTGACAGAGGAAGTAAGTGCTTTGAAGGGGCCAATCGTATAAGTGGTATATTTTCAGAAAATAATGGGGTATAGTTGAGGAATGCCAAAAAACTGAATTTTTGTCTTTGAGGTGTCTCACTCCTTAGTTCAGGCAAATAATAATGTTTTTCTGACCAACACCATGCAGTAAGCATAGCACTAGGGTAGAACTTAGTATTTCTCATTATCACATGGAGTACAAAGGATACACAGTTGGGTAAAACATGGTTCTTTGAACTCAGAATGTTATGAGATCTTGAAGTATCAGTGAATTTAAAATAAGAAGAAGAAGAAGAACGTAACAAAGATGATGTTTATTAAACGCTTACTATGTTCCAGAGACTGTTCTAAATAATTTACATATATCAACTCATTCCTAGCTTGGACCGAAGAGAAACAACACCGTAAAGCATATACTGTTATGATTCCCATCTACAGAAGACTAAAACAAGGAAGTAGCTTAATTTAAGTAACTTGCCCAAGGTCATCACACAGCTGATAAGTGGGAACACATTCTATATTAGTAGAAATCTATCTATAAATTTGCCTATCTATCCATTCTTAGTCCAACAGGTGGAGGGAGGTGTTCCAGACTGGGTGGTACAAGGAAACCTGCAGATTCCCGACACTAATAGATAGACTCACAATTCAAACAGAAGATTTTCTGCTTCAGTTTTTGTCTTCTTCTCACCCAGACGCTTGGCACAAATGTGTTGCCATTGCTGTGTTTACTTTGTACTGTTGCCCCTTGCCAACAACTGCAGTTTGGGAATGAGTACTTCTGGCTGGAGTGACAGTGCCCAGGGTTACCCTTTGGAAGAGCACTCATAGCAGCACCTCTGGGCCACCTCTGTACCTGAAGAGCTCCAGGTGTAGCTAAAGACTACAGGCACCACCCGGCCTTGCCACCAGGCTCTCCAGAGACAGCATCTGAAAAGCGTCATCTAATGGTCGGCAAACCTCCCATGAGCATCCCAGCAGATTCCCAGCAGTGAACCATGGCCCTCTGACAAGTCAGATGACTGCCAGACTGGCCAGGAGTGGGGAGAGACACATATTGTTGACTCTTTCAGACTGAAAAAGGGGAAATTCTGATTCATTGGCAGACAGGCTTTGGAAACAGAGGGTCAGTTGTGGTGGTGGGTGCTTCCTGGTGTTCTGTAGTTTAAATTCCTACAATTACGAATCTCTTTAAACAACATACATACACACTCACATATCCCCACAACCCGGTCATGTGGATTTCCACTGACTCCAAAATCCGGAACCCTGGGAGAATAATTTTCACAAGGTGAGCATTGAGCATTGAACCTCCTTTTCCAGGAAAAAAAAAAAAATTTTTTTTCAGTGGCAGCCTGCTGCAGTGGCTTCAAGGGAATAACTCACTTAGCCTGTGAATTCTGTGAGTTCTAAAGGTTTTGACAATGATGTCATATTGTTTCCATGGTATTTTTCTTTTTTTTACTCTATCCGTCAAACACTATAGGAGGTGAGAGATCATTAGGACACCAGAGATTCTTGTGGAGCAGGAGGAAAGATTCTGATATGGAAACTGGACTGGACTAAAGAAAGAGATTTTAAATTCTTTATAAATAATCAGGGTGAAAAGGGAAGATCATTCCTCCTGCATGATTTAGACGTTCATTTGAATCCATTTTTTTTTTTCTCCACATACACTCCAAGGCTTTTCTTCTGTGATTCCAAGTCTCCTAGTGCCTGTTTGCTTGTCTGTTTCTTTCCGTTACAGCACAGCTTTATGCCATCTAGTCTTTTGTTCTCATTGCCACGTCAAAACTATTACTCTACAAAGCTCAATAACCTCACACTTCACATCTATCAAAGTATCCCGCCCTTTACTTATAATGCATAATTATCTCCCTGAAGTTGCTCTTTTCTGCATTTTCTGTGAACTTGTCGGGAGGAAGAAAAAAGAATCATGGCTTTCTCCACGCTAGTATCCCTAAGAATTCACCTCAATTTTAAAAAGTGACCGAAACTCATTTATTTCTCATTCTTTGCATTCACACCCCACCTCCAAAAGAAAAGACCTTGTGTTAACACAATAAAGCCTTAGGCTCTCTAAATACTCAAGAAATGTAGCAGATGATGATGGTGAAATTTCTTTTTTTTTTTTTTAATGTTTATTTATTTTTGAAGGAGAGAGCATGAGTGGGGGGAAAGCAGAGAGAAAGGGAGAGACAGAATCTGAAGCAGGCTCTAGGCTCTGAGCTGTGAGCATAGAGTCCAACGTGGGGCTTGAACTCACAAACTGTGAGATCATGATCTGAGCCGAGGTCAGCACTTAACCAACTGAGCCACCTAGGCGCCTCTGATGGTGAAATTTCTTAAAAAGCTTATCAAAATCCAAGATATCTCTTATCTACTAACATTGGCATTTAATGTCACTTCCCCAAATCAAAATTTTTACATTAAATTCCCTGTTTTCTGGATTTAGACACAAAGTGTTTCAATTAATCAGATGTGTTGGTTAAAAGAAATTACCTTATACACCATATGGGCCACTGAGTTTCAGGAAATTGCAATCTAACAAAATAGTCTTGATACCAAACTCTACTGAAAAATCTAATTTTTATTATTGGTTATGGCAAAGGTAATTTGGGAACTTGTGGCATCTCAAAGTCATTGTTATGAATTTTAGTTACCATGTTTCTGGCTAGTAGATGGAGCACCATCTTGTCAGAGGAGAGTTCTAGACCTACCTTGGCCAACTAGCAATATGACCAATAAGTCAATCCCCTCTGGGCCTTCACTTCCTGAGATGATTAGACTAGATGATCCTGTAGGTCCACTCTAGCTCTAATAATCTATCCCTCTATGATCACATACTGGGGGAGTGATTGTTTAACCTATTTCCAACTAATGGAATGCCATATTACTTAAGCTTTACTTTAATCCCAATGATTATAATACATGTGATTTCTTAAAAAATAAATAATTAACAATGATAGAAAAACATCTAAGTACTTGAAAACCAAAAGGCTTTGAAAATTGCTTCAACTCAATCAATCCACTCTATTCTAACTTTGAAGAATGTGATTTCCAGAGAGAGTAAGTGATTTGTCCAGACTTCTTATCTGTCAGAGACATTGTAAGGACAAATACAGAGCCAAAATTAGAATTGAAAATATCCAGGTGTTCAGAAAGGATGATAGAATTTCTTGATATTCTTAAATCTGAGAAATACTGAGGGGCTCAGAAGGAAATTCACAGGGAAACACCCACAGCAGAGTCCATGAGTCTGGTCCAGGGAGGAGTGAACAGCCAGGAAGCTTAGAATCCACTTGGAACTCTAAGTAGAAAATACATGAGAACTGGAAAACCAACCTTGTATACTATGTGGCTATGAAGTTCACAGACTCATAAGACTAGTTACCCAAAACTGAGAATAACTGGAGTTATTGATAACTGGAGTGAGTCCAGGGAAATCACAGGGCTCTTATGGAATAATCTATAAGAGTATTCCCGGAATAATCTATAGGAGTATTCCCATATCTACATATACACAGACCTCCAACAGAAAGCATTTTGTGTTGAAGATGATATTAAGTATAATTATAAATTTCATGATTGATAAACTAGCATTCAGGAGAGACAGAAGACACTTACTACAGTAGGGGAAATCTGCATACCAAAAATAGAGATAGTACAACAATCTGAGTGAAACTATAAGTGTGTCTAAAATGCTCCCATATATAAAGGAATAAATGGAACATAAAGTAGGAACAGGATACTTAAAAAGAAAAGGTAAATTTGAGAAATAAATAAGTAGAATCCTAGAAATAGGAAATAGAGTCACTGGTGTGAAAAGCCAAGTGTATGGCTTAAATAACTAGATACAGCTGAAGATAGAATTGGAGAATTAGAAATCAAACCTAATGGAATCACATTGAAGATCATCCAGGAAAGATTGATGGGATGGAATATATAAAAGAGAAATTAAGAGGCCAAGAAGAAAGAATTGAAATTTTATTTTGTTTATTTGAGGTACAGAAGGAAAGGAAAAAGAGAATAAAGAGAGATCTTTGGAAAAAATCTTGTATATGATTTTCCAGGATTGAAGAAATGTGTGATTCTGTAGATTGAAGAAGCACACTGAGTTTTGAGCAGGACAAATAAAAATAAATCCAAACCTAAACAGTTGTATTGGCATTTCACATCATTACAGCCCTTAAAAACTATCAGAGGGAAACAACAGGTGACTTACAAGGGAATGGCAGTGGAATGTTCATCCACAATGGCAGATGCAAGTTTAAAGTGGAATAAATATCTCTAAAGAGGTAAGGGAAAGTAAGTGTACTGAGAATTCTATCACCAAAACATCCGTAAAGAATGACATAAAAAGACTGCATTTACTACTTCTGGATCCCTGCTAAAAGAATTAGGGAAGGATGTGCTTTAGCAAAATGAAATTTTAATGTGGAAGGAAAGAAAGATGAGGAAAACTAGATGTGCAAGTAAGCAAAGAAATCGGTAAACATGCTGTTAAATCAAATGTTTGTTGTTGTTGTTTTAAAGAAAAGGTAATGACTCATGGGGCTGGGTTTAAACCAATCTGGAACTAAAATTCTAGGCAATAATAACATGAAAGAGTTAAGCTGTCCTAAAGTCCTTCTATTGTTTAGGAACACATGAAGATATTAGTTAACTTTAATTA
Organism: Puma concolor; assembly: GCF_028749965.1. NCBI lineage: Eukaryota > Metazoa > Chordata > Mammalia > Carnivora > Felidae > Puma > Puma concolor. The sequence continues at coordinate 101,795,843 of NC_141674.1, read as the reverse complement.
TGCATGTTAAAAATGTAAAGGCATGAGCGATGCGTGGGTGGCTCAGTTGGTTAAGCATCCGACTTCAGCTCAGGTCATGATCTCGTGGTCTGTGAGTTCGAGCCCCGCATCAGACCCTGTGCTGACAGCTTGGAGCCTGGAGCCTGCTTCAGATTCTGTGTCTCCCTTTCTCTCTCTCTGCCCCTCCCCTGCTCATGCTCTGTCTCTCTCACTCTCAAAAATGAATAAATGTTAAAAAAAATTTTTTTTAATGTAAAGGCATGAATGTGCCAAAATATATGTACCCATTCTACTGTTGCTGGACATTTAGGTTGTCTCCAGATTGGAACTATTATGAATAATATTGCTGTGAACATTCTTGCACATCTCTTTGGGTGCATATATGATCCTAACTGGTGGTGGAAATGAGTGCTATACAGCATTTCACAACATAGATTATTCTCACAAGCAAGACTATCAACATATTCTGTGATACCATTTTTCAAGAAAAGTGCTAAAACTAACAAAACAAGTGTATTGGTTTGTTGAAAGTCATATCAGTGGTTACCTTTGAGGAGGAAGGGAGGGTTAGTGATTGAGAAGGACATTAGGGGGCTTCGGGGTATGAGTAATGTTCTCTTTCTTGCCCTGGTTGGTGGTTACCTGTCATGTGGCTATATTCCTTTTATGATAATTCATATAGCTGTATAATTATTACCTGTGCATTTTTCCATATGCACGTTATACTTCAATAAAAAATGGTTTATTTTTTAATGTAAGATTGTCACCAAAGTGATATAAATCACATAACTTCAAAACCCAGTAGAGGAGGAAAAGTAATTTTTTTAAATGTGATTAAACAACAGAAGGCAGAGAAGAAGAAATGAAAAGAATAGAAAAAAATAATATGACAGAAATAATTCAAGTAGATCAAGAATCATAAGAAATGTGAATGGATTACACAGCACCAAAAGACAATTATGAAATTGATTTTAAGAAATTAGCTAAATGCTGTTTACAAGAGACCTAGTTAAGATGCACAAAACAGTTCAGAACAAAGGATGTTTGAGATGTATATTTGTTTTCTATTGCTGCTGTAACAAATTATCACTAAGTGGCCTAAAAGAAAACAAATGTGTTATCTTAACAGTTCTGTGAGTTAGAAGTCCAACATGGGTTTTACAGAACTGAAATGAAGGTGTGGGCCAGGCTGCATTCCTTTGTGAAGGTCCTGTGCCTTTTCTGGCTTCTAGAGGCTGCCCACATTTCTTGGGTCGTGACCCTTCTTCCCCGTCTTTGAAGACAGCCACACGTTCTCACGTCATATCATTCTGACCTCACTGTCATTACATCTCTTTCTCTGACTTTTTCTACTCTTCGGCATTGCTATGATTACATCGCTCATCTTCTTTTCTAAGGTCATCTGATTAGCAACCTCAGCTCCATCCATCTGTTACTTTAATTTCCCTTTACCTAATATAACACATTCGCAGGTTCCAGGGACTAGGATGTGGACATTTTGGGGAAATCATTATTCTGCCTACCACAGATATATTTGGCAAGTAATCACCAAAGAAAGCTGATGTAGTGATAGTAACATCTTGCATAATAGTATTTAAGTAAAAATGTATTAGTAGGGAAAAGGGAGAAATGCATACTGATGAAAACTATAAGAAGATACACAGTAAGGTTGGCCTGATAAGAATTAAAGCCAGGAGTTGGACCCAAGTTTTGTGTCTGCTGGTCTAGTGTTCCTACTAACAAAAACCTCTAAAGGATACAGGCCAATTGAACCTTTTACTTAAAGCTCACTGTATGAGTGCTGGTAAATTTCTTGTCCCGAATGAAAATAATAATTACGACCTAGACCACAGGGCTGTTGTAAGAAATACCTCAGGATTGAGGCACACTGCAGCTATCCTATAAATGTTAAATAAAAATAATATTTCCTGTATCCTTACTAGGGTTGGGCAAATCCAGATGTATATTGTACTTTTCACATATTTCAAAATATTTTCAAATGTTTTGGTTTGGGTTCAATAAAAACCTCAAGTACATTTTGCCAAGTGCTTTTTCCATTAATTATTCAATCCATTTGTATTTCAAGGGAAATTCAGTCCACATGTTTCTAATTCATTTAGCACTAACTCATCAAAATATTGTTTCTCTCAGTGCTATTTTCTATCCAAAAGGCTTTTCAAGCCCTCTCCTCCATTTTTTATTTCTTAGAAACAAAAAGATATAATTTGCCAAGGGCAAACCCTAGTCAAGTACCAGAAGGTTTACTAAATACTGCAGCGAGAGCTCTTTGAGTTTGAAAAGTCTTCTGTCAATGTATCTGGTCCATGTTACCTACTCTCCGACTTCCTTTTTCCTTTGACCCATATAGATTTCAGGTTTAGCAATCACCAGAGTCCACAGGCCTGCAGACACTTTAATTCTCTTGCTGAATCCTTCCCCCTTAATAAATACCTTCCAAGGCTGGGGCCAGTAAAATAATGGATTCGTACCGCCTTCCAAAATACCCTCATGGGATCTGCGGCCAGCCTTAAAAATAGATACATTTTAAAAATCTGATCTTTTTAAGTGGGTAGTTTGTATGTGTGTGATATCTTATGTGTGATTAATGTTGTCTTAAGAGTGCCTAAAGGGTAAGGAGCTTGATAGTATGTTCATTGTGAGTGCTCCAAAAACAGCAAGAGCTGTGCTTAAGAGTGAGTTCCCACATCACTTACGGAGCCTTCTTGCCAAAAAGGTTTAACCTGAATCTGATCATAAAGAGATTGTGGAACATTCTACAAGACAGTTCCTCTGGACTCTTTAAAAATCTCAAAAGCTGTCAGGGAACTTTTCTAGATTAAAGGGAATTAAAGGATGTGACAACTCAATGCAACATGTTAATTGGATTCAGAGTTTGGAAAAATATCTATAAGGACATTCTGAGACAGTTGGGGAAGTTTGAATATGTTATATTTCTTGGATATGATAATGATTTGATTGTAGAGAAGTGTGTATATTCATATACACACACACAGTGTGTGTGTGTGTGTGAAGAGAAAGTAAATACAGCAAAATACAGCAAATATAGCAAAGTGTTAACACTTGAGAAATCTGCATACACCCACCCCCACAACTGTGCATATACCCACCCACCCACACATACTCATGCGCACCCACACCCAGGAAATATGTAGGAGACTCCTGTCGGCAAATTTGTACAAATCCACCTCCAACCAGAAGTCGGTTTGCCCTTTTTTTTTTTTAGTATAAACTTTTAGATACTTGAGGCTGACAGTTTCACCACAATGCCAAGTTCAATATGCGTAAATGTTAGCTATTGATAATAATATTGCAAATGAGTATTGTTGCTGTATGTACAAGTAGACCTTGTAAGACAGGAATTCTCAGTGGTTAACAGACTGATGGGCTTTCAAGTGTAAGGACCACCTGAAAAATGCGTGTCCATACATTTCTTCCTGGTAAAGTGTACATAATTTTCATCAGATGTATAAAGGAAACTTGAAGAGGTTTTTTTCAACTGCTTTAAGAAGTTTCTAACTGAGTATTCCCTTTATTAAGAGAAACCTCAGACAAATCTCTAATTTGTCATTGCTAATAATGCCGGTGGCACTTATACCAAGAAATTCACAGCAGCTAGAAGTCCTTCAGTAAAACTGAAGTCTTTTCACCAGTTACACACATTAGTTGTCAACATGTGTAGAGACTACTCCTTGAGAAGCTCAACACATTGGTAAGATATTTAAATAATCACTTTACACGCCAGAGGAAGGAAAGAAAGATAGTGGAAAGCTGGTTGCCAAGCAGTGGCTGGGCTTTTGCATTTTAAAGATTGCAGCATGCAGCCCCCCAGAGTATGAAAGGAGAACTGACTGTGCCTGCTAATTAGAGCAGAATTAACCTCAGCAGCGTGACTTGTGTTCTGGAAGGGAATTTGGAACATCACTGGTTTATGGGACACAATTGTACACCAGGTGGTCCTAGTTAGGTGAGAGACTTTATGTTAAAATAATCCTTCTTTGGCTTTATTCAGCACAATAAAACCACTAAGACGTTTTCCCATATGAAGTATTTCTACAGGCACATTCAAAATGTTAATCCCTGTTTTTTATATGCATTTTTCATGACTCCTAAGAAGTTTACCAGGTTGGGAAATTTGCAAAAACTGGTCCCTTGACAAAGTCATGGGATGCTTTTTACCACAACACGTTTGTTTTGTTTTCATGTGAGCCCAAAGTACTTTCATAACATCCCTCACTGTGAACGTCACGAATAGGATCAAATATTGTTATCCTAACCTTACAAATGAAGCCAAGGGTCTCACGGTGACTTTTAAAGGCTATCAGATTCTGAGTTAGTATTGCACCTTCATTCTGGGGTGAACAATCCAGAATTTTATCCGTGCTGAACATTCTGTGTAATACAAAGTTGAATTAAGGAAACCAGCAATGGGCACTTTCATTCTACAAATTCAAAATAATACAGTACATATTATACATATAGATATATATGTGAATTCATCTCTAATACAATCCCTGATATTTGGAGCAACCATCTGAGGCCCTGAGCATTTCTTAAGTGTCTTTAGAATCTTCACTGAAAGATAAAAAGTCCATGCCCAGGAGCGCTCGACTCAGCGTGGCGCAGTGGAAAGAATTCAGACCTGGATTTGAATTCTGAAGTCATTGATGTTATTTATGTGACCTTGAGAAAAGTTATTTAGTCTCTTAGCGCTTTATCTGTTTCCTAGTCGTGTTTTTTATGAGGACCGAGACATCTTTTGATTGCTCTCGTTTGATTAGATTACTCAATTAAGCCTTTTTTAAAAACATGCTTCATAGTAGAGTTCACCTACATATCTTGGCCATTTACAGTATAAATATATACACTCTTCTCTATTTCAAGTGCCAGTCATTCCATGTGAGTATATATGGGTATTTTAGGCACAGCAAAAAGAACGAAACTACAGATTTTGTCCATGTCTTATACCACATTAGTAAAAGTGTCAGGAAACAGTACATATGATTAATGCTGCTGAAATAGGCAGGAAATTATTCAGGTGGATTCAATCAACCCAGCCAAACATATAGGTAGCTTATTAAAATTTAGACAAAAGTCTACAGGCACTTAATACATAATGATGACTCTAGACCTAAATTAAGAGCGCTCCCCACCCCCATGCATGCACCCCAGCGCCTACAACTTACTGCCTAGAAGCAGACACTCCTCTTACAGTTAGAGTTCTTGACCTGCTTTTCAGCTTTTTTTTTCCCCTCTCTGAAAGTAAGACACGTGACCTTTCTAAGCCCCCTAACCCAGAGCCCTTGCGGAAACACTGTGCCATTGAGTTTGCCCTTGAGGCTGTCTCTCACCAAAGCAAAGGCAATGTGAAATTGACATGCTGCTTATTCTCAACTACACCCTCAGACCTGTGAGCTCCTCCACGTTGACTGGGATTTTGAAGGAAAGGAGGCACAATATGGATTTAATGCAGCTGGAAGACGACAGTTTTGTACACAAAGGACCCTGCACCTGGCTCGCTGGGGTCAAACTATACCTTAGGTATTTACAGCAGTCATTGAGAAGACAAGGTAAAGTGCTTTTCAGAATTCACATATCTTAGTTACTATCACTACAGCAGGAAGCCTGGCCTCGTCCCTTCTCCCTTTTTAGGATCCCTTCACCTAGGTTTCATTAGGAGAGACATGTCTCCTCTACTGGCCAAGCCCAGCCTGAAATTCCCTTAATTACCACAGAGGGGTTCACTGCTTTTAAAATCAGCTCAGAAAGAGCTTAATGTGGCCGTAAAAGCTCTGTCTCCAGTCCCACTTCTACTATTTATCGGCCATAGGACCTTAATAATAATAAAATGACTTACTTATCTAAAACACCTCCTGTTCAAGGACTAACAGATATATTTGTGGCATGTAAGTCTTTTGAGAAATCCAGACTACTGACTTTTACTAGAAAACCAAACACAAGAATAATAGTAACGATATTAATGGACACTTGTGCTGTGGATTCTGGGTAACTGCGAGGGACAGACACCATTTGGTACCATGGGAAACACAATAGGATCCTAGCTTCAGTTCTTGCATTCAAGAGCCAGGTGCTCTCGGGCAAGTTATTAGAATGCCCGAGGTCTCCACTTTACTCATCCGTAACATGAGGGTGTCAGACTACATCAGCATTTCCCAGAGTGTGTTCCTTGGAGCATTCTATATAGTTTGCTCCCCTACCCTCATCCACGTCCCCCTCCACAAAAATGAACCGTCTGGTGAAATCCATTTGCAGGCAGTCTCTGTTGCACCAATTTATCTTGTGAGCATCCAAAAGGAGTATTTATTGTTTGCCATTTTCAAAAGAAGGAAAAAAGCAGTGTGTCCGACCAGCAGCATACTGTGCCCGGTACTTTGTAAACGGGGTTTGTCGTAGCATCGTTTGGTTGCTAGATACACGGAAAGCAGAAAACGGGCAATTTGGGCCGACAGCATCAGTTATCTTCTCCTCAGTTAACAGCAAGTCCTATCCTCCAAGCTGCCGTTTGGCTCCAGAGGTCTTCCTGAGTCATCCACCAATTGTCTCAGTTAAAAATAGGACCGTGTCATGTGGGAGAGATCGCCACCACCAGCAAGCATGACCTTATTTAACATCACACGCTCACCCGTAAGCTTCTTTCTCCTAGGTGTCTTTGAAAAGCCCACCAGGATCCAGGTATTAATCTGGGTACCGCAGATGTGAGTCATTTTCAAGGAAGGCGAGGAAAGGCTTCTCAAAAGAAAACAACAGCAATAAATTTCTCCCGATACAAGGCCTTTAGTAGATGGTGGGGAGGAGAAACAGGGCTGTCCGGGGAATTTTTTGTTGTTGTTAATTTGTTTTCTATCTTGTCTCATTAAAAAAAAACAAAAACAAAAAAAACCAAAAAAAACTCTGAAGGAGTTTGTACAACCAAAATGAAAATAGTGCGGTGGTCTCTGGGGGGTTGAGGTGGGGGGTGGGGGGGTCACGCTCTGCCGACACATCTGGATTCTTGCCTTAAGTTTACTATTGGCTCTTTGGTGACTGTGATCCAATCACCTACTTGAGTGTGTCTTTGTGAATATGTGCGTATTTTAATTTTCAAGTGGAAAAATCCCACAACCCAACCTGTAAATTTTAGGAAAAAGAGGAAAGAACCACTCGTAATACCACCATCTGAACACTAGAATTATTTTTACACACATCTCTCCAGTCTGTTATAAATATGTTTATTAGTTATGTAGTTGTAATTCTAATATAATTTTTTTTTTCAGTTAACTTATTTCATTTACACTATATTATAAGCTTTTTCCCACAAGGGTACCAAACCTCATGTTATTTTTTAATGACTGACTATCTAAAATTTCATCAATTTATTTACCTTTTCCTTTATTGTAGGACTTTTAGTTGCTTCAAATTACAGATTACTCTTCACTAAACAGCTTTGTGTAGTTGTCTTCTTATTATATTTTGAATAATTTACAAGAAACGTTCATGGACCTGAAATCAGTGAGCCAGATGAAATGAACTATTATGAGATCTCAGTATAAAACACTCAATTTCTCTCTGACATGACTGGGTCTCTGCCATCTCACCACAATGTGAATAACCTTACTTCTTAACACTTAGGAAATGTTTCTACTACCTCAAAAGGATCTTTGTTCTCATTTGCATTTCTTTGATTATTAGGAAAATCGGGTCTTAACCCCCTCGCTGAAAACAACGCAGTGCTCTGATAATGCCTGCTCTCCCCTTAACAATATTTTAATAATTTGCAAGTTGGTAGACTCAATGCTCTGACCCTCAGGTCAAAGACAGGCCTCAAGTTACAGGGCAATCAATCAAGAAAAGCTCTATGCTAGCCTTCCAGCCCAGCCCCCTGCCAGCACTGAAGCAGAAATTGTGCTTTTCAAGGATTGCCCTGGGTTCCCAGCCAGGCATTCACAGCTATTATTTTCCTGATGTTTGGCGTCTCTCTCTGCACTTGTTGTAACATGTTAGTTCTGTGTGCTGAATATTCATGAGACACCTATTTGGGGCTAGATAATGTGGTAGGCTCTTGTAGAGTCAAAATGAATTAAGATACAGGCTTGCTCAGCAAGTTTAAATGTAGCACAGTGGTTCTCGAACCTGCTGATCTTAGACTTATCCGGGGATCTTTCAGGAAAGAAGTTTCCTGGATTCACCTCAGACCTACCAAATCAGAAGTTGCACACTTCTCTATTTCTCACAAGCTACCTGAGGTCAGCCAGGCCCAGGATCCTGTGGCCTAGAGTTTGCTCCTTGGTATTATTCTCTCAGGATGACAAAAGAATAAAGCAGGAATATGAACAGGCAGTTCTCTGTGGGAGGATAAATGAAGGGGGTAAGGGAGAAATCAGCTTGCCGCAGAGGGAATGATTGGTCCCATCAGGATAAAGAGCAAATTACACAAAGCGTACTGTCACCTTCGAGAAAGGCTCTTTCAAACCAAAGGGAATACATCTTATTCTGCTATAGTAGAAGGAGCCCTGAGCATACCTTCTGCCTGGGTCATCGAAATTGCCTGCCTTTAATTTCTTCCCTTACCCTACAATCCAGTGTTCATCTCCATGTCATTAGAGTGCTCCCTAAAACACAGATGGTCTCCCCACTGCCAACCAAATAAACCCTCACCTTCTTTTTTTTAAGTTTGTTTATTTATTTCTTGTGAGAGAGAGCATGCAGGTGAGCAGAGGAGGGTCAGAGAGACAGGGAGAGAGAGAGAATCCTGCTTTTAAATTTTGTGTAGTGTCTTTCTGAACCTTAAATGTGAATTTGATTTTGTAAGAAAATTATTAACAAGGTCTGTTAAAAAAAACAAAACAAAACCCAGCTCTCTAAGGCAAAGAAAATGAGATCAATACAAGGGTTTCTTTCAAAGGGAATACTGTTGGGGACAAGAGTGGATAGTAACAGTGCGGAGCCCAATGTAGGGTTCCAACCCACGAACCGTGAGATCATGACCTGAGCCGGAGTTGGACACTTAACCGACTGAGCCACCCAGGAGCCCCAGCCCTCACCTCCTTAACACGACAGTTGAGGTCCTTCATCAGCTCTCCGCAGACTGACTACCTTTCTATCTCATAATGACAAAATCAGCTGGAGGAGTTTTTCTTTTCAAACCGTACAGCCTCCCCTCCAGTCCAGCTCCTCAGTCTCAGACTCAGTTTCTAAAGGTTCTGGGCACACTCATTCCACTCCACACCATGATAAAGCAGTCCTTGCCACCTGCAGTTCCCTCTCCCCACATCTAAGCCATCTCCACCCACACCTCCCTCTAAAGCCAAATGCCTCTAGACCATCCCCCTCTCATTTTACCTCCCACTCTCAGCTATCATATTTTTTAAGATTTTTCTGAATGTTTACTTATTTTTGAGACAGAGAGAGACAGAGCATGAACGGGGGAAGGTCAGAGAAAGAGGGAGACACAGAATCCAAAACAGGCTCCAGGCTCTGAGCTGTCAGCACAGAGCCCGACGTGGGGCTCGAACCCACGAACCGTGAGATCATGACCTGAGCTGAAGTCGGACGCTTAACCGACTGAGCCACCCAGGCACCCCTCTTAGCTATCATTTATTAAGTATTCTCTGTGATGTGCGCTCTGCCAAATGTTTTACACATGCAGTGTCGCAAAGGAACCATGAGTTAGGTATGCCCATTCTTCAGATAAGGCAAATAAAGCTCAGAGAGGTTAAATAAACTGTGTAAGTTTACCCAGCTAATAAGGACAGAACATGGAACCAAACCCAAATCTACCACACAAAGCTTGAGCTATGACACTATGTCATCTTTACTACCTCGATCCCCTAAGACCTCCCATTGCTTGTAGTTTACTCGAGAGTCATCACATTCTGCCTTGTATTACAGCTAATTCTAAGTGAATTGGGTCCGATCTCTGGGGAGTACTTGCTCAAGGGCAGAGATCCTACCAGATGATAAGTGCTTAGCATTCCCTAGAACGCTTAAGTTTCGCATTATAGTGAATGTATAGAAAAACGAAATGAATATAGTTTTCGTCTCATGGATGAATTTTTGCTGTGAAATGCAATCACTATTACATGCTGTGTTTATTACACTGACTCAGATATTGTAGATATATTTGCCCTTAAAATATAACAAAGCCAAAAGGCAAAGTCTGACACCAGAGTCACCTTGCAAGCGATTGTTAGACTTATCCCTCAACACCAGCATCATGAAAGTTCCCACTGGATTAGTGTTCAGAATGTCATGCATTTAAAGCACTTTACTAATTTTTTAAAAGAGGCTTTGGCTATGATACCACATACATTATGATTAATAAATAGGAAAATAACTATATAAACCACATGTGAATATTATGTACTGTGAAAACTGGAATGAAGTTTACCACAATAAATTCCATTCTCCCTTCCAAATTAAAGTCCCACATCTCATCTTCTGAAGATCGAATGTGCCTCTGAAGGTGCAAGATAGTAGAATCCCAGGGCATTTGAGGGCCATCTCATTCTCAAAGTCTTCCCTTACTCTGCTAGCCTCCCAAGTGCAATGCTTTGAAATGCTTTTAAATTTTGTGAGGTATCTTTCTGAACCTTAAATGTGACTTTGCTTTTGTAAAAAGGTCTGTTAAAAATAACAGTACAAGACCACCAGAACCCAGCTCTCTAAGGCAAAGAAAATGCCATCAATACAAGGGTTTCTTTCAAAGGGAATACTGTTGGGGACAAGAGTGGGTTAACCCCGAGTCATCCTCCTCCCACCTCTTCTCTCAGCCTCCCAGATACCATACAGCTGTTGAAAAGTATCTGTCAACAAAACTATTACTGTCTTTCCTGGGATCAACACTATGTCCTGGACCCTCAAGGTCAGCAGAGCCTCCTTCAGAGCAAGCAGAGGCAACGAGCAGAAAGCTTACAAGACCAGTGAAACCCCAAGGGACGCTGACAGGTGGAGAGCCTTCCCCGACTCTAGAGGGAATGATAAGGCTGAGGGTAGAGGCTGCCCAACAAGATAAAGATACCTTTCCTCACCCTCAAATCTCTTTTCTGGAACAGTCTAAGTCCTTCATCTCACTTTCTCCCTTCTTGCCTCACCTCATGCTTCCATTGAGAGTTAGGAAAAATAGCTATTATGAGGAGTAAATGACTAGATGTAGCTACTGGTTAAAACAAAAAAAAAAAGTTACTGTATGTCTGACACTATGGTAAGGCCGTTGTGTAAACCACCTCCATGAACAAAACAAAAACCAAAACATCTGTGAGGTAGATTCTGTCGTTTTATAGATGAGGAAACCGTTTAGAAGAGGTTAAGTAACTCGCTCAAAGTTGTTGAACTAGCAGACGGTGGAGTCAGAAGTTGAACCAAATTCGGGGCGCCTGGGTGGCGCAGTCGGTTGAGCGTCCGACTTCAGCCCGGGTCACGATCTCGCGGTCTGTGAGTTCGAGCCCCGCGTCAGGCTCTGGGCTGATGGCTCAGAGCCTGGAGCCTGTTTCCGATTCTGTGTCTCCCTCGCTCCCTGCCCCTCCCCCGTTCATGCTCTGTCTCTCTCTGTCCCAAAAATAAATAAAAACGTTGAAAAAAAAAATTAAAAAAAAAAAAAAGAGATTGAACCAAATTCTAACTCCTAAGTCCATACATTGATATGTATACCTTCTGCCCTTCTATAATTCTCATCCACTGTAGAGGTTCTGACATAGGCAACCCCAATCTCCTGGGGTTTCTCACCAGGTAGATTCCTATTACCATAAAGTTGTGGTCAAGAGAGGGCTTTCAAAGTCATGGCATGACTGCTGGTGGCATAGAAATTATAGTCTTTCTGGAAGGCAATCTCTCAATGTTTATCAAAATCCTGAAAAATGTGACACTGTTTGACTTCACAATTTATCTAAATAAGACAAACAAGGATATTCAGAGACATTTAGGTAGAGGTGTTCATTGGTGCTATTTAATGATGTCAAAAATGAGAAATGCCCTTCTGTGAAAAATCAGGGTTTTGGTTAAATTATGAAGTATGTTGGAATCCTACAAATTCATTAACACAGTAATGGAAAAAACTGATGTGGAAATTCATTCATGATATAATGTGCTTAAAATAGTTTTAATATTACTAATATTGCACAGTATGTTAACTAACTGGAATTTAAATAAAAGCTTGGAAAAAGTGGTTTTTAAAATATTACATAAATATTCTGCTTAAATGTATATAGGTATATTATACATTGTCTAGCAGGCTAACACCAAAAATGGGGTATGTAGAAGTTATAACTTATAGAATCATACATTCTCGTGGTTGGGAGAATTTTAGTTCACAGGCACCAGTCCCAGCATCCCTGAGAGATAATACTAAGCATCTTTTCTAGGGCTTCTAGTGCCTGGGAGCCCATTAATACCTCCTCTGCCCAATTTCAATGAATTTTTGTACAGCACGTGTACTTGATAAAATCTTCTGTCTACACAGCACAGACCTATGTCAAGTTGCTGTAGTAGAAAAAAGATGGGGCAAATTTGATCCTTACAAGTGATTCAGAGCTAAGAATCCATTTTCTTCCATAACTTTCTCTTAAGAGGAAAAATGTTATATAAATCCAACTAGGTAAAACTTATAAATTTATAGTTCAAGCTGCCCCCAGTCACCAGCACTAATAGCCCAACATCTCTAACCAGCATTGGAATCTGTAACTAGTTCTGACAAAGGCTTGCTTATTTAGTGGTACTTCTGGAAAATTCAACCAGTGAAAGGCAGACCACATAGGAGAAAAGAAAGGCAAAAATGAGAAACTTACTGTGGTGTGTGGAAAACTAGGAGCTGAACTGGTTCCTCAGGATATGTTTGAATGTTCTGGAATTTTCTAATTTGTGATCTTGCCTTCCAATCTGTGTATCACTGAGCTGTGTAGCAGAATGCTAGCCAGAGTCAAGGACTTTTCTGAAACTGGACATCCATGAGATGAGATAGTTATGTAATTTGGAATAGTGAGTCTTCCAGAGAGAGAGAGAGAGAGGTGTGTGTGTGTGTGTTTGTGTGTGTGTGTGTGTAAAGGCCTGAGGAATGGAATGAAAAGTCCAGGAGAAAAGAGAAGGATGTGAGTATTTCAGAAAGAGTTGGAAGAGTATATGTAAAAGATCAATAACTTGAAGTAACGGCTGAATAGCCAGAAAGTTCAGTCTTACTGCAGAGAGAGAAGCTAGCCAGCTAAACAAAGATCAGATCATGAAAATTCTTTTAGGCCAGGCTCAGTGTCTGGATTTTATGTGAAGCAAGGAGAATTACTTGGCCAAACAGTATAGCATAGTGGTTAAGAGCCCTAAGTTTAAAATCAGTTCCTGGATTTGAAAACTGTCTCTGTCGTTACTATGCTCTTGAGCCATGTGAAATTACTGATATTCTGCTGCTTTTGACCTTCAACAGTGGCAATCGCGTATGGGTCAACCTACTACACAATAGAAGAATCGGTTCTTATCTCTGAAGTATTTCCCCAAAGCCTGCCGAGGTCCCATTCATTAGAGCGGGCGGTAAGAGAGCCCATCAGGAGTCTAGCCAACGACCGGGCCTGTTTGCTGACTCCTGTCAGAAGATGTAACCTGCCTTAGCTGGCTGCAAAGGACAGGCCGTGCCCAGGGAAGGCACTGATCCCCAGCTTCCACTCAGTGCCCTCAAGCCCACCTCCCCTGTAGTGCCTGGTCGGCTTCTCCTTTCCCTGGTTTTGGTCCGAAAACATGTAACTCGCAGGGCATGCTGCTTCTGCCGTCATCCCTCAGCTATCTGACCCTGCTCGAGGAATTCCTGGCAAACAAGGCCCAGAGCACACGCAGTCCGCTCTTTTTCTTTCTCTTGCTCATTTGCTCCCTTTCTTTGGCTCAAGAATCTGCCTCCTCTGGTAAGGCAGGGATGAGTTTCTGAATTGTGTTTATTTGTTGGCGCTTTGGTGTGAAAGCACTCCCCGTCAGCTGCATATTAATCTTGTCAGCAGTCTGTATCTATTTTCCTCTGCCTCCCTCCCCTGGCCTAATTTATGGCTTTCTTTCCCCTTGCTTCCTATTGTCACAGTGACAGGGCGGGCTCTGTGGTGGGTACTCAGTCCTCAGACTGGAGCGAGACCTGTCCTTATAAGACGAAGTGATGTGAAATCCTTATAAGTGCACAGTGATGTGAAATCCTGCAGTTTGCGTGGCGAGGATAAATTGAGACCAGCCTTCCCTCATTTATTGATGTCCCAACGCATGCTGCGTGCTACGCTCCATGCTATCGGCAAATAGAAGAACCAGGAAGCTGGTCCCTGTCTCGTAGTGGAGAAGGCACACGGGACAGAGGCAACCCATGTGTCAGCATGTGTACTTTCATTGCTGAGCCACAGATATTAATAGCACAGACTCAGATTCGGACAAAAAGGGTTGAAGTCCAGGTTCGGACCCTTTCCAGTTTTGTGGCTACTATTTGTCCATTTGTAATGACCGTCTTCATTATCTTCTACACCTCATTTTTCTTATCTCTAAAATCAGTGAAGTAATATCTACTCCGTAGAGTAGTTATGTGAATTATGTCGCAGAATGTAACTTAGCTCTTGTTATAATATGGGGCAGATACTAAGCCTGCAGTTTATAAGCACTTCTTTATGTATTATTATTAGGGAGAAGAAGATGAGGAGAGAAAGAGGAAGAAAAAGAAATTCATGAGATGGTGAACTTGCATATCAGGAAAGAGTTCTTAATGACATTGTTTTTGAAGCTCTGCCAATTAACCTTGAGCCTTATGCTAATATTGGGTTTCTTATATAATTAGACCCATAGCAACAGGCTGTGTGTTTGAAATCTTGATAAAACCTCATGTTGGGCCACCTCGTCCTGACAGTGTCCCAGGAATCAGACTAAGTAGGCTCAAACATTTAGTGTGTCTAAATCCTCAGGTGCTGTCTTTAAAGACTGTTTATCCTGAACTGGAACTTCTTTATAATGTTAAGGAGCTAAAATGAGCTGTCATGAGCTAAATCTGATTCCATGCCTGAATCTCTGCTGCTCCTACCATCAAGGTCAACCCCGGGCTATTTTGCTAGTCCTCTCCCATGACAGAGGTCATAGTCACAGCCCTGAATTAGACTCAGCCTAACATGCTCTGAGTGCTTTGGTTTTATTGCAGAAAAAAAAAAAAAAAAAAAAAAAAGTAGCTCAGTGTGTTACAGAATAAAACCTCACCACACAGTCTCTCAGTGGGCCCTAAGCCCCTTCCAGAAAACTGGTGTTCCATTCCCCCAAGTAGCAATTCTAGCAGAGATTTATGACTCCTCTGTGGACTCTCTCTTTATCTCGGTGTTTATGTGAAATTCTTAGAGGCCATAGGAACTCTGGTATTCCTTGAATTCTGTTACTTCTTAATTAAAAAAAGTTAAAAACAAACCCGGGAGACCCTCTGGCTGCACTCGTGGACAAGCTGGACAGATGGAACCATGGCACGAGACAGACAGCTGGGCTTTGCACAGCCTGCCTCCCTCTCAGGCCTTTCCACAGACTGTCTCTCTTGCTTTTCATGCTCTCTATCCCCACCTGGTGAACGTTACCTCATCCTTCAAGTCTCAGCTTTGATGTATTTTGGTCAGGGAAGCCTCTGTTGACCAAATCTGTCCCCTTGAGCACCTCCGCTTTCCTGCATCAGAGCACTTAGCACACTCTATCTTAGTTCCTGGTTTGTCTCCATCCCCCAGGGAGAGCAGGAACCATGCTTGTCATGTTCATTATTTACTGCTGCTCCCCAGGATGGTGCCTGGCTTTCAATGTGTATTTATTGGACAAAGGAAGAGAGAAGAAGAAGGATGCAGCCTTACTGGATACACAGTGATCTGGCCTAGATCAAAACAAAGTCAACCACATCTTCAGACTCTGGGGCTGGTACACTGACACCAAGTGCTGGTGCCCTGCATGTGAATCAAAGGGTCTGAGCATGGCCTGCATTGGACACGAAGTGAGGAATTTTGGAAGTTTGTTTGTTTATTGTTATCTGTGGCATTAACCTTAGGTAGCTCCTAACTTACACAGGAGCTTTTCTGTCATCCTGAGACCAGAAGTCTCATGTTAAGTTCTAGCCAAAATTTTAGTCTCAAGAAATTATCATTATGTTTTCAATTCCATTTCCACTTGTGGCTAAGACGTTCTTTTGACAATGGCAACTAAGAGCTAAGAGATCGAATTTTTGGACGATGTTGGAGAGAAACGTTTGAGAAATAAACCAGTGCTGGGAAATAAGTGCAGTTAAGAAACATTCGAACTCGAAAAGTAAATCTCACTCTCACTCTCTCTGTGTCTCTGTCTCTGTCTCTGTCTCTGTCTCTCTCTCTCACACACACACACACACACACACACACACATGCACAGACTGGCAAATTAGAAGCTGAAAGGTATCCCAGGAAGGATAGAGGCAGACATCTAGTTTCAAAGTTACTAATTTTATGCCTCCAGGCCAGTGATTTGATCACACGGTCTCAATTCCATCATCTATAAAATTGGGGTAATAATGCCTATCTGATAGGATTGTTGAGAAGATTAAAAATAATATCTGTAAAGCACCTCACACGTAGTAGGCACTCAATAAAAGACAAGACGGTGATGATATCTTTGACACTCATGGGGGAGGAGCAGAGAGAACACCACGTTCCCTGGCAAACCAAACCCCTTACAGCCTAGAGGGAAATCCTGGGCTGGACATGAGGTCAGTGAGAGCTCTGGATTCCTGGGACGGTATCATGCAAACACCATGGAGACATCTGATTACTTGACTTAGCATTGATTTATGGTACTTGCAGGATGTCCAGAACCCGAGGGCTATCTCCAGTCCAGGCCTACCTGGCTGAGAGTGTTGGTGAAATTTCTCTGCACAGTGACATTTCAGAGAGCAAATCAGCTCTGGAGATGCTCCTTAATAAGTAGTCATTCAAACATTTCCAGTTCCATCCAAACATTTTGTTCTCCATTTTGTCCACCTGTATATTTAAAACTGGAGGCTTCTCTCATCACACCTAGCCAAGGACACAGGAACTGTCCCCTGACTCCAGGATTGTCCATGCCCCCAAGTCCCTGAGCCATGAAGACAGTCTCTTCCAATTTCCTCCTGTCAACTGAGGTCTCCAGAGTCCTTGGAGAGGTTCATGCCGTCTATGAGATCTCCGCTCCCAATTTCTGATGCCTTCCAGAAGGAAAATGCCAGGCTCGGTTGCTTTTAATCTATCCTGCTACGTACCTGTCTGTATGAATTTTCACAAAGCTGAAATCACGGTGCATGTACAAATTTGAGTCCTACCTTTGTTTAATGTATGAAGCATCCCGCAGCTTTAGCATTTTTGATATCTTTTATTTTTACGGCAGTATAGTATTTATCCCCAGAAGGATCAAAGTCTATTCCATGTTTCTCACGGCTGAATATCGAAGTTGCCCTCCTTTATTTTCTCTAATATATTGAACAAAACAATACCTTTAACCCAGGGAGAGCTAAAAGAGGAAAGCACGTGAGGGCCTCTCTGTAGTCTTTGAGGGGCTTGTCTCTGGCTAAAGCTTTGGGTTTCACTTGCTCCCAGCTTTCACAAACAATTCCCTAAAACAGTGTGTTCCCTGGACATCTGATCACAGAAGACAAATACAAGGACTGGGAAGAAGACTATTGTTCAGCATTTTTTTCTGCACGGAGAGTCTGATGAACAAAACAAAAGAAGCGTCTCTCATTTCAGTTTACAAACAAGAGCACTAACTAAGACCTTTCGCCAATGACTGCAACACTCACCCCAAAATCTAAGCAGGTCAGGCTCTCTGTACACGTTAAATGTGCCATTCCTATTCCTGTACCTGAGTTTATGCTGTCCTTCTCTGTCTGGAACACCTTTCCCCCTGCTGTCTACCTATCCGTTCTTTAGGTTCCAACCTGCTTTCTGTACAATGCCATGTTTAACATGTTTCTACTGTGAATCCTCACCAACATCTTGATTCTTTGAACTCTTATTAAAGGCAGAAAACCCACATTTTGTGTTCAGTTGTTTTCTGCAATCTTCATGTGGGATTACCTTATCTCTTTAGCTAGGTGAAAGCTCCTTAACATAAAGAAGCTCACGTTACCTTTCTTATAAACCCCACGGCTACTATGGTACGATATAACTGGGAATTTGATACATTGTGAAGGCCAAGTATAAGGATGGGTCTAAAGATGGGTGAGACCGAGGATCTAGTAATCCAGGGACATACCAACAGGAGACCACTTCCCAGGAGGTAAGCAGACCAGAAGGAGGAAGAAGAGATAGGAGCTCTGCAAGGTTCTGCAAGCCAGGGAGACATGGGAGGGGTCAGTAGGTGAGCCGACAGGTGCTATTGGAGAGATTTGATAGCCGGTAGCAGGAAACCGAGGAAACACACCAAGTATTTCCATGGCCGTGGCCAATAGGAGGGATCAGGATGTCAGACCCTGGACACCTGGTAGATAAGGGCAGCATGTGGCCAGGCTGAGATTGAATCAAGACGTGCCCTGGCTTACTTGGGGGCAGTCACTGAGTGGAAGCTTTTACACTAGAGGTTAAAGATCCCTTTTCCTTATTGAATGCTAAAAGAGAGAACTGCTAAAGCAAGTCCTAGTACCCACTTTGTTCTCAGCCAGAATTCATCCCAAGTATGGAAAAAGGTCTCATCTACAGATAAATCTAAGTAGGAAAACTTAACCTTTGGAGAATTTTTGTGGAGGGGAGGCAGGAAAGCCCATTAATTCTCTTTATGTGCTAGGTACTCAGTAAATGTTCCCTTCCCTACCCTTCCTTACCCTCCCATCCCCTCTTTCTCTTTTCTTTCTTTCTTCTTTCTTTCTTTCTTTCTTTCTCTCTTTCTTTCTTTCCTTTTCTTCTTTTCTTTCTTTCTTTCCTTTGTAACTGTAGTTGTAGTTGGTGCTTACATTATGATGAGGACTAATTCCCTAGAGCCTCGAAATCATGACAGAGGGGACAGTTAAGAAACGAGGCAAGGGGCACCTGGGTGGCTCAGTTGGTTAAGTGTCTGACTTGATTTTGGCTCAGGACATGATCCTGCTCGGGGCTCTGGGCTGACAACATGGAGCCTACTTGGGATTCTCTCTCTTCCTCTCTCCCTCTCCCTCCCCGCGGGTGTTCAAATAAACAACTCTCTCTGTCTCAAAATAAATAAAGAAACTTAAAAAGGGAGGCAAGAATGGAGAAGTGGAAAGGATGATAAAAGAGAAATTCTTTTTTTTTTTTTAATTTTTTTTCAACATTTTTATTTATTTTTGGGACAGAGAGAGACAGAGCATGAGCGGGGGAGGGTCAGAGAGACAGGGAGACACAGAATCGGAAACAGGCTCCAGGCTCCGAGCCATCCGCCCAGAGCCCGACGCGGGGCTCGAACTCACGGACCGCAAGATCGTGACCTGGCTGAAGTCGGACGCTTAACCGACTGCGCCACCCAGGCGCCCCAGAGAAATTCTTAAGTAGACCTAAAACCACTGGTTCCAGTTATCTTCCTGCTGGGACGCTAAACAACTACAGCAAATAAGGAGTTGCGTAGACAGGAATATGGCAGGCCAGTTTTTGAGATCTCCTAAGAGACTCTCACCTTCTGAATAAGGGCCCTAAATTAACACTGGTGTTAACTTGCTAGATCTGAGACCTCAATGTCAAGCTCCTGTCCCCCAGACCAGTGTTTCTAAGCCGACCACAGAGTCTCTGCGGAGAACAAGAATACTGTGAAATAAACACAGATGGGTAAGCACCAAGCAGGAAAGGATTTCTCCAAGGAAGACAACTGATTTGACAAAAACTCAGATAAAGTCTCAAATGCCCTTAAGTTTACCTCCCTGTTATAAGAACCGAGGGTCATTTGATGAAGTGGAGAGATCCAAACAATTAAAATAATTAAATAAATAAGTGAAGCAAGCTCACGTCAGCTGGTGTGATTTGCTGCCACTGGGGAAGTCCAAGTCAAACACTGTACTAGAGTTTGAAAACAACGGGGTCATTTAGAAACCATTCCTTGCATTCCTCTTAGGTCAGAAGAGGATAAAGATCAGAGTATTCAGGGCTGAAGTTTCAGAACATGATGTGATTACGATGGTGTTCACCCTGTCGTGTACAGCCTTCCCAGCTGGCATTGGGCATTATGAAATTCCCTGCCCCAGGCAAGTGGAACCTTTGCCACGTGGGAGATTGGTGGGGACATCCCCACAGCGTGACCTATTACTCTGTGTTCTCATAAAATCAGGATGGAGTTCAACAGGCCCCTTCCCATCAGCAGAAGGGAAGCCTCACCCAGCTGCCAAGCGGGCTGCAAGGTACTGAATGGAGCAAAACACAAGGCCTGATGTATAGTTTAGAACAGCCTGCTCGCAAATTCCTTAAACGAATTAGGACTGGTTCTGGCCTGGATCTCTCTCTGTGTCAGGGGCAGTAGAGGGAGACGATAAAATAATAACAATAATAATAATAATGATAATAATAAGCTTGCTAATCCTACCCAGAACTCCCCAAGACTACTTTGGTCTGGGGACACACACGCTCAGCCTTCAGAGATGCATATAGGTGCATTTGGTTAATCCCCATCACTGCGTGTCAGGGATAACTGATCTATGACTAAAAATAGTGTGAGGACAGCAATACCAGCTATGTGGGGCCCAACTGAGGACACAGTGGAAAACTTGACAGCAGCACAGTAGAACCTTCCTGGCCCAAGGCCACCGGCTCAAGGGCAAGAGCCCTGGGTTCATCTGCTGGGGCAGTTTGATTGACAGCTCACCTCCCAAGAGGTACTTTCACTCCCAAGAGTGCGTTTCAGTGGTTATAATCCTCTCACATTATTGAGCGCCCTCTGAGTGTAGGGCGAAGTGTTAGGAACAGGGGATATAATGATAGAAGACATGGTTCTTCTCTGGAAAACGTTTCTAACTGCATGATATTTAAGAAGAATATGTGACATAAAACAAAAACAATCCTGCCTCGCTTCACTTCACCGACTTCAGTCTGAAACTGTCTCCAGCACCCACAGCAACAGGGAAAGGAAATGAGACTGCAAAAGCAGAGAGGTTCAAGCCCTGGCCGAAGTCTTTGAGTGGGACGGAGAAGGAGAGAGGCAGAAAAAGGCCTGAAGGTCGCATTTGCCGGTTCATTCACACAGGTATTATTAGTAATGCTCTCTGTAGCCTGAGGAAATGTCTGCCACTAAGCATTAGCTTTTATTTTTTTCAACGTTTTTTTTTTATTTTATTTTTGGGACAGAGAGAGACAGAGCATGAACGGGGGAGGGGCAGAGAGAGAGGGAGACACAGAATCGGAAGCAGGCTCCAGGCTCCGAGCCATCAGCCCAGAGCCTGACGCAGGGCTCGAACTCACGGACCGCGAGATCATGACCTGGCTGAAGTCGGACGCTTAACCGACTGCGCCACCCAGGCGCCCCAAGCATTAGCTTTTAAAATGATAGAATCATTGAATCTCCGGATTTCTTCCCTATGTAATTATCACGGGCCCGCTCAAAGTCAGATGCTGTGCAGAGAATCTTTTTAAAGATTGCCGTAAAGAGGCGTGATGGTGATCTTGCCCGAAGTGTGTGTGATAGGAGCATAGAGCTGAGGAAAATTGCTGGGTGTTCTTAAGAAAGCCACACGCTATATGCCACGATAGCGGCCATCGCCAACCATAATACCAGGTCTCATGGAGAGGCTCCTTCTCCCCTTCAGAGTGCTAGACATGACTGGGCGTGACCAGGGGTTCATTTCATTTCTTGGCATATACAGTGCTGGGTTCTCGAACAAGGCATTAAATAGAACTTTCACCTCGCTTGTTGGCTTCAGGCCACAGGCCTCATAGAGTGCAATAATAACTTACTTAAACAAGTTCAAATTCAATTAAATGAAAAGTGGCACCTCTCAGTCATGAGTCAAACATCAGGGGTGAGGCGTAATAAAGAGTGCAGCTCCATTTGATGATGTTTGACTGCTGACAGCTTTTAAGTCTCACCCCTAACCTCTCCTCCTGTGTTTCACACCTGGGCAAGCAGAGAACAAAGCATGGGTGGTTCCTCCTTTGGCACCAGTGGGAGGTTCTAGACCCTGCCTGAATGAAGGAACCCTCATGGTGTGGGCCCCACCCCATAACCATCTATTTTACTCATGAGAGCTTACCTACGAAAAGCACTTACAACAGCTCCTGCCACATGGTAAATGCTACGAGGTGTCAGTCATCGGCACTAGTGTGATTGTGTTGATGGCATTGTCACTAGAGGAAAGGACTAAGATATCTCACCCCCACACACAGTTGTGGCTTTCGTTTCAACCCTGTGCCATTCCTGGAAAGGACTCAGAGTGATTTACCTTCCCAACCTCCCAATGTTCCCTAAGGATGAACCCCTTATATTAGAAATGTCTGATTGCTCATTCTTCTTGAAGACAACAAATTCCTAAATCTCTTGGAAATCAGGTCCTAACTCCATGGCAACCCCTCTATGAAGCTTTTCCTAATTTGCTCATGTAGAGTTCATCACAAGCACTGCTTCCCATGTGTATGGCCCTACCTCATCAGAGCATTCGCAACACCGCACTGGGGTCTTTGTGTTCTTGTCACCATCAACATGTAAGATTCTTGTAGGCAAGAAGTGTGCTGGCTGATCTCCTACTGTGGAGGAGAGCAAAGAAAACAAATAGAAAATTTTATTTTTATGCACATCGAAATTGAAAGCTTCAAAACGTGTGAGATATATATATGTATACACACTGATGAGCATGTATCCCGATATCTATATCCATACTATCTATAGCTGTGTGTCTGTCTGTGATCTATCTATCCTGATGAGAATATCCATCGGGCGATTGTTAAACCGGCTGGAATTTGGAGAAGGTCGGGGCTAGAGACATACACTGAAGTGTCATTTTTCTGTGCTGATATTTCAAAGGATGAGCGTGGATAAGGTGAGTGAAGGTGAGATTTTAGAGAAAGAAGAGAAGAAGGGCAAGGAAGAAAACCTGGGGAATCTGGACTTTCCTAATTCTTGCCTTTCATCTCCACAGATGGGGCCCATTTCTCATTCTTCCTGTTTTCTTATAGGTTCTATCCTTCTCTAAGCTCTGAGACCAGTTTTGGTCTTAGGGAAATTTAAGGAGCTCTTGATCCTTTCTTAGTTTTCATTCATCTCTGAAGTTAATCCAAGATATAAACCAGACTGGAAAGTGGGTCTCTGCTTTGTTCCTCAGGGCTCATCCTATTTGATCATCTTCCCACAGTCTCAGTTTTAACCCGACTTGGCCGTGAGGTATGCATTAGTCACATTAGTGTGCAGGTTTGAGATAGGAGTGACTGAATGAGATCATCAGGATTAGACTGGTGGTCCAAAATAAAAGCAAAATCTGAGTTTGATGCCAAACCTAATACATGAATCAAAAAAAAAAGGGGGGGGCGCCTGGGTGGCGCAGTCGGTTAAGCGTCCGACTTCAGCCAGGTCACGATCTCGCGGTCCGTGAGTTCGAGCCCCGCGTCAGGCTCTGGGCTGATGGCTCAGAGCCTGGAGCCTGTTTCCGATTCTGTGTCTCCCTCTCTCTCTGCCCCTCCCCCGTTCATGCTCTGTCTCTCTCTGTCCCAAAAATAAATAAACGTTGAAAAAAAAATTAAAAAAAAAAAAGTCTTGCATATGGAAAGAAATGGTTAATGTCAGTTCCTGACCTATCACAACAGAAGGAACAGAGCACAAGTGTATCAATTCATGGGAGCTCCCAAAGTCAAGAGTCAGCAGAATTTACCAGTATTAATAAAAACCTGAGGAAGCAGACACTCTTATTCCCTACTAAAGGAAGTATATCAACCATCTTGGAGGATAACTGGGCAATATATTTCAAAAGCATTAAAGATGTATATACTCCTTGATCCTGTTATTTCACATCCAAGGATCTAAAGGAAATAAAGGATCTTCAGCATGGATATTGAATTTATAAGAATGATGACAAGATAAGGTGGAGAAGAAAATGCAGGCTCCCCATTAATAACTTTCCAGAACTATATGCGCATGTCAATTATGACTCTGAGGCTGAAGTTTTGTTAAAATCTTGGTAAACAACTGTGGCAGTTCCATAGAAGAAACTCCATCAATCTGTGTAGAGAAATCATCCTAATGTAGGGGAAGTATAGTTAGTTGTCCATTATTCAGTCTTTTTTTTTTTTATGCATCCTATTTAGTGTGGAGGAATGAAGAGCTTCTGGGTGAGTATTGACATCTTTGATAGAAACAGAAGTCCATAAAGTTCAGTTGTTCCTGAGTGCCTGGAAAACTAATGGATTGACCTTTCAAAAAGACCAAACCAAGCCCTAGCCGACCCATGCAATTTGATAACCAGACCTTAAATGTTAGCCATCTTACCAGTAATCTTTGATCAGCCATCCAGCCACTTATTGCTCTGTGATTGGCCATCACACAGGGGTTGTAACATGATGTCATTTACTCACCTTGGTTCAGTTGAATCATGGCACACCACAACTGTGGTAGAAATAGGTTATCTTTCCAGTTAGGGGACATTGATGATGATATATACTAAAACTTCAGTTTACCTGATGGACTTCTAAAATTTTAAAAATTCTTTTTTTAATGTTTATTTACTTTGAGAGAGAGCACACGTGTGTGAGAGGGGCAGAGAGAGGGAGACAGAGGTTTCACAGCGGACTCCACACTGACAGCAAGGAACCTGACGCAGGGCTTGAACTCATGAACGCGAGATCATGACCTGAGCCAAAGTCAGACGCTTATCCGACTGAGCCACCTGGGTACCCCTGTACTTTTAAACTTTTAAAAGGCACAGAGGAACAGAGATGCTCAGTTTGATGTGCCTATTGCCTGACAAGAGGGGAGTTCTATAGCTCTGAATAACGTCAAATTGTATTTGCCTGTCATCAAAATTGGTCCCAGAGAAAGGCACACCAGAATGTGTCAGCACTCCATGCAAGAGGAATGCCAGCTGCCCAGAATGAAGAGAAAGGATGAAAATTTCTCTAAGAATAGTGCTTTACACCTTATTTGGCATTTCCATCTGGAAAATCTCAAAACATTTGGCTAATTTAATTACATATCTGTAATTATGTTTTGTACTAGGTTTCACAGAGAGAAGGAAATGAACATTTATTGAGTGCTTCCCTCCTGCCAAACATCGTGGTAGCTGTTTGACAAATGGAACAGGATGCTAAAATAGAACTTGATGCTGAGATACCAAGAGACAGCCAATTGCAGTTTGTATGATTGGCAAAGGAAGTGTTAAGAAACTCTCACAGGACTTACTCCCTCACCCACGTCAAGGATATAAAAGGTCGATGGGTATATATTGGAAGAGATTTTCTTTGGTGTGTCTACCGCCCTGCCCCCCAAGGGAGAGAGGGGTAAGAGTACCACTTCCTGAACCCAAATCCACAGGGCGGGAATTGGAAGAGACCAATATGAGATCTTACTGTAAGTCCTATGAACTTTGGGGGACATAATGGTGTGGTGTTTGAGCCACAGCTGAGGAATGTAAACAGACAGAGGCTGGGTGGAACAGAGTAGAGGGCTGGCGTAGCTTGGGGCATTTACTGTGGACCAGATGGTTGGAGAGACCTTCCTGTGGGGGCAAGAGGATGTCAGAGCCGAGAAGCTGAAGGTGGACCTCTGGTGGATGCTAAGAAACTGTGCAGAAAGTCAAATGTTAATTAATGCCTGGGACCTGGGCTTTAGGTGAGAGGCCCTAGTGATGGCTGAGGGTGGGGTCACCAAAGAATTCCCAGAAGAACCCTGGAAAGAAAGAATCATTTAAATATCTGTCAGGTCCACAGGCTGCCGCCTTTAGAACATCTCAGATTTCCCATTCCCTTACCTCTGCCTCCTCCCCTCTGCGCTGACCCTGAGGAACTCAGAAGCACTGGTTAGAAAAGGAAAAGTCTACCGAGGAAAGAGAAAAGTAGCCAATTGTACCTTCTTTCCAGGGCTGACTGCACACTTCCTGCTCAAAGAGGCACTAGGTGCAGAGGAGTAGAAACCTCAAGTTTAGCTTTGCTTGTTACATGGAGCTGTACAGTTTTTTTTAATTCTTGAAATGGAGCTATGTCTGTTACTTTGAAGGATGTAGCACCTGTGTGGGATATGATAGAGTAATGGCCCCCCATCCCCCACCCCTAAAAGGTGATGACATCCTAATCCCTGGAACCTGTGGCTATGTTACCTTAAATGGCAAGAGGGACTCTGTAGGTGTGATTAAATTAAGGATATTGAAATGACATTATCTTGGAGTTTCCTGATTGGCCCAGTGTGATAGGAAGGGTCCTTATAAGAAGGAGGGTCACAGACCCAGAAGGCAACGTGATTATAGAAGTAGAGGTACAGACAGAGTTTGGAAGATGCTACACTGCTTGCTGGCTTTGAAGATAGAGGATGGGGCCACGAGCCAAGGAATGCAGGTGGTTTCTCGAAGCGAGAAAGAGTGAGGAAACAGATCTTCCCCTAGAGCTTCCAGAAGGAACACAGCCCTGCTAACTCATTTTAGGACTTCTGACCTCCAGAACAACAAGATAATAGTGTTTTCAGCCACCAGGTTGGAGGTAATTTATTATAGCAGCAGTTCACTAGCACAGTAATGCATAGGATTTATTAAAGTTTTCATGAAAGGGGAAGAGCAAAAAGTTGCCTCGCTGGTTCAAGGTAAAGGGACAGGAGGAAAAAAAACTCAGGGAAAGGTTTGCTTTCTGATTTTGTATTTCACAAGGCAAGTGGGTTCATGGTTTTTCTTGATTATCTCAATTAATATTCACAATAATTCTATGATTAGGTATTATAGTCTCTATAATAAAATGAAAAAATGGAACTTGAGAGATTAATAGACCTGCCCAAGGTGACACAGGGGATGAGTACAGCCACAACAGGGCAAGAGCCCGAACTACTGGTGACAGGCCAGCTGGGAGTCACAAGCCCTCTTGTCCACCCTGGCTCCCCAGCCTGTGATTTTTTCATGCTACCACCCCATTTTCTCATGTGCATCCTTCTCATTTTCAGATGGATCACAAACTGAAACACCTTCCATAAATTTTATGCCCCCTAAATGTATGCGTTCCCCACAAGTCTCAAGGCCTAGTTCATCCTAATTAACCTCCATGACACTCTTGAGCTGATGGTGTCCCAAGTCAGACTCTAGTCCTGACCTCTCACGATGACTGCATTTGCCGGGCTACTTCCCTGATTCAGTCTTTCTGAAAAGAATCGTAATCGTTTGGGAGTTAGGTCATCATCTGGACCTGCTTCTCTTGACTTCTAATTTCTTTTAACACTCCCGTCATTCTTCTATTCCTCCAGACTGGAAAGTTTGGAATTACCTTAGCCTCATCTATTTATTTCATTCTTTACCCCTGTGATTGCCACAGGTGGTATATTCTACTCGTTCTATCTCAGAATGAAACCCAGAGAGAAAAACAAACAAACAAAAAACATTAAACAAATGAATAGAATATCAGTGATCTGTAGGTAAAATGGCTTCTTCAAATGGCTTCAGATAGTATAGATAGATAAATATATAGATGAGAGATAGAGAGATAGAGAGATAGAGAGATCTAGACAGATAGAGACAGATAGACAGATAGATACAATATTGGAAACCGTGGGAGTGAAGGCTGTGTTCACCATCCTGATTGCAGTGACATTTGCAGGCATGTAGACATACACCAAATTTTTTTTAATGAACATTTTATTTTTATTTATTTGTTTATTAAAAAACTTTTTTTAATGTTTTATTCATTTTTGACAGAGAGAGAGAGAGAGACAGAGCACAAGCGGGGGAGGGGCACAGAGAGAGAGGGAGACACAGAATCCGAAGCAGGCTCCAGGCTCTGAGCTGTCAGCACAGAGCCCGACACGGGGCTCGAACCCACAGACCACAAGATCATGACCTGAGCCGAAGTCGGATGCTCAACCGACTGAGCCACCCAGGCGCCCCTAATGAACATTTTAAATACGCACCTCTTATTATGTCAGTTATACCTCAACAAAGCTGAAGAATGAGGGGGAAAAGAATATATTTGAAGGAATATTCAACACTAGTTCCTCTGTCATCTTCTTTTCCTGCCTTATGATCTCTCCCTCAGGTACCCTTTTCTCTAGTATTTCTTGCCAGCCCAATCTGGGCTGTGTGCAGGCTCTCTTACCAGTCTTTTTCATGGCAAAGGATCCCTGAATATACCCTAGTTCCCTCCAGCTACACAGCACAGGGCCAGGGCCAGGAACAAATCTGACACTCCTCAACGCACCACTTTGAATGCAAAATAAGAATCAATCAAAACGTCCTCACAGAAATTTTAAAAAGCTGTTAGGATACTAGGCATTATAGGCTTTGTTTTTGTTTTTGTTTTTTTAAGACAAGTAAATCTAGTTAGTTAGCAACTCTGTGAATTAGCCATTTGGCAAATTGGTTCTCAGGGAACTGTCTTTTGGTAAATTGACACACTGCCTACCAGAATGTCCTTCCTTTATCAAGGGAAACAGATGACTTAAAAAGAGTATAGCTTGGGTTGCCTGGGTGGCTCAGTTGGTTGTCTGGCTTTATCTCAGGTCATGATCTCACAGTTTATGAGTTTGAGCCCCATATCAGTCTCTGTGCTGATGTCTCAGAGCCTGGAGCCTTCTTCAGATTCTGTGTGTGTGTGAGTCTCTCTCTCTCTCTGCCCCCCCTCTCCAAGATAAACATAAAACTTTTTTAATAATAAAAAAGAGTATAGTTTTTACACAGTACAGTAAGAACCTGTGTATCACTTCTAGAAGACACACTATGAATTTGCAAAAGGAGAAGAGAATATATAATATTTTGCAACATTCTCTTGCTTAGAAATTAGGTTTTCTCGATTTTTAAGGTTTCTGTCTTTAAAGTTGTGGCTGGAGAGCCAGGCAAAGTACAAGAACTCAAGATTCAGTGACATGACATTAGAGTTTGGGCCAGAGCTAAATGTAAAGACATTAAAATGACTTAGGAATTATGACGAGAACTGGTTGAAAAGATGAAAAGAATGCAGAATTCAAGCATTTTAAAGAAGTAAATATTGGGAGCAGTCTGGGTTGGAGGGTTTGGAATTCTGTTCACCTAAATCAGGTAATAAACTGACTGTGATTATAAAGTAATCACAGAGAAGAGTAAATTGAACCTTCGATATGTGAAATCTGTCCCATCTAAGGATATGTTGCCTTGGGAGCCATAAAGAAAAACAAGCAAACCATCAGAGCCTGTTGTAGTATCATCTTGCAGGAAGTACTATAAGGGTCCTTTGTCCTGGTCTCATTTCTGCGTAAAATGTAACTACCACTTGGTCTCATGTATTTGCATCCAGTCACTTCCAGTCTCTCACGATGATAAAATGGTGCCCTGTGGTTTGTTCTTGATCATGTATGGCACCAGTAGAATCATAAATATTTACTGCCCTGGTCCTATATTCTCAGATCTTTCCCAGATATGAAGCCGCACTTGCTCAAGATAGAAAAACTGTTCTTCATCACAGTGGAAGTACTTTCTCAATCCTGGGAGTGATTACAATTTAATGTAGAAATGGTGAGGTAAATCAACACATACTATAATATTTTAAATTATCTTTAGGGATAATATGATATATGTTTGTTATTTAATATGTCGCTAATGTTCAGGAAACTCTGACATACTAGTCAAACAAAAATCTAGTTACATGATAAAGTAGTAGCACTTTTAATAATAACTGTCCACACCACGATAGACAGTTTGCAAAAGCAAACAAAGGTCTTGTTTAACTTTTGACAGAATGGTAGATTAAAGATGAACTAAGCCACACTATTGCTTTATTCCTCAGCCAAGAAATTTCTGGGTCTCCTACAGCTAACAACATAGTGAGTCTAATTGAAGAAATAGTTATAGATTGAGAAAATGTCATACAATCATCATTGACGATGGAACAATCGAGTGAAGCAATTTAGCAGTCATAAGCATAAGATGTTTTATTCATGCCCTTCTACAAGGTGTTCAGAAAGAAATTGCAATGCAACGTAGTATAACAGAATCACAGACTGACCCAGAAAGACAGTGATCCACTGTGACCAGCCAGTTGATTTGAAAAGTACCTTGTAATAATAATAAAAAAAAATGTTAAAATAAAACGAAATCACAGCTAGTGTAAGTTAAAAGGTTTCTTCCAGGAGCACCTAGGTGGCTCAGTCGATTAAGCTCAGGTCTTCAGCTGACTTCAGTTCAGGTCATGATCTCGCGGTTCATGAGTTCAAGCCCCGAGTCAGGCTCTGTGCTGTCTCAGAGCCTGGCGCCTGCTTCAGATTCTGTGTCTCCCTCTCTCTCTCTCTCTCTCTCTTTCTGCCCCTCCCCTGCTCATTCTCTCTCTCTCTCTCTTTTTCTCTCTCTCTCTCTCTCTCAAAAACGAATAAAACATTAAAAAGAATTTTTTTTTAAGTTTCTTCCAACAACAACAAAAGCCTGAGCTTTGTAACTTGTAAATTATAGTATTTACACAGCAGAATTTAACAAACACAACAGTTGCTTAGACAAAGTTTGCTGGAGCCCGATGCAAAGTAGTCAACTAAAATGCCTTGAAGGTTCCGCATTTCACAATCATGTATGGTAAAGAGCCCCTTATCACTCAACTATGGCTATTTTAACACTTGTGTGCATGCAAAGACAGCAGCTATAGATGAAAAGACAGAGGCAGTTTAGTTATCTTGAATCCAACTACATAGCCCCAGTGCTACATTAATATAATAGATCAAACGGAAAAAACCTCAAGCAATTGGGAAAAGCAGTGATTGAAGAAGTATTAGATAAAATAAATGAGAATAACAAATTAAGTCTACTTCTGAAAATATTCAGAAAGTATCTTCAAGCAGTACACAAATCTTCAGTTGGGGATTGCTTCAAAAGGCCATCTAAAAAGCTTAAAGGAAACGACCAATAAAACGAAAGGAATCCTAGTGAATGGAAGAAAATATTTGCAAGTGATATATCTAAAAAGGGGTTAATATCCAAAAGATATAAGGAACTCATACAACTCAATGGCAAATAATAGTAATAATGGTAGTCCTATTAAAAATGGTCAGAGGATCTGAGCAGACCTTTTCCAAAGACCTGCAGATGGCCGACAAGCACACAAAAAGATGCTCAACGTCACTAATCATCAGGAAAATTCAAATCAAAGTCACAACGGGATATCACCTCACTTCAGTCAGAACAGCTAATATCAACAAGATAAGAAATAATAAGTGTTGGCAAGACTATGGAGGAAAGGGAACCTCATACACTGTCAGTAATAATGTAAATTGGTGCAGTCACTATGGAAAACACTACGGAGGGTTCTCAAAAAATTAAAAATAGAAATACCGTATGATCCAGTAATTCCATTGTTGGGTATTTACCCAAAGAAAACAAAAACATTAACTCAAATAGATATATGCCTCTTTACATTTACTGCAACATTATTTACAATAGCCAAGATATGGAAAAAGAAAATGTTTTCTCAATATATATAATGGAATATTACTCAGCCATAAAGAAGAATAAAATCTTGCCCCTTTTTTTTTTAAATGTTTATTTATTTTTGAGAGAGGGAGAGACAGGGTGCAAGCTGGGGAGGGGCAGAGAGAGAGAGGGAGACACAGAATCCGAAGCAGGCTCCAGGCTCTGAGCTGTCCGCACAAAGCCCAACATGGGGCTCAAATTCATGAACCATGAGATCATGACCTGAGCCGAAGTTGGACGCTCAACTGACTAAGCCACCTAGGTGCCCCAAATCTTGCCATTTTTGACAACATGGATGGCCTAGAGGGTATCATACCAAGTGAAATAAGTCATACAGAGAAAGACAAATACCACTTATTTGTGACATTACATATATGTGGAATCAAAAAAACAAAATACAAAAACAGAAACAGACTCATAAATACAGAGAAGAAGCTGTATTTATTGTCATAGGGGAGGAGGTTGTCATAGGGGAGGAGGGGCGAATGGATGGGCAGAATAGATGAAGGGGATTAAGAAGCACAAACTTTCAGTTATAAAATAAGTAAGTCACCGGGATGAAAAGTATAACATTGGGAATGTAGCCAATATTGTTGTGATAATGTATGGTGACAGATGGTAACTACGCTTATTGTGGTGAGCACTTGTAATGGACACAATTGTTGATAAACTATGTTGTATGTTTGAAACTAATAGAACATTGTATGTCAACTATACTTTGACGTAAAAAAAGAAAAGACTGTGTGTCATAATCATTGGCCAAATCTCCAGGCTCAGGAGATAAAGAAAGAAAGTAAATTTTCATCTTAGTTACTATTAAAAAGATAGAGCATTTTTCTAACAGGAGCTTGCCAAAAATAACTTTGCTTTTCCATTGACCTTAGTTAACAGTGGGTACCTATGTAGTGTCACAAGTGAGCGATATTGTTTGTGATTATTTGGGGGTAATCTAACAGCTGACATATCCAAGAATGGATTGTTCTTAGAATGTCAGACTTTTACATTTAATTTTAATTTTGTAATTAAAAAATTTTAATTTTAATTTTAATTTTAAAAGACTTTTAAATTTAACTACCAACATTTTTTCCTTACCATTTAGAATATTTATTTATGCTTACTAGAATCAATTTTAGAGAAATTTAGACATAGTTTTATCACAATCACACCTGTGTATATGAAAAGGAAAATATAAGCAAACTAAATCGTCACCCATGACTCCAAGTCCAAATCCTCGAAATCACTTTTTTTTGTATACATTTTTCAAGGCAGTGCCATATCCCGTGCCATCAAGAGTATATAAAAGCAGCGTTTCTTAGAAGAATTCTTTGAAGAATGCTGTTTAGTCAGTGGCAAGTTTCTGACAATCTGGTGTTTGATGACTTATTGACAGCCCTGATCCATGCATAAAGTGGTTACAACACCCTTCATCTTGTTGCTTTGAATTTTCTGTCATCTACTCCAAGGATTTGGAGACTTCCCCTTCTTCCATGCCACTACTTGGACAGTGAGAGGCAACCCTTCTGCACCTATCTTTCTAGCAAGTGTAATCCTCCCTTCATCTTCTTGTGGATGTGAACCAACAATATTATAAATAAGTAGTAATGAAAAGTTTTGAATTGTTTCAATTTATCCTTATCCCAAGAGCCGGTTTTATAATGGCAACATTTGACATAAACCTTGATTTTAGCCAGGTATTTATTTTCACTCCTGACCATTTGGCATTCTGTCACAATGTGTATTGGGTGCAGCTCTGCCTTTTATGACTCTTGTTCATCATCTCAGCATTCATTATCCCCACTCTCTTCTCTCTTTGTCTCTCTCTCTCTCTCTCTCTTTTTTTTTTTTTTTTTTTTTTTTTTTTGCAAGAGAGACAGAGTGCAAGTGGGGGAGGGGCAGAGAGAGAGGGAAACACAGAATCCAAAGCAGGCTTCAGGCTCCGAGCTGTTAGCACAGAGCCCAACTCAGGGCTCGAACCCACGAACCCATGCTGCTAATAAGACTCAGAGAGAGCAGTTCATACCCTCAGCTCAAGGATGTGCCCTGATAAGTCTTAGAGAAATCCCATTCCCCTTGCCAGTGATGGATTCAGAAATTAACATATTATCTAATTCTATAAGATGTGAGGGGTAATTTATTGAAGGTTTGGTGAAGGTTGTCTCTTCTATTTTAAAAGAAAGTGATTGGAGGTCTTTGTCTCTGCCACTAGATGCAAAAAGGAAAATGGACCCGACTGCTACCAGCAGCCATCCCATTGGCATGAAAGAAACTTGACTTAAGATGAAATTGACTCGGCCGATAGTTCAGCAGAAGAGAATGCCCAGAATTCTGAGCCATTGGGTGAACCGACTCAGAAATCTGCCTGGTTTTTTCTCTTCCATTCATGTGAGCTAATATACTTCCTTCAACAATACACAGAGATTAAGATAGTTGCAGCTGAACACATGCTGTTTGATATAAACCCCTTATTTTTGGTTGGTCCAAATGAAATTTTGGACTAAGTCCTATCATTGATTCCTATACATTAAAAATTTTGAAATTATCAGCAAGACAAATCAAAAACGTATCTGATGCTTTCTCTGGTGTTAGCAAGATGGGACCTAGCAGACATCTGGATTGCTGGAATCTGCCATCAGTATTTAATCTTGGTCTTGCAAGTTAGATGATCTGATTCAATATAGCAAATTAGTCCCTCGGTCAGGGTGATAGGCCTGGCCTAAACATGCTTTGAGTTTGAGAAGTTTACTTTATCTTCACCTTAGTGAAACCGTTGTTTGCACAATGGTGCAAGTTGTTGTGGCTCTGACTCCAGCAATGTCTTTGTGTAACTGAAATAGTTGTATGAGGTGATGCTGACTTGTCTGCTTTCAGATCCAAAAACATTATGTCTTTTGTTATAATACATGCAAAATCAGCTTTTACTTTCTGATTAAACTTGAAGCAAACATATTTTTATTATTGAAAGAATTTTGGTTTTTTTTTTCTTTTCCTATGTTTTCCCCCCTCTATCCCTAGTTTATTTCATAAAGCAAATAGTTACTGATTCTCTGTTGTGTCAGACATTCAGTGGGTGAAGGCAAGTCAGTATGAATAAGACTCACAACCAGCCCTCAAAACTCTCATCATGCCTAGAGGAGAGTCATACACGCCATGTGAAAGCACAGCCGTATAAGCCTCACGCTGCAGAGGAGAGAGCAAGCCATTCTTCTTGACCTCATGTGATACGCTTTCCAGAAGTCCTTTCATTCCCGCTTTATGATTTTTTAATTTTGACCGAGGTTTCATTTAAATATTGTCCATCTTCCCACACCATATCCATTAAACTGAGCTTGGTTTCTTGTAGACAATCTCAAAAATTAGTCCTGCAGAAATGACATGAACGCTCAGTAAGGATTGTGATTCCGTCTTGAAAAAGACCTTCCTTGCTCTCTTTGGCCTTCTTCCAGAGATGGGGGTCGTCAGGGTTTCGAAGAGAGTAGAATGTGGTCTGACAACTGTAAAACTATGAATCCTTAGTGTTTCCTAGACCAGTCTCATGAAGTGTCCCTCTCTGCTTTATGGACGTGCCCATGTTCTGTCCATTTTTTCTTCTTGAGCATGGAAACTATGACAGACCAGCCCATCCTCTCTCTTAACACAGGTAAAACCAGTATTTGATGTTCTTCTCCTGTTTTCAAAGATTCATCCCCTGAAACAGTAAAGATACAGTATCCCCCTTTCTGCTCTATGTAAAAGTGCTTCAGAGTAAATAGGCTTTCCTGGTAAAATCTTATTCTGATAATCTTAATGGAGTGATGACTTTTATTTTAAAAAGGACCATATATCTTGTCCTAATAAATGGCCTGGGTTCCAGAGTCCTTTAAGCTTTAATATTTTTTTATTTAAAAAAAATTTTTTTTAACGTTTATTTATTTTTGAGACAGAGAGAGACACAGCATGAACGGGGGAGGGGCAGAGAGAGAGGGAGACACAGAATTGGAAGCAGGCTCCAGGCTCTGAGCCATCAGCCCAGAGCCCGACGCGGGGCTCGAACTCGCGGACCGCGAGATCGTGACCTGAGCTGAAGTCGGACGCTTAACCGACTGAGCCACCCAGGCACCCCTAAGCTTTAATATTAACTCATTCTTACTCGCTTTTTAAAAATGAGTTCTGTGCTTTGAGATATGCTTCACTTTCTATTATGTGTATCTGCCCTTAACTGCAGCAACATTTTTCTAGCTGCCTTACCCAGGAATGACTAGTCACCCCAATACACGAGCCCTGCTAGCCAGTAGTGTTGGTGACCACCTCACACAATGGGATCCCTCACCTAATCTGGAAAGATGTGGCAGTCTGGTGATCAAGCATAAGCAAGCATATAGTAAGATGGCAGGAGTGACCATGGGTGGCAAAGTGCTCTGGTAGATACAGAGGACCAGACTGGTAAGGGGCTCTGGAGAGGATATCATAGTTTCTGACCTCCTGGGACTAAGATGACCCTCTGAACTGATAAACAGAACATGAATTCTCCAAACTGCACAGAGGAAGAGAGACAGAAAAAAAGAAAAACAAAAACACAGCTAACATTAATGAATCCTGCACGATGTGACAAGCGTAGTGTTAGACATTTTTATGTATTTATTAATCTTCAAGAACTCTAAGGGCACTAAAATGCCTCCTAGCTAGTGACTGGCAGAACTGGGATTTGACCCAGAACCATCTGACACCAAACTTACCTATAAATTGGCTTTCTTAAAGCACTCCTCTCTGTGTTTATCCTTTTCCTGAACCTCAGGCAGCCATGTTTTTCCAGACCCTGCAAGTGTAAAATTGATGACATAATCATGCGATGGTGTCTATGGGACTATTACAGGAGGATTAGGCTATTATCAACAAATCGGGGACTAGTATTGTTTTATCAGCATGAGAGTGTTTTCAATTAATTTGTAATTAAATAAAGGAAGCAATTTACTGGGTCTTGGAGAAGTCAGGGCTGGGGACGGCTTATCTCATCAGCCTCAGCTGTGCATTCCTCCTGCACCGCCTCATTGTTTAGATCACAGCAGTGATACATGATCTGACCTATAGGAGTAATTCAATAAAACATCAATATTTTCCTTCCTCCTTAACCCGTGGTGCTGTGGTGACTGGAGAAATCTGCCTGGAATGGCCTCTACCATAAGCCCATCAAGAACTATAGCTCTGGCCTTACTGCTCGCTCAGCTATTCCTGCCAAACAGCCTGACCATGTCAGAAATGACCAAACTGGTTTTGCCTAGGTGTGAGATGAGTGGACTTCATGGGTTCAGAACTTTAAATGTCTTTGTGTCCTCACTTTCTGGGCACTATGTTGGCTGCTTTACCACTATGATCCAATACGATCTCCCCCCAATCATCTTGCAAAGTGGGTACAGTTATCTCATTTTTATTGGTTGAGTATATTTATATTAGTTGGTGGCTGAGCCAGGAATAGTACCTAATTCTGCAGCATTCTCAGGGCCCAGAGCTTTTCCATCCACACTGCTCAGCCCAGGCTTTTATGCAAACTGTAAAAGGTGAAAATGTTGCTTGTCCTCCCATACAGCCAGAGGATATTGTTGTCATTTCTTTACAGGTTTTTCTTTTATTCGTGGTATCTTTTTTTTTTTTAAGTATTTAAATTCCAATTAGTTAACATACAGTGTAATGTTAGTTTTAGGTGTACAATATAGTGATTCAACACTTCCATACACCACCCAGTGCTCATCACAAGTGCACTCCTTGGTCCCCATCACATATTTCACCCATCCCCCCAGCCTCCTTCCCTCTGATAATCATCAGTTTACTCTGTATAGTTAAGAGTATGTTTCTTGGTTTGCCTCTCTCTCTTTTATCCTCTTTGCTCATTTTTTTGTTTCTTAAATTCCACATATGAGTGAAATAATATGGTATTTGCCTTTCTCTGACTGACTTAAGTATTATCACTTAGGATAATACTCTCTACCTCCATCCATGTTGTTGCAAATGGCAATAGTTCATTCTTTTTAATGGCTGAGTTATATTCCAGTGTGTGTGTGTGTGTGTGTGTGTGTGTGTGTGTGTATAAATACATATATTACATCTTCCTTATCCATTCATCAGTAGATGGACACTTGGGCTGTTTCCATAATTTGGCTATTATAGACGCTGCTGCTGTAAACATTGGGGTGCATGTATCCCTTTGAATTAGTATTTTTGTATTCTTTAGGTAAATACCTAGTTGTGCAATTGCTGGATCATGGGGTAGTTCTATTTTTAACTTCTGGAGAAGCCTCCATACTGTTTTCTGGATTGGCTGCACCAGTTTGCATTCCCACCAGCAGTGCAAGAGAGTTCTTTCTCCATATCCTTTGTTGTTTCTTGTGTTTCTTGTGCCAACACCTGATGTTTCTTGTGTTGTTGATTTTTAGCCATTCTGACAGGTGTGAGGTGATAATCTCATTGTAATTTTGATTTGCATTTCCCTGATGGTGAATGATGATGAATATTTTTTCATGTGTCTGTTGGCCATCTATATATCTTCTTTGTAGAAATGTCTGTTCATGTCTTCTGCCCATTTTTAATTGGATTGTTTGTTTTTTAGGTGTTGAGTTGTATTGTTTCTTTATATATTTTGGATTCTAACCCTTTATTGGATCTTTCATTTGCAAATATCTTGTCCCATTCCATAGGTTGCCTTTTAGTTTTGTTGATTGTTTCCTTCACTGTGCAGAAGCTTTCTATTTTGATGTAGTCCCAATAGTTTATTTTTGCTTTTGTTTCCATTGCCTCCGGAGACATATCTAACAAGATGTTGCTACTATGGATGTCAAAGAAGTTACTCCCTATATTCTCTTCTAGGATTGTTAGGGTTTCAGGTCTCACATTTAGATCTTCAATCCGTTTTGAATTTTATTTTTGTGTATAATGTAAGAAAGTGGTCGAGTTACATTCTTTTGCATGTTGCTGTCCAGTTTCCCAGTGTCCTTTGTTGAAAAGACTGTCTTTTTCCCACTGGATATTCTTTCCTGCAAATGGAATGATACTCTACAGAAAACCCAAAAGACTCTACAAAAAAAAACGACTAGAACTGATAAATAAATTCAGTAAAGTTATAGGATACAAGATCAACATACAGAAATCTGTTGCATTTATATACACTAATAATGAAGCAGCAGAAAGAGAAATCAAGGAATTTATCCCATTTACAATTGCTCCACAAACAATAAGATACCTCAGAATAAACGTTACCGAAGAGGTGAAAGATCTGTACTCTGAAAACTATAAAATACTGATGAAAGAAATTGAAGAAGACATACAGGAATGGAAAGACATTTTATGCTTATAGATTGGAAGAACAAATATTGCTAAAATGTCTATACTACCCAAGAGATCTGGGTAGTATAGATTCCAACTGTTGATGTCAGCTCAGGTCATGATCTCGCAGTCATGGTATTAAGCCCTGTGTTGGGCTCTGTGCTGACAGTGCAGAGCCTTCTTGGGATTCTCTCTCTTCCTCTCTTTCTCTCTGCCCCTCCCCCACTCACATACACACACTCTCTCTCTCAAAATAAATAAATAAACTTAAAAAAAAGTCTATACTACCCAAAGCAATCTACATATTCAATGCAACCCATATTGAAATACCAACAGCATTTTTCACAGAGCAAGAGCAATCCTAAAATTGTTGTGGTACCACAAAGACTCCAAATATCCAAAGCAACCTTGAAAAAGAAAAGCAAAACTGGAGGCATCACAAATTCTGGACTTCAGGTTGTATTACAGAGCTGTAGTCTATCAAGACAGTATGGTGCTGGCACAAAAACAGACACATAGATCAATGGAATGGAATAGAAAACCCAGAAATGAATGCATAACTATATGGTCAGTTAATCTTTGATGCAGCAGGAAAGAATGTCCAGTGGGAAAAAGACAGTCTCTTCATGGTATCTTAGTCATCATCCAAGTGTCTGTAGAACTTGGCACAGATATTTCAGTAAACATATGCTAAATAACAATAATTATAAAGCAACCAAAAGAACAAATAAAACCTTACTGCTTACCAGCCTCCAGGGTCCCTTCTAAATGCTTAACTCATTAAAGCCTCATAAAAATGCTATGAGATAGATGCCTATTATTATACCTGTGTTACAGGTGAGGAAACATAGCGAAATAATTATTTATCATTACATATTTATTTTTTATTACTAAATAATTATTTTTTATCTTTTAAATCCTTCGCTGACAGTTCAGATATTTTTTGATATTGGCACTTACAGTTCTGGTACTGATTTCAACGTGTGAGGGTTTTTCCCACACTTAGGACACAGCTGGGTATCCTGCAATTCAACATAATTCTGACGCTGTCTGCATGGACGTAGTATCAGATTCCACAGGTTAAGGGCCAAGTTCTACAAGACTGCACCCCCAGCCTTACCACTTGTGCTTCTGACCTACCACTTATAAAGTGGAGGCCCCAAGGAGCCCTCCTTATGTTTACTTAATTTACTAGAGTGACTCACAGAACTCAGAGATACATTTTAGTCACAAGATCACTGGTTCCTTCCAAAAGGATATAACTCAGGAACAGCCAGATGAAGAGATGCAAAGGGGCACAGGCTTCCGTGCCCATTCTGGGCATCACTCTCCCAGCACCTCCATGTGTTCACCAGTCCTGAAGCCCTTCCAAACCCTGTCCTTTGGAGTTTTTATGGAGGCTTCATTACTTAAGCACGGTTGATTAAATCTGTTGGCTCTTGGTGATTGAACTCTAGCTCCTCTCCACTCCCCAAGAGGTCAGAGGGTGGGACTCAAAGTTCCAACCCTCTAACCACAGAGTTGGCTCCAGGGACAACCAGCCCCCATCCTAAGATGCTTTCTTAAAGTTACTTCATTAACATAACATAAGGCACCTTTATGGCTTTCATCACACAAAATACCAAGGGTTTTAGGAGCTCCCCAAGAGAGGGGACACAGATCAAATATATATTTCTTTTTTTTTTTTTTTTTTTTTTTAAATTTTTTTTTTTTTTTTTTCAACGTTTATTTATTTTTGGGACAGAGAGAGACAGAGCATGAACAGGGGAGGGGCAGAGAGAGAGGGAGACACAGAATCGGAAACAGGCTCCAGGCTCCGAGCCATCAGCCCAGAGCCCGACGCGGGGCTCGAACTCACAGACCGTGAGATCGTGACCTGGCTGAAGTCGGACGCTTAACCGACTGCGCCACCCAGGCGCCCCACAAATATATATTTCTTATTATAAATCCCAGTATAATGGCACCCTTGCTTGATCTAAATGTCTCGTAGTCACATATACTATGCAAGAAACACTAAGGAAAGAGTAGAAATCCTACACATACAACTGGGGTGGGAGTGACTGCTTTATTCTCACTGTCCTGTTGGCTGACTGCACTTTCTTGGGTCTGGCTTAGTTGCATGTGCAGATTAGAATGTCTACATTGATCTCTCTCAGCTGTCTCCCAGAATGCTATATACTTGCACTTGTAAAACAATATTAAATTGTCACCTTTGGGTACAGTCTCAAAACAACAGATTTTCGAGGTAGATGCCGGTGCCTCTTTAGCAGATTTGTATTTTCTTGTTTTTGTGGGTTGCCGTCCCCCCTGGTGCAGAGGAACTGTCTGCAAACTGTTTCTATTTTACCATCAACGTTCTTGAGAAACAAATTCAGTTTCAATACTTCATTAAACTTGCACTTCCATTTTTGAGCTGAACTGCTACTGATGGGCTTCCTACAAAATAAAAAAAAAGTATCGCCAAACAATATAATACTTGTAGATTTATGCCATACAATAAATAACAAAACCACTATGGCAAAAGAACTCAGACTGCTCTCTCTATTCTATGACAAGCCTGCCAGGCCTATATTTCTTGCATATATTTCAGTTTCACCTACTCAGTAATTTCCCATGTTTCTATGGACATGACTCAAGATGACTTACTGTCATTTTCTAGTGGTCTTGAACATCTCCTAAGTCATGGCAGAGTGCAATGGGGTTTATCAATAAACACCTTGCATGCTGTCCTAGGGAAGGAAAGTGCTGCTTACATTGTACAAGGAGGCTCAGGAAAAGACACAATAGGTCATGGATGTGGAGAAAAAGGCAAAAGAAAAAAAATTAAACTTCCTTATAACTTACAGCCCATTGACAAATCCTTGAGACAGGCAGAGTGACCTTCCTCTAGGAACTCACCTGCCTTGATGTTAATACTTTGCTAAGGGCAAAAGGCCACTTATGCTTAACATTAGTCTGACCTCCAGGATCCTGGAAGTGTCCTTAAACATATAAAAATTCCTTTGGCAACTTCCTTTATCTCTACCCACCCTTCAAGCTATATGTTAGCAATCATCCTGTAAGCATGGCCCCCTGATACACATCTGATGGGTCTCATGACTAAGGGTTTACTAGACAGTAGTAAATGATCTTTTCCTCACAACAGCTTACTCCTCAAGGTCCTGGAAACCTTGCTTCTAAATTCCTTAGAGTCTTACGCTATCCCTGACCCCCTCCCAACTTAAAAGGATGTAATCATTCACCCCTCACAACACCAGTGCTGCTCTTTGTGCCCACATGTCCTGTCCCTGTGCTTTAATTAAACCACCTTTTCCACCAAAGATGCCTCAAGAATTCTTTCTTGAACATTCACTCCCAAAACCCCAACATTTCACATTAGTCCTCACTAGTGTCTTTTACATTTTAATATGTATTAGAGTGATAACTCTTTTTATTAACTATGTTTCTTACATACTACTAAATGAGCCTTGGAAAAATCCTGGAATAAGAAGTAAAGGTCTACCAAACTCACCCTAGCTTACTTTAATAATAAATAACAAAATGTCATTGAAAGAAATCTATAATAAATGCTAACCCAGACAGGATACCAGAACGACAGATGTCAACTGGGACCGTTCCGTGCAAACCAGGTGTATAGTCAGATTCCCTTTAAAGTCACTTCCAATCCCAAGTGATGCTGAGTCAGACAACTACTCACCTCACTGTAATTTCAAGACCTGATGTCTAGAGCGGTTGAGTCCTGACACAACTGGAGTCTCCTTCACTAGTAGTCAACTGCCATTTGTTCTTTCAATGTTGATTAAGCACTAGATAAATAAAAGACTACTGAGCTAATTCCTTGCCTTAAAGGAACTCACAGCACAGCAGGAGAATCAGGAAAGAAAGCCAACACAGTACAGCTCACTGTTCTGCCCTATGTTGGGTCTCACCACCATTTGTTAGTAACTTGTTCTCTCTCTCTCTCTCTCTCTCTCTCCACACACACACACACACACACACACACACAGTGGCAGAGTGTTTGTCTGTCTCATTACTTCTGGTGTATGCAGGACCCAGCCTAGAACCTGGTGTCAGCTTAAGAATTGAATGAAGTGCTACCCTAGAGGTAAGCCTGGGGATTTGGTATCACAGGGGACAGGCAAAAATGAGATGGAAGATTGAAGATGGTGACTCAAGAAAGGGACAAATGAGCTCAACTGGAAGGGCAAGGAGAACTCAGCAAGTTGGGAAGGGCAGAAAAATGCCTTCCACGCAGGGAAAATGATGTACATGAATGCACAGATGAGAGAAACAGCAGATGCTTGGGGAACTGCAAGTTATTCTGAATGAGGGGGACAAGGTGGAGGCATGGCAGGAAATGACATTGTGGATAGGGCTGGCTGAAGCTTGGGAATCTGAATCACCCGTAGTCATGAGGAAATCAGAGTTGCTTTGGGACACCACTCAGATTTAAATTGCTTTTCTGAGGATCCGAACTCCAGTTATCCTCAAGGCTTCCTGGTCCTGAAGAACAGTGATGCCATCAAGAGAGAAATCCAGAATCAACTTGGCTATAAACTCTTGGAAAGAAAAGGAAACACCCCTTCACAAGTTCAATGGTAACAGACCTCTTACAGGAGCTCAAAGGCTCATTCATCTCAGAGCTGCTGTTACATTTTTGTCATGGATGCTGGAGGGCCTGCTTTCAAGCATCAACCTCTTCCTGTAAAGAAGAAAGTAATTGAAATAATTAACCACTTAAATCAAAAAGTAATAAAAATGGGCCTGAACTCTTTAGGTTTTCTTTTCCAGCATATACCCTGCAAATTGCCTAGACTCTGCAGTTTACTTTGGGTATATCCATCCCTTCCAAGGAAGAAAGTTTGGTAGGCTAGAAGCAACTAGCTTCGTCGGTGATTACAAGCAGTGGGAATTTCTTATGCATTTGTGTGAGAGAGTACTTCGGTGTAGAAGAGCTAGGGAAGATACACACTGCATGTTAGCCATTATGACAATAAATTATATTAAAAAAGTAATAAAATATTTAATAAAAAAATTATAACCCCCCCCCCAAAAAAAAGAGATGGGGAAGAGGTAGCATAAAGCAGAGACTGAAAATGTCTTTTTGACAGTGACTATGTCCACACTGCTTCTGAAATATCTAGCATTTTTTCCTAGTGTGATCTCTTGCTGAGAATATTATGGCAGTTCCCTTGCTAGAACCTCCATCTCTGGTATCCAACCATCGTTATGGGGTCAGTTCCCATAAACCACAACCTCACTATTAATGCCACTTTAGCTTTATCCCCCACCGCCTCTTCCCTTCACTCAACTTTCCCCAGGGACCGACCTCTAATTATTGTTCTCCAAACATATCCTGCACTTAGCCGCTTCCAATTATCTTTGCTTTTACAGTTCTCTCTGCTTGCAGTACTTACTTACTGAGACTTCTATCACAATGCCTGACTCATGGTTCGGGAAGCCAATGAATGAATGAATGAATGAATGAACTCACAGTGTGTGGACACCTCCCTCTGCCAAAGAGGTGTGTAAGGCTGATGGCATTTCTGCGCAGAGACAAACTACAGTGCCTGTGTCTCCCCAGCTGCTGGCTTATGTGGCACTAAAGTCCCCAGCTGCAGACAGCTGTACCAGTTGGG
The DNA here is from genome assembly GCF_028749965.1 of Puma concolor. NCBI lineage: Eukaryota > Metazoa > Chordata > Mammalia > Carnivora > Felidae > Puma > Puma concolor. The sequence continues at coordinate 101,751,416 of NC_141674.1, read as the reverse complement.
ACCAGCTGAGCTTCTAGCTGCATCCACAGAATGAAAACACTCATGCAGGGGTGAGACTTGTCTTACTGACAACTGAGTTTGTCTTAAGTAGTTGTGTCCCTGGGAAGTCCACTCACATTTCTCAGGCTTCTTTCAGGGTGGGCTTCTGGGCATTAGTACCACTTGTTAGCTACAGTCTGCATAAGTGCTTTGTTCCCTCAATAAGGAAAGTCTTGTATCTCTAGGCCCTTGGATGTTTTGGATTCTTTGCAGATAGTGGCTGGTGTTGTGATGAGCATAGTGGGAACACATGTTACAGCAAAGGATTATTATTTACCGACACTCTTCCCTTTTCCAAAAGAACTTTAGGAAGATTACAAAAAGACACATAGCACAAAGATGTTTTTAAAGTGAAAAAACTAATGTAAGAGAAGAATAGATGTAAGACAATTAAGATGATTAAGGATTAATATAGAAAATGATTGATCTAGAACATGAAGGCCATTAAACCCTGTCTATGTACTGTAGGTATACTGCAAATCAGACTCGGAGCTTCCTAGAAACCAGGAAAAAAAGAGGGGAAAATAATCAATTACAGGAATCATAGTGTCTGTAAGACAAGAGCAAACCAACTGACCAAGAGGAGCATCTCTCTTCGTATGCCCTAAGAAATGTTATTCTGTGCATTCTATAAAGAAGTGCCCTCCATGATGCAGTGATATAGACAGTAATGTCTTTAAGAACATTGAAACACAGCAGCAGAGTCTGGGCCTGATGGAAATCTGACGATAGGCAGAATATGCCCGTGAGAAAGAACCACTAGAGAGACCAGTGGCTTTCTCCTCCTCCTCACAATTTCAATCCAACAAATATTTCTAGAGCTGCTACTCAGTGTCATCCAGGAGTAAATGTTTCAAGGAGCCAGACAACAGCAGAACATACTGAAACCTAGCAAGGCTGTGGTCATTGTCCATCTGATACCAAAAGAAGAGAGAAGCTTGGTCAAAAGCTTAGTTATTATCATTGGAACCAGAAAGTCAGTGAAACCCAAATGCACAACTTGAACAGGTGAGGGGGTAGGTCTTAACAGTAACTGATTGTTTTCTTTGTTTAATGTTTATTTTTGAAAGAGAGATTGAGAGAGAGAGAGAGATCAGGGGAGGGGCAGCGAGAGAGGGAGACACAGGATCCGAAGCAGGTTCCAGGCTCTGAGCTCTGAGCTGTCAGCACAGAGCCTGCTATGGGGCTCGAACTCATGAACCAAGAGAGCATGATCTGAGCTGAATTGGCACTTAACTGACTGAGCCACCCAGGCGCCCCAACAACAGCTGATTCCTAAATTCCTACAGTCAATGTAGCCATCACTCTGGTTAGTGCTGAGTTCCTTAAAGTTTTCCTGGGAACCCAAAACTACTACCTCAACAAAGTACTCTGGCCTTTTCTCCAGACAGAGGTATATTCTTGTCACACAGAGTAAAAAGGGTATTGTGTTGGTGTAGTGGAAATAAACTGGCAAGTGATTGTTATTTTTTGTCTCCAAAGAATAGTCACCAAATGGTAGAATCCAGAATACAATTAGGAAAGGCTCTTGTTAAAAGAAAATTATTTTATGAATTACCTTCCCGCAGAGAAACTGATAATTCCCTTTAATGACTATGAGTGTGGAGACCACTGTGTGGGGAAAAATATCATTATTTGAGTATTTAATATGTGCCAGCACCTATGTAAAGGCTATGTTGCATAATATAAGAAACGTATAATTCTAGACAGCAGGACTAGAACCTTGAGTGGCAGGAAGTAGGCCTTGGTTGAATATAAGGGGTGTTTTAAAAAATAATTCAAGGTGCCAAAGGGCTGCTTTAGAAGGAGGGGATATCTGGGCAGAGGCTGGTCAGCCATTTGTCAGGAAATTATGTATCAGTAAAAAAAAATAAACCTGGATAGCATTTGAGGGTACTTTTCAGTGATTCTATGAAAAGTGGGATGCTGCTACCCAGTTCTCAAAAGGAATTTTTTTTCCATCTGTATTGGAATGGGCTTTGCTAATCCAGTCACGCTCCCTTACTCTGACTTCTGAAGCCTCATGGTCCCTAAGGCATGAAAACAAAAGCTGGGGTCCAAAGGACAGGACACAAATAACTGGTTCATGTGTAGATAGAATTCATATCTATCAAAGGTAGGCAAAACAAGGCAATCTCTTTATATAGCAACAGAATCCTTGCTTCCTCAACAAACATTTACTGAGCCTTTGTGTTGTGCATAAGCTGAGAAGAGGAGGGTAATGGTGGACAAAAGAATGGGGTGAGGGTATCAGTGCTAGAAAGCTCACAGGCCAGCAGGGGCAGTGAAGAAACTCAGCCAGAGCCATCAGGGTCATACAGCTGTGTCTGGGGCCAGGCTTTGACTTGACACAGCCTTCCTTCGCGTGGCTTTCTCAGACACTCGCCTGGTGCTCCACACCCAGAAATCTCATTCTTGTTGGCAAAGTCCACTTCCCCTGTTCGTGGAGAAAGAGGGAACAGAAATCATGGCAGCTTTGGCATGGCCTTTGTGGCTGAGACAGAGTGAAGGAGGGAGAATGGTAAGAATTGATGTTAGAGAGATGGTTGGGGGCAGATCCCAGGGGCCTGGGGAGTAATTATAAAGACTTTCACTCTGAATGAGATAGGAAGCCATTGGAGAATTTTGAGCAGAGGAGAAATACTGGATTTTATCACTAAGGGATGCCTCCGTGGCATCTGAGGCTACTGTTTTGAATATTCATCGTAGGGAGATAGAGGAAGGAGCAGGGAGGGTGACTGAGTGATTTGGGATGATTCAGGTAAGACTCAGAGAGAAGGTGGCCATGGCAGGGTACAGCAAGAAGGAAGAACACAGCATTAGGGCATGGAAATGATCAAGGTTTCAAGAAAATCAGTCTAGCAACAGGGATGAGAGGAGGGAGTGTATTGGTAGTAGGAAGAAATTGGAAGTCCTAAGAGTATTCTCGAAGGAGGGCCACAGACCACCTACATTTGAATCATCCGTAGAGCTTGTCAAAATACATATTCCTGGACCCCTGACCAAATCTATAGAATCAGAATCTTTTTTTTTTTTTTTTTTTAATTTTTTTTCAACGTTTATTTATTTTTGGGACAGAGAGAGACAGAGCATGAACGGGGGAGGGGCAGAGAGAGGGAGACACAGAATCGGAAACAGGCTCCAGGTTCTGAGCCATCAGCCCAGAGCCTGACGCGGGGCTCGAACTCACGGACTGCGAGATCGTGACCTGGCTGAAGTCGGACGCCTAACCGACTGCGCCACCCAGGCGCCCCTATAGAATCAGAATCTTGATGGAGCCATTGTGAAGCCCTCACCAGGTTATTTTGAACACCAAAGTTTGGGAATCGCAAAGGACTGAAGTCCTTAAAATTGAAAATCAACAGTGTCTATTGATGGAAATTTCAAGTTCGAAGAGAACAGATGGATGAATAGTAGACCTTTTCCCCCCCTCTAAAATGACATTATTTCATAGTAGTATGCTAGAAGCAAATATTTTTTTGTGCATATACTATGTACGAGGCACAGTCCTAAATAATCTACCTGCGTGTCAGGGAAAAACTATGTCTGACTAGGAAAATGTCTTGCTAGTGACAACCCTCCCCTCCCTGCACCCCCCTCCCCAGCCATCTAAGACCAGGGGACCCTAAGAAGAATCCTCAGCCTGCTGAGCACAGCCATGCATGTGGAGTTGCTGATCAGAAGCCGGGAAGGTGTGACGAGGACAGGGCTCCGTATAAGAAAAGGTTGGAGAGGAAGCCTGGCTCGGCTGGGGGCAGGGCCGGAGCCTCAGCTGAGTGTGAGGCCCAGGAGGAAAGGAAGACAGAAAGACCGGCCTTGAGCAGGAGAACCGGGGAGACAAGAAAGAAGAAGTGGCAAAGGCCCACAGAGGGACTCTTGGGGATTGGCAGAGATGTTGCAACAGGATTTTATGAAGCTTTGTCAGGTAGTCTGTGATGTTTACCCTCTTCCCTGCCACCTCCCCTGTCGAGTCTTTTATCACTTGCCAGATCTGTTTTGGGGACGCAGTGACTTGCCGGGTTGTGCACTGAGGGGGCACAGAGACTGCCCAGTCACCTCTGGTTTGCGCCACCAGCAACTCATTCAAGCTAACAGCAACTGCACGGGGCTTGCCAACTTTGCCACCCAAGGCCATCCCACTCGCCTCCACTCTCTCTCCCGTGTGAACCCCTTGCGGCTTTTACAGAATCTGTGTGGTAATTTTATTTATTGCCTCGGCGTTTTCTAGGCAGAGAATCTGGAATTAGAGTGACCTTTCGCCCACAGCAGCTGCTGATTTATCACAGGATCTGTTAGAGTCTTGTCCAGATGTTCCTGACATGAAGTTATTTAATTTGAAATTGGCTCAGCTGGAAAATTAGGTTAAGGGTTTTTGTAGTCACAATGCAAGGCAGAAATTTTACCCTTCTTTTATAAACCCAAGGTGCCAGTGGTACAAACCACAATTCAAAGAAGTTTAAATTCTGGACCAGGCAATGAATGTTAATGTTGTATCTGGAGAAAGGCAAAAGGTGGGAGGAAAATTCGGTTGTTCTTACCAGGGGAGTCACCTCCGGGGCCTCAAGAATGGCTGCCAGAAGCCATAAAGAGACTACAGATGTGTGGGAGCCTCAGCAGAGCTCAGGTGAGAAAAGAGGGCAATCCTCTGGCACAAAGAGGGAGCATGCTTTTTTTTGCTCCTCACCTCTGCCCTGAGCACTCGAATCACTGCTGTTGATTAACTGCCGGCTAGGTCAAACTTTCCGTCATTAGGTGGTCCAGGGTACCTGTCAGAGCCCCCGACCTATTTAGCGCTGTGTAAAAGTTTCAGAGCCCTCACCTTATCTTGGAGCCCTGCCAGGAAGAAGGTGGGTGGTAGTTGCTGCTGCTGTGAGAAGCAGTTTGCTGTGTTGGAAGGAGGCATTACTCAAGTTTCTATTCATTGTCAGAAAATCAGGCCTCTGAGGTGAGGATGAACTCGGAGGTGAAGCGGAAACCAGGGTAGAAGCCATCTTGCTCTGGTCCACCTTGGTGGTATGCAGCCAGACCCAAGGCAAAGTCAGAGGCTCAAGGGAGGGGAGCCTCAAGGAAGCACGGCCTTCCCAGAATCTACTGCTATAAGAGGAACAAACAAACTGGAACACATTCGGGGAAGAACCTCAGATCTTAGGATGGGAAGGACAGAAGTGACTAGGGAAGTCTTGGCTGAAATTTCAGGACAAGTGGGTGGTGAGGGGTGACGGATGTGACAAGTTATTTCACATACCAAAAGACAGCCTGACGTGTTCTGTGGGGCCAACGGGGAAGTCAGGGTTCAGCAAATGGAAAGCGAGGTAGATTCTTAGGTAAATTTTAAAAATAATAAGGCCATTCCCTGTCTCCAGAACTGCTTGGATATCCACTCAACAAATGTGCCAAATGGGCATCCGGATGAGGATTTTCCTTAAAAGACCTTTCAACTCCCTCAGATCTAAAAATCTCAACTCAGGTCTACTCTTAAAATGTTTTCTACCTTTTATGTAAAACGGTCTACCTCACCCTAGTCATTTGATAAATTAAGATGATAAAACTCTTTTCACTGGAATATTGAAAGAATATAAAAGGCATCATGTGTTCAGTACTTCAAGTCTTTCATAATGGCAATTAGTGTCCCAATGCAAACTATGTGTTTTTCATTTAATTATATTAAGGGGCAAGTTAGGGAAATTATGCAAACTGAATGAATTGGATAGTGTGGATATTTTGAAATATTTACCACAATTCTGCAGCCAAGGAAGATTCAAGTTCCCGATTCTTATTCCCTTGAACTTTTTTGCATCTGGATCTACTTATGCTGGGAATGATACCCACTTCCTAACCCACAGTTCTGCATGGTAACAACCCATCACATCCACCCAGGACAAGCCGCTGCACCAATCTTGGTCAGACTAGTGAGTCAGAGGTTCTTTTCACACTGGGACTGAATCTCCCAGAAACTACCATTCTTTACAGAGTGCACACAGTTGAGCTGCGTCTTTATCAATCAAGGCAGTGAGACGAAAATGTTGATGGTAGGAGGAATCATTCATTATCCAGAAGTATCATCCATACTTGCCAAACATCTGGATTTGGTGGAGAAACATCTGAGTGGTTCAACTGAATTTTTCTTTTTCATTTGGATGTTTTGGTGTCATGGAGGCCCAGCCTCAGTCAAGACTTGGAGGAAAAAACTTGGCAGAAAACAAAACAGAATGACTTAATGCAAGCATAGCAGTCTAAAAAGAATAAATATTTTTTTTGTTTATGATTGTCATGATGCGAGAAGACACTGGGAAAAAATTTCTTCTAAGTAAGTCCGCGAATAATGACCAGGCAACAGAAAATAATGAACTAAGTTTTTAAGACCTCTTGCACAATTCGGGCAAATGATTGGTAAACTAGGAAGCCATGAAAATGGTACAATGTAAGAAGAACTGCGAAGCATTTTAGCAGATATATTCGGAAATCCTGAATGCACCGAGATTGGCAGAAGACAATAAGCTGCAGTGTGGAGCGTGAAAAAGTGTAGGGAAGAAACCATGTATCTTTTTGAAGGCTAATGAAAACTGGAGAAGAATCTCAGGAATCTAGCTAATAATAAATACCATAGACCAAGCAGGGAAGGGAAGAAAGGGATTTTGAACAGTATTCCTCATTAGAACATGGCTCTTTAGCTATTGAGGATAGACGAGTCCCACCTCCTTGCAGACCTCTTACAGGCTCATGAAGGGGAAAGGGTTTAGGATGTATATGGTGAATGCATTGGGGGCAATGAGACTCTTAAGCTTGATAATTAAATTGGTGCCATAGTTGTGCAGCTCTTCTCAGAGCAAGGAAATTCATAACATTATCCGTTCTTCATTTCCCCCCTCTCCTGGTCCTTCCTACATCACTTCCAGGTTAGTGAGGCTCCTATATACCCTCTCCATTCCTGGTCTGGAAGACGAGAACCCTAAATGTTGGTTTCTTCCATACCGCACCCTGACAATTGTACACTTAATTTCTCTGGGCCTGTTCCTTCATGGGAGTATTGGATAATATTACTTTAATGACAGTACCCAACTGCAGGATGTTAAAATCCGTAAGAACGAAGCAATTATTAGACAAAGCAGCAGCACTTGGAACGTTTAAATGCATTCACAAAGTGATGTTTCTTACTAAGCACTAGGATCCGAGTGCCATCCTTAAGAGGAGGCATTGGGCTGTGAGGTAATAGGCAAAGAGACAGGAGGAAAAGTATTAGGCCCAGTGTGCTTTAAAAAAGATTAATGGAGCTATGCCAATGGTACCAGGTTAGAAGAAGCAGACCCCAGTGTGGGCAAGCATTGAACACATGAATGATATTAAGAGATTATAGAAGTATGGGTGGGAAAGAATGAGACAGGATTCAACTTGGAAAAATGCAAAGTAATGCATTTGGAAGCAAGTAACCAAAAACATATGAGCTTGCGCTGCTATGTGGCAACAGAATTAGCTGGAGACATAATCATCATGCCAGTGAATTGGATTATCTCTGCACCCCTAGGGGAGGCCACACTTGGAATTCTGAGTTCAAATCTCTCCCTTGGAAACTAAGGGCCGGGAAAGAAAAAATGAAGAGGTCAGGAAAGTACAAAACTAATAGTTAGGTAGTTAAAGATCATTGACTTGAGGGGAAGATTTTACAATTTCACAGAGTGGGCTGGCTGGTATCGGGCTGTGGTAGGAACATAGAGCATTGAGAATCCCACTTTAATCTATCGTGGGATTAGAGACTGTTAGAGAAGGAGGTGGTCTTAGAAACCTACTCCATTCCTCCTCCATTTTGCAAATGAAGCCAAGACTCAAATAGTTCAAAAAAGGCTATAGTTGGTTAAAGTGTTGTCTCAAGCAATAGCAGTAAATATGAAACCTCAGGGCCTCTTGGTTATTAAACCCTTAGCCGGATAATCTCTGAATGTGGCATCACTTTTGATGTCTTCTTGTCTTTGAGCAAAAAATTCATTTGGTCTTTGTTCCGGCATCTTTCCCTCGGGTCCCTCTCCCTGGTCTTCCTTTCTCTAGTGAGTATCTCCTCCTCACCTGTGTTTCCACCTGTAAAGACGTGGATTTCTTCTTCATCCCACAGGGCAGATCTGGGAGGGAGCCACCTTCTCCTTCAGAAACCTCTTTCCTTCAATCAGAATTACCAGTTGTCCCTCCTGCCTGTTCTCTTAGGCCTTTGCTTTCTAAGCTTCCTCTAGGACAGTGATCACACAATGCCCTGCAAGCCTGTGTGCTCAGCTCATGCTTTCATAGCACTGCTTCTGAGCCACAAGGCCTGACATAAACAACTATCTTTTGCATGAATGTTCAATGAACGAAATATTCCGTGTTCTCTCCATCACTCACTTCCTATACATTTGTTTCAAGGCAGGGAGATTTGGGGAAGGAATCCGTGTGATTGGTGTCTAAGAGCAACATCACTTGCTCCACTCACACGCTTTCCCCTGTATCAGCAGAAGTCCTTTCCAGAAGTCAAGTCTTCCAAAACACCCAAAATGGAACCACCCTCCTGCCAGCTCAACTGATTGGCCAGTTTTGTCACTCAGCCCTTGCACAGGTAGGTTTTGTATAACCCTCTCTTTAGAGATATATTTCACCACTGAAGGAGGATTCCACGGGGAAAGAAATGGGAAATGTTGGGTTTAAGACATTAAAGTAAGTTGTATTCTTTTACTGGTCCGTGTATCAGCGCATCTCAAGGCTGGGGATCAACCAATTTAGTTTCAGAACTCTTTCCTCACGTGGCATCTTTAGGAAGGCATCTTTTGTGGAAAATACTTCGAGATACATTGAGCTTCCTCGCAGGTGGCCCTGCCTCATCTTTTTGCAGTAATAAGAATAGCCAGTGCTCACTGTGTGGCAGACACTGGTGCAACACTTTCCACGTATTAACTCATGTAATTCTCACAGCCCCACAAAGTACAATTATTATCCCCACTTTACAGATGAGAAAAGCGAGGTATAGAGAGGTTAAGAAATTTGCCCGTCATCAGACTGCTAAGAAGTGGCAGAAGCAGAATTCGGTCCAAGACCTTGTGACCCCAGTGTCCTGCATATCAAGCTAAAACCCCACTCCCTATAATTGTCACCCCATGTGGACCTCTGGGTGCTACAAAATGAGTCTAGCCTCTTACAGCATGTGAACCCTTTATCTGAAAACAGTGAACATTCTTTCTGAGCCCTCTCTGCTCTGAATGTTCGAATTCTTCAACTGCTCTTCAAATGACAAGGTCTAAAATTCTTTTACCTTCTTGATGGTTGGCCTCTGAACCACCTCCATGACTCAATGTCCTCATTAAATTTAGGTCTTGGAAATATCCAGCCAGCCTAACATGGCTCAACCGACTCTAAAAACAGCAAACTGTGGCCTTTCTAGACACACATTGGATTTGGGGAGTTTCATTTTTGTGCTTGTTTGGGGTATCCATATTGTGCCATTGGCCCACGTTTAGCTAAATAATAACTAAATCACTACAAAGCATGGGTTTGAGGAATCGTTCATGGGATCCTTTTATAAGTGACAGAAACAATGAGCAAAGACTGCCCTTAACTAAAAATGTCCCCACTCAGGCTAAGTCTGCAAGTGTCGCATAAGCCATTTCCTACCTCCTGTCTTCACAGTTGTGACCTTTCATTGACCAGCTGGCAGCTGTAGCCAGCCTTCCCAGGAGGTAATCATGAGGAGGTACCAGTGATAGCCCAGGAAGTACGCTTTAGTAAGAGGAACTTCTTCTTAATTTTTTTTTAATATTCATTTATTTTTGAGAGAGACAGAGACAGAATGCGAGTGGGTTGGGGCAGGGGGAGAGGGAGGCACAGAATCCGAAGCAGGCCCAAGGCTCCGAGCTGTCAGCACAGAGCCCAACATGGGGCTCAAACCCACAAGCTGCGATATCATGACCTGAGCTGAAGTCGGACACTCAACCGACTGACCACCCAGACGCCCCGAGAGGAACTTCTTCTAATGATGTTCCCATTGAATTAATATTAGCAGCAGTGTGGGAGAGAAGATGAGAGAAGAGGTGATTTTTCCATTATGAATTAGATTATACAGATACCGAGAGACATGAGTACAGCCAAATAGACACTTGGAAACAAAGCTCTCACATTCCGTTAGGACCACTTAGTTCAGAAGAGCAGACCACAAGTGGTCTATCACCTGGATAGAGCGGTCAGGCCTCCGCTTGAATGGGAATTTCCTCACTTGACAGATGGGGATTGAGTGTCTGTTGGCTAACATTTTTCCTCTAATTACTAATTATACCAGAGAAAGGGGCTTCATGGCCAGAGTCCTGGAAATGTGAAATGTGATCGGTAGAGATTTGCAGTAAAGATGGAAGGTTGATGTGTGACGTCAGGCAGCTGGCTGGGAGGCTCATGGGCCAGGGGGCCCGCAGCTGCTCACAGTGGATTTGAGAGGGTGGGGGCGGGGGGGATCCGGGAGAGGGAGGGGTCAGAAAAGGATCCGGGAGAGGAGAGATAAGGAGAACCATGTTAACAATTTTGTTTCCCCCTCTTCCCCTCTCTGTCATTTCAGAGAAGAACATATTAATCCTCTGAATGTGAAGCTATAGCCAACAGGTGGCAAGGCCCATCCCTGCACAGAAGGCAGCTGCGGAGAGTGAGAAAGGGTGCCAGGAAGAAGGAGCTTCAGGTGGGAATCTGCACAGAGCAATTAACCTTCACCCTGAAACACACCCCACTCTAGTCCCAACACTCGCAAAGGAGACCACGACCCTTAGGGTCACACACTTAGAACATTCCAGAGAGCAGTAGTGCTAGATGGACTGCCCAGGGGCCAGCTGCAGTGGGATCCACTGAACCTTCTGGTTGACAGCAGAGATTCCTGGACCCCACCCCAGGCCTCCAGAGTCTGAAGCTAGGGTAGTTCACCTCCCCCATCGCTTTGTCTTGCACCATCCCATTGATTTTCTCCTTTGCACATAAACCAGTATCTGAAATGATAACATCTATTTACCGGTTTCCCGTCTTCCCGTTGCTAGTGTGCATCCCAAAGCAACAGGGACTACATGCTCAGAACAGTGCCGACCACACAGGATGTGCATCATAAATACCTGTTAGGTGAATAGGTGAATTGAGGGGAGATGGGGAGGAGGAGAAATGCCTGTCCTGGTGAATAACTAAGCTGAGCTGAGCCCGGTTCCTATGCTCTAGTATCCTCAGGCAGCATGAGTTGGGGTGACAGACAAGAAAGAGGGAGGCTGTTCACCATTTGGGTTGAAAAAACAGTGGAAGACTGACGATCTTATACAAGCACTAAGCCCTGAATGCATTCACACAGGTTTCATGTAGGGAAATGTGTTAACTCCAGCCAAACATATAGACTGCCCCCCCAGCACTTCGGCAGAGAACACGGACCACCTTTTTGCACCTCTTATCACAGGAAAGTCTCAAATGCACACCTGTCATTATTCTTAAATTGTCCCTGAGACATCAATATGAAACCAGCATTGCTACCCCTAATTTGAGAGACACAGAAATGAAGGCCTTATCAATAATGGCAACGTGCTGTGGGTAACAAAACAAAAAGGGGGAGAAAAAGGCTAACACGTGGCCATCCTGCCTCATAACCAACTGTATCTTCCAACCAGCTGCCTCCTATATATTCTTTGATGCTTATTCTTGAAACTACTATGGTGTTCGTGATGGGCAGGAAGGAGAATTACACCATTTTGAATAATGCACGTTGCACTTAATCTACCCATGACTCTTTTTCCTACTTTTATGCAATAAAGTTGTAAATATACTACTATCCATAAAGATGACTAGAGTACTCACAAATGCAGCCTAGTAAATATGACACCTGTCTTGTTATATAATGCTTTCTTAGAAACAAGTACTATTAAATCACTCTCTTTTTTTAAAGTTTATTTATTCATTTTTGAGAGAGAGCACACACATGAGTGGGGTGGGGGGCAGAGAGAGAGAGTCCCAAGCAGGCTCTGTGCTGACAGTGCAGAGCCTGGTGCAGGGCTCGAGCTCACAAACCGTGAGATCATGACGGGCCTTAATTTCTGTGTCTCTCAAATCTGGAGTCGGGTGCTTAACTGATTGAGTCACCCAGGTGCCCCTAAATCACTCTTTAAAATCCCCACTCCCATATAATACGTGTAGTATCCTGGTTTAAGAGTGAGAATCTTAAGTACAGTTGAAGTCAGAGGATCACAGGCTACTAGGTCTAGCTGTGAAGAACCGTAGGATCTAAATTCTGCCCTCCTTACCGTATCGTAAGGAAACAGAGGCCCAGGGATTTCACATGGCATGAGATCCAATATGGCCAGCATTCCTATTTCTCGTTTGCAAGACTTTTCATGGGAAGTACAGTGTTCAGAATAACTCTGAGCACCAACGCAGGGCCTGGCTGGCGTTATTTGTCCTTTTTACCATTGACTGATTAGATACAAAATCTCTGTAAGTCTGAGGCTTCGGGCTGCCTTAGAAATCTCTGCCTGTTCTTTTCCCACTATACCTGTATGCCCTCGAACCTCAGGGCAGTTCTGCCCATACAGAGCCAACGAATGTCTTGGTGGCTATAAGCTCCTGGTGACTATAAGGAGACTCTTACTTGTAACACTGTTTAGAGTAACTGAGCAACTGAGCTCATGTCTCCTAGACAGCTGTGTAAGAAAGGCCTCCCACTGAAATGGTGGGACAAGGCGGACCCCAGCCTCACTCCAGGGAGGCGGGGAGGGGGCTGCTCACCCTTCGGGCACTACACAGGTCTCTCCCACAGCAGCTCTGAGAGCGCTCCTTGCCACAAGCTGTGCAGTCCCAGCATCAGCATGAGCCAGGATGGGATAAAGAAGCCAGCTGTGAGCGGGTCTTCTCCTCCCATTTGCCAAGGGAAAAAAGATTAACAAGCATTCCCTGGCACGGGGTAGAAAAGCCATCAGAAGTTCTAAGACTAATGTGGCATCATTTTTCTGGTGGGGCTTGAGTGCTTTGGCACTCATGGAGGAGTTAAACTCCCAAGTCTACTGTGTTTCATGTATCTGTTCTTAATATATTTCTGAGAGGTAAGTAGAATTATACCTTTTAAGGACGGAACCACTGGGCATGTCTTTTCTCCTTCCCTACCCCGGGAATTCTTCATTTCCCAGAATTCAGCTCATTGCAAAACTGCCTCTAGGATGCCTTGTCAAATTCCCCATGTAGTCTCCTTCCTGTGTGCTCCCACAGCACCCTGCACACCCCTTCGTGACGGTCCTGTCTGGTGGTTTTCTAATCATTGGCTTTAGAAGTCTACTTCCTCAGTAGTCTGCTTTTCTCCAGAGTAGGGGGCAGGTTTTCTTTATCTTTGTCGACACCTCCCCTCCCCACCCACCTACTGTCTCCTCCATTCTAAATCCAGTGTTAAAGACGGGCCCATCAAAGATACTGGAAGAACAGAAAAGCAAAAACCAAAGGAGGAAACTTAAGTGGTTTACCCGAAGTCACACCATTCAGCATCAGAGTTCCGACATTTAGTAGCCTACTCAGTTCTAAACTAGGCTGTCATCGTGTTTATTTGATTGTCCACAAAGAGTGACATATTTTTACGAATGGTTTTACTACTAAAGAAATGAAGAACATATAGCTCGGGCCAGCTAATTCTTAAGTATGATTAGATGGTGGCTTATGGACTCCATCTATGCCTTAAATCAGGATCATTTTTAGGTCTAATGGAAATTACATGGTGGCTTTGGCTTCACAGGGAAGGAACTTCAAGCTAATCAGCCTTGGGAATGCCACCATCTGAGATGCCAAGGCAAAAACAAAGGAATGCAATCGATTTAAGTCTCCCTTCAAGAACTTTCCAAGACCTCGGGGCTGCTGAGATGAGATGGGACTGGAATCCTACCCACAGGCTTAATTGCTTTGCAAGAGGCCACAGCTGTTGTTGCAGGAAAGTGCAGGGTAAAATCCTGTTTTCTTACTTTCAGCTCTCTGCTGACCTTCTTTGCGATTGTTTCTGATCTGCCTAGTGGCCCATGCCTATCGCGAGAGGTTCTTTCTTTAGTGTCCTGTGTCTTGTCTTTGCTTTTCATTATATCCCTAGCGTTTAACGTAGGGCCTGCTATTTGCTTAGTAAATATCTGTTTGATAAATTAATTAAGCCACCAAAAGTAGAGCTTTAAAAGGAAATGGTCATTCTCTGGCACGCGAGAGAGATGCCCCTTCACTTTTCCAACCAACATTTCCTTGGGCCCTTTTGCCAGAATGTAGGAACATGAGGAAAGGAATAGTGTGAAAAACATTTTTTTTTTTAATTTTTTTTTTCAACGTTTATTTATTTTTGGGACAGAGAGAGACAGAGCATGAACGGGCGAGGGGCAGAGAGAGAGGGAGACACAGAATCGGAAACAGGCTCCAGGCTCTGAGCCATCAGCCCAGAGCCCGATGCGGGGCTCGAACTCACGGACCGCGAGATCGTGACCTGGCTGAAGTCGGACGCTTAACCGACTGCGCCACCCAGGCGCTCCAGTGTGAAAAACATTTTAATATTGTCCAGCCTATAACTATGTCCACTCAAATTTTCCCATGCATGTTCCATTACCAAATCTACTTTTGGGGGCCTGTTTTGTTTTGTTTTTGTTTTTTTTGCTTCTATAATGACAACCAATCCCTGAATAATTAATGACTCGTCACACATTTACAACCTCTTCTGGCCTTTGAAATAGCTAAAAATGACCTGTGGACTAGCAGAAGAGAGGCACGATTGGACTTTGCCAGAAGTTGGGCCCATGGGGTAAGATCTAGAGAGTTACTGGCTTAAGTGGTGTTAAGCAGCGCCTGTGATTGGAAAATAAAAGGAAATAGAATCCCCTCAGAGAATCAAGAATAGCTAGGCCTCATCCTAAAATAAATAGGCCAAAGAAACATGGGTGGCAATGGCTTAATCCTCAAACCTGTTCTCCACCTCCCCCCCTTATTTCCCTTAAGTTTCCAGACATTTGTCTCTGCCTTCTTTCTGTAGTCTTACACCCAAACGTGTTTTAAGACTTTACGCAATGTAGGTTTGTCCCCTTCTGTTATCTTTTGAGAAGAAACGTGCATTCTGTATGTATTTTATCGATATTAGTGATGAAAAAGCCCAGGGAGTTAATCCCATGACTAATCACCATCAGTCCTTCGTGTTACTGCCCATCAAATCAAAATGCTTTCCAGTGGCTACTTACTTTCCAAAGTCAAAACCTTAGGGTGGTGTGTGCTTTTTTGTTAACATTTTACTTACTATAGCCAAGGGGTTGCTTTATTCTAGGAATATTGTAGGTCCTCTCCATGTTCTCCATAGTGTTTTCCCTTCATTTGTGTACCTTGGATCATTTGAAAGGTCCATTTACACTTAACTCTCAAGTCCCTCAATTAGTATAAGCTTAGAATTCTGAGTCTGTTTATTTTGTGCCACCTACCCCCAAGTGACTATATTGGTGTGACTTTCGAGCCTTAAAACCACCATTCAGAACCTAGAGCAAAGCCACCACTGTCAGTGGGTGTCTGCCAGGTGCTCTGGAAAACGCATCTGCTCGTTGCCGAGGGCCAGTTCTTTCACAGTGAGGGGAGAGGTGTTGCTTCCACAAAACAGCCCAGGGAAGTGAAGTTGAAATTGATTGAAGGAAATTACTCCTAAAGCCTTGCTTCTCCACTCCTTTGAAGATAGGAGTAAATTTGCTTTCCTGCATCCAGGTGGTCCTCAGATGTCCTAAATCAAAACCTAGTGAGGACGGGATTTTCACAACTCTACCCTGACCAGTCCACCAGGGCCTCCGTCCCCGCGCTGTGTTTCTGCACTGCCATCCACCCCGTGGCAACTACAGGGGCAAGGGGGCAGTGCTGACGCTCAGTTCCTTTCCCCTGGTTGGAAAAAGGCCAAGACTGTGAATGTTAATCACCCAATTCCTCTAAAAGGTACCACGGGGCCTTTAATAAGCACAAAAGGCCGGAGTCTCGGTTTTACACTTCGTCCATGAGTTTGTCAGAGGGAGGTGGCAGTTCTAAATGACTATTCATGCAATACCTCAGACTAGAAGTGGAAGGAGCCCTGCGGTTGTTGATCACGGAGACCAGAAACCTGGTGAAAGACAGGCTCTGAGGAATGGTTTTCCTTTGCTTTTGAGGTCAAGTCTAAAAATCAAGCATTTCGGGGAGCAAATGCCTGTCTTTAAATGTCTTCTGTGCTCTCATGCATGCTGCTACCATCCCGGGGATTTGGAGTTCCCATCTGGGCTGCCGGTCTCAGGAATATAGTCTTTCTTTTCCTTCCGCTTCCGGCCTGCCCTGAAAACAGTGATGGTGGCACGTGCTTCGTCCTCTATCTTCTTAAATTACTTTATTCTAGGTGGGAAAATTAAAGAGGCACAAACCGCAGAGAAACAGGACCCGTGTGGACCTTAACTTTGTCCTGCTTAGTTGTGTGTCTCTACCAAGTAGCTTCAGCTCTCTAAATGTAAATATTGTCATCTATCAAGTGTATCTAAACAATAATTATTATCAGGATAAATTGACAAAAAAGTTAGTGATGGGCTGTAAATTACAGAATAATCTATAGATGTAAGCCATGTATTATTATTCTCACATTGTATAGCTATTTATGATGATTATTTATTATGCAGAGGACTTCTAGGAGAGTACACTTTTAAGGAATATATTCTTTTTTTCAAGTTTCTACTGTTATTATGTCCAAGAAAGAGGAACTATTGTAGTCTCCGCAGTGCTCAGAGAAACCGAGGAAAACCAATTATTTTCTTTGATCCAGTAGAGCATTTGGAGGAAGAGATAGAAAATATTTTTGTGTTGTTGGTGAAGTGATGGAGAAAACATTATTTATGCATTAAAATTTTTTAATTTTTTTTTAATGTTTATTCATTTTTGAGAGACAGAGCACAAGTTGGGGGGGGTGGGCGGGCAGAGAGAGAGGGAGACACAGAATCTGAATCAGGCTCCAGGCTCTGTGCTGTCAGCACAGAGCCTGATGCAGGGGCCCCAACCCAGGAACCATGAGATCATGACCTGAGCTGAAGTTGGATGCTTAACCAACTGAGCCACCCAGGCGCCCCTACAAATAATTCTCAAAGCTTGTTATTCACAAGGAAAAGATGGCTCCAAATCCAAATTTTTAAAGTAGCAGAAGTCCTTTAACAACACAGAACAATCAGTCATCAAAAATTTTCTTTATGAACCAGAGCTTTTTTCTACTCTATTGGGTTTTAAATTTTTTTTTTTTCAACGTTTATTTATTTTTGGGACAGAGAGAGACAGAGCATGAACGGGGGAGGGGCAGAGAGAGAGGGAGACACAGAATCGGAAACAGGCTCCAGGCTCCGAGCCATCAGCCCAGAGCCTGACGCGGGGCTCGAACTCACGGACCGCGAGATCGTGACCTGGCTGAAGTCGGACGCTTAACCGACTGCGCCACCCAGGCGCCCCTTTTTTTTTTTTTTAATTTTTTTTTTATTTTTTATTTTTTATTTTTTTCTACTCTATTGGGTTTTAAATGGAGTTCAGTAGATTGGTTAATATTAACGTTTAAAAAAAAAGGGGGGACATGCAAATCTCAGGTTTTTTCATTTTATTTTTTATTTTATTTATTTATTTATTTACTTACTTACTTATTTACTTATTTTAACGTTTATTTATTTTTGAGACAGAGAGAGACAGAGCATGAACGGGGGAGGGTCAGAGAGAGAGACACACAGAATCTGAAACAGGCTCCAGGCTCTGAGCTGTCAGCACAGAACCCGACGCGGGGCTGGAACTCACGGACCGCGAGATCATGACCTGAGCCGAAGTTGGCCGCTTAACCGACTGAGCCACCCAGGCGCCCCTTCATTTTAAGTGCAGCTTATTGAAGTATAATTGATATACAAAAACTGTACGTATTTAATGAATACAATTTGATGTGTTTGGACATGTGCGTACAACTTTGGGAAAAAATGGT
Organism: Puma concolor; assembly: GCF_028749965.1. NCBI lineage: Eukaryota > Metazoa > Chordata > Mammalia > Carnivora > Felidae > Puma > Puma concolor. Next base: position 101,733,418 of record NC_141674.1, on the reverse strand, counting down.
CACTAGAAAAGAGTTCAGTTTGGTTTTGCAGTGAAAAGAGAGTAAGGCTGACTGATGGTGGTTAACTCCCTGGGCTTCATCATCACCAATATTTATGAAATACATAAAGAATGCACATTTCTTCTCTAAAGATAAAGTTGACAAATCTGTATGAATTTTGTTTCCATTAACAGTAGGTTTTGAGAGATACCTCTTAGGAAAGTATGTCGAATTTCCTCAACAAGTATTTTGCGCCTTTACTTAGTAACGTCTTCATTTTGTTATGAGCTCCCGAATATAAAATGTTTTTGTGAGTCCACTTGGCAGAGAGTTTTCACCACGCCTGCAGAAATGATGCATACACCATGAATTTTGTTTTGGCCTTCCTTACATTCACCTGTGTCACTTCCTCTCATTATTATTACCGATTTCTACTTCTTTTTCCACTTTTTTTTTTTTTTGAGAATCTAATAAAAGCAAGCATCCATCTACAAAACATTCCCTATGATCACAGATTCATAGTACAATAAATCCACAAGGACCTCGAAAGTAGCCTAGAAAACTTTGAGCAGCAGGATAAGGTCTGATCGACATTACCTGACACATTTCGTTTTCACTATAGACTAAATAAAAGTCTAAATATTTTCAGTTGTTCCTGAATGTCATTAAGCTTGGCCTGATTTCAATAAGAACATAAGCCTTTAGATTTACATTCCAAGTCATTGAAGATAGTGTTAAGTATGTAGGAGTTTTCCTCAAAAAGAAGGGGCTGTGTCCCCTTGGTATTTCAAAATAATGTTTTTTACTAAAGTTGGGGATTACATCAAAGGGTATTTTTCTAAGCAACAAAATTCTCAACAATCACTAATTAAGGGACATGAAATTACAGGAAAATTTTATGTTTTTTTTTTAAATAAGATCATCTGAAACATACTAAAATTCTTTATGCACATATCTGTATTTTTCTCATCATTCATTCAACAAATATAAATATAAAAAGAGGATGATGCTCTGTGAAGATGGAACAGATTTGGGAGGGGGTGAGGGAGAGAGTAGAGAGGAGAGAGAAGCAATTGTAGACACAGAGTACTGGGAAGCACTCTTGTAAAGAGACAGCTGAGAAACAAAGCCCTCAAAGACATGAGAGAAAGAATGATGAAGATAATCCTTAAAGAGCTTTAGAGAGAGAGAGAAAATGGCACCTGTAAAGGCCCTGTGGCAGGAAGGCATGTGGCATGTTGTAGGAACAGAGAGAAGCCTGGGCAAAGGGGACCCAGTAGGCAAGGGGAGCATGGGAGACTGGGAGGCCAGAGAGGTGTCACGGGGCCATATCACATCACCCCTTTGGGTTGTGGTAAAAATTTGGGATTTTCTCAGAGTAAGATAGGATGCTAGTTAAGGATTTATGGACACAGGGGAGACATAGACTGACAAGTTTGAAAAGCATCACTTTGGCTGCAGAATTGATCATTCAGGGCAAGGATGGAAGAAGTAAGCTGCTAGAAGGCTACTGCACTAGTCCAAAGGACAGAGGATGCTGGCTTGGACCAGAAGGGATGCCAGGGAGGTGCTGAGATGTGATTGGATTCTAGTTATATTGAAGGAAGAATCTTCAGGGCATTGATTTGAATTGGACATGAGGTGTGATTGAAATAGAAGGGATAAACTCTATTCCAAAGCTTTATCCTGAGAAACTGGAACAATATTTATGAAATGAGGAATAATATAAGAGGTGCAAAGTTGGAGGGCAGTTCAGAAAACCAAGAGCTCAGTTTTGAGCAAGTCAATCTCAGAATCTTTATCGGCCTGCAGATAGAGAAGTCTGTGGTTCAGGGGACACTTGGAATTAAAGCCACAAACTTGGGAGTCATCAGCATAGAGATAGCTTGTGAGGCCAAGACACTAGACTGAGATTACCTCCAAGAGAGTGTAGTCAGAGAAGAAGTCTAAGGACTGAGCCTGTGGAACTCCACCATTAAAAGAGGTAGCAGAAATGAGGAGAAACAAGCAAGAAACAGGAACGGAGTGACTAGACAGGGACCAGAGTAACCAAACCAAAAAGAGGAGGCCCAGAAGCCAAGAGAAGTCTTTCGAAAGAAACCGTCTCAGATATTCTGAGTAAGATGAGCACTGAGGAGAGTCCACTTTGCCTAGGTCACTGCTGAATTTAGAAAAGGCTGTTTTGATGGAGTGGTAGCGCTGAAAGTCCACCTAGGGTTGGTTCAGAGGAGTCCGAGAGGAGAATGAATGGAGACCGTGAACAGAGACAATTCCTAGAAGAGGGGTTTTCCTGTAAAGGGAGCAGAGCTGGAAGGCAACGTGAGGCCAAGGCAGAATTTTGTTTTGTTTTGTTTTGTTTAACAACGGAAGACAGTAAGTATATAGCTTGTTTTTATGCTGATATTAATAGTTCAGTTGAAAGGAAAAATGTGCTAATACAAGAAAAATATGAAGAATTTGAAGACAGAGGTTGTATTAGTTTTCCAGGGCTGCCATAACAAAATGCCACAGACTGTGTGGCTAAAACAACAGAAATGTATTGTGTGTTTTGGAGGCAAGAAGTCCCAGATAAGGTATCAGCAGGGTCAGTTCCTGCTGAAGGCCTCTCTTCTTGGCTTGTAGATGACTGTCTTCTGCTGTCTTCCTGTGACCTCTCTGTGTGCCTCTCTGTGTTGTAATCTTCTCCTCTTATAAGGACAGCAGTCACACTGGATTAAAGCTCATCCTTGGTACATTATTTAATCTTAATTGCATCTTTAAAGACCTTATTTCTAAATATAGTCACATTCTGAGATCCTGGAGGTTAAGACTTCAACATACGAACTTCAGAGGGGCACAGTTCATCCCACAAGAGATGCCCTGGGGTAGGAGAGGGGATTGACTCTAGTGCATGGTTTTAGCACATCCATAATAAGAGAATGGAAGAAGGAAAATATAGAAACAGATGTATGAAATTTCCTAGTATTAGTGTTTTCATCATGGAATAAGAAAGCAGATAATGGCCGAGAGGGGAGTGGGAGGAGATGCTGGAGGCTTCAGAAGAATAGAGAAGTCACAGGGGAGAGCGGTGGAGTGACTGGTGAGGGGAAATGGACTGTAGACTCGCTGGGCAGCACTGGGGCCCACCTGCTATGTGCGCTCGTGCCTCAAATGAGACATCAGCCTATAAAGTTGAGTGTTTTTTCCCCCGGCTATGTTTAGCCTTTGGGGAATGATACGGAGTAGACAGATTCTGGTTTAATTAGAGTTGTGGTTTTGCTAGATGAGTACGGTGGAGGGAGAGGGGAACCAGAAGGTTGAGTATGTGTATAAGGTCGGATTGTAATGTTGAACCACAGAATCCAAGGGAGTAGAAAAAGAGGAGATAAGAGAATATGAGTGACAGTGCAAACAGAGTAGAACCAAAAGCTTCCTGTGGAGTTGGGGACTGTTGGAGATAGGAGGTTAGATGGAATGAGTTAAGTAGATGGGAAGGGCCAGTCACGAAGAGGAATACTTGAAGTGAGATCTGGAGGAGCCACAGGAAACGGTAGCAGACAGCAGACCCTGCGAGCCCAAACTTCCAGTGAGCTGGGTGAGGGAGGCAGGGGGAAGAGGGAAAGGAGAATGGTCCAGAAGAGCCAGTGAAGAGTAGTGAAGGAAGAGTAAGGAGGCCAACTCAGGCACCCTGGGCATAGGAAAGGAAATGCACATGGCCTGAGAGGGCTATGGAAAAGTATCCTTAGAGAAGAGCTAGGCTTGAATTGAGATAAGAGAGGGAAGGGGTTGAGGATCAGAGGATTTTTGCTGGAGATAGACAGTGAGTTCCAGAGGCTATGGTGCATGTGCCTGGGATTGAAGGGGGCTGAGCCTATGGCTCAGTTTAGGGGAGGAGAGTTTGGTGGCAAGGAATGAGCTGGGAGTCTTGGGCTTTCTGTCTGCCTGAGATACAGGGACAGGGGGGTATAAGGGATAAATCTTGACAGTCTCTAATCCCCAGGTCAGGGTGGCAGTGTTTGAGGTGGAAGACAGGAGCCTTTCACAGGGACAGGCTGTGCAGGCAGGCTAAGGGTGACGTGGCGATTGCCACTTGGCTGCTCTCCTAAGAAGGGGTGTGGGCAGCAGAGTCAGGTGCTGGAGATACAAAGTCCTGCCATTAGGGGCCAGGGAACCTATGGCAGAGAAAGTGGGATGAGGCAGGGAATGTTCAGTCTTACTCCTCACGGAATCACTGTGTTCAGTACACAAACAGGAAGCTACAATCCTACTGAGCATAGAAAACAGCTCCCAAGAGTGTGTGTGTGGCTGTGACAATGTAGTGGTGAGGATGTTTTTTAATGTGCTTGTTTGATCAATCATATTATATGGCCCTTCTTTGTCTGAATTTTAAGTACACATTATGATAGCCTACCAGGAAATTATACCCAAGACAGGCCTATGGACATCTAGGACAATGCCAGAGAAAAACACATGAGATTTACTGCGCAGAGCACCTGAGCTCAAGGTCAGGTTTTGTCCCTGTCCACCTGTCAGGCACAGGGCAAGCAATTTAAATACTCTGAGCTCTAGTTTACTATTCCGGAAAATAGAGTTAATAGTATCATCACAACAGGGTAGTTGTGAGTACATGGTGGTAATTCATATAATGCTACGTGTTAAGTATTGTTATTAAAATGATGTTATGACACAACATCATAGATGCATGTGCTTTCAGCTTAGAAATGGACAGAATATGAGAATGCAAGCTGGTGCAGCCACTCTAGAAAACAGTATGAAGGTTCCTCAAAAAACTAAAAATAGAACTACCCTACAACCCAGCAATTGCACTACTAGGCGTTTATCCACGGGATACTGGTGTGCTGTTTCGAAGGGACACATGCACCCTCCCATGTTTATAGCAGCACTATCAACAATAGCCAAAGTATGGAAAGAGCCCGAGTGTCCATCGATGGATGAAAGGATAAAGAAGGTGTGGTATAGATACACAATGGAGTATTACTTGGCAATCAAAAAGAATGAAATCTTGCCATTTGCAACTGTGTGGATGGAACTGGAGGGTATTATGCTAAGTGAAATTAGTCAGAGAAAGACAAAAATCATATGACCTCACTCCTATGAGGACTTTAAGAGACAAAACAGATGAACACAAGGGAAGGGAAGCAAAAATAATATAAAAACAGGGAGGGGGACAAAACATAAGAGACTCTTAAATATGGAGAATAAACAGGGTTGCTGGAGGGGTTGTGGGAGGGGGGATGACTAAATAGGTAAGGGACATTAAGGAATCTACTCCTGAAATCATTGTTGCACTATATACTAACTAATTTGGATGTAAATTTTTTTAAAAAATTTAAAAACTGAAGCCTTCAAAAAAATAAATAAAATAATAAAATTGTTTTAAAAAAAAGGAAGAAATGGACAGAATAGTTGAGAGGTTAAACCTCACTTTGCTCAGCCTGGGAACCCACTGCTAAGTCCCCCAGCTGGGGAGACCTCCAAGACAAGTCAGATCTTCTTCCATCTAGGAGAGGGCAGTCAGGAGGTATATATATGTGTTAAGTACCTTGGAATTTATTAATATGAGAATTTAAGATGCTCTTCTGAGGCATCTTCCAAGAGAGGCCTCTGCTAAGAACTGACCTGCCTCTAGACTTCTTGCTAGAAGTGCAATAATGAACGTCTTAGTTGTTTTGTTTTGTTTTCTTAAGGTAGCATCAACCAGGTGCTTCCCTGCAGTTGAATTCCTTGAGTGGGACCACCTTAGCAATTTGTTGTGCATGTGTGTGTGTGTGTGTGTGTGTGTGTGTGTGTGTGTGTGTGTGTTTCCGTGTGAAACATATATACAGACAACTACTGCTCACGCAGCCCTGGGAACTCATAAATGAGAGCACACTGCTAAAAAGCGCTTCCCAGGGAAATGCTCATAAATGATAATTCAACCTTGGCCTCACCTTAAGCTATCAGCACAGCACAGGGTTGCTTCCATATAGAGGTGGTTTTATAGTGATTACTATCCACCACTTGACATTTTTCTCCTATAACTGGGAGCTGGGGAAAGCTTTGATTTTTCCTCCACCATTATGATCTGGGACAGGACTCTCAGTGTAGCTACATCTTGCAAGCCTCCCAGGCATTCAATACTTCTCCCCCCAAAAGGGGAGTGATTCAGTGATTTGGGTGCTTATTTTGTGTTCTTAGATATCCTGCTAAAATATAAACTCATCGAAAGCAAAAGAGATTCAGTGTTTTCGAAACTCCCACAGGGAATGCTTCACAAATATTTCTGCCAATTAATTCACTTTAAAATGTGATCTGTAGAGAATCATTTCTGATCTTATCGTCTTAAAGAAAGGAGTGCAAATCTATAGAGCCAAAAATGGACCAAACCAAGGGTTAATTTCTCACAAACCACTGGCTCCTATAGATTCTAGAATCTGCTATTGAAAAACTGTGGCTACTAAGCATGAATATACAATGAATATGTATGCTTTTTATGCCCTCAAAACCTGCTATGGCAGGATCACTCACATGTGGTCACTTTGTGGACACAAGCTCCCACACTTCTCTGGAACTCACTGAAAATCTCTAAAAGTGTCAGAACTGAGGCCCACAACTATGAGCCTTGACTATTTAGCCACCAATAAAGATGGCTCATCTCTGCCCCACCCCACGTTGAGGTGCTGTGCAGGTGTCTGTCAGCAGCTCTTTGTTGGGTGCGGCTGTCTGCCTGAGCAAGGGACAGAAGTCCTACTCTCTTCCTCCCAATAATCTGACCCTGTCCTTCATAACAGCTGGTATGGGGCTGCCCCCTGGAGGTCTAAGAAAGCCCGTTTCCTTAAAGGCAGGCCAGAGAATCTAGGAGAGGCAGTACAGATACCGAATCTGGAACAATTCATCCAACCATCTAGCCCAGGCCCGTCACAAAGAGGACAGTGAGGCCTCAGCATTGGTGGAATGAACTCACACAGATGCAATCATTTTCAGGGATTCTGCCCAGCAATGCCAGGAGGTAGGACCCACTGTAAATTCCTCACCGGGGAACTTAACTGCAGCTTAAGACTGGGAAGAAATGGCTTCAAGTCTATCTTATCAATGTCCAGATTGTTCAGGCAGATCATGTGTTGATGGCACTTCCTGGACGTCTACTGCAGATAAGACGATGAGCTTAACATTATCCATTAGTTATCTGTTTCCTGATCATAGTAGCTAATCCTTTAATCCCCAAATACCTAAATCCTGGAAATAAATGATTCGAAGTAGCTTCTCCACTTTCTGGTGCCGTGGCAATGATTGTGCTTAAAAGCAGTAATCCTCTGACCTCTCTTGAAGCAGGCAAATGCCAGTGTCGCCAAGTAACAGGCTGTGCTTTTTGTGTCTCTAATTTCAATCCATTAGCACTGGTTTCCCCAGACTCTACACACTGGGCCCCAACCGTGCGTGATCCTCACCGGGCTGGGCACTTGCCGAATATGTAGCAATGAGCGTTCGAGGCCGAGAGAGTAAATGTTGATGAGTATGGAACACCCTGAGTTATCTCCCTACCTTTGAAACTGCAGTTTGGGGGGATTTGCATTACAGCTTCCTTCTCTTGATATAGTCAGAAGTGAATTAAATGTGATACAAAGAGGTGATCACAATGTTACTAACTAGGAGAAAAGCAGATCATAAAGCCATCCAATAATAGATGAGAAAATAAAATTATGTGTCTAAGCCTAGAAAAGCTATTATGTTGGGATATTAATGATATTCTCTGCCTGGGAGGATAATGATAGATTTTTATTTTCTCTGAGAGAATCAATTAAGAAAAAGAAAGTACAAAACTTATTGGAATTCTAGGAGGCAGAGTCCAGTCCTTCTCAATTGGTGGTTTGAAATCAAAACAAGCATAAAAGTGAAGGAAAAAAGAGGTGCTGGACTGTAACCAGTGCATGTAAGATTCTTGCTCCCTACAGAGGAAAAAAAAGGAAAGATTAAAGATTTGTTATCATTTCTTTTCTAAGCAACGAGAATACTCTTGAAGTTTTGAAATAGCTAAAATTCTCTGTCTTTGGAGATGTACGTTGCTGGACTCTATTTCATATTGACTAAAGCTGAAACTTGTCCAAACTGCTTTGAATAAGAGATTTAAGGACGAAGGCCATCCCCACTTTCAGAGGGGGATTTCCCTGCTCAGTGGAGCTAAGCGGTATTTTTAAAATATCTGGCTGGATCTTAAAAGTCATTCATGACAGGTGATAATTGATTACATATTGAATTTTGCCAGAAACTCTAATGTCATTGGCATATAGAGACACAGCATTACCACAGTGTGTATGTGCAGGGGACTGGAACACAAATAGAGGGCTTCATAAATTAAATTTAATGTTTCGTAGCTCTTCTTTAAACAAAGTAGGTGTGGAAATTATTTTAAGCTAAAATTTATTTCTGTGTAAAATAAAAACCAGTCTCTGGATGTAGATGTGGGACAAGAAAGCAGAGTTTAAGATCATGTATAGACCTAACTGAACACTGAAAGAAAGGAAAGATATTTTTATATCTTAAGTAAAAAGTCAAATATTGAAATTTCAAATATTTTCAAACATGGGTTGTGTACAAAATAAGGACAATAATGACAGTGACAGTTACACACACATACCCCTGAATGGGAAGGTTGTTGTCAGTGAGTAGCTTTTAATTGGATAAACTGATCGGTGCATCTCATTTTATTTTTTTAAATTTTTTAATGTTTATTTTTGAGAGAGAGAGAGACCGAGCATGAGCAGGGGAGGGGCAGAGAGAGAGGGAGACACAGAATCCGAAGCAGGCTCCAGGCTCCGAGCTGTCAGCACAGAGCCCGTCTCGGGCTGGAACTTACAGACTGCAAGATCATGACCTGAGCCACCCAGGCGCCCTGCATCTCATTTTAAATTGAACGTAATTGTGTTGATTTTATTAAAAGGTCCAGTTCCTTCAATTACCGTTAAGGTGCTCGAAGAGAGAAGAAATTGAAGGTAGGTGAAGAAACTCAATGACTTTGAGTGCAATGAAGCCCTCCTATTTTTAAAAAAAAAAATTTTTTTTTAACATTTAGTTATTTTTGAGACAGAGAGAGACAGAGCATGAACGGGGGAGGGGCAGAGACAGAGGGAGACACAGAATCCAAAGCAGGCTCCAGGCTCTGAGCCATCAGCCCAGAGCCTGACGCGGGGCTCGAACTCACGGACCGCGAGATCGTGACCTGAGCTGAAGTCCGACGCTCAATCGACTCTGCCACCCAGGCGCCCCGAAGCCCTCCTATTTAAGACATTTTGAATTGTTTACAATTGGTTGATTTTGCCTTCTTCCCTCCAGAGCAGAAGTAACAAACCAAGGACCGTGTGTCGGGTCAGGCCTAGGCCACCTTTATTTGGCTTACAGGATACATTTTGTTTTACTTTGCATTTGCTTTGCTGTAGTCATTGTTGTTGTTCCTCTTTTTGAAACTTTTGAAATGCCCTTGAAAGGTTGCGCCCCATATCAGTTTATCCGCAGGCCAGCTACCGCCCTACCAGCAAATTCACACACTCACAGTAACCTTTTGGCTTCTGTGTGCGTTTTTGTTTTGTTTTATTCTGTTTCCATTTTGGTCTATACGCTACAGCAGTTCATTTCTTAAACTGTCCGTCTCCATTCATTGGAGACTGGGAAGTGTATTCAGTGGGTCTGGGATGGCCACTATTTCTCACCAGCTACAATAGAGTAGAAATTAGCAGTGCAGCACAGGTGTGGAAGGTAAACCTGTTTTATGAACTTTCACCTTGTGTACATATACGGGTGTATATTACATGTACGGGCATGCATGCCTCCATATGCAAACACAGGTTATAGGTACAAATTAAAAATGCATTTCTTACTATGACGGTAGTCCGAGAAGTTTGGAAAATACTGCTCTAGAGGGTATCTCTTAATTCTTAAGATGATATTCAAATTATGCATTCCACGCACACATAATCTATTCCATATTCCACAAAGGCAGGTGACATTCATTCCACAAATATTTATTTTCTACCATGAGCACTAAGAATTTTTCAAATTCCTTTGCCTTCCAGGAGCTTACATTCTTATCACTTAGGATACATTCTCAAAATATTTGATTACCTACCTACCAAGTCCTTTGAGTCTTTTCTCCTCCCCACTCCAAATTCTCCTCACTTCCTGTTCACCTCCCCCATCAATTCTTTCTTGCTCACCTTGGCCAAAAGTAAAGAGTTCCTTCCCTGACTGCCTGCCTTAGGTGACCCATTTAGCAGTTATTATATGGGACTATGTGGCAATTCCTCTGTTGCTTTAGTAAATGGCATTGTAATGTTGCTGGTGAGCGCACGCGCACGCACACACACACACACACACACCACACCCTAATTTTTCTTTCTCTCACCTTCCAGGGAGGATCTAATGCTGCATTGCTTGACTGTTGAGCCCTTATGGTCCTAAGCACCATCACAAGCCAAAATGCAGAATTTAAGAAGCACAGAGAATGCTATAGGTCATGCTATGTTAGAAAAAGCATAGGGGTACCTGGGTGACTTGGTTGGTTAAGCATCCAACTCTCAGTTTTGGCTCAGGTCATGATCTCATGGTTTGTGGGATCAAGCCCCTCATGGGGCTCTGCACTGACAGCCTGGAGCCTGCTCAGTTTTCTCTCCCTCCCTCTCTCTCTCTCTCTCCGCCCCTCCCCACAAGCATGTACTCTTTCTCTCCCTCTCTCTCTCAAAAAATAAATAAACCTTGGGGTGCCTGGTGGCTTAGTGAGTTAAGCGTCTGACTTTGGCTCAGGTCATGATCTCACGGCTTGTGGGTTTGAGCCTCGTGTCTGGGTCTGTGCTGACAGCTCAGAGCCTGGAGCCTGTTTCAGATTCTCTCTCTCTCTCTCTCTCTCTCTCTCTCTCTCTCCCCCTCCCCCACTCATGCTCTGTCTTTCTCTCAAAAATAAGTAAACATTAAAAAAATTAAAAATAAATAAATAAACCTAAAAAAAAAAAAAAAAAAGATCCAGAAAGTGGGGACAAGAGAGTAAAAGGGACCAGTGATGAATTAAATAGGAGAGCCAGTTGGTCTAGAGTTTTGTTGAGAGACATAAGGGAAATTTTAGGAATTTTTCTGAATTAAAAAAAATTTCTCCTTTGCTACTTGTTCAAGAGAAGTTTAGTAACAGCTTTTATTTTTCTTTAATGTTTACTTGTTTATTTATTTATTTTGAGACAGAGAGAGAGAGAGAGAGAATGAGCCGGGGGAGAGACAGAAAGTGCGCTGAGGGTGCAGAGCCCGACATGGGGCTTGAACCCATGAACCGTGAGATCAAAACCTGAGCCGAAATCAAGAGTCAGCCTAACTGACTGAGCCACCCAAGTGCCCCTAGTAAAAACTTTTTATTATATTTCAGGGCTGTACGGAGTCATATTTGTAACATTTAGGGATACTTCACAGAGCTGCTAGGAACCCAGATTTACTTGGATCGCTCCTATATTATTTAATACTTCCCAGGACTGTGCTTAGCATTCCCAGTCAGATTGTGACATTTGAAGAAGGCGTGTTGGACTGTTTTTGCCAACTTCATGAACCTCAGCTCGCAGGATTCACAACGAAGGGCTGTTTTTTAGTTTTCCCACTACTGTGAAGACTCAGTGCATTTAAAGGTAATTTTCAACCTACCCAGAGTTCAGATTGGACCCTTAAAATCATCAGAAGAAAGACATCACACCTGCGTGCTTGTTGCATAACTTCCCTGTAAGGATTTCAGAAAGAATCTATGAAAGTCATCAATAAGATATTGGAGAAAAAACTTGCAGCAGCAGGCACAGTACCCCTTTTTGTCTTGCACTGTGTCAAAGGAAACTAATATATTTGGATTTATTACCAATAAATCTAAAGTTATTTTTCTGCCCAATTCCTGACCTCAAACTTGAAGGTCTGTAACTATAGCTTACATGACATCAGACAGAATCATTCTGGGAATAAGGCCATTTCACTGCTCCCTGCATTAAAAATGTCATGTCACATGATCATTCTAACTCCGTGGTCCCATGAGCACGTAGATGTGTGTACATACACATTAGTGTCAGTTTATCACCACATGTAACTTATCAGCTCAGGAACAATAGTCTGTCCACTGTGTGCAGTGCCGTGTGAGAAAATCTCAGAAAGAAGCTCTTATCTCCACATTTCAGGAAACCATTCTCCAGCAGACAGAGCCAAATATTGGTATTTCTGTGCCTTAAGTCCATCATCTATTGATTCCTTTTATAGTATGAGCATTAACTATATACGTTGTAACCATGTATCATTTAAATAATGTTTTTCTTGCTTTCAGGGTATCTTTTTATATGCACGGGCACCTCTGTACTATTAATTTCCACTTCTATAAGTTGTTTATGTTATATTATGCAGCACTAGCCAGTCATCAAGATAATAATGTGCATTTCTTTGATGTACCTCAGTCTGCACATCTGCTTCAGCCCCTCTCCAGATGTTCGTATTTATTTATATTCTTTGCTTACGTTTTCGAGATACTTCTGCTCTGGGGAAAGACATATTAGTACAATAAACTATACTGTACAGAATGTCAAAATAGTGTGGTCACTAGAATTAAACATAACTACCCCAGTCAACTAAAAGCGATTTGATTCTAGAATTTTGTTGAATGCATACTTATGCGCTCTAAAATCCTTTCTTGATTCATTCTTGAAGTGTCCACTGGCATAGTGCAAAGTGGTCTTTTTTTAATTGTTTCTTTTTTGCAAATTGTCTGGTGTGGCCAACTCAATCGTATCCATCTGTGATTATTTAGTACCTATAACTGTATCTGAATCACCTCTAAAATTATTTCCATAGCAAGTAACTCCAACAGTTTATATGTGCTGAATACTTACTATGTGACAGACACATGCTGTCTGCTTTACAAACATTTCGTTGAATCCTCACAACTCCATGAGGCAATTGCCATCTCACAGATGAGGAAACCATGTGATTATATTGTTGGTTTCACAGAGCAAGGGATCAAGCCTAGAACCGCCCAGCTCTCTCCTAACTTCTGTGCTATCGCATTACATAGAATGATTTTATCTACAAATCAGACATTTGTTAATAGATGCAATCACAAAATAAGTACCTTACAACCCCTCCAGGCAGGAAGTTGCTTTCGGTTCATTTGTAGAATTTCAGGTGGAGGGAGGCCAGCTGATGGAGACTTGGATAGGAGCAGGGACTGGTTCCCCAGGGCCCAGTTTCTCAGGCTTAAAGCACACACCCTTGGGACAAAGCAGTGTATCCTCCTGGAGCATTAATTTTTCCTCAACAATAAGTAGTTTAAAACGATAATTTTTTTTATGAAAACAATGGTTATATTATGGAACAGATCAAGACAAATTTACTCGAATTTTTAAATGAAAAGTGAGATTTCCAGAAGCCTCCTCTTTCTGGGAGAATGGCTCCAGCCAGGTGTCCTGGAGGTCAGGCAGCTCCTTGCTCTGCATTCAGGGTATGTAGACCCACAGCTGTAGGAGCAGGGAAGCCCTTGAAAAGTCTGAAGCAGGTTCTGGGGTGCATTTCATTCTACTGACAGTTTGGAAGATGGATATGAAAGAAGAAAGACCAGAAGCAGAGAAAAAGAAAGTCTGAATAAAGGGTAAGAAGTAACACACTCGGCCATTTCACACACACACACACACACACACACACACACACACAGCTTGCAAAATGAAGATGTAAAAGATTTAAAAGGCACATGTCCAAATATCTCATTCACTACCCACCACCCCGCCTCTGTCTTCCTCTTCACAATAAACCTTGGCCACATCTGTGTGAGCCTGGCCTGGGTTGCTCATTTAACCTGCCTTACACTGCAGAGCCCTCCAGCAATGACCCTAACTAAACATTTTCACACCCTGGGCAGTTTGCCATGGTCATTTGGTCACAGTCAGTTATATTTCTGGGCAAGGCCTGAAGAAGTCCGAGTTGTCTGCATAATGGTGCTCTGTATAGTCCGATAGGGACACACGTTAAGAGAAAGAGAGTTTCGTGGAGGGAAGGAATGTTTCATTTTTTTTCTTTGTTTTATTTTTTTTCTCCTCTTCAGCTGATGATTGTTGTTTCAGGATGTAGCAACTTCCACTAGTGAGAGAGATTTATTACTTACTTCCTGGGGAAAGCCGTTTTCTCTCGAGTGGGAACATTTAGACGGGGGCATCCAAAAGAGTCACGAATTTTTTACTTTTGCAACTTAGAGGGAAAGAGAAATTTAAATCTGCCCGATTTTCCCCTCTCGTCACGAATGAGCAGTGATATGCTCTCCAAAACCACAAGGCGAGAGGGCCCCTGTGCTCCTTCTTTGCAGTCAGAGTCCAAAGTCACCAGCTGCAGCAGACTCTGTAACCACAGGCTGACACAAGTTCTTTTAGTGCCTTGGGGGACCACTGCAGCAAAGGCACAGCTACACAACTGCTTACCGCCCCTGCCTCCGTCACATCCCAGTGGTGGCTCCAGAGATGGGCTTTTTTCTTGTAATGGGTTCACTGGTGACGGTGGCTTTCAATGTCCCCTACGCCTTTTGGTCCCCCTGTACCTTCCCTCCCTGGTCAGTTGCATCTCTTCTCATTGCTGTCCTCGGCATTTACAGGCAGATGCCTGGCCAAGCCGACCACAGCCACACCCGTATCTCTCTGCAGAGCACCAACCATACAGCAAGCCGCCTAACAGACCTCTTCCCTCAGAGCGCACACTCCACAGTCAAAGCCTGAGCTCCTCACCTCCCCTCTCAACCCTGTTCAATCCGGAGTGTTTCGTATTTCAGTGACCAGCGCCATTGTCCACTCACTTTCTCAAACCAGAAACCCTGAGCATCCTTCTCTCTCTCTTTCTTAACACCCAGCTTATGCAAGTAATCACCAGCTCCAGGCGGTTCTAACTCTTAACACTTCCAGAGGCTGTTTGCTTTACTTTTCTCCACCTCCACTTCCACCACCCCCAACTGGTCTGTCTGCCCCCCTCCGCTTTCTCTATCTAATTTCCTACCCCTGTCTCCACATGGCTGCCAAAGGGAATATTCTAAAAAACAGGTCTAGTCCTACCACGGCCTTTTAAAGAAAGAAAGAAAGAAAAATCCCTGGGGCACCTGGATGGCTCAGTCAGGTAAGCATCTGATTCTTGGTTTCCGCTCAGGTCATGATCTCATGGTTCCTGGGCTGGAGCCCCCAGGGAGCCTGCTTGGAATTCTCTCTCTCCCTCTCTCTCTCTGCCCCTCCCCTGCATGTGCATGTGCACATTCTCTCTCTCTCTATCAAAATAAATAAACTTAAAAAAAAAAAAAACAACCCTGATGCATACCCTTTAGCCTAAGGAGAAAGTTCAAATACCCTAATTTATTTTACAAGACATTTCATGAGCTGGCCCTGTTCACCTTTCATCTTTCATACCTATGGCCTTAACTCTGCTCCCAAATGTAGACACCCAAAGGTACTTGGGGTGCCTAAAGTTCTCTCTTGCCCCTAAGCCTTTGGCACCTGATGTTCTCTTTGCCTACACCTGTTTCTATTGTCTTCCTATGGCTAACTTCATGCATACTGTCCAATTATACACTCGGCATCCAAGACTAGGGTGAGTGCATGTTCCCAACCGAGTGTACCCCTGTTATAGCTCCGCCTCTCTTGCTCTCCCCTAGCTTCAGCCCCACATACACCTCATATCTCTTTCCTCCTGATCCCTGGTGTCTCTCTTCCTCAAAATAGGTTAGGTGCCTGTCCCACGTCCCCCATTTGTACCCACTGTCCCTCCCCTCACTGTAGCATTTATTCCGCTCTATTGTAATTGCCTTTGTACTTGTTTATCTTTCCAGTAAGTTCTTTGAGGGCAGGGACCTTATATCTACTATCTTTGTCATAGTGCTTGACATGCAGTAGGCAGTTAATGTGTATTGCATAAATGAATACATGATGACATACCTGTAGAATTTAAGAAAGTTGGACTTGGGAGGGACCCCATAAATCATCAGGCCAAACCCCACATTTTACAAATGAAGAAACTGAGGTCGAGAAGGTCAGGACAAGACTGTTTCTCAAAATGACATAAGCTAGAAAAGCATCCTAGTATCTTATTTTTAGCGGATATCAGTTGCCACTGCAATGAAACATAAGCTATTCACTGATGATATTTAATATTCAAGCCAAATAATGTAATTTGTCGACCAAAATGATTTTATAGCTCCTTATAAAATAAAATAAAGCAAGTTTTTCTGAGATATTTTTCTTCGGTCAGTATGTAAGTACCTCCCTGCTCCAAATACCACCCACATTTCACAGTTGAAACTGGGAAAATGCCAGAAAGAATAAGGAAAAATGCAACTCGAAAGAAGAGTGTTTACCAATTTGTGATGCTGGGTGGCTAAGCAAGACCTTTCCTTCAACTTGTGGAGCGGACAGGACAGAGGAGGTCTCTAGTGTCTTAGAAACTTCTCCTCCGTGAAGTTCTCAGAGCCTTGTGAACTATTAGAGGTGGGGATTGTCATGAGTGTGCAGGGCAGGGCAGGGCATTGCTCATAGATGGTGTTTATGTCTGTATGTGAAGATATAGGTGGTATATGAAGGAATTAAATCCTTCATATTTGGAGCCCTCAGACAATTATACTGAATATCATTTAATAAAATGGTAATTCATTAGACATTTTTTTAAGTTTATTTTTATTATTTACTTTGAGAGAGAGAGAGCACAAGCAGGGGAGGGGCGGAAAGGAGGAGAGACAGAATCCCAAGCAGGCTCCATGCCATCAGTGCAGAGCCCGATGTGGGGCTTGAACTCACAAACTGTGAGATCATGACCTGAGCCGAGATCAAGAATTGGACGCTTAACTGCACAACCCAGGTGCCCCAAGGCTTTTAAATTTAACATCAGACTTCCAGCAAATCAACCTTGAATCTGTTTGGTTTGTATTCACGAAGGATTTTGGTGAGAAAGGGGAAAGAAATGCATGGAAGTAGCTAAGTCAGAATGAAAGCGGCCAGTTTCTGCTGCTCCCTTGAAAATCCGAAAGGCACAGAGGCCCTGCTGGGGGTTGCCGACTCACGGTGGAAGGAGACACTGGCATTCCTATCCTGTGCAAAGGTAACAGCTGAGATAAAATGAGCTCAGAATCCTGAGGTTTAGGATATGCTGTCAAAGACAGGATTCTAGCACTTTATCCTAGCATGTAGAGAAAACCGCAAGTTGCAGAGTGTCTCTCTACCAAATTTTCTCTTACAGAAAATGTAAGAAAGAGTTAAGGGCTGAAAGGGGTTCTTATTTCCCAAAGGCCCTCCTTTCCCATTTCCTACTCCCCACCTTGACTCTCTCTGCAGAGACTTGAAACCAGTGGAATGCTGGTAAATGTATAGCAGCCACTTTGCCAGGGTGGGTGGGAAATGACATGACCTGTAGCCTTTGCCGGTTTCTGTGGAGTGACCACTCCCGCCAGAGCCAATCACAAGTTACCAGGGCAATGTCACTGAATGCAAGGTGGGGACAAGGTGTGCGCGATCCATCGGCTGCTCAAGGCTGGCATGAGCCCGCCCCAGCACACCGCTGCTTGAAAGCCCGGGACCGACCAGGGTAGCTCCCGCCAGAGCAGGTCCTCGGGCTTCCTTGCCTTGAACCCAAATTCCTCGGTATTTGTCACGATTAGCGAGGTTATGCTACATAACAGATTAGCCATGAAATCTCAGTGGCTTAAAACAGCAAAGGTTTCTGCTTCATTCATGATATATGTCCAGCACAGGTCCATTGTGGGATGGTACTTTGCTTATCAGAATCACTCAGGTCTTAGGCTGATGGGGGCTTCACCATCTGGAAAGTGCTGGTGGCAGTGAGAGCCTGGAGATTTGCACATAGGCTTTTCACCATCTCAGCTCACATTTCATTAGTCAGAACTAGCCTCGTGGCCCCCCCTAAATGCAAGGGATTTGGCAAGTGCGACGGAGCAGATGGAATGTGTGGGGAGTACCACTGTCTCGTCACAGCAGTGATGATTTCAGCAGGCAACTTTGTTTCTTGATGGTTCAGGACACTCCACATACAGGGGACCCGGTAAGGTTAAGAAGAAACGAAGGACCTCACTGAATGCTTTGGGACAACCAGAAGCTCAGGAAAAATCTTCAAGTTATGATGTTTTATTTTATTTTATTTTATTTTATTTTATTTTATTTTATTTTATCTTATTTTACTGTTATAAATATTAATGTGCCAAACGAGTTGTTCTTTGGGAGGGAAACCTAAGAGTTCAACAAGCATCCCAAGCAGGCTTTGCTCTGGTCCTCTTTTACACTTGAGAGATGCAGCAAGTTATTATGAATTTGCTTGTATAAACAGTAAACTAGCAATTTGGGGTTTTTCGGCCTGAGCCTCAAAGCTCAGAGACCATTTCCAGAAGCATAGAACATTCCTGGGGGAAGGCGGCTCCTCAGAGTCCTACTCTCGTTGACACAGGGAATGTCTCACACTGGAGGTGGAGGGTAGGTAGACTGTGGGCTCCCTGAGACTCTTGCCTGAAACCACAGCATTTCATCCCAACTCAAAAGATGTGTATTTTGCCCCCAGGAAGGACCTGGTCTGGAGGCTTCCACTAGGGCTCCTACAGAAGAGAGGGCATCAGGTTCCTCAAATTCTCCCACTGCTTCTTGTATCTCCCAGCCCACGAGACACGACATCACTGTAACCACCCCTCTTCTGAAAGCAAATAGCTGTGAGTCCAGGGCTAGGATAATGCACTGAGATCAGGACCAGAAGAATGTGATTTCAGTCCCAACTCGATCCCTAATTACTGACCCTTGGACAATCTCTTAATCCCTAGTTTCCTCATCTACAAATTGGAGGAGTTGGACTAGAGCTATAGTTTTCACTCTTGCTCTGTGAAGCCCTCAGGGATGGATTTGCATATGGGGAGAGAAGCTAGTGGGTAAGACCTCAGGACCACATTCTAATTTCCAAGCAGGGCAGGCATATATTTTTTTTATTTGATTTTAGAGATTTTTGGGCTTGTTTTCCAAAGGGGTGTCATTGCTTCATAAGGACATCTTAAGAAGAAGATGTTTCTAATTTGATGTTGTTGTTTTTTTTAAGCTTAAAAACTACCGGACTGATCTGATGGCATGAGAGCACTGGAGACGATAACATGGGGTAACAATTCGGTCCCGGGAGGTAAGGCTCCCTGATGGCTCACGTGGCACTCAGCTGGGATGCTCCTCAAGGAGACTGATAGCCACACTTCCATATCTTCCACACTTCCGCTGTCCAGGCCCCTCCAGTTGCAGCCCGCGGGCAGCCTCCCCATCTGATCCTGCCAGCATGTTACAAAGAAGCTCAGACCAAGTAAGTAATACGCAGACTAATGGGCAGTAGGACTTTCCTGAAATGAAGGTAAAAGACCTCAGCCTGCACAGAGAGTGTGTGGTTTGGACTATTTCCACAGCATATTAAATCATACAAGAATTTTCACTCATCTTCATCTTGGAGGTCACAACATGACTCTCCTCTAATGAATTCTTTACATTGGCAGCTCTTCTGTTTTTCTCCCTTCCTCTGCTGGTTCCTCACTTCCGCCTCTACCCTCCTCCCCGGCTACAGCGGCTTTTGCTCCTCTGGTCTCTGCATGGGAACATATGGAAATACTTTTCCTTGATTTAGGCCTGGAATTTGGTCTACACCTGTGTAGGCCTTTAAGTAACGGCTCAGCAGGCGTTTCGGCGAGGTCGTGCTCCAGGAGTGCTCTGTGCACACATTTGCTCTGGCTCCCTCACAGGCAGGCCCGCACCTCGCCTCCTTTCCCCAGGTGTTCACGCACCTCCAGATGGTGCTCCTGATATGCTGCTTTGCTAATCAGGATTCCAGAGATTATTCTTCAGAGCATGGTATCCCACCCCAGGATGGTCTTCCTCATAAAGCAGATGGTTGACGTCCAAAAGCCCTGCAGCCCCAAAAGGAAAAGAAAAAAGAGACTTTTTCTGTCGCAGGCACTACCCTGACTTAACCTTGTGAAGTTGATACCGTTTGTTTGCTCAGAGAAGTCAAGGGACATGCTCAAGGTCATAGAGCCAGGACGCGGCAGAATCCAGATTTAAAGACAGACCTTACTTCCAGTTCAGCATTCTCCCTGATTGCCAAGCCACGGTTCTTTGTTTTTGGAGATATCCCCCATATCATAACTATAAACCCAGATACTGTACTAGGTGCCCTATAGCCACTGTCTTCTTTTTACAGTAGCTCAGCAAGGAAGGTTCTAGATTAGTCTGCTTACAGATTTTACGGACGTAGCTCATAAAGGTTATGGTGCCCAAGCTCACAGAGCCAAATGCAGAAATGATCTTGATGCCCTAAATCTAGCAGTTACTTTCCTTAACTTCCAAGAATAAAAATCTCCTTGGAGCTTTCTGTATGCTTTCCGAATAATAGCAAATCCTTATCTTAACACACCAGGCCTGTCGCGATCTGGTTTCTGCCCGCCTTTCTTCTGCTCCCCCTGCTGACACTGATCTTTCCAATCATGTGGAGCTCTTTTTGGCTCCGCCAACTGCTGTCTCAGTCCTGTCTGCAGCCTTTCCTCCATTTTTACCTATGTTCAACTGCCTGCTGCTTAGCTGGTGGCCCCTTTTCTGGCAAGCACTCTGCTCCCACACGCCCACTCCCAACCACCTCGTCACAAAACCCGTTGTGATTAACAGTCCTTTTGCTCTCGCACCCTCTTCTGACCTTCTAGACCAAAGCACTGACCACGCCGTAGTGTCATTGTCTATCGGGTTAGCTCCTGCCTCCACCGGACCCCACCCTCCTTGAAGACACAGAACACATCCTGTATAACTTTTATCCGGGAAGCGTACATAACACCTAAAACAAAGTAGAGTTCAAGAAAGTTTGTGGAAGGAACGAAGGGATGAAGAAATGGAAAGGAGAGGGGCGGGAAGGAGAGGGGTCAGGGTAACAAGGGGGAGATGTTAAGGACTGAACCCAGATGCGTCAGATTCTAAAACAGACAAGACTTCTACCATCCTATACACAACCCAAGATGCTACTCACCCTGTCAGAGATGTGATTACATGCTCATTGTCCCTTCTTGTTTTTACACACGCACAAAAGCTTAATTCTCTGCTCTGGCTCTCAAGGCAATCCATCTGGCTCTGCTCCTATCACTAAGTAGCTCCCTCTAGGATTTTCCAGAGTTCTCCGTTGAACTTCTCTCTCTCTGTTTGTCTGTTTGGATCTTTAGAAGTCATAGGGTTCATCTAACAAAAACAACAAAAAAGACCCAAAAAATCAGAGTGTGGTATTACCAAGGACAATAGCTTACAGTGCCTTCTCCAAATAAATATGTAACATTGAACAGGATCTTGAATCCCGAAGAATGACCTAATAGAACTTTTTGCACTTCAGATTAATTTATTTGTGGGATGTATTTTTACACCGTCTATAGAATCCTCCTGGCAAAAAAGCAAAACCAGTGTTCTGTATTTTAATGATAAACTTCCCTTTTAAATCACTTTCACTAAATGTTTTCATATGATAACAGCATTATATAATTACATAATAATTACATGTAATTATTATATAAGTTTCATAGGTATAAATATGCAAAATGAAGAAAATAAAAATAACCCACACTCATACCATGCAGAGATAATCACTCTGGTTTTGGTACGTATCCTTCCTTTTTATCTATGCATAGATATATCTATATATATATTTTTATCTATGCATATCTATATATAATTATATATATCTATATATAATTATGTAAAAATAGCTAATGTCTGCTGCATAAATGCTGTGAGTTGACATTGTTGCGTACACTCTATGTGGATTAATTTTAACCCTCAGAAGAGTCTCATGAGATTGACACAATTACTATGTCCATTTAACATATGAGGAAACTGAGGCATGGAGAGACAGGGAGACTTTCCAGGGGCCACAAACATATTAAGTGGTAGAGCTGGCATTTGAACCAAGGCTGCCTAACTCCTGACATCATGCTTTAAGTCCCTAAGGTACACGGCTTCACAGACACATAAAAACTTGAGATTAGACTGTACAAAACCAACCGTGTCAGTAACTTGCTTTTTTATAGTTAAAATAGCTTGAAGAGTTTTCATGTAATTTAATACTTTTTTGAAACATCATTATGATAAGTACATAATATTTCATCATAATGAGGCAATCAACGAAATTGATGAAATTAATCAATTTCCTATTGATAGAAATTCACATTATTTTCCAATCTACTATAAATAAATGCATTGCGCTGAACAATTCCATAACTAATTTCTTGTTTACAATCTAGAATTGAAATCACTGTTCCAAGAGGTAAGACATTTACACACATCCATCATCCACACCCTCCAGCGTAGCTCCATGTAAAGGGAATATATCTCAGTAGTTGATCGGCAGAAATGCTGAGGAGCACAGCCTGCCCTCTGGCGCTTTTCTGCCAAGTTCTTCCCTATTCTTAGAGCTGGTCAAAACAAATGGAGAAAAAAATATCCTAAGCCAGGCATGTGCTGTTGTCAAAGATTGTCCAGATACTTCTCCTTGGACCAGCGCCACCACCGCCACTTGGGTGCATGCCTCCCTCAGCCTTTCTCCTCTGTCAGCGCCACATCAGAATGAGTTATCATTTGCAGTTCAGCAGTTGGTCTCACCAACATGGGGGCCCTTCCCATTTGGTATTCCTATCATAGGAACGACAGCAGGGAAGAGGAGATGCAGAAAGTTCCTGGAGGAGACGTGTGAGAGGGATCCCTAACAGCTAGCCTGCCCCAGTAACCTACATGGCATCTCCAGGGAGGATTCAGGAGAGGGGATAAGCGAAGCCTCTCCTTCAAAGGTGGTGAACCCCACTTAGGATGGAGAGACCATGTAAAAGGACCCAAGTGAGAAAAAAAAATAAACAGTAAAGCATGTTTTTAGTGTCTAGTAAGATGGTGAGGATAGCTGGAAAACCTTTTCTGAGCTCATTAAAATGAAGAAGAACATTTAGAAAATAACAAAGAAAGACCTTTAAAAAGAGCACAGCAAATACAGAGGAGATGTCTTGTGAGTTTTCTGTCAGACCGTGTTGTCATAAATTTCAGAACCTCCTCATCTGGACACCACACGTGGAATGATGAGAGATTTTCCGGCACAGTCATTCAAGCAAGTTCCGTTGAGCCCCTAACACTACCTGATATTTACCAAGCACTTTATGGTTTATAAAACTCTGTTCATACACACTATCACATCTCTTGTCTTCCCCTCAGTCCTGTAGGGCAATTATTATTATTACTTAATTATTGTTTGTGAGTTAACTGAGGCTAACGAACTTAGGCAGCTTACCCAAGATGGTACAGTGTGATGGTTAATTTCATGTCAACTTGATCGGGTCTTGGGGTGCCCAGATACTTGGTTAAATATTATTTCTGGAAGTGTCTGTAAGAGTGTTTCCAAAAGAGGTTAAACCGAGTCTAACTCAGTAGACTGAGTAAAGTAGATTGTATCCTTTGGTTTTGTTTCTCTGGAGAACCCTAATACACATGGCTGTAGCCAGAATTTGGACAGGGGCTTTTTGACTCCGAATTCTCTGGCACCTACTAAGTGCAAGACCTGCCCAGCAAGGCAGACATGAAAGACCAGAGCCTGTAGAGAGAGCGCGTGAGAGTCCAGTGCGGAGGAAACTGCCCTTTCTATACTTGGGACCCAGGCCTCCAGCAATCAATAACAAGACTGCAAGCGCAGAGTTCTACTGTGTACCCAACACTGATGTGGGCATGGTGGAAACAAAAAGAGAAATAAAATATGTCTGAGGAATCCTTTCCCTAGGCATGTACCCTACTAATGCACACAAAATAATTAGGAAAACATGGAGTTTCTAGTGTTGGCAAGAAAAATGAATGAAGCTTTCCTAAAGGAGGCAAGGTTTTATCTGAGAAAAACTTACAGAGGAGAAAGGATAATTTAGTGGCTGATCGTAATGAGCAAAGGCACGGAAATAACGGTATTTGTATTTATTAGCATCCGTAATGATGTTGTAGAGGGAGGAGGTGGAGGATGGGAAGAGCTATCCAAAGACAAGTTTAAATGGAATCTAATGTATGTGTTAAAAAGAAGAAGAGGAGGGAAGTTAGAATGAGACCAGATTATAGAAGAAGACTTAGAAATCAATCAAAATCCATCCTTTTAACGAAGACTTACTGAGTGCCTTCTATGTGCCAAGCCCTCAGCCTAAATAAATATGAATAAAGCATGCTATCTTCTCTCCAAAAGGAAGTCACCCCCAGTCTTGGGAACGTGGATTCCATATTGCAAATGATAGGGAGTTATGAAAGTTTCCTGAGTCGGGGAAGACAAAAAGAAAATTTATCTCCACATAGCTATAATCTCTTAACCAGCAAACAGAGAAGATGAAGAGACAACAGAAATGTTACAGACCCACCCATTGTTAGGATAGTCCATAGGGCAGGTTACAGGGGCTATTTTCTAAAAGAAATGTGTTCAAATCTGAAAGAGTTCTGGTGTGAGGTGACAGGAACTAGCTTTCATGAAAAGAAGCCAAAATATACAGACAGAAAGGCAATAAAAGGGTAAGAGACAGGAGAAGTTAAACAGGGAGGAAGGATTTTAGCACAAGAGGGAGGCACTGTTTTTCTAGAATCTGGACAAGGTAAGACCCCAGGAATGGGGAAACAATATAGATACTCAAACACTAGGATCAGGACACAGGGGCAGGCCTCATACCCAGGGACCAGGCAAAAGCTTGATGGTTAAACTCAGAATACAAAATGAGTCTAGTTCCAGAAGCATGACAGTCTGTCCCTTGACCTGGGTTAAAGCTGAGCCTATGGATGGAGATTAGGCTGATCTATGGGAAAATCTAGTATGACTCAAGACCCAGGAGTCAAACGCATCTCCATGCACATCTCTGAAATTTTCTAAGGGAAAACTCTATAATCTGGCTTCACACTGGCTGCAACCTTCTGTCCTGTCGGTCTTTATTGTAACACACTCTTGATTCCAGTCATCCTGGTCCCATCATTTTGTACCCCCACCTACTCACCCCAGCTGACCAACGCACCATAAAGACACACAGGCACACACACTTCTGTTGTGGTTGGTTTTGCCTGTACTGACTCTCTTACCTATAATGTTCTCTTTCTTCTTCCGAGTCCTTTCCAGCTTTTCTCTGAAATTACCCGGGTTTGGGGGTTCCTTTCTCTGAAACAGAGCACAGCTTCACCTGGTCCTCTCATTGATTAGCTTCTTTATTGTCATGGCTTGGGGAACATTTTATAGGCCTGAATGTCACTTACTCATTTTGGTTACCTCCACTTAGACTTTGTTTCTAAGGGAAATTCGTTCTGATTTTCAACTTGGGGAGATTTGGAAAATATTCATCCCTTCCCTTTCCCTGGGCTGAAGAAGGCAGAAAATTCTGTTTCCTAACATTGAGACAGCATCAGCAGCAGAAAAATAAGATAAAGACTCCAGTGAGAGTCAGAGGTCAAGGGAAGAGATAGAACGTGGGAGGTTTCTACCCAATATGGCATTAGTGGCCAGAATAAAATAATAGAGAAAACAGACATGGATATTTTATATATGTGAGTTGGTGTTTGTTTTTCAGAGACTGTCAGCACAAACAGGTTATAATTGCTAGTAAAATCTCTACTTATAAGGTCAGTAATAATCATAATAAAAATTGGGGCGCCAGGGTGGCACAGTTCATTGAGTGTCCAACTCTGGATTTGGGCTCAGGTCGTGATCTCAGGATCATGGAATCAAACCCTGTATTGGGCTCCACACTCAGCACGGGGTCTGCTTAAGATTCTCTCTCTCAAAAGGGAACCCTCTTGCACTGTTGGTGGGAATGCAAATTGGTGCAGCCACTCTGGAAAACAGTGTGGAGGTTCCTCAAAAAATTAAAAATAGACCTACCCTATGACCTAGCAATAGCACTGTTAGGAATTTACCCAAGGGATACAGGAGTACTGATACATAGGGGCACTTTTACCCCGATGTTTATAGCAGCACTCTCAACAATAGCCAAATTATGCAAAGAGCCTAAATGTCCATCAACTGATGAATGGATAAAGAAATTGTGGTTTATATACACAATGGAGTACTACGTGGCAATGAGAAAGAACGAAATATGGTCCTTTGTAGCAACGTGGATGGAACTGGAGAGTGTGATGCTAAGTGAAATAAGTCATACAGAGAAAGACAGATACCATATGTTTTCACTCTTATGTGGATCCTGAGAAACTTAACAGAAACCCATGGGGGAGGGAAGGAAAAAAAAAAAAAAAGAGGTTAGAGTGGGAGAGAGCCAAAGCATAAGAGACTCTTAAAAACTGAGAACAAACTGAGGGTTGATGGGGGGTGGGGGGGAGGGGAGGGTGGGTGATGGGTATTGAGGAGGGCATCTGTTGGGATGAGCACTGGGTGTTGTATGGAAACCAATTTGACAATAAACTTCATATATTGAAAAAAAAAATTCCCTCTCTCCCTCTCTGTCTACCCCTCTCCCCCACTCTCTCTCTAAAATTAAAAATTAAAAAAAAAAAGAGTACATAATGGCTACCATTTATTGATGCTTATATGTGCCAAACACTGAGATAATGTTGATTTTACGGAGGCTTTTTAAACTCTGCCGCTGGTGTCCTGGGATGCATGATATTAAAAAGAATTTTAATATGTATTTATTTATTTTGAGAGAGTAAGAGGGAGCCCCAAGCAGGCTCCCAACACAAGGCTCGATCTCACAAATTCTGAGATCCTGACCTGAGCTGTAATCAAGAGTCTGATGCTTAACCAACTGAGCCACCCAGGTGCCCCTGGAATACCTGATATTTTTCAGAGTATTTGTGAGAATAATTGCCAAAGCAAGAATCAGTAATTCTGTCTCCTTTTTGTGCCAGCATCTCTTTGCAAACTTACAAAAACGTCTTCTCATTGTAACTATCAACCATGATCAGAATTATTATTTTAATTAGAATTACAGTGACAATACACAATGCCTGGGGAAGGGGTGACTAACTCTGGATTTCAGAGCCACAACATTCTGGATTGGACATTTTAACTGAACTTCAGTATTCTGGATTTCTGCAAAGCAAAGTTTCAGCACATATGCTTACCTCAGCTTGAATTCTTGAATTCCAATCAGCAAGGACTAGGTTATGTTAAGTACAGTTCATCTTTTCAGACAAATAGCCATAGTAAGGCTCCAAGAGAATGAAAGAAGTAAGTAAAGTAAAAACCATATTCTACTTCATGTAATACTGGAAAGATGCTGAATTTTCACTTGGGAGGTTTGGGAGATATCTGCCCCTTCTCTTTTCCTGTGTTGCCAAATGGAATTTATTAAGTATAAAACTACTCTTATTATAGTTGTGGTTTTCAGGTAGATTAATTTTAGAACAGATCTCTTTCTATCAGCATTTCAGAGTTGGAAATACAATTTATGAAGACAAATCAGATATTTTTGTTTAACGAAGTTTAGCAGGAAGTTGAATACAAAAATCTTCCATCATTCCATATTGTCACTGGATATAAGTGTGGTGTGTGTGGCGGGTGGTGGTGGTGGTGGGGGGTTGCAATCATAAAGGGGCTCTGAATCAAGCCAAAATCAGGTTTCCTTATTGAACCAGAGAATATTCAAACAAGTTCCCCAGACGTCTCTCCATCTGGTTGCCACAACTAGTCTTTCTGTTCTGCAAACCTCAGCCCCCGTACCTTCCTCCTCTTGTTCTTCATACTTTCCTCTTCTGTTCTCTCCCACTTCAAAATGCTCAAGAAATGCAATTCAGAGTCATTATACTGCCAGCAGCCTGCTCCATCTGTTTCTATCCACCAAGCTCCGTCTTAATATTTCTTAGTGCATTGTTCATTTCCCAAGGGCAACATAGGGCCCCATACACCAGGAAGAAGGAGTAAATCCAGGGTGTGGTTTCATTCAAATCTGCATTTGAGATCTATGCTCTTCCCCAGTAAGTGATTTTGTATAGTTTGTTGCCTATTAACGTGTGACCTTTGGCTGGAGGGTTTCCTGTGCACTGCATATGTGCTCAGTGTCCCTCTCATGTGGTAGATAATGTCTTTGATTGCAATGACACTTACTGATGCTTAGAAGATTTATTCAGGCTCACTCTTGGAAGATCCTTCTGTTGCATTTTTGGCTTATACTAGTTTTCAAAGTCTTTGGGGGAATTAGAATGAAAGAGCCTACCTTTGACTCTTCCTAAGAATATTCCTATGGTTATTTTATTTTTTTTAGAGATTTTTACCACCTTACATAGGTTCTCTCCCTTACATTCAAGAGTTCCTGTCATTGGACAATGTCAGAATATATACTGAAAATGTCATTCATTTTCAGTATATATAAGCAAGAGCAAGTATCAGTTTAAGGGAAATACATTCATAAAGCTCACTCACACAAAAAAATGATTCTTCCTAAAGGATAGAAATACACATGAGGCTGCATATGTTGAAGCAGAATTATTGGATGTCCACCAACCAGCCAGACAGGAATTCTTAAATGTGGAGATAATCAATTTAAAAAGAAAGATGTTTCCTATTGCACCAGCATTTTGTTGTTTTAATTTGAAAGCTGCTTTGTCTAGGATGGACATCGGTTAAAAATAGATTATAATACTTATGTTTCTGACAGTGTGATACCTTAAATACAATGAGCAACTTGCTCCCTACCAAAAACTTCTGAATACGCATTCAGAATAAAAATAAAAACATTCTGAATAAAATTATATTTGAAAAAATATTAAAATATACTATTGAGCTGAACAGAATGTAAGAAATCTCCAAGACCAAAAACAAAGTAAAAGCAGGAAACCAGAAAAGTATGAAAGCACCAAAGTGACCATGAACTTTTGTACTATCAATTCTGCCAGGAGTGGATAGGCTATCAGTAGTTACCCCCACATAAAACTGAAACTACAGGGATGCCTTGGTGGCTCAGTCGGCTAAGCGTTTAATTTCGGCTCAGGTCATGATCTCACAGTTTGTGAGTTTAAGCCCTGCATTGGGTTCTGTGCTGAAAGCTCAGAGCCTAGAGCCTGCTTCACATTCTGTGTCTCCCTCTCTCTCTGCCCCTCCCCTCCTCATGCTCTGTCTCTCTCAAAAACTGAGAACAAAGGGTTGATGGGGGGTGGGAAGGAGGGAAGGGTGGGTGATGGGTATTGAGGAGGGCACCTTTTGGGATGAGCACTGGGTGTTGTATGGAAACCGATTTGACAATAAATTTCATATATTGAAAAAATAATAAATAAATAAATAAATAAACATTTAAAAAAACCTTTTTTTTTTTAAATTGAAACTACAGAGCAGTACACCTTTGGTGAAATAGAAGGCCTAAATACATACATATATAAATCCCACTCCAGAAAGGGTGACAGCAAGGAAACTAGCTTGCCCTAGCGTCGGTAGAGAGGAAAAGCTAACTCTCTCTGGAGGCTGCAAAATGACAAGCCCACCCGCATAGATTTGTAGGTTTGTGACCACAAAACTTCAAATATAGAATTAGTATCCACATACCTATGGGAGAAAGACACATTCAATTCATGCCTTAAAGATTTCATCAATATAAACTCAGAGAAAATAGTAACAAAATGTATCAAGAAAACAGTGCTCCATAAATGAGAACAAAACCAACAAGGATATATTTAGACACAGCTAACACTTCAAACAACAGAATTATCACATAAGAATATAAAATAAGTATGCTTACTATGTTAATAGAAAAAATAAGAATATCAAATAGGTTAAGAAATAAGATACTCGAAACAAAGAAAATGACCAGGCAGATTTGAAAAAAAAAAAAAAAAAATCACATAGACCTACTAGGGCTGAAATTAGAAAGAAAGAAAGAAATGTTAACAGCAATTTAGACATGGATGAAGAGAGAATTAGTGAGTTAGAAAGTAAGTTTGAATGAATTGCAGAAAACTCAGTACAGAGAAACAAAAATATGGAAAATACAAGAGAATTAATAAATGTGAGGAACAGTGTAGGAAGATCAAATATAAATCATGGAGTTTCAAATGAAAACAATAGAAAAAAATAGAAGACAGGATATATGTGAAGACATAACTGCTGAGAAAATTCCCAGAATTTATTAAAGATATTACTTGGCAGATTCAGGAAGCAGAATGAATCCCAAGCTGCATAAATAAAAAGCAATCCATAACTAGGTACATCATAGTGAAACTACAGAAAACCAAAGGTGAAGGGAAGATCCTGATAAAACCAGAGACAACATAATGACTACACATAAAGAAACAACAATTAAACTTATTGCTGACTTGTCAGCAACCATGGAAGCCAGAAAATTGGAAAATAATTTCTTCAACATTCTGAAAGAAATCATCAGTTTAGAATTGTATGCCAAATGAAATGATCTTTTTAAATTTATTTTTAAATTTTTTAATGTTTATTTATTTTTGAGAGACAGAGCATGAGCAGGGGAGGGGCAGAGAGAGAGAAACACAGAATCAGAAGCAGGCTCCAGGCTCTGAGCTGTCAAACTCATGAACTGCGAAATCATGACCTGAGTAGAAGTCAGACGCTTAACTGGCTGAGCCACCCAGGCGCCCCTACCAAATGAAATGAGCTTTGACAATTCAGTCTTTGAATGCTTTTTCATACAAATGAAATCTAAAATATTTATCACTAACACATAATCATTAAAATAAATTGTAAGGGTTGAACTGCACAAGGATAGGAAATTATATAAGAGGAAAGGTCTGAAATGGAAGAAGATATAATGAGTAAAGAATAACCCAAATTGTGGGTAAATCTAAGCATCTAAGCAAACACTGGCTGTCTTTTGGAGGAGAGATCAAAATGGAATGATATGCTGGCCAACAGTGGTGTACAAATGACAAGGGATTGGTGGAATTTAAAGCAGTCCAAAGTTCTTGTTTTGTTTATGAGGAGACTTTGATAACATAAGTATGCATGTTAAGATTTCTAAGATAATCTGGGGCGCCTGGGTGGCGCAGTCGGTTAAGCGTCCGACTTCAGCCAGGTCACGATCTCGCGGTCCGTGAGTTCGAGCCCCGCGTCAGGCTCTGGGCTGATGGCTCGGAGCCTGGAGCCTGTTTCCAATTCTGTGTCTCCCTCTCTCTCTGCCCCTCCCCCGTTCATGTTCTGTCTCTCTCTGTCCCAAAAATAAATAAACGTTGAGAAAAAAAAAAAAGATTTCTAAGATAATCTTTAAAAGAATGTACATGGAGTGTTTAACTTGTAATTAGTAGAGGCTAAAAATGAAATAGTAAACAAAAGTTTCGGCAAATAAAAAAAAATAATAAAATAGCAAGAAAGAAGACAAAAACACAGCTAGAAAAGCAGAACAAAGGGAAACTACAAAATAATAAAATAATATAGTGGAAATAAATTCAGATAAATTGGCAATAATGATAATCAGTATATAAAAAATAATAGACTTTAAGGCAAAAATCATTCTTTACAAGCCACAGAATCACTATACAATGATAGAAACTTGCATATTACTAATAAGACATAATAATTCTGAACTTGTATGAATCAACTGACTCAGCTTCAACAGATATAGAATAAAATTTTATAAAATCTCAAGGATGGTTTTAAAAATTTAAATTTAAGAAAAGAGATTTTAACACCTCTCTAAATAATTGATAGATTAACCAGGCAATAAATCAGTAGTGACATTGAAAAAAAATGAATAATATGTACTCGATCATAGGTCTTCACACAGGCCACTGCTTCCATCAATTAAGGAATACTCGTTCATTTTAAGTACACATAAAACATTTACAAAAATGTCTCACAGATGTTTCCATAAATTGTGTGTCAGTAAATTTCAAAGAATAAACATCATTCAGAACAAATTAATCATGATACAATTAAGTTAAAAATGAAGATTAAAAGAGGTGCCTGGGTGGCTCAGTCCGTTGAGCGTCCGACTCTTTGTTTTAGCTCAGGTCATGATCTTAGGGTTTGTGAGCTCGAGCCCCATATCGGGATCCATGCTGACAGAGCCTCTCACTCTCTCTGTCTCTCTCAAAAATAAATAAACTTAGGGGCGCCTGGGTGGCGCAGTCGGTTAAGCGTCGGACTTCAGCCAGGTCACGATCTCACGGTCCGTGAGTTCGAGCCCCGCGTCAGGCTCTGGGCTGATGGCTCGGAGCCTGGAGCCTGTTTCCCATTCTGTGTCTCCCTCTCTCTCTGCCCCTCCCCCGTTCATGCTCTGTCTCTCTCTGTCCCAAAAATAAATAAACGTTTGAAAAAAAAAAATTAAAAAAAAAATAAATAAATAAATAAACTTAAAAAATTAAAAATAAATAAGTAAACATTAAAAAAATTTTAATATGAATATTAAAGTGATAACTGGGAAAAAATCCACACATTTGGAAACATAAAATTACAATTCTAGTAACTGATGGGTCAAAAAGAAATTACAAAGCAATACCAACCGATAATAAAATACTGCTTATCAAAACTTGTGATATAAAGCTAAAATAGTACTTACAGCAAAATCTGAAGTTTTAAATGATTATATTAGCAAAGAAAAAAGGCTAAAATTAATGTACTAAACATCCATCTTTATAAATTTAAAAATAACAGAATACAACACAGTAAATAGTAAATAAACCCATTCTCCGATAAAAAAAGAAGCAGGGCTCTGGAGATTCTAGGGCTGGGGCAGGGAATATGCAATACGAGACTGGAGGGAACAGTCTCCAGTTCCCTCATACGAGAACAATGAGGGAAGAATATGTCAAGGGGACCCAGGAGTCAACTGAAGGGACTCCCTATGGTCAAAACTGGAACAACTAAGCTAAGCACTCAATAAATATGGTAGTATTGGATTAGAACCTGAAAGACCAAAAATACCCACGACTCCTTACTGACACAAAGAAATGACTGAATAAATAAATGGGAGAGAGTAGATTTCTGATACAGAAGAATTCCAAATACTTACCTAGATACTGCCCCCCTCAGGGAGGCGGAGCAGAACTCCTTAAACCTTAAGTGTGGGCTACACATAGTGACTTCCTTTCAAAGAAAGGAAGCATCAAATCATCAAAAGGTGGTGCTAGAGGGGGGTACTTTATAGTGGAGAACCCTACCAACCACTACCTTAGTCAGGTGTTTGAGGTTAACATCATCAATGATAAGTCATGTTGATAGCATGTACCCTTGGTATCATGTGATGTCCTACTCTTAACTGGCACTTTATGCCTTTATTCTTTCTACTCAATCCTATAACTTCAGTCTAAGCATAAGGAAAACAGGCAAATCAAAATTGAGGGATATTCTATAAAATATCTTATCACTTGAAACTGTCAGAGTCATCAAAAACAAGGAAAGTTTGAGAAATTATCACAGTTTAGAGGAACCCAAAGAGACAAGATATCTAAGTGCAATGCAGTATCCTGGATACGATCTTGGAACAAAGAAGTAGGTAAAAACTATTAGTTAATGATAGCATATCAATATTGGTTCATTAGTTGTCGCAAATTTACCATACTAATTTAAGATGTTAACAATAGGGGAAGCTGGACAGAGTAAATGGGGCTTCTGGATGCTGTCTTTGCAACTTTTCTGTAAAGCCAAACTACTCTAAAATAAAAACTTTATTTAAAGAAAAATAGTAGCTAACATTTCCTGAGGGCACTGCATATGCCAAGTGTTTTAAGTAGTTGGCTACTAAGTACTTTAATCTTCACGACAACCCTATAATGCACACATGATTATCCCATTTCATAAAGAAACTGAAGCAAAGAGGGGCTATGTAGTTTGTTCAAGGCTGTCACACAGCCTACAAGGGCTGGAGAGGGGAATGGGGCCTAGGAGAAAGAATGTATAAGATGATCTCTAATATAATGTCTCTTAGCACCATGATTTGATTCTCTGATTTTTAAAAGATCTGTTGCATTGAGGAAGGAGTACATGGCAAGTTTAAAAAAACAAAACAAAACTAATATTGAGGCATTTTTGGAAACTATGGTAACAAATAGATTAATAGGGTTTCAAACTCTTACCGGAGTAAAGGGGGAGGGAGAGAGATTATGGGTATATATGTGAGTAACTTAAGCTTTATAAAAACAATTTCAATAAAGTGAGGAATTTACTTCGTGGGATGAATTGGCAATGGTTATTACCCAGAAGTACAGTAGGGAAAATGGCCACACTCTAAAGGATTAAGACAGCTGGCTCAGGTAGAGTGCATACCGTTACATGAAAATAATCATAAAAGTTTTAAAATGTGGATGATTGTCAAATTGTATAACTTGATTATGAACAAAAGTAGAAGCCTAGAGATTATAGCCAGAGGAAGGGGAAAAAAAAACTTTTGAGAGCATAAAGAAGGCCCTGCTATGCATAAGAGAAAAGTGCAACAAAGCATAACAAAGAATGAGGTTTTATTTTGTTTAATATGGTAGAGAGTTGAAATATAAGAAAGAGTCAATGAAGCCATTATTTTGGTAGGCAAACCTAGAAACGGTTGGCTCCTGTAAAGGAAATGGTGGAAGACGTGAATAGATTCATTCAGAAATGGGGTGAGGCAGGGAAAGCAGCCTCTAATAGGACCTTTGGAAGCAGCATTTGTTCTGCTGATTGACTTGTGCACTGGCTGAAATTATTTTCTGTTTCAATGAGCCTTTTCTTATAATCTTCCTTTTCTTCCTAATATTGGACTTCAAGTGTTTTCTCTTCCCTCGTCTTCTTTCCTTATTTCCATTTGTATCAGCCATAAGGTGAGCTTTCATCGGAGACTGTGCATTCAGAAAAGGACAGAGATGGAGTGTAGGAACTTTTCCTTAATATTAACAAATCCCTCCTCCTTTTTCAGACTGACATGTTCACAAAACAGGTTTCAATGAGAAGGTTTCCTTCCTATTATATTGTTACTAATAAGATTCTTTACATTTCAATGAAATCTCCTCTTAACCTTCTTAAACACATAAAAGATGCCAGTGTCGTGAATATTTCTTTATGTTTCACATAGAAGCCAACGCTGATCAATATCGAGACAAAGATGTCAAATAAAATATATATGATAAGAACTGTGTTGTAATAAATGTGATTTTTCAAAGAATTCACCACATATCAAACTATAGGAAATGTAATTTTTTAAAAATGCGCTCTTAAAGATCAGTGTACTTAGTCAGTGTTCTCCAGGGAAACATCAACAACAGAATAGATAGATAAAGATACGGATAGAGATACAGATATAGACACAGAGAGACATATAAAATCTTTTCTTCCCAAAAGATCGTTCCGTGGTCTGGCACATGATTTAGCGTAGGCTCATCTCGCCCATAGCTTTTGAAACTTGTACACAGTAAAAAGAAAGCTATTATTTCACATAGCACAAATTTATAAGTGACGGACATCTGATAAAACATTAAGAAATCAAACATTTAGTTAAGCATTTAGAGAAATGACTTACCATGAGTTATGGATTCTGAAATAGTCCCCAAAGGATTTACAGCAAATCCCTTCACTGAAGACGTTTAAAATTAGATTCAAAGAAAAATTTGAGTGAGAGCACGCTGGTGTGGAAACTCCCACACTAACAAATATGAAACAGATGAATTTTAGCTTTTTCTATTTTTAATATATACAACCGTTATTTTTCGGATTCATTAAAAAATAGACTTGGCGTTCTACACTCTTGGCCACAAATAACATAAAGTAAAATAAAAATTAAATCAACATCACTTAATTACAGCTCCAGAGACCTACAGTTCTAAGAGACAAGACATTCAAGGCTCAAACTGTAACCTTCGAGTATTTTTATCATTCACAGAAACATAGGGTTCTTAGGGAAGTTCTTCTTTAGAAAGTGATCTACTCCCAAACGCCCCAGAGTTCACTGGGGATTAGGACCTGAAGCACTGCAGGTGATTTTAATTGTCACGATGATGCATAGAGAGAGATGTGACATCTGGAGTAAGTGGCTTCTAAACAATGAGGGGCTTTAAAGATTAAAGTCAACACTTTAAATTGCACTCACGACGGAATAGGCAGCTAATGCTGACCATAGGCTGCAGGTGTAATATTCTCCATATGTTTTGAAACTTGTAGCTGAAAGAGATCAAGCCCTCTGCATCACACGCAATAAAAACTCAAGGACAGTGCATTATAACGTTGCATTTTGAAGGTTAGCAGCACAAAGATCATGATGGTAAATAACACAAACAGATTGTGGGAAGTGTTCTTAGATGTAGAATGCCAATCTGAGAAGTCAGTGAACACCTGTGAGGCCTTCTTAGCCAAAGGCAAGCAGATCGTTGGAGCTAAATGTACTTTGAATACCTGAAATGTTGGCCTAGAATTGGATTGGTCCAGAGCTCCTGATGTTACCTGACAACAGTGAGAATGCTGGATGCATCTAGAGCTGGCTAGACCCTTTCAGGTATGAGAAATAATGCTTAGACTGCATGCCTAAATAAGAGTTCACGGAACACTATGAGATTGAAATAGAAAACTTTAAAAAGTAACTTATTCAGTGATCATAGTATCCTAAAGAAACAGAGCATCCCTAGAAGTAGACAGTCCTTGGTGAACTAAACAATATTAAATGCAAAAGTCAAACTAAACAAGCCAGGAGTAACCCTGCCAATGTGAAAGAAAATTCTCCACATAGTCTAGTTTTGTTTTAGCCACTGACATATGGGAAAATTTATGTAGTAAAGTTTATGCTTATAACATTTCAACTTATATTTAGTTGGGGAAACAATTTATTATACAAAAAAAAAAAAAGCATAAATGTATGACAGATGGCAATGCTTTTTTTTTTTTTTCCTATTCTTGGCAAGGTCCCTTTTTAGCTGAACCGGCTCTCACTTCTTAAAACTATGAACATTGTTATTCACACCTATTTTCTGAAATTAAACAGACCAATTCTATGATGAAACATCCTATAAATTTGGTTCCTGTATAATGTCTCCCCATTTTGTATCATAAATTATCTAGAGTGCCACCTTCCCTAGAATAATGAAATAGACCCAAAGTAGGCAAAAGGCATAAAACTTTCATTTCAAATTCTCTAAATCAATTTTAAAAATTTTTCTACGTAAAAAAGTCTTCTATAAAATCTTCCATTCTGTTAGGACTTTTACAAAGGAAACTATCAAAGATTATCTGGCAAGTACATTCTAACATCCTGAAATCTTTATTTTTGACATTTAAACCATGCACCATTTCTTTAAATCATTTGCTAAATTATGATTTATGTTCATAGATGTCTTAGTGACACGGTTCATTTTCTGAAAAATGAGCAAAACTTTCCATAGGTGTATGTGATCGTAAGCAGGCTAATTTATTGGATTACTTTAATATGCAAACCACTTCTTTAAAGTTAAAAGCTTATTAATTGATAAAGTGAAAGAATGTACTGTATAAGGGGGTGGAAGGCAAGGTGAAGGGTGCAAGTGGGTTAGTAATACTAGATGCAGTCTCCCTCTTCCTCCCTTCCAGGGACTAACCTAAGAGCAAAGATTAGATTGTAGCCAAGCATTGTAGCCTACTTGAAAGTAACCAGGTTGTTTTCTCAGCCTATTGTGGGAAGGCTGGCTACCGTCAGGTTTATTAAAAGCTGACTCTCAAATGAAAATTATCAAAAATGTTAGAGTAGTTAGGGTAGCTCCAGCTGCTATAGCAAACTCCAGTATTTCAGCAGCTTAAGAAAATAAGTCTATTTTTTCATGCACTTAATAGTCCCAAGCAATACCTTTGGTGGAGAAAGTGGGGTGAAGCCCAGGGGTAAAGGAGACTTTGGAACCTCTGTGCCACAGCAGTCATTCAGAAATCCAAAGCTTTCAGTGTCACCCCAATATCCAGGCAGATCGGGAAGCACACGAATAATATTGGGAGATATTTTTAAGGGCCAGGCTTGGATGTGGTGATTTATCACTCTGCTCATGTCCCATGCCTAGAACTCAGTCACAAGTTGCCATCTAAGGATAAAGAGGGATGAAAAATGTCTGACTCTCATAGTAGGAGGAAAGAAAATGAACTGTTTGATGAACAGCTAGTCACTTTTTTCCACAATATATGTCACAAAAATTTTGTTGCTGCAAAAATTGGGGTTAGAGAGCTGTCACTTGTAAGACAAAGCTAGTGACATTTTCTCTGCAATGTTAAAAACACTTAATTTTACTTTTTTCTCCTTACTCCATTTTTCCTTCATTTCTTTTATCTGCAACCTATTTTATTAATCATCTGCCGGTGATTTGGCTGAACTGATTGTCCATAATGTTTTATTTTGAAATCTGTATTCACATTGAAGAAGAAAGAAAATTAGTAACGTAGTATGACATGCATAAACATCTAGTTAATTTTGTCTTATAAAATCTAACTGGAAGGCCAACAAACTCTTCACTGCTTTTCTAATACAAACACAAGACTCTTTTCCCAAATGGTTTAAAGCTATGGGAAGAATTATGATCAAAACGAAGAATGATGTCATCAATGATTACTTACTTTTTAGTCTGTAAGCAATTCATCTTTATATTCAAGCTGCAATCCAAAGACAGTTTCATCTTATAAAGAAAATTTTAATGAAGGCCAAAATTTTGGAAAAATTTCTATGATAATGTATCAGTGGCAGCCTAGGTGGTTGCTATGGAGACTCTCAGGAAAATCTCTTTCTGGCATGAGTCCTCTGGATTCACTATGCATCAGACATTTTATTGTCATGACAAGAAGAGAGGGCTTGGAGATATGACTTGTGACTAGGCTGCATGGATCTAGTCTCTCCCACAAGATAAATACGTACATTGCAACAAGAAAGGAAAGTCAACAGTTTTTGTAAATTGCCTGTGAAAAGACTGCTTCTGGAAATTGTGCTTTCTCTTTAATATCTATATTAAAGAATTAGGGTGGCCAGAGAAACTTTCCCTTGGTAGGTCCAAATTATGAACAGGAGTTGTGAAGCAGCAGCATTTTTAAACCTGCTCCCTGCCCCCCAGAATGAAGTAAAATCGTAGGGTCTGGATATCACTACGGCCCTCACACACATTTTTTTCCCCAAAGAAAGCAATCAAAAGAGTTAGAACGTCTTCACCTATAGAAGGTCAGCTGGCAGGCCGTGCTGAATGAAATTAAGCTGCAGGTCACGTGCATCACCTTAGCCATCCCTGGTCCGTTGGGATAATTGAAGCATCTCACAGCAAGAGCAGGGTTTGGGAGGAATAGTTAAGCATTGTATTTTATAGGTACAAAAGCAAAACACCTCTGGTTGAGTTCTGCCCCTGTCTGTCCTGAAATTAGTCTTAATGCAATAAAAAAATAAATAAAAGTAAGTCTGCCCTCCCCCCCCTCCCCCAAGAGGGGCATCTCTCATTCTGGCAGTCCTAAAACAGGTGTTGTAGAGGTTAATTAAACAAGATGGATCTGAGATTCAGGTAATCTGGCTTCTAACTCTGGTGCCATCAGTCATACACTGTGGGACTTGGAATAAGGCTGTTGTAAGAATAAAATGATATAACTATGTACAAGATATAGCCAGTAATCATGAAGCAGGAGTTGTTGTTATTACCATTATTATTATTACTATCATTATTATTTGGGGGATTCTGACCGCGATCTTTTAGATAGTGGTGACTGTGGGGTGGGGGAAAAAAAAAAAAAGATTCCACTTACCAGTGAAGGACAATTTGAAAGAACTGGGGCTGATTAGGCCGAGAAGACGGTTTAGAAAGACATTAATCCCGACTACAGTTAGATAAAGGATCTCTTGGAGAAGTGAGCCCACTGGTTTAGGAAGTCCCTGGGAGGAGGACTCAAGACGGAAGCAAAAGATGTGAGTCGGGGAGATAAATTTGACTTCACATAAGGAAGTATTTGGGGCAGAGTAGAAGGGAGAAGAAAATGGCATGGGATGTCTCTTGAGAGAGCCAGTTCTCCATTTTAGGTTAACCAGGATCGAAGAAATTTTGAAAGGTGTTGAAATCGTGGGCGGGATTCCAGGGATTCTGAGTTTCTAGACAATACCTCGGACCACAGGGTCTCCAAGAAGCAACAGAGCGGGGGCAAAGCGAGTTAAAGGAAGCCAGACAATCTCGAGGCTTGCCTCGTCCTGACCTCACCATCTTGCACAGTTGCCCTACTGGAAACTCCTAAAATTTAATCTGGGAGTCCGGCCTCGGAGTTGCATGGAGCTGGGAAGCTCGGTTGCTATGGCGACGGGAGCAGTTGGCCGCAGGATTCAGGGCAGGTTTGGGGGAGGGGCACCGCCTACGTTCAGGGAATGGGGCGTGGCTTCGGTTACTATGGCAGCGGGGACGCTCAGTGCGGGCCTGAGCCCAGTTTAGACGCCAATGCCCCTCCCGTCCTTTGCATGGCACCCAAGAAAGAGAAAGGTGGGACTCCAAGCACCAGTTCTAAGATATGGGAATCCTCGCTCATCGCTGCACACTTCAATCAGGTGAGCCCAGAGCCCTGAAAGTCCTCTCTGACCCCGGGAATGCCAAAGCCCCGCCAGACCCTCCAGGAAAGGCAGCCAGGCTCGCCCCTTTTCCAGACGCCACCGCCGCCCTTTCTGAAAACTGTTCTTGATTCCGCTGTGCTACGCTTTGGGAGTTCCGCCCACTAAACGTCCCACGCTCCCATCCGCGCAGAGTGGGCGTTAAAGGAAGAAGGAAGGGGGCGCCGGTCAATCAGTGCGATTTCATAGGGTGGAGAATCCGGAGTGAGGGGGAAGGGAGGTGGTGTAGCTCTGACTCCTCAAGATCCTTTTCAGTGAAGTCGCCTAGATGGCACTCCAAAATTACACTGGAGTTGTCTTTATGAACTGTTTGCTTCCTGCGGACATCTGAAGGAATCATCCTGTTAAATCATCCGTAGCCTGGCCTGTGGTAAGTAAGGCTTACTAAATGCTGTAGGAAGAGAGACATGAAGTAGTTAAGATACCAACGTATTTAATACAAGTGAGCCTTCTGCAGAGAGGAAAAGACGAGATTCTTCTGCAATGCCCTGATACCACAACACCAAAGTTTTGATATATTTTGAAGGTACTGTAAGAGATCAGAGTACTGAGGGGTTGGCTGGTGGACTCATCCGTAGCCTAGCAAAAAGGTATCAGGCAATCTATAACGCCCCTGCCACATGACTTCAAATTGCACCACGTCCCAACCAGACTAGCTCCCCACCCCACTCATACCCACCAACACTTAGTTGGCTGGGGGGCCCAATAACTCTTGTTACCTGCTCCTGGAAATCCACTGCTACACTTAGTTGCTTCTAAATCCAAGATGACATTTGGATGGAGAAAGGTTGATTCTGGGAATTCTGGCCTGCCATTAATTCCAAAGTACTTTAAAAACTGGAAAAACATTTTTTTTTCATTTTCCATGTGTACATACAGTGCACTAGAGAATCAGTACTTAAAGGAAAAATATACCTAAAGTCTTATGATACCCTCATGAGAAATTCGTACTTATGTGTCCTTATTTTCTACTGTAATTGTTTTTTTTTTTTTCTCTCTAAGAATGGTATTCTGTCT
Organism: Puma concolor; assembly: GCF_028749965.1. Taxonomy (NCBI): domain Eukaryota; kingdom Metazoa; phylum Chordata; class Mammalia; order Carnivora; family Felidae; genus Puma; species Puma concolor. The sequence goes on along the minus strand of NC_141674.1, from coordinate 101,691,957 downwards.
GATAAGGAATTCTACCTGATGAAGAATTTCATGAAAGTGGTTAAGACACTGCTGATGCTGACATGACATCATGGAATTTGGGGTTATTTCTATAACTTTTAAGAATGAAGGATGTCAGCTCAGTAGTTCTCAGTTACATTCTCAAATTCTCAAAGATGTTTTTCAAAATACTCTGTTAAAAGCCCCCTCTCTTTTGCTTTTATAAGTCAGCACTGGCCAAAATAACTTTTTCTCCATTTTCTTTGAGATTGTGTAGGCCAAGTTTGGGCTTGGAGTGAACCTTTCTGCTTGAATTATAAAGTGCTGAACAACAGAATTTGATGGGGGTGCTGACACTGCATTAGCTTTAGTGTTGCAAATATGAAGCTATAATTTTCCTAGTTGAATGGAAAACCTAAAGACACTATTTTTCCTTATGGCTCGAAAACCTGAAATAATACTCCGCTTTCTCAGTTCTGCTCAAACAGTATAATTTCAATAAATCTTATTTATTAAGAGAAAGAATTTGAACCCAAAGTAATATGTAGTTTTAAAAACAAAGGCTGAACTTCTTCAGTTTGTTGGAATACACGCATTTTGACAGCAGGGGAAGACAACTCCCCCCTACCTCTCCTAATTTTTATTTTCTCAGTTTGAGTTCATGTCTGCTCCAAGAGGAAAATTCCCAGATTACTTAACCCAGCAGTCCAAAGTTCAGAGGCATGACTTAACCACCAATGTAATAGATTCTGGAGTGGGGTTAAAGAGGACTTCTAGAGGTGTGAATTCCTGATTCATAGGGTTTAGCAAAGTGCTTTGCACATAGTAGGTGCTCAAAAAATGTTTTGCTTTGGCACCCCAAATTTCTCTCTGTACAGTTGCTACTCAAGGAAATATTGTGTGCCAGTATGTACAGTTGAGTGTGTGTGTGTGTCTGTGTGTGTATATGCGTGGGGGGGGGGGTGAGAAAGGAAAAGTCTCAGCATTCCATAAGCTAGTTTTTTAGAATTAACAGATTCAAGAGTCACATCAGTAATGATTTTGAACTCGTGCACATGTGGAGCTGTACTAGACTTTAATGAGAATCAGTAAGTCTACAATCTGGTTTCAGTGAAGTTACCTTGTATCATCAGTATTTTGGGCTGTCCTTTCAGGCTGGAATAATTGCTAATTTTTCGGTTCGTTTTAGGTGGTCCTAAAACACAAAATGATAGCAAATAATACAAGGTAGTCTGTTACTAAGCTCTAAACGAGTAGATAGAGACTAGACTAAGCATTAAATGACTAACTAGAGGTTAGGAAGATGAATGTGGGCTGGGATTGTCAGGAAATGTTCTACAAAATTACTTGCCTTTAGCTAGGCCCTAAAGAATGGGTAGAATTTGAGCTGGTAGAATGAAGGAGGATGGTTATTTTACGTAAGGAGACCAATATAGGCCTTAAATAAATCTGGGACATTTAAATTGAAAGAGAAATGTGGATTAGACTGCTTCTGGGGTACATTGCTCCTAAAATAATCCCGCCAATCAAAAAAGTCATTTACTGACTTTGCTATCCAGGCATTGAAACATTTCTCTTATTAATAGATGTGAAATATCACACCTCAAATTCGATAAAAATATTTAGGCACATTGGCAATAAGATAATAAAAATATCTTCGTGTGGGCTTGTATGTGACATAGACATTATATTTATGATATCCAGCAGCATTAGGGAGTTAAAGATGCTTTAAAAAAAAAAAAAAAGGGAGGGAGCCAAACCATAAGAGACTCTTAAAAACTGAGAATAAACTGAGGGCTAATGGGGGGTGGGAGGAAGGGAAGGGTGGGCGATGGGTATTGAGGAGGGCACTTGTTGGGATGAGCACTGGGTGTTGTATGGAAACCAATTTGACAATAAATTTCATATTAAAAAAAAACCAAACAAGATAAATTAAAATCTTAATGCAACTGTCAAGGCCGCCTCTACTGGCCACAGTGAGAGGAAAAGGTGCTAACCTAAACACTTGGTGACTGAAGGCACTATTTGGAGAACTTCTGGTCTAAGATATTTTTATTTGTACTGTTTTATCATGGTAAAATATAATAACGAAATTTGCCATTTCCACCATTTTTAAATGTACCGTTGGTGGCATTAAGTACATTCTTGTTGTTTAACCATCACCACCATCCCTCTCCAGAACACTTTCATGTTCCCTGACTGAAACTATACCCATTAAAGAATTCCCTATACCTCCCTCCCCCCAGCTCCCGGCAACCACCATTCTAGTTTTTGTATCTGTGAATTTAACTAAATATTTCATTGTAAATGTAATCATCTAGTACTTGTCTTGCAGTGACCGGCTTATTTCACTTAGCATAATGTCCTCAAGGTTCATTCATGTTGTAGCATGTATTAAAATTGCCTTGTTTTTAAGGCTGAATAATATTCCATCGGATGTATGGGGTACGTTTTATTTATCCATTCATCCATCAATGGGCACTTCTAATTCTTAGTTATTGTGAATAATGCTGTTATTAATAGGAGTGGACCCATTTTACAAAAAGAATACGAGTGTCCAAAAATCTGCTTGAGTCCCTACTTTCAATTTTCTTAGTATATAACTAGAAGTGAGAATTTCTGGATACTATGGTAATTGTATGTTTAATTTTTTGATGAACCACCATAACATTTTCCACAGTGGCTATACCATTTTATATTCCCACCAACAATGCAAACGTGTTCCAATTTCTCCACATCCTTACCAGTACTTTTAAAATTCTGGGGAGAGATAGGTAGATAGATGATAGATAGATAGATAGATAGATAGATAGATAGATCGATAGATAGATAGATTCAGCCATCCTAATGAATGTGAAGTGGTATTTTAGTGTAGTTTTAATTTGCATTTCCCTAATGATTAATGATATCAAGCATCTTTTTATGTACTTCTTGGCCATTTGTATATCTTCTTTTGCCCACATTTTTAATGGAGTTGTTGGGGTTTTATTACTGTTGAATTGTAGGACTAATTTATATATTCTGGCTACTAACGCTTTATGAGGTATGTGATTTGCAAATACTTTCTTTTATTTCCATGGGTTTCCTCTGCATTCTGTTGGCAGTGTCCTTTGATGCACAAAGAGTTTAGTTTTGATGATGTTCAATTTATTTAGTTTTTCTTCTCCTTCTTGCCTATGCAAGAAATCACTACCAAACCCAGTGTCATGATGCTTTTCCCCTATGTTTTCCTCTAAGATTTTTATGGTTTTAGTATTGAATTTAGATGCATGGTCTATTTTGAGTTAATTTTTGTGTATGGTGTGAGATTATGGTCCAACATTATATATATATACACACATGTATATACATGTATATACCCATACATATGTATACATATTTATGTATATATATCTACATATACATATGCGTGTGCGTATACACATATGTATACATGTAATATACATACATGTATATCACATATATGTATTATGCATGTGTATGTGTGTGTGTGTGTGTGTGTATATCCACATGTGGATATCCACATGTGCATGTGGATATCTAGTTTTCCCAGCCCCAATTGTTGAAAAGGCTGTCCTTTCTCATGGAGAAAGGGTGGGGCAAGGGAGAGTTACAAGAGCCAAAAAATTTCCTACCTTATTGAATGTGGCTTTTTCTTGATTGGGCATTGCTTGGTGCTTTAGATCTTTGACTGGTTTCAGTGCTCCTATAAAGTAATTTCAGCCAGTTTCAAGTTGTTTTTCTAATGTTTCCAGGGGACGCAGAGGCATGTAACTGCCTAGTCTGCCATTTTTTTGATGTCACTGTGGTCTAAGAGAACTTGTAATCAATTATGATCTTCCCATTTCTTCCAAGCCTATTAGAGGACAGGTGATGCTGAGAAAGTGGAGATTAGTAGAAGCTTTGTTCATGACAACTTAGGAAAATTTTTCACAATTGTCCAAACAATATAGCCATTCCCTCTAGGAGCTTACAGATTGCACAAGACCTGCCTCTGGGTAATGTCACGTAGCTTCAGAATGAGTGGGCTTCATGTTTCAATTGGCCTTTTGTGTTATGGTCCAAGCTTTGGTGCCACTATGGGAAAAAAGAATCTCGCAATGTTTTCTATGTTAAGTGACAACATGATAACACTACAGGAAATATTCAGAAGTCAGATACAAATCCTTTTTTTTTTTTTCTTTAAGATGTTATGAACATGTGTCTCAAACGTGTTCTTCACAGTTCCAGGTTCCGCAAAAGTTGTTCGGGTTGATTTAGATATCTCACAGGTAGAATTCTGGAGATTTTGCTAATTTTAATTGTTAACCCCTTTCATATTTTCAGATTATCTGAGGATGTTTATTTCTTTTCATTTGTTCCTGGTTTAAGGTCTCAAATTTTTTAAGTTTGTTTTTATTTATTTTTGACAGAGCAAGAGAGAGAGAGAGAGAGAGAGAGAGTGTGTGTGTGTGTGTGTGTGTGCACGCGTGCCAGAGAGGAACACAGAGAGGGAGAGAGATAGAATCCCAAGCAGGTTCCATACTATCAGTGCAGAGCCTGATGCAGGGCTCAGTCTCATGAACCATGAGATCATGACCTGAGCAGAGATCAAGAGTTGGACTCTGGGGGCGCCTGTGTGGCTCAGTTGGTTAAGCGTCTGACTTTGGCTTAGGTCATGATCTCATGGTTCTTGAGTTTGAGCTCCATGTTGGGCTCTGTACTGACAGCTCAGAGCCTGGAACCTGCTTCAGATTCTGTGTCTCCTTCTCTCTCTGTCTGCCCCCCCCCAACTCATGCTCTGTTTCTGTCTTAAATAAACATAAAATGTTTTTTTATTTGTTTAAGAGTTGGATGCTGAATCAACTGAGGCACCCAGGTGCCCCTAAGGTTTCATTTTTATGTGTAGTAAAAAGGCAGCTTCAACTCAAGAGACCATCTTTTGGCATAGAAACTTTCCATTTGCTTACTGTGACCCATCACAAAAAAAAAAAAAAAAAAAAAAGAAAAAAAAAAGAAAAAAGTTTATGGCAATTCACATACCCCTTAACCCAGTCAGCTTTGCTATTGTAATTCACTGATTTCATTTTGTAATTATGATTTTAGTTCCCTAATGCCCAACTTAAGGGACTCAATACTACTTGTCATTTGCCTTACATTTATCATTAAGATTTTACTTCTTGGTTAATACTTCAATTCTTATTTAATATGATTACTTACATACTTAAAAATATTTGGGGGGGTGCCTGGGTGGCTCAGTCAGTTCAGTGCCCAACTCTTGATTTCCACTGAGGTCATGATCTCATGGTTTGTGAATTCGAGCCCACGCTGATAGTGCAGAGCTTGCTTGAGATTCTCTCTCTCTCTCTCTGTCTCTCTCTCTCCGTGTGTGTGTGTCTGTGTGTGTGTGTGTGTGTGTGTGTGTGTCTCCCTGCCCCTCCTCTACTTGCTCGCTCGCTCTCTCCAAATCAATAAATAAACTTAAAAAATATATTTGGGAACATCTACCATAATATGTTGAGGTCCTTACTGAGACTCAGGAGGTCTTGCTTCCAACTTCTGTATTTTCATTTTCAATGTATGTTTTTACACATTGAAATGTATGATGCAGGGCACCTGGGTGGCTCAGTCAGTTGAGCCTCCAACTTCAGGTCAGGTCATGATCTCAAGGTTCATGAGTTTGAGCCCTGCATCGGGTTCACTGCTGTTAGCATGGAGCCTGTTTTGGATCTTTGGTCCCTCTTCCTCTCTGTGCCTCCCCCACTCATGCTCTGTCTCTCAAAAATAAATAAACATTAAAAAAAGAAGAAATTCATGATACCTTTCAGGTAAGTAATAATATTGGCATCAAAGACCCAAGCTGTGGGGCGCCTGGGTGGCGCAGTCGGTTAAGCGTCCGACTTCAGCCAGGTCACGATCTCGCGGTCCGGGAGTTCGAGCCCCGCGTCAGGCTCTGGGCTGATGGCTCAGAGCCTGGAGCCTGTTTCCGATTCTGTGTCTCCCTCTCTCTCTGCCCCTCCCCCGTTCATGCTCTGTCTCTCTCTGTCCCAAAAATAAATAAACGTTGAAAAAAAATTAAAAAAAAAAAAAAAAAAGACGCAAGCTGAGGACATACATGGTAGTGCCATCCTTTCCTGTGTTCACCCAGAGGTGGAGACTCCTTGGGTATCTGGGCTAACCCGCCCCTTTCATACCACTGAGGATCTAAGCATGGCAAGGTTGAGACATTCAGTGATTTATCTTCCCTCGCTTTGGCTCTAGGCTTTATCTTATAACTTAGTATTTACAGAATGCCTTGAATTATGTGCTATCAATTCATGTTTTGTAGAACACAAGTATAATATGAGCTGCTTCGTAGCAAAATCGTATCTTTAGACTTCTTGTACCTACCCCATACTGACTTGCATGGTTCTAAGCACAGGGTACCACACTCAAGCTATATTAATGGAATTAATTCACTGATCTACTTTGAAATATGAAGAAATATATATTGTGGAAATCAGGACAATTAGTAGACCAAAGAGATGTATTCTAAGAGAAGAGGAAGGGACAGAAAACACTCATTCACATAAAAGAGCATCCCAGCAGGTACATAGCATGATTATGACAGTGTCCAGAAAATAACTACGCAATGATACCATTTCAAAACTTCTCAGATATTTCAGCTGCCAGCCAGGAGGTATTCAAGTGAAAGTTCTTCAGAATATTTAGTTAGTAGTGTCTCCTTATTATACTCCAGTTGCAGAAGATTTTTTTTCTCTTATTAACTGTAGCTTAGTGACAATAGCTGAGTTGTGCACATTTGAAAAATAATAATAGAGTTCCTTAGAGTCTTGGACAAAGTTTATAGTTCTTGTAAAGGTTTAATAATGTGGATAAGGGTTCAAGATAGGTATTGCTGAAATGTTAATATCCCAGACCTCTTAAACAAACAAAGTTGTAAAACACATAGATGTTAGGATTATAATAAACTGAGTTTAAGTCAGTTTTGGGGGGAAATGTTCAACTGAAATGAAGCGCTTGAGCCATTACGAGTGCACTTTATCAAAAAGGGAAATACATTTTATTAGGCAGAATCCTTGAGCAGTTTTTGAGAGGCAGTGAAGGATTTTTCAACTTTTTTGATCTTAAACAGTGAGCTATTTCTCATGTTAATGTGTATTTAAGACTTACTGGAAATACTCATAATATGAGCTGAAGACTGATGTCTGGCAGCGAGCATATTTCTGAAATTGGGTTGGTTTTTATTACTATATTTTCTGAAATATGCTTTCATTGATATTTACAAAACAAATTGCCAGTTCACACAAAGGTTGTTTTAATAAAAGCCAACGAAAACAACTGAGTTGCTAGGAAGAATGTTAAGAGGGAAATGGACTTTTCGTAACCTCACATTATAATTTCTCTTTTCTGGACAAAAATGTATTATTTGAATGAGTTTGGAACTGAAAGGAATTAGCATGTCAAAATATCTACCTAGATGTTATATGTGATCACTTTTATTACAAATGAAAAATATTAAATATAAGTAAAATGTAAGTGTTGCCAATGTGAGTTTGGCAACACCCTAGGAAAATGTTAGTTAAGAAATGGTGAATGTTGACCATGTTTCAACTCTAGCCTTAGAAACCATCATTGGCTCCCAGTTACCCATGGGATAAAATCCAAGATGTTCTGCCTGGCTTTCACAGCGCTGCCTAATTTGGCCTTTCTCTGTCCATCCATCTTCTTCTCTGTCTACTCCAGTTGAATGGTCTCCGTGCTATTCCCAGGCACGTACTGACTAACTATACCCATGCAGGTTCCTGGCCTGAAGACCATCCAACTCCTTCTCATTAAAATCCTCCCTCGTATCTTCCAGAAAGGAGCTCAAGTCACATAGTTCTGCCCATCACTGACTTTTCTCCTTCTACCGAACTACTCCAGTGATTGTTATCTTTAATGTGATCCTATTTTGAGCTGTGGTCCAACAATTTCAGAGGCATCTATTGTATCTCAATTCCCTTACAACATTGCAAATTTCTGGAAGGTAGCAGAAGGAACATGTGATTCCTTCCTTCCTGATCACAGCACCTAAGAGTGCTAAGTAAGTACATAGTGATCTTCAAGAAATACTTTTGAATCAAATTCATTGATTGGATTTTACTGTGTCAGCCTCCTGGCCTATTCTCTCCTTTGAGCTCTAGGATTAGTCTCAACCCATTGGCTGTAAGAACTTAAATTGAAGAAAATCTCAAAGCCTTAGTTTTTACAACCATAAAAGAGGGACAGTGGTCATACCTCCATTACAGATATGAAAGCAATTGTTGAGAGGATTTAAAGGCATCTAACATGTAATATCTCAGACTCCAAACCCAAGTCCCGTATTTTCCCCCTTCAAACCTGTTCCTCCCACGTCTTCACCTCACTGAGTGGATTCACCATTCACCCAGTGAGTCACTAGGGCCAAAAATCTTGCATTTGTTGTTTTCTTCCTCTTTTCTGCACTCTGTAATTAATTTTTAGTAAATCCTGTTGGTTCCACCTTTGAAATGTTTCTAAAATCTGTCCTGTTGGTCTCAACTCCACTGTTACATCCTATTCTAAGCCATCATCATCACCTGCCTAAGCTACAGGTAGCTCAAGAGCTTTAGAACTTGGTTTCTTACTTGCATTCTTGCTGACGGAGAGTCTTGTCACCATATAGCAGTCAGAGTGTTTCTCTTAATACACAAGACTTTGAGTAAAATCCCGAGTGGTCTACCATGGGCTTTAAAGACCGTGTGTGTGTGTGTGTGTGTGTGTGTGTGTGTGTGTGTGTGTCCTCTGCTAACTACTTTGTCTTCATCTCAAATCTTCTGTGACTCTCCCCTTCACTCAGTCCATGGTAGCCACACTGGCCTTTTTGCTGACCTTCAGACCCATCAAAAACACATTGCCATCTTTGCTCTTACTGTGCCCTCTTCTCAGAATGACCCTTCCCAAAATAATCATGTGAGTCGCTCTTTCCCTTCCTTTAGGATTCTGTCCAAATATCTCCTTCCCTGACCATCCTATTTAAACTACACCATCACATTCCATCCACTTAACCCTGACTCTGTTCCTGACCTTCTACTTTACATATATTTCATTATTGTCTATTTTCCTCCATGAGAACGTCCGCTCCATGAGGGCAGGGATTCATCTTACTGACTGATACATCACCAACCCCTGGCCTATAGAGGGGCTCAAATAGCATTGCTGAATGCAGGAATAGTAGGGCCTCAATAAGGAGGAGCTCCTGGTAATAATAGCGTGACTATATTTACTGGAGCAGCATGAAAATCAAATAAAGTATCTGAAGGAATGTGGAACACTATGTAGCCCAGTATAAATATTTATAATAATAATCATTATTATGTTATTATAGGATAATATACTAATTATTGTTGTTATTACTCTTTTATATATTTTCACCTGGTCGTTACACATGTCTTCAAACTCAGTGTGTTCAGAACTGGTACTAACTATCCTGTTCATTGAAGTTAGAAACACCCTAGCCCCATCTCTTCTCGTAACAAATTGGTCAGCAAATCTTATTACTGTGGCCTCTCTAGTTCACTTCCTTCTTTTTCACGCCTCGTAACTTCCAACACCATTATGATCACCTTCTCAACTTCTTCTTGCCTGCCTTCATCCAGGAGGGAAAATTAAAAATATGTTAACTGGCACAATTACATGGAAATCAACATATAAATTTAACAGTTAAATTACTTTTTCTTTCTTTTTTTTTTTTTACAATTAAATTACTTTTTATTCTTTATATAAACTCAATTATGTGTACCTTATGAAACTCCTTGCCAGATGGTATAGTTTTTCGTCCTTATCAGTCATCACATTTTTCCGATGATTTCCAAATCATTTGTTGGTTTTCAGAAGTGTTGGTGCAGCCTTTGGTTGATGGGTTTCACTTCCTAAAAGTTGCCCTTGTCTGAGCCATGAGGTAACATGAAGAAATGTGCATAGGCTCTTCTGTGACTTTCCTTTTAAAATGGTAGTCGTTATGCAATTTGTAGTTCTCTGTATGTAGAGGATTTCTCTCAAAATCAACAATATCATTTGTCATAGTAAAAGTAAATTATACTTTTGGATTTCTTATAATTCCAGCCTTTGAACTGCGAATAATTATGTTGAAATTTTTTTCTAGCCTTCATAATATTGTGAGTTTTTTTATATTTAATTTGTTTATGATCAATTAAGTCACAAAACCATTTCTTGGAATGTCACATTCAATTAGTTGACTTAATTTTATAAATTTTTGATCACCCTAAATCTACTTGGTTAACATTGCATACTGTGGCTAAAGTTTAAGATTGAATAAATTGAAAGAGGTTAATAATTCATCGTGCTCTGCATTTTTGTCATAAAATAATAAACCCATTTCTGTATAATTTATTAAACAAAAAATTATTTTTCTCTTATAATTGATTACTTTGCTTTGTTTCAAGTTGTACTCTTTATTCATTTGTTTCTATATATCTTCTACATCTCTTTTATGGTTCACTTTATTAATTTTATATGGGCAAAATGTTTTCATTTCTCTCTGACAAAACTAAAGAAAGTATTGAAATTCATAGTAGAATATTTCACTAAAGCCAAATCCCTAAAAGTTAGTTGCACTTTTCAAATGTTTAACTTCTCCCACTTCAGATTTACATTAAAATGAACACACAGTCTTGGCATGATTTCTTCTCAGTCGGTGCAATGCTAGCACTATGTGTTGCCCAGCTGGGTTCTAATATTTCTCTAATGTCCAATCTTGAGCTCTCTTCAGATATATTATTTAATTATCTCTAGTGTTTGTTTAACATATGGTAATAAATAGGGGCTCCTGGGTGGCTCAGTTGGTTAAGCGTCCAACTTTGGCTCAGGTCATGATCTCACGGTTCATGAGTTCAAGCCCTGCATCAGGCTCTGTGCCGATAGCTCAGAGCCTGGAGCCTGTTTCAGATTCTGTGTCTCCCTCTCTCTCTGCCCCTCCCCTGCTCACATTCTGTCTCTCTCTTTCTCTCAAAAGTAAATAAATTTTAAAAATATGTATTAAAACCCCTTATGGTAACAAATGGAAAATTTATAAAGAAGGTACTAATATTGACTTCATATACATCCCTTATTGTATCAGCTGAATATATCGAATACATACTGAGTTGGGATGAAAACAAAACATCTGAAATTTTCTTCAAAACTGTGGGCTGTTGGAGTCCCTGGATGGCTCAGTGGGTTAAGTGTCCAACTCTTGATCTCAGCTCAGACTGAGCTTAATCTCAGGGTCTTTCTTGTTCTCAGGGCGCTGAGTTCAAGCCCCCTGTTGGGCTCCACACTGGGTGTGAAGCCTACTTAAAAAAAAAAAAAAAATGTGGGCTGCAACTCCAGACTTTATGCATGTTACCACTCTGGCACCATTTTCAAGTAAATACTTCTCAGTGAAACCATTTTTCTTGGTACCCATTGAAATAGTTTGAGATATCACAAATGCTTTTCTGTCTTGCTACACCAGATCAATAAAAAATACCTAATTACCTTCAGCATCTTGAACTTTGCATATTCGGTATTATTAAAATACTTTTACATGGGACTTTTACAGCTCTATCAATAGTGATTAAAATTTTACTAGTCTGATTTATATGTTTTCCAAAAGGTTGCTCTATCATTTCAGTAGATAAATGCTTTGCCACAGTCAAGATCATAAGGCTACATTGCTATGATATGCCCATACAAATTATTTTTCAAGGTTCAACTAAGTATTTCATGTCTAAAAATGTTCACTTATGTTTACGTAATAGATTGTATTAAAAGTTCTGATTATATGTTTAAAAATGTTTAGTAATTACCTTATTGACACACTTGATTTAAAAGAAGATTTTATTTGAAGCACTTTATTGCATGAAACTGATTTATTGTGTTCTTTTTTTCCTTCATTAGTGATTACAAATTTTCTTTATTGGAATCATGACCTTTAACAAAACATGATAGGCAGTTTGATTTAAAAAACTGTTTTGCCTGTTCAACTTTTAACAATACAACCTTTGAGCTCTATTTCCATCCAACATTTATATCACTTGTAATAATAAGTTAATCAGATTTTTATGTTGAAAGAATCAAGTTGTTTTCATTTTAGAAATGCAAACATTTTTAATGTTGTAATGATTTTTGCACAGTATCAGAACATGCCTCAGGTTGGGGTTGATTATTATTTTCTTCTTTGATCTCACGAAAATCCAGAATATTTACCTGAGTACATGATACTTAAAAGAAATTTTAGAAACATATCCAGACTTTGAAGTCTCTTCACTGTGGGTTTCTATTTAAAATATTTACCATAATTGTGTATGTTATATCAAAAACTACACACACAGAATTGCATTTCACTATAATGACAATAAAAGTAAAAACGAAACAAGTCAAAAGCAATACTTTGAGGTTAGGGTGATGATTCACTAGGGATCCTCCAGAAGCCCAGGATGCTCTACTAAAAGATACGCAGTGTAGCCTTGCTGTCTACTGTGACACAGCCCAGATCCACAGACCTGCTGCAAAAGTCCCCTTGATGTCACAATGCCAGCAAGCCCAGTTATCAACGATCATAGCAACATCTTATAATGATCAGCTTGTACTAACAAGTCAACAGATTTTACATTCTTAATTTTACCACTTAGCACAGTTACTTTCATTCTGTCTACCAGCCAGCATGCATTTCAGTTCAGCCACCAGGTTGGCATAGTGAGCGCTGTGTGTTCAGTGACTGTCGGCGCCTCCTCTTCTCCCCTCTGTGTACCCTCTGTGGCCGCCTGGGTTGTCTTTCTGTAGTACCACTATGACTGTGGCACTTCCTGCTTCTGGCTCAGTTACTTATTGGCCCTTCTCAGTCTTCCTAGCTCTATTCCCGCCTCATCGTCCCTCCCCTATCCAGACTCCCCGTCATGCCTGACAACTAGATAACTCAAACCTGCTGGGCAATTTTGTGCTTTCATATATAAGATATAGATATAGATATGATATAGATATAGATATAGATATAGATATAGATATAGATATAGATATATAGATAGATATAGATATATAGATAGACATAGATACAGATATAGATATAGATATATAGATATATATAGATATATATATATTAGAATATCCTTCCTTCTCCTACACCGCTTGGTGAACTTTTTTTTTTTTTTTTCCCAACGTTTATTTATTTTTGGGACAGAGAGAGACGGAGCATGAACGGGGGAGGGGCAGAGAGAGAGGGAGACACAGAATCGGAAACAGGCTCCAGGCTCTGAGCCATCAGGCCAGAGCCCGACGCGGGGCTCGAACTCGCGGACCGCGAGATCGTGACCTGGCTGAAGTCGGACGCTTAACTGACTGCGCCACCCAGGCGCCCCTCTTTCTTAAAGTCACAACTCAAATGTTCTTCCTCCATGAAACTATCCCTTGACTTCTCATTTCCTACATTTGATTCACCATGTTTCCATGGTTCTTATGAATAACATGATGATGGCACTTACCGTGTTTATTAGAGTTATTGATGGGTCTGTCCTCTCACATGACTGTGAAATTCTCAAGGACGAGAAGTGAGTGGTATTGTCTTTGGGTCTCCCCTCTGGAAACAGTGCCTGGAACATATTCAGTCAATCTCAATTGGAAAAATGACAAAACAAATGCAGTAATCCTTCCTATTATTTGTACTAAAACTACCCTCCTTTAAATCATGTTCTTCCCATCCCATTAGTTTTCTTCTTTTTCTATTGTGGGCAAACAAACAAACAGTAATAATAGATGTCCAGCCCGATATACTTTGACATATGTATACACCCCTGTAATCCATCATCTAGATGAAGATATAGAACACTTCCAGACCTACAGCCGGTTTTCTCACACCTTCATCTGTTGATACTTATAGCCCAGGGAGTCCACACAACTCTGACTTCTAACATCCTCAATTTTTCTGCTGTTCTTGCATTTTATATAAATGAACTAATACACAATTTATCCTTTTTGCTCAACATAATGTCTGTGAAATTCATATATGCTGTTGCAGTGTAAGTAGTGTGTTCTTTTTTATGGAATTATACTATTCCATTGTGTAAATATGCCATTATTTTTTTATGCATTCTCCTGCTGATTGACATTTGGGTCATTCCTAATTTGAAATATTACAAACAATGCTATAAACGTCTTGTGCAAATTTTTTCTTTGGACATTTGTACTCATTTCTCTTGGGTATATACTTAGGAATAGAAATGCTAGGTCATATGATAGACATGTGCTTAGCTTTAGTAGCTACTACAACAGAGTTTTCCAAAGGGTTTACAGCAATTTACACTCCCATCAGTAATGGATGAGAGTACATGTCGCTTATCAATCTTCTTTTTTTCTTTTTGAGAGAGAGAGAGAGAGAGAGAGTGCACCTGAGCTGGGGAGGAGTAGAGGGAGAAAGAGAAGAGAGAGAGAGAGAGAGAGAGAGAGAAAATTTCAAGCAGGCTCCATGCTCAGCATGGAGCCCAATGTGGGGCTTGATCCCACAACCCTGGGATCATGACTTGAGCTGAAATCAAGAGCGTTAGGTGGTGATTAGTTCATGAGAATGGAGCCTCATGAATGGGATGAGTGCCCTAATTAAAGAAACCCAAGAAAGATCCATCACCCCTTCTTCCATTTGAGGTTTTAGTGAGAAGATCACCATCTATACACCAGAAAGTGAGCTCTCACCAGATGCTGAATCTGCAGATTCCATGATCTAGGGCTTCCCAGGCTCTAGAACTGTAAGAAATAAGGTCTGTTGTTTATAAGCCACCAAGTCTGTGGTATTCCATTATAACACCCTAAAGAGACTGAGACATACTGTATATTTCCCCCATCTATCCGAAATTTGTTTTAGTCAATCCTCCCCCTGAAGTCCCTCCTTCCTCATGACCAGTTTATTTGCCATTCTGTCAATCTTTCCAGCTGTTCAATCCTTTTTTAAGTGTTATGCCTAAAACTCAACACAACTTTCCATGAAGACACTCTGGTTTCGTAAAATGGTAGGATAATGTTTTCTATTTAACTCCTCCTTTTTTTTCCAGACAGGAGGAGCAAAGGCCCTTCAATAGACCTGTAGCACATTGAGCTGGTGGTTATGGGAAGCATTACATATAGACACGTTCCCTATAGTCGATCATCTAAACTTATGACTGGATTATGTTTTCCTCAAAGCATTCGCTGAGACTTCCCACACTGAATCTCATCTGATATATGTGCTTGCTCAGCTCAGAGACCTTTGTGAAATCTCCCTGCAGTGCTGAGCTATCCCCTTGGCACAGTGTCATTGTCAAAATATCTGATAATGACGGCAAGACAGGGTGACAGAGGAAGGCTCACTGTCTGGAAATCAGAACATGCTTCTCTCTCTCTGTGTCAGCTTGCCAAGATGTCATAGATTTTTCTTTCCATCTGCAAAATAAAGGAATTAGACTAAATGACAATGAAAGAAGCCACCCAGCGTTGGATTTGGGATTTTAGATTTCATTGTAATCTATTTTCATATTTTTAATAAAAGTAGTTAAATAAAACCTGTTCAAGAATGATCCCTAGGGCTCCCCCCCCCCACCCTGTTACTACTACTTCATGCAGAGAAGGACCTGCTTAAGCCTACCTTTGCTTTTAAGTACTCCCATGGTAACTCAATATTTTTGGGATGAAAACTTGCAAAATGCTTTCTAAGATTACATAAAAGTCTGTTTCCTGGCCTCCCCTCGTCCTCCTCCCTCACAGTCATTATTCTTTGTGTTGTTCTTATTGCGTCTTCTACTAAATATGACTAGAGTGTGTGGCCCTGGGGGGACAGGCAATGGCCCAGTTTCTCAGGCAGTGTACATTGAAATAGAAAATGGAGAAGGAACCCCCCCCCCCCAAATTATGTAAACATCCATGAAAAAAACATACGATCTCCAGAAATGTACATGACTCCATATATGTACATAATATCTGAGTTTGGGTCAAACTAGTTTAAGGTTAGGAATATTGAGTTCAACCACTTATATCTTCACATCGCATATTTAGAAGGCTGAGCGAGTATAAAAATGGTTTCTTTCTTTACACTTGTTATTGTAATTATAAAGTGAAACCTTCAAGAACGCCTATTGTTATCATCTTGCTTAACTTCTTCATTTAGCACTAACCTAGGAAAATGTGGAAAACTGGTTTATTATGACCATGTTTTCAACCTTTGCTATGGAAAGAACTATAGATATATTACACAGTATTACTCTTTGTGATAAAGACGACACTTTCGGTCAGAAGGCTGTATGCTTTAAATTATGTTGAAAGTAAGGATGTGGCCTGTTTTGCTCAAGAAGGTTTTTTGCTTAGTGCCTCTGTGCTCAATAATGAACGGTCTTATCTAGAGATCAAAGGTTTTGGTCATGTGGAGCCGAATTTGCAAATGTGAAGTCCATATGGGGAGGAGACCTCTGGCTGTACCCTCATTAACACCATCATCAAAACAACTGAGGAAGCCAGCTCATCCTCCAAGGCGTGCACTTCACTTTTCCGGTTGCAGCTTTGCTGAAAGATTGCTTGTGGCTTCTTTAGGGTTCTTCCTTTTACTTTATCTGTTGGTTGGCCTCACCACCATGGCTAATTATTCTTTTTCTTTTAATGTTTATTTATTTGAGAGAGAGAAAGGGAGAGTGCACACCTGCGCCCTTGCACGAGAGCAGGGGAGAGGGAGAGAAAGAGGGAGAGAGAGAGAAACTCAAGCAGGCGCCATGCCATCAGCACAGAACCCCGATGCGGGGTTCGATCTCACAAACTACGAGATCATGACCTGAGCCAAAAAAAAAAAGTCGGACACTTAAAATGAACCAAGCAGGTGCCCCTCTAATTATATTATAGGAGCCAGTCAGTGTTCCAGCAAAAGGATGGTTGAAAGTTTTCTCTCTCTTTTGAGTTTCAGCTACTAAAAAAAAAAGTCTTTAAAGTCATCCAGCTTAATTTGGTTGATGAAAATTTTCAGTCAAACAAATAAACATGTAGACACAGAACAATTGTGCTTGACATGTTTTAAATTAATTCAACTGGAAACAGCCTGCACCCTAGCTTGGATTGGAAAAAGTGAGATTAAAACAAAGGCAAGCTAGGCAAAGTGGATGCCTTTCTAGATCCTTCTTATGTTAATCTTTATAGACCTTCCCCACTAGTCAATTCTAAACATTGAAAATGTCAGCTATCCAGCAGGAACCTCTTTACATAATATGCCTTCAGCCCAGGAGTAGCTGAGATGTGGGTAGTCCACAGGGAGACTAGGCCATGATTAAGTGGCCAGCCATTATCTTCCCTGGGTTTGGAGACAGAATTACCCTTTCATTGTCTTCTGAAAGTTTTCCCCATTTTCATTCCTCTGTCCTATTTTGCTATTGACACTTGCCTCCTAATCTTCCTTCCCACCCATCCATCATCTGTTTTAGAGAAAGCAGACAGTGGTCCTTGATACAGAAACATCCCTTCATGGGGAAAATACTTAAAACACTATGAATTTCTGGAGTGTAAGGCCCATCCCAAAACATAACTTTTAAAATGCATTCCAAGGAAAATACAAATAATTTTCTTTTTTTTCAATTCTTAGAGTTCTTATACCTCTCCACTAACATGAAGAACTGAGGGTTGTCTGCCTGTATTTATATCTAATGGGCTTTTCTTTATAAGCAAATACCTGTCATTGACTAAGTCATTCCATTTCAGTAGATTTTAATTTTTTTTTTTCAACGTTTATTTATTTTTCGGACAGAGAGAGACAGAGCATGAACGGGGGAGGGGCAGAGAGAGGGAGACACAGAATCGGAAACAGGCTCCAGGCTCCGAGCCATCAGCCCAGAGCCCGACGCGGGGCTCGAACCCATGGACCGCGAGATCGTGACCTGGCTGAAGTCGGACGCTCAACCGACTGCGCCACCCAGGCGCCCCTTCAGTAGATTTTAAAATGTTGGACATGGTTTAAGACTGATTACACCAGCTAGTGAATATGGAGTCTGCATTAAATTCCGTTGAAAAAACACGTTTCTTCCATGTTAAATTACTGTCCAATGTACTACCTGGAGTATATAAAAAAAGGAGGGAGTGCCTGGATGGCTCAGTCAGTTAAGTGTCCAACTCTTGGTTTCGACTCAGGTTGTGATCTGACGGTTTGTGAGTTTGAGCCCTGTGTCAGGTTCCATGCTGACAGCGTCGGCCTGCTTGGGATTTTCTTCTCCCTCTCTTTCTGTCCCTCGCTCACTCATGCATGCTCGCTCTCTCTCTCTCTCTCTCTCTCTCAAAATTAAATAAGTAAGTAAACTTAAAAAGAGAGAAAAGAATAAAGAGGGTGGGTCAGTGGAAAAAGGAACAATGCAGCAATTCTGTTTTACAGGAGCTTACAATCTGAGAATGACAGACAGCAGTCCTCCTAAAAGTGTGATCCCTTGGGGCATCTGGGTGACTCAGTCCATTGGGAGTCCGACTTCGGCTCAGGTCATGATCTCGTGGCTTGTGAGTTCAAGCCCCGCGTCAGGCTCTGTGGTGACAGCTCAGAGCCTGGAGCCTGTTTCAGATTCTGTGTCACCCTCTCTCTCTGCCCCTCCCCCGTTCACACTCTGTCTCTGTCTCTCTCAAAAATAAATAAACATTAAAAAAAAATGAAAAAAAAAAAGTGTGATCCCTGGACCAGAAGCCATAGCAATAGTGAGGAACTTACAAGAAATGTAGATTCTCAGGCCCCACCCCATTCTTACTGAATCATAGATTCAGAGTGGAGCCGGTTATTTGTGCTTTATCAAGCATGTGTCTGATGCAAACTAATGTTTAAGACATACCCTAATACAGTGATCACAATGTATGTACCATATTACTAGCATAGTACTGACAGTGAGTTTTTATAGGTAGTCAGAGGACATAGAGATCACTGTTGGGCTGGGAAAAATCAAGCAGGAATTTCAGCTGGAAGGAAGACATTCTGTATAAAAAGACCAGGCTGAGGTGAGCAGAGAACTGAGAAAACATAGAGCATATTTGTGATATACAGTTAGCCATAAACCAGACGCTGTGTTAGGTTCTTTACACATATTATCATGGTCAATCCTCACAACAACATATTATTCTTATTTACATGAGAGAGTTGAAGTTCAACATTTTACACAGAGAAATTTACCTGAGCTGTAAGACTTTAGACAAGTAATAGACAGTATGGTATTAAAAATATCTGAGGAAGGGCAGGTAAAGGGCTTTGAGTTCTACTCCATTAGAGTCCAAGAGTTGACAATTAAAATACCTTCTGTAAATGAAGAGTGAAATGATAAATTTGATGTCTTAGGAAAATTAATAGTTTGGAGATAGAAGAAGCTGGAGGCTTGACTGGACCCTGCGGAAGTTGTTTTCAATGGTCCAGATTCGAGGCAGTTATAGGTTGAGCTAGGAGAATCGTCATGAAAATGAAAAGGAAGGGGCATATTCAGGAAACCCTAGGAAGAAAGTAACTGTGGCTGCCAGCCGAGAGGAAAATGGGAGAGGATTTGAAGTTATGATGACTGGGATAAAGGAGAGTCTCAGAAATCAACTAATTTAGCAGGATGAACTTGGATGACTTTACTGTTTGCGATGTGGAAGATTTTGTTTGTTTTGTGTTTAGGCTAGAGAGAGGCAAAGAGCTCAGCTTTTAGATATACTGAGTTTGAGATGACGGTGGAACATCAAAGTAGAAATGTTCATCAGGAAGTCAAACATAGGCTCACAGTCCATGGTTGGAAACATAAACTTAGGGATTGTCAGTAGAGAGGTGCTCCATGGGAGCAGCTAAACTATCCAGTAGAGAGTATGTGCCAGGAGAAGAACAGAAGGTTAAGAACAGAATTCTGTGGAATATCTAAAAGATCCTGATGTATGAAACGGAAAGAAAAGAAAGAGCCTGATGGTCAGAGATGGAACATCCAAAATAGTAAAGACAGAATGAGGACAGGGTGGAGTCCTGGAAGTTAGATCAGGGAGAAGGGCCAAGTCACCCACATATGGAGATGTGGGGAGAAAAGGGCAAGGCAGCTATATTTGGTGATAAGAATATCATTAGTGACCTTCAAGGATGTAATTTCAATAGGGTGAATGGTGGTGGTAATGGTGATCAAGGAGGGAGTTGGAAACAAGACTATAGAGTTTAAGAACATAGGCTTAAATTATGGAAAGAGCCCAAATGTCCAACTGATGAATGGACTAAGAAGATGTGGTGTATACACACACACACACACACACACACACACACACACACACGATGGAATACTACTCAGCAATGAAAAAGAATGAAATCTTGTCATTTGCAACAACGCGGATGGAACTGGAGGATATTGTGCTAAGTGAAATAAGTCAGAGAAATACAGATATCCTATGATTTAACTCATATGTGAAATTTGAGAAACTTAACAGATGTTAAGGGAAACTTAACAGGGGAAGAGCAGGAAAAATAAGATAAAAGTAGAGAGGGAGGCAAACCATAAGAGACTTTTAAATACAAAAGACAAACTGAGGGTTGATGGGGGTGGGGTTGAGGGGTGGGGAAAATGGGTGATGGGCATTAAGGAGGGCACCTATTGGGATGAGCACTGGGTGTTATATGTAAGTGATGAATCACTGGAATCTAGTCCTGAACCCAAGACTACACTGTAGGTTAGCTATCTTGAGAATAATTTTTTTTTTTTAAGAAACGGAAAAAAAACCACATGGAGCTTATCAGTATATGGAAGCCTCAAGTGTAGGTCACATGTTCTGGGGAGTTCAATTATGAAGAAAAGGAGATCAGATGGGAATCAGTTAGTGGGAAGACTGGAACTAGGTAAAGATAGTTATCCATGTGTGAAATGCCATAGAGGGGAAAGGAGAAGGGCTGGAAAACTAGAGAGGGCGAGATGGGACAATTGAAGGAACAAAGTTGTAGACAAGGTCAAAGGAAAGTGAATCATTGGCTCTAGAACAGCAGAGGAGGGATTAGAATCTTCCTCAGTCCAAGGAAAAGAGCAAGTTCTTGAGACTCATGAAGAATGCATGGAGATGAAATGTGAACAGGGGAGGAAACATAAGCAAGAAAATTTTGCTTTTCTGAGGCACTGGAAGTGAGGCCACTGTGTAGAGAGAAAGTGGACAAGCAGGAGACATAGTTGAAGAATTCCTTTCACTATTTCTTTTAAGTGGCATCTGCCCATGAAACTTTGCCTAAGACACAGAGAGAGATGTGGTCTAGTAAAATGCATATCACCTTACGTTGTGACTTTCATATATCTGTCTCCCCTACCAGACCGTGGGGGTCTTTTGAGACCAGAGACTTCGTTTCCGTACTTTTTAAAATCAGACAAGCTCAAAGAATAATATAACAAGCACATTTGTACCATGGAAAATTGTATCATGAAAAATTGACAGTTGCTACTTTGTCTTTCTTTTTTTTTAAGTAAACGCTGAAAAAACCCTGAAAACTTTGTCCTTACCGCCACCCCCTGTTCTATCTCTTTCTCTTTCTTCCCAGAAACAAACTCCAACAAGAATTTAGGCATATCCTCTCAGCCTATCTATGAACTTCTTTATCTATATCCATGAATGATATATAGTACTGTTCACTGTATGATTACTCTATGTTTCTGTATGATGACTATATTTTTTTAATTTCCATATTCTATTTACCAATTCTGCAATTTGTCTTTTTTTATTCAGCGTTCATTGTGTTTTGAAGTCTACCATGTTGAGATATACAGAAAGAGTTCATTACCTTTAATTGCTCTTATCCATTTTTGTATCCTCCATTTTTAGAGTAGCACATACAACATAGGTCCCCACTTAGTAAATGTTCATTATTAGTGAATAAATTAGGATGAACAGTATAATAATTAAAAAAATACTTTGTACGGTGATTTATAGTTATGGAATACTTTCATATATAGTCTCTTTTCACTTTTATTTGTGTATTTCCTTCCCAGGCTGATATGGTTTAAGGATAGTAATTTTGTCCCATGCCTATGCGTTCTATTCCTAATGCCCATTTTGATGTTTGGCACTTAGTAACTCCTCAGTAAATATTGGTTGAATGAATGAATGACTCTCCACTATAAGCATTATTTTACTAAGGTCCATATTCTGAGTATCTGAGTGTTTTTCCAAGACCATGTGGTTGGAATCAGGACTAATAACCAGGTTTTCTGATACTAAAGCCAGTTCTCTTTTTATTACACCATTGAAAGAGCTATTGTAAGGACTATATTAGGGAATCAATAGGAAAGGAATAATTATAATGAATTACTGCCCTGATGTAACCAATAAATAGACTCCATGTACCTGTGTAATTGGAGAAAATTAATAACCATCTCCAGATCGAGGGCTTGAAATTTATCATAATCATTAACTTGGAATACTTAGTCACATGGTCTTTACACGAGGTTCATATGGTGAAGGAGATATGTGAATTATGAGGGTGGATAGTGTTGCAGGAGTGAAGGAATGAGCAGGAAGCAGTTTCATTCAAATAGAACTGCTCTTGCTAAGGTCACTGGTAACCTTCTAATTGCCTTTGACGATATATACCACTCCTCCCCTGACTTCAGTGACGCCTTCCTTCCTGGCTCTCCTCCACCCCACCTTCTTGTCAGCCTCCTGAGAAACTCTTCCCTAACACAGCAGCAGTGGAGTGGAGATCTGAAGAAAGTCATGAGCATTCTAGAAGAAAGATCCCAAGAACTGCCTCAGACACCCACCCATCCTCTACTCTGCCCACCCGCCAGGACTGGTTGATATTGATGAGTCCTTTTTACCCTTTGCTTGTCAATTTGGGGGTCTTATCCCAGTTTTCTCACCAGAGACAGATCTCCACCACCTCTGGCCTTCATTGAACAACTCCTGCTTTCTGGGAGGCTGGAAAAGTCAAGGTCACTGCACAATGCCAGCTCTGGAAAGCTGCAAATCCTGACTCCCTTGATGGGCCAGAGACGTTGAGGTCGTTAAGCAGCCTGAACAGAGGAAAGGTCTTTTAAGGAACTTATTTTGAAATATAAAGATAGTTTGCTTACGTTCAAACTCCTATCTTAGTCATTTTTGTGTAACCATTGCAGTTTCATATATCACAGACGTTTAATCACACTAACAAATGCTTTTTCGGTAGAATTGCTGCTTGTTTCTTGTTGAATTGAGGCAGATCACAGATTCCTGAGCACATTGTTGCTCAAGGGGCACCCTCGCAGCTTTTTTGAGACACCCTCTGGGAGTTTTCAGATTAACCCCATCATTCCCTATAAGCATGGTCAACCTTGGGTATCTAGAAGACCTGGCATTGCCCCAGGACCATCCTTAGATTCTCCTTCCTTCCCACATCATAATTTGGTTGCCGGAATATTGATGTTTCTTGAATAGTTCATTGAATTTGGAAGAGAATAAGATGGAGTGTTTACAATCAAGATAGTCTGGTATCCTTGTGGTCGTCAGCAGCATCCTTGGGGATCCGGTACTCACTCTAGATGGATGTGGAAATTAAACTCCGTCAGTGCTTGTGTAGTAAACAAATAAGTGAGGACACTCGGATTAACTACAGGAAAATGAGTTGTCCGTGACACGTAATGAACTCAGCAGCAGCTATGGGGCACGGATGATGCATTAGGAAGAATATTGGCTGGTTATTCTTTCCCTCTGAGTAGTCTCAGTGCCAAGGCCATACAAATTTATGGAACACGCCCATAACATTCAGCGGATAAATGGCATTTAAAATAGAGAAATGAAGATGGGAAAAAACAAAAACCAAAGAAAAAGGCTATGAGAGGGTAATCATGAGCGAATACTGAGTCTTGAACATACATCTTCATTTTTAATGTGGGAGATAGCAACTCAACACTGAAGAGACTTGAGGGAGGGACAAGAGGGTCCCATGTCTGAGGATGGAGTTGATGACAAGTTGTAGCCTTTAATATCTGATGATGAAAAGGGATCTCCTTTCTTTGGGGTGAGTCCCCGATTCCCATTTTACGTTTGTGGCGCAATTAGCAGGACCCCTCTTCCCTTTGCTTGGTCTCCTCCGTTAGAAGAATGCCTCTGATATGTAATATTTGTTTGAAAACCCAAAGAAGCATGTTTCCTTTTGAGGTTTGCCTTACTTCTTATGTTCTGAAGTTCGTTCTGGACCTCAGATTTTGCTCCGAGCAACAAAACCGGTTGGGTTGTACTAACGTAATGGAGCCGTAATTTTAGCCAACTGTTGGGGGTGGGGAGATAGTTAAGGTGTGTCGTAGTTTCTGTGGTTTCTCTGTGGAGTAGAATTCCCTGCAAAGCTTTTCCATGTGGTGTTTTACTAGCTGTCTTAAAACTCTCTGATGCACGGAGCAAAACCGAATTAGGCTCATGTGCTACATCGGTGGGATGGGCCAAGGACTCTGAAAAACGAAAGAAAAATGATCAGACAGCCAACCTCAGAGGCTAAAGCATCCAAAGAGGATCGGCAGGACATAGCCAAATTCAAAACTAAAGAAGCAACCAGCTCTTTGAACCCATTTTTGCCGAAGTTTCTAGGGGAAATAAGAATTATTTAATCTATTAATGTTTTACCTTTGCACGGTACGTTACAGTTTACAAAATGATCCTGGGTATGTTTGTTCAGAGGAGCCCTGAAAAAAACCTTTGGAAGCTTGTATTATTAGGCTCATCTTTATAAATGAGAAACTGAGGCACAAAGGTTGTTCCAACGTCATTTGTCTAAGAAACCACAGAGGCAGAAGTGAACAACACTTCAAAGCTCTGTGTCTTTGCACCAGAACTTCAATAATTTTAGTTAGTGACCACATCTAATGTTCATGAAGAAGGAAAACCAACCAGATAGCACGTGCGTGCACAGTAAAGATGGTTCTGGACGGCTGAGCTCTCATCAGTGAACAGAAGACATTACAGTGCCGTCTACCTATCAAAGGAATATGTCCTTTCTTTACTTCAAATGCTCCGTGATTCAGAGGCATAGTTCCTTCTGAAGTTCTGAGTGCACCTGATAAAATGCCACATACTTAGCTGTCCTTCCCATTCTAAACATGTGTAAAAATTTCTCCTTACTGTGTGGTTTTGGCTGCTAAGTTCAAGAAACGTTTATTGAATGCTACGATATGCCAGGTCAATGAGCAAAGTAGGAAGTTATCTAGGTGGTATGATTCTAGGGGAGCCTTTTCCACTGGCCCAGACCACTGCTAACATACCCCCGTTAGCAGGGCATCCCTTTGAGTTAGTCCAGGAGTCGCTCAGATTCTTTTTCTGAACATGCAGATAGCATGGAGAGAAAAAAAAAAAAAAAAAAACAGAACTCTAAGATGGTCCCAGTCACTAATGCTGTGGGGTATATTAATTTGTCTAGTTAACAAATCAAGTATTAAGGCCCTGAGCTGAATAGGAGGTGACGTGGATAAATTGCATTCTGCTCAGGAGAAGGGGGTGATGAATTCTAGAAAGCCCTACAGAGGCCCTGAGGAGCCAGAATATAGCCACAGGCCAGGGACTTGTCTGATCTGGAGAGAGAGGTGCATGAACGCTCTCTATCAAAAATAAACTTTAATCACTTCGTTTTTGTTTTTTTTTTTAATTTTTTTTTTCAACGTTTATTTATTTTTTGGGACAGAGAGAGACAGAGCATGAACGGGGGAGGGGCAGAGAGAGAGGGAGACAGAATCAGAAACAGGCTCCAGGCTCTGAGCCATCAGCCCAGAGCCTGACGCGGGGCTCGAACTCACGGACCTCGAGATCGTGACCTGGCTGAAGTCGGACGCTTAACCGACTGCGCCACCCAGACGCCCCTCGTTTTTGTTTTTAAGAACTAGCCCTGCATGGTATCTGGGCTTTAGGTCTGCGTCCATACAATTAATCAGATTAATATTTGCAATTCACATACCAAACGTGTGATCGTGTTTTTATTTTTTTAAGCCCAGTGAGCGGGTCTCCGTCTCTAATGAGAATTAGTCCGGTGCAACTGTCTGCCCCAGCCCTCTGTGCGGCTTCCTCTGAGCTCACTGCCTCCTCGGTCAGCTCTGCCCTTCTCTCCTGAC
Organism: Puma concolor; assembly: GCF_028749965.1. NCBI lineage: Eukaryota > Metazoa > Chordata > Mammalia > Carnivora > Felidae > Puma > Puma concolor. The sequence continues at coordinate 101,665,942 of NC_141674.1, read as the reverse complement.
TCCGGCCCACATCTCTTGCCCAGTTGGGGATGAGTCCGTGTCTATGCCTGGCCTCTTCCAAGCTCAAAATGATTTCAAGCCCCCTTCTGCCACACTCTCGCGTTTTTTCCCACAGCTCTGCAAAGAACATACCTTTAGAATTTTAAGCATAGTATGTTCGTGACTTGTGCCCTGTCTTCCAAGGACCTAAGATGTTTTAGAAGTATATCAGTTAATAAGTTTATCGTTATCAAAGAGAGTTATTCTACAGATTGTCATTCAAATTAAGGTTTTCTTTTTCATGATACAGCTGTTGATATTCTGCTTGATTTTTTTTCTTGATTCACTCATAAGCTCTCCCCGCTGGGAACAGCATGTATGGAATAACCATATTTGTTTTAATGGCTACCAAGAACAGAAGCCCCCACCAAAAACATCCATGGTGATGCCTATGATCATTCCTAGGTGCTGTGCTCAGAAGGGCCTTCTGTAGGTTTACTCATTCTGTCTTCACAACAATCCCATGAGGCAAGTACTGTGGTTATCCCCATTTATACCTGAGGCACAGAGAAGTTAAGTAATAACCTGCCCAGGGACACACAGACGATGCATTAAAATTTGAATCCAAGAAGTCGGCCTCCTGAGCCCAGGCTCCTAATCACTATTTCACGAAGACCTGCACCTCTCCAGGAGGTCACTGAAATGTGAGGGAGTCTCGCCGCCTGTGGGTGAGAGGTGCTCGGGGACCAACCTCCCCCCGACCCCGCCACGGCAGTGGTCCAGTGAGTCAGATGCCTGAGTGGAAAAGTATCCCCGAGGTGGTCGGGAGGAAAGGAGGGCCTTGGGTTGGGTTGGCCCAGCTCTTGCCGTAGTGGCCTCTCTCTCCTCACTCTCGTCTGCTTTTCATAAAGCTCATTTGGGAGGACGGCACTTCAGACTGGGTCACACCAGAAACAGCATGGGCAGACAATATCACTTCACACAGCACGCGCTGCACAACATGTATGGGGGGGTGGGGAGTGTGACAGATGGAGAAAAACTGCTTGGTCCTCAGTATTTTTCCAGAGACGGTCTTGGCATCTCTATGTCAGTCTTAGACGCGTGGGCCTTCCTGGGGTGGGGCCCTGACGTGCTGGTAAATGTTTACCCACCGGTTCTCTAGGGGCAAAGCCCTGACTCATGGCATTTAGCACTGTTGTCGTTTCGATGCTCCCACCATGGGAGGATTTCACGTTGTCGCCACAACCTCACTGGGCAGTCGGGAAGAATGGGGGCAATCGGACCCAGAACACTCCTGCTGAGGGTCAGAAGGTTAGGACGGATGGGGCAGCGATGCCCCATGTGTCAGGTTCGGATTCTGCACATCTGGCCCCTGATACCCTGTGCGGCTTCTGTCTTTCCTCCCTCCCCGCCCCACCCTAATATTCTCTCGCCATAAAATCAGGCTCGTAAGAATTTCATAAAGACCAAAAAAGAGAAAGGAGTCACAGGACTTGCAGCCTGTAGGCAGTTGGGTGGAGGGCAGGAGGGAGCAGGCCATGGAGGTCCCTCTTGTTGGGTGATGGGAGAAAGCAGAAAAGAGAGAGAGGGAGGAATGGTTTTATAGTCCATGCATGTTTGTATGTGAGTCTTTGGCTCTTCCCCTCTTATCTGGAAGAGCTGCCTCCTTCCCCTACCATCTGGTTGCTCGACTGAGCCACTCCCAGGAAACCTGTTTTAGCGGAGGCACAGCTGCAGGGCCTAACGCCCCAAACCCTTGTCACGGACGCCTGCCATAAACCATGCCGGATCAGATACAGCCTGTTCCCCTCCTAAAAGGCCTCATAGCTGCAGACCGTGTGTGCATCACGGTTTCATGATATGCTACCTTCTAGTGCCTTATGGTTTCACAGAGCCAAAGTCTCACCGTCCAAGCACATTCTCTGTTGCCTTAAAATATTGATCAACAGATATTTATAGAGAGCCCTGCTCTATTTCCCAGTTACTGCTGGGCACCATGAGGTACAAGAGCGATTCAACCTAATTTCTGACCTAAAGAGCTCATGATCCACTTGAGAACACATGACAGCCACATGAACCAATTCCTAAAATAAGAAGCAGTTATAATAGTATGATGACCACGTCAGACTACAGTATTTATCAGAGATTGTGAGGCATCTGCAGTTAGAGAAGAATGTATAATAAGTTGTTTAGTAAAGGCAGTCAAAGCGGTGAGGTAACTGCATATCCTGGGAAATTGTATTGTTCTTGTTTATTAGATAACAGCGTGTACCCATTTTTAATCTATATTCCTAACTTTTTTATAATTACAACCCCTTTTTAACACATACGATTGTAGCAGCCGGGTCTACGTAATAAAAATATTTCTTCTGCTGGCCAACAGCCCACACTAACACTCTTTTGCTGATGGAGATCCAATACTCCTTTTGAAGGAAAAACCTGGTACGAGCAAGACATTCACAAATCTTTTTTTGTCCCCTGGCAATAAATCTACTTAACAAGAAGGTCATCTTTTCAGTGGAGTATCGACCTAAAGTACAGGTTTGCTTATCTGGATGGTGTTCAATAGCTCTGAACAGAATCTGACTCCTCAAATGCCTCATCGGTTTTGTTCGGGGCTTGTACGTCTCCAAATAAAAGTTGTGACAGTTCTTGGTTCATAGAGCTCGTCGGGATCAATCGGTACTAGGTAGCGGACCGTGGGAATCTCATGGCAGATCTCTGAGGGCAGAAGGCCCCCTGACACAGGCCAGCGAAGGCAGAGGGAGAGACCACGTGTGTTGTGTGGCATTGCCATTCCCCTACCTGATTATTTGTGCTAATAGGAGGAAGCTATCACATTCCCATGGGCCAAAAGCTAGTTTTCACTTGTTTTTGAAAGGGTTTTTGTAACTATCTTAGGAGGTAGGAATGCCGAAGTGAAATATGGGGAGTTTGCCATATAGGAAAGGCAAGTCGTTATCAATCTACCCTGTGTGTCTGGGACAGTAGGTTCATGTGAGACAGCCAGGGTCGCTGCATTAACGTGAATACTTTGTCGCTTCGGAAGGCTGGGATGTCTGTGTTTGGGTTAAGACGCCCTGCTGCTAAGCTTCAATTAGGTGAGGCTGGTAAAGTAAATAGAAGGTAATGGATTGTGTCCATACATGACTTCATTCCATCCTTGGAATGACTTTATCGATAACTGCTGGAAGGCAAGACTCAGCTGTAGCTGTGTCCAATATACCTCCAGGCAACAGAGAGCTGACTTTATTTGCTAAGGTGTTTGAGGTGTGCCCAGGCTAAAACCCCGGATCCTTCACCATCGGATACATCCAGTGTAGTTTTTCTAAGACGATGAATGCTTTCTTTGTCTAGGCGTATGCTAAGAGTTACCCCAAACTTCTTGAATTGTGTTAAACAAACCCTCCTACGGTGGCAGTTGGTCAGAACTCACCAGAGTGCGTGCTATGTGTTCATTTCTCCCCTATGGTCTGTCAACATTTGTTTTCTCTGTACTCAATTTCTCTTGGTGCCCTGTGAACCCAAATTTAAGGACTGTGTTTAACGGCATGTTGGCGGGCAGGGGGGGAATACGGGTGGAGGGGTGTTTTGAATAGCTTTTTACCAAATCTGTGTCCCATTTTTTCCAAAACAATTTCCTATTTCTAAAACTGCTGCCAGCTCATGGAAATTTGTAATCTACAGTTATCCTGAAGTCCCAAGAGAAAGATTCAGAAATGATCTCCACAGAGCATTGTTCATTTAAGGATTCTTCCTAATTAGACCCCAGGGCAATGACTTGCTTTTCATTAGTTGATCATTGTGCATTTCCTGACATGTCGCTGCCCCCTAGTGCAGCACGCTAGTGAGTGCATCCTTCTCTGCAGACATTCTTGATTTGCATTATTACTGTCCGATCAGTCCATTTCATGCTTACCTGGGTTCTGGCAATGTGATTAGACACTAATCCATGACTCAGATAAAGTCCTTCATGGGCCCCATTTTTCCAAACAGATCCTATTCCGGGAGGAGGAGTTTGGTGGGCTAGCGAGTGCAGATGAGAAAAATGGAGTTTCAGCTGGACTCTCCAGACCCCTTCCAGTGGAGAGACCTGGGCCCAGAATTTTCAGCATAGTGCCATGAATCAGAGGAACAGATCTCGTGTTAAGGTGCATCCAGGGCAAAGTAAAGAACACTCGGCTTGGAGAGAGACAAGCTTAGGAAATTTCCTTAACCTCTTTGAGCCTTCGTAAAACTATCATCGATTCAAAAAAAAAAAAAAAAGTAATCTTAAGATGTCTTAAGGATTTACTACATCATCTATTTTTGAAGGTTTTATACACTTTAACATGTGATATAAATCTTCATCTATTATGTTTACTATGAATGAGGTAGCCATTAGGTGCAATTTAAGGATTATGGAAAGGCATTCTGACCCCAAAGACTTGCTCTCAGAACTGTTTCAAAATGATCACAAAATTGTAAGCCATGTATGTGGTCTCTGTGCCAAAATGACCTTGAACAAGTTGTTTCACTTCGTTGGGTCTCTGTTTTTCCATCTATAAAGTATTAGTGCACCTATTTTAAAGGGATTACTCAGGGATTCAATGAGATAACATATGCCTGGCACATGGCAGATTTCAATAATTGTTAGTTCCTTCCTCCTCCTCCTCCCTTATTTTTTTCTGGTCTGAAATAGTCAACACCTGCCTTTGACACCTGATACTAATGGGTGGATGGTGCCTAGATGGTGTACTGTGATGCCCTGTTTCTGAATTGTCCCCCAAAGAGTGGAGCGGCAGTCCTTCCCCCATCAGCTTTCAAATATTGGCGAGGACATCTGCCCTGGGGAGGGGATAAGGTAGAGGTGGTCATTAAAATCTTCAGTATCGGGAAGTATAACTGACAGGAAGCTGGGGGTATTGCCTGTTCAGGAACCGTGTACTTTCTTGTGAGAATAAAAGAGATTTTCCTTCTTTAATGATTATAGTTGCAGTATTGACTGGGGGAGCAGACAAGAGATAAGAAAGGCATCCAATGCGGGAAAGGTCATTTGGTGATAGTGGATTTTTTTTTTTTTTTTGTCAAAAGAATACATTATAAATGTCATACCTACTTTGAAAATCAGAATATTTAAAATTTTTTTTTCAACGTTTTTTATTTATTTATGGGACAGACAGAGACAGAGCATGAACGGGGGAGGGGCAGAGAGAGAGGGAGACACAGAATCGGAAACAGGCTCCAGGCTCCGAGCCATCAGCCCAGAGCCTGACGCGGGGCTCGAACTCACGGACCGCGAGATCGTGACCTGGCTGAAGTCGGACGCCCAACCGACTGCGCCACCCAGGCGCCCCGAAAATCAGAATATTTAAAAAAAAAAACAGATGCTCAGTCTTCCTGTGGTGAATTAGCAAACAAACGAGAAAGGTCTTAAACCCAATATAACAGAGGCAAACAGATCGAGCCACACCTACATGTACATATGCACACACACGCACGTACTTTGTAGGTAAAATACACATTTTTCTGCTTTCGTGTGTGGTTTCTGTTCTGAATGCAACATTGGTGGGTTTTGTTAGGTAGTTAGTAAGTTTCTGTGGAGAGAAGTAAGAGACCTTTAAGGATACTGATTATTCGATGCTAAAGAAAAATTTGCACTGAGGTCTTTTCTCCCTCCTAAACCCTAGTTCTGTCATCACCCTGACCATGGACTGGACAGAAACCACAGAGCACCACAGAAAATTATGCAATTCATTAAATTTGTGTAATATCCTTTCACCTCATCGTAGACGTTGTTTTGGAATCCATCAACAAGAAGTTTTACTCTTTTTGAATCAGATTTCTGGAGCAGAGCTAGAGGGACGTTAGGTATTGCCCTGTCCGAACTCCTTTATTTTATAAATGGGGGAAGTAAGGCCTTAGAGAAGACAGGTGGTTAGTGTGCCCCCCTTTATTATTTATCTCTCTTTCCAAATGTCTTTATCAAGTTTGCTTGTTCCATCTCCCCATAGGATTGTGAGTGTGCAAAAGCACTAGACCTGGTGTGCCTGACCTTGACACCCAGCACCACACAGTGGGTAATTCAGTGAATTCCATTCTTACTCGCCAGCCAGCTGCTTCTTCTCAAGAGAATTTATCATTATAATAGACAGAGAAAGGGATTACTGAATAAGAATATTGTAACATTTAGTAACATTTCTTTAAATTATTTGATGCAAACTTCATGTCCGAGTGTAATATTTTAGCCTATGTCTGGGAGTGGGGGGAAGTACTCGTTTGTGAATTAGCAATGAGATTCTCGTGTTACATGAGGAGGAAAAGCTGTGTTCTAGTTCCGTGCTTTACCAAAACTTCAGGGATTAAATTTTTACCCCATATAAAAGCCCATTTGGCAACTCATTCAATGTTACCCAATATTCAACAAGAGTTTATTGAGTTCCTACTATGCGCCTAGCGCTATCTATAGTCTTAGGATGTACCAGGGAACAAAACAAAAGATTTCTGCTTTCAAGATTATTTCTTAATATATATTTGTAACATGAAACGACCTATTTCTTCCTAATACCAAATTACTCTTGGACAGCATTCTTGTGAAAGCATGCCATTTTTAAAAAGTTGTCTGCCTTAAAATAAAGGTCTAGTTTCAAAAGAAAATGGGTTTTTTTTTTTTGGTCGAGTTACATGAAATTTGGTGCAACACTGCCGCCTTGCGGCCACTTGAGTCAGAAATTTATACACACTATATATGCTCAACGCTTACCTTTAAGGTAGGGCTTAAAGTGAAAATTACCTTGTTTTTTTGGTGGAAGCCTTAGACACAAAACCTACCCAGGAGTATTTATCATTTAATTCCTTCTGGTTTTTTTTTTGAACAGAATGATTGGAAGGGCTCCATCGCTTTTGTAGTTGGAAACCGGATTGAGGATGATCTTCCCATTCGAGCATTGACTCTTGCCGTCCAGGTCCCTCAGCGCAAATTCTTCAGTATCGTATCATGGCAAGACATTCTACAGCAGGTACCTGTCCCTTGCACCTCTAAGCCCCTTGAAGACTTTTTTTTTTTTTTTTTTTTTTTTTTTTGCCTAAAATAACAGAATAAAGTAATAAACTAAATAAGACTTTCCTATTCTTGGGCTGTTGGGTAAATTTGGGTGGATTCTTTTCAACAAAATTTAGCTAGAATCAATGTGAACTGTTTAATCGGGAAGAATTAGTTTAGTCCCATGAATATTGCCCTTTCTACACGCATTCATTTGACCAAACCTCTGTAGCCATACCAGACTCCCTGCTAGGCTCTTTGAGGAATTATCTATTTAATAAAAGATTGAATAATAAAAGACTAAACTATTTACTGTTCTAGCAAAGTCCATAACAAGCCAGAAGAATTAAGTCTACAGAGAAGGCTAGCTGTCAGAGGTCAGAGAGGAATGACAACATAGGAAAGTCCTGGCAGGTGGCACATATGCCTGTAACTACTAACAGCTTTACCAAAGTGACTATAAATTTTTTACTTAATTAATGAATATCTCTTCCTTGCTAGGTTTCCAAACCCTTCAAGTCACCTAAGTATTTGAAATTTACATGTACCTAACTATTCTTTAAGTACGCTTCTCTTGTTCGTCATAGATGAATTTGATTTTCTTACAGATCAATGAATCAAATGCCCTTCTTGGAACTACATCTAAGAAAGCAAAGAAACCTGTAGGCAATAGTGCTCCCTTATATTATGAGGTAGGTGAACATCTTTACTGAAAAGAGTTTTGTAATTTTTAGAAAATGAGAACTGAAGTGGTGATCTGATAGTCACTTTTTAAGAAGTTTTTAATTCATTCTTTGAAAGCAAGTTCTGGGTCCTCATTGGAGCTGCCTGAGGGCAGACACTTAAAAAAAAATCTGCCTCCATTCTAACAAAATCCCTCTCTAGGAATAAAATTGTTCTAGATTGTCGACACCATCCCTGCATCCAATTGAAGATTATAAATCAGAAGTTTTTATACTCAAGAGAGTTGGGTCATACTTTTTCATGGTAATTATTAAGTGTGTGATGATATTAAAGGGAGCTGTATTATTAGTGTATTACAAAATATTAGTTTCACCAAAGGAACAATGTAAAAATGCCCCAGAAAGTGTTTCCTGTACAAGACAGAGACACAGCTGTTACAATTTTCCATCAGTTTGTGAAATTTGGGCACACTTCCATCCTACTTCGACCAACATGAAATAATGATAATTTTTAGATTAATGGTCCATTCTGTCCCTAGCAGATGCTTAACACAAAAGTCTGGCCTGGGTGACCATTGGGTTTATGCGAAGACTTAGAACTCATGCTCAGTACAAGGGGATTTCCTCTCCTGCTGCCTTGTTAATATCGAACTTACAGCTTACGAGAAGCTATAAAAATCCAGTGATTAATTAGAATATCACTTAAAATTTGTCAGGCACTGTTTTATGGCTCGTCAGACTGAAAGCATAAAGATTTTTGGATCTTTCTAAGACAAACTTGTTTGCACTTTATTTCAGTGATCTAATAAAGTTTTTATGTGTCTCAGGTCTTGGATGATTTCCTAATGGCCGCTTTAGTATTGCCTGAGTACTATCTGAACAAGTTTCATTGGATTTATTTACGCTTGACAGTACGGTGGATTTTACAACATTAACTCTTGCCATCCTACTCTTACTATCACGAAAAACTGATTCTGTGCTGTTGGCGTCAAATAACGCACGTTTCCCCTCTTTTTATGATGCTCTGGATGTGCGTGCTCCAGTTGAAACATTATGTGATACCTGGATTTAAAATATTGGAAGTTTTCTTCTGAAGTAGCCATAGAAAACCATGTCCAATTCTCAGGCCTGGGACCAATTAGCCCCCAAAGGACTCTTTCTTCTTCAAAGATGCTCAGTAAAAATCAGAGATGATAACAGGCCAGTTTTGATGTCTAATCTGGACAGACATTTTGACTTGGATGTGGGATAGCACAATGTTACAAATCCAGAGTTCAGTTAGAAAGCCATTCCTCTCCAATATGTGCTGTGGCTCTGGGTTGTGAATCCTTCACTCAGGGGAGGTCCATTTCACATCTGGCTCTGCCACATTCTTCCAGTGGAGCATTTGGGCACTAAGCCTCCCACACCCCCACACATACCCTTTTCTGAATGGTTCCAGAAGAAAAGGGAAGGGAGAATGAGCACCACAGAGATTGGCCCTTGGGTATACGAGACATGCATCAACTCCAATTGCTTCAGTAAAAACAGATATAGAACATGAAACAAATTCAGGCTCTTGATCAGCGTCAGCCGAGGACAGAATGCACATCGGGAGAAGAGGGCACATTTCCAATCTCAGTCCCTTCACGCTTAGGACATGTTCAGAAACTCTGTCACTTGGTACCTCACCCCAAGTGAATTGAGAAGCTGCAGGCCGTGTCAACTGAGAACTCCAAGGTAGTTGTGAGTGGTGACCATGAAAGAGGCGCAGAAGCCAAACTCTTTTGGGACTTGTGTTTGAGGCTTATGAGTCTCTTTCTGCTTGAAGTCTTGCATAATCTGTAGCAACTAGGATGCATGGCACAGGTCAACTCCCCAGGAGCCTCTTTGGGGAGTATTTCTCAAAAGAAACTCAGCAATGGGGAAGAAAAGGTCACCTAAGAAAATCACTTATGTGATGTGATATCCATAGAGTTGTGTCTCCTCCATTTTGGAAGGAGAACTCAAGGTAGACACTATGAAGACCATCCACTTACATTTACTTCTATTGGTAGGATACCCTCATTGGCCTTAAATCCGAGCCTAGTTGTTCTCACTTTAAACATGGTGCTGACCAGTTTGGCTTTCTGGTTTCCTTGCCTGCAGTCAATTAGGAGCAGCAAATTAAAGTGAAATGTCACCACAGTGCAGTTCATCCATGAGTAGTAAAATAGCGTCAGAACCACATTACATATTTCCAGTAACGACTTGCGATGTCTGGGCCAGCAAAGACCACATTCCTAAGTGATTTGCTCAGGCTTTCACTTGGATGGCTTGGTGTTGTGTACACACAGCCTCATTTTGAAATTGTGTAATTTCCCCTGAAACTTTAGAGTTCATCGAGCCATAGTATTGTATATATGAGAGAGTCTTTATTTATAAACCACAGTTCTTTGAAAATGTGCTTAGATTTGTGCTAATGTAATTCCACAGAGACATAGCTACAGCCCATTTGTTCGTTCACCATCTCCTGTCGGAAACCATGTTCTGCTCTATCAGAAGCTATTCTAAGGACTCGTATGGGAATGGGAAAATATTCACCTTTGTGCATAGTCTCAGGGATGTTAGCTATTACTTTATTATAGTAGTAGTATATTATTATTTAATATCATTATTTAATAATGATGAAAATGATGATGATCCCATGCATTGGCCTTACATACGAACATACTTTCTAGCTTGTAATCCTATTTGAGGATGCGGACTTCTATGAAAATGGATATACAGATATTGTCTGTATTATATAATGACCAGTTTTGCCAAATAGTGGCATTTTACCAAATACCAAACGATTAACAACTACATTCTTGTTCAACACTAGGGGTTTAAACACTGTCTAGACAATGGGTGGTGGGGAGAGATGAATATTATAAGGACTGTAACTTCAAGAAGCTTAAGGATTAGTTATGGGGAGAAGGGGGAAAAATATATCCTAACACACAATAAATGGTCAACAAATGCTTATTAAAAGAGTGAACAATACAGTGCATCGAAGTCCCGGAGAGACAGATGAAGTGTCATGGGCATTCAAAGGAAGATGAGCTTACCATTAGCTACTGTGGGGTGATGGGTGAGATCTAGAGGAGCCTTGTGGAGAAGGTGGCATTGGGAGGGAAAGCAAGCGTGGCTAATTTTGATCTTGAACATATATTATTTCAATTAACCCATATCACAATTCTAAAAGGAAATGTAAATATCCCCATTTTACAGATGGGGAGATGGAGGCAGAGAGAAGGTAGGAAGTTTACTAACTAGAATAGTGAAGAACTTGAATTTGGCAATAGTTAAGTACATAGCCTCAGGTTGTTCCTCTTTACCACAAACCTGGTACTTTTCCACTGGGCTCAAATCTGTCCACCCTCGGATAGTAGGTCCTGGCGGTCTTGACATAAGTGAAGGCATAGGAGAGGGAGAAGAGTGAATATGTGCTAAATTTGTAATTAGATGGTATAAGATATACTCAGTAGGAAAGGGAAATCCTATACGTATTTGAATTACAACTTAAAATCCTGAATATGGATATCTATGAGGAAATATTTCAAACACTCCATAGAATCCATGCTTTAAGGTACACTCTTGGGCTTAAATTTGTTTACTAAATGTGCACAAATATTTGGCTGCATGTGTCTGTTTTATGGCCCACATAGAGAATCTGACTTGTTCATTTGTAGGTTTATTCAGTCCCAACCAAAACTAAAGAGGAAAATATTAAGGATCATTCAAAGCTAGGTGCAGTGTTCCCTATGAGAGAGGTCTATGCATACCTGCAAAGATTCTCCCACCTGCAATTAAATCTGAGACACAGTATGTGTGCATTATAAGAGATGCACAAATTTTGGACTTTGACTTTGTGACTTTGATAAATTAGGAAGAAAAAAACTACCAATTGGACAGGTTTTTTTTTTTTTTTTTTTTTAACTTCTCTGAAATCTGGGTAAACTGTCTTAAACGTTTTAGGTTCCATCCCATGGGTGTCTTTATTTTGTGATGGTGAATATCATACCTTCTACCTAGAAATGAGCATCCATCCACACATCCAGTGTTTGCCTGCCTGTATGACTTATTCGGAAAAAACAAATGAGGTCACCACAAAATTTTTTAAAAAACACAAAAGTTTGCTGAAACAAAAAAGTATCTATAAAGAATAAAAGTATTTATGGCCTAGTTGGTGATTGGCTTATTTTAAAAATTGATCAATTCTATACAACAAAGAACCTGGACAACTTGCAAGATTATGTAATACAGTGAGATTTTATGAACACAAATAATTATTAGTTTTCCTCTTTACTTCTATCAGTAAAAAAAAAATAACAAGACCTTATTTTTTAACTCATAGGTTTTAATTAAAATATTTTTATGGGCTTTTCTATTGGGAGATCATTCTGGGAGATCATTGAATATGGAAAGATTTGTTTCTGATGTTAGATTTGAAAGTAATGAATCAAATGCTGTTAAAAAATATATGGGTTGCAAATTTTATACATAAAGATCTAATTAGTTTCATCACGTTTTTAAGATAGTTTGCTGGTATATTGGATTAGTATCCCCAGATGTAATAATTTCATTTTGTTGGTTCCTATTTCTACGTGTGTAGATATATTCTTCGGCTCTTTCCCGAACGCGTATTCATAATAATTCACAAGTAAGAACACAGACTTAATTATAATCGAGTTGCCTCCCTTGTCCACATTTCTAATAGGAAACTCATTCCTTTGACAGTGCTTCAAATTAACAGTCTATTCAATGGAATTGGAAGCCCTTATTTGGGGGGGGGGTGGCCCTTGTCAGAATGAAAAATGGAAAACTCATGCTTCAGAGATAGAAACAAATAATATGTGAAAACATTTAAGAGGTTTGAAGTTATTAAAATGGCAGCTCTACTGGGAACAGAAAGCAGTATGTCATGGAAGAAACGAAGGAAAATGGAGTCAGGAAGCATTCTCTGGCCTTTTCAATCCTGCGTTTTAAAACAAAACAAAAAAATCCAGGAAGAATTGGAAGGTAGCCAACCTAATGCCGTTATTTCATAGAGCTTAGGGATACACCAGGAAATTACAGGCCAGTTAGTTTAACTTCACTTGTAGGGAAAGTATTAAAAACTGCTGCAGGAGATCAAGTAAAAAGATGCTTAGAAAAGCACAGCTTGATTAAGGCAAGCCTGGCCAGCGTGGTTTTCGGAAAGGGAAGGTCATGTCTTAGGAACTTGTTGAAATTCTTTGAAGCTATTATGGCCAGTACAGTCTTCAAAGAATACAGCGAGGCCCAGGATCTGCGTATCTTTTCCGTTCCACGCCAGTCCTTGAGGGACGCTTGCAGAACGTGGCCCACATCAGGGCCTCGGTGCCCCGAGTTTCGAAACCACTATCAAAATAGTAGAAAATAACCTCTGATGGAACATTTTTAAAGCTGGAACCAATTAATACAACCTGATATTTATAAATGTAAAATAAAGACTTGGAACAAAATTTAGGAATATTGAGCTGTAACAAAGAAGTACTACATTGGGACTATAAAAACAATCTGGGGAGTTACTGTGCCAAAATCTGGGCTTTGGAGGCATTTCTCGCCCGAAGAAGGGAAAATGACGAGAAGTCACAGTGCTAGAAATGGTTGTAGGGGAAAGAGTTACGAAGAGTCACAACCAAATGAATTTTGTCAAGATGGGAAAAGGAGCCGTCAAATGTGTTAACAACCCTGGGCCTCTACAGTCCTGGAGAAGGCCAGAGCGGCCCAGCGGAGAAAGTTTAGTCCAGGCTAGTCAGTGAGGGGGTGGAAGTTCATGGCCTCCATTGCCTCAGGAATGGGCTCCTAGGGAGTGAATATATTTGCCTCTCAGATTGGAAACCTGGAGTTCTGTTTTCAAAGAAAAGCACAACTCAGGCAAAGGCGTTGGAAAGCATCCAAATCATGCCCCCCAGCTCTTTTCCACCCTGGGGCACAGGCGGCTGTCCAGGCCCATGCGTTCCAGGAGGGGGCAAGTAGTAGTCCCTGGTGAGGAGTGGAATCAGAAGCTGAGGCCCCTGGGATTCAGCAGCAGGAAACATACACCATCCAAGGGCCATCCAAGTGATAGAGACGCTGGTAGGACCTTCGGTCCATGGGAGAACTTGCAGACAAGACAAGAATCTAGTCGAGAATTCCAGGACATAGATCTCACTGGAGAAGAAGCCACAAGAACAAAGCAAGGTTCAGCTTGTGTGAAAGGCAGCCATCACAGTCTTAGCCGGGATGGATTCTGGAACTTCCCCAACACTCTACATTCCACGCCCACCATGATTGGAAGGATGTCAGGGAGGGAATCAGAAAGACTATATCATTCTAGTCCTGTACCTAAGACTGTGAATAATCTGCCTTTATATATGGCAATAATAATAGTTATGATTTATTGACTCCTTCGTTTATTCCAAGTCTCATGTGCTTGGTGCTTCACATGTATTAGCTAACCTAATCTTCTCAACAGCCTGCCAGGAGGTACTTACAAATGGTGAAAGTGGAGCCTCAGAGAGGTTGAGTAACTCAGTGACTCAGAAGCCTCTGTCCCCTCTGCTTGTATCACATAAAAATCGAGGATAAATAGTTGAGATTCTGCAAGTGGTTGTTGTGGTTTAACATTTCTTGAATACGAGCTACTGTTAGCAATTAGAATTAAGCTCTAAAGCTCTCAGTCATTCTGTGATAGGTTTACTGCTCTTCCTGCTGCTCGGGCAAAAACACTGGTATATCTGTATGTGACAAAGCTGCCAAACAATTTTAGTCCTATTTTTTTTTTTTTTTTTTTTTTTGAGCCACACTGATGAGTAGCTCCTGCCCAAATGTTTGGAGCAACTGGGACTTTTAATTCTTACAGTTTAGATTTATATGGTAAAGGTGACTAAGTCTTTCCTTTGGGAGAGGGAGGATGGAAGGATGAGAATTGAGAGGGAAGTTAATACATATATATGCATTAGAGATAAAGGTGTGGAAAGAAAGAGACCTGTCTGAAATCCTACACGATTTAGTGAGAGTGAATTTCATCTCCCAGAGTGCCTTCTGCTAGCTTGGTGAGACATGTACTTACTGGTTAGATGCGCTGATCCAAACCAGTCTGCCTGGGCTCATGCTCTGATTCCACCACCTACTGGCTATGGGATCTCGGGCAAGTTCCTCTAACTCTGTTGTACCTGTTTTTTCCTCTGTAAACTCAGCGTCCATGGTGGTATCCGCCTCACTGAGCTGTAGTGGTGATAAAATGAGATCGCAAATATAAAATACGTAGCATAGTCCCTGTCCTACAGTAAGTGTCCATTAAAGTGTAGCTATTATTGTTTATTTTATTTCTTTTTAATTTCTATTCTCAGTCATCGTGAATGTTGGAGTTTTGGACTTCAGGAAGCATGAATAAACTAGAAACATCTGTGAGCAGGGTGTTTTATTTTTAATTTTATTACAGTGAAAAACACATAACATCACATTTACCATCTTAATTATTTCTAAGTGCACAGTTTAGTGGAGCTCAATGTATTCACATTGTTGTGCAACCAGTCTCCACAACCTTTCATCTTACAGAACCGAAACTTTATATCCAGTAAACATCTCCCCCTTCCACACTTCCCCTAGGCCCTGACGGCCATCAGTCTACTTTTTTATTTTTTCTATGAGTTGGACAACTACAGGTGCCTCATAGAAGTAGAATCACATAGCATTTGTCTTTTTGTAACTGGCTTATTTCACTTCGCATAATGTCTTCAAAGTCCAGTCATACTGTTGGATATGTCAGAGTTTCCTTTCTTTTCAAGCTGAATAATATTCCATGGTATGTATGTATAATATTTCACTCATCCATTCAACCATGGGTGGGCTCTTGGGTTGCTTCCATCTCCTGGCTATTGCGAATAATGCCGCTATGCCATAACTTTGGTATGCAAATTATGAGCATGTTTTCAGCAAGTGGAATACAATTAATACAAGGTAAGTTAATCACTAGGTGAATGAAGAGGAAAAAAAAGGCAAACTAATGGTCAAAGGGTATTTGGGTTGGGGCGCCTGGGTGGCTCCGTCGGTTGAGCGTCAGACTTCGGCTCAGGTCACGATCTCACGGTTCGTGAGTTCGAGCCCCGCATCAGGCTCTGTGCTGACAGCTCGGAGCCTGTAGCCTGCTTTGGATTCTGTGTCCCCCTCTCTCTCTGTTCCTCCCACGTTCGTGCTCTGTCTCTCTCTGTCTCAAAAATACATAAACATTAAAAAAAAAATCAAAGGGTATTTGGGTTATTCCATTATACTAGTCTCTGTGGCCATGATGGAAACTAATACACATTCTTCTTCTTTGTTATGTCATGTAAGGGATAAATATGACTGAACACCCTGAGGAATAAACAGCAGTAGTAACGATTTCTAAAATAATCATTATAATAACAAAATCTCACATGTAGATAAAAAAAAGGATTTCAAAACTCTTTCATTATATCTTCACACCTTCATGTGAGCTGAACCAAATAGCCAGTAGTATCTCCGTAGTATAAATGGGAACATGGAAACATAGGAACCTTAAATGATTTGTTCCCTGTTGCCAGCCAGAGCTAAAATGAGTGTCAGTCCTCCTGATTCATAGTCCAGGGCTCCACTCCACACCCAACAGAAAGCAAGCCTCACTCATTAAGAATTTCTTAAAAAAAAAAAAAAAGGGGGGGGGTGCCTGGGTGGCTCAGTCGGTTAAGCGTCTGACTTCGGCTCAGGTCACGATCTCAAAGTTCGTGAGTTTGAGCCCCGCGTCGGGCTCTGTGCTGACAGCTCAGAGCCTGGAGCCTGTTTCAGATTCTGTGTCTCCCTCTCTCTGACCCTCCCCCATTCATGCTCTGTCTCTCTCTGTCTCAAAAATAAATAAACATTAAAAATATATAACCTAAAAAAAAAAAAAAAAAGAATTTCTTGTTGATTCTTGTATTTTCCACAAGACAATTTTAGACAGTTTATAGATACAAAATTTGTATTTTGTTAAACATATATTTTAATGTGCATTAAAAATAAAAATGGAATACTGACTTACAAAATCCCCAACTCCGTGGCTTAGGATAGAGCTCAATTTTTTTTTTTTTTTACTTCCTTTAAAGTTTAGAGGAAAATATTAGTTGCATAATACAGGTGGTACCCAGCTTTGGCTAAATCATCAAGGGATGTTCAATGACCAAGGTTTAGGAAATGCTTCATTTTCATGTATTCCACAAATATTTGAGCATCTATTATGCACCAAATCTGTGACTGAGTTTGCCTTGGTGAATAAAGCAGATATAATTCCCTGCCCTCGCACAGTTTACATCCAAATAAAGGCAGGAATTAAGGAAAGCTCAAACAAGCAAACAAATGTATGCATGATTATGAACCGGGACCATTGCTTTAGATCAGAGAAAATGCTTTAGACTGATTGGAGATGAGCTGGGAGACAAAAAGGAGCCAACTGGAAAGAGTAGGGGAGAATATTCAGGCAGAGTGGGAAGAAGATGCAAAGAACCTGAGGCAGAAAAGGAAAAGGAAAAATGTTGGCCTGTTAGAAGATCAAGAGGCCACCGAGCCTGGAACCTGGAATGTGAGGTAGAGAGGAGCAAAGGTTGGACCTTCAGGCACTATTGGGTCCTTGTTAGGAAAGAGTTTGCATTTTTACCTCATAGGAAATGGGAAGCCATAAAGCCCTTTAAAGGGGGAAAGTGACACAATCTTGAGTTCTTTTTAAAAGAACTGTTTTCCCTGACTTAGTAGAGGCTAAAGTCTAGGATTGTGATGCCTCCCATTTTGGTTTTCTTCTTCAATATTACTTTGGCTCTTCGGAGTCTTTTATGGTTCCATACAGATTTTAGAATTGTTTGTTCTAGCTTTGAGAAGAATGCTGGTGCAATTTTGATTGGGATTGCATTGAATGTGTAGATTGCTTTGGGCATGGAGGAAGGCACTTGTTGGGATACTACAGGGTGTTGTATGGAAACCAATTTGACAGTAAAGTATATTTTAAAAAAATAAAAATTAAATTAAAAAAAAAAAGTTTTCCCACTGCTAAGTGAGGGCCAAATTGGGATGGGGCAGGAAGCAAATGTGGGGGTGAAGAAAACGCTTAGGAGACCCTGGAAGTATCCGGGTAGAGACAGAGAGTGCAGACAGATTGGAGGTACGTTTAGGGGGAAGGCTTGGCAGCAGGGCCCCAATGTGAGAAGTGAGGGGTGAGGGACAAGTACGCATCAGAAGAGACTCCAAAGTCCTGCCTTGGGAAACTGCGTGGAAATACCTTCTGATATAGAGAAAATTGGAGATTAAATTTTGGGGAAGTTTGAAAGGACCATTTGGGATAGTGTAGGAGAGATATCTAGGAAGGAGATATCAAAAAGGAAAGCAGATGTTTGAGTCTTCCTTCCCTTTTCGTGTCCTCACATGCCTAGCTTGGTGATGGTGCGTAGTCAGTGTGGAAGAAGTGCTTTTGGTCTGAAGAGCTCGCTTCTTCAGGCAGGGCTGGTGAGGGTCCCTCGTAGAAGCAACGAGGCCAATAGAGCACAGCCCACCTCGGCAGTGCTCCCGGGTACCAGCAGTTCCCGGCCCTTCCATCCTCCCTGGAAGGGCACATGTCCCCCATAGTGGTTTCCTACCTGTGGCTGTCAGCCCAGTGGTTTACAGCTGTGCTTGTATGTGTGTGATTTGTGATGTCAATATTTGTTTGCTATAAATAAGCTCCAAGAGAGTTTGAAAAACCAATGCCCCGGAATCCCCTCAATCCATCCCTCTTCCTTTTGAATTTTCCTCTCTGTCACTCTCTCACATCACCCTGCACTAGCCCTCTGCTCACTCAGCAGACATTGACCGAGTTTTTGTTGTACGCTGGGTAACGGACACAAGATCGAACTGAACCCCGTCTCTGACCTCCGGAGCTCGTAGTGGATAATTAGTGTAAACAACGTATTTGTTTCCTGCTATTTCATTTTAATATCTTGTAGCCAGTCTGATGTGAGAGCTACATATTGAATCCCCGGTTATAACGGAGTCTGTTCTTCATTGAACCCTGTGGCTGACACTACTTATTGTTCACAACTTCCAGCCAAAAGGGTAATGGTCCCCTAGACGGGGTATGTTGGAAAGAGGAGAGCAGGAGGGTAGGACACACCAGAATTGTCAAAGATGCAACAAAGATACAGAAAGCCTGTTCCCTTAGAGGCAGAGAAAGTATTGCTGGAATTGAAGTATGGTAACAATTTTCATGTTTCTACGTGTCTTTAATGTGACTTCTATTTCTGAAACTCTTACTGTTTCCTCGATCTTTGGTTGCAAGGAAAGGAAGAAGAAATGCCAAACTAAAGGGGCAAGAATTCACTATTAGAAATTCATTTATATTTCTTGAAAAGCTACTGTGCGTATTAAATACTCAATGAATATCTGAGTGAATGAATTTCAGATAGATATTTACATATTAAAAATGCTCCCATTCTTCTGTTTCACAAACACGATCAGCCAAAAACAGCCCTCAAACCTTGTTAAGTAGCAAGATCATGTAAGTTCCGAACAACATGTCCTCTGTATTACTTCAAGAAATGTATAAAATATATGTCATTGCAAATTTAGCATTTTGAAACATAGGAAACCAATCCTATAAAAATCCTTACCAAGAAAAAGTGAAGTTGTTCAATAAACCCCTTCCTTTAAAACTTTCGTATTTCAACTTCAAACTTACTTGGATTATAATGTGCGTAAGCATTTGAAATCTATAGAACTGTGATGGTGACCAGAAATGCCCTGCATAGTGCCCTGTACTGCCCCCCACACTCCCAAACTATTAAGTTTATCATTATCCTGATTCTGATTAGCCTTTATCAAGAATTTACACCAAAAAAAAAAAAAAAAGAATTTATGTAAAAAGACAGACTCCCTCTGGCCTCATTCATTCATCAAGAAATCTTTAATTAGATTATCTTATTTGTCAGAAAGAATAGCCAATTATTTTAGTGATTCTGAAATCTTTTAATATTATCCTTTTATTTATCTCGGGAGCTACAGAGAAGCAGAGCAGAGTCTGATAACATGTGACTTTATCACAGGCCACCACCACTGGCCTCTGTGAGGAGGCGGTGCTGTCCTGTGCACTCAGAGATTCACGTGAGGAATATCACTGAAAAAAGAAAAGGATAGATCCTATCTGGATTTAATGCAGGGGGCTAATATATTACTTTTTGTAACTAATAAAAGGACTGACAGCAAATTTCTGATTTGCTTTTCCCCCAGTAACATGTCTGCTTTGAATTATGCAGAAAGAATTCTTCTTCCTGCCAACTTGTTTCAATTCCCTGTGCGAAATCATCCACAGAACATTGTCAGAGGTTTCCTATAGAAGTTCATTTCAGGATTCCTCAATCAGTGGGGGAACACACACACACACACACACACACACACACACACACACACACACACACAGTCCTTTTCCCCCTGTTTTGGAGTAAGCAAAGGAAAATGTATTCCATTGGTAAGGTCTGTGTCTGGTGCTTTCCCTTTCTGAAAGCAGAGACAAGGATTAGTCATCAGATGAGGGAAAGACGTTTTCGCTCTCACCCCCGGCCAGCGTCCTGTTTTATGTACGCAGGCCCGCCCTGTGTGTAGGTGGAGTAGGCAATTGCCGTGTGATGTGATTTAAGAGGTGCTGGAAGTCCTGCCTGTCCAAAAATAGCCCCCACAGCCGCCTGTTGAGTTCAGGCACAGTGTCCATAAAACCCCGGTTTAAATGAAATGAAACTGCATTTTCAAGCTGTTAACCCCTTACATCCGTTATCCCATCAGCATGCCTTTATTTATCGGAGATAAAAGCTGGACCCTGGGGGGGATGTCCCTGCACAGGGAGAGCAGGGGACGGGCTCGGCAAGGTCCAAGACTTCCAGGAATGGGACAAGAGTCACCCACCGTCCCCAGAAGCAATTTCTCCATAACCACGATTGAGTTTGTTGGAACTACACCTCTTCCACGTCCATTTGGTCAGGGAGTCTGTCTTTTTTGAATCACTGTTGGATGGAAGATGACATTTTCTCAAACAGGCAATGTTCTTTGCTGCGACCCTTAAAGAAGGCAAGAATAACAACAGCTCACATTTGGAAAATGCCTCTTTGAGTACAAAATCCTTTCACGCGCCACGTCAGATCCGATCCCGACAACAGCCTTGTGAGGTGAACTTAACATCTGACTCTTCTCAGGTGGCAGATGGGGAGAGTCTCAACGATGTTAAGTGACTTGCCCCACCGCCAGCAGACAGCTAGTAACGGCAGAGCCCCGCGTTGGAACCCAGACATTCTGACTCCAAATTCAAGGATCACTCTGTTAACTTCAAGTTCCTGGAGACACAGCCCCTGTAGTCAAGGAGATGATGGTTAAGTGTAATCCACTTAGTGACTCACCTAGACAAAAAAGCAAGCTCTAGGAGTTTGTTCTAGTGGTATTCCTGAGGAAGTGTTTCCCCTTGTCCCAACGTTTCTAAAAGCACTGTGCCAAATGCAGGCTTCTGCAGGCACACATTCAGCCTCAGAAATTTGAGTTAGGTTTTATCAGGCATTCACATCCTTGTCCAGGCAACAAACGTCTCCCAGCTAGAATACCGACTGCTTTGTGCAAAGCTCTAAAACACAACAATAAGCCAAATTAGATAGAGGAAATACAAACATGAATTGGTGGAAGTTAACTTAGAATTTTCTCTAGAAGCCCTTGGGATTTAGGGGTTTTCTGAGACTTGATAAAAAGCGGGGGTAGAATCGGATAGGCATTATGAAGTGACTGTGAAGTCTAGGATTTCTACTTTGCTCCGTAGCTGAGCACACATGGCTCTATTTCTTTACAGTTTTGTACTAACTCTAGCCATTATGACACTCCATTCACATTATACTCCTCTGCTGGTAAGTGCAAAGTGAATAGAATTATGTAAAGTTGAGACTTAGATGTTTCCATTTATTAGCCAAATAACCCTGTTCAAATTCCGTCTCTTTTATGAAGTCTTCTTGGGGCGCCTGCGTGGCGCAGTCGGTTAAGCGTCCGACTTCAGCCAGGTCACGATCTCGCGGTCCCTGAGTTCGAGCCCCGCGTCAGGCTCTGGGCTGATGGCTCAGAGCCTGGAGCCTGTTTCCGATTCTGTGTCTCCCTCTCTCTCTGCCCCTCCCCCGTTCATGCTCTGTCTCTCTCTGTCCCAAAAATAAATAAACGTTGAAAAAAAAAAGTTTATGAAGTCTTCTTGGATTCTCCTAGGCAAAATTCATCTCGCTAAGTTATATTGTGGGTGGGCATGAGCATGAGAAGTCATGTGTTATGCCTCACTAAAACCCCAGTGCTCTAGGCTAGCCACCCTAAACTATTGTGATCACATATCCTATCAGTTAAAAAATATTGAGCAATTATTCCATATACAGGGTGGGTGTATGTGTACAGAGAGAAAGAGGTAAAAGTGTGTAAGAATACAACATCGCTGAACATCCTCAAAAATACAAATTCAAAAGGAAGAGATAAAAATGTATTGAATCAGGAGTTCTAATAATTTTCCCCTTCCTGGAAGATAGTCTTGTACGTGGCCAGAGATACATTTGGAGACCAAAACCACTGATTCGAACACGTTGGTGGCACACAACAAACGTTTGTGTAATGGGTACATGAATGAATGAACCCTCTCCTATACCCACAGTCTCTTTGGCACACTAGGCATTGTCCAGGACACCGCTTTCTAAATTAGCGACCTCGAGCCACTCATTTATTTGCTTTCCCGGTCTTTGGGCACACTGCCTTGGTGAGAGGAGGTTCCGGCTGAGTGTCAGCCCACACTCACCTGTTGCAGGGGACCCTTTTACAAGGCACAACCTGCACAATGCCTGTGAAGGTCTGTGTGATTTGCGTGCTGATTCTTTCATTCAGCGTATGCACTTTATCCATTGTTCACCATGCACCTGTCACGGAGTTAATGCCAGCCTTCAACCTGGAAAACATATATGGAAATGAGCAATTCTATTACCATATGATAAAAAGGAAGTTTAAAAAAGTGTGATGAGTGCACAGAACAATGCCTAAATCTTCCGAAAATTTTGAGGGAAAGGCTTTAGGAAAAGAGCTTGAAAGCCGAATGGGGAATCGACCAAGTAAGGAAGGAGTGGGAATTCTAGGTAAAGGAATCAGCTCCTTCAAAATCATGCAGACCTGGGGTGCCTGGGTGGCTCAGCCGGTTAAGCATCCAACTAACTCTTGATTTTGGCTTAGGTCATGATCATAGGGTTCGTGGGATTGAGCTCTGGGACAGTGTGGAGCCTGCTTGGAATTCTCTCTCCCTCTCTCTCTGCCCCTCCCCCACTTGCACTCTCTCTCTCTCTCTCTCTCTCTCTCACTCAAAATAAATAAATAAACATTTAAAAAACAGAACAAAATCATACAGACCTAGGATGCTACAGCATGACCAAGGAACTATAACTGAAGTTGAAGGAGCAGCCAGGAGAGAGACTAGACAGGTGCATCAAGGACACGTCACACAGGGCTTGGCATTCCCCGCTGAGAAGTGTGTGTAGTTTATCGTGAAGGTGTGGGGGCCACTGAGGAATTCTGAGCTGGGAAGTAATATGAGAGGTAGAGATGTTAGTGTCAGTGTGCGGGAGGGAGCATTCTGTGGGAGGCTGGAGGGGTGGCATTGTTAAAAACAGTCCACTGCCGGGGCACCTGGGTGGCGCAGTCGGTTAAGCGTCCGACTTCAGCCAGGTCACGATCTTGCGGTCCGTGAGTTCGAGCCCCGCGTCGGGCTCTGGGCTGATGGCTCAGAGCCTGGAGC
Source organism: Puma concolor (assembly GCF_028749965.1). Taxonomy (NCBI): domain Eukaryota; kingdom Metazoa; phylum Chordata; class Mammalia; order Carnivora; family Felidae; genus Puma; species Puma concolor. The sequence goes on along the minus strand of NC_141674.1, from coordinate 101,642,460 downwards.
CTGTTTCCGATTCTGTGTCTCCCTCTCTCTCTGCCCCTCCCCCGTTCATGCTCTGTCTCTCTCTGTCCCAAAAATAAATAAAAAACGTTGAAAAAAAAAAAAAAAACAGTCCACTGCCGTATAGCATTTGCATTGTGTATATACTTTACTAGCTGTTCTATCATAAAGGCAATGCAGTTTAATTGTAGAAAATCTGGAGAATGTGGGAAAAGCATTAGTCCATATAACAGCAGGGAGGGAGTATGGAATTAAAAATTATCTATAGAATATTCCATCATTCAGAGATGTAGCCTTCTTTTTAAAAATGGGGATGATATTATATATGCTTTCTATCATATCCTTTTCTCATATTATGACATGAGCCTTTCTCTAACTCCATATTCAGCGTCTGTATAATAGAAAGCATATCTCTATTCAATAATCCACTTAACCACTCCCCCTTTTCTGCTTTTGCTAAATTTAGACTGTTTACCAACAGTTACGACTCTGATTGTTTCCTTATGCAAAATTTCAAGAAGTGGAATTACTGAGTCAAAATATATCAATCTTTTTAAAGCTCTTGACACATACTGTCGAAATGCATTCGAGACAATTTGTGCCAATTTACATTCCTTCTAACAGTTCCAGCTGAACCACACCCTCTTCAACACGGTATTTTTTATCTTAGTCTGTTTGATAAGCAAAAATCGTAACGTCAGACATTTAATTGTGTTTTTATTGGCTATGTTTTGTGAGTATGGAATTCATCAGAATGAAATGATTATGTAATTCTATTTTCAGATATCTTCTGATAGTGGGAGGGGACCCTCTATTGTCTAAATTCAGAATGGGGAATATTTGCTTTAAGTGATTTCCAAACAGATTTCAGGTGCTGTGAGGGATAAAAGAAAGAAGCCATCACCCAAGCCCTGTACAAACTCAAGGTCACCACAGGAGAAGGACACACATGTGCCAGATTGCTAATGAAGGCACAGGAGAGGGGTTGGCAGATATTAGAAGTGGGACCCAGGGGGAGTGATCTCAGGTAGGAAGTCTGGGAAAGGTTGACCCGGGAGGCTCTTTGGTGTGAGCCATTCCAATTTCCATCCTCTGCTTGCCTCCTTGTATGAGGTGCTCAAAGTTCCATGCCTCAAAATCATCTGGAGGGTTCATTAAAAATGCCATTTCCAGATCCCAGCCATGGTGATGGTGATCAGGGGTATCTTCAGGCAAGTCCAGGAACACATCTTCTGTCCTAGCATCCAGGCACTTCTGAGCTTGCCCTTGGAGAAATGCAGCCTCCCTCTGTCCCCATGTTGCCCACAGAGCCAGGAAACGGGCCATCTTCCCCCTCAAGGAACTCTCCATCTTACTCTGGACGCCCCTTGCCGGACACACAGAACTGAACTGTGGCTCCACTTATTCTCACCCTTCCTCACTCCTCTGCACTGCCCAGTCGTCCATTTGTCCTATTCATTCTGTCTTTCATTTCGAATGCTTATGCTGGTGCTATTCTGAGAGCTGGAGGGACAGAGGAACATGCCATCAAAGGCCCCTGCCTTTGTAAACATCCAAAGGCCCGGATATCCAAATGGCAATCTGTTGAGTTTTGCCAAAGTAACGGTGACCTGGAAGGGGCCAGAACATGTTCATGCTCTGCTAATTCCCTTGCTTTTCAAGGTAGATGGTGCTGCCTCCCCGCCCTGGGCTTTGTCCGTAGCCTCTGAGCAAATGAGAATACCTCTGGTAAACATGCGAGCCTCTAGTGTCAGAAGCAGATGACAGTTAAAGCTGGAGGGGAAAGGTCCAGAATGTAAACTCTGAGATATGCATCCAAAGCATCTTGAAGTTTGCCATGGGTTACCAAGACCTCCACTAAAGCCTGGAGTTTTTTGCTACATATGATGACTCACTGAAGAAAAATAAAATGCCAAGACTCACAAGGAGAACTCTACACATTTGATCATGTGTCTTACCTGCTCAAAACGCTCTGTGTCTCATTACTTTCAGGATTAAATCCAAATCCCTTTAATATGTCATTCAAGTCCCTGGTGTCCTCGCCAGTGTCAACTTTCCCTTAGTCCTCCCCCTTTGCCCGCCCCTCTGCCACTTCTGTCTTCCCCCAACCCCCCATCACCTGCACCATGCTCCCAGCCACTTTCTAGTTTCCTGAATATGGGACTCTCTCTGGCCTCCGTCGTTGTTCTGTCTGGGATCCCACCCTTCCTCTCTCCTTCCCTCCTCCCCCATTTCGCACGCCCAGGCTCAATCAGTCACTCCCACTGATCCTTCAAAACTCCCTGAGGAGTGACACCTACAGGAAACCTTTGCTATCTCTCCCAGTTTAGAGGAGGTGCCCTCCCATGGGCCAGCACACCTTCTCTCACCTCCATCACTGGGTAGGGCACAGGATACCATAGGATGTGCTCTGTGCACACTGTAGTGGGCCTTCCCGCCTCGACTGAGAGCTTGTTATGGGCAGAGGCTGCTGCTTTTGTCTCTAGATCTCTAGCATGGGGAATGTAGGGGGTGCTCTGTAAAATATAGGTGAGTGACAGGGTGGACCCTTAAAGTGTGAGCCAAGTTAATTCCTAACCAAGAATGGCTCCATCTCAACAGCTGGATGATGAAGAAGGGACATCACTAGGATTGCATCACCAGAACAGTCTGTTTCTAGAACAGGTCTCTGAGGAAGGGTAAACAGCATTGGCAATGCACCCTCCAGAAGGCCCAAGTTAACTCAGACTTGATCCAGGTCAACAGGAAGATCCAAGCATGGGTGACTCATGATAGTAGGGACTCCAGGTAGTGGTGAAATTTGCAATTAAGCATTGTAAAACATGGTTCACAATGGCCATCTGATTTAATCCGTACAGTAATTATTTGCTAAACATTTATTATGTTCTAGGCTTTGATTTCTGATCAGTGGGGAAAAAATAGATAAAAACTGATGCCCTTATGGGAAGGGGAAATAAGAGAAAAGATAAAGCATGTATTATATGAGATGGTAATAAATGCTATGGAGAAAAAGAAGCATAGAGTGTTGGGAGTGTGGACAGTAGAAGGAAGTTTTCTAATTTAAACATGGTGGTCAGAGAAGATAAAATTGAGAAGGAAACCCTTGAATAAAAAACCCAAGGGAGGTGAGTTATGTGGATATATGAGGAGGAACCTCCCAGGCAGGAGAAATAGCATGTGCGAGAAGGTTCTGATGCATAGTGGGCGGACACCAAGAAGACAGTGGCTGGAAAGGAGTGCTAGAAGAGGAATGCAACCAGAGGTGGGCTCAGATCGCGTAGCAGTTGATCTGGAGCTCCTGGGAGGGTTTGGAACAACACCTCCAGCAGGCAGTGGGAGTGTGGGGCTCAGAGTCGGAGCCTACAGAAGGGAAATCTGAAGGGAGTGTTCTAAACTGGCAGTCTGGCTCATAACTCCTTGGTGGTGCGGTTCAGACTCCAGTGGAGTTCAGGAGAAAATACTAGCCAATTCTAGAAATGAGAAGCAGATAACCCTCTGCAGACTCTAGAATCATGATGCCATATATAAAGATCAATACCACCATTAAACACCAGTGCGCTTGAGCAAGGGACCACCTCTCGGTGCCCCATGAATGTCTGATGTTAGGTTACTGGTTCCTGACTCTGAGATGAATAACCATGTCAAATGATACCTGTTAGAGGGAAAGCCAATGGCCTCGCTGCCTCAGATAGACGGACTCAGACTTTAGGGTGACCATGAGGCTCTGAGAAGGTCATCAGTTGATGAGCTAGGACTGAGGAAAGCAGATCAAAGGATAAAACCAGACTAATGACGCTCTACTGCTATACCAGACAGTTTCAAGATGGCTTGCCTCGAACTTGCTTTCTTAGGGTGACCAACTGTCCTTGGTGCCAGGGACTTTTAGTTTTAGCTCTGAGGGTACCACACCCTGGGGAACTCCTCTGTCCATGATTCTCATGTTTAGCATATACATGACCTTGGTCCCAGTTCTTAAACTCCAGGATTCTTAGGAATCCCTAGAATGCTTGTTAAAATTGCCTACCCCCAGGCCCTCGCCTCCAGAGGTTGATTTGGTAATTTGGGGGGTAGATCCTGGGCAATCTGAATCTTTAATGAGGGTCCCAGGGATTCTGGAGCTCGTGGAAAACTATGTAGCATCCATTTGCTCATAAAGGGTGCTGTCAGTAGCCGGCCAGGAGGCACCCATATCCTCTATGCTTCCTCTCTAACTAATGAGTCAAGGACATGAGGGAGGGACAGAGACGCTGAAAAACAAGCCCTCTTTGTGGGACGGGTTTGGGATAGATTCAAAGCTAGGAGACAACACCAGCCCTGAAGAACACCGCCAGCAACCACGCTAGAAAAGCATGACAGCTTTCCCATAACTGTGAGGAAACAGAGTACTCAGGGGGAAAGTGCTGACATACCAAAGGCATTCTTCACCCAGCAGGACATTAGCAGAAATCTCCCTGCACGCTGTTCTCTCAAGTGGCCAACTTGGTGTCTCTATATTAAAATAAATAAATAAATAAATAAAAAAACAAACAAACAAACAAATAAATAAAGATAAGGGGCGCCCGGGTGGCTCAGTCAGTTAAGTGTCCAACTCTTGGTTTCGGCCCAGGTCATCATCTCACGATTTGTGAGTTCGAGCCCCACATGGGGCTCTGCGCTGACAGCATGGAGCCTGCTTGGGATACTCTCTCTCCCTTCCTCTGTACCCCTACTCCACTAGTGCTCTCTCATGTGTGCAAAATTAAAAAAATAAATAAATAAATAAAATAATTAAAATCTGAGGCAAACTGAGAGTTAACAAGGGACTCAACGGTGAAACTGCCAACATGTGGCTTAAAGACACTGGCATGAAAAGGCCACAGAAGAAACCAGGGATGAAGCAGTGGTTCCTCGAAATCACCTGAGAGCCTGCTAAAACAGACTGTGGGGCCCCTCCCGCAGTTGTGGGTTCGGTAGTTCTGGGGTGGAGCCCACGAATCTGCACGTCTAACAAGTTTCCAGCTGATGTGGGTGCTGCTGGGAAACACACCTGGATTATCCCTGGTGGGTTTTTTGTTTTTTGTTTTTTTTTTAAGGTCTCTTAATTTGAAAGTCTGAATCTCACCATGTCCATAGCAGCTTGGTCACCTTACTTCTGACTTGAGAAAATAGAACTAAAACCGGCTTAAACCAAAGGGGATGTAGCGGCTTGTATAACTAGGAGCCTAGGCAAGCCTCAGGGTAAGCATCGGCCGAGGCTCCAGACCCACCCCCTTAGTGCCCTGACCCTTCCTGTATCCGGGAGGTGGCCGGGGTGGGGGGTGGGGGGGAAGGGTGGTGGCTACAGCAACCTGCTCTTCAAGCCTTTTCCCAAAGCTCTGTCACCACAGATCTAGTGGCCCCAGAATAAGACTCCTCACATCCCACTGGCCTTAACTAGATCATGTGCTCATGCTGGACCAGTCCTGGACGGGGCCGGGGCCGGGCGGGGGGGGGGGGGGGGGCTTTGGGGGTGGGGGGTGGGGTGGGTGGGGGCTAGGGGATGGGATTACTTCCAGTACAAATAGGTCCACCCATGGAGCTGTGGTTGCCCTGAGGCACATGGGCCAAATAGGAGAGGAGTCAATCCCCGAAAAGAAGTCAGATTCTCCCAGGAAGAAAGCGGGGATGATGGGTGGGCAACCAGCAACCTTCAGCCTGGGAGGTGGAAGGTGGCATCTGAGCCAAACGACAAGTGACACGTGCGTGTAATGTTGTGGTGTCGGGCGCAGGAAGTGCAGGGACCAGCCATATCCAGATATGTAGGTCTGGCAATGACTAGCAGGGTCTCAAGTGGCAGGACTCAGACTGAGGCAGGATTTCAGGAGAAGGACTTAGGATTTAAGGACGAAGAGGCTAGGAAGTGGAGGTGGCTGCCAGCCTGAGTTTCTGACTTTCTACGGGACTCGGGCTATGGGACAAGACACTGATGGAGCCAGAGGGAAGGTCACTGGCCACCTTTACCCTCTTAGAGTTCTTTTTAGCTGGGCCTGACAATTAAATTGGCGTTGTCCAGAGTAGCAGGAGACAGAAACATACACGTGTGCATCAGTTTTATGTGACAAGGGAGCCCCCATAAGGAAATGAAGATCTCGAAAAAATGGCAAAACCCGCGGGCCTTTATATCCAACTGAACAGGGAGGCAATGTGAAAAAGTCAGGAAACGGTGCGGGGAGGCTAAAGAAAATTGAGCATTTATTTTCACAAGGCCTGTTTGTAGAGAATTCTCTGTCTCAACGTCTCATCCTTGATGATGCTAATGTTTCATTTCCCCTGGTATAGGGATGGCATCTTTCACACGGAAGCTTTTTGTCTCCTGTTTTCCACAATCAAGAAAAGGGGAGGTCAGAATGTTCTTCTCGCACCAGCTGTTTTTTAAGCGCTTTTTTTTTTTTAATTTTTTTTTCAACGTTTATTTATTTTTGGGACAGACAGAGACAGAGCATGAACGGGGCAGGGGCAGAGAGAGAGGGAGACACAGAATCGGAAACAGGCTCCAGGCTCTGAGCCGTCAGCCCAGAGCCCCACGCGGGGCTCGAACTCCCGGACCGCGAGATCGTGACCTGGCTGAAGTCGGACGCTTAACCGACTGCGCCACCCAGGCGCCCCTAAGCGCTTTTAGCTCAAAATAATCTTCATGCCAAAGTGGTATATTTTGGGGTGGTGTATTCCACCCCTCCCCCCCCCCCCCCCAGAGCCATTAGGGCTGAGAACTCTGAGCCTCAGGTCCCCACTAGGTCTCAGGGAAAAAAAAAAAAAAAAGCAGCTCAGCTATTTCAGTAAGAAACACTAGATAAGATATCAAGAGTATTTAAACATAAAACCTTGGGCTAAGAAGCCCTTCATCCCTCCAGCCAAGATGAGGATTGGGTGCGGAGACTGGGGAAAAGCTGAGGCACTAGATGGGACTCCAGGAACTTCAGGGGAGGGGTGAAAAGGCCTACTGTGAGGCCGCAGAATATGGTGATGGCGAGCAGGACTGGAAGAAGATCGTCTGGGTTCAAATCCCATCTCTACTACTCACTTGCCGTGTGATCACCAGGCCTCCCTTTCTTTATCAATAAAACGGGGTGATAAGAGTACCCACCTGGAAGAGAAGGCAAGAATTAAATCAGCTGGAATATCTGAAGCTCGAAATAAAATGTAGTGCAGCACAATCCTTGACCTGTACGTGGTGGGTGCAGTGTGACCATTTGCATGTTCCTTAGGCTGAGAACCTACTCCTGATTGCCATCTATTCCTACAGCTTTGCAGTCGTTGCTGAAAACATTTGAAATAACTCTGAAGACAGCATTCCCACACTGACTGAATGAGTAAACCTGCTGTATGCCTACATCCCTACGTATTCTGTGAGGTCTGCAAGGGGGTTTAGATGAGTTAGGTAAGGATAAGGATCTGACGTCCGAGCTCCTAGAGGAGACAAACCCTGGTCACCAATAATCCTGATATGAGAGCTAATTCCCTTCGGAAAGGTTCAAAAACGTTGTAGGCTTGTTCAGTTGTAGCTTTCATCACAAGCTGAAAGAACCAAGAATGACTTCGGAGCATTATGGGACCAAGGTGGGAGCATTATGGGACCAAGGAAAAGATCTTGATCTACAAAAAAAAAAAAAAAAGATTGCCATGATTATGGAAACATGTGTTACTAATACACACATAAGCTAAGGCACATCTGAACTTTCTGTATCATTCTTCTGAACTTTCTGTATCATTCTTCCATATATTATCACATTCAGCTTCATGTGCCTTTATATATTTTGTAGGTATACAAAAACCCGATCGCTCTGTAATAAAAAGGAGGGAAGCTTTGCATTATCCTGCTTTGGAAGAGTAATTCCAACAAACGCTTCTAAAATAGAGTCCTGTGCTTTTTGACATGGGCATATTAGACGTTCGAAATGCGCGTCTCCTTTGGGAAAATCCATCCCATTTCAAATTATACATGCCTGTGAAAGCACAGATCTGTTCTACCTTCCATGTATTTTGTTATTGCTGCTTCTGAAACTTCCTTACAGCCCCAAAGAAGTCTTAATCCCTGTCAAATGTTATTATGTTACCGACTTTTATGTAGTCTTGAAAGGGGTTGTTTATTTAGTTTCGGTGACTTCTCGTTACTGCCAAATATTATTTCATTTCAGCACAGATGTAAGGGGTCCAATGACTGGAATTACTTTACAAGCCTGACATTGTCGAGAGATGGGTACCAGTTTAATTATGGACAGCTGAAAATGATCTGGGAGTCACCTGCTATGGGTATTTATCATCATTACGAACTTCTCACTGCTGTGGTCTGAGCACCTTCACAACGTCCCGTTTGCGTTGGACAGGCAGTGTGAGCCATACGGAACCTACGTCTTCCGTCACCTTTAAACCTACGTATGGACAGCTTAATATTGCTTGATTATTTTCTTTTCCTCCGCTCAAAGTGAGAAAATATGTTTCAGCCATCCCTATTCCTTTCCTTTCCTCTTTTTCTGTCCCTCTCCGTTGCCTCCTCTCCCTGCAACCCATATCCTTCCAGCTGTTTTTCCAATTATGCCTCATTGGAAATTATTCATTACTTAAAGAATGTGAATTGGGTAGACCAGACGTGTAGAGGATCAAGTAATACAATGACTGCAATATAGCTGGCACTCAGTAAATGCAGAGGGAAGGAGGGAAGGGGGGGCATGGAGGGAGCAGGAAACGGGGACTGCGGGATTGCAGAGCACTCTTCGAATGGGTCCTCCAGCTCACAGTTCAGGAGAAATTAGGAATAGCAGCCCTCCTCCTTCTGCCCGTGCCCCCCTCCCCCCACAACCCCGCCCCCCCATTGCCATCGCACGCAGTGCCATAACAAAGTATGGTTTCACACCTTCTCTTTTTATCTCTGCTTTCCCTACATGGATCTTGATCTGTTTTGGTCAGAGCAGAGAAAAGGGTTTAATGAAAGGAGAGGCCAGGTTATCACCTGCTGATAATAAATTGAGGTCACTGTCTACCTGCCTAAACGCACTTCACTCCATTCCTTTTCTCTTTTTCCCCAGCCTGGACTGTAAGGCCTTCCAGAATGTCAACTTTTTCCTGGAGAGGAGCATAGTAACAGTAAGAGCTAACTTCAGTGAGGGTTTACCGTGCGTATGTCGTTCGCCATGCTAAGACTTCTTATGCGTTATTTCAGTCAATTCTATTGATGTTCTTTTTCATTTTTTTTTTACTGTTTATTTTTTGAGAGAGAGGGAGACAGAGAGACAGAGAGTAAGCAGGGGAGGAGCAGAGAGAAAGGGAGACACAGAATCTGAGGCAGGCTCCAGGCTCCGAGCTATCAGCACAGAGCCTGACACAGAGCTCAAACTCACAGACCACGAGATCACCACCTATATGGAAGTAGGACCCTTAACCAACTGAGCCACCCAGGCGCCCCATCAATTCTATTTATGTTCTGTTTCTGTAAATCAGTGGTTCTCAGTCAGAGACAATTCTGTCCCTCTAGGGAACATTTAGCAATGTCTGGCGAGACCTCTGCTTGTCACAACTGGGTGGAGGCCAGGGTTGCACTAAAATATCCTGCAAGGCACAGGGAAACCTCCTACCACAAAGAATTACCTGGCACAAAATGTCAACCATGCCACTGTTGAGAAACCTTGCTGCAGATTAAAAAGCTGAGGTTAAGGGGTGCCTGGGTGGCTCAGTGGGTTGAGTGTCGTACTTCGGCTCAGGTCATGATCTCGTGGTTCATGAGTTAGAGCCCCGCGTTGGGGTCACTGCTGTCAGTACAGAGCTCACTTCAGATCCTCTGTGCCACTCCCTCTGCCCCTTCCCTGCTTGTGTGTGCTGTCTCTCTCTCTCAGAAATAAATAAACATTAAAAAAAAAAAAAAGCTGAGGTTTGAGGGGGATTCATTCACTTGCCCAAGACCACCCAGTGGTATCTGAGAAGTCTAGGACGCAAGCACGGCCTGTGCTTCCTCATCATGGTGCACACAAATCATTATAACCTTCGGGGCCCGTGTGCCGCAGGAGCTAAAATTCCCAGCAGGAATGTTCCCATGAGAGGGCACCCCCATGAGTCATTTGCAGACCCCCTGCCCATCCGTCCTTTGCACCGAATATGCAGAATGGGGCCCATCTAAACGCTGGAAGTTTTGTAAAATACACACACACACACACACACACACGTGCACGCGTGTGCATATGCGCACACATGCAAACGTGCACATGCACACACTGCAATAGTTCCTATTTAATGTTATCAGTAGATATAACATGTAAGATTAAAGCAGAATGCATAAGCAAACACTGATGCTACCCAAGCAACAAATTTTGAAGATGGCACATGCTGTTACACAGCCTACTTTGACGAATAGGTTCTACATATTTAATCCGACGTGTGTTTGACGGTAAACATAATATCTTGTGTTCTGTAGGGTAATTAGATAGAAATGGCAAGTAGTCCATAGTATCACTTTTTCAAGTGCCTAACAAAGGTGTTAGTATTTTTCTTTTTTATTAATTCTTCAACCTCCACAATCTCAGTTTTGACCCTGGTTTTCGATACAGAGTATCTTCGCGATCTTAATCACCCCACAGGCAGCTGTGCACATAAACACGCATACTCTTGTGCACACACACGCACACGCAGACACGCCCCAGGTCTTGTTCCCAGGGCAGTTTCCGTTGCCTTTATTCCTCCCTCAGGGCACCTAGCTGCCCTCTTACCCTTTCTCCGCCCCACTCACCCATTCACTCGCCCTCTCTGATGCTCCTCAGACCCGGATCTGCGGGAGATTTCCATTTGCTCTTTACATCCTTTCCTCTGTATGACCCAGTCCTGGAATCTAACCGCAGCTCCCAGCAGTGAAACCCAAGGGTGGGTACCTGGGAAACCCGTCAGGTCCCCCCAGTGTCGCCATCAGTCCCCCCAGGCCTCCGAGCAGAGCACCACGAAGATAGAAACTGTATCTACCTTCCAGCTTGACTCTGGCATTGCAAGATTTCAGGTTAGCAAGAACGGCCACCCCACCCCAAATTCTAAGCAGCCACACCTATGACTTACAGGTTGAAATTATTTCACAGTGTCTAGTCCCTTTCATCCTGTCACTAAGGGGTAAAATCTTAAAATACGGCTAACCCACTGGGATGAATGAACTTCCTTCAGGTGAGTTACCAAGTTAAATCTTGGCTATTTTAGTGGCAAGAAGGATTTGAACTAAAAAATAACTAAGAATTGAAAATTAAAAGTTCGGTTCCTCAGTCATGCTAGCGATAGTCAAGTGCTCGATAACCACATGTGCCTGGTGGCCAGTGTGCTCAACAGCACACAGAACATTTCCGTCATTGCAGAAAGTTCTATCAGCACCGAGCTAGACAGAGATAGAAAAGTTGGAGAGTACTCGGTGTCTGTGAAGGGGTTGGGGAAAAAACACATTCCTTCACAGAGTGGTGGTGGGCACAAAAATGCTACAAAGTTTCCAAATGTCAACTTGAAAGTAGCCATAAGTATTTATTTTTTTTTTTCCAACGTTTTTATTTATTTTTGGGACAGAGAGAGACAGAGCATGAATGGGGGAGGGGCAGAGAGAGAGGGAGGCACAGAATCGGAAACAGGCTCCAGGCTCCGAGCCATCAGCCCAGAGCCTGACGCGGGGCTCGAACTCACGGACCGTGAGATCGTGACCTGGCTGAAGTCGGACACTCAACCGACTGCGCCACCCAGGCGCCCCCTTTTTTTTTTTTTTTTAATTTTTTTTTTTCCAACGTTTTTATTTATTTTTGGGACAGAGAGAGACAGAGCATGAATGGGGGAGGGTGAAGTAGCCATAAGTATTTAAAATACACATGCGTTGGGGGGCGCCTGACTGGCTTAGTCGTAGAACATGCGACCGTGGATCTCAGGGTAATGGGTTCAAGCCCCATGTTGGGTGTAGAGATTACTAAAAAAATAAATACACTGAAAAGAAATAAAAAAATTAAATTAAAATAAAATAAAATACACATCGCACTTAATAGAAGAAAAAACTGAACTTGCTTAAATGTCCATCATTAGGAAACTGGTAAAATTAATGCCCAAATGTCCATACAAGAGGAGACAATGAAAATAACTTAAAAATCTATACGTAAGCAATATGTGTCAGCACAGAAAGCTGTCCTATAACTTTGTATATAAAAATATAAGTCACCTGGGGCACCCGGGGGGCTCAGTCAGTTGAGCCTCTGACTCTTGATTTTGGCTCAGGTCATTATCTCATGGTCATGAGACTGAGCCTGGCGTCGGGCTCTTCCCGGAGCACTCAGTGTGGAGACTGATTACGACTCTGTCTCTCTTTTTGTCTCTCTTCCCCCTCTGCCCCTCTCCTCTGCTCACGTTCTCTCTCTAAAATTAAAAAAAAAAAAAATACAAGCCACTCGACCCTACGAAAGCATCATCCTGTTTGTATTGAAATACAAAGGGTATCCATATGTATGTGTCTATATGCCCAGGAAACTACATAAGGTTACACAAGGCTTTCCTTCTGGAAAGAGGGAATGGCAGAGCAGGTTGAGGAAGCATTTTCTTTTCATTGTACATCCTTCTGGTGCTGTTTGGACTTTTGACCATGATGATGAACCATTGCACTTAATCGGTCATACGTTAGGGAGATGAGCTACTGAAAACGATGTGGTACCAAATGAATGAAAGTGCAAAAACGTACACGGCAGAGTGGGATCCTCTGCATGTCAAAAGCCTGTTTGCTCAGTCCCGTGCTAGCTGGACCGAGTCAAAGTAATGGATTGTGTTCTTTCCATCCATCTCCAAACCCTAAATCATTGACTCCAGAATAATAGGTTAAATATGAAGTCATACCCGGTGCATCATTTCAGCTGCTTTAACAAACATCTTGGGCCCCCAAGGAGGGACCTGAAACCAAAAGATTGTTTTTAAGGAGACCTGGTGGCTACTTGGAGTTCCTGAAGGGATGTCTTCCCTCTGCCTGACCCTCTCCCATCTCTCCTCTCTCCTCCACCCCTCACAACCACACTTTTCCCTCCCCTCCACCTTCTTCTGTGGCCTCTGCTCCGACCCGGAGAAATGGCAGATCCAAAATCTTTACCTTTCCTCAGAACTCACCTGCGTTGAGCATGACCAGGTTAGGCAATGATTCAAGATGCTCCGTGTGCCTTCTTGTAAGCTTACCGGGGAAACCAGGCAGCAGACCTCATGAAATTGTGTCTATCACCTATCTATCTCTCTGTCTATCCATCCGTCATCTGTCATATATACATGTACACATACATAGGCACGTATGCATATGTGTTTATACGTACGCCTATGTAGACACTTGTACACATGCATACACTTGGTTTCTATGGGAACCTCTGAAGTAGTTCTAACTCCTGTGCCGGCAGATGCTGTGCTTACTACTAATGTGGGAGGAAGCCCAGAGAGGAGGTTGGAAGAGGAGAAGGCAGGGCACTGGTGTCTGTGGGTGGGCCTGATCCCCAGGCAAGGGAAGAATTTGGCTCATTTGATATATTTTTGTTGGATCAGATCATTAGATAGTCAATATGACATAAGTCTCTGAGCCAGGTCGGTGATAAAGAGGGAAGTGTTTTTTATTTCTTGGTATGCTCAGAATCTCAAATTTTCTAACAGACAAAGGGCATCTACCCTCCAGATACGATCTGCACACAGTTCAATGCTAATGTGTCTTCTTCCCTCAGCTGCACTCCCAAGCTAAGTTTCCTCTTACACCATCTTTCCCAGAACCGAGCACCCCTGGTAAGGCTGGCCTGGATGTGCCGCAGCCCTGGCAGGCCCCGAGACCTGGCCTGAGTAGGTCCAGGAGACACATACAGGCCTTGCCTGGCAACAGTTTTCCTCCATTTTAATGAGTCTCATTTGCCCATAAGACTTGTTTTTAAGTTTCTGACTCATGCCAGGCTCATTTATTTGGTATTTCGGCTTGATGAGTACCCAGGTTTTAACCCACTTAGGACTGTTGTTCTGCCTCCTTCTGGAAGCTCCGGTTTTTGTCTGAATATTCCCCAGCCCCAACCAGCTCACTGCTCCCCTTTTCTGTCGTATCCCTTATCATCCCAATACCTACAACCCTTGTCTGCATGCCTCCCCAGCGTACACACACACACACACACACACACACACACACAAATACACACACAAATACACACACATACATTGACTAGATACTGGACAAGCAGCCTTTACGATAATGGAAGGTTGAAGGTTTGATTATTATTTCAATTACCGCAAGTAAGGTGAGGAAGGAAAGCCTCCCTGGAATGTTCCGTGAGAAGTTTGCATTCCTTCCAAATGCAGTTTTTTTTCTTCCTCCCTCAAAGACTCATCCATCGAACACAGGCCCTCTACGGGTTTGTTTTTCATCGGAGACCAAACCACTGACTCCTGATTGGGGAGAACTGTGAGTTATGGAGGGTGACAAGAAGGAGTTTTCGGGGCGCCTGGGTGGCTCAGTCGGTTAAGCGGCCGACTTCGGCTCAGGTCATGATCTCACACTCCGTGAGTTCGAGCCCCGCGTCGGGCTCTGTGCTGACCGCTCAGAGCCTGGAGCCTGCTTCAGATTCCGTGTCTCCCTCTCTCTGACCCTCCCCCGTTCATGCTCTGTCTCTCTCTGTCTCAAAAATAAATAAACGTTAAAAAAAAAATTAAAAAAAAAAAAGAAGGAGTTTTCGGTAGAAATTAATTTGTAAACATCTTCCCTGCTTTGCCTCTCCTGGGGAGGGGGGTGACCACATACCATAAAAATTTCCAGCCTCAGATTTTGAGCTCAGCAGAGACTTTCATTTTCATTAATTATCCCAAGGATTCTCACTGTCATTCCCTTAGGGGGGACACACCCACAGAAAATGGCATGTGCGGGGGTCAAGTCCCCTCTGAGCAGCCCCAGAGAGAAGGACCGGCATGCTGGTTCCTGCCACTGCTCCTGTGGCCACATGCACTGCCCTGCCCTGTGGGCATGAAGTCTGCCTCTGCATGGGGTGCCCTGGGGCTGTTCCAGGGGAGGAAGATCCATGGGCAGTGTGGGGGGCTCAGTGCTGCCTCGCCCTGCCACTCCTCATCTTCACTGTGTGTACATGCAGCATGAGAACACGGGAACCTGGCAATTCCGGTGACACTTCTGGTCACTAATCTCCCCGTTGCACAGTAGGATAGCATGTTATTTTGATGCCATGCCAGAGTTTTGTTTTAAAACCAGCTCTGTACAGACAGTTTTAGATGGACCAGAAATAGCTTTTATGGTCTGCAAAATACCTTTCCCTCGGGACATTTTTGTTGTGCTTTGAATACATTTTAGCACAGTGAGGTAACAGTCATAGACTCATAGAGACACGGGATTAGAAAGCAACTCCCGAGACATCCCATCCATCACCATGACGCCAGGCAGGCTTCACCCAAAACATCCCAGACATAGGTAAATATCCTGTTTTCACAGGTCATCAGAAAGAGAGACTCCACGCCACTCTGGGGTAACCCATTCCAGTGTTGACTTCCCTTCAATGCTGTCATTATACTTGTGTTATCGGGAACACACCCCATACTAGACTGCTGTGAGTTTTCAAAACCCAAATTTGTGTATTTTGAGCCAGATGTCACAAAACAGCCTGATTGTCAGCACGCTGTTTAACGGGTATTGAAAAATGTCATTTCAAACCAAATACATCTATCCTGGGGGCCGGACCCAATTGGACAGCTTTCGTTTTACAGTAAATGTGTGACCTTCTGTCCCCTTAGGATTCCCTTCCCTCTTGAATCTGGTCATCATTAAACGGTGAGGCCCTGCAGGTGTACCCTTATACTTTCCTGCTCCCAGAAATCACAGCCGTCATGTCCCTTCCCCTAAATCGTGTTAGCAGGACCAGAACTGCCATCAGAAGCAAAGCACTCCGTTCCACGGAGGGGTGTTTGCTTAGACACACACAAAGCTTTCTGACACTTGGTTTGTTCCTTTGGTCTTTAGAAATAGCAGCTTTAAGCGAGTCCTTTCCCTGGCCTTCCCCTTCTGCGATGCAACACAGGAAACCCCAATGTAGTCTCTAAGAGGTCCAGTTACGTTTTGGCATCGAATAATCCACAGGGCCTTCTGCAGTTAGAAGCAAAATAGTCCTCTCCCTTTCTTTCCGCTATTTCCTTTGGCAAAGTGGAGAGTCCTAAGGAACCGGATCGGTCAGGAAAGCCCTGACCAAGAGCTGGTATGAACCTCAGACAAGACGCAGCTCGATGAGATGCCGTGCGCGCAGTCATTGTCTGAGACAGAGGGTCTGAAATTGACACCATATGCGCCCCGAGGAGTAATTGCTCCAAAGGGGGGAGAAAAGCAACGTGTCAGAACATTTTAGTAACACCTAATTCATCTCGAGGTTATAAATAAATCTTAATGCTTGCCTAAAAACAAAAGTCGAAAAATACTTTGACCAGATTACTTTTGTGACAGTGCTTCCGGCAGAGGTGAACTTTATTAGGGAGACAACATGAATAAAGAGAAACACATAACAACTTTTTATGGTATATTTTACATGATTTTATTTTTTTGCAGTAAATAAAGTGGTTATAGGGCTCCAAGGAAAAGGCCCCAGATGTTAGAGAGTTGTGTGAAATTTAGAGGAAACAAGCTGTAAAAAGCGCAGTCATAAAACAGGCTGTCAGTGCCACACATCTGGACAATACAGCTGTATGTTCCTAGTGGCTGTCGTCACCCAAAGAAAACTCAATAACCTCATTTCACCCCAATTAGGCTGCATACCAACAGGATCAACATTAAATTGCGAGGGGGCGGGGGAGAAACGTTCATATGGCGCGTCTGTGTCAAGCAGTCTTTATCTTGCATTGGACTTTGGTCACCAAGAAATAAAAGATTGCTAACATAGCTATTTCCATTATTATAAAACCCTATTTAATTCATAATGTTGTAATAAGTCAAAGTTTGACAGCTTGGACTATCGGCTACGCCAAACAATAGACTTTCTGTAGCATGAAACTGACCTATCAGTCATCCAGAATGGAGCCCTGGCATATCTTTCCTCTACCCCTTTTTGGGGAGTCTGAGTCTCGCAGCACTGTGGGAAGCACTCTCTGCCTTATTGGAAAAATAAGTGCATTTTCAGACAACCCAATTTATGTAAAGTAGAAGATAAATGCCCCTCTCGATGGCGATGGGGTATTTTGCTCTAATTCTTTTGGCCAGCAGTGAGGCACCTTTGCAGTAAGATGAATATTGCAAAACTGAAATACCATTTCATCTTTTTGTCACCAACAGTCTGTGCCAAAGGTTATAAAATGCCACTTTTCCCATTAATGTGTTTCTTCCTAGGTGTTAACGGCAGCAAAGGCAATTATGGACAGTGGAGAGAAATTAACCCTACCACTGATAGGGAAACTCTTGAAATTTCAGCTTCTCCAGATTAAATTTAAGGACCAGCAGAGACGGGAAAACGAAAAGAAGGTACTGTATGACGCTGGGTCTTCTAAAGAGGGCAAACAGGGCATAAAATGGAGTCAGTTTTCTCCAGGGACACTTCCTCTCTTCGTAAGCCTTCCATTAAATGTTACCTAGCACATTCAGCTGTCGCCTGGACAACTTAAGAAAAAGGCCATCCAAAGATTTGTTGGAGGAATTATATTTTCTCAAAGACAGACCCATTAAAAATAAATTCCCTTGTGCAAAAATCAGACAATAATCAGGGCATGTGCCTGAGCTTGATTTTAGAGTAGTCTACTTATATGCTAGTAACAAAGAAGGGAATCAAGGTGAGACAGAGTCAGGAGAAGTAAATGTAATGTGAAAAAAACCCCACAAAGTCAGGGTCTAACCGTTTAAAATATTCTCTCTAATATTCAGTAGGAGTTCCTATTAAAATGGCAGGCTGCATCTGCACCTTCGTAATAATCTGAACATTTCAGCAGCAATCCATCACCCCCCCCCCCCCATTATACGCTTGATTACTTCTTCACATGTAGACTTCTCATTTAATTTGCCTATGGAAATCAATCTGTGCGTTTTCCAAAGATTCATATTTTTATCTGAAAAAAAAATATTTTGAAATACCTTTAGCAAAACGATGCTAGGTTCAAATCCATTTGTTATTATCATTACTCGGAATAAGAGATGTTTTTTCTTATTTTCCAAATCATGCTGAGATGTTTTTGGAAAGCCGAACGCTTCTGTACATACATGTGGTGTGTGTGTGTGTGTGTGTGTGTGTGTGTGTGTGTGTGTGTACACATGTATACATGAAATGGATTTACATGTAAGCTGTATCTTTATGCCCCTGAGTGGAAGAGGCAAAATCAGTTCATGGAAGAAGAAAGAGAAGAGGGAATGTGTTCCAGTAATACCTTTCTCACCTTTGCAAGACCCCCAAACCTAGGTTTCCTATTTGAATTGGATGCTTGACAGGATAATTGTAGGGAAAAAAATAATAATGCCACCTTTTATTTGCAGAATAGGGCTTTATGTTTTTCAAAGATTCCCCATATAGCATCTTATTAGAGTGGCACACATTGTTCCCGGGAAAATTCTACTCATAGGAACACAAGTGATGGTCTAGTTTTCCATCTATTGAAGCTCTTTTCATCATGGACAGGACATTTGTGCCTTCAGAAATACTCGGGGTCATTAAGACTTGGCAGAAGAAAAACTGGAAAGTTTGAAGCTAGTGTAGAAACATCTTTTCTTGCCTTTTTAAATTCCAACGTCACTTGGGAATATGAATTATAAAAAGTAGACTGTGAGTCCTGTGAAAATCTCTGCGCTTTCTGTTTTCTCTGTGCTTTCCCGCAGCACCTACAAATATACCTAATGTGCTAAAGGGGATCAGTTTACTTGTTTGCCAACTATTGTAAGTCAGCAATCGTTTGTCACAGAGTAAGCTTTAGTTTTCAGTTAATGGGTTTTAAGTAACAGTAAATGGAATATCCTGGCAGCTCAGGAAAAAATTTTAAAGCTAGAATCAATATAAAAATATTTCTGCAGTGATTTTCCTCAGCATTTCTTTGAAATGTGAACTGTAATAATACAGCTGTGAGATTCTGAAGATGCTCAAATAATCTTAGTTTATTGTTTGAAAATTCAAAAGTCTAAAGGAATGTGGGCTTGAATTTTAGATAAATAGATAGATAGATAGATAGATAGATAGATAGATAGATAGATAGATGTAATAGAGGCATTCAGAGAACTCTGAGCAATCAAGAGCCAACAATTACATAGTCTAATCTGATGTCTTCGTTAGATTGGGTTCCCAAAACACCAGTCCCAAATCTCTCAGTTGCAACCATACGAGTAAGTGCTAAATAAATTGATGAAAACTGATTGGAATGGAGTAGTCTCCAGAAAATACTCTTGGTAAAGGCCAGATGAGCAGAGTTGTTTGAGGGATGATATAATCTCTATTCATTTCAACACTACCACCCGACCAGTCAGTTAGAACAATTGAGGTTAATGCTTCTCAGCCAGCAACTTGGGCAGAAAAGTAAAATAAGTATAAAGTAAATAAAACTGACCCATGCTGTGGGATGGGGATGAGAAAAATGCAAAAAAGAAAAGACTTCCAGTTTCTTCCTCTTTCCTGAACCCAGGCGGAGATTCTGAGATTTCCTAGAAGGGGAGCTTTTTTTTTTTTTTTTTAATTTTTTTTTTTTTCAACGTTTATTTATTTTTGGGACAGAGAGAGACACAGCATGAACGGGGGAGGGGCAGAGAGAGAGGGAGACACAGAATCAGAAACAGGCTCCAGGCTCCGAGCCATCAGCCCAGAGCCCGACGCGGGGCTCGAACTCACGGACCGCGAGATCGTGACCTGGCTGAAGTCGGACGCTTAACCGACTGCGCCACCCAGGCGCCCCGAAGGGGAGCTTTTTAACAGCAATAAGAAATCTACGTAGGTGTCTCCTTTCAAATGCCGACTATATTGCCGAAAACTGTGCAACCCAAATTGTGTTTTGTATCTCCTATCTTGAATTTTCAGAATTGTATTTTTAAAAACGAATGCCAAAAAAATATCCACAGCGGGAACTAACCAAAAATACTAGGGAGAAGATATGGACAAAAATAACTAATATAATTAGGTCCCTGTCCTTTATTCCCCTTATATATTTGATCCTGTTTTAATCAACCCAAATTTTTTCTTAGAAATAAGTGGTGGAAAAAAAAGTAAGTGGTGAATAATATAGTTCCAGATGCCAAATACGGTAAAAATATCACTATTGTAGGTTGCACTGATTTTAATAATTTCTAGCACTTTAGCATGGGCTATGCTTATCATGTGTTTGCTTTGTCCTTGAAGAAAGCATGCTGGCTAATTAATAGCATAAAAAATAATACAAGGGAAGATATTTCTTAAAGGAGCAGTTTTGAAGGCATTTCTGAAAAGCAAATGCCTGCTTGTAACTGCAATGAAGTAAAAAATAGTTGAAAACTCTGATCTATTTGGAAACACCTTGTTGGCTACATCCAAATCTGCATATCATGAAGAAAATATATTGCATTTCTCTAAATAAATTTTAGAATTTCAGAAATTCTGAAAGACTCTCTTATACAATTAACCCTAAATCGGATTTTGTTGTATCTTAAAATCTGAGAGTTTTGTTTAGAAATGACTCTTCCTTGCACACATGATTATCTCAGCATTTATTCTGTGTTTTTAGATCTGTCATTGTCAGTCTGTTTTTAATTCATCAACTTAACAAACACTTATTGAAACAAACTTTACAGAAACAATGTACTGGGGCACACATATATCATAATGTTCATTATCATTTTAAAATAAATTATTTGGGGTTTGTATTCCGATCCGTGTTTTAATTTAATCTATCTGAATATTATAGCATTGTTCACATTTTTTACTTTTTTTTCACTCCAACTTTTATGTCTATATTAATGATAAACATTTATTCAAAACCAAAACACTTTATTGTGAATATATTTAAAATATATCGAGAATTCAGCTAAAACCTTTAATCATCAAAAAAAGATGAAAAATGCCTATACTACAAAAAAAAAAAAAATAACCATTTAAATAATCGGCCAAACTAAGTCTGGTCTTCCTACGCCTCTGAGTCTAGTTTGGAAAATTTGCATATGTTTAGAAAAAGATCCAAATATATTCGAACTGTGCTTTTCATTTGTGGATGCAAATAACCAGTCCATATTTTCTTGGATATTTTCAGCATATTTTTTGTGTAAAAGCAGAACAATTCTTTCTCTTTCTGGCTTCTCTACTTAGGAGAAGTACTTGCCTTATTTTCCAGAGAACTAGAATTGGAGAGAAGGCAGTTAAGAACCATGGAGTGATGGTACCGGTAGACTTTTCTTAAAACAACTCAAAATTAAAAGCACCTACATTTGATAAGGCATTATGAGGAAGCCACAAACAACCCAGAGCCCGCTCCAAAGGAGGCACGAAGAGAAATTAGGGTAACTTTCACAGACGTTTTACAGCTTACTCCGGTTGAAACCCCCAAACACTGGAAACCAGCCAACGTAATGCCATTGTGTGTGTGTGTTTTGTTTTAAAAGAACGACCAGAGGGACATGCCAGGAAATTACAGGCTGGTTAGTTTTGATTCAGTTGTGGTTAAAATCTTCAGAAACTATTTTGAGAAATCAAACAGAGGAAGAGCAGGAACTCAGTTTAGAGGGACCCGTGTGGTTTCAGGAAAGGAATAACTTGCCTCACTAACTGGATGGAATTCTTTGAAGCAGGATTATCAAAATGAGGGTACTACCAACAAAACCATTGCATCCAAAGAGCTACGAAATTCAGCAATTCAGGGTAAATAATAAATGACTCCCCGGCTAACTGATCTGTAGAAAGAAGTGTTTTCCTCATTGGAATGCTTTTAATTAATGAAAACTGTTTATGGGCTTCAGGAAAAAATGTAAAGAAACACGCATATTTAGAATAGAATAGTAACTTTAAATATGAGCAGCTGTAGTTACAACAGCTAATGATAATATTTAGCTACCGTTATTGACTCTTTGGCATTATATTAAGCTCTTTACACATGTTATATCATTTAATCTTTGAAATGACTTTATGAGGTACGGAGTATTATTCTTGATTTGCAGATGGGAAAACTGAAGGTGTGAAAAGTTAAGTAACTTTCCCCAGGTTAAATAGCTACTCAGAGGTGATGCTGGGATTCAAATCCAAAACTGTCTGACGCTATGTTCTTAACCACTGTACAGACACCTTCCGAATGTGTCTCCTTAGCTGTGCAAAATGGCACCCTTGGCCCACAGTCAAGAGTGCCGGCCCTAAGGTATTTCCCTGTAGGAGCAATGGCTTTGCTCAGTGATCTACCAACAACCGTCTGGTCCCACTAATTACATCACATACAACATCCCGAGGTAAAGTGTGAGGACAAGCCAAGGAAAGGAACAACGCTTACCAAAAACAAAGTCCACACAGAGCTCACCAACCACCAATTCCCAAGGGAATTCTGATTTCATTTCTGGCCCCGCCCCACTGCCCGGAAATGACGTGGTCTCTGGGAAAATCTCTTAGAACTAAACTCCCTGAGATTATTCCAAATATCCTCACCCCTCTCTCCGCCCTTCTGGATGTTGAGGTGGAACAACACCGGCTGATCCACTGTTAATGCCTCTGAATAACATAGAATCCTGCAAGAGACAGACAATCAGGTAGACATCAGACCCACTCCCTCACTGCCACCAGTCATAGAAAATGTCCACGTTCCAATTCTGTGGATTCCAGTTCTGAAAACGGCAATATGGCACCCCAGGACATTCCGCAGGGTTCTGAAGATTGCATTATCTGGTCAAGTAAACCCACTACATTCCTGGACTTATGTCTTCTACACAACAGCAGCTCCCTAGAAAAGTAAGCAACTAACTCGACCCCATGCATGATATTTTCTATTTGTCAGGGGAGCAGGGAGAAGAGCAGAAGGGAAAGAATATATAGGAAATATAGAAAAGAAAAAACAACATGTTCATAATGCCATAACACTACTACAAGTAATGTTAACATTCTGATAGGTTTCTTTTTTTTTCTTTCTGTGAATTTGTTCCTTTACATAATTGTTGTAAATTAAAATATATCATAATTTTACTTATTACCACAGCAGCCACATCTATCACTATTATTGGTTGTAGGATATTCTATTGACTACTATAATTTTCTTTTTTTTTTTAAATTTTTTTTTTTCAACGTTTATTTATTTTTGGGACAGAGAGAGACAGAGCATGAACGGGGGAGGGGCAGAGAGAGAGGGAGACACAGAATCGGAAACAGGCTCCAGGCTCTGAGCCACCAGCCCAGAGCCCGATGCGGGGCTCGAACTCACGGACCGCGAGATCGTGACCTGGTCGAAGTCGGACACTCAACCGACTGCGCCACCCAGGCGCCCCTGACTACTATAATTTTCTTAACCATTCCTCTATTGAACATTTCAGTTATTTCCATATTTTTATAATAAGTAATGTTGTGATGAACAACTTTATAGTATAGAACTCTTTATATTTGGGATAATTTCCTTAGCATTGGCTTATATAAATGGATTAATATGGCCTCAAAGCCCATTACCTGTGTTTCCAAAGTAAGTTCTAGAACCATTTAGACCCAGTTTTTCATTAAAAAAAAAAAAAAAGCTCCCCCGGGTCAAAAGAACTTGGAAATCACTGTGTGTTATACACAACTCTTAGAGATTTAACAGCACATTAGCTTATTAAAGATAGAGGAGTTTTGTGAAAATAAATCTGTTTAATATTGTTTAATCTACTGTCTCTCAGACGTATCTGACTCCATGGATTTCTTTCAGCCCGCCTATTGTTCTCTTATCATCTGTAACCAATAAAATAGATCGCTTGTGAGACGGTGATCTCTTGAAAGAGAACTAAAGTAGCATTCAGAAGACAGGCCTAGTTTCTCATAAGCCACTTAATAAGAGTGACTTAGTCACTTAACTGCCATGAGCATGTTTTCTTATCTATATCCCTAACAATAGTATTGTGGGAATCTGACGATAGAGCATATGTGAGATCATAAAGTACCACACAAATCTAGATGTGCTGTTACCTATAAAAATGAGATGAAGTAGAGCTATTTACCAGCAGTTCCACTGACTTTTACCACTTGGTTCCCTTTTATTGTGATAACATAACAAATACCTGTCACGGTATTTGAAGGCATTTGAATCTTGACATCAAGAGTCATTTAGAAAGTTAAATACAATCTAAAATATTTGGAAGCATCAAATAATTAGGTTGCCCTGTTAGAGAGAGGGACAGTTTTGTGTTTTTCCCTCTTAAAAAGTGAGAATAACAAGATTGAGGACACGGGGTAAGTGCCACTTGATACTCAACTAAATATGCGAAATGCTAATAGTTCTTTGGTTGTTGCTAAAACAAGAGCCTCACATCTGCTATGTAGCTTAGCCAGTTAAGAAATCTCTGTGCCTATCCACAGCCTTCTCACAGTAGGAGGCATCCAGATGCTTTTTGTACACACTGCATTTTAAAGAAAATGGACTCTGTAACGAACTTGACCTTTCCTTCATATGCTGGGGAACATGTTTTCCCCAAACATGGTGCAAAGAGGGGACTTTTGGATACGCCCCCTCCTAGTTTTCGTCTTGAGTTGGCAAGGATTCCCTCTTGAGTTACGTTTTGTGCAGATGACCATAGACTGGGAATATGCAAGCTGCACTACCCAGAAGCGAGCAAGAAAAGTTGGTGTGAACAAATTTCAGTTTGTGATTTAGGAAGGGGTCAACTCTGGTGAATGCTCAGCTAATCTGGTTCACTTCCTGCCACCCCCTAGCCCCGGATCTCAAGGCATAAACTCATAGAGGGAGGAGCTTACTCAGGATATGAGAGAATAGAAGAAAAGGGAAGAAGACAGGAGGTGATTTTGCTATGATGGGGGCTTGGTAGAAAAGGATATTTTGCTTTTTGACCAAAGTAGAATTCTGCGGCCCAAGCAGTCAACATTGTCAAGAATCTCAGGGACAAAGAGACTGTCCTGGTTCACTTCAAGTATGGAGGGTTGGAGGCGTGAGGAACAGAGGGAATATAGGATAAAGTAGGTAGACGACAGCTAGAGTCAGACATGGGGAAGCAGAAGGGACTGGGTAGGGCACCATGTTCAGAAATCCACCAAGGATTTCTCTGCCTGGATCTGGAAGCCAGAATAACCTGGGTACTTCCATTGGCTTTGTCCTCTGCCGTATGATGTCTCTGCACCAGGAAAGTACATACATAGTTGCTCTACTTGGGAAATTCTTTATGTAGTAATTCTTCTTGAAATTCTACCAATTGAAGATGCATCACTGATAAAGGAAAATGCAGAAGACTGAGTTGTATAGAGAGAACAATAACAACGATGTTATAGCGGCGCATAAACCCAATTTGAAAGAATGCGTTAAATATCTCCTTCACTCATCTTCTCTGGTGATTTTTGTTAGATCGCTATATTCTTTCAAATGTTTCAATAATGATGATTTTTATAGTTAAAAAAAGCTTTTTCAAGAAATGAATCAGGATTTATAGGTATTTTTTAGATTCTTTTGTAAAAGGAAGGAGGTAAATATTGATAATTTCAGCACTCAACAGGAAGAATGGGTGGGGGAGGGAGAGCTATGGAGAATCAAAAGAGCATCCAGGAAATAGTATTATTTAGCCCCTGGAAAGACAGAGTAGAAAGACAGACCATCTCTATGGCCTAACAGGACCACAGAAATAAAATGAATTTAGGGTTTGAGGTTAAACTGGCTTGTGTCTCTTCCATAGCAGTGTCTGAGGGCAAACCGTGTGTCTTAATTTATACAACATGAACAAAATTACTCATCTTGCAGGCTGCATTTTGAGAACCAATTAAAGATGATGATGTCTGGAAAGCACCTATCATAGCACACAGCTAGGTCTCTCTACTTTATTGCTTATTTTAAATTTTGGTTGTGATCAGTCCTGCCTTCTCTGGGGTGCCAAGAAACCTTACAGAAGAAAGGGCTCAGGGAGTTCTTTACCTTATAGAACTCCAACCTTGCCAAAGAGTTGGGATGGGAACTATGTGATTACACAGGCTCCCAAACACCCCTAGGAAAGCCAGCAGGGCTAGAGGGCCCTCCTAACAGGAAAAGGATAAAGAAACTAGTTTTAAACTTCCTCTGTATTCAGCAGTATTTGTTTGGAATGACAGGATAAATGAATGGATGCATGACTATATAAATGTTTAGTCTTCTGGGTGAACTTTAGAATAATGTCACCTGAAACAGTTTCTTCTTTTCAGTTCTAAAGCTCACCCTGAGATTTTATTTAAAATTGCAGTTGTGGAAGTTTCTGGAAGATTGTGATGGCAAAGTTAGGACTTTTCTGGGGCAAGCTCACTGTCCACCAAGGAGCTGCACGGGAGTGTTTCACTTCAGTGGATTTACCATCATCCAAGTGTGGCTGTTTGAGCTCCAGCATGAGCCTCGCCAATGCCTCTGAGCTAATTGGACTCAGGGGCACTGATTTGTGCTCTGGTTTCATTTTAAATTAACAATCTTAAAATTTCCAATAAGCTCTCAACACTGGCAGGGATTTCTACCATATTTCTTCAGTCAGCCTGACCTCCCAGTTTCTGACACGACTCACGTTACGGTCTCTGTTCAAAACCTCTTCCCTCGTACCTCCCTGTGCTCGGCCAGTAACCGTGCCTCACCCTTCACCTGAAAAAACGGAAGCATTCCCTCAGCACCATCGAGATCTCTCACTCTCTTGAACCCACACTCAGCCAACCCCCTTCTTGCTCTTATTAAACTGAGAAATTGCCTCTCTTCCTATGAAAGGAAGTTGGCATGTTCTTTTGATCTTTTCCCACCTTACCTCCTCGAGGACTTTAGCCTCCCCCATATCTGCAGTGTCTCCCTCTCTGCTGGGTCGTTCCATCAGATTGCAAACACATCTCCTGAGTTGGCATAGATACATACACACCTGGACCTCATACTCTCCTGCCGCTCACTTACCCACTAACATCTCAAGAACTCTCACCCAGGGCATTTCGTGTCTTCCATTCAGTTCATCACTATGTATATGTGACCCACATCCAAACATGTGACTCCAGCCATATCTCTCTTCTCAGAGGAGAATGTGTGTATTTGCCTGCCTCCTGACATTTCCGGGCATCTCAAAGTTAACGTGATTTTCTGAAAAGTTTGCTTACCTCCAGTAAAAGCCATTTCTTGCTCCAACTTCTCTATCATCTAAGTCCCTATTAGGTCTTTTCTAGACCATCGCTAGAGACTCCCTTCCTAGACTTCCTGTTCCCTATCTTGACGAATCGTAGTACTTCTCTACTTGAAACTCTCTGTGGTCTTCCCATTGCATTTTTAATAAAATACGAACTTGTCAACCCCACCTGTGGCATCCACTTTGCCCTTTTCTTGCTTCTCATGTGGAAGACTCCTCATCTTTCAGGTCTTCATTCAAATGTCACCTCCTCAGAAAGGTCCTCTGTCACCCACTTAAAGGTTTCCCCAACTGCGTGCCTATGACTACATTGGGTTTTATCCTTCATAAAAGTCATGGAACTTTGTTGTTATATTTTTACCTATTTTTGTATGTGCTTTTTTCCTCTTTCTACCCCAGTAGACTAGGAGCTCAAGGGGACAAGCCCCGCCATATTTTATGCACCAGTTTATATCTGGTGCAGAATGAAATGCTGGGGCTTTTCAGACCTCTGCACCTTACCTTGTGCACTCCTGTCTGCCTCCACCCAAGGCTAGTAGTGACATCTACAGCCTTTCCTGATGCTTCCCTCTGCTGCTGAGGAGGGGGAGTTTCCCTACCAGTAGAGCTATAGGACCCAGGCCTGCATGGAGAATCCATAGGTACCTCTGACGCTTCTTCTGGGTGCCAAAGCTACACTGTTCTCTGGAGCCCTCGACATCCAGAAGACACATGGAGTAGAGAAATGCTTCTCTCCCCTTCTGTGTTACATTCTGTTAGCCGGACGCCGAAACAACATATCTCCTGTCTCTAATGTTTTAGAATGGAGTTTTTCAAATTTGATTTCGTAACCTCAGGAAAATACAGAGCCCAGATGCTGCTACAATCATCTTCTTTTGTTTCCAGTTGTGTTGATTATGGGAAAAAGAAGCAATAGAAGCCCCGCCATATTTTATGCACCAGTTTATATTCTGGATCTTCCGTATGGCCACCTTATGACCCAGAGAGAGTCATAAGAGAGACAGAGAGAGACAGAACGCAAACAGGGGAGGGGCAGAGAGAGAGGGAGACACAGAATCCGAAGCAGGCTCCCAGCTCTGAACTGTCAGCACGGAGCCCGACTTGGGGCGCAAACCCACGGACAGCGAGATCATGACCTGAGCCGAAGCCGGATGCTTAACCGACTGAGACGCTAGGCACCCCGTGTTTTGTTTTATTTTTAATGAGCAAACAACCTCTCTCTAAGACTCAGACAGAGACTCCCCAGGGTTAGGCTGCAAGATAAGCCTAAGATACTGCCATCATGAGGTACTCTGAATCCCCCACTCGCCTTACCCCCGACAACTGTGGTAGTTTATATGCCCATGCTTGACTCTCCCTTAGGATGAATTCTCTTCTAGAAGACCATTTGTGTAAACAGTCTCCTGGCACCCACCCCTCAGTCCTCATAGGATATGTGCCTTATCCCAACCTAGGCCCAACCTGGGATGGCCACTATCCTGCTTGAAGAATGAATACATGAAAAGTAAATGAGTAAACAAACAATTGAATGAAATAAACCCAACCATAGAAAAGCCATTGCTTGCACACTATATGATTTGGAGAAAAAGTATTCTCTTTTTCCAGGTAATAGAAGATTGTTTCAAGATAGAAAAGGATAAAGAGAAAGCAAAATCTCCCAAGGAGAAGAAGTCCTCAAGTGCCAAGGTTGCCAAAGGGAAGGGAAAGGATCCTCCTGAGGCGAACACAGCCGTGAAGAAGACCACACAGCTAAAACGGAGAGGGGAAGACGATGACGCTAAACCTTACATTGGTCGGTGACATGCCCTCCTGTGGGCTACCTTTCCCTTCCTGCCTTCCAATCTACAAATTAGCTTGAGAAAGCATTCCAATAACGATGCTTAATCTTTCACTCTTTATGAAACCACAAATCACATACTACCCATGATACCCTAATCGAAAAATATTGCTCTGTAGCAGTTCATTTGTGTTTTCAGCAAATATTTATTTAGCTCAGGTCTTGTTGCTGTGGGCAACATTGTCATAATGCGAATAGGAAGCCACGAGCTGAGTGTGCTACCACCAAATAGCTTCCTACCTTGTTGGGGGCATTTTAAAAAGTCAGACATAATTATGAGACAAACTAGAAAGTGACTGGGCTAACAAACTAGAAAGTGTTGTAATGAGTGAAATACGGTGGCGATAAAATCAGACCAGTGAATTTGGGACTCATACAGAGCACACAGTTTCCTGACCTGACCTCAGCTTCTCCTGCTATTAGTTTCTCTTAGGGCAACTAGAATTTCCTTTCATTTTTGATTATTGATATAAAGCTGGTTTGACCCGTGCAGCCTATGAGTAATTCATTGCCACCATCACTTGAACCCAGATGGAGCTTCCTGTTATTATTTGCATTGCATTCAAACGAGGTGGCAGGCCTTTACATCCTTTATCAATTTGCCTCTCCTGGCGTATCTCTGCTCTAAATCCACTAGACCTAGAAGCTATGATATTATGGATTCGGTAGATAATATCAACACTGATTCGTTTAGTGATAGGAGAAAAATTATTGCTTAAAAATGAAAAGTTTGTGCATGCTGCATTATTTGTAAATGTATCTTCACGGGCTATTGTGGGATTTAATGTTTTCACATACCATCTAGCATGAATATTAAAGTACAACAATTATTTTTACCCCTCAGAATCTCACAGTCAAGGATAAACTCATATTTTAACATTAATAAAAACAGTGTAATGAGGGCTAAGCAGAGGGGGGACATTTAGGAAGGTGCACAACATATATTTTAAAAATTTAGTGCAATAAGTATATAATTGCTACGTAACCCATACTCAGCATTCACACCTATTGACATAAATACACAGAATACTTTGGTAGGGGGCATGTCCATATTCGATATTTCCCTCTCCTGTAAACACCTCTACTTATAAAATACCACAAAGCTGCAGCCACTCGTAATTCAGGAGTAAAGCCAGATGTTGCTCAAAAGAGGTTGAACCCCCCCCCCAAATTACAGCCCACAGCCTAAACCTTTTCTTTTTACAAAAACCCGAGCACACATTTTCCATGACCACAGGCCCCACGTATGTTTGTCCTTCTATTATGACTCTATCTCATTTACAAAAGTGATTTAATATTTTGTAAAATGGCCACAGCCTTTTCACTGGAAGGGCAATAATGAAAACCAGTCAACATGACTGCATTCCGGCCAACTGGACTGTTTTTGGCAAGCCGGAGGTATTATAAACGCATGCATAATGTATGTAGCCATTGAACTGGCTGAGTGCAACCTGTTCTCTTTTAAAATGACGGCTGCTCTTTTTTATGGTATTTTGAACAGACGATGAGCCAGATGATGGTGCCCAACATTACATTATAGTCGTGGGCTTCAACAATCCTCAGCTATTAGCGATTATGACTGAGCTTGGCATTCCCATAAGCAGCGTGATTAAAATATCTTCAGAGAATTATGAGCCTCTGCAGACACACCTGGCAACAGTTAGCCAGCAGCAGGAAGTTCTTCTTCAGCCAGAAGGTATGCAGTCTGCTACACAACCCGCTGAATCTTTCAGTATCACCCACTGTCTGTAAAGTACAAATAGATTTTTCTGTCCAAAAAAATAGTCATGCAATAATACATTCATTGTTAAACCCTTTTAAGGCTCTGATTTGCTGTTTATGCTGCTTGCCCTAGTCAGGTGCTGTAAATTTTACAAATTAAGATTGTATTCTCTTTATATCCCTGTGTAGCCACAGAGAACACGGACTGTGGGTCGGAAGACTTGGTTATCTGACTACCTGTCTCAGGGACAGTTCATCTAGAACTTTCACCTGAAGTGTGGGCTAGAAAAGATCGACTGTAGCTAATGGGTTCTTCCAGAAGCCACAGGCACGACATGGCCCACGGGAGGTCATAGCTTTGGATTCTTGGTGTGTTTTGCTTCTGGCTTATTGTGATAAATCAGAGAGGGCACTCTATCTTCCAAGCCTTAGACTATGAAGCTATAGAGTGAAGGCCCTACCACACTGCCATTCACACATTTGGAGTCACGGGATCTTCATCCAAGGGAGTCGTGCCAGAATGGTGCTGTAGGAAGGGAACTGAAAGTCACTGGACCCTTTAGCGATAGAACAGGGATTCTGTGTAAGCCTGCGTGACCTGAAAGTCCAAGAGTTTCTGCCACCTTCTGTTGCTTTTATTGTCATTTACTAATAATACCATTTGCACAGCATTTTGTAATCTGTATAGGGATTACAGATTATATTATATATGTTGTATAACCACATCCCAATTTCTAGAACACTATGTTTTGAAATTCTGCTGTTCCACATGAGAAATTTCTACCACTGATGATAATAAGAGTCACCATTTATTGGGCAGATGCCTCGGGACGGGGCTCAGTGCTAAGGGCTTTAAGTGCATCGATTTCTATAGTTGCTACAACCACCCTCAGAAGTGTGTTTTATTACGGCCGGTCCCCAACTCACAATGGTTGGACTTAACAAATTTTCAACTTTACGATGGTGTGAAAGAGATTTGCATTCAGAAGAAACCTTACCTTGAAGTTGGAATTTTGATTTTTTTTCCTGGGCTAACAACATGCTGTATGATCCTCTTTTGTGATTCTGGATGGTGGCAGCTCCCGGTCATCCACGTAATCACGAGGGAAAACTACCAATACGCTGACGATCATTCTGTCCCACACAGCCATTCTGTTTCTCACTTTCAGTACAGTATTCGATAAATTACGTGAGATTTGCAACACTCTATTACAAAATAGGCTTTGTGTTAGATGATGTTGCCCAACTGTAGGGCTAATGTAAGTGTTCTGAGCATGTTTAAGGTAGGCCAAGCTAAGCTATGATGTGTATTATATGCACTTTCAAATTTTCAATGTATGATGTGTTTATTGGGATACAACCCCATCCTCATCATATGTCAAGTAGGATCTGTATTTCCATTTTACCAAAAGGACTCTCAGCCTTGAGGCAGCTATTAAGGAAAAGAGGTGAGATTCAAACCCAGATACTCCTGTCTGAAAGCATAGTTGTAACATTAAATAACTTATTATTGAAGCCAGTGAGAAAATGTCCCATAAGTCTGTAGCCTCTCTACAAAAAAAAAAATTATAGAAATAGAATCACAGAAAAATAGACTTTATAGTAGAATAATATCTTAGTAGTAGAACCCATTTAGTTATAGGTGTAATAAACATAAATATTATAGGCAAAATTTCGTGTGTAACTTTATGGGAATCGGTCATTATTTTACAGTCAGAGCACAAATGCTCAGAGAAGGCTCTAGCTATTTGAATGTGACCAAAAGTTACCTGAAGCATCAATCATTGACATGGTCTATTTTTAGCCATGTGGGAGGAAGAATTGGATCACCAGCTTTTCTAACCCATTATGAAACAAACACACTAAGATGGTCAAACAGTGATTTGGCAGAAAAACTGCTCCTACACAGATGAGCTCTAAGGGTGATGGATATCTCGAGCATATTTAGCTCCACGAATGTGTGACCTTACCATAAGGTTTCTGGGCCTCAAGTGTCAAATGAAGGGGTGGGATGAGCTCGGGTTTAATATCAATTTCAGAAGTGAAATCCTCTGATTTCATAACTCTATAATCCAAGTCCAAAAGCTTCTCAAAATTATGTTTGTTTATTTGCCTTTTCTGATACTGCACAGACACCTTTCAATGCATGTCACCCACCATGTCCACTTAAAGTGGGAAAAAATTCAACATTCTCATCTTGTTGTGTTAACATGTTGCTATGATTAGACATAAAGGCTGAAAACCTGAAGAAAGAGAATGCCATAAAAGAACTTGACATTTTCTGGAAATACCTGGAACCAATCCTGAATAATGAGAAACCTGAAACAAATCTCTTTGATGTTGCTCGACTGGAGTATGTGGTCAAGGCAGATGACTTTCCTTCTGACTGGGCAGACAGCGAGATGATGGTTAGTACACGCATTAGTGAGAGTGAATGGTTCGGCCATGTGGTAGTGTGGTTCCATTCATCACATCCACTCATTCCACTGACATTCACTGTGAATTGACTATGCACATGGCTTTGGGATAGACTCCACTGAATGCCCAGTGATGGTTATAGCCTGGGTCTTTAGCTTTTAGTATATGGATTAATGGCAAAGAATAAGATGGAGACAGAGATGAAGGAAGGTAATTCTTTTATTTGGTGGCATGTGGCTTTGTCTCGTACTTTTAACACTGTTCTTGGCAGTAGAGTCTCAATATATGGTGTGTTAATTGTGAAAATGGTAAATTTTACAGTTTTTTTCAAATTACATTATCTTTCTTTTTTTTCATATGTCAGTTCCAAACATTGCTCTTCTAGGCCCTTAATTTTATCGCCAAAAGTGAATTTTCAATATATTTGGCCAACAGGGTCTATCCTAATGGGATAACTTGGACCCACCCCAACAATTAACAAGTATTTTCCGAGAGCATTTACTGGCCCCTGCTACTGAGGATCTTGCAGAGGCATGACCAAAACCATGAAACAGAGAAGCAGTGTTCAAGTGCTCAGCTAGGTGAAATATACTCTAAGTTTCTGATTAATTTAGAAAAAGAAGAAATGGGGTGTATCAAAAAGTAATAGCAAAGGCTAGATACACGAGGGGTTTTTTTACAAAAAAGAAGGTTGAGTGACTACTTCTCACGGATGTTGTGGAAGATATCCAAGCATCCCTATCACAGAAAACTTCTCCAGTCTCTTTCTGGCCGACCCCCTGTTCCCACAAACAGGGGCCCAGAAGTGCTGAATTCCCTGCAGGGTGATATATTTCAGCATCAAGGGAGCTGAATTCTTAGGGAAAGCAGAGTCCTGGGGAGTGATCACACCAGGTGAGTGCTCTAAAGGGAGCAGGATACAGGGGGTCCGTGGGTGTCTGTGCACAGTGAGTATGGATAGCTAACAAAAAGAAAACTGTATAAAAGGAGAGTAATATTGAAGCCTGGAACAGTTTCCGAGTCAAAGGATAGGCTGCCCATGGTCATGGGTTGGAGCATAAACATCTCTCACTGTCAGAGTCCCTGACTGTAGTGTCTTGACATGGATGTGCACATGGTAAGAAAAAACACTGAGGAGGGAGGCCCACATCTGCACTTTGAAGGGTGGACAAGATTGGAATAAGTAACAATGCGTAGATCAGCTTGAGTGATTAAGACTGTCAACATAAAGCAGGAAATGTCATAATTGTAGAAACAGAACACAGAAGTCTGAGACTTTGCCAATTGTAAGAATAAATATTAGCCTTGACCTATATATGGAGATGAAGCTGACCTTAGAGAGAATCTGTGGCTGAAGGCAGAGTTGTTCTAAGCAAAACTGGTTGCTACGAACTCCCTTGGCGTGGCCTCTTTCCACCCCTTCATCTAGACATTTCCATCTTTCCTGTTTTGTCTTTCACTTTTCTGCCTCCTAAACCTGAGTTCAGAAAAGAATCCACTGCCCTCTGTCCTGTACTGTTTCATGCCAAATTTGGTCAATATGCTTCTCTACCCTGGAGATGTTGGCATTCCAAGTAATGTAATACTACGATCATTCCCTCCTATTTTATGGGAATTCTGGATTATACCCAACAAGTATGAGATATGTTTGGGGAAGAAGCTATGTCTCTAGATATCCATGAAACCCCACCTCAAAGCCAGCTTCCTACTCTCTCTCTCCAATAGACCCTTTCTTCTCCTAAGAACATAAAATCTATGCCTAACAAAAACCCACATCTACAAATTTATGTTGGAGAAATAATCTTCCTGTCATCTGGGCCACATCCTGGCTGCATAACCTCTCAAGAACTTGCATACATTTTTGGTTCAATCGGGTGTTGGAGATATAATTCCTGAGCCATAATTCAGAGGAGGCAGTAAGAAGCATCTTCCAAGGCAGCCTCAGACCACATGTCTTTCACTCTTGCTCTAGTTAGGGCTTTCTTCTTTGTGATTTCTTCACCCTCCAGGCATAGACTGAGAAGAGCTGAAATGTACTGAACCCAAGGTAGAGTACATTCCATTGATCTTCAGCACATAGTTGTAAACACCAAGGCACCTAATCACAGCTTCAAAAGACCCAGAACCCTGCTTCCTCCTCCAGTGTCCACAATTTTCTGTTCATTAGAAGATTTTAATCCCTCCATTTTTAAAGAAAATGAACAGACTATTTTACTTCTTTAAAACATAGAGTAGGAGAATTTAAATGGCAATTAAGGTTCAGAAATTTTTATGTTAAAAAAAATAGTATCATCTCAGTTGAAATACTAGAACATTCCTGACCTCAGAACTAGAACGTTAACACCGAGGATGTCTAGTCAGGCCTTGAAAGGAACAGTCAGGAATGAAAATATTCGGTTGTCTAGGGAGCCACTTATGGCTAGGGTGCCCAGCTGGACACACTGATCTCCTATCAATCAGTTTGCAAGTATTTATTGAATATCTTCTTCATGCCAGAGCTGTGGTCTGGGTCCAATTGCAGTAGTTTTTTTAGAGTCCAAACATGCCTTTATAAGGTACCATTTGTATGGGCTGAATGACCCAGTATTGAGGATGATAGAGAAAGAGAGCCTTGAAAACGGGTTGGTAATGGACTTGGGTTCAACAAGAAAGGTTTCATATCGAAGAACAATGTTCACATTAAAGTTTGGATCACCTGAGAAACCCAAGAGTAATAAATCTACTTCTCATAGAAATAGACTAAATACATGGTATGGACACATGATGTCACACACTCAGCTATATGTGTAAGTTGGTAATGGCCTCATATCCAAAGCAGAAGCCAGCCAACGAGTCTTCTTCCTCTCTGGAAGAAGGAAAGCATTAGTACCTTTGTCTGCAAACAAGTCGGCTGTATTTCTGCTGAACCAAGGTAACGAAAGCTTTACATCAAATAAATGCCCATCAAGAAGTGCTAACTGCTCACGTAAGACATCTGCAACATCTCAAGTTAAGACCTGGGTTGCTGACATAATTTTCTGGCTTTTAGCATGCGATTTGCTGTTTTATTTAAAAATGAATTAGCTAGTTAAGGTAAGGGATCATCAGGCAGAAGTCTTACCATATTTCTTATAAACACAAGCAAAAACTGTGTTTCCGTGCCAGAATTTAGGCAAAGAGTAGCATGTTGAAGCTTAACTGAAGAATGTTCAGTCATACAGTAGGCATGTGAATCCCAGACTGGCAACTCTGCCTTGAAGATGGGGAGAACTCAGCACTTCTCTGGACTCCCGCCAGACTGTGATTCACTAGCCCCCCCCCCCCCCCAAGGAGTTATCTCATTCTACCTTACCTCTGTAACTCAGAGCTAAGATGAGCCCACTTAATTCTTCTTTGTTTTCAGGTAGGCACACCTAGTGATAACAGTGCTTTTCCAGTTCTGGAAATGAAAGCCCAGGTAATAGGGGTATCTGATCTACTACTTGCTTGTTTTCTAAATAACAAAACTTATGGGTATTATATACAGAAACTGTGGACTATCTATTTCTTAGGGGTTTTTTTCCCCTGAAGGTAGCACAGAACAGATATTGAAGTTACCTATCCAATATGGTGTTTTAGAAACTGAGACATCAGAGAATGGGCCATGTCACAGAAACTGATGAACAGGGTGTTTTTCACTTAGTTGAAGCATTAATTAGATTCTTACAGTATTAGACATAAGGCCCTCCAAAGGGAACATTCCACATTATGGTGAACAAGACGGACAAGAAGGGTTCAACAAATAAAGACTCACTCACCATGGCTGGTATTCAGTGGTTTGGGGATGTGCTTGGTTTAGTTGTTAAGAGAGAAACAAACGATACATCGATTTCAACAACATAAAGCTAATAATTAACTATTATTAATTCTCTCACCTGTAGCTGGAATTGGGTACTGAAATTTTTGAAAATGTTGCCTGTTTGATGTATGACACCCTGGATTGGAAGAGGCAACACCAACACTATTTGGAAAGCATGCAGCTTATAAATATTCCACAAGTGGTTAGTGAGAAATCGCTCTTGGAAGCCATGTCAGTTACTGAGGTAGGCACATCCTGGAATGTCTTCAGCGGGCTGAATGATGAACTGAACAACTTAATTGTCACATTTGTAAAACGTATGAAGGAAAAATTGCATAAATACTTGTAGGAAGGAAATACGGCCTTCTGGGATTTAAGAGGTAAGAGTGGGAACAAGGAGAGCTCCCCAAACACAGTCTAAAGGACACCTATGTGGTCAGGACTTTATGAAGCTCCCTAACTACCTGCACTCACTTTTAGCCCCTGGCACAATAATTAACACCTGAAACAAAGAGGGATATTGATAAGTTAATCACATTGTTTATTTAGCACCTAAAATAATGACCAAGACTCATCCCCTGTCCTCCTCATTGAGGTTGACTTTTAAGGAGGATGGCAGTCACGTTAACAGTGGTTTCAACAGAGCATGATGAGTGCTGTGAGAACAGCTCGGGCTGCGGTAGAAACACTAAAACATGGCACCCAATCTGATCTTGAGAGGAGCAGCAAGGGGAGAGGGAGGAGTCGGGAAAGCCTCACCCAGCAGGGTAAGTGATGTGGGTGAAGGCTGCGTATGAACTGTCTACAGGAAAGCCTGATGGGGGAAGGGACGGAAAGGTATTCTCAAGAAAGGGGCAAAGATGTACACACATATAGGGCCAAAGGAAAGAAGTATTAGCTCACAAGCCAGGACCACAGGGTAGGTCACAAGCCAGGACCACCATACTACCTGGTAGGTGCTCCCAGGTAGTATGTGCAAAATGGAGAACAACACGAACTCCTACTAAAGAGACAGGAGGAGGATGCCCTCTGGTGCTGAGTTAGAGAGTTTGGGTTGTACCCTGAAGGTTATGGGGGACCACTGACGGAGTTTAAAAGGGAGGGTGGCATGATTCTGAGTCACCCAGGGACCAGTGCCCTGTCTCCCCATCCCTTTCCTGGCAATTGCTCATTGGGCTCTGTTAGGGAAAAGTGAAAAATGTCCATTAACCATTAACTTCTTCCCTCCCTCAGACAAAACCCTTTCATTTGATCCTAATATTAGCCAATGGTTTTGTGGTGTGAACGTAATTATACAATCTCAGAATCCCGTCAGACCCCATCACGCCAGCATTTGACGAAAGAATCTCTCAGCTGGATACCTCAGTCATTTCTTTTGAATACTTCTTTTAGGCTCCACAACCTGTTGCTCCAACCCCTGGCAAGAAGAAAGCACAGTATGAGGAACCCCAAGCCCCACCATCAGGCATGTATGAAACCTGAAAACCAACATTGTGAGCTGAGGCTTTAAGGAATACTGACTAGCCTCCATATTGCCTTCAGACATCCCTCCACCTACACATCCTGCATTTATTAGTGCATGGTCATAGTTTGAATTTATGGATCAAATTTTGATGGAAGAAATGGAGAACACATCTTAAGCGAGCAATGACATATTGTATATTTTACAGAAGCTTTCGTCTTCACAAATGAAGTAGACATGAGATATTACAATGACTTGCTGAATCCAATTCCAGAAGAATTCATTTCTGTGCCCCTGATACTGCACTGTATGCTGGAACAGGTAGGTGGATATACGCCGAGGCTTTTTTCCCAGGTGGGTCACCTTGTCAGTCACTTCAACTCTCTTTGTTTGGGGTTTTAACTATTTTAAAACTACACACATAATACCTGAGTGCATTCTCCTTTATAAAGATTAGAACATTTTAGATAAAACTAAAGTTTGCTTTGACCATCTGTTTTAATATCCTTTCTTTTGCAATATTCTGGAACAATTTATATAACATTCCCTGAAGTTTCAGCAGACATGGCCTTGAAACTATCTGTGTCTTCTGTCACCTTTAAATTTATTTTTAAATTTACATCCAAGTTAGTTAGCGTATAGTGCAATAATGATTTCAGGAATAGGTTCCAGTGACTCATCCCCTATGTATAACACCCAGTGCTCATCCCGACAAGT
Source organism: Puma concolor (assembly GCF_028749965.1). Classification (NCBI taxonomy): domain Eukaryota; kingdom Metazoa; phylum Chordata; class Mammalia; order Carnivora; family Felidae; genus Puma; species Puma concolor. The sequence goes on along the minus strand of NC_141674.1, from coordinate 101,603,291 downwards.
GTCTTCCTTAATGCCCCTTACCCATTTAGCCCATCCCCTCACTCACAACCCCTCCAACAACCCAAAGTTTGTTCTCTGTATTTAAGAGTCTCTTATGTTTTATCTCCCTCCCTGTTTTATATTATTTTTGCTTCCCTTCTCTTATGTTCACCTGTTTTGTATCTTAAATTCCACATATGAACGAAGTCGTATTATATTTGTCTTTCTCGGACTGACCAGTTTCGCCTAGCATAATACCCTCCAGTTCCATCCACATAATTGCAAATGGCAAGATTTCATTCTTTTTGATTGCAGAGTAATACTCCATTGCATATATATATATATATATATATATATATATATATATATATATACACCCCCCACATCTTTATCCATTCATCCATCGATGGACATTTGGGCTCTTTCCATACTTTGGCTATTGTCGATAGCACTGCTATAAACATTAGGGTGCATCTGCTGCTTTGAAATAGCACACCTGTATCCCTTGGGTAAATACCTAGTAGTGCAGTTGCTGGGTTGTAGGGTAGTTTTATTTCTAACTCTTTGAGGAACCTCCATACTGTTTTCCAGAGTAGCTGCACCAGTTTGCATTCCCATCTGCAGTGCAAAAGGGATCCTCTTTCTCCACATCCTTGCCAATATCTGTTGTTGCCCGAGTTGTTAATTTTAGCCATTCTGACTGGTGTGAGGTGGTATCTCATTGTGTTTTTTTTTAATGTTTATTTATTTTTGAGAGAGAGACAGAGCATGAGCTGGGGAGGGGCAGAGAGAGAGGGAGACACAGAATCTAAAGCAGGCTCCAGGCTCTGAGCTGTCAGCACAGAGCCCGACACAGGGCTCAAACCCACAAAGCATGAAATCATGACCTGAGCTGAAGTCAGACACTTAACCAACTGAGCCACCCAGGCGCCCCTCATTGTGGTTTTAATTTGTATTTCCCAGATGATGAGTGATGTTGAGCATTTTTTTCATGTATCTGTTAGCCATATGGATGTCTTCTTTGGAAAAGTATCTGTTCATGTCTTTTTCCCATTTCTTCACTGGATTATTTGGTTTTTGGGTGTTGAGTTTGATAAGTTCTTTATAGATTTTGGATACTAACCCTTTATCTGATATGTCATTTACAAATATCTTCTCCCATTCTGTTGGTTGCCTTCAAGTTTTGCTGATTGTTTCCTTTACTGTGCAGAAGGTTTTTATCTTGATGAGGCCCCAATAGTTCATTTTTGCTTTTGTTTCCCTTGCCTCCAGAGACATGTTGAGTAAGAAGTTGCTGCGGCCAAGGACAAAGGGGTGTTTGCCTGCCTCTAGGATTTTGCTGGCTTCCTATCTTACATTTAGATCTTTCATCCATTTTGAGTTTATTTCCTGTGTATGCTATAAGAAAGTGGTCCAGGTTCACTTTTCTGCATGTCACTGTCCAGTTTTCCCAGCACAATTTGCTGAAGAGACTGTCTTTATTCATTTGGATATTCTTTCCTGCTTTGTCAAAGATTAGTTGGCCATACGTTTGTGGCTCCACTTCTGAGTTCTCTATTGTGTCCCATTGATCTAAGAGTCTGTTTTTTTTTGTGCCAGAACCATACTGTCTTGATGATTACAGCTTTGTAGTGCATCTTGAAGTCCAGGATTCTGATGCCTCCAGCTTTGGTTTTCTTTTTCAGGATTGCTTTGACTATTCGGGGTCTTTTCTGGTTCCATACAAATTTTAGGATTGTTCCAACTCTGTGAAGAATGCTGGTGTTGTTGTGATTGGGATAGCATTGAATATGTAGATTGCTTTGGGTAGTATTGACATTTTAACAATATTTGTTCTTCCAATCCGTGAGCATGGAATATTTCTCCATTTTTTTGTTTGTCTTCTTTAATTTCTTTCATAAGCTTTCTATAGTTTTCTGTGAATAGATTTTTCAACTCTTTGGTTAAGTTTATTCCTAGATATTTTATGGGTTTGGCTGCAATTGTAAATGGGATAGCTTCCTTGACTTCTCTTTTTGTTGCTTCATAATTGGTGTATAGAAATGCAACTGATTTCTCTGCATTGGTTTTATATCCTGCAACTTTGCTGAATTAATGGATCAGTTCTAGCAGTTTTTTGGTGGAATCTTTTGGGTTTTCCCTATAGAATTTCCTGTCATCTGCAAAGAGTGTAAGTTTGACCTTGCTGATTTGGATGCTTTTATTCCTTTGGTTGCTGACGCTAGGACTTCCAATACTATGTTGGATAACAGTGGTGAAAGTGGACATCCCTGTGGTGCTCCCGACCTTAGGGGGAAAGCTCTCAGTTTTTCCCCATTGAAGATGATTTAGCAGTGGGTCTTTCATATATGGCTTTTATGATCTTGAGGTATGATCCTTCTATCCCTACTTTCTTGAGGGTTTTTATCAAGAAAGGATGCTGTATTTTGTCAAATGCTTTCTCTGCATCTATTGAGAGGATCATGTGGTTCTTGTCCTTTCTTTTATTGATGTGATGTCTCACATCGATTGTTTTGTGGATATTGATCCAGCCCTGCATCCCAGGTATAAATCCCACTTGGTCATGGTGACTAATTATTTTAATGTATTGTTGGCTAGTATCTTGTTGAGGATTTTTGCACCCACGTTCATCAGGGAAATTGGTTTATAGTTCTCCTATTTAGTGGGGTCGTTGTCTGGTTTTGGAATCAAGGTAATGCTGGCTTCATAGAATGAGTTTGGAAGTTCTCCTTCCATTTCTATTTTTTGTAACAACTTCAAAAGAATAGGTGTTAACTCTTCTTTAAATGTTTGGTAGAGTTCCCCTGGAAAGCCCGCCGGCACTGGACTCTTGTTTTTTGGGAGATTGTTGATTACTAATTCAATTTCTTTACTGGTTATGGGTCTGTACAAATTTTCTATTTCTTCTTGTTTCAGTTTTGGTGGTTTACATGTTTCTAGGAATTTTTCCATTTCTTCCAGATTGCCCAATTTATTGACATATAATTGCTCATAATATTCTCTTATTATTGTTTGTATTTCTGCAGTGTTGGTTGTGATCTCTCCTCTTTCATTCTCGATTTTATTTACTTGGGTCCTTTCCTTTTTCTTTTTGATCATACTGGCTAGAGTTTATCAATTTTGTTAATTCTTTCAAAGAACCAGCTCCTGTTTTCCTTGATCTGTTATACTGTTTGTTTTGTTTTAATTTCGATAGCATTGATTTCTGCTCTAATCTTTATTATTTCCTGTCTTCTGATAGTTTTGGGTTTTATTTGCTGTTCTTTTTCCAGCTCTTTAAGGTGTAAGGTTATGTTGTGTATCTGAGACCTTTCTTCCTTCTTTAGGAAGGCCTGGATTGCTATATACTTCCCTCTTATGACCACCTTTGCTGCATCCAGAAATTTTGGGCTGTGGTGTTATCATTTTCATTGGTTTCCATGTACTTTTTAATTTCCTCTTTGATTTCTTGCTTAGCCCATTCATTCTTTAGTAGGATGTTCTTTAGTCTTCAAGTATTTGTTGTCTTTCCCAATTTTTTCTTGTGGTTGATTTCAAGTTTTGTAGCGTTGTGGTCTGAAAATATGCACAGTATGATCTCAGTCTTCTTGTACTTTTTGAAGGCTGATTTGTATCCCAGTATGTGATCTATTCTGGGGAAAGTTCCATGTGCACTTAAGAAGAATGTGTATCCTGCTGCTTTAAGATGAAATGTTCTGAATACATCTGTTAAGTCCATCCAATGCAGTGTGTCGTTCAAAGTCATTGTGTCCTTGTTGATTTTCTGTTTAGATGATCTGTCCCTTGACATAAGTGGGGTGTTGAAGTCCCCTACTATTATGGTATTATTATCAATGAGTTTCTATATGTTTGTGATTAATTGATTTATATATTTGGGTGTTTAACGTTGGGGGCATAAATGTTTACAATTATAAGGACTTCTTGATGGATATACCCCTTAATTATGACATAATGCCCTTCGTCACCTCTTGTTATAGTCTTTATTTTAAAATCTAGATTGTCTGATATAAGTATGGCTACTCTGGCTTTCTTTTGATGACCATTAGCATGATAGATGGTTCCCCATCCCTTACTTTCAATTTGGAGTTGTCTTTAGGTCTAAAACGGATCTCTTGTAAACAGCGTACAGATGGATCTTGTTTTCTTATCCATTCTGTTACCCTATGTCTTTTGATTGGCGCATTTAGTCCATTGACGTTTAGAGTGAACACTGAAATATATGAATTTATTGCTATTGTGTTGCCTGTAGAGTTTCTGGTGGTGTTCTCTGGTCCTTTCTACTCTTTGTTGCTGTTGGTCTTTTCTCCCTGAGTGACCCTTAAAATTTCTTGCAGGGCTGGTTTAGTGGTCACAAACTCCTTTAGTTTTTGTTTGTCTCAGAAACTTTATCTTTCCTTCTATTTTGAATGAAGCTGTGCTGGATAAAGAATTCTTGGCTGCATATCTTTCCAATTCATCACACTGAATATATCCTGCCATCCCTCTGGCCTGCCAAGGTTAAGGACTTTTTTTCTCTTGTTGCTTTCATGATTCTTTCCTTGTCTGTGTATTTTGTGAATTTGACTATGATATGCCTTGTTGATGGTCAGTTTTTGTTTTTGTTGAATGGGAGTTGAATGGGAGTTCTCTTCTACTCTTTTTTTCTTTCCTTCATCTTCTGGGACCCCTATTATTTGGATGTTATTCATTTTTAATGAGTCACTGAGTTCTCTAATTCTTTTGTTGTGCTCTTTTGACTTAGCTTCCCTCTTTTTTTTTTTTTCTGATTCATTATTCTCCATAAGTTTGTCCTCTGTATCGCTGATTCACTGCTCTGTTTCATCCATCCTTGCTGCCATGGCATGCATTTGAGATTGCATCTCAGTTATAGCATTTTTAATTTCGTCCTGACTAGATTTTACTTTTTTTTAAATCTCTGCAAAAAGAGATTCTATGTTTTTTTCAACCCCAGCTAGTATTCTTATTATCATGATTCTAAATTCTGGTTCAGACATCTTGCTTGTATCTGTGTTAATTAAATCCCTGGCTGTCATTTCTTCCTATTCTTTATTTTGGGGTGAATACTTTTATTTTGTCATTTTGGAGGAAGAAAAGTATTAATTATTTTATTAAATTATTTTTAACATTTAAAGAATTAATTTACTTTATTGAAAATTAAAAATTAAAAAATTAAGGGGCGCCTGGGTGGCGCAGTCGGTTAAGCGTCCGACTTCAGCCAGGTCACGATCTCGCGGTCCGTGAGTTCGAGCCCCGCGTCAGGCTCTGCGCTGATGGCTCAGAGCCTGGAGCCTGTTTCCGATTCTGTGTCTCCCTCTCTCTCTGCCCCTCCCCCGTTCATGCTCTGTCTGTCTCTGTCCCAAAAATAAATAAACGTTAAAAAAAATTAAAAAAAAAAATTAAAAAAAAAAAATCAAATAAAGGATGCTAGATCCTAGGTGTGTTTTGGTCTGGTTGTTGAAAGAAGCTTGATAGAATAGAGAAAAAAAGGAAAGAAAAGAAAAGGGAAAAAAAAATGTTTGAAAATTTTATAAAATGAATACAATAAAATAGATAAAATGAAATGATGAAAGTAAATTACAATTTTAAAAATATTATAAAAACTAAAATATATAGTAGAAAAAAATTAAAGAAAAATCTTTTATAAAAACGGAAAATAAAAATAATTTTTTCTCTTTCTGTATTCAAGAATAAGAAAAGAAAAAGAAAAAATTTGAATAGATGGACCAGCGAACAGAATGAAATACAATTGAAGTTACATCCATGTTCCCCCAGAAGTCAAACTATGAAGCACTTTATAACCCATAAACTTAGCAGGCGGAGAGACTTGTGGTGTTTCTCCAGAGGGTAGTTGGCACAGTTGGACAGGGCTTGGTGTAACAGCTCAATTCTCCACTAGATGGCGCTGCTTAGCTTAATGGGGTGGATCATTATGGATGAGTACGCCTGTATGTCATGTACAGGAGAGGTGAAAATGGCATCACCCAACTACCAAGTCTCTGGTATCAGAATTATGTGCTCTCGCCCACTGGCAATCAAGCACCCCTGCTTTGTCTTTGGCTTCCGTCCACTCCCTGCTTCTACACCATCTGCAACCAAGCCATCAGCCTGCCAGGTAGCATCTCCCTCCCAAGTTTTATCTCAGATGCAGCTGTGTTTCCAAACCCCTCACTTCTAAGGGCCCTATGGCTTTGACCTACTCCACCCCTCTGGAGGAGGGTCTCCCCAAGCAATGGCCAGGTGCCAGCCATCCCCAAGAACGTTCCTGCGACCGCACTGCTGTAGATGCCCAGAGACTGCCACTGGGTGCCAGCCCGACCCAGAAGAAGTTCACATGATTGTGTAGCACCAGCGTTTCAGGGATTATGGTAAATCACAACACACATCTGGCCCCAAGCTTCACTGCCCCTTAATGTCCTTGTTCCAACATCAGCAAACATGGCTCTTCTCCAGGGTCCACTGGAAACTTTGCCACACTGCCTCTACCAAATGTCCTCCCAGCAGGGGACCCACCTCTCCCCGTGTGGCCCAAGGACCCCTGGGACCTTGCTGTCTTCTCCTGGGGATTCGCCCTTCCCACCAGAGTACTGCTAGGTATGGAGCTGAGGAGTTTCAGACTCTGGGATCCCCTGTTTATAGAGTCCTAATGGTATTGAAACCCTTTCCTTTCTCCTTTCTCCCTTTCTTGTTAAGTCCCTTATGGGTGTTTCCACTCTTTCTCTTTCTCTCCAGCTGCTTTAGGGGGGAGTGCTTTTCCTATACTCTCCCCTTGTCTGCTGTTCTTGCCACAAGCAAAAACAGCTCCTTACCCTCCGCGGCTTCTCTCTCCCCCAGTTCACCTCTCTGCGCTGCATACGTGCCTAGTTCTCTGGTTCAGGTTATGCAGATTGTTTTGTAAATCCTCAGATTAGTTTTCTAGTTGTGCAAGATGATTTGGTATAGATCTAGCTTCTGTTCAGTGAAGAGAGAAGCAAAAACCTTCCATGCTGCTCTGCCATCTTGGCCCCTCCCTCCTGTGTCTAGTGTTATTTTAATGAATGAGAAAGGGGAGGTAGACACGTGGTTAATGGTCTTTGTCTTTAAAATTTCTTTTGTACTTGTAGGTTTAATCAGGTTTTTCTCTTTTTCAGGCCAATTTTGATAATTAGTGTTTTTTAATAAACATCCCCATTTTATTTGCGTTTTTAATATCACATAAAGTTCTTTTTTTTTTTTTTTTTTTTTTTTTTTTTTTTTTTTTTTTAAATTTTTTTTTTTTCAACGTTTATTTATTTTTGGGACAGAGAGAGACAGAGCATGACCGGGGAGGGGCAGAGAGAGAGGGAGACACAGAATCGGAAACAGGCTCCAGGCTCTGAGCCATCAGCCCAGAGCCTGACGCGGGGCTCGAACTCACGGACCGCGAGATCGTGACCTGGCTGAAGTCGGACGCTTAACCGACTGCGCCACCCAGGCGCCCCAATATCACATAAAGTTCTTTGTTCACTTACACACATTTTAAAGTTTCCTTTGCATCTGGTTATGTTCCTTTTCTATGACTGATGTTATTTATTTTACTCTTCTGTCTTCTTGATCATGGTTGTCAGTGGTATATCTATTGTATTGGTCTTTTCAAAGTACCAGCATTTTGTTTCATTGACCAACTTTCATTTTACTTTTTGTTTAATTAATTTTTTCATTTATCTTTATTATTTCCTTCTTTCTACTTTCTTTATTTTGTATTTCATTTGAATTGAAAGCTTATTTCATTTATTTTCAGGCTTTTTGCTTTACTTAAAGCCACACATTTCCTTTGAGTATTTCTTTGGCTGTATCTTGATGCTTTCAATCTATTCAGTTCTAAATCTTTTATTTTCCATTGTTTACTGTCAGTTCCGAATTTTATTGTGTTATGGGCCGTAAAGATGGTCTGCGTCTTAAAAAAATGTTTTTTAATTTCCTGAACTTCCTATGTGACCTGATATATGTGGTCAATTCTTGTGAGTTTTCTAGATGTATTTGAAAAGAGTTGTTATAAATTAACTCATTTAATCCTTAGAACAACCTTATGAAGCAGAAACTATTTTTGTTCCCCATTTTACAGATGAGGAAACTGAGGCATAAAAAGGTTAAGTAACTTGTCCAGTGGTCAGTGTCAGAAATTGCTCTTAAACCCAGTCAATCTGAGTGGAAAAGTATTTTGATGGCTTCGCTTTTTGTCTTCTTTCTTCTAATGTTGTTTATAAATCTGATGTCAGTCAGATACGTTTTCTTTGTAGGTAATCTGTTTTTTCTTTCTGGCAGCTATTAGAGTTTTCTCTTTATAATTCATAACACAAGGTATGTCCAGGTATGGCTTTGTTTGTTTTATCATTGTCACTAATGCTCTAAAGGAGTATAATCTGGTTTCCCGTTACATTCTGAATAATATAAAAAATTCCTTACACTGGCCCATAAAGCCCTAAAAACACGGTTCTGGCCTGATCTGTCATCTCATCTCCTGCCTCCACCCCCACCACACACCCCCCTCATCATCCACATAGGCTTTCTGGGCTTTGGTCAAATACACTATTTAATTCCACCTTAGCTTTTTACTCCAACTCCTCTTCCTAGAAAGTTTTTGACCCTCATGTCTGCAAAAGGGTGGATATTCCTTATCATTCACTCCCCAGTGGAAATGACATTCCATGGTCTTTCTCCCACCACCTGATCTAAAGGAATCCCCTGACAACACAGAGTGCTTGTTACCACATCACTTTGTTTAATCCTCTTATCAACAACTGCTCTTCTTAAAATAACTTACCTGCTTTGTGTCTTACCTACCTCCCCTCACTAGAATATAAGCTCCATGCAAGCAGGGACCCAACTCTAATCTTGTTCACCGCCATATGCCCAGCACACGATAACCACATTTAACCCACAGCAGACACTGAATATGTATTTGCTGAATTAAATCTATCCTCGGGGTATCTAGGTGGCTGAGTTGGTTGAGCATCTGACTCTGGATTTCGGCTCAGGTCATGATCATTGTGAGATGGAGCCCTGTGTCAGGCTCTGCACCGATGGCATGGATCCTGCTTGGGATTCTCTGTCTCCCTCTCTCTGCCCCTCCCCCACCTCAAAAGTAAATAAAACATTTAATAAATAAATACATATATCCTCAAATATTATTTTTTCTATTAGTTTATCCATTTATTAGATGGATGTTGGAACTTCTGGTTTTTCCTCCTTGTCTTTTAAATTTTCTATAAGTCTTATCTTCTTGGGAAATTCTAGCTTCACTTCCAACTAATTCATTCTTCAGTGGAGTCCAGTCTGCTACTGAAGTTTTTTCTCGAGGGTAAATGTTTTTAATTTATAAATTCTCCAATTTCTTTTTACAACTGCTTGTTATTGTCCTTAGTGCATGGATGTAACATATCCCTATACCCTTCTGAATATTCAAATGTTTATTTTAAAGTCCTTCTCAGATTCCATCATCGTTTACCTCCAAGATACATTTTATGTATGTTGACTGCTTAGATAAGCATACTCACAGTTGCCTTTCATTACCCCATTATGTTTCTGGAAGACCAGTAGTTTTATTATATTAATAAATTTGTAAAAGCTGAAAAGCCCTCTAGAGCTTGCAGTATCATCATTTTATTTATCTTAGTCTTTCTTATTTTATTCAACTCAATCCAAAGCAACAAACATGTATTAACCACCTGCCATATTTCAGGCACCAGCAGATGACCTCAATTCCTCACACAGGAAGGCACCCAATCATAATACATGTTGATTGAAAAAAATACTTAATAATGGGATGGCAAAAAGGTGAAATATAAGAGGAATGGGATAGAATTTTCCAAGACAGAATATTAGAGGTTGACATTTCAGAGGTAGAATGGTTTTGAGTGGTCTTTTGTGATTGGAGCGGGTCCAAGAGACAATAGAAGGTAGAAAGTGGAGACATGAGTGGCTCTTTTGAAAGTAAGGAGTTGACAAAAGGTGATGGATATGAGGCTATTTTGTTATCCATCTATAGCAGTGGTTTTCAGCAGCGGCTGATTTTGCCTCCTAGGGGACATTTGTCTGGAGATATTTGGGTTATCGCCATTACAGGGGATGCTACTGGCATCGAATGGGTACAGGCCAGGGATATGGCTAAACATTCTCCATTGCACAAAACAGAACCCACAACAAGTAACTGTCTAATTCAAATGTCTCAATTTCCAAGGTAGAGAAACTGTATAAAAGGATGTGAAATCACAGAGGATGATTGCAGGATTTAAGGTGACACGAAAAGTTGTAATTTAGGTGCCTACCTTGATTACATTTCAACTCCTTTTGTTTACCATGTAAAATTGAACAGGCCATTTAATCTTTCTAGACCTCAGTTTCCCCATATAAAGGAGACTATTACCCTTGACTGATCTCACCATCTGTCATTATCTTGAAGAAGGAATGAGGACTTGATTTGAACCCAGTTCTTCCCACTCAGTGGCCTTGGGCTTGCACCAGTCACTAACTTCACTCACCTTAGCTCTTCCTCTGTAAAATGAAGAAAATACCTACTCCACAATGTTGCTGCGGTGCTTAAATGAGATAATGGCTGAGAAGCTGCCCCGTACAGTGCTTGGCATATCATAGGCATTCAATAAATACTTCTCGAACCCAAAGGGTATGTGAGCAGTTTTGAGTGCTTTAAGAGAAAGAGCAAATCATTAAGAAACAAAAAAATTCTTATATGGTTATTTTGACTCCTGCCATAGTAAATTTTCCTATTTACCATTTACGTTTCATGGTATCTATTTTAATACATACATTAAAATTATATCTACTTTTGCGCCTGGATTATAAACACTTTCCCTTTTGTTTTGGTAACCACTGGTAGTTACATTGCCACTTTGTGTCATCACTGTACTTTACTGGTAGGATCCGCCTTGTCTTTACTGTATCCGTAAACCGAATCCTCCCACCTGTTCATTTTAACAGGTTGTGGCAACTGAAGAAGACCTTGTCCCACCAAGTCTGGTGCAGCCACATCCCAGAACAGATGGGTTGGACCACAGAATCGCCGCTCATATTGTGTCCATCCTGCCCTCTCTCTGTCTCACGGAGAGGGAGCAAAAGGTCAGATGGCATGAGATATCCAAAGAGTTTGCATGCTTTGAAAAAGTACAGATTCTCTTTTTAAGTCAATGTATTTCAATTTGAATAGAACCTCCATGAAATATTCTTATCCGAAGAAGAACATGAAAGCAGAGCAGTGCCCAAAGGCCCTCTCCTACTGAACTATCATGATGCACATGCCCACAAGAAGTACGCACTGAAGGTAATAAAACTGGATTGCCCAGAGGAGAAGGGATGCAAGAAAGCCCATTTGTAATTATTCAGTTGAAGAAATTGCAGTTAGTTTTACCAATGCTAATTAAAAGTAACATTCAAAGGGCTTGCAAAGTGAGACCTCTGAAAATAGAGACACATAAAGGAGCGAAGAAAACATGCCTAATTATAAGGGTCCAATTAGCCATTAAATTGATTGTGAGTACACTGGGGCACCTGGATGGCTTAGTCGGTTAAGTGTCTGACTTCAGCTCAGGTCATGATCTCGCAGTTCATGAGTTTGAGCCCTGCATCAGGCTCTGCACTGACAGTGCAGAGCCTGCATGGGGTTCTCTCTCTCTCTCTCTCTCTCTCTCTCTCTCTCTCTCTCTGCCCCTGCCCCACTTGCATTCTGTCTCTCTCTCAAATACGTAAACGTTTTAAAAAACTGATTTGAGTACACCAAATTCGCATTAAAACCTTCTAGTTACTGGCTTTAAATATCTTACTAATGTGAAAAACTAGTGAAGGCCAAAGAAGAATCCCAGAAGGGAGAGATGAATACATATGAGACTTTGGCAGTTTGTCACAGCGAGTGAAGAATCCATCATTTCTGTGCACCAGGAACCTCTGGCAAAGTGAGAACGAGCTTTTTCGACCTTCAGCAAAATACCAACACTTTGTCTTCCCCAATTACCATTGATTTCCCCTGTTCCCAAATAATGAGAGCGAAGGTATCAGGTTTTGCCTTCTCCATATGCATAAGGCACTTGACAGCTTACTCTAATGTCTTCTGTCATGTTGCGCTTTTTCATCAGGGCCAAAAGAATTTTGACCCAGTTCAAATTGAGCAGGAGATGCAGTCCAAGTTGCCACTGTGGGAATTCCTTAAATTCCCTCTGCCCCCGCCATGGAACAGCACTAAGCGTCTAGCTACAATTCATGAGCTCATGCACTTCTGTACAAATGGTGAGTACGTTCTTTGTCTTAGCTTGAACTCATTCATTTATGGTCATATGTGCTTCTTAAGATTACACTCCTATTTGCAAAAAGTATTTTGATTACTTAAAGACCTTTCAGAGACTGAGGTGGGTATTTTGATTTTCTTACCTTGGATAATGTCATTAGCGATAGCGTGATAGCTGTGATGCATAACATTCTTCAATTTGATACACTGGGTTTTCTTTCCATCGTGTTTCCATTACAAGAATAATCTGCTCCTTTCTTCCTTCTCCCCGCTCGCCACCCCCTCCTTGGCATCATTGGAGAAGACATGGTGATCTCTATCTGAGGTTAAAGCACTGAGTAGGGAGCCCCCTGGCGGTGTGGTGCTGAGAGTGTGTCCATTCAGGTTCACCTCCTCTCGCAAGGGGAGGGGCCATTTTATGCTCTTGGAGGTAATTTGGAGAATCTAAAATCAGCTTCTCATTGCAGAGTTCACTGAGATTTGAGATACAATCATTTCCTTAAAAATCTTTATCTCTACTTGAGGCAATCTGCAGATAGATTCCTACTTATAAGAAGGAATATGAGGGGCTCCTGGATGGCTCAGTCAGTTGAGTGTCCGACTTTGGCTCAGGTCATGATCTCACAGCTTGTGAGTTCCAACCCCACATCGGGCTCTGTGCTGACAGCTCGGAGCCTGGAGCCTGCTTCGGATTCTGTGTCTCCCTCTCCCTCTGCCCCAACCCACTCACATTCTGTCTCTGTCTCTCTCAAAACTAAATAAACATTAAAAAAATAAAAAAAAAAAAAGAAAGAAAAAGGAATATGAAATGGCATAGACACTTTTATTGGACAAGAAAGCATTTGACCCAGAGAAGAGAAAAAGCACCTCAGTTTCTCCCCTTAAGCAAATCATGAAATATTTTCATCTCGATTTCTTCTTTAACTTTTAAGTAAGCCTAATAACAGAGAAAAAACCAAAATCTTTTGAATACTGTCATGCCGTCTCCTCATGGAAAATTAGGGGATAGCCTGCTGGCCTGGGCATGTGGAGACCATTGTTGACATAATCACTCTCTTCCTGATGTTCCTGAGAACATCTGTCCTTTGTCTGTGTGCTGCCACACCTCACCTCCTCTTCTGCCTCCATTCTCTCTCTACCTCGTCCTACACGCAGCGTAGAATTCTTGCGTCTGTTGCCACCATTGCAACTTCACACACATCCCACTTATGGGTTTCATCCCAAACCCTTGCTTCTCCTCTTCTCTTCCCTCCCTCAGCACTTCTTACTTACCAGATCCAAAACCGAACTCTTGACTCCCCAGAATTTCTCCCTTCACAGTCTTCTTTATTTCAGTAAATGGCAACTATTTTCTTCCACAACCTTGCAAGTCATTTCTGATTCCTCTTTTTTTCTTATGCCCCACAACCAATCCCACCGCATCCCTCCGTGATGCCAGCCCAGTCCACCATCGCCTCTCGCTTGGGCTATTTCAATAGTTTTCCAGTTGGTCTACAGCCTTTCACCTTTTTACCTAGCCTTTGCTTCATGCAATAACTGGAATCATCCTTCTAAAATGTTAGACCATGTGCCTCTTTAACTCAAAATTCTTTAGTGGCCACCCATGTCACTCAAAGTACAATCTAGACTCTTCTGCCATCCATATTTTGAGCTCATCACCTGTGAAGCTCTCGCTGTTCCACTCCATTCTATCTGCGTTGGCCTCACTGTGATTCCTTGAACATGTTGGTCACCCCACTGCCTCAGGGTCTTTGCACTTACTCTTTCTCCTGTGTCTATCACTTTTTCTCCCAGATAGATATTCACAGAACTTGCTCTCCCACTTCTCTACCTTACATATATATATATATATATATAAAGCCCCTCCCCAATCGCTGTCACTTTTTATCCCCTCACCTGGCTTCCTGGCTTTATCCTTCTTATCATCTCTAATATGGTATACACTTCTCTGTTTACCCTGTTTCCAGTCACCAAAATGGATACTCCATAAGACCAGGAGTTCACTGCTTAGTTTACTGCTGTGGTCACAGCTTTTACTATACTCCTTGCCCACTAATATGTGCTCAAAAGATATTTGCAAAATGAATGAATGAGCAAACCTTCTTTAGTTCTGTAACTTTTCCCCCTTCCCTGTTTCTCTTCTGAATTTCCTCATGATTTCTCCAAAAACACATGCCCTTAGTTCTATTGGAGAAAAAGCAGAGGTTACCCCAGAATCATTGATCTGCCACTATCATTTTACTTTTCCTCATTGCATCCCATGGTTATTTGCTAATACCTACCTCATACCCCTCTAGTTTGAACTTCTAAAGTGCAAGAACCAAATCTTTTCTTTGAATCTGAGGCATCTATGACAAAGCCTAATACTTAGAAAACAAAATGAGTGAGCAGGTAAGTGAGTGAGTAAGTGGATGGATGAACTAAATACTGTAAGAGAATAAAAGCACAAATGGAGGGGCGCCTGGGTGGCTCAGTCGGTTGAGCGTCCGACTTCGGCTCAGGTCATGATCTCACAGTCTGTGAGTTCAAGCCTCGCATCGGGCTCTGTGCTGGTGGCTCAGAGCCTGGAGCCTGCTTCCGATTCTGTGTCTCCCTCTCTCTCTGCCCCTTCCCTGCTCATGCTCTGTCTCTTCCTGTCTCAAAAATAAATAAAAACATTAAGAAAAAAAATTAAAAAAAAGCACAAATGAATAGGGCCAATTGAAAGCTGATAACCTTTGAAGTGCAATTATTATTTTCACCCACCAGTTCAAGTGGCTGAAAAAAGGCCTTTTCTGAGACCTAAGGGTCAGTAAAACCTAGTGAATGTAACAGTTAGACACAAGTGAGTAGTTTGTTTCAAATTATAACAGTGGCAAAGGTGCTTTTGCTTACAAATCATAAGTTTTAAACATATTCAATCAATATGGTACCCTGGAGAATCCATGTGAATTAATACTAATACACCTAATACTGATTAAGCTATGAAGCAGTTTGTGAACATTATCCTGATAGATTATACCTTGATTGTGCAGCTTTCTTATTATTAGGCACTATTGACATTTGTTGCAGAACTGTGGAGCCCATGTTTAGAGTCAGGTCAACACCCATCATGATATGACTGCCTTGTCATTGCGGTGGACAGACCCTCTGGGCGCCCCTCTGTCAGCCCTGTACCATGTGGTAATAAGAGCATTCCTAGCAGCATATAGTTCTTGCTTTCTTACAGAAGTCTTGAGCTGGAATGAAGTAGAACGAGCCTTCAAAGTGTTTACTTTTGAGAGCCTGAAACTCTCTGAGGTTAATGAAGAAGGCATACTAATGCCTTCTGGGATGATGTATGGAACAGATTCTGAGATGTCCAACATACCGTGGGACAACCCTGCCAGATTTGCTAAACAGATAAGGCAGAAATACATCATGAAAATGAATACCCAAGAGGCCAAACACCAAACAGGTACTGTGCGTGGAGGGAACCAAAAGCATTCTTCTGTTTTATGATTGTTGATTTTTCTAGCATTGTGTCTGATGGAGTCTCTTTAAACTGACTAGATACTGAAGCCAAAGACAGAATTTTATTTGTGGATCAGAATTGGTCAATGTTGGCGCAAGAGGATGAGGTCAGTAAAGAACCTTCAGACCCTAGTCGGTCTGGTTCTAACAAAATGAAGCAGTCTGACCCAAACAGCAAGGAACCCTTAGACTATGAAAATATAGAGCTGTCAGAGCAGGAGACCAGCTTGAGGACTCAGTGCCAGTCTGCGCTGTCAGGTGAGTAATCGTGTGTGTGTGTGTGTGTGTGTGTGTGTGTGTGTGTAGACACTATTATAGAATGTATTAATCCAAAAAATGATTCAAGAAACATTATCACTCATATGTGGAATTTAAGAAACACAACAGATGAATGTAGGCGAAGGGAAGGAAAAATAAGACTAAAACAAAGAGGCGGGCAAACCATAAGAGACGCTTAAATACAGAGAACAAACTGGCGGTTGCTGGAGGGGTATTGGGTGGGGGGATGGGCTAAATGGGTGATGGGCACTAAGGAGGGCACATGTTGGGATGAGCCTTGGGTGTTACCTATAAGTGATGAATCATTGGATTCTACTTCTGAAAACCAATACTACACTGTATGTTAATGAACTTGAATTCAAGTAAATAAATTTAAAATTTAAAAAAGAAACATTATCTAAATTTAAATGCCCCCCTGTTTCAATTGAAAAACTATTTAACCTCTAAGGTATTTGGTTAATTAAACTTTGCTACTGAGTGAGTCCTTGTTATTCCAACCCTTGTTTTTAAAATATCCTAAAGCTTGTTAGCGCACTCTTACCTGAGTAAATATAGTGAGGTGAACGTAATTAAACTTTCCTCATTAGTATTTCATAGGGTTATTGTGATTATATGAAAAATTATTTTAAAACTACCTGCAATAAGATAGTGAACTGCCTACTACAGAGCTTGGTACAAAATCAATGCTCAGTGAAGAACACCGATTCCCTTTCTCTCCTCCTTATAGCTCAGGTAATGACTCTTATTCTACAATATAGCATCATAGGGGCACCTGGGTGGCTCAGTCAGTTAAGCATCCGACTTTGGCTCAGGTCATGATCTCACAGTTCATGAGTTCGAGCCCCGCATCAGGCTCTGTGCTGACAGGTCAGAGCCCGGAGCCTGCTTCAGATTCTGTGTCTCCCTCGGTCTCTGCTTCTCCCCTGCTCATGCTCTGTCTTTCTCTCTCTCAAAATGAAACAAAACAAAACAAAACAAAACACAAAAAAAAAACACATTAAAAAATTAGAATATAGCATCATAAATGTTATATTAGGAAGTGTAGAAGCATAGGAGACTATTAGGCTAAATTTACTGAGCAATCTTATACATAGCTGTCAGATTAATCACTTAAAATACAGCTGTTAGTTTCCTGCTTACAACATTCAATGGCTCCCTACTAATAGAACCTAATTTTTTGGCCTGCTGTACCATGCGTCTCCAGTCGTACCAAATTACTTTTCCAAAATCTTTTCCACTTTTTCCCTTTTGCTTACTTATCCCATGCTCTGGCCAAACAGAATTAGGCTCTATTTCCTCTACACAGCCTGCTGTTTTCAATCTGTGTCTTTCCTCCACAATACCCTTCGCCTAGAGCTTTCTTTTTTATTACAATTAGGTTTCAGTGGCACCTCCATGAAGCCTTGTTAGATGTGTCCAGCTAGAAATGACTCCCTTAGCATTCCTGTGGTCACAGTTAATCTGTGCTCCCTTTATAACATTAATGATCATTTCCTACTGCTTATTACAATTATTCATACGTCTGTATTAAGTTTCCATAATACTATAGCTTCTTAAGGGTCACAGGTATGCTTATCTTAAAAATATTAACTGTATGCTGGGCCATAGAACAGGTATCAGCAAATTTTCACAGGATCAAAACTACAGAGTATATTCTCATACCACGGTGAAATTATGGTGGACATTAGTTACAAAAAAAATAACGGGAAAATACCTAAAATTTCCAAATTAAGAAATATACTTCTGCAAAACACCTCACTCAGTGAAAAAGTCACAATAGAAATTAAGACATATTTCAAGTTGAATAGTAATGGAAATACTGAATATTAAGATTTCTATAATGCAGCTAAAGCAAGGGATACTCAGAGAGAAGTTCACAGCTTTAAAGGAATACATTTTTAAAAAGAAAGCTAAAAATTAATTAGCCAAACATCAGCCTCAAGTTGTTAGATAAAGATGAACAAAATAAATCCAAATAAAGTAAAAGGAAGAAAATAAAATAAGAGTAAATTATTAAGATATAAAATATAGATGTAACAAGGAAGAACAAATAATATAACAGTGTGGTTCTTTGAAAAGACTTTTAAAATTGATAAATTATTTTTTTTAGAAAAGGCTGATCACATAGAAAGTAAGCATAAATAATAATAACAGGAATAAAAATCAATAGGAATAAAGAAACACACTCTTTTCTGATCCTACAGAAATGTAAAAGATAATAAGAGGATACGAGCAACTTTATTCCACTAAACATAAGAATGAAATGAGCAAATGACTAGAAAAGTATATCTTACCAACAGTGACTCAAGAAGAAATAGTGTTGTAATTGTTTAAATAAATTAAATCAATAATTAAAAATCCTCCAGGGTGCCTGGGTGGCTTAGTCAGTTGAGTGTCCAACTCTTGATTTCAACTCAGGTCATTATCCCAGGGTCACGGGATTGGACCCCACATTGGGCTTCATGCTGAGCATGGAACCTACTTAAGATTTTCTCTCTCTCTCTCTCTCTCTCTCTCTCTCTGCCCCTCCCCCCCAGTTTGTGCTCTCTTTATCTCTCTCAAATAAAAATAAATAGATAGATAAAATAAATAAATAAAAATATAAAAATCCTCCCCAAAAGGACACACCCAACGCAAATATTCTTATTTACTAGTGATACCACTCAAAAAAGAAATAATTTTGACCTTAAAAATTATTTCCAGAAATAAAAAAAAGTGTATCCATTCCTACTCATTTTAGGAAGCTAGCATAAGCCTTAAAATCAAACTGTCAACAATAGTACTACAGAAGAAAATTATACATCAAACAGATTCATGAATGCAGATGCAAAAATCCTGAATAAAACATACGTAAGCTGATCTAGCAATATACAAAATGATGCTAATACATCACAAGCAAGTTGTTTTTATAACAGGAATAGAGAAAAAACATACATTGTAAAAATCAATATAATTTATCAATTAACACACTAATGAGAAAAATTATATAATCATTCTCAATTGATGCAGAAAAAGCACTTAAAACTCTAGAAATTCATGAAAAAAAAACTTACCAAACTAACAACAGAAGGAAAAATTTTCTACCTTGTAAAGTTTATTCTTAAATTGCTACAACAATCATTATATATCAAGATAAAATGTTGAAAGATTTCCCTTGACACCAGGAAGGTATATACTATAAACACTTGTATTCAGTATTACATTGGAGATGCTAGCCAACTCAGTAAGGTAAGAAAAAGAGATGAAAATGTAAGATTTGAAAAGGAAGAAACAAAACTATTACTATTTGTAAATATTGTGTATGTAGAAAACCCAAAATGATCCACACAAAAAAATCAGGATTAATATGATAGTTTAACAAGGAGTTCATGGTTATAAAAGGACACACATAAAATGTCTGCAGTGCTGGAACTTTATCATTATTCACGATACTAAGCATTTCTGTTCTATGTACTTCTCTGTATGTGTTATAACTCATAATTTTAAAAAGCATTAAACAAAAGTAAGTCATCAGTGCCATAAGAGAACAGATGTGAGGTCAGTATTTTTTTAAACATTTATTTATTTTGTGAGAAAGAGAGAGAGATCTCAAGCAGGAAAGAGGCAAAGAGGGAGGGAGAGAGAGAATTCCAAGCAGGCTCTATGCTGTCAGCACAGAGCCCAACATGGGGCTCAATCTCAAAAACCATGAGATCATGACCTGAGCAGAAATCAAGAGCTGGACAATTAACTGACTGAGCCCCCCAGGAGCCCCAAGTCAGTATTGACCGAATAGTCATCTTGCCATTTTCATTTACTTAGATGAGGGTAAAAGAGGAAGTCATTGATAGAGTAGAATTAGGGAAAATCTGATTGCTGATTAGTAGAGCAGATAAGTGAGGGTGAGGGGGACAGAGGAGAGAAGGATATAACATTTCTTTAGTAATGCCCTGCTATATTCCAAGCACTATGCTAAGACATTTTACATATATTAACTAGTATTCAATATAAACTTCAAGTCTATGAGTAAGATACTATTATCCCAATTCTAAAGACAAGGAGTTGAAGACCAGAGGGGTTAAGTAACTTGTTCAACTACATACAAGTAGGAGGAAGTCAGGATTCCAACAGAGAGCTAACTCCAAACCAGTGCTGTGTCTTGTGGCTTCCTCGGTTCCAGAAATTTCTTGTCTATGGGCTTAGCCACACTCATGGGCTCTTCTTTATGCTGATACTTAACTCGATTTTATTACCATTGGGTCTTACTTCCCAAAAGGGTTGATTTCCTATTTCTCTGTTCTAAGTGCCCTTACGTATTAGCCTAGCTCACAGAAATAATTAAGCCAAATAAGTTAATCTGGGATTTTATGGCATTAGTGCATCCTGTGGGAATGTAAATGTATGACAAAGAAGTCACTTTGTGTTAATATGGATCCAGAATAAGCCAGGAGAGATATAAGGCCTAAGGTTTTTTCCTTTGTGTTTTGTTCTTTTCTTTAGAAGAGCAACTGGTATATAGTTTTCTTCAGGCAACTTTTGCCACCTGGTGGTCAGACCATGTAAATTAGCGTTCCAAATCCTGGTGGAAAGTAGATGATTTGAGCAACTCTAAATCTTCGGGGCTAAAAATGCTATAATGGATAGTGTGTCCTAGAGACGGAGCAATCCTTGAGAGCTGAACCCCCACAACCTGTAAAGGATCCTATAGGGTGTGTATTGACCCCCATCAAGGAACTGTTACAGTTAGACAGGGGAGGGTGGCTGAGCTTTGGTGCCCCATGATGGCTGCTGTGTCTAAGGGAACTTGTTGTTGGTCTTGCGTGCCCCCCCCCCCCGACTCTGAATCGTACTTCTAAAGCAGCCACTTGAAATCGTTTGAAACAAAGCAGAAATTGTTCACGTATTTCCTGCAAAACCATCTTAGCATCAAATACATATAAAAACCTGTTGCTGGATGTGAAGGACTGAATATTTGTGCTTTTCTTAACCAAACACTGGATTTCCATCTGAGACTGTTTTTGAACTTGACAGGGCCTATTGGATATTTATGAAAAACCTGAGAGTTGATAACCGTGAGGCTATGGGTTTAGATGTGCCCTCTATGCTTGTTGGGTGTTTTTTTAATAAAGTAACTGCTTTGCAGAGGGATCTTGTTATCTCTAAAGTAAAACAGATTAGGAAAGCTGTTTTTCAAAGGGATGAGAAAGCATCCATTTCCAGATGTGTCAAAAACTACTGAATCACACTGTCAAAGGATTATGGGGTTGAAGGGAGAATCAGAAAGAAAGGAAAAAATGATTTTTACTCTACTATTAAATAAAGAGTTCAGATTGGTTTTAGAATGTTCTTTCCTTTGACAAAATAACTGATGCACAGTTTTTTAAAACATATTTTCTAAACTGGAGACTTTTTCTGCTGGATCCTTAGACACAGGAGGGAATATCAAATCTCCCGGAAATCTGGCAGACCACAGAATAGAATAATTTTTATTCCACAGATTTCATATCAATTGCTTTAGGGACACAAGGGACATCATGGTCTATTTAGAGTTATAGTTGGCCCGAGTTTTCTCTTGAGTAGATGTATTTATATAAATACTGAACTGAATTGACTTTATAGTTTTCCCCTAAATCAAAATGGAACATTCATGCCATCACCTTCACCAGCCCAAGGCAAGATGAAACTAGTAGCAAAAATGTAAGTAGCTATGCTCCTAAAAGAAAGAAAAACATTGGTCTATCCTTGGTAGACATGATTAACTACTCCCGCTAGAGGTGTAGATACAGTTCTCTTTGCCACAGAATGAAGCTGAATCTTATGCTTACCCTAAAATAAGCCTTTGTTTTGGGTTTCTTCCACAGTTCTTCTCTCTCTGTATGGCTTTAGATACATTTCCGGTTTTATTATATGATATAGATTTTCCTCATTCAATCAGAATGAACTGTACTGAAGTCCCACCATGTGCTGGGCACTCGGGGTACAGTTACAGAAAATAAGAGCAGGTTCTTATTCTCCAGGAATTCACATCCAAGATGGAGAGATAGACACAAGTAAATATTATCAGATGCTAGTAAATGCCATGATTAAAAATACAACAGGGTGAAAGGCAGAAAAGCCCTGGAAGAGATGACATTGGAGTAACAATATGAATGAAATAAGGGTTTGAACCAAGTGATTATCTAAAAGCAAAGCAAGACAGAATGAATGGCAAGTGTAAAAACTTTAAGACACAGCAAGCAAGCTGGAGAGCCTGGAGAGGAAGGAGCAAAACGCGAGTGGAAGGGATGTGTTTGGAGAGTGAAGGTGGGACCATTTTATATATGACTATGCAGCGATTAATTTGCTGTCGTTCTAAGGTTGGTAAAAAGCCATGTTGGCTCAGTTATTCAGCGGCATCACAAATACATTACCCCAAGATTCATCACCCACTCCATTTCTTTGGTCAAACTGGGAATGTGCTATATAGTTTATCCATTTCTATATGACAGATTCAGAATCACAAGAGCTGTAGTTTAATCAGCGAATATTTGCAACTCATAAAGGTAAAGGTACATTTTTAGAAGTGAGGGAGATAGTCTGAAGGCATAATTATCTGATATGATTTAGGAATGTATCATAGAGGAAGCTGGGTTCTTTTCCAAGGGTTTAGTATAACTTTTCTAGGTAGACACTGATTTAGAATTATTGACACAAACACCTTTTTGGAGGCATGAAACATGCCTTTCAGGAATTACCTTTTCAGCACAGAAACATAGATCATATGGGCAACAAAAAGGCACAGCACTGACAAAGGCAAGAACAAAGCCCAAACACAACTGGATGTTGGTGTCTTTGATTTACAGAACAGACCACGAACAATGAGATCAAAGATGAAGCAGTCACAAAGGCTGATCCTCTTGAAAAGGTAAGGAATTGTTTTCCTATAAGTGTAGATACAAGTAAGATGATCTGAGAAAACTGTGACCCAGAGTGAGAAACACACACACACACACACACACACACACACACACACACACAAAGGAGATGCTTAGCAGGATAAGGAAGGGGATTACTCGGACATCCTCAGACCAGCTCCAACTGGAGAGAAAGGAGTTAATTTCACTAGCGGCTTAAGCAAAACTTCCAAGCTCCATGCTCCTCTCTAGACAGTGTGGCTTGGCAACCTCACAAACACCTGCTGACCATACAGCCATGTAGAACTAATGCTGTCTTGAAGTGAGTTCAGAAAACCTGCCTATAATTGCTAACAGGACTCAGAAGAGTATAACCTAACAATAAAAATATTTAGATTATGTTGCCCATAAAAAAAAAAAAAACTCAAAGGCATACTCTTTCTGGCAGCAGCTCTCCTAAAATGTTGCCATATGGATTTATACATATGCAGATTTCCCCAATTAAAATGGAGTGCATGCTGGTTAGTCGATGGAGTCCAAGAGGGCTCCATTTGGACTTGAACAAATTAAAGCTGAAATTGTACTCCTATGGTTTTTTAGAAACCCAAGAAGATGACTGTGGAAGCAGACCTGGAGGACATAAAGAAAACGCAACAACGCAGTTTAATGGACTGGAGTTACACTGAACATTTTAAACCAAAAGTTCTGCTTCAGGTATTAATGGACCGTGAGTCTCCAGGAGACGGTTGGACAGGTCTGGGGAGTCATGGTATGATTTAGAACAGTTGGAGTCTAGGTCACTCTCTCAGATCTACTTCTGATCAATATTCCCATTTACTTCAGCTTTAAAATGAATGTATTCCCAGATCGAGCTATGCACGCCCAGGGAATCTCCACCCAAAGGGATGTTTTTATAAAACCTTGAAGAAGAAAGGAAATAGACATGACTGCTGTACATATTTTCTAAGAACAAAAGTAAGGCA
The DNA here is from genome assembly GCF_028749965.1 of Puma concolor. Taxonomy (NCBI): domain Eukaryota; kingdom Metazoa; phylum Chordata; class Mammalia; order Carnivora; family Felidae; genus Puma; species Puma concolor. The sequence goes on along the minus strand of NC_141674.1, from coordinate 101,579,436 downwards.
TTATGGGAAAGCAATCTTATTTTTCCCATATTGCCTATCAGTTCTACAAAGTTTTCACTACATTTCAAAGTATTTTCTGATGCAGTTTACAGGTCAATGGAACCTGTGATAGCTAGTGTTTATTGAGCACTTAACCATTTTGCTAGCAATGATTAGTAAGTATTATTTGTTCATTTAATCCTTGCAACAGTCCTTTGAAGTAGAAACCTATGTAAATAATAGAAAATTGAGACATCTTGACCAAGAGTAACTTTTGTGCAAGGTCACATGGCTGGCAAGTGAGAGAAGCAAGATATGAACCTGAGAAATCTGGCCACAGAACTTGTGCTCATGCAAAATAACAAGTAACCCTACATTTTCTGTGTATACATTTTATGCAAAAACCTGTACTTGCTTTTATCTTTTTAACTACTGACATCAAAGTTTTAGATCCACACATTTTTTTAAATGTTTATTTATTTGAGAGAGAGCTCATGCGTGCAAGGGTGGGAAGGGGCAGAGAGAGAGAGAGAATCCCAAGCAGGCTCTGCGCTGTCAGCAAAGAGCCTGCCGCAGGGCTCCATCTCATGAACCTGAGCCGAGATCAAGAGTCAGGCATTTAACCAACTGAGCCACCCAGGAGCCCCTACCTCTACACACTTTTAAACCCAGAAAGTTCTATAAAGAGTCTTCTGAAAAATAGCAACTCCCTCCTACCCCCATGCCCAAATTCTCAGAGGTAAAAATCTTCAAGGCATTTACAGGCTTTTTGTGTTACTTAACTCAGTTACCTCTAATAATGAGTGTATTTTGTTTAGTTTTACTTTTGGTTGGGCATCACCATCAACTGATTCTCCCTTGAGGAAATAGCTGCCAACCCCCATCTAGCGTATGCATGTGCATGTGAACACACACACACACACACACACACACACACACACACACACACTCACTCATATACTCCCTTCTTCCCATTCTCTAACACTGTTAACTATATCATCATTTTTGTGTAGCTCAATATTGAATATTTAGTTTATTTCATTTTTATAAATTTTATTCATAGCTGAACTATTTACATTTTCTTTCTTGATACTATTTTTGTTTTCCTTGGTGCTTGTTTTCCCATTTTTTTTCCTTTGTGTAGTTTACTATGCATTTATATTACTCATCCCCAAACTCTCCACCAAAGAGTGAAATCTCCTCTCAATACATTAAACCACACAGGCACTCGATCAATTTTATCATCTAAGCCACCTCTCTCCCATATGCTCTGAACTCCCGCTTGCCCTCCAGGCCTACTTCACAGCTGTGGCCCTGGGAGCTTCCTTTCTTATCATCTGGGTCACATCCTTGGCCCCTCTTTCCAACCAGACACTGGGTTCCTGAATCACGTGTCATCTTCTTTCCTGAGTTACTCCCTTTTTGTAGGGGGCTATCACTTCTAATTGCTTTCTGAATTAAAATTCATGGCAGGTAAATTGGGGGGGGGGGGCATTGGATGTGTGAAACCCTCTTAATTCTACCCTTTCGTTTGAGGGACACTTTGGCTTTACATAAAATGCTCAGTCAGAAAGCATTTTCCCTCAACATTTTGAAGGCATTCCTCAATTGTCTTCTAGCTTCTTGGGTTGTCCTTGAGGAAAAGCAACAATGAAATTCTGATTCCTGATTAGTTGTTTGAGCCTGTTTTTTTCCTTCTGTCTGGGAGATTTTAAGATCTTCTGTTTGCTCCAGTGTTGTTGGTTTCCTGTTGATGTGCCTTGGTGTGGTTCTATTTCCAAGTATCGTAGTGGTAAGCCCAGAACAATCCAGAGACTCCTGTCTTTATATTCTAGGAAACAAATGTTCTGTAATCATTTCTTTGATAACCTTCTCCCTACTGTTTTTTCTGTTTCTTCTTTCTGTTATTCTGGTGCTGAACTTTCTGGACTGAACTTCCAATTTCCTTACCTTTTCTCTCCTAATTTCCAATACTTGTCTTTTTTTTTTTTTTTTTCCTGGAGATATGGCTCAGCTTTCATTTGGTTTTTCTACTGAGGCTTCTATTTCTGTTATCATCATTTTTAATTTCCTAAAGTTCTATTTATAATTGCAAATTACTTTTTTATAGCATCTTATTTGTCTTACCTGATACCATATCTTCTCTTATCTCTATGAGAATATTAAAGTCCTTTGATGTCTTAGTGTTTTATCCCTAGATTGTGTCTTTTTCCTCAAATTTTTTTCTTTTTCTCTCAAGTTTATTTTTACTTTTGTTTTTTGGTCTTTATTTTTCATTTCAGAGAATAATACCTCAAGATATTTGCCTTTTTCTTCATGTTAATAATGAGACACTAAAAATATCATAGTAAGTACTGTATGAGGTCAGGGAAGGAGGGAGTTGTCAATAAATGGACTTCATTTTGGGTGACTTGGCTGGGTAGTTTCCTTGGGATACCCATCAGTGTTGGTATATTAGTCTGTACCCTTAAGCCATTTAAATTCTCCAGGGGAGAAAACCCCTAATCTCCTAACTGAAAGACATAACTTACCTGTCAGGGTTTTGGAAGCTGAGTGGTGGGGGGAAGGCAGTTACACTTCTTACCATCCAGTCTCTAGATCTGCATTGTTCAATATGGTAACCACTACTCACAGGTAGCTTCTGACTACCTGAAATGTACTTTGTCCAAATTGAGACGTTCTGTATGTTTGCTATAGTATATACTATAGTATATAAATAATACTTATATACTTATGTATAGTATATACATTACTTCTAATATATATGTATATAGTATTATAATACTTACTATATAAGTAATATATATATTATACTATTATACTATTATGTATTATATATGTAGTATATAGTATATATATTACTTATATACTATAGTATATATTACTTATATACTTATATACTATAGTATATATTACTTATATACTATAGTATATATTACTTACATAATATGGTATATATTACTTATATAATATAGTATATATTACTTATATAATATAGTATATATTACTTATTATTATATATGTTACTACATGTATACTATATATTTGGTTTAAGTATATATACCAAATTTCAAAAACTTAATATGAAAAAGGTGATATATCCCATTAACAATTTTTATATTCATTACATATTGAAATGATAATTTTTTGACATATTGAGTTAAATAAAATATATATTTGTTTAGGTTTTTATTTATTTATTTTGAGAGAAAGAGAAGGACAGAGAACGAGTGGGGGAGGGGCAGAGAGAGGAAGAGACAGAACCCTAAGCAGGCTCCCCCCTGTAGGCCCAGAACCTGACACAGGGCTCATGACCTGAGCCAAGACCAAGAGTTGGATGCTTAACTGGCTGAGCCACCCAGGCGCCCCAAATAAAATATATTTTAAAAAGTAATCTTATCTGTTTCTTTCTACTTGTAAACTACGGCTACTATAAAGTGTAGAATTATACATGTGGGTCACCTTATATTTCTTGGACGTCAATTTATGCTTTTAAACAATTCTCATTTTTTCTGTAGCACATCTTCCCCTTAGCAGTGCCTGGGATCCCTCTTCTTAGAATCCACGGGGTCATTTCTATAGGTCATAATCCTCCCTTTGTCCGCTGAGGTGGGAGATGGGCAGACGCCTAGTTGCTCAGAATCGTCGAGGGCTTCCGGAGGCCCTAACGGCTTCTTAAAAATACTCTAATCTTCCTATTTTCAGTGTCTCCTTGACCCCACTCTCGGAGTGGGGCAGTGCTCTGGTACTTTCTTGAGCCTTTCTGCATTTCTGCACAAGGTTACTTGTGGCCTCTCGTAAAATTAATCTTAGAATTTGATTTTCTTTCTACCGGCAGTTACCCCTATCCTTCTGCTTTCCAGCTTCTCAACTGTTGTTGCCTTTGTCTCCTCTCCTGTGACCTTCAGCTTTGTGGTACTAAAACCCAGTAATTCTACTGTTCTTTTAATGAGGTGTCAAGAAGTACATGGGTTTCATCTCTCATCTTTAAAATGGAAGTTCATTTCAGGCTTTGGCTTTTTTTCAATTTGGCTCTGTCCTCACCCCTTTATAAATCACTGTCCTGCCACATCTAATGGACAATTATCTTGCTTCATCTTCCTTGGTCTTTTCACAGCATCGCAGAGCTGATCACTTCACTGTGAAACACTGCCCACTCTCGGTTTCCAAGGTGCCAAACTGTACTTCTCCTCAGTGCTCTGTTTGGACTTTTGTTGACCTAATGTCTACATATCGAAATGGCTTGAGTCTGAGCCCTGAACCTTCTTCTCTCCTCTGCAAACATCCTTGTGACGATTTCATCTATTATCTATGACCTAATGCTAATGACTGCTACAATTTTATCTTCCAAATGATTTCTTAGTTCCATACTAGGATACCTAACTCCAAATTCCACTTGAATTTATGACAGGCATCTCAACTTCAGGGTCCCACACAAAGCTCATAATTTTCCCACGTGAGCATGTTTCTCTCCTCATCCATCTCAGAAAATGTCACCTTCAAGCCAGAAGGCTAAGAGTTCTCACTTATCTCAGCTCGACTGCATCCCTCATGTCTGATCCATCGTCAGATTTTGAAGGGTGTACCTCAAAATATATCTTCAAGTTCTTCACCACCTCCACTGTTGCTACAGCCACCCTCCTCTTCTCCTGCAACATCCTCCTAATCATTAACCTGCTTCTGCTCTCGTCCAGTCCATTCTATGAATCAGATACTCCCATCAATTTCATCTGCTTAGGACACCTCCCTGAATCCAGGATGATCTGTAAAAATCTTTATTAAATTTTAGAGGAAAATCTCATCTATCTTGTTCATTTTTTCCCCAAGAGCCTACACAGTACCTGGCACATAGTAGGTGTTTATTTTTTAACGGAACTATAAATAACACAGTGTTATATTAGTTTCAGGTGTAAAATATAATGATTCAACTAGTCTATACATTTCTCAATGCTCATCCCACTAAGTGTACTTTTAATCCCCTTTCTCTATTTCACCCATTCCCTACCCACCTCCCCTCTGGGCAGTCACCAGTTTGCTCTCTGTATTTAGGAGTCTGGTTTTTTGTTTGTCTCTTTTTCCTTTGTTTTGTTTCTTGAATTCCACATATGAGTGAAATAATATAGTGTTTTTCTTTCTCTGACGGACTTATTTCACTTAACATTGCACCCTCCAGATCCATCCATGTTGTTGCAAATGGCAAGGTTTCATTATCTATCTATCTATCTATCTATCTATCTATTTTACATCTTCTTTATCCATCTTCTGTGGTTGGACAGTTGGGTTGCCTCCATATCTTGGCTACTGTGAATAATGCTTCAATAAATATGTGTTTATTTTTAATAAAAAAAAATTTAACTAAAGTTCATGGCACCACAATATTAATATAGGATAATAGGGAAAAGCCAAATAGTAAAAAAAAAAAATGGAGAGGAAGGATACTATTTGAAAACTTATCAAACATTGATTGAGAGCAGCCATAGCTCTGAGAAACTTAGTGCTATAAATTCTAGCAGCCAAAGTAAACATGAAAACAAATTTTATAGAGCTCTCTAATGGAAAGAAGGATACATGTTCATCAGAAATGAACATGTTTTGTTTGGGGGTTTAAAGTCTAAAAGGAATTTGCATCTCCAAAAAGTAAAGTAATGAATAGTACCCTATGTAACAACAACAACAAAATTAATGCAAAAATATTCACCACATGTGTGTCTCTGGTATTGCCTCTCGGGGAACAGATGTAATAGTTTCAATACCACTCCATAAAGACACTCATACAGGGGACTAGATTCGGGAAGTAAATGTATTATTTTGGTAATGCTACCAGTGTAAAATTGAAAGCAAAAGTAAAACAGTCCTTTCCTAACATAATATGCAATTCCATGCCTTCAGATCACCCACCAGCAGAGAACTGAAAGTTCCTGCATGAGATTGATGTTGAAAACGAAAACAAAAACAACAATCCACAGCTGTGTAATTTATTTCCCTGTGGACATGTTTCCTTATATTGATTGGCAGTGAAATAGAAGCAGGACAAAGTGTGCCCTGCCCTCTGTGCCCCTCTGTCAGTAGCTGAGATCGCAGTGCATGCTGAGGGTGGAATGTTTTGGAAAAGGCCAAGGTTAGAAGTCACGTGCAAACAGTATGTATGAGAAAGACCATGCACCTTGTTCCTCTGTACTACAGCATGGTGTGGTGGAGAGCACTCTTTGGAGTGCAAAAATGATGACACAGAGACTGGTGTCCTGGCACCAGGACTTACGAACTCTATCTTCTTAGACAAACCTCTCATCCTTTCTCAGCCCCAGTTTACACTGAAAAAATGAGGATTTTAATATTTCAAAATAGAAAAAATAATTGTTCCTATTTATCCGAGGTTTTTAATGACGAGAAAATGAGATGATCTATATGAAGGCATGGAAAACGTTAAATAACTGCTTGACTTAATTATTATCTCCAAGCCTGAATAAAAAACACTTGAGCAAATGCCTCTATGCCTGCAGGCTAGTATTTTATTTTCTGTAAGAGTTGCTGAAATGTTCCCCCCAAATTCTACCACTGATGTTCTCACTAACAGTGAGACTAAGTGTGGAAATAAAGGGATGAGGGTAAGGGGGCAGAGACATACCTTAGCAGGAGATGCTTCTCATGGAAAAAAAGACACAACAGTGTAATTATTTTGATTTCAGGTTCTTCAAGAAGCCAGGCAGCAATACAGGTGGATTGATTCTTACTACCATACGCAAGACAACTCTCTACTTTTAGTCTTTCATAATCCAATGAATAGTCAACGTCTGCATTGTGAATATTGGAATATTGCTCTTCACTCCAATGTTGGATTCAGGTAACCACCTTGGACAGTTTAGTTAATTATTGTCTTATTTTAGTTAGCTTGTTAGTTACTTGGTTAATTAGCTTTCAGTTCCTTAGCCTAAGGTAAGTGCTTCAAGCCAAACACTAAACCTTCAATTTAGTTTATCAAGTTGCATGTTTGAGGTGTACCAGGCACTGTAATAAGCATTAAAACTATACCAAATAAACAAGACAGACATCATTCCTGGAGCCATTAAGTCTAGTGGGGATTTCATTACCTTACATTTGATTTATTTAGACCCTAATAAAACTGCCTCTGAAAGATTCCAAGTAGAAACTATAACACATGACATTCTTCATGCTGGTTTTGGATAACTCCACTTGATCTGGGGAAGACTCCAAAGTAGGGCAACTGAGTGACATATCAACACAGCGGTCAGGTGCTCAGCAAACTGAGACCTCTAGGAATCAGTGATGTTTTTTTTCTGCCAAGCTCCTTAATTATTTCTTGATGATATTAAAGCTTTGCTCTGTCCTCTCAGTAATTATGAGAACATTTCATTATTTTTTCAATGCCGGTTAATGTATATCCAGTATTTATTTATTTATTTGTACAGCGTTGTTTTAGTTTAAAGGGATACAGAAAGACACAGAGAATGGGCTTACAGAATAACTGGGAAAACAGGTCGTGTGCTAATCCTTTGCTCACATATACAGTAGCTTACATAATATAGCACATTATTTGGGGAAGGGTAGGAATGCTTCACATGGAAAACTATTTAGAGGTAGTGGCTCCCTACGGACTGGATGGCAGAGCCCAATGGGAGAGACAATATTGGGAAAGGATGAGGAACAGATGATCTACAAGCTTTGCAGTTCTTCTAAAGTTAATCTCTTATCCAGGATTTCTATTTCTTCTTCAGTTACTTTTGGTGATTTTTGTTCTACACATTCATGTATGACATTTGGATTTTGGATGTCTTTCGGAATGAAATTAAACAGTCGTCTCACAATAAATGCCCATTCCTGAGAGAGATGTATTAGCGTCTATCTTTATGATTATAGTTTTGTCTATTTCTCCTGTTAGTTTTGCATGTATTGTGTGTATATGTGTGTATGTCTAAACTTATTTTTGAATCTGTATTTCAGAAGCATCCTTCTTAATGCATTGTAACTTTTATCAATATGAGCAAATGTCTCTCTGTGTTCCCCTTAATGCTTTTCACCTTGAATTTCACCACGTTTGATATTAATATTGTTGGATAGTCTCTTATACAGAAATTTACTGATAGGACTTTCTCAATAATTTTACATGTCAACTGGGAATTGTGTCTCACTATGTTAATAGAAATACAGTGGAATACAGTGAAATACAGTGGAATACAGTGGCTAACCTAATAAGGGAATTCTTTTTCTTCTGTAGTGACAAATTTAGAATTGGGCAGTATCTCAGGGGTAGTTCAGCTACTCACCTAAGTCATCAAGGAGCTGGACTTTCTCTGGCTTTCTAGCCAGCCATCTGCCACCCTTTTATTTTTCTGCGTCATTTTGATTTGTAGATACATGTCTTTTCAGTGTTACCTTGGATTTTTCCAGCTACTCTGAGATCGTCTGTCTTTGAAAGATTTTTATAATTAATTTAATAATTAATAACAATATTTTAAAACTTTATATTTTAAAGAATGAATCTATTCACTTCTATTTTTATAAGTGATATGTTTGGCCTCATTCTTACCATTTAATTTTACATGCATATTTCTACTTTAGGATTAATCCCTTTTCATCCTTAGATTGAATTTTCTTAGTTCATTCTTAGTGTGTGATGTTTTTAAAGTTATAGATTCTATTAATATCCCTATAGAGGTTATCCTTTTAAATCACATATTTAAATATTTTTATATCGTAATTGGAGCTAATGAGTATGAATATCATTCCACAGATGTTAAAATTTTTAACATATTTTTACTTACTCCCAAGAAATCGCCATTTTGAAATTGTCTAGAAATTTTATTTCCAACTGTTAAGTAATATTTTTAATCACAGACAAGGAGCACAAATAATTATTTACATTTAATTACAAATTGTACTGTTTTCTTCCTCAGCCCTTTTATTTATATACCATATTGTCTTCTTTCTTGGATTTATTTTTTCAATGCAGCTGGAGTACATTTGTGACTAATTCTTTCAGAAAGTATCTGGCTGGGGAATTCCTGAGTCATTGCATGCTGAAATATTCTTTATTTTGTCATCTCATTTGAATACTGATTGGGCTGTGTACAAGTCTGTGTTCCCTCATCATGAATAAATAGCAAGAACTCTAGGTTTTGTTTGAAAGGCAGACACATCGAAAGGTTCTGAACCTGAGAGAGACATGATCTGCCTTTAGAGTGAAAAACATCTCTCTCTTCTGTGTTGAGAATAGACTACAGGGGGTTAAGGGTAGGTACAGGGAGACCAGTTGGGGGGCTACTGTAGTCATCCCAGCAAGGGGCGATGGTGGCTTAGACCAGGAAGAGAACAGTGAAGCAAATGAGAAATGATTAGATTTTGAATATGTTTTAAATATGTGCTTTAAAAAATCATTTGGATTTCCCAACAGATGCGAAGTGGAGTGTGAGAAAATCAGTGGTCAAGGATAACTTCAGGGCATTTGGGCTGATCAACTGAAGTATAGACTTGCCATCAGCTAAGAGAGGAAGATTGGTTCATTTGGGGAAAGGTTGAGTTTGAGATGTCTTTTCCCTTCCCAATGAAGATATTGAGTACCTCAAATTTACAGTCTACGGTTTTCAGTTCATTTCTTTAAAAGGGAATCAAAAATGAGAGAAAACTGTGAAACAGCCTGACTATAGAAACCCTGTAGCTTTATTTTTCAAGCCTTAGGCCTCACTTTCACACAATCTGACAATAACTAATCTTGATTATCCAACCTAAATATTTCAACTTACTTCCTCAGAAACAACTCTCTAAGGACACTCAAATGTTGTAAGTATATACAACATTTAATTAAAAATAATTACAGTCATCCACATAAATAGAATGAATGGATTTGGGAACAACTGTGACTGACCCCTGGTGAGCAACAACTCACAGATGTGAGCCTAAGTGCACATGCAGCGTAGGGCACAGTATTTACAGTGTGGGTATTCCCAGGCCAGTAAGTTTACAGCAAGACTGGAGCATTTCAATTAATCCAGTCAGTCAATTAGCTATCGTCACTTGAAAGAGTTTCTATTATGCTATAAAATTGCTCTAAAAAGAGATTGTACCTTATTACTCTCCAGCTAACAGTGCTGAGAGTGACTGTTTCTCTAAACTGTCATCAACTCTTGGTGTTATTAAACTTTTGAATCCTTGACTGGGTTAGAAACATCTCATTTTTAAATGTGCATGTCTTTAATTGTGGATGAAGTTGGGCATTGTTCATATGCTCACTGGATATTTATATTTGATGACTTTGTACGAATTACATCAGGATATAATTGAGTCTATTGCATTTGGTATATGGGCAATTTAGGATCAGTTCATTTTTGCAAAGTTTATTTGCATGGTTGGTGTCTTAAGTGTTACTGACTTTAACAGTAACTCGATTGTCATTTTCTCTTCTTTGCTTTTTTTTTTTTAATTTTAGGAATTATTTGGAACTTGTTGCAAACTCCATTCAAGATTGGATCATAAAAGAAGAAGCTATATATCAGGAAGCTAAAATGGCTGAGGAAATCACTAGGACAAAGGCCGAGCTGGAATTGAAATATTCTGCTACTACCAAAATCACTTCTAACAAAATGTATTCTGTTAAAAAACCTAAAAGTAAGTCACTGGTTGAACTTACACGTAAAGTCCCAAGACATTCTTCCATTTGATAATTTAATCAAGACTGAATATTTCAGTATTAAAACAAGTTGCCTACAAATTTCTGTGACTCTTTGCTTTCTCTAAAAAATAGAATAGCTGAGTTCTAAATATGATCAATTTGGTGATGGGATAATGGGATATTTGTCTTATATTGATGCCACCTCCTGCCAGATCTGGAAGATTCGATCTGTCCTGCAGATTAAATGTGATGTTAGGGAAATGCCAGATGTCTTCATTTTGGTAGGGTTGATAGTTTCAGCTATCTAAGATTTGTTGACAATATATGAGGCAAATTCGGAGTCAGTATGTTTCCATTAGAATACTTATAGATTCCAAAAGTGAGATTAAAACAAGACATTTCTTGGAAGAGCAATCAGAAGAATCTCAAGACTAATTGGGAGTAGGAATCTAGAAATAAAGGGAAAATGGATTCTTGAGGATTTGTGGCAGGCACTTAAAAGGGGTGGAGCCAATACATATATATTTATTTTTGTTGTTAATTTCCATGGCTTTGATGCTGTTGGGGAATGGAGAAGAGAGTGAAAAAAAGAGGAAGGATACTTGATAAAGGAGTAAAACAATGAGGTAACCTGTGTGGTAAATAAGGATATCTCACTAGGGAATGGTTTCCATGTTAATAATATTCATTATTTCTGATAGCATAAGTTGAGAATGGTTTCTCATAAAGAAGCAAAGCTATATATTTTCCAAAGGTTTTTCAACTTCTGTCAATTACCAAAAGAATTTGTGTTTGACTTAATTCTAATGAATCAGTCACCATCCACTCAAATGGTTATATAATTCATCCATCAGTTTGGCCTTTCTCCTGACGGGGGCACAGAAGGACAGCACTAAGTATCTGGGATGATGGATGGGACTATATAAAGAGAGGTAGGGCTACCCTCTCACAATAGTGTCTAGGGCCACACTTGCCTATGACCAGGAAAAATTGCCTTTTCTTTATTCTGCTTCTGAACAGAACCAAAAGTTTAATTACTATCTAGATGCTGTTAAATCCAGAATACGGTTAGTTGGAGATTGAAATACACTTGGTAGGTATTGCATTCAGTTTGAGACCTCTTAAGTGAGGAAAGTTGTAAATCTTCCAAACAGAAGGACTATTATAGCAAGAGGAGGGCTTCAATGTGGAAAAAAAAAGTTAGATTTGTTCTGTGTGGTCTTAAGCTAGGATTAATTAGGTTAAAGCTCTATGGATAGAGAGTCTACTTCAGTAAAAGCTTCAAGGTCTCAACACAGTGAGAATAGAATGCATTCTCCACAGTCGTTGAGTTCCTCATCCTTGGAGGAGCTCAGTGCCACTTCAGACACCCACTCTGGCGACAGCGAGAAGGAGTCAGGAATGAATAAATGGAGAGTTGAACTTGATAGCCTTTGAGATCCCCTACAGTTCAGACATTTGGTCCTTCAATGAACCTTTGTCATAGAGAGTCACTAAGAAGTTTAATTTTCTCTGGCTTTAGGTAACAAAGGAATGAGCAAAGGAGAGATAGCGGATCAAGAAAAAGAAAAAGAAAACGAGAAGGAAAAGATTCCTTTTATTTTAGAAGGCTCTCTCAAGGTAATTCAAGGAAAGACAGATGACACTGAATATTTACAAATTCAAATTTATTGTGTGATAGAGAGTTTGTGTGGTGGAACAAAAGTGATCTTTTTTGCTAACCTCTCAGAAATAATTGAATCTGCAATGAAAGAGCAGTCTCCCCACCAAGCTGTCTCCTCTTCCAGATGATAAACTTTGAAGGAATTCTGTATCATTCATTTTTATAAAACCCATATCCAATGTGGTGCCTTGTTCATATCGTCTCTGTTTCTGCTGCAGGTGTTTGTTTCTTGTTTCCAATTTTTAATGACAAACTTAATGTATGCTTTTATAAGAAGTCAAAATTACTCTGGGTCTCCAAACCCCTGAAAATAAGAAATATTAACAACCTGGTATGCTCTATACTTATACATTCATGCATACACAAATATAAAGAGGGTTTTCATTTGTTTGGTTTTGATTTAGATTTGGTTTTGTTTTTTTTTTTTTTTTACTCTTCCACATACTCTTTTTTTTATAGCAAAGTATCATGAATATCACTTCCAGATAATATCTACATATCTAACTTATTTTCAGAGAAATGTTGTTAGTTTAAATTTGGATATATGTGAAGTATTAATTTCCTTATTAATAAGCACCACTTATTTTTCTATTTATACAGAAATGTTTTACTTTTATGTAGTCAGATCAACCATTTTTGGCTAAAATTTAAGACACAATACCACATTTTGGCAAAGGTGTGAAGCACAGTGAATTCTCATACACTGGTGGTTGACATGTAAGCGGTCACTTCTGCTTTGAAAACTGGGCATAACTACTAACGTCAAGCAAACGATTTTCTTTTCACCTAACAGTTCCACTCCTAAGGATATGCCTAACAGAAATGCATGGATGTGCGCACCAAGACACATGGACAGAGTTGTTCTTGCAGCATTATTTTTAATTCTCCCAAACTAGAAACCATTCAAATATTCATCAGTGGAATGCCTAGCATGGTTTAGTCCTATGATGAAATGTTATACAGCTCTGGGAATGCATGACCTATAGCTACACACAGAAATACGGATGAATCTCGGGGCACCTGGGTGGCTCAGTCAGTTAAGCGTTCAGCTTAGGTCGTGATCTCACATTTGTAAGTTCGAGCCCCACGTTAGGCTCTGTGCTGACCGCTCAGAGCCTGGAGCCTGCTTTGGATTCCGTGTCTCCCTCTCTCTCTGTCCTTCCTCTGCTCACACTGTCTCTGTCTCTCAAAAAATGAATAAATGTTTTTAAAAATTTTAAATACTAATAATTACAGTAGATTTTTTGTAAGCTCACATACTGAGTAGGCAAGAGCTGACTTCCACACCCCCATTAGTATCCAATAAACCACAAAACAATGTAGGTTAATATTGGTGAGCCTCCCTAGCTTCGTGGTCTTAATGGTAAACATCATTACATGGCAAATCTTTGAGTTAATTATTAGTTGCTGCTTTACTTTATTAAAATTTAAAAATGTATGTTGGTTTTTCTTCTTTATTGATATATTGAAGTATGGAGACTTATTTAACAACAGGAATAATCTTTGCATTTTTAAAGCAAACTCCTCTTCAGCATTTCCTAAAGTTTAGTCCTCATCCCACAAAGACATGTATTATGAATGCCTAGGGGTCTCCAGGGAGAAGAGACTTAAAAATACAGATGCCTTCATTCCATCTTAATTACATCTTTGTGAGTCGAATCTAGGAATTTTAATTTTGAATAATCTCCTAGAACCATCTTTATGCACATTATAGATTAAGAATGATAGCACCATTTTTTCATGGCGTGTTATTATTTTAATAAATAACTGGGTTTGATCTGATGGTATTTTATCTAGAATTTTTGTGGCCATGATGAATGAATTAGTCTATAGACTTTGCGTTGTTATTAACAAGCATCACTATTAGTGTTAGTTTGGCTTTTCAAATAAATTAAGGAAGTTGGCAAGGTTGCTGTATCACGTGGAAAAAAGTCACTGGAGTTTCTATTTACTAGCAATAACCAATTAGAAAATGTAATCGAAAACAAATATCATTCACAAGAAGAACAAAAACTATAAGGTGCCAAAAAGAATAATAAAAGATAAGCAAAGTCTTTATGGAGAAAATTACCACATATTATTGAGGACATTTAACACTTAATTAAGTGGGAATATATACCATAGTCATGGATGAGAAGATTCAACTTAGGAAATGAAATATACTATAAAATCAATGCTATTCTTATCAAGATCCCAACAGAGTTTTTATGAACCTTAGAAAACCAATTCTGAAATTAATAAAGAAAAATAAAGGGATAAGATCTTTCTTTTAGGTAGCATTTAACTGTCAGCTTACATCTCTTTATTTTCACCTTGCTGTGTGTTTATATTTTAAGCATATCTCTTGTGCAGAGGGACTATAAACTAGATTAAAAAAAAATCCATATCTGGATGATCTCTCTTTTAACAGGAGAGTTGAATCCTTTTATAGCCTGCCTTTTCTATGATCCTTTTTTCCACCTTTCTTACTTTATTTTATGTTGAATTTATTTTGTCTTTTCATTCTCAATCAGTTAATGATGGCAACACTAATTTGAACCCTAAGTGAAATGTTGTCCTCCCCCAAAAAACAATTCTATTTTTCTTATTAGTAGACTTATATTACAAAAGAAATTTATATTCAATGACTTGTTAAAATATTTGCAAAAATTACTTTCCTCACTTACTACATAAGTACCTACATAATGTCCTCAACTTTGCCTCTAGACCCAAAAGGCCTAAAATATTAACTATCTGGCCCTTGACAGAAGTTTAAAATGTATTCACTCTATTTCTACTAGTGGTTGCTCTAGAAATTCAACTTGTATATGTAATTTAATGAAGTCTAAACTTCATGAAATATCTTTACTTTCTCCCAGAACAATACAAGGACCTATTAATATTATTTAAAATTTGCTTTCCCTCTCCCAACTTATATTTTAAGTTTTATTTTATCTTTTCTTATTCCCACAAACTGAACATTCTTATTGTCATTGTTTTACGTAGTCAGTGTTATTTAGCTTATCATTTGTTTGTCAAGCATTTCTTCTCACATTTGAGATTTTGGAAGTATTCCTTTTAAAACTTCTTTTAGTGGGGGTTTGTAAAACCCTCAGTTTTTACTTACCTAAAAATTGGCTTTTTTTTACCCTTACTCATTAAATACGGTTTTCATTTGTAAAATTCTCAGTTTTGTTTTTTTTTATATATCTTCTTAGTACTCTCAAGATATTGTTCCACATTTTCCTGGGTTGATGTTGTAGTTGTTAATAAATTGTTGATCTAATTTGTCATTTCTTTATAAACAGTTAACCTTTTCTTTTTAAAAAAAATGTTTTTAAATGTTTATTTATTCTTGAGAGATAGAGACAGCATGAGCAGGGGAGGGGCAGAGAGAGAGGGAGACACAGAATCCAAAACAGGCTCCAGGCTCTGAGCCCGACGTGGGGCTGGAACTCACGGACTGTGAGATCATGACCTGAGCCAAAGTGAGGTGCTTAACCAACTGAGCCACTCAGGCACCCCAACAGTTTACCTTTTCTCTCCAGCTGCTTTGAAAATACTCAGTGGTGTGCTGGAAAATGTTTAGGAATAGCTCTCTCAGGGAAACAAAATAATATGTTTATTCTAAATTTTACTGATAACATAGTGCGTAGAGCACACAATGTACAAATTATAGAACATACTACTTTTTGTTGTAAATTCCATTTAGCCAGTTGATTCTCACAGAATACTTTCACAGATTTTTACTAAGCTCTTAGTCAACCTATGATTACAATTGACAAACATTCAATATGAATGTTGATTGATGTTTTCATTGATGTGAACAAGTAAAACAAAAATGAACAAAGGAATAGGTCTCACTCATTCATCAATGACATGAGCAACTTCTTTGCTGAATCAGATAATAATTTTTATTTATTTATTTATTTACTTTTTAGTATGTTCACAGCTTCAGTTTATTACAGTGAAAGGATACACATTAAAATCAGCAAAGAGAAGCACACACAGGGCAAGCAAGGCCTATGAAAGTTCCAGCCACAAGCTTCCTTTGTTTTCTTCCAGTGGAATTGTGTAGACAGTGCTTATCTCTCCCAGTAACAGTGTGTGACTACATGCATGGAGTATTGACATATAAGAAGCTCACCCAAACCTTGGTGTCCAGGGCTTTGTTGGGGGTCCGTTACACAGACATGACTGAGGGACCACACGGTTGCACTGTGTCTAGCCTCTCCAGAGGTCACGCTGATAGCACATGGCTCAAAGACCCCACTATAAATTACATTATAAATTGCACTACCTGTTGTAGTCCAAGTAAACAAAGACACTCATCAGGCAGGATGCTCTAAGGCCTTCGAGGTAACCTCCCATAAGCTGGGCAAGAGTCTAACATTTCTTTAGGCAGAGTTAATTCTTTACTACACAGGTCAAGCCCTAATTCTTGGCCCAAGCTTTCTTAGAGCAAAATAATCATATTTGGTACAGCAATAGTATCAGTATGAATATGCCTAACACTTCGATGATCCAGTATGGAGTAGGGATAGAAGTAAAGAAGCAACTAAGTCATCCTATAAAGTATTACATACATTTTCACATTTATGTAATACTTTGATTATTTGTTCCCCCTTTAATTCAGTATTATTTGTACCTTAGGATAATGTTGTATAGACTATTTGGCACAGAAATTAGCTGATAGTTAGCAAAATCCATTTCTTCCTCAGGCTAGTCATTTTTCCGTTAATATTACATCTGAAGGAAGATTTGTCTATCTCCTAGTACATTTAATCATCAATATCAGTATTATGACTTATTTACATACGGTAATTGACTATACCAATGCCAGAGTTACACCATATTGCAGTATGGTTATGGTATAATTCAGTTACAGGAAAAAAAACAACAACCCGGAATTTCAGTGGTTTTTGGTATGCCTTCCTAACAGAACCAGTTCATGAACAGATATTATGGACAGGTGTCATTACAATTGGCCATGACTCATTTATTTACAAGTCAGTTGGGGATGAAGCTATACGCTCTGTCTCATTTTACAGACTTGTAGTGAAACTGGATTCTGTTGTGTGCTGTTATATAGCAGGGCTTGCTTTCCATCTAAAAGGACACAGGTGGTATCCAAAACAGTTACTTTCCTTGTTATTTGTACTACCAGATATCTTATTCCAATCTATTCCTGGGGCAAGGGCCATCAGCGCTCCAGTGTAAATTACAAGTACTCCAGAGAATTTCCGTATCTGGAGACCCATAAAGTTCCCATAGGCATGCCCCACCGAGCAGCTACAATGGAGGGTCATTGCCCATGAGCACTTCAGGTTTCATCTGTATTAAAATAGTAAAAAAGGTGCTGTTGGATCAGGATACAAACACTTTCCCAACATGGGGTCCGAGCATCATCCAGGATTATTGTTTTACCCTTCCCAACTCTATTAGCCTCCTAAGGCTGCCGTAATAAAATGCCACAAACAGGGAAGCTTCCAGGCAACAGAAATTTATTGTCTCACAATTCTGGAGGCTAGAAATCTGGAAGCAAAGTGGTGGCAGGGTAATTCTCTCTCTGTAGGCTCTGGGGGAGGATCCTTTCTTGACCCTTCCTAGTTCCTTGTGTTTGGCAGCAAGCCTTGGTGTTCCTCACTTGGTAGATGCATCACTTTTTAGATACTAGAAGAATATTTCCTCAGTTTATTGTGCTACTAGTTACAATGTAACAACTCCAAACAGAACACTTTTAAATTCAATCTGCATTATTAACATTTTCACCATCACTTTCATGACTTTGGATAACCAACAGTCAGTTGGTCCGTGCTTTGTAGCACTTGCTGATATGTGTAGTGTAAATACTCCCATCAGGCCATCAATATGACGTCACTGAATGCAGCACGGGAAGCATTATGCAGTCACACACCATTACATTGTACGCATATTATATCTATGATACAGATATAATTGATATAAATAACATCAAAAACATAGATAATAGGGAAATGTAACAAAACAATTAAGAAGGCACTAAGTTTTTGCTTCAGATCCTATGGTTCCCTCTTTTTCGGCCATACCCTGCTCATGCTCTGTCTCTCTCTCTCTCTCTCAAAAATAAACATTAAAAAAAAAAAAAGAAGAAGGTGGTAAGTTTTGAGTATTTAATGTCTTTGTTTTTAATATGTTATTTGAGTGTGCATTCGTATAATTTAATTTTAAATAATGGCTGTAGTTAACAACCAGCTTGCAAAATTCCTGAAAATTTACCAATAAACTCTTTCCAGTCAACATGAGGTAGAACCAGCACACGACCATTACTGCCTGCTTTTAACTCTTTGGCCTTCCTGACTGTTAGGATTTGTGTCTTTCATCAACTCTGGAAATGACTCAACCATTACCTATTTAAATACTGTACTGCTTTTCTGAAGGTCTATTCCATTTCTAAGAGGGCTTTCAAACTCATCTTATTTTTAATGCCTATTAAAAATGTCTTATTTCTTATTTATACTTTTGATCCTTTCTTCTCTTGAAGCAAATTAAAGACTAAGCAGATTAAAATACTTATTTGACATCCTCTATTTGATAATTTCAATACCTTCAGTCTTTGCAGATATGTTCTCATAGTTTGTTTCTTCTCCAGATTCTTGCTTTTGGCTTGCTTCCTCACGTTTTGTGATTTTCACTTGTGAGCTCATATCTACCCACAGTCTTTTTAGAATACATTTTTTTTTCTTTTTTTTTTTTTTTAATTTTTTTTTTTCAACATTTATTTATTTTTGGGACAGAGAGAGACAGAGCATGAACGGGGGAGGGGCAGAGAGAGAGGGAGACACAGAATCGGAAACAGGCTCCAGGCTCTGAGCCATCAGCCCAGAGCCTGACGCGGGGCTCGAACTCACGGACCGCGAGATCGTGACCCGGCTGAAGTCGGACGCTTAACCGACTGCGCCACCCAGGCGCCCCTAGAATACATTTTTAAGGCAATGTACATCTTGGCATGCTGTGAAGATAGACTTGTGGTTAGTTCTCAGGGAAGGCTCCTCCCACCCCACCTCGCCTTTCATGCAGGGCCAAGGAAGAAAGCTAGAATTCATGGTTTTCCTATATGGGGAAAGATAAGTTTTTAGTTCACCCAACAAAGGTGCCATTTTTAAAAATACCTGCTCTATTCATAGGTCTGACTCCCATGTTATTGCTCTAGTCCCTGTAGCCCATCAAAACTCCAGTTCTAGGCCTCCAGGGATGGGCAGATAGCCGTCGGAAACTTCTCTCCTCGGTTCTCCTGTTCCTTACTGGATTAGTGCTTTCTCATACCTCTCAGTTTGCTGCCAGCCCTGCTATGCACTATGATGATTTTATATTTTACCTATCACTTTTGAAATATTTTGTGCCAGGAATGTTTCTTTAAACATCTGGTCTGCCATATTGCTGATTAACCATGTTTACGATCTAAATTGGGGATTCAGCTCATGTGGAAAAGTATAGGAAGCAGGGAGACCAGCTAAGAGGCTGTTGTAATAGTTCAGGCTAAAGATAAGACCTGCGTTAAAGAAAATTGCAGCAGCAGGTGAGAGAAGCAGCTGAGTAAAGGGTAACATCTGAAGAGCTTTGGCAGGGTGTAGTACCAGGAAGTTGGGTGAGAGAAGAGAAGCAAAGCTAAATGCAGGGTCTCCAGGTCAGGATATTAACTTGTTAGAGATACCACTTACAAAAAGCATTTGAAATACTCTCCCAAATGAACCTGAGTGGGATCTAATGTGTCTCAAAATCCCATTAATTTTTTTAAATGTGTTCACAGGCATGGAAAGAAGAACAAGATCGATTAGCAGAAGAAGAGCGCTTAAAGGAAGAAAAAAAAGCAGAGAAGAAGAGTAAGGAAACTGGTAGAAAGAAAGGCAAGGAAAAGGTAGAGAAAGAAGACAGTAAGCTTGTGAAGAGAAAATCTTTTTTGAAGGAGAAACCTAAAGAAGACCAGCTGAAGATCCCAGAAATAACAGAGGAGCCCCCCCAGCATCCAGAACCTGGGGTCGTTTATCCGGTAAAATCGATGTTCTAAGAAGCCTCTTTGGGTCCTTACTCATTGTTTTGGGAGAAACACAGCTTCTGTGGAAACACAAGTTTCCCAGTCTTCACTGACCCCGCCGAAGGCCTTGGAGTTTCTTCTAGCAAAGATGATCTCAGACCCTACTCCACCCTCTAATGCCTAGGATGTTCTTTGCAGCCAGTCACCAAGATAGGAACACCCTGAGGCCAGTTTTCCATGAGTGCCCTGAAGCCAGGTTACTCAGGGCAGGAGAATGGAGATTTGACACAAAAACATTCATTTAGGTTAGTGTAAATAAGCAACTATGAAAGATCACAGTGAGCACAGAGGTTGGCTGTGTTTGTCTCCATGACAGGGCCTGCTGAGTTAGACACCCACGTTTTTTGCTCGTATGCTTTGGTAAAACCTCTCCCTCAAGCAGTCTTATGAGGAAAACCTAATGGGAAAGAGATGGACAGAAAAGAAATGAAACAGCCCTTGTCCTTTCTAGCAGCTACTCTAAGCCAGTTCTCAGATGTTAGCATGCATCACCAATCACTGAGAGCTCTATTAGCAACATTTAGTAAAACATGCCTTTACCATAGGACTTCGTAAAATGCAGTGTGTCAAAAAATAAAGAATAAAGTGTCAATATTCCTCAAGATATCAGTTCACTTTAAACAGAAAATTAACAGCCAACAGAAGAGAAATCGATTTCTCCTCCCACTGCTTTTCAGTAGTATAGTCATTTGATTTGCACTAGGGTATCCGGGCGCTCCAGTGAACAGATTTTAAAATCTTGGGCCTCCTTTAATTCTGCCTGTCACTGTAAGACCACAGGAGGTGCTAAAGATAATATGGACACGAGCCTCTGAGTCTGCAGAGTGACAGGCATTCATTTAGCAGAAATTTAGCTTATGGCGACTGGAACTGGCTCACATCGATGAGCTGATTCTTGTCAATTGCAGCTCCACACTCAAAGCATGATTTTTCCCTTGTAGTTTTGTGGATACAATATGGGAGAGATACCCATCCAGATCTCTGGAACAAATTCTTACCTGTATCCTTCAGATGGAGGGCAGATTGAAGTAGAGAAGACAACATTTGAAAAAGGTACATTTTGAAGGCAGCTGGTTAATAGCTTGGAAGATAGTAAACCCTTTCAGGTGGTCTCGGGGCCTTGAACCATGAGTGTGATAGGTGAGGGTGGTGATGTGGCCACTGCAGTTTCTTATGCGCCACATTCAGGATTTCCAGACTTCACACTCTTCTGTTACAATCGCCTGCAGGGCACGGGCCAGCTGAGAGGTTAGCTGGGACGCTCTGTGAAGAAAATTCCAGTGGTGAAAGTCCTAACGTATTTCTCTATGATCGGGGAAATATTATAACAGTAACCACAACAAGCAAAGAGTTAATTAGTAGTATTAATTACAACACGTAGTGACATCTCAGAAACCAAGCACATACTGTGAGTTTACAGCAAATTTCTGGGTTGGTGTCTGGAGCACAGAGTTTGGGGGCCTGCCGCCGAGGTCAGTTATTTGAGCTACAGAGAAGTTGCTTCTGGATTCAGAAGCCTGTGAGTGGGAGAGGAATCTGGCAGATGCACTGCAGAGGACCTAATCTGGAAACTGCATGAAGAAAATGCATATTTCTTCCCCGGGAATCTATCAGGGACATCTTTGAAGGCTTATCTTTTCACTGCCCCTTAAAGATCTCTCAGGTGGATTGGAGCTAGCTGGTTGTCTCTGAGAGATGTGAGGAGGTCCAGGAAGACCCTGTGTAATGTCCACAAGGTTATGCCCCCTGGGAGGGGGCAACACGGGCTCCTCCTATTCCCACACTCCACCTGATGCCAGCCTACCCTCTTCTCCCTCCTCTCCTTCTCCCCTCCCTAGGACCAAAAATGAGTCAGAACACTAGAAGAGAGAATGGGCCGTTAGGAAAATGCTTATTTGTTGCTATCAACAATAATAACTGCTATAACTGATTGATGTAATTCTTTGTAAATTGTAAAACCCTTTCACATCAACTGACTCATGTGATTAATCACAAAATTGAGTGTAGGTAGCCTCAGCCACTGTATTTTCTCTTCTGTAATTTGATGAGAAAGTCTGCAAACAGGGGCGCCTGGGGGGCTCGGTTGGTTAAGTGTCCGACTTCAGCTCGGGTCATGATCTCTTGGTTCATGAGTTTGAGTCCTGCATCAGGCTCTGTGCTGACAGCTCGGAGCCCAGGGCCAGCTTGGGATTCTGTGTCTCCCTCTCTCTCTGCCCCTCCCTTGCTTGCACTCTGTGTCTCTCTCCTTCAAAATAGACATTAAAAAAAATTTTTATTTTAAAAAAAGAAGAAGAAGAAACTCTGCCAACATCTCCCTGATCCACCTGCCATTCATTTCTGGGATTCCACCCTCACTCTCTTCCTTTAGGCATCTTTTTGTAAACTAGTGATATCCGTAGGTGTTTCCACTCCCTGGAGTACATTCTATACTGCCTTATGTACATGTCTTGTCAAGCGCCCTAATGGGGTATGACCAGCAAGCCCACCTTCTATCCCCTGATTTTCCCCAGGGCCAACTTTTATCAAAGCGACTGTGAAAAAGGACAAGCACACTTTTATAATTCATTTAAAAGACCCTAAGAAAATTGTGAAAAAGGAAAAAAAAGAAGAGGATAGTTCTTTGGAAGATGAGAAAGAAGAAAGAGAGGAAGAGCAAAAGCTTGACACAGGCAAGCGGATGCCCCTTTGCGTGAGTGGAGGTTAGTCCTTGCGTGAGTGGAGGTTGGTCTTTGCCTGAGTGGAGGTTGGTCCTTGTGTGAGTGGAGGTTAGTCCTTGCATGAGTGGAGGTTGGTCTTTGCCCGAGTGGAGGTTGGTCCTTGCATGAGTGGAGGTTAGTCTTTGCCCGAGTGGAGGTTGGTCCTTGCGTGAGTGGAGGTTAGTCCTTGCGTGAGTGGAGGTTGGTCTTTGCCCGAGTGGAGGTTGGTCCTTGTGTGAGTGGAGATTAGTCCTTGCGTGAGTGGAGGTTGGTATTTGCCCGAGTGGAGGTTGGTCGTTGCGTGAGTGGAGGTTAGTCCTTGAGTGAGTAGAGGTTAGCCTTCCAGCAGTGCGTCAGACCCATGCATCTGACAGCAACACACATGCATCTCTACCACTTAGTGTAATTTTTCCAGATAGTAAGGCAAGCGCTTTGCCATTTTGCTTATGTACATTTTCCCTGAGGTAATGTGTACATACCCTGCACACACAGCCCATGGATAGTGGGCTACTCACTTGGTTTTTACCCCATCTGGATGCCCAGTTCTTGAGTCCAGTTGTCACACAGAGTCTATATAGGTGGCTGCCTTTAAGTAGCAACATTGAGTGTGCAATGTCCATCCTTGTCTGAATCTTTTACACAACTTGTACCAAGTGCAATCTCTAGGACTTGGGTTCTCATTAATTCATTTCTCCTAAAGTTTTAGCTTTTCTCCAATATTCACTACAAATGATGGGGTTTCCTTCTGTGCTCTATCACTTAGTTTTCCCCATGGTATCACATTTTTTAGGTTACAAGGACAAGAGAGAAATCCTATATTTAGTCTTGAGCGTCTCTACCTCTGGTAGTTGGGAGCTCCAGGTAGACGTCCTGTGATTATACACCATGAGACTTCCTGATAACACTATTTAACATCTCCAGGCAGCACCACCTGGGAAGACTAAATGCTTCCTGCCCAATGTGACATGGATTATACCTGCAAAAGGGAAGAGTCAATTAATCAAACGTTTTGAACTCAAGTCACTGATAAAATATATAACTAAATCTTACCAGTAGATTCAGTTATGATCACAGTGTTCTCCAAACTCAAAAAACAATGCTTGACAAGTTTGAATGTACCCAAGAACTTAAAACATAAAATTTTTAGTTACTTTTCTTCATTTTGCCTGATATAAGAATATGTGGTTTATTATTTTTTAAAAATTATGAAATTTGAATATTTAAAGAAAATAACAGTTGCCCATAATCCTGTCACCACAGTGGTAACCGCTATCGTAGTGTATTTCTTACTTTATGATCAGGAACATTTTCTTACTCATTAAATATTCTTCGAAAACAAAGTTTTCTAATTATTTCATAGTGATTTATTGGTATATACATATATATCAATAATTTACTTAACCATATCCATGTTTTGGGGTGCCTGGGTGGCTCCGTTGGTTGGGCGGCTGACTTCAGCTCAGGTCATTATCTCACAGTTCATGGGTTCAAGCCCCGTGTCAGGCTCTGTGCTGACAGCTCAGAGCCTGGAGCCTGCTTCGGATTCTGTGTCTCCCTCTCTCTCTCTGCCCCTCCCCCACTCCTGCTCCGTCTCTCTCTCTCTCTTAAAATTAAATAAACATTAAGAAAAATCATATCTATGTTTTTATATACACGATTTCCACTTTGCACTGTTTTTGCTTATATTTCTTTTTAATAAAACGGACATGCCCTTGATTTGATTTTGTCTTTTAGAAGAATCAGATGCAGAGAATAAAGGTGTCAGCAAGTTTGGATCTTTTTCGGCCACCTTAGAAAACGGCATCTGCCTCTCAATAAGTTACTATGGACCAAGTGGAATGACACCAGGTAAAATAAACACAACAGCAAGGATAAGTGTCCCGTGACCAACGGTACCTGTCCATCCTCAACCTGCTCACTTGTTGATAAACACGTTCTGATTTAATGCCCCTCTTTTCCTGAAAGGTGGGAATATATGTGTGAGTGTGTATATATACATGTGTATTTACATATATGTACATGTATAATCTTTCATACATAGAAAAAAAACAGTGCTTTGACATTTGAAAAAGAACTTATCATATGTAATTTTACATATAGTCACATATACATATAAAATTTTATAGATAGATAGATAAATAATTTCAGTTATCTTTGTTAACTAGCCCAGGAAAATAAGTCCATTAGTTGATGCCAAAAAAAAGCATGATTTCTCAAGGAATCCTCTTGGTTTTCCACATAATATTTTTACGAATCCTGTGATTGTGGAATCTCAATGTACTTCAGAACTTAACAGCCTTAAAGGAGCCATTCACTGGACATCTTGAAGGATTTCTTTACCCCACTTTTAATGAACAAATTCTCCAACTGGAAGCTATTTCCTTACAAACCACAAAATAATATGTCACTTAACCAAGAACCAACTAGGAAATCTTGTGGGTTCCCACGCGTGTTACAAGGATCTAAACACACAGATTTCATTAAAAAGATAAAACTTTACAAAATCAAAAGATAATCCCTATGCTATATAGCCTTAAAACTATGTGTAGTTTTATCTGCCTTGCTATCTAGCTCTTTTTATGCAGAGACAATATTCCATTGGATCGTTACAATCTTTTTCTTACCTTGTACAAAATATTGTAGTACTCTAGTGAGTCAGAGAGCCCATTAAATTTGTTAGTATTTTTGCTTTATTTGGGGTTTTATATTTTAATTTTGTATTTGGTTTGTTTCTGAGCCAGCACTTGAAGTCATTCTGTGCCTAACAAATTATGTATTAGATTCATTATCATACACAGTCACTAAAAAAATCCTATCCATTCTTATCATGATTTCAGATTAAGACATTTACACTCTACAATCAACTCTACTACTGCTGTTTCTTAAGTGATTTCCCTATTTTTTATTTAATCCTTAAGTTATTGTGCAAGTATTCCATTTAAAACAAATGTTCCTAATTTCAAGTTATAAGTACTGCATTTGAAATTGTTTCCAGTGTGAAACAAGTGGAAAGGCATCCCAACACTCATGGATTAGAAGAACAAATACTGTTCAAAAGTCTATACTATAGACACTGTAGTGAAATAAGTCAGGCAGAGAAAGACAAATACCATATGATTTCGCTCATATGTGGAATTTGAGAAACAAAACAAACGAGCAAAGGAAAAAGAGAGAGAGAGAGAGAGAGACAAATCAAGAGACAGACTTTTATTTTTAAGAAATAGACTCTTAGTTATAGAGAGCAATTAGGGATTAAGGAGTACACTTGTCATGATGAGCATAGGATGAAGTACGGAATTGTTGAATCGCTGTATTGTACACCTGAAACCAATATAACAAAGCATGTTAACTAACGAATTAAAATCCAAACTTAAAAAAAAAGTAATGTTTTACTTTTCGTATATTAAAAATATTGAAGGCATGAGTCTTTACAAAAAATATAAACTCCTTACATATGCACATAATAGTAATGTTTAAGAACTTTTATCTGCTAATAACTAAACAAATTTCCAGTCCAGTTATCCCCCCTTAATTGGGTATATACAGCTTTCCAGAGCTTATTCATCTTGCTTAACTGAAACTTTTTACCCATTGAGTAATAACTCCCCATTTCCTGCTCCCTGAGCCCCTGCCACCGCCATTTTACACTTTGATTCTATTATTTTGACTATTTTAGATAACTCATGTAAATGGAATCGTACAGTATTTGTCTTTCTGCGACTGGATTATTTCACTAAGCATAATTTCCTCAAGGCTCCATCAGTGTTGTTGCATATTGCAGAATTCCCTTCCTTTTTAAGACTGAATAGTATTCTGTGATATGTATATGGCACATTTTATTTATCCATTCGTCTGTTGATAGACATCTGGGTTGTTTCCACCTACCCAATTCTTTTTGTGACTTTTAGTTCCTTGAGTGCTTTCTCTTATCTCTGGCCATTTGCTCATGCTTTACCTCTTGCTCGGACCACTTTCTCCTGCTGCATGTACCGCCACTTAATGACAGTTAAGCTTCCTACCATCCTTCAGGTCTCAGCTTACAGATTGCTTGCTCTGAGAAAGACTTCACAGATCAAGTGGCAGTAGCATGTGAACTGGGTCTTTGGAAGTGAGTGGGAATTGCCTAAGCAAAGAATCAAAGGAAAAGGGAATTCTAATTACTAAGAACAGTGTGTACAAAATCTCAGTAACATAAAAGCACGACTTGTTTATGGAAAGGCAAACTGTGTAGTATAGTCAAAGTATAAGTTGTATAGAGGCATTTTGTGTTTGATTCCCTTCTTTTGTGTTCCCATGGACCACTGTACCTCCTCTATCATGGACGTAACACATGCCATTGTACCTGAGGGTTTTTTCATTTGTCTACCCGTTACAGTGTAAATTCCCTGTAGCCTCGTTCGTCATTGGTTACCCAATTCCTAGTTCATGATAGTAGGTACTCAATAAATATTTACTGAATGAGTAAGTGGATGGGGATGAGAGAGAGGAGTTTCCAACTGCCTATAACTGGACATCATTCACTTGTTTATATACTGTACTTCCTATGGGTCAGGGATCTTGCTGGCACTGAGCCATGATGACGAATAAAACCATAGCATATCTCCTCAAAAAAACTCATTGTCTAATGGGGAGAGAAAACATAAATAGAGAAATAACTGCAGAAGTGCTAGAAATTATATATAAACAGAGTTCCAGGGGCAGCTAGAAAATACTTCAGAGAGAAAATACAGCATCTGAAGTGGTACTTTAGAGACGAATGGGAACTATCCAGACAAAGCAACAAGGAAAGGCAATTCTAGATAGTAAGAACCATTTGCATAAATGTACAATTGTGTAAAAGCATGCCATCTTTACAGAAAGGTGAAGAGTTGAGTGTGGCTGGAGTGGAGGAAAATGAGTCCTGTATGCCCTATAAGATCAGTGAGTGTCAGAGGTGTTTAAGTAAGGGAAGGGAAGTGACATGATTGGATCTCATATTACGAATATAATTTTAGTGATAGTTTGAAGAATACACTGAAATGGTGGTATTGGAGGTGTCATACCAGTTAGGAGCCTGCTACAGAAAATCAAGAGATCAGTGAGACTACAAGCCAAGGGAGGACTAGATAGGAGAGGCATCATTCAAGAGAAATTTCTGATGGCTTGGTGACTGGTTATATAGGGTCAGCCAAAAAGAGAAAATGCAAATGGCCTCACTGTCTAACTTGGGAAATGAGGTGCTTGATTGGTCATTGAATGAGATTTGAGTACATAGACTTTCCTGTCCTAGGATAAGAGAGAATCACTGAGTTTGAAACGTCTCCAGTACGACAACTGGGGGAGATGTCTAAAGGCAGTTGCACATACGAATCTGATGCCCAGAAAGAAAGGTCATGCCTTGAGATGTAAATTTTGGACTCATCAGTATGTAGATGATAGTTGGACCACCAGTAGTATATGAGATATTCAGGTCTATTGTATGTAATAAAGGTGCTCAGTCCTGGCTGTGTATCACAATCACATGTGATTTTTCACAGGTGTAAATACCTGTGCCTCATCCATAGAGAGTCTGATTCAGAGGGTCAAGGGGGTGGGAGAGTGCTGAGCTTTTTTTTTTTTTTTTTTGTAATTCAGTGAGTAATTATTATGAGTAGCCAGAGTTAAAACACATCCTTTGTGTAAGCATAAGGGAAGAATCCTTGAAATTTAACGACAGTTAAGGATTCACGAGACAGGAAGAACCAGTAAAGAGACAGAAAGAAATTGCCCAAAGAAGGAAGAGGAGATTCAGGTGGGAGTATTACTCTGGAACTCAGAGGAGAATAGAACTCAAGATGCAAATTATGCTCAGAAGATTCCAACATAATTCCTTCAGAGATCAGCTCTCCTTTGACAATTCTGACAATCCATTGCTATATTAAGCATAAAATCAATCTTCTATGACTTCTTTTTATCATCCCAACTAAACAAACCAATTTCCTTTCTGAATTTCCTTATCTGTATCCCTTATTTTCCTATTTAATATGTCCTTGAATTGAAGCTATTTGAGTATAAATCTTATTTAGACTATTTTGGCTTCATAAGGTCTTTTATACATTTTGTTATTATTACTACCCACTGGTCCAAATATTTTGCATATAAGAGCCTGTAAATAAATATTTCTCAAATATACAGTTGTTGCCCTATAATTAGGAGTTCATAATATAGACGGGAAGGCAAGAACATGTGAAATAATGGCATCAAATATGTCAAAGTATTCAGTACCTGAGATTTTTTTAACTATAATTCTGATTCTTTTCAGGCTTTATATATTATTTTATTTTATTGGTTTTTATTTTATTTTTTTTTCAATATGAAATTTACTGTCAAATTGGTTTCCATACAACACCCAGTACTCATCCCAAAAGGTGCCCTCCTCAATACCCATCACCCACCCTCCCCTCCCTCCCATCCCCCATCAACCCTCAGTTTATTCTCAGTTTTTTTTAAATTTTTTTTTTCAACGTTTATTTATTTTTGGGACAGACAGAGACAGAGCATGAACGGGGGAGGGACAGAGAGAGAGAGGGAGACACAGAATCGGAAACAGGCTCCAGGCTCTGAGCCATCAGCCCAGAGCCCGACGCGGGGCTCGAACTCCCGGACCGCGAGATCGTGACCTGGCTGAAGTCGTACGCTTAACCGACTGCGCCACCCAGGTGCCCCTATTCTCAGTTTTTAAGAGTCTCTTATGGTTTGGCTCTCTCCCTCTCTGTTTTTTTTTTTTTTTCTTCCCCTCCCCCATGGTCTTCTGGTAAGTTTCTCAGGATCCACATAAGAGTGAAAACATATGGTATCTGTCTTTCTCTGTGTGACTTATTTCACTTAGCATAACACTCTCCAGTTCCATCCACGTTGCTACAAAAGGCCATATTTCATTCTTTCTCATTGCCAAGTAGTATTCCATTGTGTATATAAACCACAATTTCTTTATCCATTCATCAGTTGATGGGCATTTGGGCTCTTTCCATAATTTGGCTGTTGTTGAAAGTGCTGCTATACACATTGGGGTACAAGTGCCCCTATGCATCAGCACTCCTATATCCCTTGGGTAAATTCCTAGCAGTGCTATTCCTGGGTCATAGGGTAGATCTATTTTTAATTTTTTGAGGAACCTCCACACTGTTTTCCAGAGTGGCTGAACCAGTTTGCATTCCCACCAACAGTGCAAGAGGGTTCCCATTTCTCCACATCCTCTCCAGCATCTATAGTCTCCTGATTTGTTCATTTTAGCCACTCTGACTGGTGTGAGGTGGTATCTCAGTGTGGTTTTTGATTTGTATTTCCCTGATGAGGAGCGACGTTGAGCATCTTTTCATGTGCCTGTTGGCCATCTGGATGTCTTCTTTAGAGAAGTGTCTATTCATGCTTTTTGCCCATTTCTTCACCGGATTATTTGTTTTTCGGTATGGAGTTTGGTGAGCTCTTTATAGATTTTGGATACTAGCCCTTTGTCTGATATGTCATTTGCAAATATCTTTTCCCATTCCATTGGTTGCCTTTTAGTTTTGTTGATTGTTTCCTTTGCAGTGCAGAAGCTTTTTATCTTCATGAGGTCCCAACAGTTCATTTTTGTTTTTAATTCCCTTTTGTTTTGGGGATGTGTCAAGTAAGAAATTGCTGCGGCTGAAGTCAGAGAGGTTTCTTCCTGCTTTCTCCTCTAGGGTTTTGATGGTTTCCTGTCTCACATTGAGGTCCTTTATCCATTTTGAGTTTATTTTTGTGAATGGTGTGAGAAAGTGGTCTAGTTTCATCCTTCTGCATGTTGCTGTCCAGTTCTCCCAGCACCATTGGTTACAGAGACTTTTATCCATCGGATATTCTTTCCTGCTTTGTCAAAGATTAGTTGGCCATACTTTTGTGGGTCTAATTCTGGGGTTTCTATTCTATTCCATTGGTCTATGTGTCTGTTTTTGTGCCAATACCATGCTGTCTTGATGATTACAGCTTTGTAGTAGAGGCTAAAGTCTGTGATTGTGATGCCTCCCGCTTTGGTCTTCTTCAAAATCACTTTGGCTATTCGGGGTCTTTTGTGGTTCCATACACATTTTAGGATTGCTTGTTCTGGCTTTGAGAAGAATGCCAGTGCAATTTTTATTGGGATTGCATTGAATGTGTAGATAGCTTTGGGTAGTATTCACATTTTAACAATATTTATTCTTCCAATCCATGAGCACAGAATGTTTTTCCATTTCTTTATATCTTCTTCAATTTCCTTAATAAGCTTTCTATACTTTTCAGCATACAGATCTTTTACATCTTTGGTCAGGTTTATTCCTAAGTATTTTATGCTTCTTGGTGCAATTGTGAATGGGATCAGTTTCTTTATTTGTCTTTCTGTTCCTTCATTATTAGTGTATAAGAATGCAACTGATTTATGTACATTGATTTTGTATCCTGCAACTTTCCTGAATTCATGTATCAGTTCTAGCAGACTTTTGGTGGAGTCTGTCGGGTTTTCCATGTATAATATCATGTCATCTGCAAAAAGTGAGAGCTTGACTTCATCTTTGCCAATTTTGATGCCTTTGATTTCCTTTTGTTGTCTGATTGCTGGTGCTAGCACTTCCAACACTATGTGAAACAACAGCGGTGAGAGTGGACATCCCTGTCGTGTTCCTGATCTCAGGGGGAAAGCTCTCAGTTTTTCCCCATTGAGGATGATATTAGCTGTGGGATTTTCATAAATAGCTTTTATGATGTTTAAGTATGTTCCTTCTATCCCGACTTTCTCGAGGGTTTTTATTAAGAAAGGATGCTGAATTTTGTCAAATGCTTTTTCTGCATCGATTGACAGGATCATATGGTTCTTTTCTTTTCTTTTATTAATGTGCTGTATCACATTGATTGATTTGCGAATGTTGAACCAGCCCTGCATCCCAGGAATGAATCCCACTTGATCATGGTGAATAATTATTTTTATATGCTGCTGAATTCTATTTGCTAGTATCTTATTGAAAAATTTTGCATCCATATTCATCAGGGATATTGGCCTGTAGTTCTCTTTTTTTGCTGGGTCTCTGTCTGGTTTAGGAATCAAAGTAATAGTGGCTTCATAGAATGAGTCTGGAAGTTTTCCTTCCCTTTCTATTTTTTGGAACAGCTTGAGAAGGATAGGTATTATCTCTGCTTTAAATATCTGGTAGAATTCCCCAGGGAAGCCATCTGGTCCTGGACTCTTATTTGTTGGCAGATTTTTGGTAACTGATTCAATTTCTTCACTGGTTATGAGTCTGTTCAAGTTTTCTATTTCTTCCTGTTTTAGTTTTGGAAGGGTGTGGGTGCTTAGGAATTTGTCCATTTCTTCCAGGTTATCCAGTTTGTTGGCATATAATTTTTCATAATATTCCCTGATAATTGCTTGTATCTCTGAAGGATTGGTTGTAATAATTTCCATTTTCATTCATGATTTTATCTATTTGGGTCATCTCCCTTTTCTTTTTGAGGAGCCTGGCTAGAGGTTTATCAATTTTGTTTATTTTTTCAAAAAACCAACTCTTGGTTTCATGGATCTGCTCTACAGTTTTTTTAGATTCTACATTGTTTATTTTTGCTCTGATCTTTATTATTTCTCTTCTTCTGCTGGGTTTAGGCTCTCTTTGCTGTTCTGCTTCTATTTTCTTTAGGTGTGCTGTTAGGTTTTGTATTTGGGATTTTTCTTGTTTCTTGAGATAGGCCTGGATTGCAGTGTATTTTCTTCTCAGGACTGCCTTTGCTGCATCCCAAAGCGTTTGGATTGTTGTATTTTCATTTTCATTTGTTTCCATATATTTTTAAATTTCTTCTCTAATTGTCTGGTTGACCCACTCATTCTTTAGTAGGGTGTTCTTTAACCTCCATGCTTTTGGAGGTTTTCCAGACTTTTTCCTGTGGTTGATTTCAAGCTTCATAGCATTGTGGTCTGAAAGTGTGCATGGTATGATCTCAATTCTTGTATACTTATGAAGGGCTGTTTTGTGACCCAGTATGTGATCCTTCTTGGAGAATGTTCCATGTGCACTCGAGAACAAAGTACATTCTGTTGCTTTGACATGCAGAGTTCTAAATATATCTGTCAAGTCCATCTGATCCAATGTATCATTCAGGGCCCTTGTTTCTTTATTGATCCTGTGTCTAGATGATCTACCCATTGTTGTAAGTAGACTATTAAAGTCCCCTGAAATTACCACATTCTTATCAGTAAGGTTGCTTATGTTTGTAATTGTTTTATATATTTGGGGGCTCCTGTATTCGGCACATAGACATTTATAATTGTTAGCTCTTCCTGATGGATAGACCCTGTAATGATTATATAATGCCCCTCTTCATCTCTTGTTACAGCCTTTAATTTAAAGTCTAGTTTGTCTGATATAAGTATGGCTACTCCAGGTTTCTTTTGACTTCCAGTAGCATGATAGATAGTTCTCCATCCCGTCACTTTCAATCTGAAGGTGTCCTCAGGTCTAAAATGAGTCTCTTGTAGACAGCAAATAGATGGGTCTTGATTTTTTTACCCATTCTGATACCCTATGTCTTTTGGTTGGAGCATTTAGTCCATTTACATTCAGTGTTATTATAGAAAGATATCGGTTTAGAGTCATTGTGATGTCTGTAGGTTTCATGCTTGCAGTGATGTCTCTGGTACTTTGTCTCACAGAATCCCCCTTAGTATCTCTTGTAGGGCTGGTTTAGTGGTGATGAATTTCTTCAGTTTTTGTGTGTTTGGGAAAACCTTTATCTCTCCTTCTATTCTGAATTACAGACTTGTTGGATAAAGAATTCTCAGCTACATATTTTTTTCTGTTCGTCACATTGAAGATTTCCTGCCATTCCTTTCTGGCCTGCCAAGTTTCGGTAGATAGGTCTGTCACTAGTCTTATCAGTCTCCCTTTATATGTTTATAGAGCTGTATATAGAGCATGTTTATCCCCAGCTGCTTTCAGAATTTTCTTGTTATCCTTGTATTTTGCCAGTTTCACTATGATATGTCGTGCAGAAGATCGATTCAAGTTACGTCTGAAGGGAGTTCTCTGTGCCTCTTGGAGTTCAATGATTTTTTCCTTCCCCAGATCGGGGAAGTTCTCAGCTATGATTTGTTCAAGTACACCTTCAGCCCCTTTCTCTCCCTCTTCCTCTTCTGAAATTCCTATCATACGGTTATTGTTACATTTGATTGCATCACTTAGTTCTCTAATTCTCCCCTCATACTGCTGGATTTTTTTCTCTCTCTTTTTATCAGCTTCCTCTTTTCCCATAATTTTATCTTCTAATTCACCTATTCTCTCCTCTGCCTCTTCAATCCGAGCTGTGGTCGCCTCCATTTTATTTTGTGCCTCATTTATAGCATTTTTTAGCTCCTCATGACTATTTCTTAATCCCTTGATCTCTGTAGCAATAGATTCTCTGCTGTCCTCTATACGTTTTTCAAGCTCAGCAATTATTTTTATGACTATTATTCTAAATTCTTGTTCTGTTAGAGTGCTTAAGTCGTTTTTGATCAATTCATTAGCTGTTGCTACTTCCTGGAGTTTCTTTTGAGGAGAATTCTTCCGTTTCATCATTTTGGATAGTCCCTGGGGTGGTGTGGAACTGCAGGGAACTTCCCCTGTGCTTTCTGGAGTAACTTGCGTTGGTGGGCGGGGCCATAGTCAGACCCACTGCTGGGGCCACAGTCAGACTGGTGTGTACCTTATCTTCCGCTCTCCCAGGGGTAGGACTCACTGTGGAGTGGTGTGGCCCCTGTCTGGGCTACGTACACACTGCCAGGTTTGTGGTGCTGCTTCCATGGGGTCTGGCATATTACCTGGGGTGGATCCACAAGGTGCACCAGGATGGGAGGGGTAGGCTCAGCTTGCTTTGCCATCAGTGGTCTGCTGCGGGAAGGGTCTTGCAGCACCGGGAGGGGGGCCGACCCATCAGAGGGATGGATCCACAGAAGCACAGCGTTGGGTGTTTGCGCGGTGCAAGCAAGTTCGTGATGGGAACTGGTTCCCTTTGGAATTTCGGCTGGGGGATGGGAGAGGGAAATGGCGCTTGCCAGTGCCTTTGTTCCCCGCCAAGCTGAGCTCTGTCTTCCAGGGCTCAACATTTCTCCCTCCTGGTATCCTCTCACCCTCCCGCTCTCCAGGCAGAGCTGCTGACTTTTAACATTCCATATGTTAAGTCCTGCTCGCTGTCAGAACACACTCCGTCTGGCCCTCCACTTTTGCAAGCCAGATTCAGGGGCTCTGCCTTGCTGGGTGGGCTGGCTGCCCCTCCACCACCCCAGCTCCCTCCCTCCAGTCCATGTAGCACGCACCACCTCTCTGCCCTTCCCACTCTCTTCCGTGGGCCTCTCGTCTATGCTTGGCTCTGGAGAGTCCGTTCTGCCGGTCTTCTGGTGTTTTTCTGGGTTATTTAGGCAGGTGTGGGTGGAATCTAAGTGATCAGCTGGACCAGGTGATCCCAGCGTCCTCCTACGCCGCCATCTTCTCCTCCCTATTTTATTGGTTTTTAAATATAATTTATTGTCAAATTAGCTAACATACAGTGTGTACAGTGTGCTCTTGGTTTTGGGGGTAGATTCCCATGGTTCATCACATACATACAACACCCAGTGGAGGTTCCTCAAAAAATTAAAAATAGAACTACCCTACGACTCAGAAATAGCACTACCTAGGAGTTTATCCAAAGGATACAAGAGTGCTAAGTCATAGGGGCATCTGTATCCCAATGTTTACAATTCTGATTTTAAATCGAGTACATTACCCCTGAAATCTATCCAACTGAAAAAATCATATTCAGCAAGGTAAAAATTGTTGCCAACTGGTGTAAATGTTTGTGATACCAATTTTATTTAACAAACATACCCAATATGAATGTCGAATTTACTTGTTTTCTCCTTTTCTCTTTATAGAGGATAAGGATCCTAATTTGGACACAATGTTGAATATCCCATCAGCACTTACTGCAACAGTAATTCCTGTCGTAGTGACTGTTCCTCAAGGCAAAGGAAAACCAAAATCAAAAGGCAAAGAAAAACCCAGAGAATCAATTAAAGAAGAGGAACACCCAAAAGAAGAAGAGAAAAAGGTACAGGGACTTGCCATGGATTCCAAAACTCTACTCCTACCTCAGTGTTAACTTTTTTTAAATCATGAGTTAGGTCCATAGTGTTATTGCACCACACATACATTCTTGTGCAAATGAATTAACATTCCCTGGAGTTTCAATTTTGAATGAATGAGAAGAGATGTGCACACAGGAGTTGGGTCCCTATGCCAGGAGACATATTGTCATATACATCTCTCTCAGGTCTTTCATTCTAAACTCAGCAGGACAAGCTCAGCCTTTTTTGCCACTCTGGTTCTTGAGTTTTCTTTGCTCTTGGTTGGTTAAGTTCCTACCATTCTCTAAGTACTTTATTTAGCTTCATTAGATAAATAACAATTGAAAGAGGAGCATCTTTAATTAAATAATGGAAATGCTTCCATTTGGTAAACTTGGGCTTAGATTTATATGCCAAGGATTGAAGGACAGCCCGCTTCTGGCTAAAGACCAGTTCACCCTGTACCTCCAACCTGCCACCCAATGCAGACACACACTCACAGAGGCTTTGGTTCCAAACATGTTCCTGATAGAAGAATACAGATCAAAAGAGGAGCAAGAAGAAAACCACTGATGAACTCTTGACTCTTTAGGCATTTACTAGAACAGCTGTGCAGTTTGTACAATGTACA
Source organism: Puma concolor (assembly GCF_028749965.1). Lineage (NCBI taxonomy): Eukaryota > Metazoa > Chordata > Mammalia > Carnivora > Felidae > Puma > Puma concolor. Next base: position 101,542,706 of record NC_141674.1, on the reverse strand, counting down.
AACACTCAACTCATTAGAATAAAAAACGTGTTAAAAAGAGATCAGGGATCTTGATTTCAGACCTCGGCCCTCTGAAAGTTGTGGGGTTAGTATGCTACTTAGCCTCTCTGTACCATATTTATTTAGCTTTACTGCAAGATGACTTTTCTCAAGCCAGGACACTTGACCCTTGCTAAATGAAAATTGCATGGTGTTTGAGCAGAATAGCCCTGGATAATTCATTAATTTGACTGAAAGCAATTTGGTAGCAAACCAGTCAGCTCTCCTAAAATTTTTAAAAAGTGACGCTAATGGAAGGATGGGAGATAATTACTGGTTTTTTGTGTAATGGTAGATTTGTCATGGCAAGGTTCATGTCTTTAAGCAGTATTGTTCATTTTACAGAATTTCATAATTTCTTTCCTCTTAATTTAGTTTTGTGTTTTTAATTAATTTTTAGCTAACTTTTCAGGTTTTATTATTTGTTAGTAACAAAGGCAGAGCAATTTAAATGATCAACAGTAGAAGACTAATTAGAATAAACTAAAGATCCAGAAACAAGGGATCGGTTGGAATGACTTTAGTGGCTAACTGGAAAGAAAGCCGACTGGAAAAACTGAAATTATTATCATGAGGGGTTGGTTGGAAGCAACCAAATAACTTTGATTCTGGAATGCAATTAACCAACCAGGTATTCAGGCATAGTTGGCATAAAATTAATTAGGATTTTTCCCTAGACACACCCAAACTTCATCAGTTTATAAATAATCTTTTTATGCCATTTTTAAATTGTTTTTACTTACTACAAAAGTAATGCCTGCTTATTAGAGAAAAATAAGGACACATATCCTAACAGCATAACGTCTCTAACACCCAAACTTTAAAAAATACACAAAGTGGGTAGTGGGGATGTGGTCAGCCTTTACACCCACACTTGCAAACAGAAATATCATTCAAGGCCTACTTCAAGGCCCAACTCCTCCATGATCCTTTCCTAACTATTCTCATTAACTTTGATATCTTCATTTTTTGAGGAGAGATGTGCCAACCATTTGGTACTATAATTTAATTGTTTCACATGTCTATGTACCATTCTACAATATAGAATATAAATTGCACAAAGGTAGAGACTCATGCATTTTATAGGTTCCATCACAGGGCCCACTAGTCATTGGCAAGTCATATGTTAAGCACTCAGCAAGTCCATGCTTAGTCGTAATAAATCAATAGCTCATTTAGAAAATAACACTTATTCACATGTTAAATTATTTACAGGAAGAAGTGGAACCAGAACCTGTTTTACAAGAGACTCTTTATGTTCCCACTTTCCAAAACCTAAATGTGTCTTGCCCCAATGGGCTCCTAGTGACCTTCATTGGGCAAGAGTCTACAGGTGAGTGTTAGCTGGTGTAGAGCAAGGAGGGAGTGGAGCAAAAAAATATAGAAAACAATTAAATCACCATTGAAAGTGTGTATTTTCCTACTAGTTAAATATACTTGTTAATAATGAACAATAGGCTAATAATAATAATAACCCTCATTTTCTGAGCATTTCCTGTTAGCTTGGCACTAAGTATTTAATACACATGAAAAAATACAACTGTTATAGGGGCGCCTGGGTGGTTCAGTCGGTTGAACATCCAACTCTTGATTTTGGCTCAGATGATGATCTCATGGTTCATGATATCAAGCCCCGCATTGGGCTCTGCACTGTTGGCCAGGAGCCTGCTTGGGGTTCTCTCTGGCGCTCCCCTGCTCATGTTCTCTCTCTCTCTCTCTCTCTCAAAATAAATAAATAAACATTTTTTAAAACTACAACTATTTTAAGCTAAGTCCTAGTAATTCCATTTTACAAAATAAATTGAGGCTTCGGGAGGTTCATTAATTTGCCTAAGGTCACTCAACTCCTAAGTGGCAGAGATGAAAGTCCAGTGATGGCAAAGCCTAGAGGCCATACAGAAATAACAGACATTATAAAATCATATGCTGATACTTGAGAACAAGACTGATTTCCTTCAAGCATTCAACCTGTACTTGCCTCTCCCTCCTTTGTGCTCACTGTCCTTTGTTTTGATCAGACCAGCAAATTAATATACCTGCGTCCCTTCATAGAGGCAGGAAGACAGGGCCCACAATAGCTGTTAAGAGCACTGGCTTTGCCATCACTGGACCAAGAATGGACTTTTATCTCTGCCACTTAGGAGTTGAGTGACCTTAGTCACAATAAGTACAAGTAGGATTTCTTTAATTACCCTAATTGGGGCATCCACGTTGGTGACTGAATTTGCATATCACTTAAATGGAGACCCACTATTGCGATAGAATTAACAGAAGCAGCAAAGCAAACATGGGCCTGGGACTTGAGTTCTGACTCTATGGCCCTTTCAGTTACTTACTGTCTCTAGACCATGTTTCTTCATCTATAAATGTTGTATTGTATCAGTGGGTCTTGATCTTTTTTCACAACCAAATATTCTCTTTATTATCATTTCCTTATGTACACCATATTGGAAAAGTATATCTATCAAAGAAAAAGAGTATGCCTATTGAAAAATAATTCAATGTCATATTTACTTGCCACCCAAATGAAAAGAAACTAAATGTTGCAGTTGATCTTATTTGTCTCAATCTTTTTTAGTATATGTGCTGCCGAAGCGAGCACAGATTTGTCTCAATCTTGTTTTTCATTAGGCTTTATCAATTATTAAAAATAGACCATGATTCTTGGAATCGATTTCCCAGGATTCCTAGTGGTCCAGGTTTTCCATGATGAGATGACTGTGTGATGACCATGAAGGGTCTTCCAGAGTCAAAGTCAAAGATGTTATGAGTGTACTAAGAGGGATATTTCTAGATAAGAACATATTTGTCTGCTTGTTCACTTGATCCTATTATCAAATTCCAGCTTTCCACCTTTTTTTATTAGTTTCATTATCTAGCCTGATATTTTCATCCTTATATCATGGTAGACAACGTGGTTAATAATAACTCTGCTTGGAACATGTAATCTTTTAAAAATCTTCCATATATTAGGAATATCCTTATTCAAGTCTGAACATAATTACAACATAAATACCAAAGGAGCAATGTTTTCATTAGGGTCAGCCTTGCACAGAAGGGGGGAAGGTCATGCGGTATATGAAGAAAGAGCTTTCTTGGGTGACCTTGGACAAGTCATAACCCCTCTCCACCTGAATTTCTTCATTTATAAGATAGTGTCATATACTAAACAGGGTTATTATGAGTATTAAATGAGAAAATACTTTCTAATTTGGAGCATACTAATCCAGTGTTAGGTTTTGGGTGGTTTTTGTTTATTTTGGGTCATGGTAGCAGCAGTTGTTTTTACAACATGAGAAAACAGTTAAGCCTAGAGACCCGTTCAACTCCTAGGCCTGCCACTTAACTGTGTGACCTTAGAGAAGCTATAAGCCTTTCCAGCCTCCATTTCTTCAAAACCCTGGAAAGTGAAGTCTCCGTTAAAAGTTCGCTGGGATGAGCTGAATAAAATACATATACAAAGCATTTAACATATAAAAACATCCAAGTAAGTGCTTATTAGTTTATTGTTAGTAATACTTCTGTGACTTAGAGGGTATCACGGAGGGCCCTCATTTCAAAATACTTTTCTGTGAGCCTGATACAGTCCTTGAAATGCCATCATTACATGTTGATAAACCACTTTACAAATTGAGAAGAGGAAAATATTTGGTTAGCAAAAACTGAATTCTCGTTAATATTTTCTTTTGAAGGAAATTACCAGGTGCTTTTCTCCTTGATTGCCAGCTTAGAGTAGAATGCTGAGAAAAATCTGGATTTGGTTAGAGATGAAGAGACGATGTTAACTCTGAAAAATGATGAAATATTTTGGAAGGGCAAGCCTGAAGTGAGTGACTCCCCCTGAGGCTCCAGGCAGCCAGGGGTCACCAGGAGAGCATTGAGCACCCAGGGGCAAGAGCTTAGTCGAGGGCAAGAGAAAAGTGCCAACAGGGAGAAAAGGGAACCTCTAAGACAGCAAAGCTCTGCTTCCTTCCTAATTTTGCCAGAGATGTCCTAGAACTCATGAGAAAGAATGGGTTGTACATAGAGAAGGTACCTATTGAGTACCTATAGACGACCTTCTTTACTACATTTGACCATAGCAAAGGTAGAAAAGAACCAGTGCTCTGCGCCATCAGTCATGACATGGAAACTGCCCTATTACTCAGCTGTAGACAGAAGAATGAAAACAATTAATTAAAAAGATAAAACACCGGCCACACAGCATTGCCCAGTCCACATTAAGGCTTGCTTTTTTTTCAGATGGGAATGTTATGGATGAGGAACCCACTTGGGACATCATGGTCCGGCAGAGCTACCCCCAGAAGGTGAAACACTATGAGTACTATAAGACGGTGATGCCACCAGTGGAACAGGAGGCATCAAGAGTTATCACCAGGCAAGGCACTGTTGTCAAGTACATGTTGGATGGATCCACACAGGTAAGAGAATGTTAGATAAATAATTCTCCTTCCTGCTGCAAAGTAAAATACAAACAAGCTATGGGGCAGGAGTAGTATTGTGGTAGGTAAGAGGCACAACCCACTTGAAAATGGAGTGACACCAGAGATGGAAAATTGAGAATAGAACAGTAGAATAGAATAGAATAGTCTGCCAATAAGACTATTTGTATCCTTATTATAAATAAGCTTATTCTATATATGACCCAAGGCTGAGGATTAAACACAGTGTTCGCCTCCTCTGCCTCTCAAGGCACCTTAAAATAATAAAAAAAAAAAAATACTTTTGAATAGTGCATTCACAACTGTACTGCAAAACAACAAGATGTGTCATCAGTGGATGAAAATTTTGTAAGGATTTCTAGAAAATGCAAGTCAGGTGAGATCAGACTGACGGAGAAACATAAGAAAGTTTAAAACATGTACAGTGAAAAGCCTGCAGCAAAATTCAAACTCAGAAGTTTTAACACAGACATTTCACAGATGGAGATCTGCACTCAGAAAATCGAGTTAGTGTCCCAGGTGACTCACTACTACCTGGAGGGTGGCAACCAGACATCAAAATACCCAGGAGATGTGTGTCCTGCTCCATTCCTTCCCAGCGACCAGAGGCTACGCCACCAAGAAGTGAACAGGGATCCTCAAACAGAAATATGACTGTGCACCCAAGAGTCATCAACCTTACAGAAAAACCAACTGCATGAAAGTAAATTACAGAATAATAAAAAATTAAAGACAGAGCACCTAAAAAGAAGCATAGTTAAACAAAAAACTTGGAAGTGAGTAGAAGTAATATAGACAGAGACTTGAGAGGCTAACAATCTATAAAATAACAATAAAAAAAGAAAAGTTGCTGGGGAAAAAAATCGAGAGTTTTAGATACTAAAAATGACAATTGTGTATCAAATCACTGTGTTGTACACCTGAAAGTCAGATAATAGTGTATGTCAGTATACTTCAATTAAAAATTTAAGAGGGGTTCCTGGGTGGCTCAGTCAGTTAAGTGACCCACTCTTGATTTTGGCTCAGGTCATGATCTCATGGTTATTGAGTCCAAGCCCCGTGTCAGGCTCCGCACTGACAGTGTGGAACCTGCTTGGGATTCTCTCTCTCTCTCCCTCTCCCTCTCTCTCTGCCCCTCCTCTGCTCATGCATGCTCTCTCTGTCTCTCTCTCTCTCTCAACATAAATAAACTTTAAAAATACAAAATAAATAAAAATTTAAAAGGAGAAAAAAACAAGAAAAATAATTGTGAAAATTGGGGGGGTGGGGGAGTGGATTGTGAGGGAGAGAAAAGTTAAGAGACATGGAAAAGGGATCTGAAGAATACAATCTCCAGAAGAAGAAAATGGTGGGAGTGAAGAAGGAAAATAAAGAAAGAAACAACATAGGGAATTTTCCCAGAACGAAAAAAAAAAATACTTTGGATTAAACAAGAGTCAATCAGGATTGATACTAATAATCTTTAAAAGATCATCTAGATATGTTGTAGTGCAGTTTTGGGACTGCGCAGATAGACAATCCCGAAAGCTTCCTAAAGGTAACCAGTTACCTAGTACAGAATGGACAGGATGGACGTTAGATTTCTCATGAGCAGCAGCTGGTGGTGGTTCTTGTCACATTGGTAAGCGATAGAGATTGATCCAGACAGATGTATCTGTAGTACCTGTAGACGACATATCTACTAGATAGATATCGACAGACACTAAACATTTAAATATGTGATAAAGTTTTAAATGTAGTCATTATGTAAGTTTCAACAGAGTGCATAATTTTCCAATGACATAGGGGAAGGATAAAGAATAGAGAAAATAGGGGTTCCTGGATGGCTCAGTCGGTTAAGTGTTCAACTTTGGCTCAGGTCATGATCTCACGGTTCATGAGTTCAAGCCCTGCAGCAAGCTCTATGCTAACAGCTCGGAGCCTGAAGCCTGCCTTGGATTCTGTGTCTCCTTCTCTCTCTGCCCCTCAGCTCATGCTCTATCTCTCTCTAAAATAAATAAACATTAAAATTTTTTTTAATGGAGAAAATAAAAACTCAAGTTAATCCAATAAAAGACAAGAAATAAAAAGAAAGGAAACAAAATAGAAGGTAAACGGAAAACATTAAATAATATTATTTTGCTGGATAGTAAGCTATTCTCTCTGCGCTCCCAATCTATCCTCCTATATTATGTTTGTGTTGCTGAGTCTGGAGGTCTGCAAAGAGCGTTTTTCTTTTGGATTTATTTTAACTTATGTCAGTTTGACACAGCATCAAATGTTAACCAGCCTCTTGCTTGCTTCTGAGAATGTAAGGATTTCGCTTTTCCTTCAGATTCTCTTTGCCGATGGTGCCGTGAGCAGTAGTCCTGATTCAGGTTCTGTTTGTCCTCCTGGTGAAATGCCAACAAGCCCTCACAGCGGCGACTTTATGGACACGGCTTCTCAGCATAAATCAGAAATTGTACCATCTGAGATTGTCATCACAAAGAAAGGTAATAATTGAAGCCTTTCAGTTTATAATGGATTTAATAAGCCTTCAAATGCTCAATAAATGTTCATTATTGTTATTCTTTTATTTCTCATCTTTTCTATGAATATATTCATCTATACTCATAGACGCATATACATATGTATAAATTTTAATTGGAATCACGGCATTACACACTGTCATGAACTGCTTCCTTCTCGTAGTACTAAATAACGAACATTTTCCTATGCCATTATATACACTTCCACATTAGGTCTAGTGCTGGGCTAGTGTTTTAGGGTTAGTTGACCAGATCAGCAATGTCAAGGTTCTAAGTAGGCATCTCTTTGGTTCTCTTGACTTTCCTCAGAGCTGCAAAGGCCCCAGGTTCTCATGTAGTAACCCTCAAAGCAAAACACGAAGAGAGTGGACACAAGAACTTTCAAGGTTGTCTCTCTATCAGGGAGGAGAACATTTCTGGATTCCACTGCCTTCCCCCACCAGAAGACCTTCCCTTATATCTCACTGACTAGACCTGGCCAGGGACCCAAGCTGGAAAAACAAGCATTTGACGTTTCTGGCCTTTTTCTCAGGAGATGCGCACTACCTGTAGGGAAAAAAGAAGTCCGGTAACAGTTGAGTAAGCAATCAACAGTGTCTGCCATAGTCTAAATTATGAAATTGCTCTCCTCAGAGGTATTCTCGATTTACACCCCTACCTCTTGTGTTGTACGAAAATATTTCCTTCCTCATACCCTTGCCGATGCTGGATTTCCTCATTCTCTTAATCTTATTCCATTTGATAATTAATAATCTTATTATTGTGTTAATTTGCATTTCTTTATTACTGGTGAGGTTGAACATTTAATAATTTTTTTCTTTATGAATTTTTCTATTCACATATTTTCTTGTTTACCTTTGGGAGGTTCATTATTTACATATTTATTTGTAAGAGATCTTTAGATGTAGGACATGTGTGTTTGTGTACCAGGCACAATTCTGAATAAAGTATTAAATCAGTGAATCCTCATAGCAACCCTGTGTGATATATATTTTAATAATCCCACTTTACAGATGATGAAATTGAGACACAGAGAGGTTAAATAACTGCCTTGAGGACTCTCAGCTAGTAAGTGGGAGAGCTGGGATTTGGATCTGGGCACCTGCGTTGCAAATTTTTCTCAATCTCTCATTTGACTTAAATGGTCTGAGACCAGGATTTAATCTTCTTTGTCAGTTTCACACACACACCCCTCCCCACCACCACCACAGTAACCAATGACCAAGAGGCAAATTGAATTCCTTTTTTGGTTACTCAAAATTTAGTGAAATAGACTTTCCTTTGGTAGTAGCAAAAGGTCCTTGGTTGAAGTGAATGAAAGCGTCCTCATAGCTTTCAAACTCCCCAGCTCAAAGGCTCCTTCCTTTTCTGATAGGAGAGGACTTCATGTAAGGGTGGCCACTTTCCTTAGCATCCCACAGGGTTCCAAAGAGTTTCCACCTCCAGCATGGTGTGCTCCAGATTTCTTCAAAGCCCTCCCGTCCGAGGTGATGCATTCACTTTAAAAACAAAAACAAAACGAAAAACAGATTTTTTTCTTTTTGAGAGAGAGAGAGAGAGAGAGAGAGAGAGAGAGTGCATGGGCAGGAGAGTGGCACAGGGAGAGGGAGAATCTTAAGCAGGCTCCACACTTCAGCACAGAGCCCAATGCCAAGCTAGATCCTACAACTGTGAGATCGTGACCTGAGCCAAAGTCAAGAGTCCAACACTCAACTGACTGAGCCACCCAGGTGCCTCTAGACTTTTTTAAAAAGTTTTTTAAAAATATGTATTTAGTTTTGAGAGAGAGAGAGACAGAGCGTGAGCAGGGGGAGGAGGAGAGAGAGAGGGAGACACAGAATCTGAAGCACAGAGCACAACGCGGGGCTTGAACTCACAAACTGTGAGTTCATGACCTGAGCCAAAGTCGGTTGCTCAACCGACTGAGCCACCCACGGGCCCCACTAGACTTTGTTTTTAAGAGCAATTTTAGGTTTGCAGAAAAAATGTGCAGAAAGTACAGAATTCCTCCGTGCTTCCTCTCTACCTGGCTCACTGTTGTCCCTGTTTTAAACACATGTCATGGGGCGCCTGGGTGGCTCAGTCAGTTGAGCATCTGACTTCAGCTCAGGTCTTGATCTCACGGTTCGTGAGTTCAAGCCCCACGTTGGGCTCTGTGCTGACGGCTCAGGACCTGGAGCCTGTTTCAGATTCTGTGTCTCCCTCTCTCTCCGCCCCACCCCTGCTTGTGCTCTGTCTCTATCTTTCAAAAAAAATGAATAAACATTAAAAAAATTAATAAACACATGTCTTACAAATTGATGAACCAATATTGATACATTATTATTAACTGAAGTCCATAGTTTGCATTAGGGTTCAATCTTTGATATGTACAGTTCTAAGAGTTTTGACAAATGCGTAATGTAGTGAATCCTACCACTACAATATCATACAGAATAATTTTACTCTCTGTGGGAAAAAAACAAAAACCCTGTGCTCTATTTATTCATCTTTCTCCTCACCCTCTCCCAAAAACCAGTACCCGTGAGCCAACACTCTCTTTTCCCCTCCACCCAGGACCTTGGAACCACTAATCTACTTTCTGTTTCTATGGATTTACACATTCTGGACATTTCATATAAACAGAAGCATACAATATAAGACCTTTTGTGACTGGTTTCTTTTTATCTAGTGTAATATTTTCAAGGGTCATCCATGTTGTAACTTGTGTCAGTACCTCATTTTTATAGCCGAAGAATATTCTCTTGTATGGATGTACCACACTTCGTTTACACATTCATCAATGATGGACATATAGGTCGTTTCCACTTTTAGGAAATTACAAATAAAGCTGATGCAAACATTTCTGTACAAGTTTTTGTGTGGACATATATTTTCATTTCTCTTGAGTACATAAACTAGGAGTGGAATTGCTGGAATAATAACTCTATGTTTCTCGTTTTGAGCACCTGATAAACTGTTTTCCAAAGCAGCTGCATTATTTTATTTTTCACCAGCATGTTGAACACTTTTTCATGTGCTTAGTGGCCATTTTTTACCTTCTTTGGAGAAATGTCTATTCAAATCCTTTCCCCAATTTTTTAAAAGTTATCTATCCTCTTATTATTGAGTTGTAAGTATACTTTGTATATTTTAGATACAACTTCCTTATCAGATACATGATTTGTGAATATTTTCTCCCATTCTTTGTGCTCTTTTTCTACATTCTTCATGATGTCTTTTCATGGTGTCCGTTTTGCTGAAGTCCAATGTATCTGCTTTTTTCCCCCCTCTGGTTGCTTGTGGTTTTGGTATTATATCTAAGAAATCAGTGAATAATCCAAAGTCACAAAGATTTATTCTTATATTTTCTTCTAAGAGTTTTATATTTTTAGTTCTTGCATTTGGGGTTTTTAAATCCATTTTTATAGAACTTTTAAAAAATATTTATTTACTTTTGAGAGAGAGAGAGAGAGCACGTGCACACATGTAGGGAGGAGCAGAGAGGGAGGGAGACACAGAATCTGAAGCAGGCTCCAGGCTCTGAGCTGTCAGCACAGAGCCCAACGCAGGTTGGGCTCATGAACCATGAGATCATGACCTGAGCTGAAGTCAGACATTCAACCAACTGAGCTTCCTAGGTGCCTCTTTATATAATTTTTTATACGACAAGAGATAGGGGTCCAGATTCATTTTTTTGAGTTTACTAAAAAACAATTATTTCCCCCATTGAATTGGTTGGCACCTCAGTCAAGAATCAATTAACCATCAATGGTAAGGTTTATTTTTGGACTCTTACTTCTGCTCCACTGATAAATATGTTTGTCCTTATGCCAACATCTCACTGTCCTGATTACTACAGCTTTATAAGTTTGAAACTGGGAAGTGGGAGTCATTCATGTTCGTTTTACTTTTTTAATGTTGTTTGGACTACTCTGGGTCCCTTGCATTTCTCTATGAATTTTGGGGACAGATTGTCAATTTCTACAAAAGAGGCAGCTGGGATTTTTATAGAGATTCCACTGAACATGTAGCTAAATTCTGAGAGTATTGACATCTTAACAATATTGTCCCTAATTCATGAACTTGGGATATCTTTCCACTTATTTAGAACTTCTTTAATTGCAATCCATACTGTCTTATAATTTTCGGTGTACAATTATTACGATTGTTTTGTTAAATCTTTCCTAAGTGTCTTATTCTTCTTGATCCTATTATAAATGGAATTGTTTTCTTTATTTTTGGATTGTTCATTGATGGTGTATACCGATATAATTGATTTTTTTGTTTGCATTTTGAGCTAGTATCTTAAAATCTTGCTGACCTTTCTTATTCTACCCTTTTTTTGTTTTGCAGCAACTCTGGAAATAAGATCCTAACCCCCAGTGTTTGTTGTTGTTGCTGTTATTGCTGTTTGTTTAGTGACTTTACTGAACTTGTTCTTGCAAATCTCTTTCCTTTGTCCTGTGTAGCTACTGAAGTTTTTGCTCTGTTAGCCTAGTGGTCAGGTAGTGATTAGGCAGGGGTTCCCTTACATGCCTCAAACCAACAAGTGTCCCAGCCTTTGCCAAGGGGATGTGTGTGCTTACTGGGGCATTCCTTCATCGCTCTCGCAGTTGAGACCCTAGCCTTAGCCTCAAACTCAGCCCGTGTTTCTCAGGTGTTTCTTGGACATGAGTACAATCCTGCATGTACACGTGGCCTTCTAGATTCCTAGGAAAATGACAGACTTTTTCAAAGTCCTTTTGGTCATCTCATTCTCTAGCTTTTGCTTTTAAGTTTTTAGGTCAGCCTCTTTTTTGCCCCAACTGTTACTGCTGCCTTAGACAGCCACGTTGTGAACAATCGCCACTGACTGTTTCAGCAGGAGCCCCAGGAAAAGGTGGTTTATAATGAGCGAATTCTGACCCAGGTCAGGGTGAGGATTTTCAGGGAGTTTTCAGAGAAGTCAAACAATGACAAGTCTTTGGGAATGGGGCTTTTAGAGAGAATTGCAGGCCTATCTGCCCCCTCCAGTGGCTGCCAGATTGTCACAGCTACTATAACTCCAAGGCTACTGTTTTTCAAGGTTACTGCAGAGCTGGAGATGGGGTGGAGGGCATGGAGGGGGGTGGGGGGGGGTGCGGATGGAGGGTGCAAATTGGACAAGTTATAACAACACAAAGCAGTTATTCTTACTGAGATTCAACTGTTTTCTAGAATTGTTTCTTGGATTGTTGCAATTCTTTGGTTTATATCCAGAGTTCTGAAAGAGTTGACTTTGATCATTTTTTCCCAGCGCTCTCACTGTTTTGATGGAAGAATGGTTTTTTGAAGGTCCTTTCTTGCCATTCCAGAAGTACTTCTCCCATCTCACAAGAAATACTCTTTAGTATTTTCTTTATTTTTAGCTCTAAATATTTTCTAATTTCCATAATGACCTCCTTTTTGACCCATAATGTTTTTAAATTTCCAAAACTATGAAGTGTTTCTAGGTTTTTTTAATAATTGATTTTTAACTAATCTTTTGAAATTTGTCAAAACATGATGTATAGCCTCATATATGGGCAAGTGTTGTAAAAAGTCTGTGTGTGATTGGAAGGGCATGTATCCTGTAGTTATTGAGTATAGTGTTCTCTTTATGTCTATTAGATCAAACCTGTTGGTTGTGTTGTCTGGTCCATTTTCAAGTTCAGCAAACTTCTCTGCAAAGGACAAGATAGTAAATATTTGACTTAGACCTTGTGAGCTGTATTATCTCTGTCACAACTACTCAACTCTGCCCTTATTACACGAAAGTAGCCATAGACAATACATAATCAAATGAGCATGCTGTATTGTGTTTAAATAAAACTTACTTATGAACACTAAAATTTGAATTTCATGTAATTTTCACGTATCACAAGGTATTATTATTCTTTTGATTTGTTAATTATATAGAAACGTCAAAAGAAGTGTTACTTCACAGACTATACAAAAACATACAGCAAACCATATTTGCTCTACAGGTCAAATTTACCAATCAGTATTGTATAACTTCACAGATATTTTTAATCTGCTGTAACAATTTGTTTCAGCAGAAGTATGTTTAAATAAGGGTAGAATAGTCTACTCAGTGATATACTCCTTATAATTTAATCTTTACTTCTTTATTTCTGAAATTATTACATCTTTTGAATAGTTCTGTCTAATTTTTCTTTATATACTTTGAGGATATGGTTTTAGATACTTATAAATTTAAAAATTATAATATCTTTGTGGTGAATTTAACATTTTATCAGTATGCAGTGGTTTTTTGTTCTAGGATTCTTTTTTGCCCTAATGTCTATTCTATGAGGGCAAAATTGTATTTTGCTTATCTTATTATGTTATGTTATTATATTATTATAGACACACCAGCTATTAATCCCTTTACAGTGTAACTTTTTCATATTTTATTTTACTTCCTGTGGTTTATGTTTAAATGTATCTCTTGTGAGCAACTTATAGGGTAATATTTTTAAAATTCAGTTTGATAATTTTTTTCTTTTTACTGGAGCTTCTAATCTATTTATCGTATAACAGATAGCTTCCCAAAAAATGTGTTTATGTTGTCTTCATCCTTGGATGATAATTTCACTGGGTACAGAATTCTGGATTGACAGATGTTTTCTCTCAGTATATTCACAAAAATTCTCTCTACTCTTCTTGTTTCCAGTGATGATGTCGAAAAATTGGCTGTCAGTCTAATTGCTATTGCTGTGAAGATAATCTAACTGCTTTGAATATATTTTCTTTTTTTATTATAATTTCAATACAGTTTAGCTGGGTGTGGATTTCTTTTTATTTATCCAGTTAGTATACATTGAGGTTCTTAAATCTCTGGGTTAATATCTTTCATTGATTCTGGAAAGTTCTCAATAGTTACCTCCTCAAATATTGTTTCTGTTCCTTTTTTTCTCTTCTTTTAGAATTCTAATTAAGCATGTATTAGAGATTTTTACCTCTCTTTTATTATTTCTATCGTTTTGACTCTCTGAGATTCATTCGAAATAATTTCTACAGGTCTATCTTTCAGTGCCCTTTTAATGCTCTGGAAATAGAAGTAAGTCCAAATTAAATCCTAGGGCAATGGTATCTGTCTTACTTGGGTCTTCCCATTAGCTGAGTCTGCATATTAGTCCAGGATCGATGCTCTGATGCACATTTCATACTCTGACTCTGAGGAATCTTCCAAGAGTTAACAATCCTTTACTATCTTTTCTTGTAATTTGCTTCTGGGTCTGAATTCACTTCATCATTGAGGTTTGATAACATGGGCAAATTTCATCTACAGATCACTTATTATTATTTATACCAATGGAGCAAATCTATCCTGAAAAAGGCATTGAGACATTATTCAGAGTTCCTTGAGGGCTTTCTCATTACTGTCTTCCAAATAGATCGTGGTAGGGAGGGATAGGGATGAGATATGCATCAGATGATTATCAGTGGAGTAGTCGAACTCTACAAATCCTCTCCCCTAGTGAGAGGCCAAGGATATATGCCTGGTTGGTAAAGTTCTCCAGATCCAGGGCTGAAGAAAGCTGTCTCCTATCTGTTACTAACAAAATGACAAAATCAGGGGAATGAAGAGTTAAAAATCTCATATAATGCTAGAGTTAAGTAAGTCAAAAAAAGGAGTCAAAGGTAGGGAGCAAAGGTAGGCTTTAAAAACCAGGTACAGAGCCCCAAATCTGGAATCCAGGGAGCTATAAGCAATACTTAAAGGTACACAGCAGTTGACCAAATAGGTATCGTGCCATAGAGGGTGAGCTGTATATGCATGTGTCTATTTGGGGAGAGGTGGTGGGAATCCAGCCAAGGTTCAAGTGCATAACTTGATATATTTTTCCACTTGAAAAAATAATATAACTGATGAATACTACATAGAATTTCTATGCCACAGTGTCTGAGGTAGTTTACAGTGTGTTAAAACTTAGTAATTTATGTAATTGATATTATAGTTACATTGTGTTTGATTTTACTTGAACTTCTACAGGAAAAAGTCACAAAAATCAGTCATCAATGGCACATAAGAATGAAAGCCATGAACCTCACCCAGAGACGGTTCAAGCAGTAACTCCTGTAGACGTTCATGTAGGCACCTGGTTTACAACCACACCTGAAGGAAATCGGATTGGCACCAGAGGACTGGAAAGAATTGCAGACATGACCCCATTATTATTCTTTAAGGCCACAGATCCTGTCAGTGGAACGGTATGGCAAACTATTGTATGTTGCAAATTTTTATAATTCGTTAGAGTTCTGAAACACATAGAAGAGTGCCTGGCAAATAATTAGTTTTCTGTAACCGGTAACTAGGTGGATGGATGAACACACGGACCCGTCTTCCCAAACACAAAAACACTGGGTGGTTTATTTGACTAATGTAACGTGCCATGAAATAATAATTTTTGAAATGAGAAACAGATCATGAATGTACCACATTTAACACTTAGAAGATTGTGTTACGTGTTTCTTTATGTTGAATGTATTTGTGTGTATGTCTTATCTTCTAGAAGTTGGGCTGTGCTTGGTTCCTACTTCTTTCTGTGCAGCTGGAATGAATGCTAGAAATTTGCTCGTGATCCTTGACTGCAAAGTATGTATGGTATATTTAAGGAGATACTCACATTAAATAATTCAAGAATTTAGCAACACTCCAGAGCAACTGTACAAAAGATTTTATTTGTGGCCTAAGAATAAGTGACAAATGAGTGGTACAGAAAATAATGGTTTGATTAATGATAAGAAATCGAAACTTCTGGGATGAACAGTAGCACCTTCTGTATGCCGGGATTTCTGTTAGGGATTTGGGGTTTTGTCTACACTATCTCGTTCAGTCTTTGCACCAATGAATATTATATGACACTGATGAGGAAATTGGGCCTCCGCAAGTTAAGTAATGTGGTCAAGAGTATATCCAGGAAGTGTTGGATTCCACTTGGGCAGCTCTCAGGTCTTTCCGCATCTGCCTCAGTTGCAGAGAGTTGCTTTGCCTGACTCACATGGTTCCAAGGTAGCTGCGTGCAGTGACTGAGTGAGGCAGGGGTATGCCAATCTGGCTCCTGCTATCAGACTTGGGACACTGGGGCAGGGGATACTGGCTCCCAAGCTCCTGCCAGTTGACTGAGGCTTTGTCGGGTCTGTGCCACAGCTCAGCTTCCGCCTCTGCCCGTTCATGCTTCCTTCCCCTTCCTTTCACAGATGGTGTCCAATTGGCAATAATAGCAATTTATATAATACATATTTCAATCATGGTGTTCAATTGGCAATAATTGCAAAGTCTATAATATATAATTCAACCATTGAGTATTTTCTAACTTGTACTGTCCTAACTGTAAGGGCCACAGTATTTCACCAAAGAGTGCAGATGGGTGTGAGAGTGGGTTTGTCAGCTGTTTTTTGACTCAAATGTCTGGGGCTGTTGGAAGCAGGTGATAATTGCCTTCTTATCTCTTTATAGTAGGCAGAAATCACTATATATGAGAAAGAAATGTACACTATTCATTATTTTAGGTTCTTAGCCTTGGAACTCTCAACCAGTATGTACAATGAGGAATACCTCTGCAGAACATGGTGGTTAAGAGCATGATTCACCTTCTGTTCTGATGACATTAGGCCAATATTGGCATAGGAAAGGCAGCCTCAGCAGGCCATGCTTACTTTAAACCTATAATTTTCAAGGAGGCAGAACCTGGGGTCATGTTCCCAGACAGAACTCGGCCAGGCCAGTCCTGACACTAACTTTTCATTCACAAATACATGACAATGGAAGGAGCATCAGTGTTCAAGTCAAACAGCCTTAGTCGACACCAGCCCTGACATTTGCTGAGTGACCTTGAGCAAATTTCTTAACTTCTCCAAGCCTAACTTCCATAATCTACAAAATGGGGATAGCATTGCCCGCCTCCTAGGAATTGTTGTAAAGCTTTGTCCAAGTAGATGAGATAAAACTTTAGCTTATAAACAGATAACCAGGATTTTGATGATACTCAATGAGGCATAAAAATAAACGCACTTGGGATTAACCCACCTGCCAAATGATCATGCTCTGCCTTTGTATGTTCAGGTCATGATAACTCGAGAAGACAGAGTGATCATTGTGGAAAAGAAAGATGGTACTCGGATAGTGGATCATGCTGATGGTACCAGAATCACAACCTTTTATCAAGTTTATGAAGACTGTATTACTCCTCCAGATGATCAAGAAATAAGTAAGTTATCCTTTGCTTTTGCTTTTTTATTTTGAGAGAGAGCGAGAGAAAGAGAGAGAGCATGAGTGGAGCAGAGGGAGAGAGAATCCCAAGCAGGTTCCATGCTCAGCACAGAGCCCAACATGGGGCTCAATCCCATGACCCTAGGATCATGACCCGAGTCGAAATCAGCAGTTGGTCACCCAGCCCACTGAGTCACCCAGGTGCCCCAAATATTTGATGTCTTTAGAATAAGACGAGGAGCCTCACTGCTCTTATTAACACACACAAGAAAAATATCTTTTTGAAGAACTGTGTCAACCAAAGAGTGCGTGCGCAGTCAAGAGCGGAGCCTCTTAGGTCCTGCTGTTACAATCTTTACCCTCAACAGACATGGGAGTGATAAAAGCCCTAGCTGGCTGTAGATAGTAATAGCACCTTTTTCTATTTTCACCACTAAAACCTAGATTGGTCTAGATTGGTGGCAATTAAAAGTAAATAATCATGACTCAATTGCCCTGGACATCAGCGCTCACACCTGTTTCCATTAATCCTTAAGGAATCTGATCTGCATACAGGTGGCCTCAGGTCCTCCTTCAGTTCTGAACACACCTCTCATCAGAGAGATGGTGTGAGAGAAAAACAAGTGGGGGCTCGAACTCACAAACTGCAAGATCATGACCTGAGCCAAAGTCGGATGCTTCACCAACTGAGCCACCCAGGCGCCTCTTAAGATTTTTAAGGTCAAATTATTCTCTGACTCCCTTTTCTTTAATTCCAGAGTTTATTTGTTCAGTGCATTAAATGCTTCATTAAATGTCGCCAAATTAAGTGCGACAAAATTGGCAAGTGAATGGGAAAAGAACAACCTTCCTACCCCACTGGTTAGAGGGAACATTAGAAGAGCCACCGGAGAGGGCAATTTAATGTGCCTATCATACGATGCACTAACTCCACTTCACTTCCTCTTCCTCTTACACACTTGTCCAAGGAAACATGTTCAGGGCATTACTTGCAAATCCAAGTCCAATATCAAAATACTGGTAAATAAATGGCCATCAACAGCAGAATAGGAAAATAGAAGGCAGTACAATCTTATAAAGGAATACTATACAGTAGTTAAAAGGAATGAAGTATATCCACACATATATAGCCACACACCTGTATATCAAGAGGGCTGAAGTTCTCAGAGCAATGTTAAGTACAAAAAAGTAGGTGCAGAATGATACATACAGTGATATATAATCTACGCATATGTAAAGCCCACAAAAGATTATACATTATTTTTGATACATATATTTACATAAAAGATAAAAATAGATTTCAAGAGAAAGGAGTAAAGCCAGGGGCCAGGAGAAAAGTGAACTTCAACTCACCTGTAATTTTTCTCTTGTATACGTATGAAAAATGTTGAAACAAATACGGTAAAACACTGACAAGTGTACCTTTTGATTGGTGAGTATATGAAAAATTAAATTATAATTTATGCTCCTCTGGGTGTTTTCAATTTCTCAAAATAAACATAGTAGAACAAAATAGCACACTAAATTAAGTAGGAAGAGTTGTTCTGGAAGAACGACTCTGCTTTGACAGTGAGTGGACCACACACACCAGCCCTGTGGTGTGAGTCCTCAGCACCCGTCCCCACCGCTAGTCCAGGGGCCAGGAGACAGGAACAAACCCAGCAGGTGGGCGTGTTTCCCAATGTGTGCATCCTGTCACATCTGCTTACCTTGCACTTGCTTGCAGCCGAAAGTCCTCAAACGGTCACCAGGCAGGTGAAGTGCATGTGGATCGAAAATGCACACTATGCCACTGTCATCACCAACTGCGAGGACAGTAGCTGCTGTGCCACCTTTGGGGACGGGACGTCTATTATCGCAAAACCACAGGGAACGTATCAGGTGGGTCTGTGGGGAAATGAGGGGTGCCAGAGACAAGCGTCCATTCAACTAAGCGAACCCACTGCTCTGGGGCGGTGAACATGCCTGCCATGTACGGCTGATGTTCCTTTTGTCTCATGTTCTTAGAACACATTTCTCAATCTCTTTTTTACTTGTTCACCTTCTTCTGACAATCCATTGCAGAAAGAAACAAAAACAAAACAAAACAACAACAACAACAACAACAACAACAAATGTCCCGCTTGTCTTACAATGCTTTGGCATTTTTGGATCAAGGTTTTAAACCAGAATGTAGTTGTTGGGGATCTTTTATGTGGTAGGTGGCAGGCACTGTTAGAAGCCCTCATGTGGTCTCTCCTGTGCCTACCCGACCGGCTTCACCTCCTGCAACCTCTGACCTCATTCATATTCTCCTGTCCTTCCCATCTCCAGCCCGCCTTCACTCTACCTAATGTCCTGACAGGATGGGGGGCGGGGAGCATAAGGCCTGTGCGGTCCTAGGAGGGCAGTTTGTTCTTAAAGGGTCAGGGAGGAACATTGTCAGCAGCTCCTGTACCTCCCTACATTTCCCTATTAATCACAACCACCCAGTGTCAGCCTGCAGTCCCTTTAGCCTTAGAAGGATTTGCCCTTATCATTCTGCTTGCTGGAGAAGAGACACAAGTGCCAGGATGTCAGACACAATGTCACCGGATGCTGACAGCTCAAAGCCTGAAGATGATGGACATAGAGCTCATTTGTTACTGGTGGAAGCTGCTGAAGGCCAGTTCATTCTCCCCCCACACCCACCTTTCTCTCCCTCTTCTTCCAGTGTAGACTGTTATGGGGCAAGGCAGGTGCTGAAAGTGAGACGTGACTGTAAAGTGTTGCAGTTGGCTAAGGGGCGCAATTTTTCTTCTACAACATTCAGAATGTCCATTTTTTTCGGCAGATTGGCAGCATCCACAATCTAGTACCATGTGTGCCACCAGAGGTCATGAGAATCCCCTAAGATTCTGTGATAAGGCCAGCTTTTGCCTTTTGTTTTTATCATAGTCCCAAACTCTAATGGTGACAACGATGAGGGCGAAGGAATTTTAGAACCAATGACAGTTGGCACTGGAGGAGGAGACCCAAACAGAAAAGAGATCCAACTTAGGGACATTGAGTGTCTGCCACTATTATGTAGTCACTTGTTCCTCCCAGGTTTGCTCAATCTCCCAAAACACAGCCCGAGAAAGGATTGGAAGGCCAATCACTCCTGATTGAGAAATACACAGACCTTAGTTCCCAACTGGAAAAAAAGAAAACAACAACAACAACAACAAAACTCCAAATAAATTTACCAACACCTATTATAGTTCTCTAGTTGTATAGAACTGAAAGATGGCGTGCCTTCTGCACCCCCCCCCCCCACCCATGGGTTGGTCATCACTTCCTCACTCACCAGCATTAGGACAATGGACAGATGATAAGTGAGGCTGGATTGTGGGTAATGTATAAAAAGAGAGGTAGAGCTTGGTATTGTCCACCATTGTTCCTTAGCAGCACAAAAAGGTTAACCAAAGCATCAAAGAAGAAGCAGGTATAACAGTTCGTATAGTCAGTATGAGACACTTCCAGAATGGTGGAGTAAGGACCTCCATAAAAACAACTAGAAAACTGAAAATATTGTCAAAATCAACTTTTTCAGAACGCTGAAAATTAACCAAAGGATTACAACAGTCAGAAAAACAAAGAAAGACAAAGACTCATTCTCAGGAAGTACGGCAAGATTCCTGGTGATTTCACTTGCCATATTCCCCTCCTCTCCCCTAGCTTCATGGTAGCCTTGAAAATCAACACCCTCACATTCATGATAGCAATGAAAACCAGCATGCCAGCATCCACTTAAAGAGGAAGAATAGACTTAGAGCTCCCCAAAAGTCCCACCACAAAATATTGTCATTGTTGACCTGTCTCGCAGTTCCCTGGAAACCCCATTTGCAAGCATTGTCTTTGTTTCATCTGACTCTGAGCTTACTCACTACAAACAGACTTCTCCCCGAACAGTGGTAAGTTAACATTACGGCTGCCTGAAGTGGCAATAACAAAGAAGAGGATAAACAAAAACATTAAAAGCAACAGCTGGGGAACAGAAGTCCTTAGAAGGCTTTGAAAAGCTCTGACATATTGCTTGGAATCATCCTCTACTGAGGGTTCGATCTGCATGCTGCGGTATTTTTTCCAGTGTTCCAGCTGGAAGCTAGAGAAAGCTCGCTCTACTTAGCCTTCACTCCCTGCTTATGCAGATCCTCTTTATCAGCAAGGGTGAAAGATTAGGGCTTTCAGAGTTATTTTCTGGGCATGTACACAGTCCTGCACGTGAATGTGGCTTTCTAGATTCCAAAGAATATGCACTTATAACATATAAAGATGTAATTTTCTTTAACAATAATAACACAAAGAGGAGAGGGGAGCAATAGAGCTATATAGGAACAAAGACTTTATATAATATTGAAATTAAGTTAGTATTAAGTACAGTGTAGATGATTATAAATTAAGACGTTATTTGTGATCCTCAAGAAACTTTAAGAAAATAACTGAAAATATATAGTAAAAGAAACAATAGGGGAACTAAAAGGGCACACTGGAAATATCTGTTTAAAACGAAAGAAGGCAGTAATGGATGAATTGAGAGGAAAAAGAAGCATAAGGCATATAGAAAACAAGTGAAAATTGGAAGATGTAATTCTGACCTTCTCAGTATAAACAATCCAATAAAAAAGCAGATATTGGAAGGATGGATTTAAAAACATGATCCAAATATATGCTCTTTACAACAGATACACTTATATGGTCAAAGACACAAATAGGTTGAAGGGAAAAGGCTGAAAATAGATAGACCTAGATTAAGTAATTGAAAGGGAACTAGAGTGTCTGTGCTAATTCAGACAAAATAGACTTTACAATAAAATATTACCAGAGACAAAGAGGTTATGTTCTGATGATAAAAGGAGTAATCCATCAAGGAAACATAACAATTATAAACATATTAAGCACCGAACAACACAGTTCCTAAACACATTGTTATGGAACCAGGCTGGATCACTGGTGGCAAAACCAAGCGGCACTCAGAGATCTTGATGGATCAGAGTTTTATTTTACACCAGCGGGCTCAGAGGAGGTCCTTCTCCAGAGATCTGAGTCCTGAGCACAAGCATGGGGGACAATTTATCTTCTGTTACTTCCGCATTCTGCATTAGTAGTAATTTGGTGCAGGCAAATTACTTGGCTGCAGACAAGCAGGGCAGGAAGAAGAACCTGGAAGAGGAGTCTGTAGACCTTATGTTAGTCCCGTGGGCCATCTTATGGTGCAGAACTTTACTTATTTTCCCAACAACATGAATATTTCCAGAGTTGTACATTATACAATTTAAAATGTCTTATTTTAAATGGTAAAGACTAGCATAGTTAAAAGAAGAAATAGACCATTCAACAATAATTGGAAGCTTTAGTAGCCCATTTTCAGTAATATATTGAGCAATATACCATAAAAGTGAATGATAAAAGACTTAAACACCAGAATAAGCCAATGAGACCCACTAGACCTCTATAGAACACTCCACTCAACAACAAAATGCGTTATTCTCAAGTGCACATGGAATATTCTCTAGGAAAGACAATGTGTTACACCACAAAACAAGTCTCAGTAGATTTAAAACGTTCAAAATCATACAAAATATGTTCTACCACCACCACGGAATTAAATTAAAAATCAGAAAGAAGTTTGGGGAATCCACAAATATGTGAAACTTAACACAGAGAAGAAATCACAGAGATTTCTTTGAGATGACTGAAATTAAAAGCTTAACATACCAAAGCTTATACAATGCAGCTAAGGCAATGCATAGAGGAAAATTATAGCTTTATATGTCTAAATGTGTATACTAAGAAAGAAGATTTCAAATCAATAACCTAAACTTCCACCCTAAGAACCTAGAAAAAGAAGGGAAACTAAAAGCAAGCATATAGAAGTAAAAAATAGATAAGAATAGAAATAAATGAAAGAACAGAATAGAAAAGGTCAACAAAACCTTTAGCTAGACAGAGAGAGAGAGAGAGGGGGGAGACCCAAATTACTAGATTTAGGAATGAAAGAGAAAACATTTTTATCCTTACAGAAATGAAAAAGATTATAAGGAAATACTATGAATACCAACAGATTAGATACCATAGATGAAAAAGATAAATTTCTGGAAAGGTACAAACTACCAAAACTGAGTCAAGAAGAACTAAAAAGTTAGAATAGACCTATAACAAGTAAAGAAATTTAATTGGTAATTTTAAAGCATAACACGCAGAGAAACCCAGGTCCAGAAGGCTTCACTGGTGAATTCTACCAAATATTTATGGAAGAATTAACGCTGAATAATTTTCCCAAACTCTTCCAATATATAGAAGAGGAGGAATCACTTCTCAACTAATGCTAGCATGTACGTATTACACTGATATTACAACAAGACAAAGTCATCACAAGAAAACTCCAGACCAATGTTTATTATGAACATAGATAAAAATCCTCAAGAAAATGCTAACCAACTGAACCCAGCAACATGTAAAAAGGATTATACATTGTCACCAAGTAGGATTTATCCCCAGAATGCAAGGTTGGTTCAAGATGAAAAAAATCAATCAATATAATATACTATATTAATAGAATAAAGGACATAAACCATACGATTATCCAAATAAGACTCAGAAAAAGCATTCTACATAATTCAAAGCCCTTTCATGATTAAAAAAAAAACCTCAAAGCGGTAGGAATAGAAGGAGACTTCTTCAACCTGATAAAGGGCATCTACTAAAAACAAACAAACAAAACAAAACAAAACAAAACAAAAACAACACCATAGCTAACAAAGAGCATCCTGATTGGTAAAATTTCCCCTAAGATCAGACATGGGACATGAATGTTTGCTCTCACCCTTCTAACTCAACATTGTACTGATTGCTATAACCAAGACAATCAGACAATAAAAACAAATAATGTGCAAGCAAATTGAAAAGAAAGAAGTAAAAGATTTTCTTTTTTTTTTAAGATGATGAAAAAATGTATTTAGAAAATTCTTAGGAATACAATCCACCAGGAATTCAATGTATACACACACACACACACACACACACACACACACACACCATTAGAACTAATAAAAAAAGTTCAGCAAGGTGTAAGATCAATATACAAAAATCAATTGTATTTTCTTTTTTTTTTTATTTTTTTTTTAACATTTATTTATTTTTGAGACAGAGTGAGACAAAGCATGAACAGGGGAGGGTCAGAGAGAGGGAGACACAGAATCTGAAACAGGCTCCAGGCTCTGAGCTGTCAGCACAGAGCCCGACGTGGGGCTCGAACTCACAGACCGCAAGATCATGACCTGAGCCGAAGTCAGCCGCCTAACTGACTGAGCCACCCAGGCGCCCCTGTATTTTCTACATTAACAATGAACAATCCAAAATTGAAATTTATAAAATAATTCCATTTAAAGTAGCATCAAAAGAAATAAAATACTTCTGTTCCACAAATGGCATTGGGAAAACTGGACAGCTACATGCAAAAGAATGAAATTCAAGCACTTTCTTTCACCATGCAAAAAAAATAAACTCAAAATGGATTAAAGACCTAAATGTGAGGCCTGAAACCATAAAAATCCTAGAAGGAGCACAGGCAGTAATTTCTCTGACATTGGCTCTAGCAACATTTTTCTAGATATGTTTTCTGAGGCAAAGGAAACAAAAGCAAAAATAAAATGTTCGGATGACATCAAAATTCCTTCTGCACAGTGAAGGAAATAATCAACAAAACTAAAAGAAAACCTACTGAATGGGAGAAGATATTTGCAAATGGCATATTTGATAAAGAGTTAGTATCCAAAATATATAAAGAACTTACACAACTCAACACACACAAAAAACAAGTCATCCAATTTAAAAATGGGCAGAAGACATGAACAGACATTTTTCCAAAGACAACATCCAGATGGCCAACATATACATGAAAAGATGCTCAACATCACTCATCATCAGGGAAATACAAATCAAAACTCTGATGAAATATCACCTCACACCTGTCAGAATGGCTAAACTCAGCAACAAAAGAAACAGCAAGTGCTAGTGAGGATGTGGAGAAAAAGGAACACTTTTGCACCACTGGTAGGAATGCAACTGGTGCAGCCACTGTGGAAAACATTATGGAGTTCCCTCAAAGAGTTAAAAATAGAACTACCCTACAATCCAGTAAATGCACTACTGGGTATTTACCCAAAAAATACAAAACCCCTAATTCAGAAAGATATTGCAGTGTTATTTACAATAGCCACATTATGGAAGCAGCTCAAGTGTCCATCAATAGATGAATGGATAAAGAAGATGTGGTATATATACAACTGAGTATTACTCAGCCATGAAAAAGAATGAAATCTTGCCATCTGCCACAACATGGATGGATCTAGAAAGTATAATGCTAAGTGAAATAAGTCAATCAGAGAAAGACAAATACCATCTGATTTCACTTATATGTGGAATTTAAGAAACAAAACAGATGAACATAGGGGGAAAAAAAAGAGAGAAAGACAAGACAAGAAATAGACTGTTAACTTTAGTGAACAAACAGATGGTTACCAAAGGGAAGGGGGTAGGGCATGGGTGAAAGAGGTGATGAGGATTTAAAAAAAAGGAATAGGGGCACCTGGGTGGCGCAGTCGGTTAAGCGTCCGACTTCAGCCAGGTCACGATCTCGCGGTCCGTGAGTTCGAGCCCCGCGTCGGGCTCTGGGCTGATGGCTCAGAGCCTGGAGCCTGTTTCCGATTCTGTGTCTCCCTCTCTCTCTGCCCCTCCCCCGTTCATGCTCTGTCTCTCTCTGTCCCAAAAATAAATAAACGTTGAAAAAAATTTTTTTTTTAAAAAAAGGAATAAAATACTTAGAAATAAATTTAATAAGACAAGTATAAGACTTAAACACTGAAAACTACAAAATATCACTGAAGAAAATTAAAGAAAACTTAATAAATGGAAAAACATTACATACTAAATTTATGGAAGACTAAATCTTGTTAAGATGGCAGTACTCCCTACATTCCTCATCAACATCCCAGCTGCCTTTTTTGCAAAAATTGATAAGCTAAAATTCTTATGTAAATTTGAGGTACTCAGAATAACCAAGACAATCCTGAAAAAGAACGAAGTTAGATGACTGACACTTCCTGATTTTAAAACTTACTGCAAAGCTATAGTAATCAAGACAGTGTGGTTCTAGAAAAGGATAGGCATTGGGGCACCTGGGTGGCTCAGTCGGTGAAGCATCAGCCTTCTGCTCAGGTCATGATCTCACACTTTGTGGTTTTGAGCCCCGCATAGGACTCTGTGCTGACAGCTCAGAGCCTGGAGCCTGCTTCGGATTCTGTGTCTCCCTCACTCTCTGCCCCACCCCTGCTTGCACTTTGTTTCTCTCTCTCTCTTTCAAAAATAAAATAAAAACATTAAAAAAAATTTTAATAGAATAAGGATAGGCATATATATATCAATAGACTAGAACTAAGTATTTATCAACCTGTGGTCTATAATTTTTTTACAAGCATGCCAAGATAACTCAATGGGGGAAAGAATAGTCTTTCAACAAATGGTGAATAAAGTTGGACCTGTACCTCACTCTACACACAGAAATGAACTCAAAAGCAGCAAGGACTTAACTGTAAAAATGCAAATTATAGACCTCTTAGGAGAAAACATTGTGCAAATCTTAATATCCTTAAATTTGACAAGGGCATCTTAGATATGACACCAAAAGCCCAAGCTTTGTCAAAGTGAAAAAAAGTGTGTTTTAAAGGACACCACCCAGAAAGTGGAAAGACAACCTATAAAATGGAAGATATATTTGTAAATCATATATGATAATAGTCTAGTATCCAGAATATATAAAGAACTACTACAACTCAACAATGAAGACTAATAACCCAATTTTTTTAATGGGCAAGGATTTGAATAGACATTTCTCCAAAGAAGATATATACATGACAAATAAGCACATGAAAAGATGCTCAACATCATTAGTCTTCAGGGAATTGCAAAAATTCAACGATGAAATACCACTTCCCAACCACTAACATGACTAGACTACAAAAGACAGACAATAATAAGTGTTAGGGAGGATGCAGAGAAATTGGAACCCTCATGCACTGCTGGTAGGAATGCATAATGGTGCAATCCCTTTGGAAAACAGTTCCTCAAAAAGTTAAAAATAGAGTTATCATCTGACTCAACAATTCTACTCCCAGGTAGATATCCAAGGGAAATTAAAATGTAGGTCCACTCAAAAGCTTGTATACAGATGTTGATAGCATTGTGAATAACAGCAAGATTGTGAAAATAACATGTGTCCATCAACTCATAAGTAAACAAAATTTGATATATCTAGACAATGAAATATGATTCATCCATAAAAAAGAATGAGGTAGTGATACTGTGACATGGATGAGTCTTGAAAATATTATGCTAAGTGAAAGAAGGCCGACACAAAACGTGTCCTAGTGCATGCTTCCATTTGTATGAAATGTCTCAAATATTCAAGTTCATAGAGAGAGCAGTCCATAGCCACTGGTTTCCAGGAGCTAGGGGCAGGAGTGATGCAGAGTGACTGCTCGTGGTTGTCACGGTTTCTTTTCGGGATGGCGAAAATGCTCTTAAGTTACTGATAATGTTTGCACAAGTTTTTGGATAAACTAAAATCCACTGAGTGTATACTTTAAAAGGGTGAACTTATGGTATGTGAATTATGTGTCAAAAATGAGTCTATCTGAACCACACATCTTTACATGAAAGCTAATACTTAAGGACTGTGTCAGCCACCAGAGGAATGGGGACAATTAAAACCTCCTAAAAGCATTTGTCCCATAGCTTCTGACTCTCTTCGACTTACTTCTTGCCCAAGAACATGAAGGATTCCAGACATTTTGAGTAGAGGCAAGTGTGTTTATTTCAATTAAAATATATATTTTTTATTTTCTTATTAAATATCTTAAATAAGAAGATGCCAAAAGAAATATTAAAGTGAGTAGATAAATTATGAGGACACAGAAGAAATTATATCTTAATTATTCAGTTTGCCTCTTTTTTTTTTTTTAATTTTTTTTTCAACGTTTATTTATTTTTGGGACAGAGAGAGACAGAGCATGAACGGGGAAGGGGCAGAGAGAGAGGGAGACACAGAATTGGAAACAGGCTCCAGGCTCCGAGCCATCAGCCCAGAGCCCGACGCGGGGCTCGAACTCACGGACCGCGAGATCGTGACCTGGCTGAAGTCGGACGCTTAACCGACTGCGCCACCCAGGCGCCCCAGTTTGCCTCTTTATCAGGGAGGCCTTCCCAAAGCCAAAGTCCTCTCTTGGGTAATGTGTTTTTCCTGGAAACGAGAGTTTATGGCTAAGATCTATAGATAATTATTTCTCCTGAAATGATTTTCCAAATCCCTGAAATTTAACAAGACGCTTCTAAATAATTTCTCTCTTTCTGTTACCCTTCTAGGTGTTACCTCCCAACACAGGCTGCCTTCACATTGATCGGGATTGTTCAGCTATATATTGCCATGAACCAAGCAGTGATATATACCATCCTTTCCAAAAACGTGAGCAGCTAAGAGCTAGCAGGTACATCATGAAGCACACATCAGAGATTATCTGTGAGGTCCTGGATCCTGAGGGAAATACCTTTCAGGTAAAGTGCACCATTAGTGTGGAGTGAGAGGCTGGGGCTTTGTTTTTGAGATATTTCGACCAGAGAGCTTCCATTCAGCTTTATGCCTTAGCTGCCTTGGGATTAGTTATCCACTTGCTGCCAATACTTAGCATAAGCAGTAATGGATGCCAATATCTCTGCTTCTAAAGTGTACTTCCAAGGGTATAGAAAATCCTAACAGTTGGGATGGTATAAACGTTAAAGCCAAATAAAGAATTCGAACGGAAGGGGGGGAATACTACTAAACATTTAAAATAATGCCAATGAGAAAGAAATGATGTAAGAATGGTCTGTATCCAGGCTAAAGCGAGAGAACCAGTTTGTTTGACTAGGCGGGGAATCCGTGGTGCGCAATATCAATTAGGGAAGATTCTAGTAGGTGTGAAGATGGGGAGGTGGACAGGTGCTTAGCTGTTAGATGGTAGAGCTCTCTCTTCTGTTTTTCTGTCCTTCCACACCACAGCTATCCTCTTATAGCGAGGCCAGAAACTGGCAAACCATGGCCACTTGTCTATATAGACCCTTGAGAGAAAAATGACTTTCATATTTTTAAATGGTTGGCAAAAAGTCAAAAGGAGATGAATATTTCATGACACATAAAAATCACAGGAAATTCAAATCTCAGTGTCATTATACAGTTTTATTGGAACACAGCCACGCTTATTTGTTCACACATTGTCTATGGCTGCCTTTGCATATAATGGCAGAATTGAGTAGTTGCAACAGACATTGTATGGCCTACAGTTCCTAAACTATTTACTTTCTGGCCCTTGACAGAAATGGTTTGCCAGCCCCTGCTCCAAGCGTTTCTCCTTGTTTTCACTCCTCACCCAAGACGGTGTATCAGCTAGTACGTGGTGTAGTGATTTTCCAGATTTGGAGCCATAGCACAGAGTCCCCAGCTTTGGTTTGGTACGCAGACTAGCCCTGATCCAGCTTGTTTTTTTCTGTGCTAAATGAGTCTTTCCAGCGTGAGTTCAGGCTGCTAACAGATTTTCATTTGTAGTGAATTGAAATTGAACCTTATAGGCCTGAGCCCTCTAGGCTTTAAACACATGGGACATTCAGGCCAAACGTTCTTCTAGGCACTGATACTCTTCTTGAACATCCCCTCCAGTGATCTTTTAGCCTGAACTACATCTCTTCCTGGAGAGACCCACACCAGATCTAAACAGTAGTGATGGCTAGAACATTTCTTCTCACGCTAAATCTGTTTCCCTTTCTAGTCTATTCATGAATCCCAATTCCACACTTGCAACCACAGAATATGAACTTCTCCCACACTGCCACTTTCTTAATATTTCAAGACAACTCTCAGATGGGTAGCCTCTCCTCAATGGTTAAATCCCCGGTTCTGTGAACCAATGCTCAGATAAGATTTTGAGTCCCTTGCGATCCTACTCACCTTACTCTGAGTATATTCCAGTTTGTCTTCATAGTCTAGGTGTGGTCTGTAAGTAGAGATGTTTTTGCTCTTATTAATGCCAACTGGACTTAGTGTGTATTACCTTGGAGATAAATATCTCTGGTTTTCTGGATATACCAACAGATCGCATGCTTTCTCAAATGAGAAATGTAAGCTTTATGACATTTCTTTTCTTTAGTTGATTATATACTTTGTCCCATAGGTAATGGCTGATGGTACTGTATCAACTATGCTATGTGAAAACAATTTGGTAGATGATCCAAATGAAAAAACTGAAGGCTATGATAGTTTATCATCTACTCACGTTTATAAGAATCATCCGCAAATCTATGGTGAACATGTACCCAGGTAATATGATAAAAATAATACCATGACCTTTATTTTAAATGTTACGTTTCAGGAGCATTTTAACTGAACACTTCACGCGATTCAATTTTATTGCGTCAAATAGGTTTTTTGTCATTTATGCTGATGGATCAGGAGCGGAACTTCTTCGAGACAGTGACATAGAAGAATACCTATCCTTGGCACACGGGGAATCAACTACTGTAGTTCTCCAGGAGCCAATACAAGAACAGCCAGGTAGGGAATCCAGAATGTCTGGAAGTCATTGTGTCTCCTTACCAGCATCCAGCCCCCTTATTCAGTCCACCCCCACGTCATCTCTACTTTCTCCCTTTTTCTCCCTTTTCAACTCTACTTGCCACATCGCCATGTCAACCTGTTTATACAGCTACTTATGCTCACTCCAAGCTTTATCTGGGCATCGACGTATGTAAACTGTATATAAGCCCCTCTCCTACCTGTAAGCAGATCTGAATTGAATCGGAGTTTAGGTACGGTAGGCATGTATCTGTGATCCTATTTATGTGTTCCTTTCATCTGGCTAGGGGAAAAAAAAACAAAGAAAAGTGAGATATCACTTGTAAGTTTTTTTTTTGAAGGTGTTGCCTTGATGAACTTAATATATTAAGAAAAGAAAATACGTTTGATGTGTGAGTTAGAAAGTCAGCCTGAAATATAAGATAAGTTATATATATAATTATATTTATTGTGTATTTATACTGTTCTCATCAATTTCAAAGAAATCAGTGTGTGGCTAAGGGTTCGAGATACATATTGCATTAAGAAAGCATCATCGGTGTATGTTATATGTGCATTTAAACATAGATATAAACGTGCATATTATCTGTGAATGAAACCAATGGGTTGTGCTTAGGTTTATGTTTCGTCTTTTCTCTGGTGGTATATACTTTGCACTCATTTATGAATATGCCTGCATCTGCGCACTTATATCTTTTAGTGTATCAATGCATGTGTGCGTGATAAAATAAACTTTGTTCTTTGTGAATATGGGGAGTGGGGTGCTCTGATTGGTTGTGCAAGGCTTCATCACAAATTCCTCTGTTAGTTATTTAGCATCTAGTAACCCAGCATGTGCCAAACACACTGGCTGGGTGTTAGGAATACAGTGTGAGCTAAGACAGCGTGGACCCTGCTTTCATAGTGCTTAGAGTTTAATGAGAGGATAGGCATTAATTATATAGTCACACAATAACTGTGATTGTGTGATTATAAATTGGGGTAAGGTCTGTGAAGGAAAGGAATATGGTTCTATGAGAGCATTAACAGAGGAACCTGCTGTAGTCTACAAGGCTTCCCTGAAGACACTGGCACCAAGAGCTGGTGGATAAGTAGCAGTTAATTAAAATAGGAGGGAGAGCCTTCTTGGAAGAGACAGTACAAAGCAGAAAGCAAAAAGCCTTGGAGAACCGGGAGGAAAATGCTGAAGTGGCCAGGGCACAGAAGGAGGGGGTAGTGCAAGTTAAGGCAGGGTGAGAAAACACCGAGGACTCGGGTTTGTCCTGTGAACAGTGGGAAGTCAAAGAAGAGTTTAAACCATGGACTAACATAATCAGTCACTCTGACCGCTGGCGGGAGGTTCACTCGCAGAGTAGAGCTGGGTAGAAAAGCTAGTTGTTGCTCTAGCCCAGAACAGCATCTCTCAGAGGCAGATGATCCAAGGTAGGTCAGTGGGTAAGCTCAAGTGAACCGACAGGACTTGGTTGTGGTTTTTGAAGAATAGTAAGGTGTCAATGAATAATTCCAGGTGATCTAAACCCAGTCTCTAGGTGTTACAGTGGCCAAAAGCCTTACTTTACTTGTTAGATTGTAAGCTTCTTAAGCATAATCACTATGTCTCACTTATCAAAAAGCTCGCTGAATTTAGTGAAAACCTATTGAATTCTCAGAATGTATTTGATAGAGAAATGATCCACTGATAACTCTCTTTGAACCAGGTGCCCTGAGCATCACTGTCCTTCGCCCTTTCTGTGAAGCATCACCATGGCTAATGAAGAAAGAATTAGATACAATTGTTCCTCCGAATCTCCAGTCAAGGTCATGGGAGATGTTTCCCTCAGTGGAGGTATAAATTTTTTCTGCTGCAAAGTCACTACACTATTGCACATCTATTTCATCAATGGATTGGAGTCTCCAGTCTTCTCCCTTATATTCGTATATTTTCATTCTTACATAAACTGTTAATGGGCTCGGGAGTTTTATATTTGAAGACTTTTAACATTTGTAGATTTTGGAGAAATACACCTGACTAGCTTTATTTCTTTTAGCCTGTGTTGCAGGCTCAAACGTCTTCCTATAGTATGGAAATATCCACTCTAAGTAACACGTGTTATACCTCTCCTATCATGGAATTACTGATACTATGCAATACAGAAAGCTTTCCTTCTCTCATTTCTTATTTGTTAGTTTTAACACCCAACTTCAGGTCTCCTTTTTTGCCTAATTTACTAATGCACGAACGGAAGCACGTAAGAATGATGTGAAGGACTATACAAAGGATACGCAACTACAATGATAAAAAGTAAACGTTGTGATTATGTCAGATTAGAGAAGCTCCATTGAAAGTCTTTTTAAAGAATGGAAGAAAAGGTCTTAGAGATCTTGAGCAAGAATCATGAAGTCCTATACCTTGCAAGACTTGACACTTCATTTTGCAAGCCATTTGTGTAATAGGCCCAGTATATTGTTAGATGATAAATTATTAGATCAATGAGGACATTGATAATATGATCAGAGAGACATTCAAGTGTTAGGTGGGGAGGACAACGTTTTTTGGTTTATGATGATTTTGGTTCCCCTGCACAACCTTGTAATAGCAAGGGCACAGACAATGAACACTTAAGGTAACAAAGACCTCTGAGTCCTATTTTGTAATTTGGCGGCTATAACCAACACAATGAGTGAAAAGCATCTGAATTCTAGTCCTGAGTCTACCAATTATTAATGTGGGATAGGGGACAAGCCACACTGGACCTCTACTTCCATATCTGAAAAATAGAAAGGCCACACCAAATGACTCACTAAGGCTATATCCAGGTTGAAAGTAGTGCTTCATGACAAATAACATGCCACATCTGAGCTTAATGAAAGAAGTTTATTCTCTTTCTCTGCAACTCCTATGGCTCTGGCCTTCTATGCCCAGTCACAGTGGCCCAGCCCAGGCAAGCCCCTCAGGGTTATCACTGACCAGGCATCAGACCAGGCAGTTTACAATGGAGCAGTTTACAATAGCAGTTTACATCAGGCACGCTACAGGACGTAGGGCATCAAAGCACACTACTCCTGAAAATCAATTACAAGGGTAACATAAAGCTGTGAGTCTAATCCGAGGCAGAACATATGTACCCCAAGAGACCCTGGGAAGACTCTGGAGGCATGCTTAATCTAGAGTGAGCTCAGAGACCACTCAGATCTATGGGATGACTTTTCTCTCTCAAAGAATCTCTCTAAGGTCAACATGAACATGAAACCAGAAAGTGAAAGCCTGATTATTCCAGATGTCTTGGGCTGCTTGTGGGTAAAAAGCAACAGTGCATTTATGCATTTTTCATAAGCTAGGCTACATTTCCATGATGCGACATTGCTTACTACTCTCCAAATGCTATCCAGTGGGACAGCACTGGATAATGCTACAGGATTTTAATATATCCAAGTTCCTGGTAACGCATATGAAGAGGAAAGCGTGCCCAGTTCTCTTACCAATTTCCCTTCTATTTGAGAAACATTTTGGGAGTAGGGACCGTATGTTTTTGACCACCGTATTCCCTAACGAGTGGTTCCTAGCATCGTGTCTACATAATAAGGACTCAGTTAAAAAAAAAAAAAAAGCGAAAACATTCTGATTTTTTTGGTGGTTGTTTTGCTTCATTTTGTTAACAGAAGAAGACTCCTGGACCTCCATTTGGCACTCAGATTTGGAAGGGCCTTGACATTGGGTCCAAACAGCTAGCAAGTGCGCCGGCCCCTATACTCAAGAGCCCCAGTGTTCTACAGATGCGCCAGTTCACCCAGCACGAGGTCATAAAAGAGGAGGTGAAGCAAAAGCTGCAGATTTCCCTTAAGGTAATGGAATCCGGGTCACCCGACCCAGAGGAATCAGCAACAGGGCAATCATTCCTCTTGGTTTCCTGAGGAATCTGAAATTATGTCACTGTACCAATATTTATCTAATGCGACAAAGGAATGTCAATTTTCCAGAGGGTAGGAGGTTGAGAAGTAGAAAATACTCAATGGTTCCCAGAAGGTATAGGAAGTATTGAGACCCTAACGCACTGAAAAGATAGGTAACTTTTATATACGATTACTATATAGTGTCCTCCTTCTCTCTTACTGTATGGGGAACTGGCTTTGTGACCTCTGGAAAAAAAAGTACAGCTGCTTATTAATCTGCTACTTGTCCATGGAAGAAAAGGATTGTTGGTTTTCGGAAATGGTCTAAGAATTTGTAAATATATAGTTAATTGTGCACATCGTACCTATAGCATCTTACTGTCTAGTTTGTCAACTGTCTCTGAATGGGATTATATTTGTTTTGTTTATGGTTATATACCCAGCACCTGGCATACAGCGGGGGACGATTTATTTATGAAAATAGATGTTTATGGAAAAAGTAAAGTGTATTTCTCTTGGAAGCCAAGGCATAGACTAAGCCTAAACTTACATTCATAGACAGGATCATAAAGACTACCCTTGGAAGGGCTCTAGAAACCATCTAACCCAAGTCCGTACATTTTATTGATGAGGACACCGGAGCACAGAGCTAGCTGTCTCTGTGGCATCTCCATATAGTTCTAAGATCTTGTGGCCCTCAAGCTTTGTTTTTGGACATTTCAGGTCTTTGCTCATTAATGTAATCAAGGAAAAGGTTTTCCAGATTGCTCGACCAGTAACTGGTTTGTTGAGCACTGGGAACTTACATACTCTTACCTTTTCAGTAGTATTTCAAGTTGATGTTCACTGTTTTGGTGTTTCTGCCTCATTTCTGTTTTTTATTGATTTATTTTATTCCGCTGACTTAGGATTATATAAACCATATTCTAAAGAAAGAAGATGAACTACAGGAAATGACGGTTAAGGATTCCAGAACCGAGGAGGAAAGAGGCAATGCTGCAGATCTCCTCAAGCTCGTCATGGTGAGAAGGAAATGTTTTCAGTACCAATGTTTTCACTGTTGTTTCAATATCAGGTGCTTCAAGACAAAATATTACACCTCATAGCTGTTTCTGCCACTTCCATGGAACATTCGCCTTCCCTCCCTATAATTTCTTATTTCTGGGGAAAATCTGATTCCTCATGGATTGAATTTTCCAAAAGCTTCTTAGGCCCTTCCTTAAACTGTATATAATTCTGAAGGCTCTTAAATAAAAGTTTATACTGTCTTCAGAGAAAATGATGTTTATTGGAATGTGGAATGAATTAGTGAATGAAGGAGGAAGGAGGAAGAAAAAGGAATTTCTACAACTTGAAATGACTTGCATTTTTAAAAATTCTGTCGTGTGGAAGGAATGACTACAAAAAATCAAATACATTTTGTACTGGCATTAAAAAACGAATTCATTTGATAGTAATTTTCCATGAAGAATGCTGTAAAACCAAGTGAATTTGTATGTAATATAATCATCATCATTAAGGAATTCTATCTTCATTTCAGTCGTTCCCTAAAATGGAAGAAACTACAAAAAGTCATGTAACTGAAGGTAACTACATATTTTTCTGCAAAATATTTAAAAATCTTAAATATCCTTCTCAGTCATTCCTTTGAGAGCAAAGTACCATGTATATATATATATTTCTGTTGTCATATTGGCCATGTTGTATTATAATTACTTATTTATGTATTTTTTCAGCCTACATTGTGAAACATGGCTGCATCTAATTTATCTTTAACTTTCATTTGTTGAATGAAAACAGTTGACATTTGACTTTTATGTTAACCTCAGCATGTATTTCCAACATACCTAAGACAGAAGGGGGAAACAACCAACCAGTCAACGCTCTCCCCCAACACACACACACACACACACACACACACACACACACAGAACTTTTGAGCAACTACACAGTTACCACCAAAACCTTGCACTATTTTACACTGAATATATAGCTCAAGCAGTCTACCCTTGGAAAATATCCTCATTCAAAGCATATTTATTTGGAGAATATATAGCCCCAGCGAACTTAGTTATATGATTTCATAGTTCACAGCAGACAAGCAGGGAAGCATTTGGTGGTTTGGGCTTTTCTTTTCCTTTTCTATTTTGGTTGTATTACAAAGGTCAGAAACTGGCAGCCATAGGCTTCATTTAGCCCACAGATGTGTTTTATGTGTCCCCCACAGGGTTGGCTTACACAGTTATTTTTAGCTGATTTTCCATCTCTTGAAATGTGACATTACCGCATGGTGACATTTGGCTGAAGATGATTAAAGCTGCCCCTTTAGAATGACCACAAACAGAAGAATCTGTTACAGCCCATCGCTGCCACTCTGTTGTCTCTCTTTTATCTGGGCAGCCCATTAAGTTATGGTTGTCAGATTTAGCAAATAAAAATACAGAAGGCTCAGTTACATTTGAATTTCAGGTACACAATAAGTAATCTTTCAGTATAAGTTCTATTGAATGTTCTATTTGGGACATACTTATACCAAAAAACTATTTGTTGTCCATCTGGAGTTCAAAGTTAACTGGATGCCCTATACTTTATCCGGTAACTGTAAGTGGCAGCATTTGAATTTGTGGTCTCTGGTCTGAGGGGTACAATCACCATCGAGGTAAATGTGCAGGTTGCCTAATAATGAAGAACAAACTAAACATATTTTCAAACATATAAACAAACCAACAAACAAACAGGGTCTTGCATAGTTACAGCCACAATATTAGTGGTGGTGATTTTAAGTCAATGCTCCCCAAACTATTTCCTGAAACACTAGTCTATGAAATGGCTGCACCAAAAATGAATTTTATGATAAAGTAAGTTTGGATAATGCTGCATATTTCCTTATTTTTTAGAGAGCCACAGTGTATGCTGAGTCCTACAGTAACAAAACATATTTAACCTTGTATAAATCAGTATTTCCCAAGCTCAGATAGAACACGGAAACTTTTTTTTTTTTAATCTTTGTTAACATCCCACTGAGATCGTGATCTGAGGAATAAACTCAGAATAACTGCCCGGATTATCAAACAACCATTGTATCATGTTAATATTCTTAGATTCAGACCCTTAGATTTTTTTTTTTTTTTTAGAAAAACAGTTTCAGTAAGATGGTTAATTTTTTTTAAAAGTTTTGGTGTTTCAGATCTGAAGAAATTCAGTTAGGTAAAACACTGATTCCCCAAATGATGTGGGATGAATGAGATGTCACTACATTCTACATTTGGACAGTAAGGTGTGTGTTCTCTAATAGAATATTTGATAAAAGTGGTCTGGTTTACTGTTATACTACAGTTTGGTCAGGGAAATTCTAGTGAACACTTGATAGATTAAATATAAGCTCTTAGAAAACCTCTCAAGTGAGTCACCAGGCACTGATTGTATGTGGTGCCGTAAAGATGTGAGGATAAATTTAAATGCATCTATTTTTAAAGTTGCAGCCCACCTAACCGATTTATTCAAGCAATCATTGCCTGCCGCTCCGGAATGTCTGCCAGAGACAACTGATGCAGATTTCTTTGAAAGGAAATGGAGGTAAGCGGATCCCTTAATGTGTTCCAATTAGTATTAAGCATACAGTGATGGAGGAAATGGAGAGCCGTGGCATCATACCTCGGGGTGACTATATCAGTGCATCCTCAGCCTTTCATCTCCGACATTGCCAACAATTTATCACACAGTAGAGGTTTTTCTTTTATTGTTTGTAAGCTGAGAGCCTTGCCCTTTTTCATCATACTTTCCTTTCATGCAGGCAAACAACAAAAGGAAAGCACTGGAAAGAAAAGTTGGAACATAAGAGGTAATTCTATCTTGAAGCACGGTATCCATCAGCATGTGAAAATGGCCAGTTTTGTAGAGTCAGGAATTTTAGAGTGGGCTAGGTTGAAAAGTCCTACCACCTAGGCTCCCTGCCGTTGTCTGAATTTCTTCCACATTTTTGCCAAGTGGCTACTCCGCTTATGAGTGAGGCTGTCACTATCTCCAGGGGAAGCCCATTTGACCCTCATGCAGATCCTCTCCTTTTTGTAAGCAAGAAAGTTCTCAGGTATTCTCTGCGCTGTGGCAATTCGAATATACTAATAAATATTCTAGAACTTAAGAGACTAGTCATAAACATTCAAGGATTCCTCTAACTCAGTGAAGAATGTGTTCCAGGCATTATGTGCTTTTCTTTTTTTTTTTTCAACATTTATTTATTTTTGGGACAGAGAGAGACAGAGCATGAACGGGGGAGGGGCAGAGAGAGAGGAAGACACAGAATCGGAAACAGGCTCCAGACTCTGAGCCATCAGCCCAGAGCCTGACGCGGGGCGCGAACTCACGGACCGCGAGATCGTGACCTGGCTGAAGTCGGACGCTTAACCGACTGCACCACCCAGGCGCCCCTGTGCTTTTCATTCCTAGCCAAAGATACCACCCCGTGAGGAAAGGGAGCCAGATGTATTTACTGAGAATCCAGTAGTACATATGGTACACTTGCACACATTTGCATGACTCCTCTCCACAATGACTGGAGGAAGGATGAAGATTCTTCTTCAAAAGAATGCCTGGGTTACCCTGTAGAATGTACGGGAGAAGTGGTGAGATAGGACATTGCATCTCATGGGCCACCCCTGTATTCAAGGTCAAACTAGAAGGTATACGTTGTCTCATGGAATATCCCTGATTTCTAGACCAGTGACAATGATTGCCTGTGGGGAAGCCGACCGAGAGGTTAGGGGACAGTGTGGGATGGAGACTTCCTTTTTATTGCATACTCTTTAATCCTGTTTTTCATTATGTGTCTGTGTTACCCATTCACATTTTTAAAGTTCTTGAAACATGAACACTTTCAGATTTTAACCCACAGGTAGATGCTGGCAAGCCAATGAAAGTTTTTCAAGAAGAAAGTGAAACGCATAATTAGATTTGTGTCATTGAAAGAGAAGTTTTTGGCAGCGTGGAAAATGGGTTTGGGGAGGAGGGTTAAGGAATGAGAAGGTCTCAGGGGCACGGAAGGTGAACCACAAAAAGGTCAGGTTCCGTGGAAGAATCAGAAAGGTGAATGCAGAGAGGAATTGGAGGTTATCAACTGGAGGACTTATTCTTGTGTGAGAATGGTTCCTGTCAAGGCAGTAGCCCCACTGCCATAGATTGATGATGAATCAGGTGAGGCAGTAGAGATAAGATAACGTAATGGGAAATTAAAGTTGTTTCAGTAAGATGCTATTTTGATTCGGGCAGTATTTCCTGACAGGCCAAGCTAGTGTGAGAGAAAGGACACTAGTGTTAGAGTCAGCCGACCGAGAGTCCGTTCCAACTTGGTTACGTACAGATGCGTGATGTCAGCTGGTCGTGCTTATTTTTTAGAGAGCCACGGTGCACCCTAGGTCCTACGGTAACAAAACGTGTTCAACCTTGTATAAATCAGCATTTCCCAATTTACTGATTTCCATCAGTAAAATGTACCTCAGGAATTCAGTTTGCTCATCTGTAACAGGAGGGTGTTGGGCCGCCTAATATCGGAGGTGTCTCGGCCCAGACATTGGGCAGCTAACAGTTGACTAGCGTTTGCACTAATCAAGGTCATGGGCTCAGAGGCAGGCACCCTGGGTTTTAATTCAGACTTCACCTCTTACTGGTTATGTGATTCAAGGTAGGTTACTTAGCCTTTCTATACCTTGGGGTTTTTTGACCAATAAAAGGGGCATAATAAGAGTAACTCACGGAGTTATTACAAGATTAAACGTGTAAAGCACTTTGTAAAATTTCTGGCATGTGAGACGCACTTAAAAATGAGAACTATTTCAGATAAGATGAGGTCCAGCTACATTTAACAGACAACCCCCCAAATCAGTGCTTTTACAAGAAAGAAGCTTATCTTTCCTGATGTCAAAGAAGTCAGAAGTGGTGCATGACTTCCATCCTCAAGGTTGCCTCATGGTTGCAAAATCACTGCCACAGCTGCAGCCATTCCATCCATATTTCATCCATTCATTCCATATTTCATTCATTCATCCATATTTCATTCCATTCATATTTCATCCATATTTCCTACTGGAAAAGAGGTGAGGCAAGGACAAAGGGAAAGCCTCCCAGCTGAGTTAGATCTCTTTAAAGGCTATCTGGAGTCTTACCCAGTGATGTCAGCTTACTAGTTACTGGCCTTCCCTATATATATAGGAAAGGCTGGGAAGTGAAGTCTTCAGCCTTCTAGTCTTTAGAGGTCTATCGCCTCCCCAACAGAGAGTTCTGATACTGGAAAGACAATTAGCAGAATTATCATGATTGTTTTTATTTTACTTTGTAATCACTGATCACACGATTCACAAACCACTGCTGAGGTTTTGGTTTTAGTTTCTGTTACCCTTGCTACTGAAATCATGGAAATTGGTAGAATCAAGCTGGCCTTTAAACCTCAGAGAATTGAAAGACACGCAAAAAAGGTCAACCGTGTGTATTTTAGTCTTTTGAGATCAACTGTAAAACCAAACTCCCACCTGGTATCATTATTTCTTACCTTAAATGAAAGCTGATTTTTGAAGTAGGGAATGTGACTGATTCTAGAAAGAGCAGAAAATGAACCAAAGCAAGCTGACCAAAAAAAGTTGTCTGATGAGTTCTTATCCGTTTTATTGTTAGCGATCCCATTTTCTGCAGGATTTAAAGGTAAAACACAAGCGAATAACATTGTAAAACATTCTGTCTTCTTTTGCATCGTTATGGAAATATCAACCAGGAAGGATATTGAAACCACACAAAATTACCTAATGGAAATTAGGAACAAAGTAATATCACCCTACTTCAACTTGGAAATGAGCAAGTTATGTCAGTCTAAGGTAATTGAACGTAATTAACAACAATTAAGTAAGAATCTTTATAGAGATTGATGCAATGCATGTGTCATTATGTAACCTACCTTTCCTGATGTTTCCTTCCTTCATCAGCCCAGCTGACTAACTTTACCTTTCAAATCCACGTCCTCAAGAGCATTTGAGGGGGAAAACTAATTTCAGGTCTTGCCAATTTATTACTACCACTCCAACTTCATACCTTGCATTATCACTATTAATCACCCTCTTTCATCTATTTCAAGTCCTTTTGGGAGTTGAATTCTCCCCACTTTTATCCCATAAATTCCATTTTGAAGTTTTTATCCCATTAAGATTTCTGCATCCATCAGCTGCTGAAACAGCACTAAATTACTGTGAGTTCTTGGAAGCCCGAGGAGACAGAGCACTCCCATGAAACCTTGGAACTTTTCAGCAAAGTGAATATCCTCATGTGTTTAGAGCTTGATGTATTTCTATGGATGTTCCAGGTGCTATTATTAACCGGAAGCTGCCTGAGAAGAAGTTACAGGAAGTTAGGACAGAATGACAAAATCTAGAATTGAGTTGAACGGTCTCTTGAAAAACTTTCAGTTTCAGAGCCTTAAAAAAGAAAAATGGTT
The DNA here is from genome assembly GCF_028749965.1 of Puma concolor. Classification (NCBI taxonomy): domain Eukaryota; kingdom Metazoa; phylum Chordata; class Mammalia; order Carnivora; family Felidae; genus Puma; species Puma concolor. Next base: position 101,500,513 of record NC_141674.1, on the reverse strand, counting down.
TCATCATTGCTCTTCAACTTAACATGCTTGTGGAGGGTGCCTTCCAGGCATGCATAAGTCTAAAGTAAGTCTTTTGGATTTCTCTTTCAGTTTCATTATCTGGATACGCTTTCCAAAAACTTGCCTCCTTTTCCAAAGACAGCGGAAGCCGCAGACGAAACAGCTGTTCAGAAAACATCCGATCTTCCTCCAGGTAATGTGTTTCTGTAGCTTCCTGTTCCTGTCACTGAACTTAAATGAGGAATGCCTAACAATGGCCTCTTAGGACATAACTAGTTCCTATCGCCTCTTGTCTCAGTAACGGCTGATGGCATAACCTATTGTGACTTGTGTATTACAAATTTGGCTGAGTTATATGAGGAAGCCAAGATACAAATCGAATTTAGTTTTCCTCCGGTGTGCTTAAAATTTACCTAAGAATATTTAGAAGACCTGACTGATTTGTAAGGCAAGGGAGTAATGAAAGGTTGGAGGAGAACAGGGCAGACACACAGGCTTGAGGTATCAGCTCACATAATACCCGATAATAAGGAGGAAAATGTGTCTTTATAGTGAAGGGAAGCCGAGTTGAGAAAAATAAACAGCTATCAAAGATCTTTTGGAGCAACTGTACAAGTCTGGAGTAGGGGACTGTTAGTTGGGGGCACTGTGGAATTTTTCTGAGTTTTCTTGGGTGTGATGATGGATGTGTAGAACAAGGTCTCCTTTCCCAGAGATGCATGTTGGAGAATTTAGGGATGAAATGCAAGAGGATGAAATAGCAGAGGTTCGGCTGCCTGGAATGAGCACAGCCAAAGAAAACATCTGATTACCACAGAGTCTGCAAAGCAAAGATTAAGGCTGGAAAAATGACTTGGAAACGAAATGGGAAGAAATCAGAGACGAAGGCTGATGGTGCTGGTGCCCACCTGTCCCCAGGCAGACAACTGTAATCAATGAAGCCTATTGTCCCCTTGCAAGGGGGCGAGGCCACAGGTTTCTCAACAATCCTCCAGGGAGCAACCACCATTCAGCCAGGGTGGCCCACATGCAAGTTGAAATGTACTATTTGCATCCCCAGTCCTTGATAGATGTATTTTAAATGTATTTCATGTTGCACTGATTTCTTAGAGAGACGCGTCTTAATAAAGAGCTACATTTTCATAATAATGAACGGATTCAAGATTGGAAACTTTAAAAACAAAAATCACAGCTCAGTTACTCTTGCCAGGTAAAAGTAGGCTAAATTACTTGGCTTCTGCTGCATAACCCAACCAAGATAATTACTCTGTTGCCTTGCGGAACCATCTAGCTCCTGGGGAGTGCGTATACCATCCTGTTAATGGCAAACGTGGCATCATATCATGACGAATCCTTGCCTCTTAAAAGCTTTCTTCCATTTAGTCTTTCTAAAGGCAGGGGTGTGGGGAGCACCTTGTTTGCTGTAAAGAAGAATACAAACATCAGTAGTTCTTATCTCATTGCCCAGAGTATCACTTTATAATATTTGTTTGGGGTTTTCTAGATTCCCAGCCAGAAACAGTTTCAGGACAGGAGTCCCCACAAACACCGAGTGTTCCAAAACTCAAGAGTTTTGTAGATGCCAAGGAGTCTGCTGACCAGAACCAAACTGAAAATTTGGCAAAACCTATTGCAGGTATGGCAGTCATTTGCTTTATCTCATTCTTTCTCGAAACTGAATGTTACCTCTTTTTGGAGGAGGGAAGATGACACTGGGAGCTGAGGGTCTGGTTGGCGGTTACAGAAAAAATTCCAGTGGGTCACAGAGCCCAGAACTAAAGCACTTTGTAAGGCTTCTTCGCACATCTAAGTATCTCAAAAAATGTTTTGATGGGGCGCCTGGGTGGCGCAGTCGGTTAAGCGTCCGACTTCAGCCAGGTCATGATCTCGCGGTCTGTGAGTTCGAGCCCCGCATCAGGCTCTGGGCTGATGGCTCAGAGCCTGGAGCCTGTTTCCGATTCTGCGTCTCCCTCTCTCTCTGCCCCTCCCCCATTCATGCTCTGTCTCTCTCTGTCCCCAAAATAAGTAAACGTTGAAAAAAAAAAATGTTTTGAGAATGATTGCAAGTCCTAGATTGAAAGGAAAAAATGGCAAATATGTATTAGACGGTTATTGTATTTTATTTCTTTATTGTATATAATTATTTATTTTAATTAATTTATTACATTGTATTATTTGATTTTATCCCTCGTGGATCTGAGAGCTTGCAATACTTACTAAATGTCAGGAACCTGGTAGCTTTTTTTGAGCAGCCAGTAATTTGGTGGTTGGACTCATATTTACCCACCTTTTCAGGTACTTTCTTGGTCTGCAGGTGCTAGAAGAGAAACATAAAGTGTAGTCTCTATACAGCACACCATCTCATTTGTAGCAGAAATTAAAGTATGGAATAATACAAAATAATTGTAATTACAGTGGAATCACACTGATTTCACTGAAGTTAATTCAACTTTATGGCTGATCCGTAAAAAAAAAGAACAGAGTATTTTAAATTGTGTAGATGAATTTGCACCCCTTCACTCCTGTGGACATGGTCCATTTTGAGGGGGGCACTTGTTGGGATGAGCACTGGGTGTTGTACGTAAGCAATGAATCACAGGAATCTACCCCAAAACCAAGAGCAACATACACTGTATGTTAGCTAACTTGACAATAAATTATACTAAGAAACAAAACAAAACAGAAAGTGAGATGGGAATCGGCCAAGAGGTCTTAGTTTTACCTCTCCCAGAGGGAGCATCTTGCCACCTCTACGAGTGACTTAAGGGATTTACCTTACACATGCCTTTTGCCTTCCTGATTTCGAAGTTATCTCTTCTGGGGCGCCTGGGGGAGGTTCAGTCGGTTAAGCGTCCAACTTCGGCTCAGGTCATAATCTCGCGGTCCGTGAGTTCGAGCCCCGCGTTGGGCTCTGTGCCGACAGCTCGGAGCCTGGAGCTTGCTCTGGATTCTGTGTCCCTGCCTCTCTGTGCCCCTCCCCCACTCGTGCTCTGTCTCGCTCTGCCTCCCAAAAATAAATAAATGTTAAAAAAATAAAAAAAAGTCAATTTTAGGTTATCTCTTCTATAAAGTTTATTCATCTAGTGGACAATTTACTCAATGCCTATTGTACACCTGGCATTGTTCTAGGCATGGAAATACAGCAGCTAAAAAGCCTATGTCTTATAGAGCTGTACAGACCACGGGCAGACCTAGACAATAAATCAATAAACAGGTAAATCGGATAAATTGCGGTTGGAATAAATGTTATCACGGAGTAAAACCGTACATAAGGTATGGAAAATGTCTTGGGGAGAGGGATGGCCTTTCATTAGGGGCGTAGGAGGCCCCTCTGTGAAAGGACATCTGAGCGTAGACAGAACGACAGGAAGGAGCCAGCCATGCCAACCCTGGGGGAGAGAGAGGGGGCGAGTATTGTGAACAGCTGGTTTGAAGACCCTTAGAGGAGACGAAGCAGGAAAATGGGCATAAGGCTAGAAGACAATGAGCAAAGAAAGAAGTAAAGGAAGGTGAGGTCAGAGGGAGGGATAAAGATAAAACCATGCGGTGGTGCATAAGGAGTCTGGGGTTTTAGTCCGTGTACAGTTTTCTTCAAATACCACTGGAAGGTTTTGAACAGGGTAGTTTACACAACTATAATTTGTATTTTATTTAAAAAAATTTTTTGAACGTTTATTGATTTTTGAGACAGAGAGAGACAGAGCATGAACGGGGGAGGGGCAGAGAGAGAGGGAGACACAGAATCGGAAACAGGCTCCAGGCTCTGAGCCGTCAGCACAGAGCCCGATGCGGGGCTCGAACTCACGGACCGTGAGATGGTGACCTGAGCCGAAGTCGGACACCTAACCGACCGAGCCACCCAGGCGCCCCTATAATTTGTATTTTAAAAAGATTACCCGGTAGCTTGTGGGTGGGGTAAGGGGAGTGGAGAAGCGGAGGCTGGGAGGAAGCCACTGAGGCAGGCCATGTGAGCACTGGCAGAGACCTGGCTAAGGCCGTGGAGTCTGGGCAGGGGGGGTGGATTAAACCAACTGGGACTGTCCACCCTGGAGGTAGAGCTGAAGGGACTCACGGGTCACCGGGATGTGGAGCTGAGGAATAAGAGGAACCAAGGGTGGTTCCCAGGATGAGTTCTGTGACCAGTTATGAGGCTGAGAATTTGTAGTTGTAACAAGCTTCAGGTGGTGCTGATGTTGGATCACACTTTGAGAACCATGGCCCTAGGGAAGACTCTAGAATGTAACAGGCAGAAGAAGGGCCAGAAAAGGCTACTAAGAAGAAGCCATTGAGGTCGGAGAAGAACAGGAGCACGAAAACCCATGTTTCCAGTGGATCACATGGCCCTGAAGGGCCAAGGGAGATGCAGAATACCCACGGGACTGGGGGAGATAGAGATAACTGGTGATCTTGGTAAGAGCCCTTTCAGGGCCTGGAGGAGCCTGCAGCCAACTGAAGCAGGCTGTGTATAGAACGGTGGAAGAGGAACCAGGAATGCACAGCTTCACCCGAGAGCTTTGCTGAAAAGAACAGAGGAACGGCATTGCAGCCGAGGCAGATGTGTGACCAGGGGAGAGATTAAAAAATTTTGACACACTGGAGGATGTTGACTTGCAGACAGTAATTCAGTAGCAAGAGAGAACTTGCAGGAGAAGAGGTCCTGCTTGCAGGAGAGCAAAGTTCTAAAGAAGGTGAGAGAACGTGACGTTTGCGGCAAACCCTGAGTGTCCGAGTTGACCTTGGATGTACATAGGGCCACCTCATCCAGCGACAGGAGAGAGGAGAAGGAATATGGGTACATTGGCAGGTGGGTTTGCATGTTTGGTATTAGACAGATGAGCGAGTCTGATGGCAAAGGAGTGGATATAATGATAAGAATAGAAAGTCCATTCCAGAGAAACAAGAAAGCAAAACAAGAGAGGGGCGACTGATTGTTTTCAGGTGACAGTGTCAGTTGATTAGAGGCCTCAGTAAGGCCAAATGATCGTTTGCTAGATACGACAGAGTAATGGGCTGGAAGTTTAGGTTGTGTTCTAGAGAGGAAAGTGGACACGGAGACTGTGAAAGCGGCAAAATTATTGGTGTTGGCAAAGTTGAGATCTGACCATGGGAGCTTGTGGGTGGAGAAGAGGAAAAGAGGAAGAAAGGAGATGATTGAGAATCAGAGAGGACCGGTGGGGGGTGGGTTGGGTGGCTTGTCCAGGTGATGTCAACAGGTGAAGTGGAAGTCCATCCGAGGTGTCAAGACCTCCAGTGAATCAAGGGAATGACAGAGGTCTGTAAGCGACAAGTACATCATGGAGACGTCATAGGTAATAATCTGATGGCACGAGCTTCAAAGAAACAGGAGATTTGGAAGAAGGGAAGAGTCTTTGGAACAAGGACACCTACTGCACCTGTAGGGATCAAGATGCTGAGATGCGAGACGGTAACTGGACTCACTAAAAGTGGTGAATTAAGTTTGGATGGAAACAATAAAGCTTAAGGAAGTGCAAAACAGGAAGAGTGGGGAAAGCTTTATAGGAGAGCTGGCCTTGGAGAATAAGATAAAATTTCGTAGGTTTTAAAGATTTAAGATTGGATCACCTCAGACAACCCCCATTTCATCTACTTGAGGAACCTGAAGCCTAGAGAAGTCAAGCAACCTCTAAACTCATACAGGGAATCTGGAACTAAGCCTGGGGGAGAAAAACGAGTTTTTTTGACTCCTCATTCTCTATATTTTATTACACTGCCCTCCAGATGTAAGAAAGAGCAAAGAATACTTTATGCAAAAGAGAGAGAGAGAGAGAGAGAGAGAGAGAGAGCGCGCGCGTGAGAGATGGGCAGGGGGCATGTCTTCCAAAGCCCGAAGGCAGAAATGAACTGGAAACTAACAAATAGTTCAGTGTTCTCGTTTGGTCAGCAACAGCGTCAGCTCGAGGAGGTCTGGATTTTGTACAATTACAAGGTGCTTGTCGGCATTTGCTGCAACAAAACTGTGTAAATCCCGTAGCGGTTTACAGCCAGCGCTGTAAGGGTCTGGGGGCTGCGGGTGGACTGCGGCAGCCTCTGTTCCAGCGGCGGGCGGGCGCACGGGGGCGCCACCAGGCCCCTGAGCTCTGAGAGAGCCCCCACCTCCCGGCGCCCGTTCCGCCGCCCCGCCCTGACAGCTGCCGGAGGCCCGGTGAGAAATCAGCAAATGCTGCAGCTGGGCACAGTGTTCAAACCAGGGCAGGTTTCCTCCGGAGAGGCAGTGGTTAGACTTCTACCCGCGCCCCAAGAGCTGCGGGTGACTGTCAGGGGTGCTCCAGCCCCCACACGGAAGGAGCCGCCGCCACCACGCCCTCCCCCACCAGCTGAGTTCAGTGTCAGTGGGGCAGAGAAATATGCGCCACGTGCACGGAAGACGTGCTCTGCGAGGAAGGGAAAAAAAGAGTGATGATGAATAAATACTACAGTCGTCCGCCTCAGCGGGGAAGCAGACAACCATGACGGCTTCTTCAGGGGCATTGGGCCCAGCGGTCATATTCAGATGACACCCCCCCCCCCAAAAGTGGGACCATCCCAATTTAAATATTAAAGCACCTCTGGGGGCGCCTGGGCCACTCAGTCAGTTAAGCTTCTGCACTCTTGATTATGGCTCAGGTCAACTCAGGTCAGGTGATGGGATGGAGGTCTGTGTCAGCCTTCCAGCTGGGCCCTGAGCCTGCTTAACACTGTCTCCCTCTCTCTCTCTCTCTGTCTCTAAAAAAAAAATAAAAAATAAAAAATATATAGGGGCGCCTGGGTGGCGCAGTCGGTTGAGCGTCCGACTTCAGCCAGGTCACGATCTCGCGGTCCGGGAGTTCGAGCCCCGCGTCAGGCTCTGGGCTGATGGCTCAGAGCCTGGAACCTGTTTCCGATTCTGTGTCTCCCTCTCTCTCTGCCCCTCCCCCGTTCATGCTCTGTCTCTCTCTGTCCCAAAAATGAATAAACGCTGAAAAGAAAAAAAATTAAAAAAATATATATATATAATATATATATAATATATATATTATATATATATTATATATAATATATATTAATTTTTTACACGTGTATATATATTTATATATATTTTTTCACACACGTATATATATTTATATATATAAATTTTATTTTTTTTTTTTTTTTTTTTTTTTTAAATTTTTTTTTTTTTTTTTTTTCAACGTTTATTTATTTTTTGGGACAGAGAGAGACAGAGCATGAACGGGGGAGGGGCAGAGAGAGAGGGAGACACAGAATCGGAAACAGGCTCCAGGCTCCGAGCCATCAGCCCAGAGCCCGACGCGGGGCTCGAACTCACGGACCGCGAGATCGTGACCTGGCTGAAGTCGGACGCTTAACCGACTGCGCCACCCAGGCGCCCCTATATATATAAATTTTATAATTTTTATATAAATATATATTTATATATTTTATACATACATACACATATGTGTGTATATATATACATGTATGTGTGTATATATGTGTGTGTGTATATATCTATATATACCTATATAGATATAGATATAGATATATGAGAAGTACCTCTGTATCAGCTGCTTCAAGCGCCTCAAAGCACTCCTCCCCCTCCTCCAATCCCTGCTGAAGCCCAGGGGCGGTCCAGTGGGGTATTAGGGGAGGCAGCCTGGTGACCTGCAGAGCTGAGAGTACAGACAGGCTGTACCTGGCTCCTTATGGAATAGCTGCGTAACCTTGGGCACACTGTCTAACCCCACTATCTCTTCCCATTTCCTCTTCTGGAAAGGGGAAATAACGTAATATGCATCATGAGGTTGTCGAGATTAAATCAGTTAGTATCTGTAAAATGCTTTTCAGAGTAGTGCCTGGCACAGGATAGACTCCCTATCGGTATTTACTGTTAATAATAACAGAGTGAGCAATTAATTAGAACTTGTTAGACTCGTAAAACGCATGGACACAAAACAGTAATATGCATACGGTAAGAAAACAAACAAAAAGGTACATCAACCCATTAGAATGGTTGCACATGTAGGAAATGGTAACCAAAGGGAAAGACATTGAAACACTGCTCCCTGAGCTCCATCCCCAGAGATTCTGATTCGGTTTTGGTCTAAAATTGGGCTTGTCTGGCCTGTGGCCTGGGAACCTCTATTTTTCTAGAACAAGCCCAGGGGATTATGATGCATGGATGAGTTTGGGACACACTGGGGCAGTTGTCTAGGAAAAACTCACTATTCGTACAGAACACTTCTGTGCCCAGAGGTGGGGCGGGGGGAGGAGTTTCCCACACCAAGCAATTTTGCGGCACTGATTGGGTGTCCTACAATTCACTTCAATTCTGACACCAACCACACGTAGTGCAGACCCTACAGGTGAAGGGCTCAGTCCCACAAAACTGCCCCCCGCCCAACTTCAGGTGCGGGTTGCAAATCCTGGCTGTCACCCGTGCTTCTGACCAACCAGCTATCAACTGGGGCTCCCATGACCCCACCTAGGGTTTTACAATTTGATACAACATCTCCAAACTCACATCTTATTATATAAAGGAAATGATAAACGGCAGAGATGAACAGCCAGATGATGAGGCATAGGGCAAGGTCTGGAAGGGTCCAGTATAGGAGCTTCTGCCCCTGTGGAATTGGGGTGCACACCTTCCAGGTACACAGATGTGTTCACCAACCCAGAAGCTCTCGCAACCCTGTACTGTGGGCAGTTTCATGAATGATTCATCACCCAGGCGTGATCCATCATTAACTCAATCTCATCTCTTCTCCCCTTCCCAGAGGACGGAGGTGGGACTGAAAGTTCTAAGCTGCTAATCATGTCTTGGTCTTTCTGGTGACTGGCCCCCATCTTGAAGCTATCCAGGGGCTCAGGAAGAGTAGCCTCATTGTATCAAAAGACTCTGCGATTACCCAGGAAAGTCCAAGGCATTTAAGAGCCCTGTGTTAGGAACCTGGGTCAAAGACCAAATCCTAGAACAAAAGATGTTCCTAGCGTTCTTACCATCTAGGAAATTCCAAGGGTTTTAGGAGTTCTGTGCAACCAGGGGTGGAGACCAGTATCTGTATTTTCTGTTAGCTTACACTAAGAGAAGGAACATGTTCCTGGAGGAGTCTGACTCACTTGGCTGCATATTCCAGCCCTGCCACTTCTTTCCATTTCTTGGACCAGTTATTTAACCTCAGTTGTCTTGTTTGTAAGAAAAAAAAAAGAGAGAGAGAGAGATTGCTATTATATTAGTTACGACTCTTCAATTTGTAACTGAGAGAACTCAAAGTCGCTGAACAGAAAAGTGGGGGGACATTTACTGGTGCCTTAAAGCCAGCCACAGAGTAGTGGATGTGGTGCCAGCCCAGGGCTGACTGGATCCAGGCACTCTGGCTTTTAAGGAGTGTGTTTGTGTCTGATTGCCCCTCTCTTGGGGCAGCCCTCCCCCCCCACCACCTCCATCTTGCTTCATCCCGATTTGTCCCTGTTTGGTTTTACCCTCTCCTGCAAAGAACAGACTATGTCCATGAGGCAGGGACCATGACAGTAGAGGTCCAAGATCTTGATTCTCCCAGATCCATAACCCGGTAGGCAAAGCTGGGGCCATCACTGTCAGCTTCTTGGAAATATACTGGTGAAGAGCCCACATTGGCTCTGCATGGGTCATGCACCATCTTGGTGACTGGAGCCGGAGATGTTGTGGCACCAGAAGTATGTCTGGGCGGAATGGGGGGTGGAAACAGGCAATGGGGAGAGTGCTGAGTGTACAGTGATTAGAATACCATAGCCCTCAGCTTGTAGAATTTTCTGAGGATTGAGTAAGATGCTACATGTAAGAACACACTTGTGGCGCTTGACTGCACATGGTGGACAGTCAAACATTGGTTTCCATGCCTTCCTGCCCTTGGTGATCTGAATGCAAGGAAGGATGTTTAAATCAGATGATCTAAACTACTATTGCTATTTCAACCACTGGGTATTTGGAGAAAGACAGGTGCAGCTATCTATGCACATTATCTAGTTTTGCTCACTCCTTCACCAAGTGTGGTGATCTGAAGATTTAATTCCCTGGCTTAATTTACCTGTAATTACTAAGCCACTTTTTAGAAGTATATAAATACTTATACATATATAAGGGTATATATAAAAATATACATTTTTTTCCTTCATCGGTTTTAAAAGATCTTTCCGAGTCAATGTTTACTGTATTGTCCCTCGTTGATTTAACGGAAAGAACCCTGGGGAGATCTGGTCACCCAGCTTCTCAGAATTTGACTTTTCTCATTTATTTAGAAAAGATGATGCTATTAAGCACCTGCCCGCCCATCTCAGAGGGGTGTCGTGAGAACCAACGTTAGGTTACAATCTCTTTGTAAAATGTAAAGACATAACGCTAGGGTTGACTTTGTTCCTTTAAATAAGTTCTTTTAAAAAGGTAAGAAGGAAAGTTTCCCAAGTTGGCTTATGTTCTCATAAACTCTGGTATGCCCTCAAATGTCTTTGAGTAAAACGTCTGTGTGGCACAATTTAAACTTTTCTAACAGAAGCAGAGTCCTGTGAGCCTGTGAAAATCCCCACCCAGTCGTTGCTGCAGGATGTTGCGGGGCAAGCAAGGAAAGAAAAAGTGAAGTTACCTCACTACCTGCTGAGCTCCAAGCCCAAGTCCCAGCCTCTCACAAAGGTAAAACAGACATGGGGACCAATGTCCCAGAGCCAGGCGGCATTTCATGCAATCCCGACCCATTGAAGTTACTGATGTCCAGCCACTGGGTACTGCGATTGAGTGGACATACATACCATCATCTCCCCGTGAAGGCCTTTGGATCACACAGAGAATGATCCAAGGCCGCCCTTTGCCCGGGGCCAGCTCATCCAGGCTCACGAGGGGAATTTTAGGAGCTGGCTCTTAAACCATGGCTAGCCTGAAATCAGCCTGCTGGGAGTGCTCACACCATACACATCAGCAAATGCTACTAATCAACATTCTTTTCAGAGAGCCAGCTTACCAGCGCACCACTGGTCCCAGGGATCATTGGCCATCCTTCCCCATGGCTCTTAGGATAAAATCCACAATGGCAGCATGGCTACAAGCCCTGTTTGCCTTTACTCTCTTTTTGCCCCCCTCCTCACTTCAGCCATCATGGGTTTCCCTTAGTTCTTTAAAAAAATTTTTTTTAATCTTTATTCACTTTTGAGAGACAGAGCGTGAGTGGGGGAGAGGCGGGGCGGGGGGGGACACAGAATCCGAAGCAGGCTCTAAGCTGTCAGCACAGAGCCCGACGTGGGGCTCAAACCCATGAACCGTGAGAACGAGACCTGAACCGAAGCCGGATGCTCAACCGACTGAGCTACCCAGGTGCCCCTCCCTTAGTTCTTTAAAAGCTCCTTCCTTCCTCAGAGCCTCCAAGATTAAGATTTCCTCTCATCTCTGCTGGGAACACCTGCCTTGAGCCTACCAATCCTTTTGATAGTTATCCTTTGATGTTTTCATGGCACCGTGTGTTCATTGTCATCACAGAATAGGTTGCAATGTAAGTGTTACATGGTAAGAGTGCTTCTCAAACTTTGATGCACACATGATTATCTGGGAATCTTGTGAGCATGGAGATTCTGAGTCACGGGGGCCTGAGAACCGGCCGTTCTAATGAACTCCCAGGTTGAGCTCAGTGCTGGCCAATAACAAGATAATAAGAGCACAGAGTGTGATTAGCTGGCCAGCAGCATTGGCAAAGCCTGAGAACTTGTTACAGATGCAAATTCACGCCCCTCCCTCCCAGATTTACTGGTTGAGAAGCTTGGGGGGTAGAGTCAGCAGTTTGTGTCTTAACAAGCCTCCCAGGTGATTTGGACGGAAGCTGAAGTTTGCTAGTCACTGGAAGCTGAAGTTCGCTAGTCACTGGCACAGAGGAAAAAGCATAAAGTTTAGAATCAGGCCAACTTGAGTTTGAAACTTTTGCTTGAGCAAATGACGCCTTACGCTTCTCGGAACGACAGCTTCTTCATCCTGAAAGCCTAAAATTTGTCCTTACACGCTGTTGTAAGGATTACACGAGACCGATAGTGTTCGTTTCCTCCTACAGCCAAGCAGTTCTTTTCCTCTGGCGATAGGGCCTTTTTCTTATCTTGGGAACACAACTTGGAACCATTTTCTTTTGTTACTTTTTCCTTAAATGCAAAGGTGCAAGATTTGGTTGGAGGCAAAGTGAAAACGTCCTCTGTTGCGTCTGCTGCCATTAATAACGTGAACTCATCCCCTTTTGGATTCCACCTTCTCCCACCATCAGTGAAGTTTGGAGTCCTAAAAGAAGGACACACCTATGCAACCACTGTGAAGCTCAAGAATGTTGGAGTGGACTTTTGCAGGTGAGGCCAAGGCACCAAATGTCTACTCACGTCACTTTCTCCTTTGCTGGGACTTGTCTTTGGCTACCTGTGTCACTGAACGTTTATCGAACTGCATTCTAATTACACCTTGACTCTTGAATCCTCACATCATTCATTCAACCATTTACTTCATTCATTCATCCATTCATTCATTCATTCTTCATCAGATCAGTATTTTTCAAGCCTCAACTATGTGGTGGGCACTTCTTTGTCCTCCCATTAATCGTTATTCATACTTTGGTAGAAGCAATTCAGGGGCTGATCTACGGTAGCAAAAACTAAAGGGGAAGCTGTACAAGTCTTATAAAATTTTTTTTTTTCAACGTTTATTTATTTTTGGGACAGAGAGAGACAGAGCATGAACGGGGGAGGGGCAGAGAGAGAGGGAGACACAGAATCGGAAACAGGCTCCAGGCTCCGAGCCATCAGCCCAGAGCCCGACGCGGGGCTCGAACTCACGGACCGCGAGATCGTGACCTGGCTGAAGTCGGACGCTTAACCGACTGCGCCACCCAGGCGCCCCTGTACAAGTCTTATAGTAACTAATGCATAAAACCTGAAAGTCTATTTCTCAAACCCACCACCCACTATAATGCCAGCTGACATTTGTTTGTACTTTATGATCCATATGGGATTTTAACTCCACTATTTCTGCATAATTGAGGCAAAAAGGAAAAAAAAAATTAACCTGAGTCATTAGGGCCATTTTGCCTCTGAAGATCTGACTTGGCCGTAACTCAGAGCCTGACCTCCCAGTTGAAAATACCCTACAGCTGGCATTCAGTGACAAGAATCCTTCATTTCCAGATCATTAGAATTTTAGAATTTGCAGAGACTATTACAGAGGATCAGAGTAACATGTTTTAAGGTCTTATTGGCTAGAGCAAGACAGGATCTCAGATCTCCTGTGGACCTGTTTGTATGTGGCACCATGCTTTATCCACACAGCTGTGGTCACTTCTTGTGTGGGAGTTCAGTCCTTCCCACTGGGTCAATAGACCATATGTCTATACCAGGACATATACCCAATTACAAGTGTCTATACCCAATTACAAAATCTTCCCTATTCTATTTTGGATTAAACTTAAGCATAATATGGGGTCCCCTCCCCCAAAACAGTGGAATAAATGTTTATTTCAGTTGCAGAGCTATGCTCATTGTAAGTGGCAAGTCCTTCCAGTTTATGGTTCTGGACTCGAGACCGGAAACCAGATGTAATAAAGCTACAGAGGCATCTGGTTTAAAAGATCAACATCCCATTTTAGTTGAGGCAAATACCCAGCTTCAGGAATCACATTGGTTTCCTCAGAAACAACCAGGCCACCAGATCAGACATTACTGTCTTTTTAGGCTACTGCCAACAAAGTGGGTGGGGAGAAATAGAGAACCAACTTCAAACCAATAAAACTTACCCATGCAGATCCTGTCTACTCAGTGTAGAATTTTAGCTTTCGGGATTTCACTCCTCAGCTTGTTAAATTCAGCCACTATGGCTCAGACAGCAAAGTCGATGGTGGAAGGAGCGGGATTGAGGTCATCGTGGAGGTAGGCTTTCCCTGGCATTTTAATTTACTCCAGGTCTTTAACCTTCAGGCAGAACCCACAAACCACAGGAAGGGAAAGAGATCAATAGGCACCACGTGTGAGCTTGGGGCTTTTCAAGGTCTCTACATTTTCTGAGCCTTTTCTGTTTCTCTTCTCCCCAAACATGCAAGCCCCATGCCACGGCTCCCATGCTCTCTCTCCTGCTTTCCAAAAGAGCCTTTATTCTTCAGCTTAATGATCTGGCAGGCAGCATCGGTGTTCACACTGGCGGCTATGCTGCCGTGCACACACCAGCCAAACATTCACGACAGTCGGCCCGAGCCCAAGCTGGTCGGCGGCATCCAATAACAGAGGGTTGAAACTGGGGTTGGAGTCTGTTTGACGCTGATGAAAACTGTTGCTGGAAAGGGGGTTGTGAAAGGGGCCCCAGCTTCTCCCAACTGAATATTGGGCGGTTCTTTAATGGTGTGGACCCCCTGCTCCTTTGTAGCAAATATTAACACCTTCCTGGTTTTATGACATCCCAGTTCATTCACTGCTTTTTCGTGATGGCGTAAATTTATTTTCTCTTTTTGCCTGGCAGGTTTAGGGTGAAGCAGCCCCCACCCAGCACAGGACTGAAAGTGACTTATAAACCCGGTCCTGTAAGTCCCATGTGCTACCTGTTGTGTGTGTCCCTGTGTGTGCATGGGAGTGTGTGCATGGGAGTGGGCTTTTAAGTCATTCTGTGCATTCAGTTTAAACCATGTAGAAGTCTGATTTTTCTAGGATCATAAGCAAAAGATCCCTGGTATTGGTACAATATGTGGCTTGATATCACTTACTTCGTGTAATGACCCCGAGACAGATCCTATGCATAAATAGAGTTAAACTTCCAGCTATGGAAACTTTCCTGAAGTTCACTCATTTGTCCCAATACTACAGCTACGTATAGTTGTATGAAAACTACCTTTTAAAAAATTAAATATGATTTGACATGCGCTTGGAAAGCTGACTACCTCAAGGTATCCTGTAATAAATTTGTCTGCAAAATGAAAAACTCCTTGGAAAAATAAATATTCTACTCTTTGTATTTTATGTACCTTTGGCTTATTTTGGTTTGCCAAGAGAATATTATCTAATGACATACAAAGAAATGGTAGTATATTAACGTCATCAGCCCCCTCATTTCTCCAAGGAGCTCTGAAAATGCCAATTTTAAAATGTCAACCTGTTCTTTATTCAACACATTCCCCAACGTGGGGTGTTTAATATAAAATCTGTATGTTGTCACTCACTTTAAATTATAATTTCAGAAATGTAGTATCAGGCAAACAAAAGTTTACAAATATACAAAATATAAAATAATATATAAAGTATAACAAAATCATACTTGTAAATCTTAACATTTATTTCTTGATCAGCGCATCGTCTTGTTTAACATTCCTCCCATTTCACTCAACAGGCTTTGAGTTACTTGAGCACGCCACTGATAGGGACAGGGGACAGGGGATGTTAAAAATGAGTAGGACACACAAGTTGCTCGCAAAGCTGGGCACATAGCGGGGACACAAGAGATGGATGGCTACGTGACAGAATGAAATGAGGATATCTGGTAGACACAGGTTCAGCCATCACAGACTGGGACGCGCACGGACTCATGGGAACACAGAGCAAGGGCATCCCATTCTATAACCAGCACACGGTGTTCGCCGAGTCCCAGGATCTTAAAACTGCCACGGTTGTGCGTTGACACAGAGGGGCAGTTAGGTATGGTGCAAAATCAGTTGGCTTCTTGTAATGACAGTGCCACCAGCAGCAGTGCCGTTGGTTAATTAAACCCTCCGCGCCTTGTTTCCCTCATCTATAAAAGGAGTCGCTTGAGGCGCCTGGTTGGCTCAGTCGGTTAAGCGTCCGACTTCGGCTCAGGTCATGATCTCACGGTCTGTGAGTTCGAGCCCTGCGTCAGGCTCTGGGCTGATGGCTCAGAGCCTGGAGCCTGCTTCCGGTTCTGTGTCTCCCTCTCTCTCTGACCCTCCCCTGTTCGTGCTCTGTCTCTCTCTGTCTCAAAAATAAATAAACGTTAAAAAAATAAAAAAAAAAAAAAAAAGGAGTTGCTTAGACCCGATAATTTCTTGGTCCTCTTCCAGCCCTAATACCTTATGGTCTACAAAACAGTAGTTTGCAGGCTGCAGTTCCAAACAGAAATATACTTTGAGATTAGACCCACCAATTCGTGAGCACCTCTCTCACACATTTCATCATCGTACTGCGTCAAGATTTCAGAAACTTCGCAACATAAAGCAAAAAACAAAACAAAACAAAAAATCAAAGTCAGCTCTCCTTCCACTGTTCTGGGAAGTTAGCAGATTTCTTTTCATTTAAAGTAGGGGCAATGCCCAAAGCCAAAATGACTGTTGGATCAATCTTTATAGGTACTAAAAACCCAGCGTGTATTCTTTGAAGCTCACTCTCGACTGTTAGTTTTTTAATATTTTTTTTTTCTTTTTGACAGTAAGTTTTGGCTCTGCACAAATATAATCTATAGACTTGTCCATATGTAAAGCTAACCGCTGTTCAGCTTGGTTGGTTGCCAACACCGAGTGAATGTGCTCGGAGCCCGGGTAGACCTGATGGCAGGATGCCAGCTGCCATGTGGAGTGGCGTCACCCCAGCCCTGCCCTCTGTGTTGGGCTCCAGGGCGAAGGGCCTGGTCCTCAGACATGGAGCATTGGATACCGTCCAGCAGACCTTCCCAAGCACATTGTTGAAAAAGTTGAAACATTTTTCCGGTCCTATTATTTACAAACTATACTGAAGAAAACAAATTTTTTGTATCTAACTGCTTTCCATGTGGTGGTTTCTGATATATTTTTTTCTGGCTAATTGTTCTCAAGTCTGCCTCTTAGCCTACCTCCTGGAGAGGCAGCTTAGGAACACAAACAGCTCTTTCTTTCCTGGCCAGTGTTCTCTTCAAGGGACAAGGCAAGAAGCCCATTCCTTGCTGTGTTTCTTCTTCATTATATATCGGGTTTCTTCTTTGTTGGTCCAGACCTCTTCCACGTAGCTTTCAGACCTAAGCAGTTTGGCATCTGAACTCCTCCCGTCTCCCTATACTGGCTCTGTCACAACATAGGCCCTCCACTGGGAACATTATAAACTAAGAGGCAGGGCCAGGAAGTTGTGCGATTCACGTAGTCGCTTATTTTATAAACTTCTCTTTATCTGCAAAGATGCCCCTAGGAACTCACTGCAGATATTCAAGAAGGAGCACGATTGCGGGCATTGTAAACTTTGCCTTCAGTGCCACCTCCAGGACGTTGGCTTTTATTTTTCTTCCCCTTCTTCCCAAATGGCACCTGGTTTTCCCCTTCAACAATTTATCCTGGGTCCCATTTGCTCCATGGAAGTCTACCTAGCTAATCTACAAAGTAATTCTCGTAAGTGCCTAACTGCGATGGTTCATGTGCGCCAAATTTATAGATGGGAAAACAGGATTAGAGAGGCTAACTAGCTTGCCCAAATTCATGTTAAAACCCAGATTTGAGCCCCGATGTGTCTGATTCTAAAGCTACATTGTGTCCTATAGGTGGCAGCGGGTCTGCAGACGGAACTGAAAGTGGAGTTATTTGCCATGGCTGTTGGAGAAGAAGGTGCCAGGGGATCAACACACATCTCGCACAATATTGAGATTATGACCGAGCATGACATCCTGTTCTTACCCGTGGAAGCAAATATCCTTTAAAGTTCAATTTGAGTAGTCATAAATAGAGCAAAAATTACATTTGAGCAAGGAGAAAATATTAGAATGCTATTCCGTGACCCCCCCCCGCCCCCACACCTGCACTCCATAGCTTCATTAATTCTGTTTTTAAAACCGTAGAGTTGAAGTTTTAGGATAAAGATTGTCTTCGTCTTTGTGAGCGGCTAGCAAAATGCCTGTTAACACAGTACGTGAGCAGTGACTGCAAGTTGAATGAATGTCAGTGTTCATTGCTGTCTATGGGGTATCAGACAATCAGAATTAAGCAGGGAATTGTTTTTAAAACTTTTGAGGAAAGGAGACTTAAGTAGAAAGAACAAACAAATCCACAGCAATAGGAGAGTTCTGGGTGTTGGGACGTATAGGGAGTTCAACTCGTTGAGACCTTAGGGGTATTAGGAAACATAGTAGGGAAGTTGTGGAAGATTTTGAATCCCTGCTTAAACTTTATTATAGAAGCAAGAGTGAATCATTGATCCAGTGCATGATACAATTGTCATATTTTTATCAAGATGAACCCAGCATTACCGTGCTGGACATGTCGAGGAGCAACCTGGTGCAAATGGAAACAACGAGTCGTTGGAAGGCCGCTTCATTAGGCCGAGCCTAAGGACAGGAACTACCCCGTGGCGGTTACGGAAGAGGGTCATGGGTGGAAAGACATTTGGCGGGGGAGAGGAATCTGTAAAATCTCAGGTGGAACCCATTGAGGGAGGGCAGTAAGAGGACTCAAGAGTTCAAGGTTTGGAGCATGCAGGTCTGGATCTCAATTGAAGAGACAGCGCAGGAGAGGTAATGATTTTAAACATCATCTACAGGGGCGCCTGGGTGGCTCAGTCGGTTAGGCGTCCGACTTCAGCTCAGGTCACGATCTCGCGGTCCGGGAGTTCGAGCCCCGCGTCGGGCTCTGGGCGGATGGCTCAGAGCCTGGAGCCTGTTTCCGATTCTGTGTCTCCCTCTCTCTCTGCCCCTCCCCCGTTCATGCTCTGTCTCTCTCTGTCTCAAAAATAAATAAACGTTAAAAAAAAAAATAAAAAAATAAACATCATCTACAAAGAGGAGACAACTGGAGGTATGGAAAAGGAGTAGAGCTGCGGGGTCTGTTAAGGACGCAGAAGGAAGAAGAGGAGACCGCGGAGACAGGACAAGCAATCAGAAAACCAAGAAACATCTCAGAAGCCACGCAAGGAATTTCAAGGAAAACACGGACCTCGTTGACAGGTGCTACAGAGATGTCCTGGAGAATTCAGATTACGTAGGACTGCTAGATTTGGCTGAAGGGAATGGAAGAGAAACATTAAAAAATATGAATGAGAGGAAGTAACTGAAGCAGCAGCATCCAAAGGAGAGCAAGAGAATAGTTAAGACGAGAGCTGAAGGCTTAGTCTCGGCGAGGGGGCGTGTGAGGATGGCTAAGGATCCAGACTTTGAGGTGAAGGGGAAATTTGGGGAAGCTTGCGTCAGATGACCTTGGTTTCAGTGGAAATGGAGCTGAATTCATTTGTTCACTTATTTCAAAGGAAGTGTCTCTAGTGTGCTAGGCACTGTTCTAGGCACTGGGGATACAGCAGTGAACAAGACACAAAACTCCCTGCCCCTACGTTGCTTACTTTCCAAGGGGAGAACAGACTGTACGCAAAATAAGTAACACAAGGACTACAATGTTGCTCGTAAGTACAATGGAGATAAATAAAAAGTAGGAAAGGGGGTACAGGGAGGATTAAGGAGGACTGCAATTTAAAGTGGGATGTTCAAGAAAAGACCTCACGGGGGATGTGATTTTTATTTTTTTTTTTTATGGATGGCAGGGTTCTTCTGCAGTGATAGGAGAAAACTAACCAAAGAACCAGCTTTTTACTCTAAGAATTAAATCAAGTCTCCATACATCCTCTTCACACAAGTTATGAGATGCTGACCCAGAGACACTGTAACCCTGCTGCTGGTCACAGTAAGTCATTCTGCTTTTATGCTCGTAGATTAAAGGCCACCTGTCAGGCATAGATAGATGGGGCAGAGAGTTTTATTAGATCTTTTATCTACTTCTAATGTCAGTAGTGAGAATTTGTAGCCCATTTCTCAAGATCTATCCCTTCCCCAGAAAAAAAGGCATGACCTCTAGACATTGATGTGATTTTGGGACCTGATTATGGTGATTGATGTCTCCTATAGGAAGACTCACCACAGTCAGGGGAGAAGCACACACTGGGTGGACAGGAGAAATTCCAGGAAATCAATATCCGTCCGTCTTCCTCTAAGCCTGAGTCCACAGAATTCACATTGCATGGTAAAGGACCCAAAACAGAGCTAATGAGACTAGAGAGGAGGTTCTGATTTGAAAATGTTAACGAGTTTGTATATACACATCATTTGGTCACAAAAGTCCTTAACGAGTATCTTACCAGTTTTAACAAGCAGCAATTGTGATAAGAGACCAAAAGATTTTCCTCAGGGAAAAGAAAATCCCATGGTCCAGAGGACTTCTACGATTTCTTCTTCTGCACTTGGAGTCTTCATGTCCCGTAAAATTTCTCCACGTTAGGTCCGGTAAGTAAGTAATAAATGGGAATTTGACTGGTAACCATTCATATGCGAGGCCTTAGACCTCATGTTTGTTCCTCTCTTCTTACAGCCAGAAACCAATGAGCCACTAAGCCCAGGGGAAAGGAAATACTTGTTTTTAATGACCAAAACAGCTACTCCTTTACATATATTATCATATCTCATCCTCACACTACTGATAAGATAGGTATTCTTTCCCACGTTATAAATGAGGAAGCTGATGATGTAAAAATCTAACCTACTTCAATGTGATTCTGAAGTTCGTTCTTTTTTTAAAAAATTTTTTTAATGTTTATTTTTTTAAAGTTTATTTTTGAGAGAGAGAAAGAGAGAGCGAACAAGCAGGGGAGGGGCAGACAGAGAGGGAGACACAGAATCCAAAGCAGGCGCCAGGCTCTTAGCTGTCTGTGGACATGGGGCTCGAACTCACAAACTGCGAGATCATGACCTGAGCCAGTCAGACGCTTAAATTGACTGAGCTATCCAGGCACCCCTAAAGTTCATTCTTTTAAGTGCTGTTTTCAGTGTTGACCTTCCAAGAAGCAGGGGCACCGACACCAGGATGTCCTTCTGAACTTGAAACTTTATAAGTAAGCCAGTGGTTCTCAGACATTTTGAATGCAGACTCTTTATATATTCTTAAAAATTACTGAGGACCCCAAAGAGCTGTCATATATGTGGGTCATATCTACTGCATTTACCAAACTGGAATTAAAACTGGGAAAAATTACCAATGTGAAAACCATAATAAACCCAGTATATCAACATAGATTTTTTTAATGAAACATTAACTATTTTCCAAAACAGAAATGGATTACTCACGGGACACTGTTTTACATTTTCATAATTCCTTTACTATCTGGCCTAATAGAACACAGCTGGGTTCGTACCCCAGCTCTGCCTTCAGTCTGTCACGATATGAGACATCACGCAGCCTCCGGAAAACTCCACTGTATGCTCATGAGAGAAAAAGGCAAACAGCATCTTGTCTGTTTCCTGGAGCTGCTGAAACAAGTCTGTGCCTGTTTCTTGCGGCTGCTGGGAAAGAGTCACACAAGCCAGGTGGCTTAAAACAACGGATATTCCGTTGCAGTTCAGGAGGCCAGAGATCCAAGATCAAGGTGTCGGACTTGGCTCCTTCTGGAGATGGAGGGAGGATTTGTTCTATGCCTCTCTCCTACCGTCTCAGGGCTGCCAGCAGGTCTTGGTGTTCACTGGCTTATTGCTGACTCACTTTCATCTCTGGCTCAAATGGCATTCTTCCCCGTGTGTATATTTCTGTGTGTCTCCCTCCTTGTAAGAATGCCATTCATTAGATTTAGTGGGTACCCTAATTCTGAGTGGCATCGTAAGGTCACCTTCCGTTTCTGGTAGACATGAATTTTGTGGAAACAAACCCAGTGTAATCTACCGTCCGGTCCCCCAACATTCACATCCATCCCATCCCAACACTCCCAAAACTTTTCACCCATTCCAGCATTAACTCCAAATTCTCAATTCAGAGTGTCACATCCCATCTGTCTAAATCAAGTACGGGTTAGACTCTGGTATGCCCGGCCTTGGTCTCCTTTGGTCTCCTTTCCATTGGTGGACGTATGAAACTAAAAAGCATGTTTTCAGCTTGTACCATACGATGGTGGAAAAAGCATGGGATAGATATTCCCGTTCCAAAAGGAAGAAAGTGGAAGGAATAGAGTCACTGGTCTAAAGCAAATCTGTGACACAGCAGGGCAAATGTCATAAAGTTTCAAGGCCTGAAAATAATCTTTTGTGGCTTGACCAGCCCTCTGGGCCCAGAGGCTGTCCCAGCCCCAACCTCTAGACCATCAGAAGCCCTGTTGGCCCTACCCTCTCTGTCCTCAGCCTGGGACACAATCTTACCCTCCGGGCAGCCCATTTCCTGCTTATAGAATCCTACAAGTCTGGCAGCCTTCCTTCCTCTTGTCCCATCTCTGTCCCTGCGAGGCCAAAATGGCAGCATTTCTGCCGATGTAACATTCTCACAAACCCGTCAGTCTTCATGGGTGTCAAGGAGTTCCACACCATTAGACATGAGGCTTCTCCACAGATCCTTTCTGGACAACCGTGCCTCTATTCCTAGCTTCTGCTGAGATGCTTGATCGTATCCATGGCCACAAATCTAATCGCACATTTTCCAGCACACACCCTTGGTGACCTCTGAAGAGCATGCCCTTGCAGAATAGATAGGCTGTGAATTTTCAAACTCATCATGTTCTGGTTCCTTTTTGCTAACCATTTCCTTCCTCAAATTATCTCTTTCCTCTTGCATTTTACTATAAGCAGCAAGAAAGTAGGCCATATCTTCCATATTTTGTTTGGAAACCTCAGCTAAATATTCAATGTCATGGTTCACAAGCTCTACTTTAACCCCAAAGCAGAACACACGTCAGCCAAGTTTTCTGCCACCTTACTTTTCCTCCAGTGTCCAACATGTTCATTTCTGAGTTCACACCAAAAGAACCTTTATCTTCTAACATGTATTCATTTTTGAGAGACAGAGGGCTAGCAGGGGAGGGGCAGAGAGAGAGGGAGACACAGAATCTGAAGCAGGGTCCAGGCTCTGAGCTGTCGGCATAGAGCCTGATGCAGGGCTCGAACTCACAAACTGCGAGATCATAACCTGAGCTAAAGTCAGATGCTCAACCGACTGAGCCACCCAGGCACCCCAGAAGCACCTTTTAATGTTCACACTTCTATCAACATTTTGTTCATGATGAAATAGAAATTCTCTGAGATGCCAGCTTTCTCTACTGTCCATATTTCCATATTTCTACCAAATCATTTCAAGATAACCTAGACTTTTTTTTTTTTATTACATGGCTCAAAATTCTTCCAGTCTTTCCCATTTACCCAATTCCAAAGCCACTTCCATATTTTTAGGTATTTGTCCAGTAGCACCCCACTTCCTGGCATCAAAATCTATTTGTTTCCTGGGGTTTCCATAAAATTACCATAAACTGGGTGGCTTAAAACAAGGTATTTTCTTGCAGTTCAGGAAACTAAAGGTCTGAAACCAAGGTATTAGAGGACTGGTTCCTTCTGGAGACTGAGGGAGAATTTGTTCCAGCCTATCTCCTGGCTTCTGGTGGTAGCCAGAGTCTTGGTGTCCCTTGGCTTATAGCTGCCTCATGCCAATCGCAGTCTCTGCCTCTGTGGTCCCCCGGCCTCCTGTGTGTCTCCTAACATTGCATTCTTATACGGCCACCATCACTGGATATAGGGCCCACTCTAATATAGTGTGAACTCATCTTAACTAATTACATTTATAAAGACCCTCTTTCCAAATAAGGACACATTCATAGGTTCTGGGTAGACATGAATTTTTGGAGAACACTCTTTAAACTACTATGGATTTTAATATGGTTTTGAAAGTATTTTTGGCATTGCAGACTCCATGAAAGGTCTTACGGACCCCTGGAGATCATAAACTATACTCTGGGAACCACTGAATTCATGGTTTATGTCAGTTCTACTTAATGACTTTTGGAAGTTACTCCAAACTGAGAAGAGGTAAAGTTTGCATCACTAGTTGGACTGAATAGCTTCCAAATAAAAGATACATAATTCCTGTTGGCATCAATCTATCAAAAGTAACTTCATGAATCCATCCAAAGAAGAAATGACTTCAGTGATGTTGCCTTTATGCCTCTGTTCAGATGATCACAGACTTAATGAGATTGAAAGATGCCTGCTGTACTTATTTTTTTTTAATATGAAATTTATTGTCAAATTGGTTTCCATACAACACCCAGTGCTCATCCCAAAAGGTGTCCTCCTCATCACCCACCCTCCCATCCCTCCCACCCCCCATCAACCCTTAGTTTGTTTTCAGTTTTTAAGAGTCTCTTATGGTTTGGCTCTCTCCCTCTCTGTTTTTTTTTTTTCTTCCCCTCCCCCATGGTCTTCTGTAAGTTTCTCAGGATCCACATAAGAGTGAAAACATATGGTATCTGTCTTTCTCTGTATGACTTATTTCACTTAGCATAACACTCTCCAGTTCCATCCATGTTGCTACAAAAGGCCATATTTCATTCTTCCTCATTGCCAAGTAGTATTCCATTGTGTATATAAACCACAATTTATCCATTCATCAGTTGATGGACATTTAGGCTCTTTCCATAATTTGGCTACTGTTGAAAGTGCTACTATAAACATTGGGGTACAAGTGCCCCTATGTATCGGCACTCCTATGTCCCCTGGGTAAATTCCTAGCAGTGCTATTCCTGGGTCATAGGGTAGATCTATTTTTAATTTTTTGAGGAACCTCCATACTGTTTTCCAGAGTGGCTGAACCAGTTTGCATTCCCACCAACAGTGCAAGAGGGTTCCCGTTTCTCCACATCCTTGCCAGCATCTATAATCTCCTGATTTGTTCATTTTAGCCACTCTGACTGGCGTGAGGTAGCATCTCAGTGTGGTTTTGATTTGTATTTCCCTGATGAGGAGTGACCTTGAGCATCTTTTCATGTGCCTGTTGGCCACCTGGATGTTTTCTTTAGGGAAGTGTCTATTCATGTTTTCTGCCCATTTCTTCACTGGATTGTGTTTCGGGTGTGGAGTTTGGTGAGCTCTTTATAGATTTTGGATACCAGCCCTTTGTCTGATATGTATCTTTTCCCATTCTGTTGGTTGCCTTTTAGTTTTGTTGTTTCCTTTGCAGTGCAGAAGCTTTTTATCTTCATGAGGTCCCAACAGTTCATTTTTGTTTTTAATTCCCTTTTGTTTTGGGGATGTGTCAAGAAATTGCTGCGGATGAAGTCAGAGAGGTTTCTTCCTGCTTTCTCCTCTAGGGTTTTGATGGTTTCCTGTCTCACATTCAGGTCCTTTATCCATTTTGAGTTTATTTTTGTGAATGGTGTGAGAAAGTGGTCTAGTTTCATCCTTCTGCATGTTGCTGTCCAGTTCTCCCAGCACCATTGGTTACAGAGACTGTCTTTTTTCCATCGGATATTCTTTCCTGCTTTGTCAAAGATTAGTTGGCCATACTTTTGTGGGTCTAATTCTGGGGTTTCTATTCTATTCCATTGGTCTATGTGTCTGTTTTTGTGCCAATACCATGCTGTCTTGATGATTACAGCTTTGTAGTAGAGGCTAACGTCTGGGATTGTGATGACTAATGCTTTGGTCTTCTTCTTCAAAATCACTTTGGCTATTTGGGGTCTTTTATGGTTCCATACAAATTTTAGGATTGCTTGTTCTAGCTTCGAGAAGAATGCTGGTGCAATTTTGATTGGGACTGCATTGAATGTGTACATAACTTTGGGTAGTATGGACATTTTAACAATATTTATTCTTCCAATCCATTAGCATGGAATGTTTTTCCATTTCTTTATATCTTCTTCAGTTTCCTTAATAAGCTTTCTATACTTTTCAGCATACAGATCTTTTACATCTTTGGTTATGTTTATTCCCAGATATTTTATGATTCTTTGTGCAATTGTGAATGGGATCAGTTTCTTTATTTGTCTTTCTGTTGCTTCATTATTGGTGTATAAGAATGCAACTGATTTCTGTACATTGATTTTGTATCCTGCAACTTTCCTGAATTCATGTATCAGTTCTAGCAGACTTTTGGTGGAGTCTGTTGGGTTTTCCATGTATAATATCATGTCATCTGCAAAAAGTGAAAGCTTGACTTCATCTTTGCCAATTTTGATGCCTTTGATTTGCTTTTGTTGTCTGATTGCTGATGCTAGCACTTCCAACACTATGTGAAACAACGGTGGTGAGAGTGGACATCCCTGTCATGTTCCTGATCTCAGGGGGAAAGCTCTCAATTTTTCCCCGTTGACGATGATATTTGCTGTGGGCTTTTCATAAATGGCATTTATGATGTTTAAGTATGTTCCTTCTATCCCGACTTTCTTGAGGGTTTTTATTAAGAAAGGATGCTGAATTTTGTTAAATGCTTTTTCTGCATCGATTGACAGGATCATATAGTTCTTTTCTTTTCTTTTCTTAATGTGATGTATCACATTGATTGATTTGCAAATGTTGAACCAGCCCTGCAGCCCAGGAATGAATCCCACTTGATCATGCTTTATATGCTGTTGAATCCGATTTGCTAGTATCTTATTGAGAATTTTTGCATCCATATTCATCAGGGATATTGGCCTGTAGTTCTCTTTTTTTACTGGGTCTCTGTCTGGTTTAGGAATCAAAGTAATACTGGCTTCATAGAATGAGTCTGGAAGTTTTCCTCCCCTTTCTATTTTTGGAACAGCTTGAGAAAGATAGGTATTATCTCTGCTTTAAATGTCTGGTAGAATATCCCTGGGAAGCCATCTGGTCCTGGACTCTTATTTGTTGGCAGATTTTTGGTAACTGATTCAATTTCTTCACTGGTTATGAGTCTGTTCAAGTTTTTATTTCTTCCTGAGTTTTGGAAGGGTGTGGGTGCTTAGGAATTTGTCCATTTCTTCTGGGTTATCCAGTTTGTTGGCATATAATTTTTCATAGTATTCCCTGATAATTGCTTGTATCTCTGAGGGATTGGTTGTAATAATTCCATTTTCATTCATGATTTTATCTATTTGGGTCATCTCCCTTTTCTTTTTGAGGAGCCTGGCTAGAGGTTTATCAATTTTGTTTATTTTTTTAAAAAAACCAACTCTTGGTTTCATGGATCTGCTCTTTTTTTTAGATTTTACATTGTTTATTTCTGCTCTGATCTTTATTATTTCTCTTCTTCTGCTGGGTTTAGGCTGCCTTTGCTGTTCTGCTTCTATTTCCTTTAGGTGTGCTGTTAGATTTTGTATTTGGGATTTTTCTTGTTTCTTGAGATAGGCCTGGATTGCAATGTATTTTCTTCTCAGGACTGCCTTCGCTGCATCCCAAAGTGTTTGGATTGTTGTATCTTCATTTTCATTTGTTTCCATATATTTTTAAATTTCTTCTCTAATTGCCTGGTTGACCCTTTCATTCTTTAGTAGGGTGTCCTTTAACCTCCATGCTTTTGGAGGTTTTCCAGACTTTTTCCTGTGGTTGATTTCAAGCTTCATAGCATTGTGGTCTGAAAGTGTGCATGGTATGATCTCAATTCTTGTATACTTATGAAGGGCTGTTTTGTGACCCAGTATGTGACCTTTCTTGGAGAATGTTCCATGTGCACTCGAGAAGAAAGTACATTCTGTTGCTTTGACATGCAGAGTTCTAAATATATCTGTCAAATCCATCTGATCCAATGTATCATTCAGGGCCCTTGTTTCTTTATTGATCCTGTGTCTAGATGATCCATTACTGTAAGTGGAGTATTAAAGTCCCCTGCAATTACCACATTCTTATCAATAAGGTTGCTTATGTTTATGATTGTTTTATATATTTGGGGGCTCCCGTATTCGGCACATAGACATTTATAATTGTTAGTTCTTCCTGATGGATAGACCCTGTAATGATTATATAATGCCCTTCTTCATTTCTTGTTACAGCCTTTAAAGTCTAGTTTGTCTGATAGAAGTATGGCTACTCCAGCTTTCTTTTGACTTCCAGTAGCATGATAGCTCTCCATCCCCTTTCAATCTGAAGGTGTCCTCAGGTCTAAAATGAGTCTCTTGTAGACAGTAAATAGATGGGTCTTTTTTTATCCATTCTGATACCCTATGTCTTTTGGTTGGAGCATTTAGTCCATTTACATTCAGTGTTATTATTGAAAGATACGGGTTTAGAGTCACTGTGATGTCTGTAGGTTTCATGGTTGTAGTGATGGTCTAGTACTTTTTGGTCCTTGCAACATTTCACTCACAGAATCCCCCTTGGGATCTCTTGTGAACTGGTTTAGTGGTGATGAATTCCTTCAGTTTTTGTTTGGGAAGACCTTTATCTCTTCTTCTATTGTGAAAGATAGACTTGCTGGATAAAGGATTCTCGGCTGCATATTTTTTCTGTTCATCACATTGAAGGTTTCCTGCCATTCTTTTCTGGCCTGCCAAGTTTCAGTAGATAGGTTTGCTATTACTCTTATGTGTCTACCTTTGTAAGTTATGGCCTGTTTATCCCTAGCTGCTTTCAGATTTTTCTCTTTATCCTTGTATTTTGCCAGTTTTAACTATATGTCATGCAGAAGATCGATTCAAGTTACATCTGAAGAGAGTTCTCTGTGCCTCTTGGATCAATGCCTTTTTCCTTCCCCAGATCGGGGAAGTTCTCAGCTATGATTTGTTCAAGTACACCTTCAGCCCCTTTCTCTCTCTCTTCCTCTTCTGGAATTCCTATCATACAGATATTGTTGCGTTTGATTGCATCACTTAGTTCTCTAATTCTCCCCTCATACTGCTGGATTTTTTTCTCTTTTTATCAGCTTCCTCTTTTCCCATAATTTTATCTTCTAATTCACCTATTCTCTCCTCTGCCTCTTCAATCGGAGCAGTGGTTGCCTCCACTTTATTTTGTGCCTCATTTATAGCATTTTTTAGCTCCTCATGACTATTTCTTAGTCCCTTGATCTCTGTAGCAATAGATTCTCTGCTGTCCTCTATGCTTTTTTCAAGCCCAGCAATTAATTTTATGGCTATTATTCTAAATTCTTGTTCCGTTATATTGCCTAAATCATTTTTGATCAATTCATTAACTGTCACTACTTCCTGGAGTTTCTTTTGAGGAGAGTTCTTCCATTTTTTCATTTTGGGTAGTCCCTGCAGTGGCTCCAAACTGCAGGGCACTTCCCCTGTCTGGTGTAACTTGTGTTGGTGGGCAGGGCTGCAGTCAGACCTGATGTCTGTCCCCAGCCCACCGCTGGGGCCACAGTCAGACTGGTGTGTACCTTATCTTCCCCTCTCCCAGGGGTAGGACTCACTGTGGAGTGGTGTGGCCCCTGTCTGGGCTACTTGCACACTGCCAGGTTTGTGGTGCTGCTTTGATGGGATCTGGCATATTAGCTGGGGTGGATCCACAAGGTGCACAGGGGCGGGAAGGGCAGGCTTAGCTCACTTTGCCTTCGGTGGTCCCCTGAGGGATGGGCCCTGTGGCACTGGGAGGGAGGCCGACCTGTCGGAGGGATGGATCCACAGAAGCACAGCGTTGGGCATTTGCATGGTGCAAGCAAGTTCGGTGACAGGAACTAGTTCCCTTTGGAATTTTGGCTGGGGGATGGGAGAAGGAGATGGCACTTGCCAGCACCTTTGTTCCCCCCACCAAGCTGAGCTCTGTGTTCCAGGGCTTAACAACCCTCCCTCCCGGCGTCCTCTTGCCCTCCCCGCTCTCGGGAGCAGAACTGTTGACTTTTAACATTCCAGATGTTAAGTTCTGCTGGCTGTCAGAACTCACGCAGTCCAGCCCCTCCGCTTTTGCAAGCCAGACTCGGGGGCTCTGCCTTGCCGGGTGGGCTAGCTGCCCCTCCATCGCCCCGGCTCCCTCCCGCCAGACCGTGTAGCACGCACCGCCTCTCAGCCCTTCCTACTCTCTTCCGTGGGCCTCTTGTCTATGCTTGGCTCCAGAGAGTCCGTTCTGCTGGTCTTCTGGCGGTTTTCTGGGTTATTTAGGCAGATGTGGCTGGAATCTATGTGATCAGCAGGACAAGGTAAGCCCAGCATCTTCCTACACCGCCATCTTCCCCTATTCTTTCATCTTAAAGGCAAACATCTAGTCTATAGATTCTCTGTAATATTGCCCAGAGCTACCAGATAACATGTTAGTCTATTTCCTTCCCATCCCTCCTATGTGTGTGTACTGGAATCATTCTGTAGTTTTAGATCTTGTGTGTTTCCCACAGTAACAGCACCATGTGTTTATTTTGAGCCAGTAAGCACTTCTATGAGGGTAGACACTAATGTGCCTATTTTATAGATGAGTAACCACGTTAAGTAATTTGCTCTACAGAAGCCGTATTAGTTACCTATTGCTACAAAACAAATCACCCTAAAATGTAGTGGCTTAAAACAACAGACACTTAAGATCTCCTCGCCTCTGTGGTTCCAGAATCCAGGCAGAACTCGGTTGGATACTCTGGCTCAACTAGGGACGAATCTGCTTTTAGCCCACACAGGCAGTCATTGGCAGGAGGCAGCTCCTTGCCATGTGGGCCTCTCCTTAGGGAACCCCACAGCAGGCAGCCTGGTTCATCAGAAGAAGAAGAGCCTGAGAGTGTGAGCAAGGTGGAATTCAGTGTCTTATACCCCAATCTTGGAAGAGACAGGCCACTACATTTGCTGTAGTCTGTTCTTCAGAAGTCAGTCAGCCAGGTCCCAACCACTCCCACCGGGAAGGGATTACACGGGGGCAGCTGGCACTAGGCCTGACAAGATCGGACGAGGTGTGTGCTCTGTCCTAAAATCACATGAGTGCTGCTCGAGCCCACAACATCTCAGAAATAAAGTGACGGGGCTTAGAATATAAGATGATGTTTCTCGTGAGAACCTCAGTCTCATCTCAAAACTCAGGATCTTATATCATGAGGAAAAGGGGCGGACTGTGGATAGTGTATGGAGGCCGGGCGGCTTCCTGAGTTCGTGCCTGGCATGGACAGGCTACACAGAGCGGGCTCATCGATTATGTGGATAAGTGAGCAGAACCCTAGATACAGTCATGTCCTCAGTGAGACACCACTGCCTCCTTGCGCTGTCCCATATCATCTGCCAGATTTATAGATTTCTTTGGGAGAGTTATGACTTAGGACACTCGCACTGAGAAACCATTTAATACCCGGTACACCAAGTACCTAACTTCCAGCCAGAAAATCTGAAAATGGTTAAGCAAATCTTCTTAAACAAAGACATATATAAATAATACAAGCTTAGATGTTATACTAATAAATCATTCATGAGGCTTTTCTTTATGGCATCACCAGCTTCTACAGGTAACACTGCATGATTTGCAAGGGATATTATTCATAAAATGGTTCCTGTACTAAGGATTATATGTAGCCAATGGCTGGCGAAGCCATTATATGCTGACTAAATGACTAGGAATTGGCTTGGCTTAAAATTTACTTTTTAACTCACTGGTTAACCTCAAACCTTTAGGAGTAAGGAGTTTCAAGTATTTTGATTAAAAGTTGGAACTCAGTTACTTCCTGCACACATCACTTCATTTGCCATAAGCCCTCCTTCTCTTTGATGTGTGTAACCCTTTCCACACAGAAACACCTTTAAATCCCCTACTACTGTTAATCTTAAGTGATGGTAGAGAAATGGGAAAGCAACACTTCTAAAACACAAGGAGAGTACCCTCCTGACTTGCTTTGGTTTGGAACCATCAAAAATGTTAATGGGAGATGCTGCAGCTATTTGGGGATGAACGCTTCCAACAAGCACAGACGTGATGTGGATCCAGCCTTTGCTCACTCAAGAACTAAGACACCTTTCAGTAAGTACACTAACTCCTCTCTCTAGTGGCAGGAACAGCCACCTAAAGAAAAGTCTGCTGCTTCAGACTAAAATCCACCATGCGATCTCTTCTCTTACCTTTTTGTAGTTAAGCCTCAGGAACTCTATGCCAAAAGAATCTTTCTTCACTCCTATTCTGCCCAGTGAATAACCCCACTATATTCCTTACTTTGCTTCCGTGACTGTGTTATGTGTAGGAACAGTATTGGACTTGTGGGGACCTCGGAGAATGACACCACAAGGACTACAGCTCTGAGACTGTCAAGAAAATGGTGGCACCACAACACAGCACCAATGAAATGGACATATTCACAGAAGGACACCACCCACTGAAACTGACTCAAGAAGACAGAAGACGACAGCAGTGGAGTAGGAGAACCCTGGGCTTATCTTGTCCGACAAACAACAACTAGATAATTATAAAATCACCCTAAATACCCCAGAAATCAATTGACAGACTAAACTCCACAACTAAAGGCAGAGAAGAGGCCACCTTGAAGAAGGTAGTAAGTGTGGAGATGTGTTTTAGGGAAGAAATGGGTGCTGTGGAGGCAAGGGAGCTGTGGTCACAGAGAACAGCATTTATATATATACGTACGTATATATGTATGTATATATATGACAGAGGGGAATAGCAGCCAGGGGAAGCAGAAGGAGAATGTTTCCCTAAAGCCATTTTCTTGGAAAATGAGAAAGGCTGCAACCAGCGGGCTTAGAGCCTGGTTTTAAAGGTCAGCAGCGGCTTGGCTGGGAGAGAGCCCAGGGGGCACTGTGCTGCTCCTGAAGAGAAAGCAGACAGACAACCCAGGGGGAAATGGTGTGGAAACATCAGAAGAACGCCTGGGGCACAGAGAGGGAATATTATTCACTCTTCTCCACAGCATCCCTGAGAGGCAACCATAGACACCTCTCTGGGAACAAAGTTGCTGGCAGGCACCATTTCCCTCCCCTGCCCCTCAGCATAAACACAAAGCCACCCTGAGGGAAGCAGCTCAGTGTTGACACTGGCTGCCTAATTTGCTTACTCCAAGCCCCACACACCTCTCCGCTCTGGCAGGACTGCTCTTCTCAGTCAAGCCTGCCTCAGTCCCAGCAAGGCGGGCCCCTAGCCTACAAGACAAGCACAAATCCCTGTCCACACATCACCAAGTCATATTATAATTAAATTAAATTTGCAAACATAACGATAAAGAAAAACCTTAAAAGCAACAAGACAAAAGAAGTCCCTCACTTACAAGGGAAAACCTATATGGCTAGCTGGGGATTTCTCAACAGAAATTTGACAAGCCAGAAGGGAGTGGTAGGATATATTCAAAGTGCTGAGTGGGAAAAATCTGCAGCCAAGAATACTCTATCCAGCAAGGCTATCATTCAGAATAAAAGGAGTGACAGTTTTCTAGACAAAAATGAAATTCATGACCACTAACCCAGCACTGCAAGAAATATCAAAGGGGACTCTGACTACAAAGGAAACCAAAAGCGAAAAGAAGAAAAGGATCAAAGAAAATCTTCAGAAACGAGAAAAAATAAAGTGGCAATAAATACACGTCTATCAATAACTGCTTTGAATGTAAATGGACTAAATGCTCCAATCAAAAGACATGGGGACCCTTCTATATGCTGCCTACAAGAGACTCATTTTAGACCTAAAGACACCTACAGATAGAAGTGGGGGGATGGTGAAACATCTATCATGCAAACGGATGTCAAAAGAAAGCCAGAGTAGCAGTACTTCTATTGGACAAACTAGACTTTAAAACAAAGACTTTATAAAGAGACAAGAGTGTTATATAATCATTAAGGGGACAAACCACCAAGAAGATATAACAATTGTTCAGTATTTATACACCCAACTCGGAAGTACCCAGATATATATAAAACAATCAATAACAAACATAAACGAACTATACACAACAACACATTAATAGTAGGGCACTTTAATACCCCACTTACACCAAGGGACAGATCACCTAAACAGAAAATCAACAAGGAAACAATGGCTTTGAATGACACGCTTGACCAGATGGGCCTAATGGATGTATTTACAACATCCTACCCTAAAACAATAGAATACATATTTTTTCAAGTGCACATGGAACATTCTCCAGAACAGATCACATATTAGGTCACAAAACAGGCGTCAACAAATACAAAAAGATTGAGATCATACCATGCATATTTCAGACCACAGCACTATGAAACTTGAAGTCAACCACAAGAAAAAATTTGGAAAGACCACAAATACACAAAAACTAAACAACATGTTACTAAACAATGAATGGATCAACCAGGAAATCAAAGAAGAAAAAAAAAATACATGGAAACAAATGAAAATGAAAACATAGCAGTCCAAAACCTTTGTTTGGGATGCAGCAAAAGCAGTTACAAGAGGGAAGTTTAAAGCTATACAAGCCTATCTCAAGAAGCAAGAAACATCTCAAATAAATGACCTAACATTATACCTAAAGGAGCTAGAAAAGGAACAAATGAAGCCTAAAGCCAGCAGAAGAAGGGAAATAATATAAATTATCTTATTTAGAAACTAAAAAAAAACCAAAACAAACAAAAACAACCCCAATAAAACAGATTGGTGAAACCAGGAGATGGTTCTTGGGAAAAACATCAGTTAAATTGATAAACCTCTAGCCAGACTTATCAAGAAAAAGGACTCAAATAAATAAAATCACAAACGAGAGATGAGAATAACCAACACCACAGAAGTACAATTATAAGAGAATATTATGAGAACTATATGCCAACAAATTGAACAACCTGGAAGAAATGGATAAATTCCTAGAAACATGAACTACCAAAATTGAAACAAAAAGAAAACGAACATACCAATAACCAGCATAGAACTGATCAGTAATAAAACAAAGTCCCAACAAACAAAAGTCCAGGGCCAGATGGCTTCACAGGGGAATTCTATGAAATATTTAAAGAAGAGTTCATGCCTATCCTTCTCAAACTGTTTGAAAAAACAGAAAAGGAAAGAAAACTTCCAAATTCATTTTATGAAGCCAGCATTATCCTTATACCAAAACCAGATAAAGACTCTACTAAAAAAGAGAACTATAGGCCAATATTCTGATGAACATGGATGCAAAAATTCTCAATAAAACACCAGCAAACCAAATCCAACAGTAACATATTCACTATGATCAAGTGGGATTTATTTCTGGGCTGCAAGGGTGGTTCAATATTCACAAATCAATCATCATGATACACCACATTAATAAAAGAAAGATAAGAACCATATGATCCTCTCAATAGATGCAGAAAAAGCATTTGACAAAGTACAACATCCATTCATGATAAAAACCCTCAACAAAGTAAGTTTAGAGGGAACATATTTCAACATAATAAAGACCATATATGAAACACCCATAGCTAATATCATCCTCAACGAGTAAAACTGAGAGCTTTTCCTCTACAGAACAAGACAGGGATGTCCACTCTCACCACAGTTATTTAATACAGCACTGGGAGTCCTAGCCTCAGCAATCAGACAACAAAAAGAAATAAAAGGCATTCAAATTGGCAAGGAAGAAGTCAAACTTTCACTATGTGCAGATGACATAATACTGTATGTAGAAAACCTGAAAGGCTCCACCAAAAAACTGCTAGAACTGACACATTAATTCAGTAAAGTCACAGGATACAAAATCAACATACAGAACCTGTTGCATTTCTACATACCAATAATGAAGCAGCAGAAAGAGAAATTAAGAAAACATTCCCATTTACAACTGCACCAAAAACATAAGATACCTAGGAATAAACCTACCCAAAGGGGTAAAAGACCAATACTCAGAAAACTATAAAACACTGATGAAAAGAAATTGAAGATGACACAAGGAAATGGAAAAACATTCCAGGCTCATGAGTTAGAAGAACAAATAATGTTAAAATGTCTATATTACACAAAGCAATCTACACATTTAATGCAACCTCTATCAAAATACCACCAGAAGTTTTCACATGGCTAGAAGAAACAATCCGAAAATTTGTATGGAACCACAAAAGATCCTGAATAGCCAAAGCAATCTTGAAAACGCAAAGCAAAGCTGGAGGCATCACAGTTCCAGACTTCAAGTTATATTACAAAGCTGAAGTGAGCCAAAGAGTACGGCACTGCCACAAAAACAGACATGCAGACCAATGAAACAGAACAGAAAACCCAGAAATGAACCCACAACTATATGGTCAACTAATGTTCAACAAAGCAGGAAAAGCATATCCAATGGGAAAAAGACAGCCTCTTCAACAAATGGTGTTGGGAAAACTGGACAGCAATGTGCAAAACAATGAAACTGGACCACTTTCTTACACCAAACACAAAAATCAATTCAAAATGGATGAAAGACCTACATGTGAGACCTGAAACCATAAAATTCTGAGAGAACACAGTAACCTTTTTGACATCGAGCATAGCCAACTTCTTTCTAGGTATGTCTTCTGAGGCAAGGGAAACAAGAGCAAAAATAAATTATTGGGACCTCATCAAAATAAAAAGCTTCTGCACAGCGAAGGACACAATCAACAAAACTAAAAGAAAGCCTGCTCAAGGGGAGAAGATATTTGCAAATGACATATCTGATAAAGGGTTAGTATCCAAAATCTATAAAGAACTTACCCAACTCAACACACACAAAAAACAAATAATCCAATTTAAAAATGAGAAGACATGAACAGACCTTTTTCCAAAGATGACATCCAGATGGCCAACAGACATACAAAAAGATGTTCAACATCACTCGTCATCAGGGAAATACCAATCAAAACTACAAAGAAAGATCACGTCACACCTATCAGAATGGCTAAAATCAACAACACAAGAAACCACAGGTGCTGGTGAGGATGTAGAGAAAGGGGAACCCTCTTGCACTGTTGGTGGGAATGCAAACTGGTGCAGCTGCTCTGGAAAACAGTGTGGAGTTTCCTCAAAAAATTAAAGTTAGAATTAACCTATGATCCAGCAATTGCACTATGAGGCGTTTTACCCAAAGAATACAAAAGTACTAATTCAAAGGGATAATGCATCTCAGTGTTTATAGCACCAAAACCTTTAATAGTCAAATTATGGAAGCAGCCCAAGTGTCCATCTGTTGATGAAGGGATAAAGATGTGGTACATACATACGATGGGATATTACTCAGCCACGAAACAGAATGAAATTTTGCCATTTGCAATGACATAGATGGAGCGAGAGAGTATTATTATACTATGAAAAATAAGTCAGAGAAAGACAATTATGATTTCACTCATACCTGGAATTTAAGAAACAAAACAAATGAACAAACTGAGAAAAAGAGAGAAGCAAACTAAGAAAGAGACTTAACTGTAGAGAACAAACTGATGGTTACCAGAAGGAGGCGGTGGGGGGAGATGGGTTAAATAGGCAACGGGGATTAAGGAGTGCACTTGTGATGAGCATTGCATGTTGTATGAAAGTGCTGAATCACTATACTGGACATGTGACTCTAATGTTACACTGTATGTTAACTAAGGAGAATTTAAATAAATCTTAAAGACGAAAAAAAAAAAAACACAAATCCAAACAGAACTGTAACAAGGTTGGATTAGTGCCTTAAAAACTTCCCACAAAGTCAGGCCCAAAGGAATGTATCCATTTCTTTTCCTAAAATATTCTCATCTCCCCAAATCCTTACCGTGTACATATATATGTATATGGTATTAATCACCCAAAAGCCCAGTAAGACATCTCAGCTTAACTACACTTTAATTAGAAACAAGTAGAAAAGATTAGCAATTAGATATTTTTACATACAGTTATAACCTCCTGCAGGAGGTTGAGCTTAAGGAGGCTGTTTTAGATCATTTTTATGGTCCTTTTCAGCTAAGTCCATGACTCTGCACTTATGGGGAGAGGGCAATCAATTGTGCACTTGACGGTCTCTGCAGGAGATAAAACGTAATACAAAGAGTAACATATCAACAAATCTTCTGTTATCACAGAAATAAGAAAAACTTTTGAAATGTTCATTTTAGCTCTAGTGAAATAACTAGTAAAAAACAAACAAAAAGTTCGTTGTTCCCTGACAGAATATGATAGGAATACCTCCTGCAGGGCTCAACCTCTGAGGGCACAGAAAGATTTTGAACTCTGAGGCCTTATGTCCAAGACATGGGGCCCATAATCTCACATTGGGATCTCCTCAGGCAAAGCTGGGAACCACATCCTGACATCTTCTGTAACACAGTAAGCTCTGGTCTTTGGTAATTTTTAAGTTGACAGCTTAGAAGTCCTTTTAAATAAAAAGAAAAGGGTACCGCATTTCAATTTTAAGTATATGTTAAAATTAGCTTCTCCCTCTTTTTCCTCTTCCTCTTCTTTTCTTCCAAGTGGCTGGTAGCATCAGCAAAAAACATAACTTCACTTTTTGCCTCGCATTCCCTCTTGAGATATTCAAGACCTGCCATATTGAAGCCAATAACATCCTGGGGAGGGATAGAAGAAAGGTGAGATGAACATTCTCTCACTTGAGTTCAATCGCAGCAGCATGTGCAAGTCAGGAGAACCAATGCTTCAGGTGTTCTTGGGCATCCCTCCTTGTCTAAGGTCTTTCTCGTTTTGTTTTCTTCTCTCTATTCTTTATCCAATACAGTGGAAATCTTACCTCAATACAGATATATGTCTGGTCAATATCACCAAAGACAAGGCACAGCTCACTGTGCTACTTCAAAGTCACACACACACTAGGATTTCCCCCTCATTACTGCATTACTACAGGGACACCTACCCGGACTTGGCTGACTTTTGAAATAGTTGTTTCCTTTAATTTTTCAATGACTGGCACAAGCATTTGGTTACTAGTGATCTGCCCAAAGTGAATCCTAATAGAAAAACAAAACAGTCACGTTACAAAGAGAGGTAGTGCTCCGCTCATCCTTTCTAGAAAAGCAAACAGATAAAGCAAAAAAAAAAAAAAAAAAAAAAGCAAAAAAAGGATTAATTTTACCATATCATGGCAGTATAAAAAATGGCTGAAGATGTTTCCTCTCTACTACTCGCTTTTATCTGATGTCAATTTTAACATACTATCCTAAAAGTTATGACACATTCAACTTGTTTGCAAAGCTGGCCCTTTTCCCTGCCATCTACCATGAGGCCGCAGACTTTGACAACGGTATTCTAGGAAAGCTCAGAGAGGAATGAGCGTGCTAAGAAATGCTAACTCAACAAAGGTTTGTTAACATTCCTAGGGAAGCCACAGCAGAAAAGAAGATAGTCACTGACGAGAGAGTCAAACTCTGACTTACGTACCAAGATGACCTACAATGAATTCATGTTCTCGATGCGTAACTCACACTCATGTGTGACCTGTCACAGCTACTTGTAAGGCACTAGCCATCTCCAACCCTCTGATATGCTGGAAATATTCCTAGTGTTTCCCTTAAGATCAGAAACCCCGATTTAGTACTTATGCCAAGCAGTAAGAAATTATTAGCAACATCGTTGAGTGCCAACTTGAGGCCTCATCACTTGCCTCAAATTATAAATATGGCAAGAGACTAACATAAACATATCCCTGTTCTTCTATTGCTACTATCTTGATGGAATAAAAGGAACACAGGATTAAGAGTCATGAAAATAGGTCAATTCAAATACGAATTCTCTAAATATATCTCTTTGTTGGTTTTTTAACTCTTTGGTATTGGCTGATGAGTTTGTATCTTGTCTTCCTAATAGCGTTTCAAGGAGTATTGGATCTGTCTCTATTCCCGGTCTCTGCTGTAACGGCTGGAGACTGAGGGGGCAGAGATACAAGAGTACACTCTTAAACTACTACAAACACACTCTTCTCAATTACACATTAAGAGCAATTCTACATATTTAAGAATAGTCTAATAAACATATTTCCATTGTTTCTTACTTCCCTCTGGATATGCCCTGATGTTTCCATTTGTTTCTAGAGACCCAGGAAAATAAAGGCACTATTCCAGACGATGCTGTTAGGAGGACAAAACCAAATCCTTTTGCTTACACTAAACAGTTAAACAGACACAACGAATGAGGCCAACTGGCCACTCGGTACTGGGCTCTCAGCAAACAGACCAGAACCAGAGCTACTGCAGCCTGGAGGCTTATGCCTACTAAGCATCCCTGAGCAGTGCTCCGCCTCATTACTTAAAGAGATGGGCCACCATGACCCTTGTTTAAGGACAAGACTGATTCCACAGCATAAGAAATAACTTATGTCACACAGCAGTGAAATCCTGTAACCATCTCTGAGTCTCAAACATTGGGGTTCCTAATTCCAGTGTGGACACCATCGGCTAAAGTAGCACCGGGGCGGTCAGGCCGAGTAGACACGGTACTCTTTGGAAAGCAGGTTACCTGAGCAGAAAGAAGAGGCACCTGCACAGAAGTTCAATATCAGAGCCCAGCTGGATGAATTCGTTAAAGAGCTTCAGGACGTCTGGGACGTAAGAGAAAGGCAGCACAAGCAGAGACTCTTCCAGCTCGCTGAAGACAAAGAGAATAAACACCAAAAATGCCACATTTCTTAACCTGCTCAATTTTAAAACTTCTACTGATTTTTCTATGATTTTATGTTTGAATAGATCTTACCCATTCAGAGTTAAATTTAATATTCGTTTATATTCTGGATGGTTCCCTCTTTTCCATGTTTTGTTTTTTACATTTAATATTTTAATCTATTTGATGCATTCTGGTCCATGACACGATAGGAGAATCCAACTGTTTTTCCAGATTAACTAGTTTCTCCAAAGTCTTTTGTTGAATGTTCCGCCTTTACATTATGATACTTCTTTTACCATGTATTGAATCTTTACATTTTAGACTCTCTTTCAGGGCTTTCAAGTTGGTCCTCATGACTGACTGATTCTGACAACAATCCTGTAGTATCTTAGTTCTGCTAATTTTATAGCTTTTTAATCCAGGAGAATCTAACTCTCTCTTGCTATTCTTCTTGTTTGTTTTACTTTTTTTGAACTAGCTCTAATATCATTTCATCAATTCCAATTCCAAATCTCAAGAGGACTTCAACTAGAGTCACCAACCTGTAAATTAGTTTTTTTAAAAAAACAAGTAAATCTTTAGAACACTGAATCTTCCCTTCTAGGAATGTGTAACACTTCCATTCATTTAAATTTTCTTTTACGTTTCTCGAGTGAAGTTTCGTCATTATCCTCAGGTCTGTTTACTTCTTGTTGTAAGGGACAGATTCAGATATTGAGAATTGTTATGACCTATCAGTAGGTCAAACTCATAAATAAAACCCAAAGGTAAATCACAAACAAGAAACATGATCCTAAAAATACAGAACAAGAGATATAAAGAATTTTTAGAAACCAATGAGAAATTACTGAAGAGTACAAGAAAGGGAAACTAAAAATTCACAGGAAAAAAAGACAAAAGGCCAACAAATTCATTAATAATTGAAAGAAATTAATATAATACAATACTACCTTTTGCCTCTGAAACTGGCAAAGAATTTTTCAAAGCCTGGTAAAAAGTCATTACAAGCATTCTGGAAAGTAATTCCGCAACACAGACCTTTACGGAGCTCATGCCCATTGATCAGTTATTGTTATGCTAGGATTCTTATCTTAAAAAACAACAACGAAGATTTCTATGTAAAGGTGTTCACAGAAGCACTACTGCTAACAGCAAAAATCAGAAGCAAATCCAATAGTAATTATCCATGCAATGAGTGTTTTGATATAACGCAACGAATTTATTTTTGAAGAATATTGGTAACATGAGCAAACGCTCAGGAAATATTCTGTGAAAAAGGACAGGATACAACATTATATACAGCAGGATTCCAATAAAAATAAGCCATCGGAAACACACAATCAGAAAAGGTTACCAGTTGGTACTTGTGACTGATGATAGATGCTTTCATTACCCCCAATGTGCAGTAGCACTACCCTTCGTTTGTCCCTAAAATTTCCCTTCATAGTTTAGGAGGAGCCTCCTGGCTCTGCCTCAAAAAGAGCCTTATAATGTATTATTTTCCATCAAAATGCTGACATAGTTCAACTTATATGGAAAATAACCCTCAGTTATAACTCCTGTTTATCTCATGGTCAGACAGGCAGTCAGTAAATGTCAGCTGACAAATTGTAACCGTACACTGGGACTCACCTCGACTTGATTCCTTTAAAAATCTCCAACACATAAGCTGAAGGCTGTAAAGGAAGCACAGCAGCCTTAGTGATACCCTGGGTTGGTTTCTACGGAGGCTCCCTCATTCCTATCTCCTAAACACCAGGGATCCCGCTCACATGACAAACGGGGCTCTAAGAGGGCAATGCATGTGCGGGCTTAGAGTCTGTCACATTTGGGTTCGCAGTCCAGCTCTGCCAGTCCCCAACTGTGTTACCTTCTATCTGTGAGTCAGGCCAGTTTCCTAGCAGTAAAATGAGGCTGCCCTGACTCACAGGATGAGTGCAACGAATGACACGTGCATGGAACATACTGCAGACTGCTTGATGTGCACACGCTGTCCCATTTCTCCCTCCTCCTCTATCTGACTGACCTATGCCAACTTTTCCTCTGGAAACCTCAATTTCCAAGTTCATTTACATGGACAGAATCTGCAAGAGGGCTTTGGAAACTGGACAAATAAGCACTAGAAAATACGAGAATGCCATCCAGTCCAACCAAAAGGATGGCTTGGAAGTTACGCTAAAATGGTCCTTTTGAAATACTCAACACCACGGAAGACAAAAGAAAGTTTTAACGGCAAAGTATTCCCCAATACGTCCAGCCTCAAATCATGCTTCTTGAGGGGCGCCTGGGTGGCTCAGTCAGTTAAGAGTCCAACTCTGATTGTGGCTCAGGTCATGATCTCACAGTCCATGAGATCGAGCCCTGTGTCAGGCTCCGGGCTGACAGTAAGGAGCCTGCTTGGGATTCTCTCTTCTCTCTCTCCACCCTTCCCCCACTTACACTCCTCTCTTTCTCTCAAAATAAACAAACATTAAAAAAAAAAAAATCATGCCTCCTCACTTCCTACTTTGCCTCTCTTGTCCCTGAAAGGAACCTCTGAGTAACCAGGGGGAAGCTGTTAGACACTCTACTCACAGAGATGTTGCCATAGGCCATCAGGATGGGGTTGATGGGAAGAGGAACCTATGAAGAAATTATTAAATCACGTCATTAAAAAACAACACTTGGATAGTGCCTGTCACAGGCGGGGCGACAATCGTACTCTAGTTTTGAAAAGGGAAACCCTACAAATTGAAAGAATATAAAACAATGGCCAGGCCTTTTAGTTTTAATAGTGCTGAGAATGAGTTGGGACAATATTTTATCTGGAAATCT
The DNA here is from genome assembly GCF_028749965.1 of Puma concolor. NCBI lineage: Eukaryota > Metazoa > Chordata > Mammalia > Carnivora > Felidae > Puma > Puma concolor. Next base: position 101,457,666 of record NC_141674.1, on the reverse strand, counting down.
GGAATGGTTACAGTGCCTCTGCAACCAAAGCAGGAGCAGGAGTTTCTACCCCATATAATGATCACCTCAGTCTGGAATTTCCTCTCTTTTGCTTTCCATTAAAACCAAGCTTCCCTCCTCCTAGGCCCTCAACTCCTTCTTTCTAATATTTGAAATAGGAAAGACTCTATTACAGTCCAGCTGTAATAGGGATCTATTTGCAGATCTGAGTCAAGAAAGTCCTAAAATGATGGCTTTCATCTCAGGAATTCCATTTAGACACGTTTCTCAGAGTGTAACTTCATGGACTATCTCACCTCTTTCCCTGCAGCTTTACAAATGGCTTTGTGTTCCTTCATTTTTGCAGTTTCCTCTCGGTATAGCTCGACAGCCTCCATGATCCTCTCAGCCTACACAGATGGGGACAAAGGACAGACATCATTGCCACATGCCCCATCATCCCAGAACACTGCAACCAGAAGACCTGACTAGAGAACTACCAGATAACTTGAATCCGTGTAATAAACACGTGTCAGTAGAGTGCCAGACAGCCACTTGTAGACGTCTTTGGTTTTTCTTTTCTTTCTAATTTATGGGGAGGACACTAAGCGTCTTGGATTCCGGTGAGACCGTATGTACGTGCACTCAGGGAGCAGGGCAGCTCCCGGCACCTGAGAGGTGCCGCTTCCAGAACACTGGGGAGAATGAGCTCTCCTTTCTACAAACCATCACCGACTTGGCACTACTTCTGTCCTCGGTTGCAAGGAAGGAAAACAGGGGTTATGATCTCCACCTACATATTTCATCAACTTTTCGCCACAAAAGGGCTATCTGGTTGACAAAAACTTTTCACTGAAAAGTTGGTATCCTCTTTAAAAATGAGATACTACATTCTGTATCAACTTACCGCTTTGACCGTTTCAATAGTTTTCTTTCCAGTAAAGTAATTGTCACCTTGAGTCTCTCCTGGAACCTGCCAGAAAAAAAGAGATCCTTGACAATATTGCTGAGAGGCATTACAGAACCAATTAGAGGCACCTGGGTGGCTCAGTAAGTTAAGCATCTGACTCTTGAATTCGCCTCAGGTTGTGATCTCGTGATTTGTGAGATCAATCTGCACATCGGGCTCTAGGCTGACAGCGTGGAGCCTGCCTGGGATTCTCTCTCTCCCTCTCTCTCTCTGCCCCTCCCCTGCTTGCACACGTGTACATGCTCTCACTCAAAATAAATAGACATTAAAAAAAAAAAAACAAAACAATAAATTAATCTTATATCCAGAAAAGAACAGACATCACTATGTTATAATAATGGTAACATGGTGTTACCAACTACTGTTAATAGGGTACTTACTAAGTGCCAGACATTGGCAAGTATTTTATATTCATTATTATGAGAATATCCTATTCTACAAAAGTTTAAAGAAAATGCCCAAGGGAGCCTGGGTGGCTCAGTCAGTTTAGTGTCCAACTCTCGATTTTGGTTCCAGGTCATGGTCCCAGGGTTGTGAGGGTTGAGCCCCCACTGGGTTCCACACTGAGTGTGGAGCCTGCTTGGGATTCTCTCTCTCTCTCTTTCTCTCTCCCTCTACTCCTCCCCCACTAGCATGTGCTCACACATTCTCTCTCTCAAATTAAAGGCAAAAAAAAACCCCAAATTCTGAAAACTTTTGATTTTTATATTTGTTCTATGATTCCATGAGGCCTCCTTAAAAAATGAAACAAAACAATAGCGAGAATGACAATCATGCATTACCAAATTTGGTCAGTCATTTGTCCCTCAAAATAAGGATATACAGTTGAATCAAACAGGACTGCACAGACAGCGTCCTGCATGAGCTGGTGATGACTTCAGCATCTGATCCTAATTCTAATTCCATTAGAAATTCTTGAAACTAAAGTAAATTCAAATAAGATAATTACAGGGCTCAATCTCAGAGTCCCAAAAGATTTACTTACTACTGGCTGGTCTTCTTTGGCCACGCTCTCCTCATATTCTGCTTCCCTTTGCTGTCAAGAGAGAGATAGAAGTTAATCTGGAAGAAAAAACATGGTCTCTACATGAAGTGAAATGAGACTGAAAAGCTGCTTCTTTCAAAATGCAGTCCCCAATAGCATCTCTGTCTCTGTGTGGCTGCTGAATCGGTGACAGTAGTGCTGGAAACATCTCCTGGAGGTCCCTGGATTCGCACTGGCTGAGGGGTGGCCACACTAGACAGAACGCCGCGGCTGGGACAGCAGGTCAGATACCCACCAGCACCTCCGTAACCAAGCCTAAGTCCTTACCATCTCCCTTTCTTCCTCAAGAATAAGAGGCTCCCTTGTTCTCTCCCAAAGTCTCAGAGATTTGTCATGGGACGATGACACAACATAGTCTCCACTGGGGCTTACAGCCAAGCACCAGATTTCCTGGTGGTGCCCCTGGAGAGAAAAACAAAAACAAAAACCCTGAGAGGAAATACCTTATTCATTGACCGATACCTGCTCTACATCAGTGGGAAGCCCACACTTGATCTTAAAAGTAGTTCTGAAAGGGGCGCCTGGGTGGCTCAGTCGGTTGAGTGTCCGACTTTGGCTCAGGTCATGATCTCACAGTCTGTGGGTTCGAGCCCCACATCAGGCTCTGTGCTGACAGCTCAGAGCCTGGAGCCTGCTTGGGATTCTGTGTCTTCCTGTCTCTCTGCCCCTCCCCAACTCATCCTCTGTCTCTCTCACTCTGAAAAATAAACAAACACAAAAAAAATTAAAAAAAGAAAAAAAGTAGTTCTGAAGTACTGAGTACTGAGTAGTAAAGTTCTGAAGTACTGAGAACTGAGGAAACTAAGCAGCAAGAGTCACCTCCAGAGTCTGTATGTGTTCAAATTTGTCCGCATCCCACTGCTTAATCTTATGGTCCTTCCCAGCGGTGAAGAAGAGGTGGGACTTGGGTACGAACTGGAGGTACATCACGCTGAAAAGTGAGAGAAGGGAGCAAATGTCATCAAATTCCACATTAGTGAAGAGTCTCATGCACATAGTTTTGAAGAGCTAGTTCTAGAATGCCTGATTATTTATATTTTAGAATTTTACATTTATGACTGTCTGAAAACACCAAAATAATAGACACAGAGGCACAAGGGAAATGATACAGGTGACGCAAAGGGACGTCTTTGAAAAGACAGCACCTACCTGTCATCGTGTGCAAAGAGAGACTTGTGGCAGTCCCCGAAGTCCAAACCCCAGATTTTCACGTTCCTGTCAGCAGAGCCAGTGGCTATTAGTGTCCCATCCTACAAGGAAGAGAAGTAAACCGTTACTTTGCTTGACTATCAGAAACCCTACAATTAGACTACCCAGAACATTTAACCCACTTTTTCTGGAAACAGTAAAATCAATACCAAACAATTAATTTCATCTATCAAGAGCACCTATTTCTTTGCTTTTATCTAAGGTTGCCTTTAAAAGCTTGTTGAGTGAGAGCAAGAACTCTGCGGCTCCAGTGGGTTTGTACTGCTATAGGGTGGTGGTGTGCCCTGATGTCAGTTACCTATTTACGTTGTTAAACACATAGGAAGAAGAATGTCTAATCTCTGTCCTAGGATTTGGGGGAAGAGGGAGGAAGAAGGAAAGAAGAACCTACTGGAAAGTTTGCAACCCAGCCTTTTATCTCATGTTCCTGATCTCTATTTCTCCTATCTTTCCTATCTCAACTTCTCATTCAAATGGTTGTCAACATAAGAACACCGGAAAACGGGGCGCCTGGGTGGCTCAGTTGGTTAAACGTCCGACTTCAGCTCAGGTCGTGGTCTCATTGTCTGTGGGTTCGAGCCCCACATAGGGCTCTGTGCTAAGCTGCTCGGAGCCTGGAGCCTGCTTTGGATTCTGTGTCTCCCTCTCTCTCTGCCTCTCCCCCACTCACACTCTGTCTCTGTCTCTCTCTCTCAAAAATAAACAAACATTAAAAAAATTTAAAAAAAGAACACCGGAAATACTGTGTGACACCTACCTACTGTTAACGCATGGAATTCAAACAGCTACAGCACGGGGCTGATCCCTTTCACACAGACTAGATCGTGTCTTTAAACACATTATTGCCACTCTTAGCCATAACTAGACATTGCAAAAATATGATTTTGGTCAAGAGACTAAAAGTATACAGATAGTGCAAAATATGGTAAGTGTCCAAATACGAAGCCAAGTTCCATCCTCCTCACCAGCATTATCCTTCAGAACAAAGGGGGAGCCTTTTTAAAAATCGTATTTTAGGGCAGTCTACCAATTATAGTATTTTAGACAGCAAAATACTATCTGGAAAATCCACAGTGGGGTTAGTTTTAAGGATTAATTAAGACATTTGTGAACGTATTCTGAAAGTACTAAAGTAATATACATATTTAAGGTACAATTATAACATATGTCATTTTATGGCTTTTTTGGGTGAAAGATTAACAACAGGATGAAAAAATGCTCTGAAGTGAAGATAGCAAGCCAAGAACTAAGAAAGTGCTTTAGAAAAGACAACTTGTTTCTGAGACACTGTTTACATTTTACTTACGTAAGAGATGTCCATGCATATAACAGGCAGTTTGTGTCCATACAGTGAGAGAAAAAACTAAGTATTAAAAAGAAAAGAACAAATAATTCACATCTATCTATAAAATATAGGCACTGTTTGTTACAAGTGGATCAAAAATATAACTTTAAAATATAATGAACACTGTTCTGGATTGCTTTGTATTTCCCGAGAAGACAAACCACTGAAGGCAGCTCAGCCTGGGTCCAGCATGCGGACCCTGCATGCACCTGCCACAGCCCAGCATGCCCCTGACACCCACTGCCTCAGGCACAATAGGGCACAGGGACGTTCACAGCACCTCTCAGCTGAAAAGACTTTGGGCCCTCGCTTCACAACAATGTTCCCAGGTCAGATCCAGTCCTGCCGACTCGGGGCCCAGGGCCCAGGGCCCAGTAATCTTCTAGTTTTAAAAGCAACCCAAACGATCCCGACATATAGCCAAGTGTGGAAGCACTGCCTGGGAGACCCAACAATGCTCTTAAGCTACTGGCTGCAACAGGATTTTCTGAACTTACGAAATAGAACTTGCCTCAAGCAAAATTTATGAACCCAAGGGTTCTTTAAAACTCTGGCTTTCCTAGTGCACCTAAAATGTTTTGATTCCCGTATAAATTTTTAGAAACCTACCACTGCTGGGCACAGTTAGGGCCACTTTACAGTCTCAACCCAACCAAGGTCAGTCAGAAAGACAGAAACTATTTGCAGGCATAATCACTGTACCTTTAAAGTGTCAACATAGAAAATTTTCACAGTACAGTCCAGCAAAGAGACAGCCAACAGCTTCTGATTGGGAGAGTAACTGACACAAAGAACATCTTCATCTAGTTGCAAGGTTCGGGTTTGTTTCACAGAAAGTCTAGCAGGACAGAAAGCATCAAGGGAAAAATTAATGAATGAGGGCTCTAAAAAGGCAGACAAAAATTCCAAAAAGTCCCTGGAGCACAAGAGAAATACACATGTCGGGTGCCTGGGTGGCTCAGTCGATTAAGCGTCCGACTCCCGCTCAGGTCATGATCATGCAGTCTGTGAGTTCGAGCCCTGCGTCGGGCTCTGTGCTGACAGCTGGGAGCCTGGAGCCTGCTTCAGATTCTGTGTCTCCCTCTCTCTCTGCCCCTCCCCCACACATGCTCTGTCTCTCTTGCAAAAATAAATAAACATTAAAAAAAAAAAACGTCAAAAACCCATTCAGTAGTTCCCCGTTTTCACTCTAAAACAAGGACACAAATTAAAAAATGTCTACTCACCTCTTCTGGGTACTATTCTCATCTTTTACCAACTCAAAATCCCAGAACTTGACAGATTTATCTGCACCACCTGTCACAAAGCCACGCTGAAAATCAAATGACATTGCAATTAAAAAATATTTTGTTACGGAAACTTTGATAAGACGACATCAAAATAGCATAAAAGACCATTTGTATTTAATGGCATGGGAGAAGAATGAAGAAAAACGTGGTTTCCCTAACCCCTCTCCTTGCTCTTGTGGGGCGGCAGCCACAGATCTTATTTGAAAATTCCTAGCAGGAGCTAATGTAGACACAGTAGCTAGGGGAAAGTTCTAGCTATACTTTCGTTCAGCATCAGGAGGACTCTGAACACTGTAGGGTCTTTTGCTCCACCTAAGAAAGCACCAGTCAAAAGAAGTTGCTGCTAATAAAATGGTTTGACAAATATACACAGACTAGATCATCTAAATAAGTTCATTCAAAGTATTTCTCAGAAGGGTATAAATTTATTCTTGCAATGTCTCTGCGTAAAATACATTTGAAATTGTTTTCTAATATCAAGAAAATCAGTCCCATCGCATTGTAGTGTTAAACTCTATAGAACACGGGTCAGAAAGCTAGATTGCAAGTGTTTATTCTGCCATTTGAGATTTGTAACATAGGAAACAACCTTACAAGGACTCTTGCGATGCTGAAATGACCAAGACTATCTAGCTTCTAAAACCATTATGAAAGAATAAAGGATAAGATGGATATAAAAATACTTTAAGAGGGGCAACTGGGTGGCTCAGTCAGTTAAGCGTCCAACTTCGGCTCAGGTCATGATCTCAGGGTTCGTGAGTTCAAGCCCTGCATCAGGCTTTGTGCTGACAGCTCAGAGCCTGGAACCTGCTTCCGATTCTGTGTCTCCCTCTCTCTCTCTCTCTCTGCCCCTCCCCCACTCATTCTCACGCTCTCTCTCAAAAATAAATAAATGTTAAAAAAAATAAAAATATTTCGAGAGATAGAATCCTAGATGTTACTACTATTTAAACTTTAAATGCTGTTTTATTCTGACCACAGACGACGTAACCTGCTCTAACTTCCAGATTCCATTTTTTCCAAAAACAGCTACTTTCAGTAGATGGTTTGCCACTATCGAGAAGGTTCAAGTGAATGGGCCACAAGCTCTTATTAAAGTATTGTCAAAAAACATCTCAAAATGCTGACCAACAGTACCATTACTAGAATAAGCATACAGTTCTCCAAGGTGACCCCTCACAAGGGAAGCACCCTGTTACTGACTTGAAAGGGCTGATATGTTTGCTACAAACGCTAGACTTCTAGCCTCGTGGATGTAGGGACTGAAAGGAGAAACAGAAAGTCTACTGCATCCTCTGCACTTCGTTGCCCAAGGAAATAGTTCCTTTTAGGAAGCAGCACAAAGCACTGGTAAAAATCATAAGGCCAAGTAATCTGATGTCATGCAGCTGAACGAGAATTTACTTGCTACGACAGCTATCCGTATTATCAGGCACATGATATGCCACCACGTAGAAAATCTCATGATTAGACAAAAAGTTGGCTTTCTTTAAAGATATCCTGAAGAATCTCTGGCAGGCAGCAGGAAACGCTGATGCAAGCAACGGGAAAGGCAGCTAGTGTACGAAGTCCGGATCCAAATGTCTGGCTTAGTTACCTGATCTGGAGAGAGAGACAAGGACCACAGAGCTCCATCGTGTGCATCTACTGTCTCCAGCAGATTTCCTGAGGCCAGGTCATAAAGCTGCAGCTTACCCGTCTGTGGAAGACACAAAATGAGCACAGCTCCAATGAGCACATCCATACCCTCTAAGATTCATGCCTACACAATTTAGATGTGGCCAACTGCTTGTGAATGGAGCGCACGTTCCGCGTGGTGAGTGAGGCCACTGATGCGTGGAGCAGTCTCTGGCAGGGTTGCTCTGCTGCCCAACAACAGAGCCTGCGGCCTCACAGTACTGGGCTCATCACTTTCACTGGTCCCTCCACTTCAGAAGGGCAACAGCATGGCCAGAGGCAAACCAGGAAAAACACAGCAGCAAATGCTCCTAAAAACCTTTCGAGTTAAAGCAATTTTAAATGGTATCTGGCTTAACCAACATTTCTCCATCTAGTTTTGGTTTCCTCCTCTCCAGTACACCGACAGTGAAAAACAGAAATCTACCTACAATGCTAGGGAGGGCAATGGACTTAAAAATAAACTGCAGGGGCGCCTGGGTGGCGCAGTCGGTTAAGCGCCCGACTTCAGCCAGGTCACGATCTCGCGGTCCGTGAGTTCGAGCCCCGCGTCGGGCTCTGGGCTGATGGCTCAGAGCCTGGAGCCTGTTTCCGATTCTGTGTCTCCCTCTCTCTCTGCCCCTCCCCCGTTCATGCTCTGTCTCTCTCTGTCCCAAAAAAATAAATAAACGTTAAAAAAAAAATTTAAAAAAAAAAAAAAAAAAACTGCAAAGGCTTAGAAAACAATGAGACACACTTCCTGTTTAGAAATTGGGATATGCCACGGTCACAATACCAAGCGAGGAACACACACAGCAGCAAAGCCCGCTCTATGATGGGCTTCTGCAGGGAAAGGGGGGTGCGGAGAGCATAAGGTGGAAGGACTGGGGTCCCAGGGCTGACTACTGCTGAATTCACCTCCAAGAGCCCATTTTCTCATCTGCAAAATGGGGCTTATAGCAGCAACCTCTCTAAGCTGCTGTGGGCGTTAAATAAGATCACGTACGTTAAATGATCAGAGACTGGGCTGGGATGTGGGGGCTGCACTTTAGTCATACAGGTAGGTGGACTTGGAAGGTACTCACAACATGCTTTCCTAACAAAAACAATACAGGGGCGTTTGTTGAAAGAATGAATGAAAGATGAGAGAAACTTTTAATTGGAATTTAATGTCCATTCCAACACTGACCCTGAAATCTCTCTAGCTTATTTTACACTTTTAGCTGGGCAAAAAATACCCATTGTGATACACAGGATTTCTAATAAAGTGATCACGTGCACACAGCACTGGTTTAGGGGGTAACGATGACAAATAACTTGCAAAGCACGTTTTAAAGTATTCCATGACCTTATTCTCCCTGTGCCTCTACTACCAGCTCTTAGTCAATAGTTATTTGCTGTGAGTCAGTTTCTGCGCTAAGTGCTTTACCTACTGTGACGTAGGTTATTCACCCCATTTTACGTGAGAAAACCAAGACTTACAGGAGTAAGTAATGTCCAAAGTTCTCACAGCTAGCAAGTGGAAAATCTAGCACTCAGACGTAGGCCCATCTAGTGCAAAAGCCACTGTCAAAAAAACAAGTGTCACCATCCTATTATACAGATAAGGAAACGCACTAAGAGAAGTTTGGTGACCTTGGGGGAGAATCTGAACCCAAATCTGTGTCTGCTCATTCCTGCATGTCTATCTTCCAATCTGATTAGCAACTGGGAATGAGGACTAGTCAGTCTGTCTCCATTGAATGCTTCCATCTGCCAAGCATGACACTAAGTACTTTGTATATTTTATCATTAGTCTTCTTAAAACTACGTGGGTGCTCATAAAAAGATGCGTGAAAGGCCGATCACCAAAACACGGACAGTGATCTCAAGGTCATGATTGTAATTTTATTACTCATAACATAAGGTTTGATTTTTTTTATAAAATAAAGAACCTACAACTAAAAAGAAAACCCCTCAAAAAAAAAAAGGGGAACCAACTACCAACCTTCACATATCATCCAGCTCTAATACATTTCTAATACATTCCTGTTCTGTGCAAAAACAGGAGCCAGAATTCTCAAACAACTTTAAGAATATTGAGAAGAGCCTCCAGAGTGCGAGAAGTCTGTTTACCTTTGTTCCTACGACCACCTGCCTGTCACCAGGTACGAAGAACGAGCAAAGCGCGTATTCACAGGTCATGGTGCGAATGCACTGTAGCGTGGCCCTGTGGGAAAGAAGGAATAAAGAACTCACACATTAAGAAACCTGCCTCCTCATCTTAGAGGTCAATGCGTACGTTCAATACACACCTAGCCACGGACTTTGGCTCAAACCTAATTATAGTCAAGAGAGAAAAAAGTTACATGGCACCGAACTTTATTTTTTGTGTAGGAGCCTCCTAATCCTAAAGAACAGAGATTATGTAACAGCAGGGCATAAAAAAGCATGTGCTGGGCTCAACGGAGCCCGATGTGCCACCATAAAGACGTGAGCCCAGAGGATTATAGGCTGAATTAGCATATTAATATCTCTGCAAGTAAAGTTCATTTTATTGGACCATAAGCATTCATCCATTCAACAGATAAACATCAAATGCCCACTTCAATCAACAACTTACTGAATGCCACATGCTATTCTAGGTGCTGGCAATATAACAGTGTGTTGAACAGAAAAGAGGTCCTGAACCTCATAAACCCGAACATTCTTTAGGAACAAGGCAGCCACATGCTGGCCTATCCAGTGCTGGCAGGTGTCCCAGAGAAACCATGCTGGTCAGAAGGGAGGAGGAGGGCGTCCTGGTCGAGGGCAGGACTGTCATTTGGTGAGAAGACAGGGAGAAAGCCTGTATATAATGGGGAAGATGGTTCCAGGCACAAAGACCAAGAGCACAACCGCCACCACAGGGGCACGTTCTTGCTGTGTTTAGGGGATGACAACAGGCCAGCAAGCTCTAGGGCAGCAGAACGGGAGTGGAGTCAGAGGGGAGGTTTGTGAGCACTCTGGTGGCTGTGTGGAGAGACCGCAGAGGGTCAGGCACACGGCAGGGAGACCCGTCAGGAAGCTATCGCGACAACCCGGGGGAGGAAGGACAGCGGATGGGGCTGGTGGTGGCCACACAGGTGATAACATGTGGTCAGATGCTGGCCATGTCCTGACAGTAGAGCTGACAGGACCTGCTAGTGAACGGGGCCAGGGATGGGGGAATGGCCCTGAGCAGGTGGGTAGGCTGTCAGAGAAACAGGATCATAAGCATGGTTTGGGACATAAAACCTTGACGTGCCCAATTAGACATCCATCTTACTTAAATGTAAGGGTCTGCTGTTCAGGGAGAGGCTAAAGCTAGAGAAACATTTATGCATGGTGAGTACAGAGAAAGCAGTGTGAAGTGACCGTAGACCGAGAAAAGGTCCAAAGACTCTGCCCTGGAAGTAGTCAGACACTTGGAGATCAGAAAGGTAAGAAGGACCCGGCACAGACAGAGGGAACGGCCAGCAGAGGAAGAGGAAGTAATGAGAGTCCAAGGAAGTTATCAATTCAAGGAGAGTGTCACATGAAGCTCTTGGGTCACGGGATTCAGAAACATGAAGATCAGTGATGAGGTGACAAGAGCTGCTGTGGCGAGACAGTGGGGAAAGGCCTAATGGAGAATGGAGACAGAATGGAGAAAAGAAACCAGAGGATGGGCTGGCTCTGGAGAGACTGAGCAGGAAACGGGGCATTACTTTTGAGACGGGAGATATTAGAGCGCATCTGTAGGCTGAGGGGAACGATCCGGTAGAGCAGGCAAGTTACAGGTGGAGGAGGAGGACCAGCGCTCGCAGGGAGCAGAGGAAGAACCTCAGGTACACGTCGTGGGGAATTCTGGTTAGGAGCGCCACCATGGTAACAGGAGGGAAGACGAATTATGTGGGTGTAGATGCAGCCTAGTTGGCAGATATGCTGGGAGCACGTGAACGGTTTCTAGGATTCCGTTTTTTTAGTGAACTAGGAAGCAAGCTCACTAGCTTATAGGTGCTAGGGGTGTCTGGGGTTTGAGGAGACAGAAGGTATAGAATAGTCATCTAGGAAAGTCAGGAATGAGAAATTGCAGTCAAAATACTGGGCAGCACTAACAGCCTATTAGAACTGAAGGAACAGGCAGCACGTTTGTGCATTTTCCTCGAGCCAAGTACAGCGACAAGCTTCACACATGGAATAAGCTTGCATTTCTTGGGCACCAAATTTAAAAAGGCAACTTTTCCCACTCTAAACTCCACACGCCTACAGTTAAGATACGTTCTGAGGGAACTGTAGGTAGGGCCTGAAGAGACTAACAACCAACCACCAAGAGTACTCAAGTCTGGGGGGCCTGGATGGCTCAGTCAGTTGAGCGTCCGACTCTTGATCTTGGCTCAGGTCACGATCTCATGGTTCGTAAGATCAAGCCCCATGTCAGGCTCTGTGCTGCTCTGTCTCTCTCTCTCTCAAAATACATAATTAAACTTAAAACCAAAAAAGCGTACTTAAACCTAATTCACGGGGAAAATCACACGACTGGATAAAGCTATGGAGAGCACCAGTTCACAAACCTGTTCCATATCTTCACGGACTCCGCCGCCGCTGAAAGGATAGCAATGTTGTCTGAGCTGAAAGACAGAGTCCGCACATCGCTGCGATGACCCCCGATGGTGATTCTGCTCGTCCTCACAGCCTGAGGAGCAGGTGCAGATGGGCTCAGCGAATAGGACTCCACCAAGTTGTTCTGCAGCAGGAAGACCACCTTCAACTCTCCTTGAGGCGAGTGAATCAAGTCAAAGGATCTGCATGAGAAAATAATTCATAAATGTTCTAGCTACCATCTTCGCTCACAAGGTGAACGTTTTCTAGTAGAACGGCTTCACCGTGTCCTCAACCTAAGACATTTGAGCAACTGTAAAGAATTTTACAACAAGTGCTCTGAGAATTGGACAGTCATTGAGCATAGGCTGTTAAGTCAAAGAAACCTGGGCTCAGATAATGAATCCGACATATAACTTGCTTTTGTGTGTATAATTTTTTAAGTGACCTTAAATCCTTTTGGAACATAGGGTACATGTTTTTCTTTCTAAATAGCAGGAAAGAAGACTAAATAAATAGAAAAGGTTATTCTAATAAAACAAATATGAGATGATGAATAATTGGCCCATGGTGAGGGCAGGTATCCCATGATCACTGTCTCCAAATATATAATTCCTCTAGGCTGCTTACAAATAGCATGAAAAAGCTAATACAACTTTGTAGCACAATATTTCTACAATGCTACTTTCAAGTACAGATACTTTATTTTTACTCACTTGATTTTGGCAGAAGTTTTGATATTAGTCACCCGTTGGATTTCATCTTGCAGAGTCATTTCAACATTGACTTCAAGGTCTTCCTCCTCCCCTTTGGAAGAATTTAATCTAGAGAGGGGGGAAAAAGACTATCATGCTACTACTTTTCTAGAAGAATCTTTGCAATTACTTGAGTCAAGTTCTGTGTGATCCTGGGAGTCACTTAACCACAGGATTACCGTGAGAATTAGACAACACAGTGTATGCAGAAGTGCTTTGTAAACTACAGTGTCATAAATACAAAGTTTTATTCCATTTAACAGGTACCCTCAATAAATGGATTCTGAAGGCAATGGCCCATAAAATTTCCTGGGCCAAGTCTTTGTAATTCAAACTATCCCAATGATATGTTCCTAGTAAACTTTCTTTACTTCAGAACTTTTTACAAGATCCACTAACCTGTACCTATCAATCTAACAATGTCAGATAAACCAGAGGTCTCAAAAAATTTGCCAAGTCAGGTGTCTTTTCCTTTGAGCCTTGCTAAATTTCAACCATTGAGGAAACAGTTACTGTGGTTATTATAACAACCTATTCCAAGGTTATTTTGCCCCCAAATGTCATTGCTACAGTCTTTCTCGTCATGACCTACACTGTTAGCATTATGCAACCCAGCTTCGTTCTGTATGGGCTGCTGTCACTGAAGACACCTGCCAGCCTGAGAACAAAATCATTTACAAACTATTTTTACGAAATCTGTACAGCTTTTGTAGTTCTGTATGGCTCTGAGCTCAAGAGCTCAGGAATGTACTATGAAGTTGTACCGTGGAGCAGAAATTTAAAATTTGGACTATCAGTGCTACACAAAATCTTCTCTAGCTTTTAACAGTAATCACTAGCAGGGTAATCACTTCCTTAAAGAAGTTTTTCTATCAGGGCTATGTGGCCCACCCAAGATATTTTATTAGTAGTACATATTTTTAAAAAAACTAACTTTGCTTTCTTTCTAGCTTTTTTCATCTTCTTATCCATTTTCTTCTGAACTTCCGCTTTGGAAAGGATGCAGAACACTTCCAGCACAGAATCGGTTCCCTAGAAAGGTGAAAGTTGACGTGAGTCCAGGAAAGGCAATTTTTAATGTAGCTTTTTCTCACTAAGACCTAAACAAGAATGTTCCTTCAGGGCTTCCTGGTTGTATTAGCTGGGACAACTCCCTCTCTCTGGGATTGTTGGTTCGTGTGTAAAGTGGGAATACCACTTCCTATCACAGCATTGCTCTCAAGACCAAAGAGGAAGCTAATGCCATGAAACTGCTTAGAAAGCACACACTAATGCTCGCTAACGATAAGGACCATCACAGTAACTATGACTGTGTTATGCTAATAGAAGCTAGGGATCCTAAGTCTACACAGCAGCACATACAGAACTGTTAACACGACTGGGGGAAACGCAGTCTCTGCACTGGATGTGAAACAAGCACGGTCTCTGAGAGGGAAGAGCCCATCCCTATTGTTTTCTCTGACGACTGGTACTCACGTGGCAAGCTAGAATCCTGCCCGTCCTGTCTACGGCAAGGTTCACGACTCTGTCCCTGCCCTCCCGCATGATGGAACCAGCTTTTCTGCACGTAAGGATGCGCTACGGAAGAAGCAAAGGAGAAGGTGAAGGTTAAATGCAAGTCCTGTCAAACCTCTGAAAAGATACGATTCTAAGAAATGCGGGTGACAAAGGTATTTCCTGAAATGATGAGAACTGCAAATTTTTAAATTAAAAAATCTCCAATTCTCATTGTTCCCACGACTCAATTCAAATGAAGCTTAGAAACAAAAAGAAAAAAGAATTACATCCTCAGGAGTTTCATCTGTCTCCGGGGTACCATCCTGAGGCTCAGGTGTATCCTGTATCCCAGGGGGAGACCCTCTGCTTTTCTTGGGCTCTGGTTCTTCTAGGTCATCCATCTGTTTTATAAAAATGGGAAAATAAAAGCTGAAATAATGTGTCCCAGCCCTAATGACTTAGAAACCTATCCTCATATGAGGCCACCGGTAACTTCCATTTAGGGTTCTCTTTGATCAAACCTCTTCAATGGTAGGACGTTTACTAGAGTATTTTAAAAACTGACTATAGCAAATGCAAACAACAGTGTTCACTATCCTATCTCCAATAACTTTCTGAAATATACGGACTATAGCTAATAAGTTATTAACTTAATCTAAGATAGAAAAAAAAAAGGTGACTGACTCTTCATTAACTTTAAAAACTTCTTAGGTGAAAGAGCTACCACCATATTGTGGAGGAAAGATTCAAGTCTGGAATTGAGAACGACAGAGGCAATAAAACCTACAGAGGTTATATGTTCTCCTTTAAAGAAGCAAAGATACAGCCTAGACTACTGCAGTAGAACCCACCAGAACAGCTACTGAACACAACACTCCACACCTAACTCCAGCTAAATCTGAGGTCCATAAACTTTTTTCCACACAAAATCTTTAGGGATCTGAGAAAGTAACAGATCTTCTCAGAATATATTTTTATAAACACATGGAAATTTTACACAGATTTTTGTCCAAAGGGAAAGGGCCACACATATTCTTAAGTCCACCCACGGACACCCAAAGGTCCAGGAATTTTGTGCTAAAAGTTCCACAAAGTAAAAGATTAGCATTACCAGAAGGTGTAACTTAAAATTATCTTTCTTCAAGCTCAAATGAATGAGGGCAATGGCACTAATAATGAAGAAAAAAAATATCTGTTTAGGAGTTGGAAGTTATCAGTGATAGAATTCCTTCTAGTACAATGAGAACTCAATGATTACATCTGATTCTAAATTCGATGAGCCCATGACACTGCTAAAACACAGCACTGCCCATAATCAGAAAAGCAATTACCTCCTGTAAGTAGGCTATGTCCCACGCCCTCAG
Source organism: Puma concolor (assembly GCF_028749965.1). Lineage (NCBI taxonomy): Eukaryota > Metazoa > Chordata > Mammalia > Carnivora > Felidae > Puma > Puma concolor. The sequence goes on along the minus strand of NC_141674.1, from coordinate 101,441,976 downwards.
CTCACTGTCGGAAGACCCAGTGATGAGTCGCTTTTCTTCTGACACGAGAACCAACCCCCACACCTACAGGGTATAAAAAGATCAAACAGGATTTTTAAGACATTCTAGGATATATGATGTGGCATTCCAAAAGTCTAAGTATACTATCTGTAGCGAAATCCCTTTGGAATTTACAAAGCTAATATTAAGGTAATCTTTTCAAAATACTGAAAGAAATTCTCACCTTTGGAAAGAAAAAGTGGTCTGTGGTAGAACCGCTGTTCATGCAGTAACTAGAAGTTTCTCTGTAATTTCCTACCCTTAAATTTACATAATGGCTGTTCAGCACAAATCGATCTAACTAGAATCCACTCAAAGGACGATTTTAAGTCTGGTACTTCTTTGTTTCAGCAGTGCCTTGCAAATAAAAGGTACCCCCATTGATGTCTACTGTATAATTTTCAGCCTCAAACATCTAAGAACAATATTGTTGCGAATCAACAAAGAATCTAATTTGCTTTTCATCATCATAAATTCCAGGTATGTTTTTGAAAGCCTGGTAAGAACAAAACATGGAGGAGGATACAACGATCTAAAATACTCCTGCTCTTCACTGAAAATATGTATGTTCAGGTGACTCTTAAAATGGCCACGTTTGCTGTTTACGTGTCACCGGACCAGGCACTGTACAGTGTCATTAAACCCCCCTACAATCATAAAGGTGGATGCATTACTTAGAAGCAATGAAACTCCTATTCGTGGGTTAAAAACCTATCCAAGGCCAATCTTTACTAAATCCCGAAGCAGCTGTATCTGCTCCCACAGCCGGCACTTCCTCCACCGCACCAACCTCTCTGTCTCTCAGGACAGCATGCAAGGATTACTGGGAGCAGTAAAAACAAAGCAGGAGAGAACACCATCTTTTCTTTCTGCCTTGCCATTCTTTCCCTGGGCCCGTGACCCTACACGTACCTCGGTTCGGTGGCCAACCATCGTTTTAAAGCAGTGCTGGGTGTCAAGGTCCCACCATTTCACCAGGGTATCTTTCCCACTAAAAAAAGAAACGAGAAAAATTTTATGAGGAAAAATCAGTAAACAGGACATCAAGGACTCGTTTGTTGTCTTCAAAAAAATACACACAGCAACATGTCTAATGCTACTCCTCCTCCTTTTTTTTTTTTTTTTATTTTTTTTAGTGTTTATTTATTTTTGAGACAGAGAGAGACAGAGCATGAACAGGGGAGGGTCAGAGAGAGGGAGACACAGAATCCGAAGCAGGCTTCAGGCTCTGAGCTATCAGCACAGAGCCTGACGTGGGGCATGAACCCATGGACCATGAGATCATGAACTGAGCCAAGGTTGGATGCTCAACCCACTGAGCCACCCAGGCGCCCCTAATCCTCCTTTTTTTAAGGAGGAAAAAATCCTAACTCCATGTGGCTATTAGGTACAAAATACCACGTTGCACCTGCGAGCACAAAAATAACCTTGAATTCAGAGTGATGAGGCACATATCACCTGTGTGATGGACCTGTGGCCCATCATTTCAAGCATGGCAGCATTAACCTTTTCCTTCCGTCAGCTGTCTGACACAGAAATACCTCGGATCTCTTCTGCTCCCCCATCTCCTGCTTCCAGCTGGTCTCTATGCCGCCTCTGTGAGGCCTTCACTCCTTTGAATCCATTTCTGTACATAAGCCTGAATTTCAGTTCTACTGCCTGAATTATTTTCATGGCTTTTCATCTGATCTCTTTGTCCGTTCCCGTTCCTTCATTACGTCCAATAAACTACTATCAGATAATCACAACTTTTAAAACTTACACTAGCTCCAGGTTCTCTATAGAATCAAAATCAAATTCTTCAGCACCATTTTCAAAACCTCTCGTTAATTGGCTTCTGAGTCTCCCTGCCAATGAGCTCTACTCCTCCTGCCTCAAACACCTCTTCCCTGCTTCTTCACTAATATAAATCCAATATAATTCTCCTTCATGACCAAACTGGAAAAAAACCAAAAGACAAAAAACCCAATTTATGAAGTCTTTCGTATACAATCCCACCTCACTGTGTTATTTCCTTTTTTTTTTTTTTTTTTTAACAATTGACCCCTGTACAATGAGGGGGGTTAGGGGGCACCGGCTCCCTCACCCCAGTGGAGTCAAAAATCAACATACAACTTTGACTCCCCCAAAACACTACTCACATACAGTCTACTGTTGACCAAAAACATAAACAGCTGCTTAATGCTTACGTTGTATGTAATATGCATTCTCACAACAAAGCTAGAGAAAAGAAAATGTTAAGAATTCATAAGAGAAAACACATTTACAGTATTCTATTTATTGGAAACAACACACGGATAAGTGGACCGGCCCAATTCAAATCTGTTGTTCAAGGGTCAACTGTTCACTGAGCTATAAAGGGTACAATTCTAGTGGAACCTTAGTCGTTCTCTCATAGAACTTGTGTTATCTAACAAGATACACCAATGTGCCATCCCACAGGAACTAACCCACCAATGGTATGCCATTCAGTGCTCCTTCATAACTGCTTCTGAGTCATTACTAAAGTTCTTCTAGTTACTGCTGGCAAACCTTAGGATCCCAAACTTCCCCGGGTGGCCATTCCTCAGGACCAATAATTATTATAGAAGGTTGAGCCATACGAAATGGCGGATATCATGTTTGACCTACACAAACGGAAATTTCAAATGGCTCAACCTAAGAGACGTTCAGAAGGGTTACGTATAGAGCACGTCTGTTCTCAAAAGGCAGGCAGGAATTCAAGCACTTGGTATTTACACCAGCCCATTGCTCCACATTCTGCTTTCCTGACTTTCTAGGGATCCAGAAAGCAGACAGCTCAGTCTATGAAAGGCATGTCAAGGTTTAAGGAACACGGAAAAGCTAATGCCAGGGGATAACAATAACAAATCAGAAAAGATACTTTAAAGATGCTAGAAACAACTCTGGATAGCTTCTATGATACCACTGGGGAAAAGAGGAAAGGACAGAGGAATGCGGAGGGCAAAGGAGGAAGCGAGCACATGAGCGTGAGGAGAGTGCAGAGAAATGAGGAAGCAATGAGGCACGTTTCCTCTTTGAAACCCTCTCTGATGCATTCACATAGGAAAGAACTGGAAACGAAACTGTTATTTCTTTACCTAGTAACTAGTAGATTCTTTTCTCGTAGAAACAATGCTTGTGTCACGGCGTCCCTGTGCCCCTTCAGACGGTAGAGGCCACTTTCATTGATCACATCCCATACGATAGTATCTGTGTCCTAAAGGGATCAGATAATACAGAAGAATTTTCTTTACCACAGTGCCTTGAGAAACAATAGGAGTAGCATTTTTACTGCAAAGGTGATATAACAGAAAACTGTAGAAAATCTGGAAACACATACAAAAAAGTACAGAGGGAATAAACACCATTAATTCCACCCCCCAGATGTAACCACTGTTGCAGGTATGCTGTTTTATAATGTTCCAATCCAACATCCAGGTTATTTTTAGAAAACTGGGATCATGTTATTGGTAACATCTTATAACCCCCCCCAACTTTTTTCACTTAAAATATCTCCACTTTTCCACATCCCTCCAGACTGTTCTCATTTTCAGTGATCATATAATAATCAATCCTAAGGATATACCATAACCCATTTAAAATTTTTTGTTTTAACCACTTAGGTAGTTCCCAAATTTCTATCATAAATATGTGGAAATGAACATTCTTGCACAGAAATCTTTGTATATACCTCAGATCAGAATACTAAAAAGGGAAATTCTTGGGTTAAAAGGTGTTATTTTTCAAGTTTGCAATTCATCACGACAAGGCGATCTCTTTAACTTGCACCAATCTGTAGGTCCACCAGGGATATGAATGACAAGGCCAGTTTTCCCATCCCTTTGGCTCTGGATATTATTAGCTTCTCAAAAACCACTGCCAACTTCAGAAGTTAAAAATGCTGTCTCAGTATTTATTGGATTTGCATTTCTGAATACTCACAAGAAATTCTGCACATGCTCTACGGTGATTGCTGGCCGTTTGTACCTCTCTTGAACTGCTAGGTCACGTCTTTCATCCTCCTTAGGGTCTTACCTTTGGCTCGTTTGTAAAGTTATTATGAGATGAACGCTATTAATCCTTCCTATACTGAAAATATTAAATATGTCCCCTTTTTCAATGTCTTTTAACTTTTTTTCCAGTTTCATTGAGAAATAACAATCATACATCACTGGATAAACTTGAGGTGCATGTACACCATGACAACAACAGGTTCAGCTAACACCCATCTTCTCGTACAAATACAACAAAAAGCAAAGAAGATAAAAGGAAAAAAAATTTCTCCCTGTGACAACTCAGGATTTACTCTCAATAAGTTTCCTTTTTTTTTTTAATGTACAAATGCTTTAAATCTAAATATTCAAATCTATTGATCTTTTCCTTTGTAATTTCTTTCTTTACTGACATGCTTAAAGTCCCTTTCTACCTTAGTAGCAGATACTTACTTCTAGTGTATCTTCTAGTGTACTTAAAATATCACTCTTTACTATTTAAGTTTCTAATCTGTGACTCATTTTGCATATGGCATAAAGTAAAGCTTTAATTCAAAACTTCCCCCTACATACTGAGCCAATTGCCTATACTATTTTGTGAGTAATTCATCATTTTTATACACACCAGAAACATTATCTTTAAAATATACTAATTAGAAACATGAGAGTGGATTTGAGTCTGGGATTCCCATTTGGTTGCAATAATCTACCTATTTTTGCATTGATGCCAGATTAACACATTTTAAATTATGACTTCATAATGCATTTAGTATCTGAAACCTCCTAAAAAAATCTAACTCTGAAAAAAAACAAACAAACCTGAAGCCCTGTTTTATTATTCAACTTTCCCAAATTTCTGGTGTTTTTGATTCATTTGTTTTCCATTCATGCTTTAAATAATTTGGTCATGTTCTCAAAAAAACAACAAAAACTTGTGAGATATTTATTTAAATTGCTTTATCTATATAAGTGAACTGGAAAAAACTAGCATCTTTGTCTTCCCATTCAACATGGTTTGTATCTCTATTCAAGTCTTCTGTTACATTCTTCAGTATGGTTTTATAGTATTTTTCTGTTATTTAACCTACTGTTGTCAATGCAATCTTTTTTTCTTTAATTTTTTTTTTTAACATTTATTCATTTTTGAAAGGCAGAGAGAGACAGAGCGCGAATGGGGGAGGGGCAGAGAGAGAGGGAGACACAGAAACATAAGCAGGCTCCAGGCTCCGAGCTGTCAGCACAGAGCCCGATGCAGGGCTTGAACTCACGGACGGCGAGATCACGACCTGAGCCGAAGTCGGCCGCTTAACCGACTGAGCCACCCAGGCGCCCCTGTCAATGCAATCTTTTATACTGCATCTTCTAAACTGATGACTGTGGACTTTATTGGACTTAATGGCAAAGAATGACCACTGTGTCTCTTCTTGACTCATCTGTTTTTCCCCTAGTGTACTGTTTTAAGTAGCACTTCCACAATGATGTTATATAATAGTTATCTGGGGCACCCTCATCTTGCTCCTATATTTAACAGGCTTTTGGGGCGCCTGGGTGTCTCAGTCAGTTAAGCATCCGACTTCAGCTCAGGTCATGATCTCACGGTTTATGAGTTCCAGCCCCGTGTCAGGCTCTGTGCTGACAGCTCAGAGCCTAGAGCCTACTTCGAATTCTGTGTCTCTTTCTCTCACTGCCCCTCCCCCATTCACACTCTGTCCTGTCTCTCTCTCTCTCAAAAATAAACATTAAAAAGATTAAAAACAACACCAACAACACCAACAGGCTTTTATCAGAGAACGTGATAGGAAATAAAATGAACCACCCAATTCATACTCATCCTTCTCCCTTTATTTCCACCATCTATACTGTTCTGTACACCAAAAACCCAGTTTCACCCATCAGTTTTTGTGAACAACCAGCTTCAACATAAGCCTTATAGTCCTTTACTAAATCAAAATCTGGGCACCTGATTCAAAGTCTCACCTTGGACCCAGAAGCCAGTCTGCCTCCTAGCTGATCATACTTCAGGGAAGTGATGGCTGCCTTGTGTCCATTGAAGGTCACATTTCCTTCCCCACTCAGGAGACTGAAGATTCGGATAGACCCATCCTCATAACCAACAGCTAAGTGCAGCCCATCTGGGGAGGGACACAAGCAAGTGACTTCTTGTTTAAGTCCCTGAAGGATGAGGATCTGCAATTTTAAGAATCATAAACGATGTACAGGAGTTAAACACGTCATCAAAGGAAAAGTGTGGGAATAATCAGGGACAATAAAATTAAGAACGTCAATAATTCCAGATCACTCTTATGAATGATAATAAAATTCTACAATTCATCTCAAGTTCTTTAATAGAGGAATTATTACTTGTGCTGGGCAATGAAACACTCAAGAAAGGGTAAAATTATATTCTCCGAAGACCTACATTAGCATAATAATGTGCGAAAGTTTCCCAAGTGATAAATTACTAAATCCTTATCCTATGTTAACACCAAATGACTTTCCATATAGGGTTATAAAAACATCCTCGCTTTAACTGAGCCCCATCTTAAAGAAGTCAATCTGTGTGCCACTAGAGTGCTGTATGGTTTATCCTCAAGAAACTCTGGGTGGCAACAAGCATCCAAGTATTAACCTCTTGGGAGTCACATAGTAAGTGGACAAGATCAAAACGCCTCAATTTGGTTTGGCAGAAGTGGTAGGTTTAGGGAACTCAGTCACAAAGTATCAAAACCTAGTTTAACAACCTTGGGCCTCATCTGTACAAGTGAGAAAAAGACTCGATCAACATAGCTGAGTAATATTCCTTTTAAATGGCTAATATTTTATAACTGGTTGCGAGGCCAAGTAGAAGAACTTGAAAAATAAAGAACTGGCAGAGAAAACCAAACATGTCAGGAATAATGACAACTACTTAACCTGGAAATACTACAAACAGATACCTAAGAGGTAAACTGCTGTTTGGTGTGGTTTTCAGAATTTAGTGCAGAAGAACATAATAGAACCTGTTACTTGCTACCTAGGCCCAAAGAAAGACTTCTCTTCCAGGGGCACACACATACAAAAATCTTCCACTTCTGCCTCCCCATCCTCAAATACGTATAAATCAGTTATCAACCTCATTGATTTCTGGCTTACCTTCTCTCCTTTCCTTAAGTCCCAGATGAACACATGTTCGCAGGCTGGTACTGCCACATAGCGTCCTTTTTCACCACGAAGTGTCACAAAGACAATATTACCTTTTTGGCTGCCAATAAGGCCAAAGACTGCACTGGCAACATAGCGGAGATACTGCTTCGTGAGCCCCATGTCGTAATGTCTGGTTCCACAAGTGAGGCAGCTGTGCACGCAAACAAAGAAAACTCAGTTCCTTGGGTGTCTGGGTTCTGTGAGGCCAGCAAACACCAACTGTTTATCATGTAGTTAAAGCATGTAACTTGTGGCTTCTTCGCTTTTATTTACTCTGAATAAATCATTCACATAATACCTGGACATCTTCATTTTTTTATGTGCTGTTGACTCACGTGTAAGCCCTCATTCTTCAGATTTCAAATTGGTCATCTCGTCGTGCCCACCTCACAAATAACCAACATATGGCCTCAAGGCAGCTCAACAATTCACTTCTGTTCATTCAACCGCCATCAAAGTTTTTACACTGAGATGGACAGAGTCTGAATATATTTACAGTAAACAATTACTATAATCCTACTACCTGGAGAAGTGCTATTTTAGATACTAGATACTAGAGATATGATGTTGAGTAAAAGAAAATCCTTAACTTCATGGCACATTATCCTCTAGCACAGTGGTTCTCAAACTCAGGTACATATCCAAATCACTAGAGGTCTCATGAAAACAGATTGCTGAGAGCCACATTCACATTACCTCCCAGGGCCGATTTCTGTTTTTGTTTTTAATTTTTTAATGTTTATTTATTTTTGAGAGACAAAGACACAGAGAGAGCAGGGGACGGACAGAGGGAAACACAGAATCCAAAGCAGGCTCCAGGCTCTGAGCTGTCAGCAGAGAGCCCAACGTGGGGCTCGAACCCATGAACCGTGAGACCATGTCCCGAGCCAAAGTTGGACGCCCAACCGACTGAGCCACCCAGGTGCCCCTGAAACACTGGTTATTGACAAAAGATACAAGTGAAGAAGATAAGTCAAGCTTCTCTGGTCTTGATACAAAGTGAAAAGTGTCCCAAACACCTATGCATCTTAAAAAATACAACACCAAACAGAAATTACACCCTTTTTCTGGGAGCTGCGTTTTGTTGCTGGTTTCTACATTTGGTTTAACTCTACAGAAACTATTTCTGATTACACTCTCCTTCAGCCTACCTTAACAGAAAAATAATCAATGCCAGCTCTCTTTAATATTTTCTTTTAGTAATCACTTAGTGGCCTCATTTTTCCTCACCTAAGAACCAACAAAAGCCAGTTAAAAATCAAGAAAAGATTAACAATGTGATAATGCTGTTAGCCCATGCCATTTGATCAATTCTTCCCCAATTCCTCTTATTTCTCCAGCCCCTTAACTAGAATTGGTCCTCTTGGTAGTCTTTGGCCATCTACCAATTCTTTCCACAGTATTTTCCTTGGAGACTTCATATAGGATGCCTGGGCCCAGGGACACCTACATCTCTATTCTTGTCCATATATGTGAATACAAATAACAGAGTTCCAAAAACTTATGAAATATTCCCATTCAAAAGACCTTGCAGCATCTCCTTGAACATATCTACCTTGCTTCCAGAACCCCTCATTTGTTCCTTTTTCTAAGACACACAACCCTCCCAGCCATTCAGGCTCAAAACCTTGTAGCAACCTTTGGCTCATTAATAAAAAAATATTACTATAGCAGCCAAGACTTAAAGAGCACTTACAAATAGCGATGTATTAAATGAATACACCTGAGTAAACATATGTGGTTGTTTAATGACAAATAGCAATTGAGTGAATTAAAAGGGTTCATACACGTAAGGCATTTAGAAAAGCATCTAAAGTATTGTAAATATACCTATAAAAAATTCTTCACAATAACCTTCAAAGTCGGTACTATTCTTACCCCCATTTTACAGACAAGGAAACTAAGCAAAGGGATGTAAGATACTTTCTGTTCCAGCTCTTTGCCACTGGGTTCCTATCAGGTTAGTTGGTTTCCTTCCTTGTCCTGCCACCTTGCTTTCTTCACGTTGTTCCTCTCACCTAGAAAAACGTGCATTGTCCGTGACCTATTTTTTTAAACCGGTGTTATTCTCTGAGGCCCACTTCCTCCGAGGCTAGACCAATCCTCGCAGCCTTTTCAATTGCCTCCGTATTCAAACTACCTTCCATACAACTTGGCACTGGTCATTTGTGTCTCACGTGCACAGATCTCGACGCCTTTTAGAGAGGGGTCATGACCTAACCTTCCCCCGCACCCCTACCATCCCTGTTTCCAGGTATAGCCGCAGATCCCCAAAATACGTTGCTGCTATGATGCACTGAAGGGCTGGGACGTTGCGACAGACTCGTCAGACGTCCCTAACCCAAGTCTTCAGTCAGGACAGAGCGAGGGGGCTCCGCACACGGATCATGCTGCCCGAGCATCCTCTGGAGAGCCGCTGGACGCGCGGCACCTCTACTACCGCAGGGGCCAGCCCCAGGCGATTGCAGGTGGCCTCCGGGGACGTCGGTAGGTTCGCAGTCGCTCAGGTTCCACTCCACCCTAGCAACCGACCGCAAACGCCCCCGCCTCATCTGGTGCTGGTGCCCCGAAGGCCTCAGCCAGGACCGCGAGAAACGGGGTTGGAACGCCTGGCCCCCACCTTACCCACCTGGGCCTCCACGAGGATCCGGGCCGCTTGGACCCGCCCACAGTACCCGCCCCTTCCGGGTCCGCTCCGCGACCCACTTCCGCCCGGCATTCCTTTTGCCTTCGAGGAGGAAATGACGTACGTGTGGGCTGTGGTTGGTGAGGGCCGGCCGGTAGCGGAAGCCGTGTTCGCCACTCAAAGCTCTTCCAGCTGGTCACTCCAGCCTCCTGGGACTTTGCCTCACCTGATCGCCGAGCTCCTGGCCGGGGGTGTCCGGGGATGCCGCTCGGCCGCTTTCTGCGAGGAGCTTAACCCGCCCCGCTGCCGCCCGGATGGGACCGCCGGAGTGCGGTGAGAGGCGGGACCTAGACCCGGGCCGGGGGGGGGAAAGCGGGGCGGAGCGGGCGGGGGGCGCGGCTGGAGGCGCTCGGACTCGGCCCCGGCTGGGGGTGCGGACGGAGAGGGTTAGTGCTGTCTGCCCTCTGGGAGAATGAGCCTGCCACTTCTTCCCCAGCGGTTGGTCGGGCTCTTCTGGCCCGCAGCACTGTCGGGGACGACTTATCGACAAGAAGACAGGGTAGGCAGACTTGGGTACCAGGGCCAGTGGTGCTGCAGTCACTGGGGAGGCACGCGCCCTGGATGCAGGTGAGATAGGGCGGCTGGGACCCCTGCAGGTTACAGCCCCACGGTCAAGTGTATGTTGCCGCGCGTGTGGACGGGACGTTCCACAAACCGAGAGCAGGTCGAGTCAGGGCTGGATAGGCGCCGAGCCCAGGATGCTGAGTTGTCTGGATCCCCGCAGTCCCTGGAGTGACATTGGTCTGGCTTTGTGTTTCCGCTCCCTGGCCGCTTGAGGGGGAAGTGACCAGTGCTGACTCCTCCTTGCGTGGTAATCGAGGTTTAGGTACTCTGTCACCAAGTGGAAATTAGGCTTTCTGTCTTGCAGCTCTGTCCGCTTCTATTCTTGGGCTGCACAGAAATGTTCAGAAATGAGTTCTGATGTGTGTAGTTGTGGAAAATTAAAGCTAACAAAAAGCTCTACGATGGAAATAAGCCTTTGCCTTTGCTTATTTAACAAGATGTCTGCAGTCAACCTAGAAATGAGACATTTATCTAAATTATCTGATTATCTTCAGACGTTTCTGGAGTTCTTAACACATGTGCAGCTGGTCTTCCATATTCAAGAAAATTGCAATAGTAGTGATTGAGACTATAGATGGATGTAGCACTGTATGTGTTTTGAAACAAGATTACCGTGGTTTGGATGAATGAGAAAGGAGGAAATTGTGGCAACAAACTATTATTTCAGTAAATGTTAGGGGGAAGGGAGCATTTAGGTGGGTGTGTATAGTTAAAATCTCCTATAGGTGATATGCATTATATAATTAGAAAAAATGTATGCTTCAGTAGAAAACTGCATAATCTAGATTCTATCTAGAAAGCTATTCCAAGGAAGCTATTTTACAACTCTGTGAACTCTAGATAACTAATGTCAATACTGTATAATTTTTGTCTATAGACATGTAGATTTTGTCCTCTTAAAGATTCATTGGAAGTTGCATTCCTGTACGTTCATTTCAATATTCCTGATCAATATGTTCAATTTTGGAATTCCCTTCAATCTACCACCTGTCTGGTTTGCTTTTGAGTTAAATAAAATGTTGGATACCTACTCATTTTTATATTTGAATGAGTCATGATTTTACTTAAAATTTCTCTTAATATTTTATGAAATATGCGGAGGGACAATCACAAATGGAAAAAATAATTTTAATAAAAGTTGGGGTAAGAGCAGCTGTGATTGAGTGCCAAGATAATGCATTTTATAAAATTCCCAATTCATACAGTATTTAAAGAGAATAACCCTAATTTCTCATAAGTTTCACATTGTCCAATTTGTATTAATTGTATTAATACTAATAATTAAAACTTAGTAAAGTTCTTTATTTTTAAAAATGTTTATTAAAACATTTAACATTAATTCATTTATTTTTGAGAGAGAGAGACCCAGAGTGTAAGTGGGCAAGACCAGAGAGAGGGAGGGAGATGCAGAAACTGAAGCAGCCTTCAGGCTCCCAGCTGTCAGTACAGACACGAATGTGGGGCTTGAACTCACAAACCGTTATATCATGACCTGAGCCAAGTCTGATGCTTAACCGACTGAGTCTTCCAGGTGCCCCTAGTTAAATGAAGTTCTTTTAATATGAAGGTGGTACTATGAACTCACCATTGGAGCATGTGCTTTCAGTGGTTTTGAATGATAATGTTAAATTTGACCTGGGCCATTGATACCACTTAGAAATATTTCTTAAACTGTATTTATTGTTGACATATCTTTATTGCCTTGGTTTGTTGTTCCACCTAAGTAACTTAAAAATAAGGTTATTCTTCCTATTTGCATAGAATAATTCATAAATATGATAGATTTGGTGTTGGGATGGAGGTACTCTAAATGAATATCTAATGTGCCCTGAAGTTTTAAATACCGAAATATAAGGCATAAGGAAGGGTAAATCTGTAATTTGTTTTGCTGTGTTTACACAGTGAAAAGAGAGCTGGTGATTAATGGAGGTCAAAAGCATGGACCAGCTCTCTATGTACTTTTACCCAGGCCTGTCCAAACAATGTAAGCATTTAAAAAAAAAACAAGCAAACAGATTTAAAGTTCTTGTTTTTCTCTTTTAAATGATACCATTTTCTTTTTATCCAGACAAAAACCAGGTTATCTTGAGACAGTGATCTAGGCTATTCTGCCTGACCCTGCCTAGTCTTGAACAATAAAAATCTAATCCCTCTAGCCAATACAATTATTCATATAAAGCTTTATTTAGAGCACTTCTTAAACTGAAGGATTGCAGATTTGTTTAAAAACAAATGAGGACTTAACCTAAACATTGACAATATTTGAGGAAATAGACAAGCCATAGGGTAATGAGAATTGTTTATTCTCACTATGCATTTGAATCGTAAAGGATTTATCTTTAGGTCATCATTCATGAAGATATTGAAGGTAACCTTAAGATAGTATGGCTAAGGAAATAGATATGATCTATTCTAGAATCTTCTGTTTGTCTCCTGTAGACTTTTTGATCCTGGGACATAGAAGTCTTGCCTCAGGAGCCTTTTAGACTAAGGTTTAGTGTTTACTTATGAACCTGTGTAAAGTACAGAACTGATTAACTGATATTCACTGGAAGGTCTTGCTCCTTAATGTTAACCAAAATTTGGCTTTAACTACATAGCACTGTGTTGCCTTTCCCTCCTCCCTCACCTGAGCACTCTGTGTTTTGTCATTGGGATTCTTAATCAGAGTCTGGGAACCTTCTCAAATTTATTTGCAAATCTTTCCTTACATCAGCTCATGTACTCACATTTTGGGTGGTGAAAAGGTCTTGATCTTTTTATGTGATTCCCAAAAGGGTCTGTGACACGAAAATTTTAAGAACCCATATTCCTTAAGTATCAAGGATCAAATTTTCCTGCCTAGCTTGGCTTTGCTGCTCCATTTGCTTTATTGCCAAGGTGTGTGTTTGGAGAAAAGGGGAGATTTAAATCTCTTTTTGATGAGAAATACCAATTTCTGTTTAGAGATGGAGGTGAAAAAGAATTTATTCTTTGTTAAATGCTATGACACTTTCTATAGAATGCCATTCAACTTTGAGAGCTCTGAAGCATGTTTATTGCTCATTTAGCACCCAATATCTTAAGGGGCACAATGACTTTTAAGATCTGGGAAGGAGGTCCAACAAATTATATGGATAAGATGTGATCGGAGATACAAGCCAACCACCCACTAGTGTACTGTCAAAGAGGATAGTAGAGTTTCAGGGAAAGAATGACCAATAGTTAATGCAACTAAAATTTGATTAGCTCCTGGATTTAACATTTGGGCAGTCATTGTTAGACCTTGAAAGAGCAATTTTAGCATTGTTACCAGAGGTGCCAACAAAACTGCAGTAGGTTGAATAATCTCCAAAACAGATTATGTTTATGAAGTTAGGTCATAGAATGAAGCATTTAGCTGGCATCTGAAGAAGAAATAGGGTAGGACTTTTTTTTTTTTTTTTAAGAATAGGAGGACAGAGGGGAAGGAGAGATCAGATATTGTGAAGGAAGAGTTATTACCTTTTCACTTAGAGGAGAGCTGGTAAAGTGGAGTAAAATGCATTATTTGAAGGCAGTTGGGCAGGCTTAAAAGTGCAGCTTCCAGATTTATCCTCACTTCTGTAAAACCTGTCTACTTTTGGTCTCAACTGTCGCATCCTGGAAGAGACATTCTCTCCGATCTAAGTTAGCTTTCCACCTTGTTCTTCTTTACAGAACACTTCTCACAAATTTCAGCTATGCAGTATATTTGTTTCTGTGATTATATATTTGTGTGATTTTTGTGAGTCTCCCTCTGCCAGTAGAATCTCAGCATCTAACAATACTTAAGTAATTGAATGCCTGGGACATAGTAGGCAAATAAGTATGTATTGTCTTATAACTTCTATGGGCCAGGAATTCAGAATTCAGTAGCAGCTTAGTTGTGTGGTTCTGGTTCATGAGCATTTCTCGTGAGGTTGCAGTCAGGATGTCAGCTGGGGCTGAAGTCATTTGAAGCCCAACTGAGGCTGGAGGATCCAAGGGGATTCCTTCACCTGCCTGGGCATCAATGCTGGTTGTTGGCAGGAACTCTCAGGTACTTCCCATGGGGACCTTCTCATGGGCTTCTTGAGTATCCCACATCGTAGGAGCTAACTTCTCAGAGCAAGCACTCCAAGAGAGCACAATATCTTTTATGACTCATCCTTCAAAGTCATATACTATCATTTCTGCAGAATCTATTGGTTGGTATATGGGCCAGCCCTGTTCATTGTCAGAGGCAGCTGTACCCGGGCATTGATATCAGGAATTGGCATCATTGAAGGACATCTTGGAGGATGTCCACCGCAAATGCTATATGGTGTAGTATAGGGTCACCCAAGAATTACTAACACAGTTTCCTAGTATTTCCTAATAGTGTTGATGGAGGGCCTCGGAAAACATGCATTTGTCTTGGCAGCAGACAGGATACTGTTTTTCTAATAGCATAAGACTAGAATGAGAGAAAAAAGATGTTGGGTTGATCTGGGTTTTAGGGGTTAACAAATCATTATAAGGGCAGACATTGAGATAAATAAGTGTATCTTAATTCAGCAGTTGGTTTGGTTTATTTGGTACTGTCTTTGACAGCAAGTGTTTTGGTCTTTGCCACACGTGGAGCCATAACGTTATCTCAGCAGTGGTGCAGGTGACTTTCACCTTGGCTCTGAGAAAGTTGTAACAGGTAACTTTTCATCGTACCTTGCTTTGTGCCAGATTATATTGTATAATCCTCAAAATAACCCTGTAAGTAGATTACTCTTATTTTCGAAGTAAGGAAACCTGGCTTGCAGTTAAGGATGACCCAACTGTTATGTCCTAGACCTAAACTCAGGTCTGCTGATAACAGAGCCTAAGCTTAATTTATTTACTTTGTACCACCCTGCCTCTCCCTCACAGTGTAATTGCACGTGGAAGGATTTATCTTAAAACACTGAAGAAGCCAGATTCAAAATTGTACATACATTATGATTTCACCTATCATAGAAAAAGATAGGAACTACATAAAAATTGGGGAGTTTTTCCCCTGTTACTTCCCCCCTCCAAATGTTCTATAAGTGGATATTAGAGTTAGAAAAGTTATTTTAAAGAAGTAATTTTGAGGGCGCCTGGCTGGCTCAGTCAGTTGGGCGTCCGACTTTGGCTCAGGTCATGATCTCGCGGTCCGTGAGTTCGAGCCCCGCATCGGGCTCTGCGCTGACAGCTCAGAGTCTGGAGCCTGTTTTGGATTCTGTGTCTCCCTCTCTCTCTCTCTGACCCTCCCCTGTTCATGCTCTGTCTCTCTCTGTCTCAAAAATAAATAAATGTTAAAAAAATTTTTTTTTAATAAAAAATAAAGAAGTAATTTTGTTCTGAAAGTTGGCACTCGAGTTTGCAAAATGAACACTAACTCTGTGTTTAATGGACTTTTTTATGTTGTAGCTAAGTTTCAGCATGAGTCATTGTCTTCAGAAATCTGTGAATAATTTTTTTTAAGTATGAATTTCTGCAAAATGTCATTCCATTGAGCTCCAGGCAGTTCAACTGTGGAAAATAAATGTCTCTATTTGTCCTCTCTTCAGCTTATCCAGCTCAGGTTTGCATACTTGTTAACAGATCAGCAGATCTCGTGATTGCCTCCAGTTTCAAAGGCCAATTGGATGGATTAAACACTGACTTCTGATAAAATTAATTTATTTCAAAATAATTTCAAAGGCGTATTTATATCGAATAAGAATAATCCTCTTACATAGTTTTATCATGGTATCATCTATAAGGCCTTTCTGAAATTGTTATATAAACGATCACACTTCCCACGCCACAGTGCTGGCGCAGGAGCTAACATATTGTGCCTAATCCATGGTTCGTTCCATTTAGTATCTCACATTTCTCAGCAAGAAACACCAAGGAATTAGATGAAGAAAGGCATGTTTGTTCTCCTTCTCTAACAACAAACCTTAAGGTCACACAGAAAATTCTAACAAGAAGTTCACAGCCTAGCTGATCATCTGCCTGCTCAGTGGTGACAGTGATCTGTAACTTACCAAACACACTAATCAGTTCTTGGCCCTGTGACTCGGCATTTCAGTAGCACTTCCCTTAGCTGATCTTCTCAAACACTCCTTAAAATGCTTTCTTCACCTGGCTTTTAGGCTTTTAGGCTATTTCCTGGTGTTCCTCCCTATCCTTTTATTCCTCTTTATCATTTTTTTTTTTTTGACTTGTCCTCTTTCCAACCTATAAGTTTTGCCTGAGGACTCAGTCCTTGGATCTCTTTTCTCCATTTGTATGGTCTCTTTTGGTAATCATGTCCGGTTCCCATAGCCTTAAATGCCACCCACACGCTGAGTCTTCCAGATTTATATCTGTACCCCGACCTCTTCTCTGAGCTCTAGCCTCTTACAGCCAGTTGCATGTCTGACTTCAGTACTTGGCCATATGAGGAGCATCTCAAACTTAACACGTGCAAAAACATATGAGGAAAAACGACTGTGATTATCACTCCACTGCACAACCTACTCCAGCCTTCCTCTTCTCTGTAAATAGCATTAGCATCTACTCAGTTGCTCGAGCAAGAAATCTAGGAATTACCTTTGATTCTTTTCTTTTCCCTCATCCTTCACAGCCATTTAGCAAGTCTCGTGGCCTCTACCTTCAAAATACATTCCAAATCCAACCGTTTCTCACCACCTTCTTCACCATGTCACCTAGATCCCTGCAGCAGTTTTCTACTGGTCTCTGGTTTTTTTAAAAAATTTTTTTTTTCAATGTTTATTTTATTTTTTTTGGGACAGAGAGAGACAGAGCATGAACGGGGGAGGGGCAGAGAGAGGGAGACACAGAGTCGGAAACAGGCTCCAGGCTCCAAGCCATCAGCCCAGAGCCCGACGCGGGGCTCGAACTCACGGACCGCGAGATCGTGACCTGGCTGAAGTCGGACGCTTAACCGACTGCGCCACCCAGGCGCCCCTGGTCTCTGGTTTTATTCTCGCCCTCACTCCATTTCACGGTAGCTAGAGTAATCTTACCAGGTGTTGTTTATATTGAGTCATTACCTCTATCAAGATCCTCTAACAGCTTCCCCTCCTGTTTACAATAAGACCGAACCTTCTCATTAGGGCTTACAAACTGCATCATCCAGCCTTTCCATCTCTCACCAACCTCAGTCACCCACCACTCATTACCTAGCTTATTCTACTGTATCCACATCGGCCTCCTCACCCTTCCTGGGATACACCAAGCTCCTTTCTGCCCTCTGGGCCTTTACTCTTGCTATTTCCTCTGCCTGAAACACTGCAGGGCTTCACGTTGCCTGCTCTCTCACTTTGTTTAGCTCTCTACTCAGATATCCCCTTTTCTCTTGTAATACTTATTGCCCTCAGTCATTCTTTAGACACCTGCTTGCCTGTTTGGTTACTGTTTATCATCTCCTCTCCAGGAAGCATAAGCTCAGTAAGTGCATGGACTTGCTGTCTTATTCACCAGTGCATCCCCCGTGCCTCCAACAATACCTGACCCATGACAGATGCTCATAGAGATTTATTGGATGAATGAATCTGCATTTTACTGCAACAGCTGTCTGGCTTCTTGGCAAATTAAATAGCCTCTACTCATGCTGAATTTCCCATGGCCTCTCTGTAGTACTTGATACCGTGTGTCTTCCTATCACCCTCTTCTAATTTCTACGTTTCTGTACAACCATCTTCCTACCGCATCATTGTCTCCTGCCATATCTTGTAAATTGTCCAGTCCTGTTAATTCTTCCTTTGTAAGTATATTGCCTCTCAAATCCACGCCTTCTTCTCCGTCTGCTTCTCTACTAAGTTCAAACTTTTATACTTGATTGCAGGAACCTCCCCGCTTTTCCTTTTGTCTTACTCAGTTATCATTGAGTAAGATCTTATCCCCATATTATCATTCCACTGAACTCTTTAAATTGTGCATATTATTTATCTTTGTATCTCTTGCAGCACCTAGCACCACCCCCGCCCCCCCATAGCAGACACTCAGTGAATGCTGAATGAATTGTCCTGTGTTTCTAGAAAGTAGAACTGGTGGGTCATGTGATTATTTTAATGACTATAATTCTTTGAAAAGAATTTGTGCTTCAATAATCCCCCTTTCTTCTTTAGGGAAACTATAGCAATTCTTTGTTGTATATTGATTTTTATGGAGTGTTTAAGTGACTAATCACACAATGTACTATTAGAGCATTTCACAGTAGAGATTTGTTTTTTGATCTAATGGAAGTAAAGTAGTATCTGTACTTGTGTTAAAATGGTTCTTTCTTTTCTTTTAGGCTGAAGTCTCCAGTGAATATTGAATTGCTGAGAAATTTGGGGAAAGACCAGCTGAAGTTCCCATTCCATGGATCCCTTGGGTGCCCCTTCCCAGTTTGTGGATGTGGATACGCTACCCAGCTGGGGCGACTCATGTGAAGATGAATTAAATACTTCCGATACTGCAGCTGAAACATTGCAAGAAAATACTGTTAGATCACCTTTTCTTTACAACAAGGATATCAGCGGGAAAGTGATTCTTTGGTAATTCTTTGACTAAATCATACCAAAATATGATAATATTCTCGTAATTTTTTTCTAAATTATTTTTTTCTCATTGTTTCTTCTAAACTCCTTTATTCTCATAACTTCTTCTAAACTTTTTTGTGAGCCCTAGCTCTGTTAACGTATCATTTTGCACATACTTACACAGTTTTATTGAGGTATAATTGACATACAATAAGCTGCGTATTTTTAAAGTGTACACTTTGGTACACTTTGACATGTGTATATCCGTGAGCCTGCTCTCCCATTCCGATCACCACAGCCAACTTAATATATTTATCACCCCCAAAAGTGTGTTTTGTGTCCTTGCATAATCCCTCCTTCATGCCCCCCCTGACTCCACATCCCATTAATCTTTCTGTCACTGTAGATCAATTTGCATTTTCCAAAGTTTTATGTAAATGGAATCACGTACTCTTTTCTTCGTCCGGCCACCTTTGTTCAGCGTGATCATTCGAAAGTTCACCTATGTTGCGTCTGTTAGTAGTAGTGCCTTTCTTCTTTAAAAAAAAGCTTTATTGAGAGAGAATTCACATCTCATACAGTTTATCAGTTTAAATTGTAGAAGTCAGTGGTGTTTAGTGTATTCACAAAGTTGTGTAACCATCACCACAGTCAATTTTAGAACATTTTCATCACCCCAAAGTCCTCTACCCGTTAGCAGTCATTCCCTGTCTCCCCATGTCTCAGCTGCAGCCAACCACTAATCTACTTCCTCTGTGTATAGATTTGTATACTGGGGACATCTCATGTAAATGGAGTCATTTGTGACTTGGTATGTTTTAAAGATTCATCCATGTGGTAGTGTGAATCAGTACTTCATTCCTTTCTATGGCCAGATAATATTCCACTGTATGGATATACATACCTATGCCATTTGTCAGTGTTAGTTCATTAGTTGTTAGACATTTGGGTTCTTTCTACTTTTTGGCTATTAGGAATAATGCTGCTGTGGTAAACTCTCGAAGCCAACCACTTTCAGCTCTATAAGCACTCTGTTGCAATGAAAGCAATACGGAAGAAGGAAAGAAAGAACACAATTCTGTGGGTAGCAGCTTTGCAGCGTTTGCATTGAAGATCTAAGATGCCAGATTAGTCTTCCTGAGTCCGGAACTCCTTTTCTACCGTTGCTTAAGCTTGTGAGCTAGCAAAACCAATGTTGTAAGGGGAGTGAGGATAGAACGTTTTGAAATAATTAGCAGTTAGCTTTTTTATCTCCCTCCTCTTCCCCACGTTTGTTCTTTGTTCATCGTTTCCTCAGGAAAGGAGACGTGGCATTACTGAACTGTACGGCCATTGTGAATACCAGCAATGAAAGTCTTACAGATAAGAACCCTGTGTCAGAGAGTATCTTCATGCTCGCAGGACCCGATTTGAAGGAGGACCTCCAGAAACTTAAGGGTGAGTAAGTTTTCCTAGGTATGTTATTGTTAGGACACATTTCTGATATTTAAAGAAGCATGTTTTGCATTTAGTGAGAATACTAAGTAGATGCAGCTGTTTTGTTTTTGTTTAAACTACATAAAAACAGCTTTTGAAAGCCCCACATTGTGTTAGAAACTGAACACTGAGACTTTACTCTCACTAAAACTCCTCTGTCATGTTCTTGAATTTAAAAATGCTAGGTACTATAGCCAGCTAAGTCTTTGGTAGCATTTTCTTGGCTGTATATTTTCTTGCACAAATAAGCCTTGTGAAACAACTATCCTTTCTCCAAACTGAAAAATTCTATCATTATTTGATATTGATAGAGAATTTTTCATATACCTCAAGGAGAGTAAATGTTGCACTTTGGAAATGAAGTTGACTTAGTGATAAAACCAAAATGCATTGTAAGGACAAATATATTCTCGATTACTTTTGCACTTGCTTTTTTTTTTTTTTTTTTTTTAACCAGAACCTTCTTCTGAGAATATTTCATTAGAAATGGAGACAGGGAAGAGTTCCATTAGTTCAGAATCTTGTTTACCTTATTTGCATTCATTTTCTTCAATTACCAACCTGGCAAGCCAAGTTACTATTATTTGAGCCCAAATAGAATATTGTGAAATTCAGTCAGCCCATTTTATAAAAGGTATTTAGGAAATACAGCAATGGTTCTTAAAATGTAAATAACAGATATCACCTGTATAAAATCTTGAGTTTTTTTTGATCTCTACCATTTATCAGTGAAAACTGGTTTCTAACCTAATAAGAATATTAGAATTTGAAGAGGAATGCTTAATAATGCTGATTCCATGAAAGAGAGGATAGAGAGAGAAGAATTACATCATCTGATCAAGAAACTGAACTTTATGATAGCTGAAGGAGGAAAAAAGCCCTCAATTAAACTGAAAACATGATACCGGGAAGAACATGTAGAAATTAGAAAATGCAGTAGAGATAATACTGACAAGTTCTTTGATAAAGGTAATAGAGAAGCTGGTCTGGAAAAATTCCTTACGGCCTGTGTGTGTGTGTTCTCACACCTTAGAGCTAGACGAAAGGGTAAGAGAAAGAAAGTAATCAAATTTAATGTAAGCATACAAATGAAACCTCAGTATTTGACAGCATGTGTCTGAGAGTCTCTAAGCAGGAGTTCATGTTGTAACTCTGCCCTTCACTAACTAGTGTAGTGTAAAACCCGTCACTTCACCGCTGAGCCTGAGTTTCCTACTCTCTGAAGTGGCATGGTGATGATAGTCTCTACCTCAGTTCCTGACACATCACAAGAGCTCAGCGAGTATTTGGGGATAGAAACAGTATCATGAAAAGTAAATGAAATAATAGACATTAAGTTCAAAGTACATTCTAGTGTTTAGTGTTACTGCTGCTGTTAGTTACAGGCCCCAATTGTTTGATGCGTCTCTGCAAACCTGAGGAAAGATTATTAATGATGCACTGCAGGCTGGATACTTAATCCTGTCCCCTTTTTACATTTTCAGTAACAGCTTCATAAATGATTGCAAAGCATGACTCCCCAAATTTGTAGATGATAGAAAGTTGAGAGGAGTTAATAGGAGATGTTGGATGACCAAAGAGTTTTAAATATTCTGAGCCGACTGGAACCAGGAGCCAAAAATGAAAACACTGACAGGGGTGAATATAAAAGTCTTGCAGTAAGTTTAAAACCTGAATTCTCCAAATTTAGGATGGGGAAGCCCAGTTTGACAACCCTTATTATATAAGAAAGTGTTTGCTATCAGTAAAATGGCATCGTCATTCTCTCCCATTTTTCACGCAGAAAATTAGGGTTAATGCTTTCTCCTCATTATCCCCCACATAAAAGCTGTCATCAAGCCATAAATATATCTTGAGTCTCTTATCACCACTGCCTCCAACCTAGCCTGTCTTACCATCGTTCCCTGACTGGAGCTTCCCTTTCAACTGGTCTCCCTACATTCATTCTTCTTTACCTAAATCTATTTGCCACATACAGTAAGCATTTGCTTTTTAAATTGTAAATCCCTTCTTACTGCTTCCCTGCTTTGAACCGTGTAGTGGCCTCCCGTGACATTTAAAACACAAACTCCTTGAGCTGGTGTCCAAGGACTTACAAGATCTCAGGCACTTGCCTCCGGGCTCCTTCCATGTCCCTTTCTCCCTCCCTTACCGTACTTGAACCAAACTGATCGTTTAGCTCTTGTTCAATTTTGCATGTACTTTGCTCTTTCAGTTCTTAATTCTTCTTGAGTCTTTGCTTATTCTCTTCCTCGTATTTACTTCAGAATTTGCCAATCTCCCTATGATACGTGCTCCCAGCCTGTGTTGCTTTTCTTTTGTGCTCTTATGACAATAGTAATTTCATAAATTGTTTATATGATGATGGGGTTCACATTAAACTTTGACCTCCATGAGGACAGGAACTGTATGTCTCCTTGGTCTCTGTGTGCCTGTACCCAGAGGAGTAGTGGAGGCACCCTTTAAGTAGCAGGTGAATGACTACAAACTCCCTGGGATGTTAAGTAACTAGACTCAGCAGTGATGATGTCTTATTTTTATTGAAAACACTAACAGTATCAGACTATGTCACCAGTAGCATCACAGAGGAGGGTAATGTGTTAACAGCTTAAAATAGCTGTTATAAGATGTTTTACGTAAGCCTCGTGATATTCATGAAGAAAAGAAACCTCTAATAGATTCACAGAAGATAAAGAGAAAGGAATTAAAGCATACCAGTAAGAAAAATAAATCACAAAGCAAGACAGCAAGAGAGGAAAAAGAGGAACTTAAAAAAACCTCAGGAAACAATTAACAAAATGGCAATAGTAATTCCTTACCTAGCTGCAATTACTTTAAGCATAAAAGGACTAAGGTCTCCAATCAAAGGACACAGAGTGGTTGGTGGATAAAAAAACAAGACCCAGCAGTATAGTGTCTACAAGAGAGTCACTTTAGCTTTAATGATACGTGTAGGCTGAAAGTGCAGGGATGGTAAAAGATACTCTGTGCAAATGGAAACCAAAAGAGAACAAGAGTGGCTGTACTTCTGCCAGATAAAATAGACTTCCAGTCAGAATTGGTCACAAGAGACCGAGAAGGTCACTGTATGATGAAAAAGGGGTCAGTTCATCAAAGGGATGTAGCAGTTGTAAATATGTATGTACCCAATGTAGAAGCTCTTAAATATTTAAGGCAAACATTAAAAGACCTAAATGGTTGGGGCGCCTGGGTGGCTTAGTCGGTTAAGCGGCCGACTTCGGCTCAGGTCATGATCTCACGGTCCGTGCGTTCAAGCCCCGCGTCAGGCTCTGTGCTGACAGCTCAGAGCCTGGAGCCTGCTTCGGATTCTGTGTCTCCCTCTCTCTCTGACCCTCCCCTGTTCATGGTCTGTCTCTCTCTGTCTCAAAAATAAATACTAAAAAAAAAAAAAAATTAAAAAAAAAAAGATCTAAATGGAGAAATAGCCATACAGTAGCAGGGACCACAGTATGCCACTTTCAACACTGGATGGATCATCCAGACAAAATTAGTAAGGAAACAGCGGGCCTGAATTACACTATGGGGTCAAATGAATATAATAGGCATACCCAGAATAATCCATCTAACAGCACCAGAGTGCAAATTTTTCTCAGGCACACACAGAACATTCTCCAGTGTAGAGCTTATGCGTCTCCATGTGCAAATGAGAAGGAAAATACTTTCTCCTGCAATCAGGACCGCTGTGTAGTTTTGCTACTTAAATGTTCTGTCACTTGGTACTTAATGTGCACATTTGCTAGGATGGGAGTACACGCACTGAGTTTTTTGATTGCTCTGTTCTCTTATGAATAGGAGTCTTTGCTATAAGGATTAAAACAACTTTTGTGTTTCTTACTGTGGATGTTAGCATTTGGAGAGAAATAAGTGAAGTTGAAAAGTCCTAACTAATCTTTACTGCTCCGATATTCAGGTTATCGTACCAGCAGCGCTCCTTAGCGGAGAGGTAAAAGGCATGCTGGACAGAGTTTCGGCTGGAGTGAACTTGAACTTACTCAAGAAATTTGCATTTGTTCTGCAGGAATTAAAGATACTTTCAGGGTTGTGTTTTAACTGTTCATAATGATGTCAGGATTTAGGCTTTGGGTTAGAAGAAATCTGGGCTAGACAGAACAAGTGGAAGGTTGGGAATGGTGTGCTTATTATTAGCATGAGTCTAGTCTCCAGAGTTCTGCATTTTGGTTAACAATTATTAAGGAAAAGGTGCGATTCCCAAAACCAGAGTATCCTGAACACTTAAAATTCTTTTCTGTGTCTGTAGTCTGTCTTCAGAGATCTTCAGGACTGATTCTGCCAACTGCCCCAATACATATTTCCTTACTTGCTTTATTTTTTTTTTTAATATATATTATGCCTTTCAAATAATTGCTTTCTAGTTACAGAAGCAGTAAATGTAAATTGTAGAAAGTATATGCACACAAGCTATGAAATAAATGAAAACTTAACATTTCACCACACAGATCACCAGTACTCGTACTGTAGCGCATATTCTTCTGGATCTTTATGTGTATGTGGGCGTACGCATACATTCTTAAATATTTTGTTACCAAAATAATAATATGTATACAGTGCATATCTTAAGATAATTATACACATACTGTTCTGCAGTCTGCTTGCTTCAGCAAATGAATTCTACCTTTTGGCTGTTCATCTAATACCCAAACCATAGTTTTAACTTTCCAGTTGACCCAGAAATGCCCTTTGCAGCTAGTTTATCCAAAGCAATATCCAATCTAGGGTCACACATTACATCTAATTGTTGTATCTTTAAAGATTTTGTTTTCATCCAACTCCATTCCCTTTTTATGACACTTGTTGAGTAAAGTAGGCCAACATGTCTTCCAAGATGGCTCACCTTCTGGGTTTATCTGCTTACCCTGAGGTACCATTTGGTCTGTCACTTTATCCCTTGTATTTCCTATAACCTGGAAGTTGTATCTAATTGAATCAGATTTGGCTAAAGGATTTCATAGGTGATGTTGTATTGTGTACTTAGTATATCATATGGGGAGACGTATAAAATCTGATTGACCTGTTAGTGGACCATTACTGACACTAAGATGGCTCTCTGGCTTAGAGTGATGACAGCTTGATTCTTCCATTTGTACAGTTGTTTTACCCTCTGTAGTCAATATGGGGTTATTTAAGTTCTATGAATACCCAGGACCCTGTCATACGTTCACATAATGGTTTTAGCAACATTTATAGTCCTTATCTGAGTCAGTAATTTCATTAAGATTGTGAAGTTGTAGGGGAGCCTGGGTGGCCCAGTCGGTTGAGTGTCTGATTTCAGCTCAGGATGTGATCTTGCAGTTTGTGGGTTCAAGCCCCACATGGGGCTCGCTGCTGTCAGCCTGTCAACATAGAGCCTACTTCAGATCCTCTGTCCCTTTCTTTCCCCCTCTGCTTGCCCCTCCCCCGCTTGCACTCTCTCAAAAATTAATTAATTAATTAATTTTAACAAAAGATTGTGAAGTTGTATTTTTCTAAAACCTATCATCATATCCTTGGTTACTAGCTCACATTCCTCTAAAGTAGAGCCTTTCCCCAATAACTGACATGTGGTTACTCTGAATTAGTTTCTATTAGAGGGCAGCATAAATGCTTAATTCTTTTAATTACCATTTTTCAAACTAAGAATTGGTTATTAAACCAATTTGAGCTGCCTCAAATGGTGCCAAATGATGTTTTTTTCCCTTTCTCTTTTTTGAGTATCAGTTCGTGCTTACGGCTTTTCATTGATCAACGTATATGTGGTTTTAAAAGTCAAAGAATCTTACATCGAAATATATAAAGGAAAACAACAGTTCTTTGCCTTTCCCTTCCCTTTCTTCAGGGGCATATACTTTCAAACCTTTAACTTCCTTATTTTACTTCTATTTCCAAATAATATGCTACAACTACTGTATTGATTTTTTTCATTCTCTGTTGACTTCCTATTGTGGAAATTAAAGATTAAACTCTTATCCACTCCCTGCTTTTAACTATACAAAAAAAAAAAAAATTCACATTTTCTTCCCCCTTCACCCCTTTCCCCAATTGGTCTGTCAAATTTTTATTAAATCGACATTCAGCCTTAACATTGTGACTGTATAAATATTGCTCGCTGCTTATTACAAAACGGATTTGAATTGTTTTTGTATAGCTATTTTCCTGAGTTATTGATTTGATTATTTAATATTCTAACTATCACTGATTCAATCTCAAACTTTTAAATACGACTATAAACCTCTCAGTAAAGTCAAAAACTCTTGGTTATCTTTCAAGTCCATTTTCTTCTTGACAAGGTGCCTCCTGAAATCCACCATCCTCTTTCCTCTCTAGGTTGTTCTCTATGCCTGCTGTATAGTTATTATCCTAGGAAATCCTTTTTTCTATTCAGTGAATCCTCCCATTTTCTGGATCTCTCATGCCTTTCTCTTCTTTGATGTATTCCTTCATTTTTGTGGATAAATCTACTGGAGATACCTGAGAAGGATGGGTGGGGACAAAATTACTGAGACCTTCCACCTTCATACTTAATTGGAAGTTTGGCTGAAAATGAAATTCTAAGCTAGTAATCCTTTTCCAGGTTTTGAAGGCATTGGTCCATTGTTTTCTGTTTTTATTATTGCTCTTGAAAACTCAGATGCTATTCTTGTTCTTGATTCTTTGCGTGATAATGTTTTTTTCTCTGGAAACTATGATCTCATCTTTCTGGTATTCTCAGTTTCATAGTTTCTCCACCTCGATGTGGTTTGGGTATTCTGTGAGCTAGAAACTCTTATCTTTCAGTTCTGGAAAATTTGTTTTCTTTCATAATTTCCTTCCCTCTGTATTCTCTGTTCTCTCTTTGAAGAAATTCTATTGGATTTTGTACCTCCTTGTTTAATCCTCCAATTTTTCATGTCTTATTTTCTAGCTTTTTATTTTCCGGAAACTTTCCCTAACTTCAGCTTTAATGTATCTGTTGTCATTCCTGATAACATGTTTTCATTTGGCTGTAACAGTTATAGAAGTGCTTTGTTTTTTCCTCTTCTCTGAATATTTTTTTTTTATAACATCTTATAACATTCTGGTTTTGTTTCTGAGGTACCATATCTTCTCTTACCTATCTGACAGTGGTTGCCTTCTCTCTTGTTTGAGCATCGTTTTGACCCCCTTTGGTCAGAGGCTTGGCTCACTTCCTAGTGATCCTTGAGTGTCAGCTGTATTTATGATAGAGGAAGTGAGAAGGTGAAGGGAAGCTCTGTGTACACGGGCAAGAGTTACTGCTTGGCGGGTCTAGCTGCAGGTGATGAGCAGAAGGAGCCCTGTTGTTTGGTTGGGGAACTTCCCTTAGTTGTCACAGTCTGCGAGTCCTTTGGTTTGGGCCTCTTAGTTTCCTGGAAGGGGTGTAAGCGTGGGCATCTGTGTTTTGGACACCAGTTAGGAGCAGAAGGCTAAAGCTCTCACTGTAGAGTGTAACACCTTAGCTAAATCCCCTCTTCTCAGCTGCGCCCTGGGTTCTGCAGTCCAGACACTCTCCAGCGCAGCATCTCCAGAGAGTAAATGTTCCTGCTGCTGTGATGGTAAAGAAATCATCCCCTTGCTGTGCTTGTTAGGAAGGGGTTGTTGCAGATTTGACTGTTCTTATGCAAACTTAACTCCGCCTCCTCTTTTTAGTCCCACTTCACATCGTAGCCTTTAGAAGTACATAGGCCTCCAAGTCTTGAGCCTTCCCAGTGTTCCGTAGTAACAACAAGAATGGTAGGTAACGCGTGTGTGTACTTTGCATGTATTAACTAATTTCATCCTGTGAAGTGAGTACCAGTAGTATTCCCACTAAACGGGAAATTGAGGCCTGGAGAGGCCAGGCAGCTGCCCAGGTAGCACAGAAGGAAAATGGTAGACCCGAGATTTGAATCCAAGCAGTCTGTCTTGAATCCAACACCGCCTTTCCATACGACCGGCTTGCTTCCAATTGGCGACCTCTTTTCTGTGAGCAGTTAGGTTTCTCTGCTTGCTGAATCAGTTATTTCCAGGCCTTCTGCCTTCCAGAATTTTGATGATGCTTATCTGCTTGATGTTCTCTCCCATTCTCTTTGTCTCTGTTTTTATACCTATCGTATTGCTTCACTGTCATTTTGACAACAGAGATCAGTGTTTGTGTTCAATCCATATTTTTAATTGAAATTTCTCAATGAAGTTCTTATTACTTCTCTGTTTTATGCCTTATTTTGTTGACTTTTTTTCTCCCCAACACCTCCATGACTTAAGCATGCTCCATTGTTCCCAGGTTGCCGGACAGGTGAAGCAAAATTGACGAAAGGATTTAATCTAGCTGCCCGGTTCATCATTCACACAGTGGGACCTAAGTACAAGAGCCGCTATCGCACCGCTGCTGAGAGCTCCCTGTACAGCTGCTACAGAAACGTGCTTCAGCTGGCAAAGTACGGCTTATTCACCTCCTGGATGCACCATGCCATACACTGTCAAAGGCCCCGGTTTCAAAATGAAACCTGGCTGTGGAAATCAAATTTTGAGGGATTTAAATCACGTAAGAGGATTCTGAAGACAAAATTAATTATCTTCGCAAATTTAGCAGGATAAGAGAAATGGATTTGGGTGACTTAAGAATTTAACCTGTTCTCATTTTACTCAATCTTTGCTTGAACTATATTCCCCCCGAGTGGTACAATTATAATATTAATATAAATATTAAATAGCGTAACTGAGTTAATTGTTACACTAGATTTGTTGAGGTAGGGAAGGAGAAGTTGAGCTGCATTTTTAAATTAATTACATATGTATGTGTTATGAATATTGGTGCTTTGTGTTTTCTGTCCACAGAGAGCAGTCAATGTCATCTGTGGGATTCTGTGTCATCAATTCTGCAAAACGAGGTTATCCTTTAGAAGATGCAACACACATAGCACTTCGTAAGTAACATTGGCGAAGCTGTGCCTACATCGAGGACTTCATAAATAGGATTGGGTTGCAGCACGTAAATTGAGCCTTACAGATTTTTCTGTTATCGCTAATTAAATAGTTATAGCCAAAGAAGATTTGTTGATTAGCTAATCATGGCATCCTGGAGGGAACTTTGTATTGATAAGTTGCTGAGCTCAATTTACTTTCCCAGGCTAACATTTTTCTCCGCTTGAATAAAGGCTTGCAGGCTTGCTTACGAAATTTGCAAATGATACCAAGCTGAGAAGTATGGTCAGCGCATTGGGTTTTTGCATCATGATTCAGAATAATTGTAATATTGCAACAATGATGTCAAAACAGATTTCATGATACAGTGTTTATGTAGCACTTTGCAGTTGAAATAGCAGCTTTCACATGTGTCATTTGAGTATAAATCCTTGCATTGAGGTTTAAAAAAGACCAAGCTTGATCATTATGAGACAGAATGTCATATATGTGATATAAAAACAAGGTGTTCGGCTCGAGAGATTCCATGATCTCACTGTATTATATGCAGGTTCAGACCACATCTAGACGTTTGTATATAGTTCTGGGTGTCCTATCTTATGAGACACTGACAAACTGGAGAGCCAGCAGTTTGAAACAGGAGAAACAGGTGTTTCTCCTAAAGAAGATGATGCTTTTAGCATATATGGTGCCCATCTTTAACATCTGAAGGAGTCTCGTGAACTTATTCTGTGCTGCATTTTTAGAGTAGTGGTTCTGAGCCTCTTGGGGAGCCATCATAAACTACACCGAGCATCTGATGGAAGAAAGCTGTGGACCCCTTCCCCCAGAGGACATACATACACAGGAAATTTGTGTACAATTTCAGGGAGTTCACAGATTTCTTGTAAGACTTGTAGGTAAGACCTCCAGCAGTAGAGAACAGGTCCAAGACTGTGTCAGAAGGAAGGAGATTTGGTCCCACTTGAGATAGGACTCACTGTAATAGGCGGGTGTTTTAAGTGAACTTCTTGTCACTGGGAATGTGCACGCAGAGGCTAAATGACCATTTGTTGCAGTTATTCCTCATTGAGGAGGAAAACTATATAAGATGATCTTTAAGAACCCTTGTATCTCTAGAATTTAAAGACAAGGAGCTGAAAGTCTTCTCAACGATAAACTAGAGATACTCAAATGTATAAAATTATTATTAGATAGCCTAGAATTTAGGGTGAGTACATAAGTAGTCTTATTTAACAATTAACTATTTTTAAAATGAAGATTGACTGCTCAAGGATTTTGTAGTAAATTTACCTATTTTATACTTTATATATATTTTATTAGACTGAGTTTCTTGAGGAGCAGAGCTCTTATCTTTTCATCTTTGCATTTCTAATGCTTCCATAGGTCAAGAATGGTTTACATATGGTACTTGCTGAAGAAATAGGTATTTTGGGGGAACCTGGGTGGCTCAGTCGGTTGAGCATCCAACTCTTGATTTCAGCTCAGGTCATGAGCTCACGGTTTGTGAGTTCGAGCCCCACATTGGGCTCTGTTCTGACAGTGTGGAACCTGCTTCAGATTGTGTCTCCCTTTCCCTCTCTCTCAAATCTTTTTCTCTGTCTCCCTTTCTCTCTCTCTCTCTCAAATCTTTAAAGAACTTTTTAAAAAAAGTATGTATAGGGGCGCCTGGGTGGCGCAGTCGGTTAAGCGTCCGACTTCAGCCAGGTCACGATCTCGCGGTCCGTGAGTTCGAGCCCCGCGTCGGGCTCCGGGCTGATGGCTCAGAGCCTGGAGCCTGTTTCCGATTCTGTGTCTCCCTCTCTCTCTGCCCCTCCCCCGTTCATGCTCTGTCTCTCTCTGTCCCAAAAATAAATAAAAAACGTTGAAGAAAAAAAAAAAAAAAGTAAAAAAGTATGTATTTTAAAAAGGGATATAGAAATTCCCTCAACAGCCCTGTGTTTTAGGGAATATGGTGTCCTTTTTACAAATAAAGAGGCTCAGAAATTTATCATGTTCTTAAGGTTATGCATACTGATGACTCCCAAGTCCAGTAACCTGTTTATTATACTAAATAATTCAATTATGCTTGAGTTAGAACTGCTTCAGTGGGAAGCTCCTATGTTATCACTACTCTGCATGCATTCTGAATGGTGCCTTACCAAAGCAAAGTTCCTGCCTTTATATAATTCTTCCTGGCAAAGCTTTTGGCAGGTCTTGACATTCTCTGATTCCTCTTAGTCCTTGCCTTATCATCCCATACCTTGAGCTATGACTTTTTATATGTCTCCGTTTCTTATTAAAGTAATCATATAGGTTAGAACTTATTTTTTTAATGTTCATTTATTTTTGAGACAGAGTGCAAGCAGGGGAGGGACAGAGAGAGAGGGAGACACAGAATCTGAAGCAGGCTCCAGGCTCTGAGCTGTCAGCACAGAGCCCGACACGGGGCTCAAACTCACGGACCGCGAGATCATGACCTGAGCCAAAGTTGGATGCTCAACCGACTGAGCCACTCAGGCGTTAGAATTTAAAAAGGCAGCAACACTTTGTAGAAAAGGCTCTGAAAAGTGAGTCAAGAAGACTGGCTTTTGATCCCAGTTCAACCAGCCTCACTGGCTCTGTGGCCCCAGAAAAACTGCTTGATAAATCACTTAGTACAGTACTCTGGAGGTGTCAACTTTGAGCAGGAATTGTAGTAAGAGCAGATGAAGGTCAATAGTTGGTTTTAAGGGACTTTGATGAGGCAGTTTCTAAGAATTTACTTATTTAGTACAAAGGAAATGGAAAACTTAAAGATGGGCAAGTCAACTTTTATAAGGCCTGTTTGACTTTACCTTAAATCTAATAGCAAAACTGTAGCATGTTATTAAAAAAAGTACAGATGGACTTTCGCAGCATGTACAGACCAAGAGCAAATCTAATAATGTAACTCTTAAGTCTTTAGTACCAAACTCTTTAAAATATTACCAAACTTTATTTCATTTGAAACCTAGGTAATGTCCTCTTGATAGATGTATCAAGACTATTTATCGTTTTTCCCTGGGTTCACGTGCAGTTCAGTTCTTCTGCATTAGAAGCCCAAAGAAACATCTGCATTAAAATCAGTTCATCGGGTTATTTATTCATTCAACAAAACTTTGAGTGACTGCGTGCTAGGCCCTGTGCTATACAAGAGAGGATACAGTGGTGAGAAAAAAAAAGATGACGCTGTTTGTTCTTACTGTGTTTCCCTGTTGGGAATTTTAATGCCCCAGATGTCATTCTCACCAGTTAAAGGGTTTTCACTAAAAGTGAGGTGCATGACATCCTGGTTGGCTGCAAAGAATAGTGCAGAGATGAAACTTGGAAGGAAACGGTTTGAATTGACTGTTGGTACTAAATCCTTGTAGCCATGACATCACTCTTCTTTTTTTTTTTTTTTAATCCTTTTTTGCAAAATTACTTTTCTTAATGAATTCTGCTGAGGGAATTCAGTTTTAGTTACTATCTGGCATTGCATTTTGTCTTCTAGTGGAAATCCTACAGTTGTATGCTGGGAAACCACTATGTGTGAACATTAATTAAAACTTGGAGTCAAAGAGAAGAAAATCCCTTTCTGAAAGTTCATTTTAAAAAAATTGTTAAGACAGAATAGAAAGAGAAATGAAAAATAAATTTATTACCTTATAGAGGGAGAATAATGAATAGTCCTTCAGCAAATGGGTCTGCTGTTATGTTCTCAAGATATAGTAGCAAACAAGGCAGGCAATATGTAGATAACCAGAGCTATAAAATGTTAATTCAGGTGCTGGTTACTTTTGAATGATTGCTTGCCACATCTTTAAGATGTGCTAGGTTCTCATAATATTAATGTAAGATATACTTGGCCTTCAGAAAGCTCACCATCCAACCGTAAAATGCTAGGAGAACTTCACAGATGGAGGGTTATTCAGGTTGTAAGAGGAGCACAAGAAAGGATGGAGTTCTGTACAAACCAGATGGCTTTGGACAGGGTCTTGACAAATGGGTAGGAGTTCACTAAGAGAAGGCCATGGTGAATGAAGGATATCTAGTCAAAGGTAGCCATGGAGGCAGAGGCAGGATCGCATAAAAGTTAAGTGGAGCGTTCTGAGTACAGCAAAGAAGCCAATTTGCCCAAAACATGAGGTGTGTGGGAGGAATGATGGGAAACAGGACTAAAGCCAAGGGGTGAGGGAGTGGCCAGTTGAGATCCAAGTGTGAAGAACCATGCTGGGACTTGGATCCTAACCTATAAACAGTGCAGAGCCCCAGGATTATTGAGTAAGGAGGGTGACAGGGTAAGGAAGATAACTCAGGCAGTGTTGAATATGTAGACCTGGAAAAGAGAAAAATAAGCACACAATTAAGAGCTTACTGCCAAAGGCTCGTAAGCATTAAGATCCTAAGAGCAGCTGGAAGAAAGAAGGAGTGGATGTTTGAAAATTTCTGTCAGCAGTAGAATTTAAAGGACCTGATAACCCATTGAATGCAGGGTGAAGGAATGGGGTGCTGGGTGGCTCAGTCGGTTAAGCATCCGACTTGGGCTGAGGTCATGATCTCGCTGTCCTGGAGTTCAAGCGTCGCATCAGTCTCTGTGCTGACAGCCTGGAGCCTGCTTCAGTTTCTTCATCTCCCTCTCTCTCTGTCTCTCTCTCTGTTTCTCTCTCACTCTCTCAAAAGTAAATAAACATTTAAAAAAATTTTTTTAAAAAAGGAAGAAGTGAAAGAAGTGTTGAAATCAGGTTTAGAGCTTGGATGAGTGATTGGATGTTGCTATGGTATGGAATAAAGAATACAGGTAAAGGAACAGATTTGGGGGGAAAGATGGAGGTCAAGTCTAGTCCTCCCCAGTTTGAGGTCTCTGGGTGATCTCGGCAGATATGCCCTGTAGGCAGTAGGCAATTGAGCTCTTACATTCAGAAAACAGTATATAAAGATCTGAGAGTCTGAGTATTTACATCGGTGCCTAGCCAGCAAATTGGTGAGGTAAGAGAATATATATATCAAGAAAATAAATATGGAGGTCAGAACCCTGGAGAATCACATTTTTAAAAGGTAGAATATGGGCATTTAAAACTAAAGCTAGAGAAATCTCTAGTGAGGTAAGGACTGAGAAAAAGGCCTTTAGGTTTCATTGATAGGAAAATGATAGAGAAGAATCAGAATAATGTAGAAATTAAGGAAAAAAAATCACCTTTGGTTTAATGAGATTTTGATAGGGATGCAGGGCTGAGTAGGTCGTTGAACACTGTAACTGAATGAATACAGAGACGCTTAGGCTAGATCATTCTAGGCAGAGAGTGAGAGGCCCCAGGGAATAAAAATATACTGGATAAGGATGAATTGTCTGGAGTCAGCATCTTCTATGGCCGGGCACTGTTCTAGACATTGACAATAAAGCAGTAAATAAAATAAAGCTCTTGCTGTTGGGGTATTTTCATTCTAGCAGATGGGGCAGGGAGGACAGAGAAGATGTAAAATAGATTCCACGAGATGTCTATAATATTTATTCTGGAGGAAAGTAAATCAGAGAAGGAATTTTATTTTTTTATTTTAGAGCACGTGTGAGCGGAGGAGAGGGGCAGAGAGAGAGAGAGAGAGAGAGAAAATCTTAAGCGGGCTCCACGCCCAGTGTTGAGCCCAACATGGGGCTTGATCCCATGACCCTGGGATCATGACCTGAGCCGAAATCAAGAGTCGGACGCTCAACTGACTGAGTCACCCAGGCGCCCCAGAGAAGGATTTTTTAATTATAGTGGTCTGGGCAGGCGTCACTGATAAGGTGTCATTGAGCAGAGACCTACTGAAATGAGGAGTGATGTATTACCAAAATAAAACTTTGAAGAGTTTGTTTGAATTTTCTTCACACAAGTCATTATTTGTTGAATAATTTATTCTTTTCCTTAGGCACTGTAAGGAGATTCCTGGAGATTCATGGGGAGACCATTGAAAAAGTAGTATTTGCTGTCTCTGAACTTGAAGAGGTATCTTGCTAATTATGTTGCCTTGTTTAAATCTTACTTTTACTAGTGTTTGCCTTTGTGTCATCATTATCTATTTGCTGAATTGCTAGCAGGCAAATCCTAGGTATCAGTGTATGTGTTTGGTATCATTTGTTGAAAAAAATCCATGTTAGAAACTAAAAATAAATCAGAAAGGAGCATTTGTTCATGTTTTTTATTGCTAAGACTGTTTTCACTTAGTGAAGTCCCACAAGGTGGAGTTGTTCTGCTTTGCTCCCTGTATTAGCTCTTAAAATATCTTGAGGCATCACCTTATAACCCAAGTACTGGGTGCCTGGGCAGCGTAACTGGAAAACCGCTACTGTGCTGGAAAAGCTTTGATGTCTGCCTCACCTGGAAACAGGTGGCAGCCTAGCCCAGTGACTGGCACTGATTAAGTTGGAGGGTTATGTTTTGTTGTATGTAGTTGGGGTTAGTATGTTTCAGTCTAATTTGGAGCCGTTTTAGAAAATTAGGTCTTCGCTTTAACTCTTATTAAGTTTTATTTAGTTTTAGTGTGCTCTCTCCCATCCAGCTTATATTATTTTGCAGCTTCGTGTCCTTGGGAAAGTTACTTAACCTCTCTGTTCTTTGATAAAATGGGAGTACTAATAGCAGTTATATCACAGGAGTTTTGTGGTGAATGAGTTAATTCCTGTGAAATACCCACTGAAAGTATTAATAGCTACATGCATGATATACAAATACTTTTGAATTTGCTAAAACGAGACACATTTGCTTGTTTGCTGTCTCTTATTTCACCTGGTTACCTATTCATTCGTTCTGTCAGTGATCTTTCATTGAGTGTCTGGCGTACAAGTTTATTACACTAGATGGGAATACACCAGTGAAGAAGTCAGGGTCGTTGTCCTCAAGCAGTCCGTTGTCTATTGGTGGGGACAGACAGTTCAGAGTTTTTGATCATCGTGATAAGTGCATTAATGGAAGTATGGAATGGACAGGAACACAGAACTCTAGCTTGCACAGGGTTAGGAAATGCTTCCCATGAGAGGTGATAAAGCTGAAATTGTCGTTAAAGAAAAATACGATATTCCAAGGGAGGGGCAGATGACCGTAGGACAGGAGTGGCAGCGCTTCTGCATTCCAGGTTCAGTGACCTGAGGTTGCCAGGATGGGAGTCAGGCTTAACTTGACCATCTAACAATATCCTGACCTTTTACATAAGAACTGATGGAGGGTCCCAGACGGCTCTAGTCGAGCTTAGAAGGGGAAAGGTCTTTATTCTTGGTGGGAGCTGTCTTCACAGTGACTGGAACAGCACAATGCACTGCTGATGCCTGATGGCTGCTTCATTACTTCGTTATTTTTCACAGAGTGTCTTGCTTTTCTGACACAGGCTACTTACCAAAAGCTGCTACCTCTGTACTTCCCAAGGTCATTAAAGGAGGAATGTCGATCATTGCCATACCTACCTGCAGATATTGGAAATGCAGAAGGGGAGCCTGTGGTACCTGAACGACAGATTAGAATAAGTGAAAAACCTGGTGCCCCGGAGGGTGAGTTCTGCCTTTCTTAATTTCCCTCTTCTGTCAGGGACTGATGAACACCATCAAGAAGGAGATGGTTTAGCCTGCCTTTGGGGGCTGTCTATGAGTGTCATTAAGATCAAGACCACCTTAAATGTTTTTAGAGTTTTATTCTTATTAAAATTTACTTTTTTTTTTAAGTTTATTTATTTTGAGAGAGTGTGTGTGCATGCAAGCAGGGAAGAGGTAGAGAGGGAGAGAGAGAGAGAGAGAGAGAGAGAGAATGAACGAACGAACGAACGAACGAACCCCGAGCAGGCCCCATGCTGTCAGCATGGAGCCCAATGTGGACCTCAGTCTCAGGAACCGTGAGGTCACGACCTGAGCCCAAACCAAGATTCAGGCGCTTAACCGACTGAGCCACCCAGGGGCCCCCAAGTGTAGTTTTTAACCTAAAAAAAAATGTATGTTTATACACACACACACACACACACACAACATCAAGTTTGTTAGGCAGTAGAGATCCAGAGTTGGGTATAACAACATTTTCACCTTTGAAGTACACAATCATCTGAAATTGTCAACAGCTTCAACAATATGTCCTCTAAAAGCCAGACCTAATATTAAATATTGAAACAAGAATGCTGTTATCACTCTTTTGGTTTCTTTAAGTTATATACTCATGTAGATTGGAGCAGTGGCAGAACACGGTAGGGTGAGAGCCCTTCTGAATCTGTGCTGACAGCTTGCACTGGTCTTCACGGGGACATGGTGAAGGCCATAACTCCCTTCTGTGGAGGCATGCCTTACATGCTTCAGTGCTAGAACTTGATCTGAAAATTCAGCAGTCTAGGAATTACTGTGAGATTCCTGCTGTGAACACTTGTAAATGAGCATCAAGGTAAAAATCTGTAGAAGGCTGCTCATCTCCTTTTTATCACCAGTACGCAGCCTTAACTCCAGTGGAGGAATTGTAAGTGGTTTACCACCAGGAAATGTCTGAACCAAGCTTTGCTGGAGGGCTGCCTGTGTACTTTAGGATACGCCCAGACTTATTTGGAATTCTCATGCTTAGGACCACCACTAAAGAATATAGTTTTTCCTAAGTGGGTAAATACATTTTGTATGACAAGGAGTAATGAATAGCAAAACCCAATTCGAGATCGTAATGCTGGGCAGCAGATTAGGCCAACTCGTTAGGCAAAGGGGTCCTTGTGTCAACCATTCACAAAGAGTGCTTGATCACCTCAAAAATGTAGGCCTTAGTGCTCATAAATCTTTTCAATTAGAATGTTCAGTCTGTTAAAATAGATGTAAAGTCAGCTTACTTGATTCATTCGTGGGTATTTGTTCATAAAAGCACACTTTCTGAGCTATTG
Organism: Puma concolor; assembly: GCF_028749965.1. Classification (NCBI taxonomy): domain Eukaryota; kingdom Metazoa; phylum Chordata; class Mammalia; order Carnivora; family Felidae; genus Puma; species Puma concolor. The sequence goes on along the minus strand of NC_141674.1, from coordinate 101,403,778 downwards.
ACCTGTCACAATTTGAAGAGCAGTGAAGTAGAGGTAAGGAAGTCCCATTGAGGTGGCCCACCTGGCTGGGCTTCAAGTAGTGGCATCACCTTGGGAAGCTCCCCATGGTCCAAGTTATTTTTTTTTTCCTTTCTTTAAAGACATTTTTTTTTTTTTTTTTTTTTTTAATAAATCTGGGAAGGCAGTGAGGAGCAAATTAAGAGATGATCCATTCCCGAAGTACTGACATCTAGCCAAACAAAATGATCATATGGGTCAATTGGAAAGTTAATTTATTAATTCGTAGTGAAAACTAGAACTCTGACAGGTCGGAATGATTACATAGGCATGACCAGTAGAGAAAACCAGGATGCTAAATTAGAATGAAACGTTATCCTAGTGAATGTGGGTCCTGCAGTCCCGCTCCAGCCGTCTGTCACTGGGGCTTATCCAACAAAAGGACTCCAGTTTCTGTGTCCGCTAACCACGTGCTCCCTCCTTAAGCAGTTCTGGATCAATGATCCCAAACATTTGTTCTTTTTTATTTGTTTTGTCAGATGTGGTGTGGCAGTCCATCTTTCAACCTGCATTCTGTATAATTACTTCTTTTTGCTTATCATTAGGTTCTGCTCTTTCCTTCCTGAAGTGACACCTAGGTCACCTTGGTATTCCTAAAACTTCTGTCACACGGGGACAGGGGGTTTCTTGCGTTATTTCAGTTCGTTAAATGCCTAAATCTGATTTCAGTTTGATTCTCAAGAAAAAAAAAATACCCTTAACCCCAGTGTTTTTGATTACCTCACAGTCCTCCCTCTTAGGCATTCACAGTCTGTAGCATTGATAGTCGGGTGTTGTCCTACGCTCTCTATTGATAGTATTTTTGTTACAGACAACCAAGAAGAGGAGGCTGAAGGCTTGGGAGTAGATCTCTCTTTCATCGGCTCTCATGCTTTTGCTCGAATGGAAGGAGATATTGATAAGCAGAGAAGACTGATCCTTCAGGGCCAGTTATCAGAGGCAGCCCTGCAGAAGCAGCATCAGAGAAAGTAAGGCGAACCCCTTTGGACTGATAGACATGGAAGGACTTGAGGAATAAGAAAGGACCTTACAGCTGCCAAGTGATCAACATATAATGTATTCTAGTCTATTTTTCATGACAATCCGGTGAGGAAGATGTTGTCCCTATTTGGTAGATGCAGAAAATCAAAGTTAACTTCTCAGTGGTGACAGTTAAAATGTAGCGAAGCCAGTGTTCAGATGCACATCAGATTTCTGAGCCCCCACTCTTTCTACTATAGTTGTGGTGCCTCTGGGTGAAGTTCTAAAAGTAGCAACTAGGGGAAGGGAAAGGCAGAGTTAACAAAGATTTTACTTAACTTTGTTGTATTTATAACTAAAGCGTAATCTATAGTTTCGTTACATTTAAAAACACTTTATTTCTCCCTGATTTATCCCAGGGACCTTAAAAGCCATTCCATTTCTTTCAGGTGTCTTCTAAAGCAATTCTGAATAAGTCCTTTTTCAAGCATAAAGAAAAGCAGCTTATGTGCTTCTGGGTAAGCTTTTCCAAGGATTAACAGTCTTTGGAAAACTAGCTGCTTTTCAGGCACTTTTACAGGAAAGAAAAATGGTAAATTATAGTTCATATCAGCATTACCTTATAGGGTTGGTTGAGAGGTTAACATCTCATGGGATTGTTGTGAGCACCTGGTACTTAGCAAGCTCTTAAAATCGATCACTGTTGTTCTCTTCAGTACTGAGCAAATCCTGGTCTATTTTACCTTTTAGCTTTGGTACTTGCCATCCCTTTTGACCAAAATACTCTCATCCTTCAATTCCTGCCCATTCTCCAGGTTTCAGCTTAAAAGTGATTGCCTCTGGAAATTTATCTCCCTGGAGATAAGCCAGAATAGGTGGAAGGGAAGTCTGGAATAGATGGCTTCTCCTGTATGCTTTTTCACACCTGTACTTAAGCAAAGCATAGCCTCTATCACGGTATCTTGTAGTGATGTGTGGTTGTTGTCAGTCTCCATCTGTAAGTGGGAGTGGACTGGATGACCTCTGCAGTCCCTTACAGAATTAGAACTTTGTATCTGGTGATTTTCTGGTCTTCGTTTTATTCTGATTTTATTTTTAGAAACAAAGCAAATTTGCCGCTAGGGGGCACCAATGAACAGCTTTTCCACAAGCAGTGGCCAGCAAATGATAGTTTCAGTGGTTTCTAAATTTGCATGTGTAAGAATCAACTGGCAAACATTTTTCTTTAAATACAGTGATGGGGTTCTCCCTCACATGACTGGGACTTTGGCATCTGTATATATTTTGAACTTTTTCACATGGTGATTCATGCACTACTAGATCTGGGTACCTTTTTTTGGTCGGAGGCAGTGTTTAAACTGTTTTGTCTTAGGTCCCCTTTGCACTCTTAAAAATTGTTAAGGACCCCAGAGAACTTTTGTTTACGTGGTTTGTGTCTACCAGTATTTATCGTATGAGAAATCATTAATTTATTTAAAAATAATCCATTGTGTTTTTATGAAAAATAACTAAAAAAATAGAAGAAATGGCACTGTTTTACATTTTTGCAAATGTTTTAATGTTTGGCTTAATAGAAGACAGCTGGATTCTCATATCAGCATTCAGACTGTTGCAATAAGTTGTTTTGGGTGAAGTGTATGAAGAAAATCCAGCCCCACTCAGATACATAATTGGGAAGGAGAGGCGTATGTTAATAGCCTTTTCAAATAATTTATGGTATTTTCTGCTATTACAACATAACTCGATAAATGGTAGTTTCTTACAGTTTCGTGGTAATAGGGAATCTCAAAGCATATCCATGAATTTTTATATTCTGATATATTAAAATGTTTTGCTCTGTCCTCTTTGAATTGGTTTTATAATAGGAATTTATAGCATGAATGTATAACATTTTCTGTTGGAAAACATCGATTCACTGAATTATTCGGATCTTCTAAATATTGACAGATTTCAGGACCCAATATGAAGAAATTATATATGTTAATATTGCCACTGACCTCATCAGAAAAGTCTTTAAGTATTAGGAGCTCTAAGCTTCTGGTGATAGAGATGAATTTTCCAAAATTATATGTGCATTTTAAATCTCAAGTTTTATCATTGGCAAGAAATACCGTTGGTTGTTTTTCTGGAAACGACAGGGTCACTTTATTCATTTTTGAGAAAACATCTGCCAAATACTCATGTTGAATAACCACAGTTTGTCTGCCAGTCATTATTTGAAGAAAAACAGTGTCCCATGAAAAAAAAGCAACTAGTTCAGCTTCTAAGTCACACAGTGCTTTTCTTCAAGACAACCTCATACTTTGGTATGTAGAAGTGTTCTTCCCATTCTGTGCTACATTAAAATTAAAAAGATGTGTTCCCAAGGGTTGATTTAATGAAAATAATAATTTTTACTTCCTCATCAAAGACATTCTTAAATAAAACTGGCTTTTTTCTTTTTCTTTTTTTTTTTTTTTTTTTTTTGGTTCTCTGGGAATTTTGGCAACAGAAGAGCATAGTGACTGCTAGTACAATCTGGGGCCTCCACCATGGTTCATCATAAGGCACCAGTAGTTTGACTTAACAGTTGTTTTTCCGCCATGGGTGCAAATGTGAACACAGTGAAAGAGGCAAATGATGTTTCAGTATGATGATGAGAACGGTTTTGACTTTGGAAACCCCCTGAAAAGCGTCAAGACTGTGGACCACACTTCAAGAACCACTGGTTTGTGGTTTCTCGTGAATGAATACCCATAGTCAAAAGGAATGTTGGTAATCGTCTGATACAGTTTTCCAAAGTGGAACACATGGTCTGTAAGCATTATCATCACCCGGGCTGCTTGCTAAAAATGTGTATGCCCCACACCAAACTTCCTGCATCAGAACCTCTGTGGAAAGTTTCTAAAGTTTCATAAGTGATTCTTCTGCGTCCTAAATCACTGATGTAGTCTGACCCCTTTCTAGAGGATAAATGATCCCCAAGACTGGCTCGCCCAGAGTCACAGCTCACTGAGAAAGAGCCTTCCGAATGGCGAGTACGGCACATCTCCCTTCTCCGCCACCTTCTTCAGCCCACTTACACAAACCAACTTCAGACACGTTGGCAAAGGACTAGAGATTTTTTGTATTCATATTCAAAGAACTGCATTGCAGCCACTTTTCTCAAATCAGTCAACCTGTTCTCTGTCTTTCTCTTCTACACACACGTGCACCCCTCATACCTTTTTCATTTCTCCATGAGTAGTATGGATAATCTGGAAATTTTGAAGTTTGTGTTTGGACTGGATACTTGTCTGTGTGTGTCTCTTTCTCTCTTTAATGAGATTTGTTTCACTTAATGATTAGTTCAGTGACTAGTTCAAGTCAGCATTAAAAGCTCTTCACTCCTTTCTGGAAAGGAGTCCTCGGCAAAGGGATAGCTTCTCAGAAGGAATGTGAATACAGCATGGAAAGCACTGTCCTTGTTGGTAGAGGGCCTTGATCTTGAGATTCACATTTGTTGCACAGTTGATAGTTTCCATTCAGTTCAGAAAATGTTGAATATTTACACTGTACAAGATAACATTCTAGATATTGAAGTAGCCAGAGATAATTAAGGTAGTCCCTCTGTTTTAAAATTCATGAGTGAGCCACATGGTCTTCAGGTGTTGGGGTGTGTTCTGGGCAGCGGTCAGGCTGTGACTGTGTAGTCAAAACACGGCCTGTGGCTCCCAAAGCCTGCACTGAGAAACGGGCGGGCGAGGTGCCTCTGTCACACTGTGCTCTTGAGTGATAAGCTACGTCTGAATCAAAACGTTGTCAGATTTCCACTTAAGTGCCCAGCGTCTGTGATGATTACAAATGAGGTTGAGTCTCATAGCTATGCTGCAGGATACTTCGGAGTAATAACAGAGGCTCAGAAGGGTGGGCAAGGAACCAGAGACCCTTTCAGGGAGCCCAAGAGACCAAAACCAGTTTTGTGATGCTACTCAGACTATTTGCCCTTGTCCTCCTCCTCCTCCTCCCACCGTTCAGTGGAGTTTCCCAGAGGCTACTTACTGTGTGACATTGCAGTAGATTAAATGCAGAAGCAGATGTGAGAATCCAGCAGAACCTAAAGAGATTTGCCAAAACGAGGAGTATTAACCCTTCTCCCAAAACACAGTTTTTGTCGTGTAAAGTCGCTTAATGTTCACGTAAAGGTTTTCGTCGTTTTTAGATTTACAAATAATCACTTTTAACATTTCTGTTTTTATTTCTAACGTGGTAAATGTTGGTAGAGATAACTGACATAAACATCAAAGGGTCCTGAGACCAAAAGGTTTGAGATTTGATGACTCCTTGTCTACGAGTTATAACATAACTGAGTGCTTACTCTGCTACGTGCTGAATGTTTTAAGATTTCACGCTGTGGTTTTTCTCAGTTTATTTATTTCTCTTATTTTGTCTAAATAAGGCTTTATTTACACATAACAGGTCTGGTTTCTGTTCATTATGTGGGTTGATCGGGTTGATCGAGTGATTTTTTTTTTTTTTTTTTTTAATCTCTGAGGAAGTAGGTCTTTAGTTAGCAGTATCTTTTTGAAAGCTTTCAATTCTTCCATCAGTAACAACACTAAGGTCCCATGGATTGTCTTTATAGAGTCAGATCATTGTTTGCCCAGCACTACCTCGCCACATCATTACCTCTGTGTGGTAATTCTTTTTAACATCTGAAAAAATTAGGCATGTTGCCTAATTCTTTACTAATATTTCTAGGTCTTCTATCCAGTTGTGACAGTGATTTGGGTATATCGTAAGGTACAAGTTGGCTTACTTACAAAAATTAGGAAGCAACCTAGATATTCTTTTTCAAAAATACAGCTTTAAAACTCTTAAAATTATATTACAGTAACTTTTTCTTTTTCCGTTAGTGTTCCTCGCTTGGCTTAAGATCCAATTGCCAACAACTCTTAAGTCATTTTCCGGAATAAAAACTTCATCTCCTTCACTGTTAAGTATTTTCTGAGCCCTTACTAATGTGCTAGGTGTCATGCTGAAAACATAATAGTGACATGCGAGACAGATACAGTGTCAGCCTCATGGAGCTTCGGGTCTTGCAGAGGAGAGAAATGTTAAACTAAGTATTGTATGAATAATTTATTTAAACTTACAGGGTCCAATGAGTATGTGACAGGGGTCCTAACCAAGTCCAGCGTGGGGCAGTTCCATCAGGTCAGGAAAGCTTATGTTGATTCCAAAGCCAACATTCTCCCTGGGCTATTGGTTACACACAAATATGTTAGCCATTAGTCTTTTAAGAATAATTTAGCGTATCTTTTCTTCATCATTCAACCTGTGGTTATGCACGTGGATGGTAATTGATTAACTGGAAGAAATTGCCTTCTGTTAGCTTTGTGAGGACGGCATCCAGCCTTAGTTGATTGCAGCCTGTTGAGAATCTGTCCACTCAGTATTTCTGCCTTCAGAGCACTGTAGTGGCTCCCTTCGCTGCCGTGTTGCCATATTTTGTGTGACTGTTTACCCGTGATTATTGCAATTTACCCAGCAGGTAATAGAAATCCGTTTACCTGGAATAAGCTCTAAGAAAACAAGAAACTGTTTTAAGTTGATACTTTCCTTTTAGCATTTGTTTTGATTGTTGGATTGGGGTAAAAAATTGTATGTCTTTATTGAAAAAAAGTGCAGAAACTATAGCAACAAATGAGGTGCAGTTTATAAGAGATATAATGGAAGTTTTAAAATTGTTTTGAAATTTTTTTAATGCTTATTTTTGAGAGACAGAGACAGCATGAGCAGGGGAGGGCCAGAGAAGAGAGAGAGGGAGACTTAGAATATGAAGCAGGCTTCAGGCTCCAAGCTGTCAGCACAGAGCCCGACGCGGGGCTCCAACTCACCAGCCGCGAGATCACGACCTGAGCTGAAGTCGGACGCTCAACCGACTGAGCCACCCAGGCGCTCCTAAAATATTTTTTTAATAGTTGAGGGAAACAAACATGTTAGCTGAGGAGATAAAGCTAACATCTTTTGCTTTTATTCCCTTCTTCCAAATTCTTGTTTAAAGGAAAAGAAAGTTGACTAGATAATCAAATTAAACTTCTATGATCCGTAGTGGGAAGGGAGGAGACTTGATTAGAATAAAGAAGAAACCAGCTGAAGATTGCAGTCCTGAGTTGTTGCATTGGAATTCGTCTCAGGCTTAGAAACTAAACCTTTTTGAATCATAAAGCCTTTAAAGAATCACATGTAAGCTATAAACCTTCTCCCCATGAATATGCTCGTATAGATTTTGCCAGCCAAAATCTATTCTAGGATCTCAAGCTGTTAATCACAGATCAAGGTTAACAACATTTTAGAGTTTATACCATATCAGGATTCACACCATGGACTAAAGTCAATTTTAGATGGATTGAGGCCTTAAATTTTTTTTTTAATTAAAACTCATGGAAGAAGTTGTAGGATAGTGTCTTTTATACCTTGGAGAAAGGACAGGTTTCTTAGACAAGATATAAAAGGAATTGACTGTAAAAGAAAAAATAGTTTTGACTGTATTAAAATTAAGAGTTCTGGCAGATGGAGCAGTGAATCTTAAAGTGAAAAACAAGTTACAGAATGGGAGTGTTCACGGTAAACATAACTGGAAAATGACTAGGATCAAGAATATACAAAAAATTCCTACAGGTGAGTGAGAAAAGAACAAATGGCCCTCTAGAAAAACAATATGAACAGGCATCTCACAGAAGGCATGTCCAATAAATATGAACAGGTAGGTTCTCAGCATCATTAGTGACCAGAGAAATGAGATACCCTTTCAAACCTGACTGGCAAAAGTTAAAACATCTGCCAATACCACGTGCTGAGGACATGGGTTCCCAGGAAGTCATATCCATTGCTTGTAGAAGCACAAGTAGGTACAACCCTTTGGAAAAGGGGTCTGGCCTTACCTCCCAAAACTGAATATACCTGTAACCTAGCACTTCAACCCTTATGTAGCTACCCAAGAGAAAGCATGCACACATATACCAGGAAACATGTAAAATAAGTTGATCGTAGCACTGTGCACAGGAGCACAAACCTGGGAACAGTCCGGGCGCCCACCAGTAGGAGAGTAGATGAAAAAAAAGCGTCGTTTTCATGTAGTACAACTACAGTTTACATGGTAATCAAGGTGAATGAAGAACAATGCCACCCAATGATACAGATGAATCTTAGTCCAGTAGGTCAAACAAGACCCAAGAGATTACATACAGAGTGGTAAGCTTTTTCCAAAAAACTTCTTAAGAATACATACAAATGAACAAAAAAAGATATAAAAAGGAAAGCAAGAAAATGATGAACCTGTGATTCCAGACACTGGTTGGGGCGGGGGGGGGGGCGGGAGGAGAGGAGGCAGGGGCCAGAATTGGAGGGAAGTGACCATGTGATTACATGTAGATTATTGTGAGAGTGCGTGCTTTTGTTTTGGCCAGGAGGTTTCGGAGTACTTATTACTTCATTAAACATAAGTAATTAGATAAGCAGTTTTTTAAAGAGAACCATGTGTATACCCGTGATGAAAGTGATTTGAACCAAGGCTAATTAATTTTGTTTTGTTCACCTGAATTCCAATTCGAAAAAGATTTTTTTCAGAGTTCATTGAACACATCGTTACTCAGTATCAGGAGCTACCCTAGGGATTGGCTGGAAATATGGAGACAAATAAGCCATATTCTCTGTCATGTGGTCTGAGTAGAAGCAAACACTGGCAGTAAGTGGGTGAAGCCTTGTACTAATCTTTGTGGTTCAAAGAAGAGAACAGTTAATTCTGCATGTCTGGATCTTGCCTCCACTCCACTCCCACTATCCGCACCCCCGCCAGTCCTCCTCTGAGCACACTTGATTGATAGAATTTTAGACGTCTGTTGGACTGCTTGTTTCGTTCCATCCTGTTACAAAGTTTATTCTTTGTAATATGTGTCTATCTCATATATTCAGCTTTAAAATCTTTGAAACCAAGTGCCTTTTATTATCATTCTCCAGTGCCCCCCCAAATATCTTGAATAATACTTATGTTTATTATTTCATTCAACAAAGCTTAGAGTCCCTACTATGATGCAGACATTTGCATGTATGCCCTGCACCTTTGAAAAGTGAGCTAATGAATACATGAATGGAGTATAGAAATTAACAGACGTTTACTGAATTCCTGTTACATGTTTTATGCCAGGTCGGACCTGTGGAACTCATGAGACACTTATGATCTGTTCAGTCTTGCAGTGAGATGACTTAACCGTAAGACAGTTAGAAAACAGTACCTTTGCGGATTTCATGTGAATAACCAAGGAAATGACTCTAAAATTTTGGAACAGTACATAGGGATAAGGGAGAACGACCATAAACATAGTTCTTTTCTTGAGTTGCAAGTTATGTCTTAAGCCAGAGTTGAAAGCTATTTTGTCTTTCACTTTTCAATTTGCGTAGGTGGGTAAGTTTCCAGATTTAAACTGTAGAATCTTGTGATACCAAGTATGTTTTTCACAGGCAGTTCAATGTCTGTGATACTAGCAGACATATCACTTGTTGATTACAATCCATATGTAATAGGTTTCCTATTAAATACCCTTAGTTGTGTGAGTGTACATTATAGCTGAAAGGTGTCCTCTGTAAACGCCACTTTATGGATGAGGAAACAGGTCCATAGAGGTGAAGCAGCTTTACTTACTAAGGTTGCACAGAAAGCGATAGGATTAGAACCCAAGTCTCCCTCTCCTGGTTTAGTTTTCCTCATGTTATGGGATGTTGCCCTATGTAACCTAGATTCTTCAGAGTTGCTTCTCATGATTTCAGTGCTGTGAAAGCTGTTTTTGCAAATAAGTGGCACTTTGAATTACAACAAAACAGTATGAAATAGTAGAAAAAGTACTGACCTTTCCAGAACTCTGGAGATATGAGTAAACTTCAAATTCAACTCTAGCAATAATTGGTGACTAAGACTAGCTCGACCTTGCAAGTCATTTCCCCGCTTTGAGATCTTTAACGTCTCTTCCAGCTTTCATGTCCTTTTAGCTAAAGCCAAGCTAAGCCAAGATCCCTGGGATCTGCTCTGTGGGTTCTCAGTGCAACTGGTTTGATTAGCCAATCATTAAAATAAACCTGGACTTCCCACATAAAATTACCTAGTTCCTTTGTGGTCCCATGTAACATGTAAAACACTTACCTGTTTTTCATCTGAAAAGTAAACTCGAGGGCACTGACAGTGTTTATTCACTGTAGCATTCTCAATACCTAGCGTTTTGTAAGCACTCGGTAAATCGTTGGGTGAGTGTACATCTGTTTTGGATAACTGCTATTGCTTTAGGCCTTCTCTGCCATGTTGTTTAGTAAGGGAAAATAATAGTATTTGAAAACAGTGTTCATTTGAGTACTTGCTGTCTTTGTCATTTATATGAATAGTCTTCACTTGATCATAAAGGATTATTTTAAATCATGTAGTATGAACACATTTTCTCAGTGACTCATCTTTGTTTATTATATAATAAACATTGGTTTAACATTTTCTCAACATTGGTTGAGATTCTGCATAATATGCCCTCCTTAACTTCTTGCACATTATAATAAAACCTCATTCTTTAGGGAAAGAAACAGATTCCATTTGTAAATTTAATTTACAGGGGATTATTATAATAATTATATCCTTTATTTCTCTAGTTATAATCGCTGGTTGTGTCAAGCAAGATCTGAGGATCTATCTGATATTGCTTCTCTAAAAGCCTTATACCAAACAGGTGAGCGTAAGTAGCTTTTCTTTTCCTTTTTAAGGACCCCACCTAGCACGCTACTAGAAACTTCATTTTTCTCTGATTTTGTCCATTTTGCCTATGAAAAAAAATTTTTTATACTAATGAGGATAGTTTGGCTCATCATCAAGATCTTAAAAATAACATCTCAACCTATAAAATTTTCATCTTGTAGTTCTACGTTGGTCCACTTCTTCTTAATGTCTCTTTTCTTACCTTTTAATATCTTTTCTGCTCTTAAAAATACCATTCACTTGCTATACAAAATTCAAACCTTGTCTAAATATATAACGGAGATGGGGAAAGTTCTCAAATTTCCACTCTTTCTCCATTAAATTCCTTTTTCAGGCAGTAATTGTTAATTTTCAGAATTGAGTTCCCATTAGTTTTTCCTGGATCACTGATGTTATTAAAACTTGAACAAAACCTATTTATAAAAAGGCCTTGGCCCTGCAGCCTTACCCTTGGCTATCCCTGATTTAAAACCTGCAGGAAGCCTTTATCTTAAAAATAAGTGCAGTCATCAGAACCTCATAAAGCTAAAATATATATATGTATTGTTTTCCACAAAGTGAAAGAAATCTGAGGATGAAATTTGAAAAACGTTAAGTTCCTGGTTTTCAGTCTTTTATATTTGTGTAGAATGTTTTTACAGTGTCCGAGTCCAGCCTTGGAATAAAGTCTCTAGGCGCTGATCACATTTCCCGTTCGCAGGTGTTGATAACTGTGGGCGCACAGTGATGGTGGTAGTTGGAAGAAACATTCCTGTCACATTAATAGATATGGACAAGGTAAGCCACAGCAAGGCTCTATTTTACACATGATGTTGATTTTTACAATTAGTAGGGTGTGAATTTGGAATCAGGACTGAGAATATGAGAGGGGGCGGAAATGTGTGTATCTGGGCAGAGGAGCAGCCCTGGGTCTGTAGGCTGGCATGCACCATTCATTTCAGTATGTTAGGGGTTCGGTTTTGCTCTGTAGGAGAGCAAATTCTCGAAAATACAAGAATGCCATCATATGATCTCCAAAAACGCAGCCGCTCCGTTTCGGATGTGATGTAGCCGGAGAGTTTTGGGTTGGAATCACTCTAGGTTATAATTGTACTAACAATCAGATACTGCTTGTCTTGAAAAAAAGAAAAATTAACTCTTGAGTATCTATCTGAAGAGAAGAAGTCAGAGATGTAGTTACCCCAAGATGTCATAATTCCATAACCCCTTCATTTGGATGCAAAGGACAGATTCGTAAGAGAAAAAATGGTATTATTACTGGCAAATAAAAATAAGAAAATGATTACTGGGGCGCCTGGGTGGCTCAGTTGGTTGAGCATCCGACTCCGGCTCAGGTCATGATCTCGCAGTTCGTGAGTTGGAGCCCCGCGTCGGGCTCTGTGCTGACAGCTCAGAGCCTGGAGCCTGCTTCAGATTCTGTGTCCCCCTCTCTCTCTGCCCCACCCCTGCCTGTGCCCTGTCTCTCTCTGTCTTTCAGAAATGAATAAACATTAAAAAAAAATTTATAAAGAAATGATTAGTAATCCAGGGCGCCTGGGTGGCTCAGTCAGTTGAGCATCCCCCTTTGACTCTGGTTATGATCTCATGGTTTGTGAGTTTGAGCCCCGGATGGGGGCTGTGATGTTAGCGTGGAACCCACTTCAGAGCCTCTGTTCCCCACCCCCGCCCCTTCCCTGCATGCTTCCTCTCTCTCTCTCTCTCTCTCAAAAATAAATAAACTTAAAAAAATAAAATAAATAAAAAATAAAAATGATTAGTAATCCAAAAAAAAAAAAAAGCGAATCAGAATGAGATATCTTTTTTCACTTTCAAAACTGGCCTGAACTTTTAAATAATAATCATTGTCATCAAAGATCAAAGATGAATTAAAATGATAAAGGTGGTCACATCCATCGACCCAGGAATTCTGTTCCTCAGAATTTGTACTAAGGAAATAATCTGAGTATGGAAGTAGCTGTAGAGCCTGAAGCTGCCCAAATTGGAATACTTGGGCAAGAGACCATTGAATCCAAAAGATAAATACATAGGTCATCCAAGAACATCACTGTATTAGAAAGTGACTACAAAAGAGGAAAATCACTTTAACAAATCGTTCTTAATCATAGTAACAAATTTTGTACCTAAAAATATAAAAATTGCACACAATTTTGAGATAAAACACATTTGTACAAAAGCAGATCATTGCTTTCTGGCTAAGCCCTTAGGCTCCCGGTCACTGGTGTTTAGGTAAAAAAAAAAAAAAAAAAAAAAAAAAAAAATTATGGAAGCATTGGACCTGGCATGCTCCCATGGGCTGGTTTGTACCACAAAACTATGACTTAAAGTTCTAACAATTAATTATGGCATATCCACAGATGGAGTATTTTGTGACCCTTAAAGGTTATGGTTACAAAGGCAAATAAATACAGTACTATAGAGAAATATTTATAATGTAATATCAATAGAAAAGTGGTGCATTAATTGCCTATACCCTGACTTTAACTTGTTTTGTTTTAAGCATAAAGGTAAAAACTCAAAATGTAAATATTTCAAAATGGATGTCATGGTTTTGGGGAGAATTTGTTTTCTACATTTTTCTGTCATGTGGCTATACTTCCTTATAATGAAAAACATTTAAGTTAAAGATGGGGAATTTAAAGCTGAAAATGGGTATCTTAATTGCCCTGCAGGGGGTGGAGAGTGGATAGAAAGAGGGCCAAAAGCAGTCTGGTAAAAGCAGAAATAATAATAAAAATATACACACACAAATGCACAGGAAAAGCTCGACTGATGCAAATTATATCATTACTAAGTTTCTACTTGTAGCCATTTGTTTTGTGTCATTAACAACCAACATAACATTCATTCTCATCATTAATAATGTGATTGATAACCAATAAAAACATAAATCTCTGCATTTGATTTTGGCGTGCACTTGCTTGGTGTTCTGGATATCCATGATGTATCATTTCATGTAATATAATGAGATACATTGTGAGGTCCAAACCAGCAAAGTGGAAGGATCCTGTGTGTTGTTAGTGCCCTCCTCCTTCGTCCGCTCTGGTAGCAGTTGGATGCTATCCATTTTAGTCTACTCATGATTATGCCAAAGACTATCCTGAGGAGAATTGGGAAATCGCCTGTTTGATAATCTTTCAGTGGTTAATTCTTAGCTTCCTCTATGTCATTGTTTATAGCTACACCACTGGGTTACCCTGGCCCTGCCCATATTGGAGCTCTGCTCCATGTTTAATGTTTCTCTTAAATTTCATCCTTCTTATAATGAAGTGTTTCTCTAATGTGATCTGGGTCACATTAAATTTGAATCTTTCAGAGCTCTAGAAATGCTGCCCGGCTCATTGCCATCTACTGACTAAACCTGTTGTCCTTTTCCTCATTTCAGTTCAACATTAAAGAGGCCAAGAAAATTAGTCCTCCAAGTGAGCCATGGGAGGGAGGCATCACTCAGAATATCCTTCTGTAGTAATTCTTGGTTACGTGAGAGCCATAAGTCTGCATCCCAGTAGAGACTGCAAAGATTTTCATTGAGTTTCAGGCAGAAACTTCAAGAATGATCAGAAGTCTAGAAATTGTACTTCTACAATTCATTATTATCCTAGAGAGGGAAAACCTCGCAATTGACTGAAGAACTCTTTTGAGTATATGAAGAGTTATTTGAGCACATAGAGACTGATTGTTCTCCTCCAGCCCTTAGAACAAGGCAGAAAGGGATCCTACTGTAGCATTTCTGAGAACTGGTAAACACTGGCTACGTTCACTTTCCTGAAGCTCTTTTTCAAAGAGAATTGATACTCATTAGTCTGAGATGTCCATCTGTAGTGCCTGGGGCATCAATTAGGTTCATCTTCTGAGTTTTGCCTCTCTCTTGGCTTCTGCGAAATTGACTACTTATGCAAGATGATCTTACGTTTACTTCTTTTTTCCTTCTAGGCTCTCTTATATTTCATCCATGTAATGGATCACATTGCTGTGAAGGAATATGTATTAGTATATTTTCACACACTGACCAGTGAATACAATCACCTGGACTCTGACTTCCTGAAGAAACTCTACGATGTTGTTGATGTCAAGTTAGTTATTTTTGCAAATTATGAAGAGGGGAGATAGCTTCTTTCTTTCCTAATATTAATGAGTAGTAAACATTGCTGTGTATTCTGTGAAAAGATATTTCATGTAACAAAGATTTTTATCACACATAGATCAGATATTTTAATATCAGGAGGCCCTCCTTAACTTCAGTGTATTTTGCATTTAAGTAAATTCATATGTAAAATTTTTGCTGCTTTTAAACATCTTGCGAAAGGGTTGGGGTCGTTACCAATCTTTGTATATAACAAAAACACTACCTTCTGTTAATAAGGTGTGTTACTCTTCTCAAAATACATTTATAAATATTATTTCATTTGACCAGTGACCCATGAGTTTTATAATTCATGATATGATCTCAGATATTCTAGTACAGTATAAAAAAAGGCACATGATAACTTTTTGTTAGATATGAATTTACTTTGTTTTACCTGTAGTTGGCTCTGTCACAGCCAAGAGAAACAATATCTTCTATAAAATGGATACTTTAAATAATGAAATGTCCCCTGAATTATTTTTTGACATTTCACTTAAAATTCAATATGTAAACTAGACCCATTTAAAATTTTTTTCCCCTTTGTGAATATATTTCTGTGTTCTAGCAAAGAGTTAATTGTCTATAACATGACATACTGACCCATGTTTTTATTTCGCATTAGATACAAGAGGAATTTGAAGGCTGTTTATTTTGTTCATCCAACATTTCGTTCAAAGGTACAGTGTGTTTCTCTTTAGCTAAATCTCACATTTAAGTGCACTGCATGCCAGCATTTTAAGATCTGTTTCAACATCTTAATTCTCACTATCACCACTGTGATGGCCAATTTCTTTGTCTACTGTTCCTTTTCAGTGATTTTCAGTCATGATCCTAATGCTTTGGTCCCACGTTAAGTCTAGTATCTTTGTAGGCAACGCATACAGGCTGTCCGCCTCTCAGTTCTTGCTTGCCTCTTCATGCTCTGTGTTCATTGGACTTCGCTCACGCTCTTGATACGGAATGCACTTTCCTTCCTCTGCTCGTGCTAACTTCTGTTTGCCCCTCTGCTCAGTAGTTACTTTCCATAGAAAGCCTTCCCCGACCCGTTCTGCCAATGAGTAGGTACTCCTGCATTATACTCCCCCTTAAGATTTTAATTTTTAATTCCAATTAATTGTTTAATTTTCTACTTTATGCTAGCCTGCAGGATGTGTGAGAGCTAGATTACAGCTGTCTTGTTCACAGTCACATCCCTAGTATCTCTAATATCTAGTCCTGCATTTTGACTTCATCAACACATACACTCCCTTGGTTCTTTTACTTTTTCTAAAAATATCATCTTTTTTTTTTTTTTTTTGGTCTTTATTTTCTTCCCTGTGCAGCCTGAAACCCTTGCCCTGTCACTTCAGTCACTGCTGTTAATGCCTACAATATCGTTCATCACACTTGCTCATCAAAACCTGGTCGTGAGACATTTCACCACTCTGCTTTCTTCACTCTCGTATCTGGGTTGCTGAACACAGATGGAGAAATCTTAGAGCCATGTGACTGGGGGCTTCTAAGCAGACACGGAGCTTTCACTGCTAAGGCCCCCCTGGTATTTCACTAGACGGTATGTCCCAGGAAGGACACATTCTCCTCAAGCAGCCCCTCATTCCAGCAGTTGGCCCTGCCTTATTCTTGACCAAGAACATCAAAAGCATCAGTAAAAAGCTTTCTGTCCTCTCCCTCCCACCCCAAGCTTACCTGACATCTGTTCCTATCATTAGCTCCTTTTCTGTCACAAAAAAATGTGTTTCTTCTTAATGAAGGGCAGACCTTCTACCTGGTGGTCTGGATCCCCTAGTAATAAGAGCTGATGTTTTCTAAGCGCTTCCTGTGTGCCAGCTCTTCCCAGGCATTATCTTGTTAAAGTCTTGTGTCTATGAAGTAGATAGTAGTTTATGCCCACTTTACAGGCAAGGAAATTGATGCTTTGAGAGAGTAAGTAACTTTTCTGAGGTAAGCACCTAGTAAGTAGTGGAGTTTGGATTTGGATCTAGACATTTTAATTGGAGAGCCTCCACTCATCAACTACACAACACATTTCTGTCTCCTCAGGAATTCTCTTCAGCAGTTTTTGTCTTTGTCTTTCTCCTCCCATTTTTCTGGATCTAACTCATCAACTTTTAAACACGCTAAAGCCTCCACTTCTATTTCCTCCCCTTTACAACCAAAATTTTTTAGTGTGACCTACGTTCTGCACTCACTGTCTCCATTTTTTATCCACCTTAATTTACTCCAGTCTCATTCAGATGCCACTGTGGCAACTAAAGCGACTCACAGCAAAATCACTGGTCATCTGCGTCCTACCTGTTTTCCCTGCAGCCTTAATCCCAGCCGGTCCCTTCTTCCTTGAAACACTTTGTCTTGGCTCCCTTGAAATGTAACCTTGCTGAGTTTTCTCGCACTTCGAGCTGCTCCTTCTCGGTCTCCTATGCTGTCCCCTGTCTCTGCTCCTGCTTATCCTTGGAATGTCAGTGTTCCCAAACCCTCATCCTTTTCTTTCATTCTGTACCTTGTTTCATTCCTGTGTCTTCGGCAACCCTCAAATATATATATGCGGTTCCCAAATACATACATGTCAGGGGAGGCAGTAGAGCCCAATGTTTAAAGCATAATCCAAGACTCAGGTTCTAATCCCAGCTCTGCCAACTACCAGTTTATCATCTCAGGCAAATAATGGAACCTCTGTGCTTTAATTTCATCTTGTATAAAACGGAGATAATAATAACAGTGCTCACCTTGTAGGGTTATTGGAAGGATAACATTAGTTAATACCTGCAAAATGCTTAAAATTTTACCTGACCTATAATAAACGCTCAGGAAATGTTAACCACTATCATCATCATCGCCATCGTCCTCCTCCTCGTCGTCATTCCTGTGCTTAGACGTGAATGTTGAACTGTTGATTAAGTATCTTCATTTAGATGTCTTACAGGCCCCTGAAGCTCAACATTTGAGAAACAGAATAACTCCTGTGTTCCCCTACTCACTCCCAAACTGCTATTTATATTTCCTGTCCTAGTCAGTGGGACCACTGCCCTTCAGGTGCCCAAGCCAGGAGCCAGGGAAACATCCTATTACATCAGTTCTGTGTGCTCACTACTGTCCAAATCCATGCCTGTGCCATTAGTCCCACTGCCTCTACGTGAGCTCGTCCCGCCACCATCTTGTATCTGAAAGGACACAGCTACCTCCTAGTCCATATCCATACTGTCCTGCCTCCAGTAGAGCACACCACTGTTCCTTCAGGCCTGCCTAATGATACTTTCTTAGAATGTTAATGGAAGCCTAAAATATTTACAGTGGAGTCCTTTGCAAAAGTTGGCCAAACTCAGGCCCAGGCAAGGAAAAAAAAAAAAAAAATCTGACTATATCATTGGGGTTTGGAGAAAAGAGGACTTAGTTCAGCATAAAACCCAGGATTTATTTATTTAGTAAATGAAAGGACTGTGTCATTCATGACTTCTAGCCGTCATCAGATAAAGGGGATCATGGACTAGGATATAAATCTGAGAGTCTCCATCAAGCAAATAGTGCTTTAACTCTTTAAATATGCTAATGAATAAAATCACAAAGAAGACAGCTAAAGTTGACAGAGCCCTGGGATCAAGGAGGGCGACCAAGGAGCAGTAATGTGAAGATCTTCCAGAGAGCCAAGATTGACTAATGTTGTGGGAGCCAGTGGACAGGAAAAGCGTCAAAGACGGTAGAAGTAGTCATTATTTTAAAGCACTGTGGAGAAATTAAGTAAGATAAGTAGTGAAAAGTCCTCATTACCCTTCATAGTAAGAGATGAGTGAAGACTTCATTGAGAGAATGTTTTTCACTTTTCGCTTTCTGATTGTTTACAGAATTGTTGAATTTCTCATCTTAAAATTTGCATGTAAGGAGCATCTGGGTGGCTCAGTCGGTAAAGCATCCGACTTTGGCTCGGGTCATGATCTCATGGTTCAGTTCATGAGTTCAAGCCCTGCGTGAGGCTGTGTGCTGACACTCAGAACCTGGAGCCTACTTCAGATTCTGTGTCTCCTTCTCTCTCTCTCTCTCTCTCTCCCTCTCTGTCTCTCTCTCTCTGCCCCTCCCCCACTTATGCTCTGTCTCTCAAAAAAGAAACATTTAAAAATTTGCATGAAATATTTTAAGTAATCCTTTTAAAAATTGCAAAATTTTTTTTGGTTTCCTCAGTGTTGGAATAGCATAGTAAGTGCTAATTAAGTGCTTATGAGAATGCTGTTTGGCCAGGCTTAAAGGAAGGAAGGAAGGAAGGAAGGGAGGGAGGGAGGGAGGGAAGGAAGGAAGGAAGGAAGGAAGGAAGGAAGGAAGGAAAGAAAAAGAAAGAAAGAAAGAAAGAAAGAAAGAAAGAAAGAAAGAAAGAAAGAGAAAGAAAGAGAAAAGTACAGTGTTGGAACAATCAATTAAATGAAAGGCTTTTCCTGCTCTTCGTTCAGTAAAGTTCTGATTAAGTAGTCTTATCAGATAACATCTGTTATATCAACATTCCTACTATTTTGTTATGCTTAGTGGGTGGCTAATTTTTTTCTTTCTGTAGCACTTAAAGATATCACTTGACTATTTCCCCACATCTCATAATCCATTTATATTTTGTTCACCCAGTAGCTACTGAATATTTTTCTTTAATGGAGACAGGAGGATTAGGTTGGTTTTTAGCATGTCTGCTCTCTCCACTTTTATTCATTATTGTACCAGAGGTTCTAACCAGTGTAATATGGCAAGAAAAAGAAGCAAAATGCCTCTAGATGTAGAGAGGAGTAAATAATACTGTCTTTATTCACAGATGACATGAGCATCTATGTAGAAGACCCTGTGGTATCCTCAGAAAAACTAGTAGAATTAATAAGTAAGTTTTATCAGGGCTTCAGGGTTTGAGATCGGTATTCACAAGTCAGTTGTATATATTAGCAATAGGCAGTGCAATTGAAATTTAAAAGATAATGTTATTTATATTAGCTTCAAAATCTATTAAGTGCTTATGGGTGAATAGGGCAAAAGATGTGAAAGACTCGTGCACTGTACAAGTTGTGTACATTGCAAAACATTTGTGAGAGAAAGGAGGCATAAATAAAGGAAGACATGCTGTATTTGGGGGTTAGAAGACACTATTATTGTCAAAATCTCAGTGCTTGCTAAATGTACAGATTCAATGCCAATCAAAAGTTCAGCAAGCTTTTTTGTAGAAATTGACAAGCAAAAATGCAAAGAACCTAAAAGAACCAAAGCGATTTTATTTATTATTTATTTATTTTTAAATGTTTATTTATTTTTGAGAGAGACAGAGCATGAGTGGTAGAGGGGCAGAGAGAGAGACAGAGGAACACATAGAATCAGAAGCAGGCTCCAGGCTCTGAGCTGTCAGCACAGAGCCCGACGTGGGGCTCAAACCCATAAACCGTGAGAACATGACCTGAACTGAAGTCGGACGCTAAACTGACTGAGCCATCGAGGCACCCCCTCCCCACTTTTTTTTTTTAGTGGAGCCAAAACAATTTTAAAAGAAGACCAAAGTTGAGGACCAACACTCCCTGCTTTCAAAGCTTATTCTAAAACTGCAGTACTCTAAAACTGCAGTATTCTAAAACTGTGCAGTACTCAAGACAGCACAAGGTATTGGCATAAAGGTAGACATCTAGATCAGTGGAGCAGAATAGAGAACCCTGAAATAGATTCACGTGTATAGAGATAACTGGTTTTTGAGAAATGTGTGAAGTCAGGTCAGTGGAAAAAGAACATTCTCTTCAACAAATGATGCTGGAACAATTAGATATCTATATGCAAAACAACAACAACAACTTTGACCCATGTCTTGCATCACATACAAAAATTAACTGGAAATGGGTCAAAGACCTTAATTGTAAAATGTAAAAGTGTTAAACTTCTAAAAAGAAAATATAAGAGAAACAGCTTTGTGACATTGAGTAAAGCAAAGATTTCTTAGATACAACACCAAAACACAACCCATAAACAAAATTGGACTTCATCAAATTTAAAAACTTCTGCCTTTTTAAAGTTGGTTAAGGGAGTGAAAAGATGAGGCTACAGCCTGAGAGAAATCTTTGTAAATAAGCATTTATCTGAAAAAGGATTCCTCTTTAGAATAAAGGAATCCCAGAAATCACTAATAAGGAAAAACTCAGTTTAGAAACGGGCAAGAAATTTGTGCTAGCATTTCCCCAAAGAAAATATATAGATGGCAAATAAGCACACAAAAAGATGTTTAATATAATTGGTCATTGGGAAGGTGCAAATTAAAAATGAGGTATCTTTGCACTCCTGTTAGAATGCTAAAACTTAAAAGAGTTTCCATACCAAATGTTGGTGAGAATGTGGAAGAACTGGTATTCTGATGCAGTGCTGACCTGAATGTAAAATGTTACAGAAGCTTTGGAATGCAATCTGGCATAAAGAGTTGAACGTACACCTACCATGTGATCTGGCCATTCCACTCTTAGTATTTACCTGAGACAAATGAAAATCTATCTATACAAAGACTTATACACAAACGCTCATGGAGGTTGTATTGTAGCCCCAAACTGGAAACGACCCCCCTATGCCCGTCACTAGGAGAACTGATAACCAAACTCGTATATCCATACAATAGAATACTACTCAGTAATGAAAAAGGATGAAGTGTTGATGCACATCACAACACGAATGGATTTCTAAGTAATTATGCTGAGTAAAAGAAGCCAGACAAGCGTGTACACTGTATGATCTCATTTGTATAAAATTCTAGGGCACACAAACGAACGTGTAATTACAGGAAGTAGAGCAGCGATTACCTGCAGACGGAGGAGGGGTGGGGGTGGGAGGAGGGTGGGAGGGGAGAGTGGCAAAGGGCCCTGAGAACCTCCAGGACTGATGGCTATGTCCTTTTTCTTGATTATGGTGATGGTTTTATGGGTGTGTGTGTGTGTGTGTGTGTGTGTGTGTATATATATATATATATATCAATGCTTAAAAAATTGTATACTTCAAATATGTGCAGTTTATTATATGTCAGTTATATTTTAAAAGATACGTTTTTTTAAACTGCAATGAAATACTGCTACACTGCCACCAGAATAGCTAAAATTTGGAAGACCGGCAGTACCAAATACTGACAGTGATGTGAAGTGACAGGAATTCTCCTACATCATAAGAGGGAGTTGGAAATCGTGCAACTACTTTGAAAAGAGTTAACGAAAATTTCTTATAAACTAAATATATACCTAGCCTGTGACCCATCAGTGCCACTAAGTATTTACCCAAATGAAATGAAAATTATGTGCCAAAAAAGACTTCTATGAGAACGTGCATAGCAGCTTTAGTCATAGCAGCCAAAGACTGGAAACAGCCAGGCACCCATCAATAGGATTATGAATAATTAAGCTCTAGTATGTTCTCGTAATGCAGTGTTTCTTGGCAGTGAAAGAGAACACACTACTGATAGACAGAACCACATGCTAGAATCTTAAAAACATTAAGCTGGGTAGGAGAACCCTTACATAAAAATTATACTGTATGAATCCATTTATATGAAATTCTAGAGCAGACCAGACTAATCCATGGTAGAAAAAAAATCAAAACATTGTTTGCCTCCATGGAGAGGGCCATAAGGGAAGAGGAGTATGAGGGAACATTCTGGGGTGATGAAAATGTTTTCTAACTTAATAGGAGTTTTTTCCTCTCCAGTGTGTGCATTTGGCGAAACAGTAAAAGTACACACAAAATCTGTGCACTTCGTCGAATGTAAATTTTATAGCAAAGAAACTGAGTGAACGTTGAACTCTAGTTAGAGAGATGAATGCTGTATTTGGGGACAGCTTCTTGATGTCTGCAGTTTACTTGCAAATGCAAAAACGTAAGATCCACAGATGGATAGACGGATGGATAAATATGTGATAGAGAAAACATAAGGAAAGTGTTAATGATTGAGTGGTGGCTATGCTGGTATTCACTGTAAAAGCCTTCCAACTTTAGTGACTATTTGAACATTTTCATAATTTTCTTTTGTCACAAATTCAGACTTACCAGAATAGTGTTCCTTTATACCAGACTTATAAAAATGTGTAGCCACTGTTTGCTAAGATATGGCTTTAGTCCCTCCTCCTCCACACAGAAAATCTATAAATAGCTATCCATCCTGTGACTTTGATGGAAACACATTACCAGAAATTTCAGAGTTAGAGCCACTAGCCTTGGCTGTCACACGTTGGAACTGTTTCAGATAGGAGTCAGTGGCAGGCTGGGCAGAGGCTGAAGACCAGATGAATAAAGTGAAAACTGTTATATTACCTCTTCATAACATTTTGGGATGGGGAAAATTACGATTGAGAGAATAAAACCCATGTGTAATGAAATCCACCATTATTTTATACTAAGTCAAGAACTCTAAATGGGGTGTTTGTAATTATAAAATAATGAGATGAAATCAAGGGCTAATAAAACAATCGAATCACATTGTTCTGATTTTGATACTCTTCAGATCTTTTCCAGGCCACTCCACCCAAAGTGGTAATAAATTGACTGCTCATATAAATCACTACTCTTTTTCTCCTTAGAAGTTTACTAATACAAGGCAAAGTAACAGAATTTAAACCCACCATTGATTCTGGCTCCAACTGATTAGTGCATACGTGTGTAAACAGTCTTCTAGTTTATATTGTTTTGTGATTCTGTGTTCTTGGCTTTGCGTTTGTGAATAATTGGGTGAAAGAATTTATGGCATTCACAAAATATCAAAGCAGTCCTTTTTCAAGTTTTACATTTTTTTCAGTTTGTTAAAATAGTAGACAATAAGTAATACAAATTTACCTATGTAAATGTATATGACTTATAAATAATTGAAAATTAAAAGTTAAGCTATATAAAAGTTAAAATTTTTAAAAGTGAAGACAGTGTTCTTGAGTTTTCTGCTCAGGTTGCTGAGCAGAAGTTAACTGAGTTTTTACTTCTATCTACTTTGAGTAATTTTCTCTTGCAATACATGGAGGATGTGAAGAAGGTAATGGCAGAAAGTGCGACAGAGAAATGTGTTTCTTTCACAGATCGCTGCCTCAACTTCCCCAATCCAACCGTCTCTTTGAGTTTACCGCCGCCGCCCCCATGTTGGTCTGGTGTGGCATATGCAGGAGTGCTTTCGTAGAACTGTACAATTAAGAGGGACCTTAAAGATCATTTAAGTCTAATTTGCTGATTTTATAGATGAAGAAACTGAGGCACCGATTGAAGGGCAATATATTTTTATTGTAGAATGAAGAAACATTAAACCAGCCCTAAACAGTATTAAAGTAATAAGCTCAGAAAACTCTTATTACTCCATTTGTTAATTCTTCCAAAACATATTGAGTTCCTTACTTTTTTGGTTGGGCATTAATTGGATGCTATGAATATGGTATTGAATAAGACATTCCCCACATTAGGGAGTTTATAGTCTATTTAGAGAATCAGATAATATAATACTATTGCTAGCTTTGCAGTAACATGAGTAAACAAAGTGTTGTTGGAACATTTAGAAGGAGGCTCCTTTTCCGCTTTGGGTGGAGGGTGGTAGAAGAAAGCCTCCTCATTGGGGTGAATTTTGATCTGAGCTCTGAAGAACACTTAGCCAGGCAAAGAATTGAGGGAAAGGGTGTCAGGACTATAAAAGCAGCATGTAAAAGGGTTTTGAGGCAAGAGAACAATGGCACAAAAGTCTTCTGCATAGGCCCTTATAGCTCTGTATGTTTCTCCCTTTTTCCAAGTGGCTGGGGCTCCTTGCATACATAGGTAGTCACGTGTCTCTGTGGGCCATTCATTACAGTCAGTACATTTTGCCTTAGCTAGTTGTTAGTCTCATGCTTATAATCTGGCTCCTCTACTAGGCTCTAAGCTCCCTTTAGAGGAGCGGCTCTATCATTGTTTTCCTGTTTGATGTACAACTCAATGCTTAGGACACAGATGACCAGCAGATGTGTATGCCTTGCATAAATGTTTACTGTCTTAACACAGCCTTCTGGTTCTTCTCTGTCCAGACTCTACAATCTTCTAATTTTCTTAAGCTCCTTCTGGAATCTGTAACATGTCTGTGACCTCTCCATAGCTCTTAACTGGTTTATTAGCTACCTCTGTGGCCAGTCTGAGAGCTTTTTCTAATCTGCAAGTTTCACTAACCTAGTTTGCAGAAGTTTACATTCGTGAGGTATATAACAGCATGTACTTTAAAGGAACTGATGTCAAAAACTGATTGGGGGTATATAATTGAGTGACTATTCAATTTGATTTAAATTAACTCGCCTAGTTCTAGCAAGGCCAAATGCCTCCCCTCCCCTCCAACACCCCCCTTTAAATAAACTTGGTAATACTGGGGCAGGGGGAGAGGGTAGCGGAGAGGCTAATGTTAATACTTGAGGCCTTATGCCAGTCATTGGTAGTGTAGCCAAAATAAAATAGTGACTCAAGCTATAAAAATCATTGTAAAGTAAGTCCTATCTTTATTTATTCTTTCTTTATCAAATATTTTGAGAATGCTGGTTCTGTCTGTGTCTCACAAAACATTAGGCTGTTATTCTATGATTGTCTGCCAAGTACTAGGGAAATTATAGAAATGGACGTAAGAAACTGAAATCCTAGGAAGCAGGAATAAGTGCTCTAAATGCAGTGTAAATTTCTGGTATTAAGAACTCACTAGAAGGGGTAATCTGGAGCTGGAAGGGAGAAATAATGATTGAAAATGAGTCTCTATCAAGTTCTGCAAATCTGGACAGGATCCTGATAAGTCAGTGCAGTGTTGTCTCTCTTTTTTCATGCCTTTTCTTGTAAGAAAGCGTGAAGGAGAAGGAGGTATGTCATATTAGGGGCCTAGAATATGTGAAAGGTTTGGACAGCCAGTGGAAAATGTGGTAAGACATTAACAAAATGACTGGCATCGGTGGCAGATATCCAAAGTGTCCTGTATTTGTAACGTGCCCAGTTGTACATTTGTAGCGCACTGTCCCAGGGCACACGTTCGCATGCACATTTCCTTCTGTAAATAAAATGGGGATAGCGACAATATTGCACCTACTGCGCAGAGCCGTTGTGTAAGCCATTGATAAACGTGACTGATTAGATCAGCAATTGAGAGCGATGAACAATAATTTGTGAGTTCCAGCTGTTGCCTAGTTTATGTCACTATTGTTTGCTGTTAATAATTTTTCTTTTTTGCAACAAATTTTGCAGACTGGCTCTTACAGAGGGTTTGCATGTTGTAAACTGAAATGAGTAAAGGTGGCTTCATGTTCACAGAAGATTCACTTTGACTAAGAAAGACTGCATGCCAAATGTCAAATGAAAAATAAATGTATCACATTTCGGCACAAATCTTCTTCGCAGTCTCATTTGGAAAAACGATGAGTTTCTGAGAGTTGGAAATGTTAACCATTTTCAGAGTACCACTGAATCCATTATTCTACCAAATAATGTGGGGTCTTTTTGCCCACAACCCACAGTAAGAAGCATATATTATGTGACAACACACTACACATGGAAGCATACAGACACCTCACAGAAGCGAAAGCTTCATGAAACACTTGGCTCGCCCCTTATCACCTTCCCTAGTAATTGTTGCTCTAGCGTGTTTCCTTTTCATTGTGGTTGTTTTTAATTCTGTCCATAATCCACTAAACTAATTGCATAATTCACTGATGAGCTACCACCTGCACTTTGACAAATACGGCTCATTATAAGCTTTTTCTGACATCAGTTTCAACTTTGAAATAATAGTTTCTCTCTAGTATAAATTTTCAGAATCACGTTGTGCATTTCTAACACTGGCCCCTGGCTTAAATTGTGTTTCTCTTCTATTGATTAGGTATCAACATGGTTTTTTACCACCTTTTCTGTCTCAGGACTGAAGGACAAAATCCACCATGTGGACAGCCTCCACCAGCTATTTTCTGCCATATCACCAGAACAGATTGATTTTCCACCTTTTGTCCTTGAATATGATGCCAGGGTAAGAAGTTCCAGGAGTTCTCCCTCACCCGGTGTAGTATCTTAACTGCTCTATGGGGCCCTGCTTAGGCGCACAGCATCCTTTTATTATAAGATGGTATTAATGCAATTCATGTGTTTTAGTAAACTTGACAGTATCATTCAACATTCTCTTCCTGCAGTAACTAGGAAAACGCTTTGTCCTAAGAGAGCTTTTTCCTCAGTTAACTTTTCAGTGGGAGATTTTTCTGCTGGTTTGAAGCCAACCCTTGCTTATATGGTCAGTTTTCTGCCACCTCTGCCAAATTTCCTTAAGATTGAATCGCTTTTTATCTACATAAGTAAGGTCAGAAGAATCTCTTGGTGTCTGACATTTTCAGCATTAATTCAAACAAGGTAGCCTATCTTAGTAGCCTTTACCCTGCTGCAAGTTTCATTTTGCTGAAAGTTTATCTAATGTATTTAAGAACAAGCAACACTAGTATTATTATTACTTCTAGATGAATTTGTGAATATATCAAACACTAGTAAAGGGCTACTCTTGAGTTTCATTAAAGCTCTATCCATCACATTGTGTTTATTCTCACTACCGCTTTAGTAGTTAAAAACAAAACAAAAATAAAAAAAAAAAAAAACAAAACAAAAGTAAGTAACATGCTTGGCCAAAAGATCATCAGTCTCCTTATTTAACTGTTGCTGATTACGTAACATTATGCATGAATCAGGGAATATATTTGAAGGTTATATTAAGCTTCAAATGGATTGTTCTTCCCCAATTATTGTACAGCATGTATACACCAAAATAAATATTCTACAAGACATTTTCTCTCCACCATTTCTTTAACTTCAGCTATAATTCCTGTGTTCCTTTATGTGAAGAGCAAAGTATTTAATGTGTTCTAATGACTAATAAAATTTCGTATTTGGCTTTTGTGCAGAGAGGATTTGTAATTGGAGTAGCTGGATCATAGAAAGATTGTTGAATATGTGGAAGGGGGGGGAAGAATACCAATTTGTGTTCATGCAGATTGCTGGAGTAGAAAATAACCTTATTATTATTCTTTTGAACTATATATCATTCTTCCTAGTATTTAAAAAAAATGGATAGCGGGAAATAAAAGGAAAGATACTAAAAGACATTTTGAGATCAAAAATTTGGAATGACAGTTCAAAGCTAGTGTCTGGATTTATAATATATTTTCTGGGGTAGAACATACAAGTTGGATTGCATTGGTTAGAAAACCCAAATGACTGTCTTTTAAGCCAACACATTTTCTATAATCTTAGGGGCCCATAAAACAGACTTTCGTTAAATATCAACACCACACTCTAGCTTGGTTTTGTCTGTCTGTTTTGTTTGTGTGCTTGTTTTAGGTTTTTCTTCTATTTTGTATATCAAATGCAGGCCTAATTAATGATGTGATTAATTACATTTTAATAAAACAACCTATAATGTAACACTTGGGTCATTGGATCATCTCTCTGTGCCTGTACTAGAGCTTTCTAAAATTGAGATATCAGGCCATCTATATATAAAGGCCAAAGAGAAGGACAAAAAAAGAGGAGAAACTAAAGAAGGTGTCAGGAGACAATGTGGAAAGGGCTGGCAGAGGGCAGGTCACTAGGTACTGGAGCTTTACATGTTACTTGCAGCACTTTGGCTCTGTGGTCAGCGGGGAGTGTTCTACAAGGGAGAACTGCCATTATATTTCTATTTAGAACCATGGCAAAAGCAACAGTGCAGAACGTGACTGGAGAAGGATAACACTAGAGGCAGGGAGACAAGGAAGAGGCGAGTAGAGGATCGGAGGAGAAAGGAGACTAGAGCTGGGGCAGCAGCAGTGCTCATGGCAAGGGCTTGAAGATCTTAGATTTAGAAGTAGACATTTTAGGAAATAAAACCCACAGCATTTGGTGACGGAGGAAGCCATTCAGGAAGATGAAAGGGCAAAGATGCCTAAAGTGACTACCAGAGCTTCCGCCGTGGGAGACTGGGTAGATGGCGTGGCCGCCACCCCAGAGGGGCATTTTGGAGGAAGAGCATGGGGGGCGGGGGCAGTGTTGGAGTGGGAGAGGAGAGACAGGCGGTGTGTTTGTTCAGTTTGTGACACTGCGTTTGAGGTGGCCCGTGGAACACTGAGGTGGAGATCCAATAGGTGGTTGGTTATTGCCTTGTAAGGAAACATTTTCTCTTGCTAGGAAGAATTGAAAGTATGATTAGAGAAAAGGAAATAAGTATGGAGTTGGTTAATTTACTGGCATGTTCAGTCATGCCTTGCACATAGTAGGTGTGATGTGGCGTTTGTTGTTGGCAGGTCTCAGCGGGCTTCTATTTTCTGGGTCTTGTGTGACTTAGAATAGTGACGTAAGTTTTATGGGAATGAAAGGAACCTTTGAAGGTAGTTAGAAGGTAATTTTTATCTATCTGTATCAAAATGGTACGGAGACGATTTCAGAAAAGGAGCTAGCCAGTCAGCACTCTTATAAATGTAGTCGAAGAAGAGTATACAAGTTTACCTGGCGACAATTCTTCAAAGTTCTTTGACTGTTTCCAGAAATAGAGAAAATAGATTGCACGGCAGTCTCTTGCAGTGTGAGACTAATGTAAAAAGCTCTATTTCATAGCATTAAGAATTAGATTTGCCCTTCCTACTTTATCACAATTTAATGCGGATGTAAGAAACCTAAAACAATATGGTAGTCGAATGGAACGGAGAAATCTTAAAGACAGATAGTGAACCATTTCTTTTCAGATGAACTTCAAAGTTGATTTATTTGTTGAGGCATGTTTCGTAAGCATAGCTTCCATGCGTGTTGAGGATATAGGATTGGTTAGTATGAAAGATCTTGATGGGCAATTCTGAAATACAAAACAAAAACAAAAAGGCTTTCCTTAACTTTTTTTCAAATAACATGAAATAACATGAAAGGCAGCCAATCCTAGGATTTGTTTCTACCTAATTTTTAGAAATGTTTTTAATATCTGGTCAGATTTGTAATCAGAAAGTAAGTTTTCCTAGATATTCTCTTGTTTTCCGGGCTAAGGTCCCAAGATCAATTCTTGCCCTAGAGCATCTGCTCTGAAGAATATTAGAGCTTTTGATTCCCTTAGATAACATTTAGCCACCTACTGGGTTCAAACCAGATACATTTAATGCTCTGTCATAACCAATAATGTAAATGTACCGTAAAGCAATGTTATTTTCATCTGTCCGCCATTCTGCTTTCCTAATTATTATCTACATTGGTGCTAAACAATTCTGTTTATGATTTACTGACAAACAAGTTTTTTGTCAAATACTTTCCTTAGATATGAGAAATGAATCCTAAGTCCAATAAGTATAATCAGAGGTCCATCTACCATAAAGTGAACTGTCTTCATTTTTTTATTAAGATAAAGTTAGCCAAAATGAAGTCAGGAAATTTGCCCTTACTCTTCTTTTCCATCATTCTACATTAATTTAAGATGCAGCACACAGTAAGACAATACAGTCTAAAAAAGTAAATCTGGGTGTTAGATTTGAATAGACGAGGATTTAAATTCAGACTCTTCTGGTTACTGCTGGCTGGCCTTGGGTGAGTTCTGCAAGCTGTGTGATCCTTGGTGTCTTCTTCTGTAAAAAGAGGATGTTATCTACTTCATGGCATTATGTGAGAATATGAAGGGATAATGAAAGGAAAGTGCCGATAAAGTGTCTGGTATATAGAGTTAAATATTAAGTAATGAGGTTATTTAAAACTATTACCATCCTGATTACCTCTGCCTACTCTACACCAGCTCTGGCTGACTCCAGCGGACCTGGTTTGATGGCTGAGGGCCTTGCTCAGGGCCACGCATGTGCTAGACGTTTTACAGAGGCCATATCGCCGACTGTAAATCCCGTTCTTTCACATTCCCATTTGAATTGGTTTTATTACTTAATGTTCTTGTCTTTTTTTTTCTTCCACAGGAAAATGGGCCTTACTATACATCTTATCCCCCATCACCAGATTTGTGACCTGCCATCCTTTAGCGCTACTGGTTTCCAGGGACGTCACTTTCTCCACGAATTGCTACCTATTGAAGTGATATTCATTTTTGCTCTTCAGATCCAGAGAGCCTTTTGTCCCCACCTCTCTGGTATTTTTTTATTGACTGTATATTTTCTGGCACATAAGCAATCTGAAAATGGTAGGCCATTCCGAACTGCACACTTATTTTAAATTTGTATATTTGTATCAAATGAAAATGTTCATTTTTAGAGGGTTGTTAATAGAAATTGGGGAGCAACTTTTGAGTATCTTCAGTTTCCTGAGAGGACACTAGATTCTCCATTAGACCAGCCACCAGTGTTGTCCATGCCATCTCTCTAACATTGCACGCTTCCTTTGTGTACTTCACTGTTTCTCAAAATATATAGAACCAGTGTGTGCTGACCATAGATGCATTGTTTGCTTCAGATCCTGGCACTACATTTTATGCAGATAATTTGGTTATGATAAAAGAGAATTGTCTGGGATCAAGGATGTGGAAATGTATCTGATCAAAATACCAAAATCATTAGCAAAATATAGGTCTTAGAATCTTACTGCACTAGTTAAGACGAAGATTTAAGGACTGAAGTTCCTTGGATTTATGATTTGTTAAGATTGCCACTGTTCTGGTCTCAGTAGTGGAGGACAATAAGACCATATCTTCCGCCTTTTTCCTATAATCATGGGTGATTTGGTTGCCTTATTTTAGAGGACTTCACTTATTAGTACTCTTAAGTGAAAGGTATCTCTTAGACTCGATCAGTGACCCTTTCGAGAGCGTGGTCTTCCCAGAGGTGTGATTTTGTTTGGCTCTTAAAGCTACTCCCTCTAAGGACATTTCCTCGCAGTGTCTCTTGAGTTGCCTACATCAATATGGAGGAAGTTTGTTGAAGCAAATGAAATTCCAGATCGCATTTGCCACTCAGACTCTATTTGTGCCTTAGCTTGTTTATGAATAAGAACCAGAATTACGATACCTACCTCACAGAGGTATCCTAAGAGCATTTAGAAAGGGCTTTTTATGCCTTTGGGTGCAAAATGCTAGCGGAGCTTATCTAGGGTGTCGTTTCGGTCAGTCTTTAAATGATAATAAATAGACTTGAGGGTACTACCAGGCACTCCTCTTGTCCTTGGCACCTTCTGAGTCATTTTTCTTTTCGTGGGACAAGAGCTGCTAGTGAAAAATCCCAACCGTGAGGACCTCCTTCCTACTTTGTCCAGAATTTCTTCTGGCCTGCTCCTCCCCCAATGCCACACTTTAACAAGAGGCATCTGTTAGCCATTTTAAACATTTCTTCTTGAGTTAAGGTCAAACCACTGTCATTTCCGTCTGGTTGTCTTCATATTCCTTTTGATTCCTATGCCACGCCCCTCCCTCAGTCCATCCTGTACATTGGGGGTTCAGGGAAGAAAAAGTAGAACCCTTCTGTTCCAGTGTGTTCAGGATCAGTGCTTCCAAAGGTCCCATACATCTGTGCCCAAGTTAATCGTTCAGTGGCGATAAAGGAAACCTCCTCCTTTTATGACAGAGAAATTCCCCTATAGTTGTATTAGCTCCATTCAAGCAACAGGGGGCTTTACATTTCTTCGATAAACCCTCTTCTCTTTTGTATGTACTGGACACATTTGCTTTGCATCAGATATCAAAGCCACTTAGCTCCTTATATGTGCTTATTTGGTAAGAGTTTCCTGTTATGTTCCCTAGGTCATCAGATCCAGACAGCCAGTCAGTTGGCTGGTATTAGGCTTCCTCCTTCCTCTCTGATAGCACTGCTTTAAATCCCTTAAGCTTTGAGCTTTAAAAATCTGAAAAATTATCTTCATCTTCTCCAGGCTATTATTAGATCAGAGTTGGGGTCACTGGGAGCGGTCATTAAAAATATACCACCTTTTCTTTTTTGAAAGTGGACTGGGCTACCTCCAGTTGGCATCTGGCCTGAATCATTTCCTCTGTAGATAATAGAGGCTGCAAACTACTTTGCCGTTCAAAAGGAACTAAAATCATTGGAAAGAATAATTTGGAAAGAATGTCCCTCTGCTATATTCATACGAGTATATTAATGTCTAGTAACACAAGCAAGATTTCTACATATAGTGAAATTCTGGTTCAATTGATATCCTAGGGTATAAAGGTATGAAAGTAGATACATATCAGCCCCATTTCACAATTTAATGGTGTCCAAAGATAAGGGCTGTACTTTTCAGTGAAACTAAATTTGGTATGGGACCAAGCTCATGCTTTTATAGCTGCCTAGAGTGTTATATAATGAAGTTGTTTCAGCGCATTAAGTCCTACGAGGGGAACATAGTGACCTTATGGTGAAATGATCATGTAAAGTTCAGTATGTATCTGCCTTTGTCAACAGGTTGCGTTGTCTGGATAACGTGCCATTTTCCAGGGACACATTAGAGGATAAAAGGGTGACTGGGTGGAGATGAGATGAGCACTAGCATCTGATGTTAATTCAAAGCCCCACCAAGTCTTTGATTTGATCCAACTTCGGTCATGCCAGATGCTAGACGAATTGAGGAAGAAACAACTTCTAAGATTTTAATTTAATTCATTAATTCATCCAAGGCATAATAGGATTTTTTAAACAAGCACATTTCTTCAGCGTATATTTGGGTTCTTCTTAACTCCTCTATATCCAAGTTTCTTGCTAGCGAAAATAACGTCTGGAAAAAAACTATCTTTATTAGACTCCTAAAGCTTAGAGATCAAGTGGTTTCAAGATTTTCTTTTCTTTAATATACATCTTATTTCACTGGCTGGTGCTCTGTTATATTTATTTTTTCAAAGGAATCCAAGTAGTTTGAGACCAAACAACAGGATTTTTAATTTTGATAGGAAAAATGGATACAGGTTTTTGATCACATATCTGAAATCTGAAAGGATTAAAATATCTTGCATTTTTATAGAGGGATGAGAGTAACCACTCCAGTAGAAGAACAGGGCCTGACTATTTCTCCCTGTTCTCCATTTGCTTAGATATTGTTTAATGAATTCATACTGTAGGTAATGGTTTCTTTTCTTTGCAATAGTTAATAAGAAAATGATAAAATGTGGTTTCGGTATAAGCTACAAATCGCTCTTTGTGTTTCCCCTGATTGTGTATGTATATATAGAGAGAGTTTATGTTGATTAATATATGAATAGAAATGATTAGAATTTGAAGTACTAGAAGGAGGACTGTATTTTAAGACCAGTGGATTGATTGTATTAATGACCCAGAGGACTATAAGGTACTATAAGGTAAGGACTATAAGGTAAGGTATAAGGTCAGATGGTAGTTCTCTTAAGTTATAGTCATCATAGTCCACATGCACTAGAATTTTTTACCTACACTGGCACTGATATACCTCATGGTACATGATTGACTCTGATTCAGGATTGCCTGAAACCATGAAAGATTAAAGGAGGACTCTACCTGTGATCTAGGTCATATCAGAAACCCAGAGATTATAAGGATTGTCCAGTAGGCCAAACCCTGTATATATATACATATACATATACATATACATATACATATACATATACATATACACATCCTATATACGTCTACCTTCATACATATGTATGTGAATATATATGTGTGTACACACACACACATACACACACACCCAGTAATCCACTTTGCATCACATTCTTTGAATGTGGTTTCTATGGCCCATATGTAGATAACACAGAGCAATAAATAACATAGTTCAAGCTTTGATTCTATCAGAATAGCCCTTAAGCAGATGATATCAAGGTCACTTTATGTGTTAGTGGCTCTTTTGGATATTAGTTAATTTTGTTTTCCTTGCTTCCAGGAATAGTATCTAATCTTTTTACATGAAACAAGCATGAAATGTATAGGGTCACTGAGTTCAAGAAGAAAAACAGATATTCTGTAGGTGAATTACACTAACAAAATCGTAACTGCTGAATGATCTAATATTTTTGTTGAACGGTTAAAATTAATACATTTTGTATATACAATCATACTTTTCCTTTGCGGTGTGTTTTGTTAGTGTAAGCGCACAGTCATCATAAACTGAGCCAGCACTTTGTTAGACCAATTCTTGTGGGCCAAAATATTTAAATAAGAGTTTAACATATGTAAATGATTTTAATTGCTGTTGGGCACAGAAGACCCAAAAATGTTTTCTTGACATGATCTTAAAATGTGTTTATTCAGAATTCAGAATGCTTTTATGAATATTTTATTTTACTTTTTATTTTTTTTTTAATGTTATTTTTGAGAGAGAGAGAGATACAAAGCGTGAGCAGGGGGAGGGGCAGAGAGAGAGAGGGAGACACAGAATCCAAAGCAGGCTCCAGGCTCTGAACTGTCAGCACAGAGCCAGATGCAGGGCTCGAACTCAAAGACTGCGAGATCATGACCTGAGCCAAAGTCAGAGTTTTAAGCAACTGAGCCACCCAGGTGCCCCTGAATATTTTACATTTAAAAATATATTTTGGTCTTTCTGAAGTTGAAGTTTGATCCCATCACTCTGTAAATATAGCCTATGAAGAGCCAGTAGTAAAATGGTAGTGTTTATATTGAACCATAGGGTGGGATAGTTTGTTTTGGTCATTTACACCTGGATTTTCTGTAATCACCAAAGTTAACCTATGGAGTTAAATGCAGTGAATTTTACTGTCAACCTTCTCTATGGGGACTTGGACTAGTGTTTCTCAAACTTTAATGCGCGTACAATAAATCATCTGGCAATATGTCAAAATGCAGATTCTGATCCAGTAGCTCTGGTGTGGGGCCTGGGATTCTCAGTTTCTAACAAGCTCAGGTGATTATCAATACTCCTGGTCCCAAGACCACAAGGAAAAGAGCCAAGACTATATTCAGCTTCCATATTTTCCCTGTTTCGAGGAAAGGAGACATAACTATCGTAATCCTTTCTGTGGGCCAGGCACTCCGATTCATTATCTCATTTAATCCTACAAATCCTGTGAGGTCGATGATGATAGAGAGGTTAAATGACCTGCTGAAGCCCACGCACACAAGCAGTGCATGACAGAGGTGTGTTTCTCAAACTTGAATAATGCACATCCCCTTTTAGTAAGGAGAGGTTGTCTTAGTTCCTCAGTGTTTACTCCATTATTTATTATGTTATCTCAGTATATATAAAGCTATGTATAATGCTTTACGCTTATAGTTCTTGCACAATTATAAAACCAGAAGAAGTTTATAGATTAGATACAAGCAAAACTATAAAACTAATACAACTTAAAGTAACCATAACGAAATAGGATGGACAACGATGTTTTGCCCAAACAGAACTGTCACCCGTAATGTGATGATGGTACTGAGCCCTGTAGCACAGGTTCCTTCAGGGTTAGCACACACCCGCCCTGTGCTGTGTGTGCTGCGTAGTGACTCAGCTGTCTCCCCCGTGTGTCTCAGTTCAGACTGTTCCTTTCATTTGTTTAGCACGTAGTGGTATCACTTGGCCTTCATCTAGCTTGAATGTATTGTTCCCCTATTAAGTCAGCCTCTGTTCTCCATAAGCCTTCCGCAGCCAAAGCAGAACCCAGCTTTAGTGTGCAAGTAAACATAAATACGAACGTAGGCACTTAAAATGTCCTGGCAAAATTGGGTTTTAAAGCAGTTTATGTTAATAAACTAATATCCGGAACATGAATATTAATTATTTTGAAGTTTTTCATCAGCACGGAAAATGTCTAATTCTCACAGTAAACTCATGGATTCCCCCAACCAAACACACACACACCCACACACTCACATTCCCCCCCACCATTCCCCCCACCCCCTGACCCAAGAATTTTTAAGGATGGTTAGTTAATATTGGTGCTTTGGCCCCTAACACACCTGGGTTCAGACCTCAGGCATGGTTCTCCACCTTTTCTGAACCTCAGTGTTTCCATGTGTTCAACAGGGATAATAATACTCATTGGATAATTAGAAAGAAATGCAATAATGTTCATAAAGCATGGATGGTTAAGTGTTTATAGAAGGTAGCTACCATTGCTTTGATTAGAAATAATAATAACTGGGGCGCCTAGGTGGCTCAGTCACTTAAGTGTCCAACTCTTGATTTCGGCCGAGGTCATGATCTCACAAGTCATGAGATTGAGCCCCGTGTCAGGCTTCGCGCTGGGTGTGAAGCCTGCTTGGGATTCTCTCTCTCCCCCTCTCTCTGCCCCTCCCCCACCTCAGAATAAATAAATACTAAAAAAAAAAGAACAACTAACATTTGAGGTCTTAGTATGTGCCTTCTACATTGCCAAGCTCTTTATATATGTTACCTTCTACATTGAGAGAGAGAATCAGGATTCAAATCAAAGTCTGATTTCAAAACTCATACTCTTAAGTAATAATACAAAACATCAATATAAGTTGCTTATTTAACAAGCTTATTGAATTTTAATTTGTATTTTCTCAAAAATACTATAAAACTAATGATGTTTCTCTGGAGGGGATATGGCTAAGGTTTTTTTAAACAATTGTGTAATGTGCTAAGAAATTGGCACAATAAATATGAATTGTTTTTCAAGGCTATCATGCTAGGTTGTGGTCCAGTAAAAGGGTATTAGGACCGTTAGGCACAACTTGTACATTAATGTTCTCTTGCACATTTAACATCTGTAACTAATGATAACATGAGATTCTTCCTGAATCTCAATATAGCTTTTTTGCAGGAAAAAAAAAGAATTCCTCCCCCTCACCACTATTATATTCTTTGATAGTTCTGAGAAATAGTCTGCAGACATCTAAGTTTCACCTGTGAGACATATTTTTAAAAATTGCCCTGTCCTTTAAAATAGTTTCAAATAAGTTTTTTACCTTCTCCTAGTTTTCTAAAATAAGTTCTGGAGTTCTGAAAAGAACTCCAGATATGAACAAGCATATCTGTAGGCTGGGTTTTTACTGTTTTGTGTTTTTTTTCTAATTGGGTGCTGGGAGAAAATACCAGGAGAGAGTTGCAAGAGGAACTCATTTATTAACAAAGATAGTATGTATCAAAATCAAGTTCTTTCCCTACTTCCTAAAACATACTTGCACAAATTATTAAGGCAGTGGAGATACATGAAACATGAGGCTGCTACTGAATTCTGTAAGGTCTGTTTTTAAAAATATATATATTTTCTTTATGACATCCTATATAGAAGCATAATAATAATCTATGTCGTGGAAATTATTGTTTCTGATCCAGCCTCTTTTCCCCATCTGCAAGATCTTTAAGTTCAATGAATGTATGGCTCTCCATCAAGATAGAAAAGATGTCCTCTCTGCCTTATCCTGTAGCCCAGCATTGGAAAATTGTTCTGGCTTCACATTACAGATAAGGCCCAGTTTTACCTGCTTTTCTCCAGTTTTAGCAGCCTGTTACTTGATTTGGGTTGTAAGCCCTACTTCAAGTTATTTTTCCTCTTTCTCTTATTAAAGGCAAATAAGATCAATTCATTATAACTTTGGATGGAATGGCCTCTCGTCTTTGAATTTTTAAAAAAAATCCAAATTTATTTTTTTATAAGGAGGTATCCAAAGTATTTGACCATTTCATTATGTCTTCTAGTTGAGATGTGTCTGACATTTTCATTTTGAAATGCTTATTGTAAATGATAACATTGGTTGTTTAACACATTGTCTTAGGTGGGTTGTTATCTGTGAATTTTATTTCTAATAACAAAGTAAGTGTTAAAACTTACTATGAAAGGGGCATAGGTTCTCAAACAGATGAGGAAGTAGAGGGCCAGGCAGGTTAAGGCAGCAACGTTGCGCTCACAGCCAGATCATGGTGATAGTAGGTAGTTTCAGGATGACCTTGCCTTTGACATTCCCTCTGAGACCTCTAAACAAGTTTTGTTTTGTTTTTTTTAACTTATTATTTATCATTTATTTTTTTATCTAAGTTGCACTTGCTCAGCCAAGTTCCCTGGGAGGACCAGAGTTCAAGAATTAGCAGCAGAGTTATCAGTCAAAGTTAGGTAAGTGAATGCACAGTTCACAGTTCACAGCAGACATGCTGCACAGTTGTTTTCTTTGTAAAACACTTAGTACAAGACCAGAACTATGAGGTGCTATCATTTCCTTGTTGAATCCATCCTGTTGCTGTGGAAAATGTTGTCTTAGTAAAGTCGGTTTGGAGCCTCACGTACCCCCATGGGAGTTACACAAGGAGTGAGAAAAAGGCAAGAACCCCATTTTTTTTTTTTTTTTTTTTTTTTTTAATTTTTAGTGGAGTGGCATAGGGTAAGACTACTCTGCATCTATGGCTTTTTGTTTGTCTTGTTTTTATGTTTATATAATTTATTGTGACATGTATCAAAATCAAGTTGTAAATATAATACCATCCTATATTATATTCTTATGGATATAAAAGCTCTCGTGACTATACCTATTTCTATTCTAGTTTTATGGAGTATATCCTTTATTGGTATGTGCATTTTTTAATTTTCTCTTTACTTTTTTTGGCATCTTTATTGAAATGTAATTCACATATCATAAAATTCATCCGTTTAAAATGTATACTTCCATGGTTGTTAGTATGCTCAGTGTTATACAGCCATCACCACCATCTACTTTTAGAACATTTTAACACCCTAAATGGAAGCCCCATACCCATTAAGAGTCATTCTCCATTCCCACTCCCCTCCACCCTTCCTCCTGCGTTGTTTGGACTTTACTCCTCCCTCTAAGACACAACTCCATGTTGCACGATTGGTAGAACAGTGTCTCAATAAGTACCTATTGAATGAATTAATACCCACATAGGTCCCTAGCCATAGCAACTGAGGAGTAATTGAAAGGGCAGTGGAATCAGTGTCAAAAGACTAGATTCCGATCCTGACTGATGCTTAACAGGAGTGCTGTTGTGGCTATGGAGTCACTTAGCCGTACTAAGCCTCAGTTTTCATACCTATAAAACATTGATAGCAGTGTCTACTTCACAAGATGGTTGTGAGAATCACCCGAGAAAATATAGTCACAACACTTGGCGCAGTGCCTGGCCCACACTAAGAAAGTCACTGACGTTTGTTCTTGGTAAAAGAGAAACCCCTAGGTTGGTGACCGGGGGAAATGCCTGCTACCAGATCGGACATTAGAGAAATCTGGCAGCAGGCATTTGCCCTGGTCGCCAACCTAGGGGTTCCAAGTAGTGGCATAGCTCCTTCTTATTGCCATTCTTCCCAGTTTCCTTCCTCACGAGAGGGAATTCTAAAGTACGACTTCCAGCTGTTCACTCTCCCTTGACCTCCCAAATGCTGCCTCTCCCGTTTCCTCTCCAGCACGATCGCTGCGTCCTCCTCACGTGTGGTGTTGATTCTCACATAGTAGCTACTCCATAAGTTACTTTGTACAGAAGCGAGGGTGTCCAATGTCAATGCCTAATTTAGGCAACTGATAGCCTGGGACTGATTGCCAGGCCTTTCAGGGACAAGGGGACGTATTTAACTCTACTTTTCTCTCATAGCCACCACCTCCCCCTGCCTGTCGAGTTGCCTTAGCAGATTTGCTATACATGCATCTTACAAAAACATCCCGACACAGTAGTAATGAAATAATAGCAGCTGTCATTTACAGGATACCAGACATTGCGAATATATTATCCCTAACTCTTAAAATAAACTTGCAGGTTAGATTATTTCCCCCATTTTACAGAAGAAAAAAAAAGAGAAGAAACTGGGAGCACTAAAGAAACTGCCCATCAGGTAATTTTAGGGAATACGTTTTGGAAAGGCAGAGAAGATTGGGTAAATCTATCTATACAGAGTGTCTTCCTTAAGCTATCAGGCTGTCCATTGTATGGCATTTGGTCTGGTATATAGAAGCATAGACCTCAATTCAAATCCCAGCTCAGCCGTTTACTGGCTGTGTGACCCAGGCACGTCTCCCAACCTCTTTGAATTTCAGCCCTCTTATATGTAAAGAGTACTTACCTCTTAGAGTTATTCTGAGGATCAAATGACTTAATACTTCCAAAAGTCTCATAAACACTAGCTGGTGTCTCATTTAAGTATTCTAATTGCTGTGATCAAAAGTGTCTCACTTTCCAGACTTAATCTTGGCTCCTTAATCTTAAATTATGTCACATTCCCAGTTCAGAAGATGATGATGTATTTGGTATGTCTTTCCTTCAAGAGAAAAATGACATTTTAAGTCAGGAGTTGGCAAACTTTTTTGGTCAAGGGCCATATCATAAATATTTTAGGCTTTTCAGGCCATATGGTCTCTGTCACAACCATTCAGCTCTGCCACTATAGCATGAAAGCAGCCACGGACAGTACTTGAGCAAATGGGTGTGCCTGTGTTCAATAAGACTTTATGGAGACCGGAATGTAAAGTTCAACCAACTTTTCAAGTATAACAAAATAATATTTTTCTTTGTTTTCAACCGTGTAAAACTATAAAAGTACACTCAGCCTGAAGGCCATGTGAAAATAGGCAGTGGGCCACCGTTTGCCAACCCCCGTTTTAAATAATTCAGTGTTTCTCTAAAACTGATGAATCCAGTAGAGGCCTAATTAAGAAAAAGCAATTTGGAGAAAGAAAAAATCAAGAGCCAGTCAGTGTATCAACTGGCTAGCCCAGATCAGAGCTATGTATTGATCACTCCCTTGCCTAACACAATTCATGCAACCCCTTTGAGCTTAACCTTTGTATCTACAAAAATGAAGATGGCGCTACCTCTCTGACCTACGCCTACTTCCTCCGGGCGATGGGAGTTTTATAATAATTATTATTTATTGTATTTATACCTTTGTACAAGATATTTGACTCATTTTTGTTCTTATCCTCTTATTCCTACTTTACAGATGAAGCAGGGAGGCTCAGAGAAGCAAAAAACTTGCCCAGGGTTCTAAACCCCATAAGCCTGCCCAACCCACTCAGTAGAATACAGACTGCATGGGAATAGGGAGCTCATTGGACTCATTACATGCTATATGCCCAGTGCCTAGCCTAGTACCTGGTATATAACGGACATTGCATAAATGCATGTGCAATGAATGAATGAACGAACAGATGAATGAATGAATGAATGAATGAATGAATGAATGAATTTTCCCTTATGCCAGTGGTTCTTCATCTTTTCTTAGGTCAGGGACACCTCTGAGAAACTATTTTGAAGGTCTGGATCATCTCTCCAGATAAATATCAAACTGAGAAACCTTACATTAAGTATTTGGCCAACTATTGAAAGAAGATGCTGTTTATGTGTTCTGAATAATGTTGATCACAGTTCTTTTCATAAGCATGGAAACAGGATTTGGAGATGTCTTATTTCTTTCCTTTTCTTGAAATAATTATATCAAGGACACTAAACATTAAGACCTAACATGTTTTCTGTAGGCACTCATGGCTCCCAGGCATATTTCTCAAAACTTGATTCCCTTAAAAGTCACTTTCTCAAAAATTACCACTTAAAAAATGACATTTATTGGTCCCAAGTGCTTCAACAGGAAAAGTGAGAAACCACAGCCTGTTAGGACTAACATGCAATTTTTTGCCTTCAGAAATACAGTTGTGAGGGTAACATTCACAGCTCACTGCTCAGAAGCCACTTGGATCTGCGTCCAGCGTGTTACTCAGGATTGGCCTTCTGCTGCTTCTCCTTCTTGTCATTTACTTACCACATCGCATTCCATACCATGGTCTCCTGTTAAGGAGAGAGAGGGTTATTAATATTCAGACATTAAATTCAGATGTTACTGATTTTTATTTTCTCCTCTAAAGCATCTGCCGTTTACATACTCTCATCATTTACATCAGAACCTTTAGGTCATGACTCATTTCAGGTAAACTGTGAGATTAAGGGTATTTTGTTTTCACGGAGTGCTATAAAAACAAAGTCTGTTGCTGACGGAGACTTAAAAAAGAACATTCAGGTACTGCATTCACTTGCTCCTCCCTTTTTACTCCCTTTACTGCACCCCCCCCACCAGCCCTTGACCACCCCCCCCCCCCCCCCCCCGGAAAGAAGTTGCTTTCTAAAACATGAGTATTACTGTGTTTCTGGGATAAGTCACTCTATTCACGCTTTGGTCATGGTGTGCCATTTAATATTCCCCATGGCACTTACCGCCAGGGCTCATATTCAACCACATCAACTGTTAAAAGTACCAAAATAGCTGCCATCCTGAGCCCTGCAGGTGCCCTTTACTACCCTCATCCTTCCCCCAGGTTCCCTGGATCTCCACACAATCCTAGCAACTAAAGGGATAATACCACCTGTCCTTCCAGCACCCTATGCCAAGACTATGGCTAGCACCTCTTCTGATTGGTCAGTGCCACATTTATTAAATACTACATTTATTGCCATATTCATATATATATATGAATATATAGGTCATATATATATATATATCTATGAATAACTAGGGACATAGACTTTCTGTTTTGTTCATTGCAGTGTTCTCAATATCTCCTTGAACAGTCGCTGACATGTAGTAGGTTTTTAAATCATTGCTGAAAGCAAAATGTATTTTTGCTTATGGTATCCAAGAAGTAAGATCTGAAGCAGGAGAATCACTTGGTCAATCAGGATTTGGGAACTACTTGATGAGTCCTAGGAGCAGGAAAGCCATAAGAATTAAGAGGATCCCCATATAATACATTTTTATGGATAGCCAAATTTTCTTTCCTTTGGTTAGCAACTTGGCTTCACAACATTAACTCTGAATAATTTGCTTCCCTCCACGCCGGGGAAGGGCTGTTAAGTGGGGATTGGGTTTCAGGTCCCAAATTGCCTCATTAATGACCAAATACTAGACCTGGAGGTAGAAGCTGATTTTCTACCAAGCCAACAAGATGTGGAAACCTGTGGGAAGGCTCTGAGGTGATGAGACAGCCTTGCAGAGGAGTTTTGTGCAGTCTTCTAGGATGGTGGAGACTGAGTCACCCATAAAACGAGCCAGAAAGCCTAAGTGGCCAGAGCTGTTCCTGTCCTTCCCAACAGCTGGGCCTTCACACACACACACGCAGAGAGAGTGGGCACTGATGAATGCTTAATACCTACCCCTGGAGCTACCCTCAGGTAAAGTTACCCCACACGAACCTGGGCACCATCGTCAGCATGCCTCTCTTGCCAGGCTAGGAGACAGACAAGAGATGCTCGTGTCACATCACCTCGGCAGAGTCCAAACAATTCAGTGTGGTGCATTCTTAAGAATTCCCTAACACTTCCTGCC
This sequence comes from Puma concolor, assembly GCF_028749965.1. Lineage (NCBI taxonomy): Eukaryota > Metazoa > Chordata > Mammalia > Carnivora > Felidae > Puma > Puma concolor. The sequence continues at coordinate 101,359,783 of NC_141674.1, read as the reverse complement.
TTTCCTTAATATCCAGCTGTGAGTGTCTCTGAACTTCGGAAGCTATTCCAAGCCTATGCCATCCATTATTTTTTTATTTTTACTCTGTGAGATACAATCTTCCACGTGTTCCAGATTTGTCTTTTTCAGTGTTCAAGGACTACCTGCTAAACCTGGCGTTTTATAACTTGGTGATTATTTAGTTCCGTGCTCACCTCCCTAATGCCTCCTGTCTTCATGTAATCATCCCCAGATGAATGTAGCTCTTCAAGAGGCCCCGTGTGCTTGGGGGACCTGCCAGGCACCCGGATGCTAACCGTAAACTACCTCTTGGGTCCATTACTCTTCTCCATCACACCAAAGAGGTGCTCTATTTTCTCCCTCATGACAGCAAAATGATTGAGGTGGAACCAGATGGCACTCTGCCTCCTCGTTTCAGCTCCCATGCCATAAACAAGTCTCCCGGTTTTGGTTCATTTAGTGCCAGGTGTTTTGCATTTTTGTTCTCTGTTGATTTCTCTGTTTAAAATGGCTCCCAGTGCAGCACTCGAGTGCTGTCTGGTATTCCTAAACGCAGGAAGGCTGTGATGTTCCTTACGGAAGAAATAAATGGGCTAGATGAGCTCCGTTCAGGCATGAGTTGTACGGTGCTGTTGGCCACAGTGTTAGTGAGTCAACCAAATAAGGGGTCTTTAAACAGGAACATACAGAAAACAAAGTTACGGATTGATTGGTTGGTGAAAAATGTTTTGACCAGAGGCTCAGTGAGTGGAACCTAGTATTTCTCCTAGCAACAGTGTTTCAGGATTCACTGATTTAGTGTCCCAGCACCTTTATAAAACGTAACTACCACAAACAATAAGAATCAGTTGCAGTTGTGAGCAACTGAATCCACTATATTTGTTCTACTAAACAGTTAACTAGACACAAGTTTACTTACTACCTACTCAGAAAATCCTTGTTAAGCAGCTACCATGCACTGGGCTGTAGGAACACAGGCTTGCACAAGAGGGTCAGAGTCCTTAACTTCATGCATCTTCTAGCCTGGTGGGGACATTTGTAAACATGCAAGACACGTATGAATCTGATGTTAATGACCAGTTCTGTCCCAACAAGGGATAGACAAAATCCTTGGTCAGGAGGGACTAGGCAGATGTCTGTTCGTCAGTTCTTGCCCACCTATCCTGTCAGTCCTCCTATCTGTACTAAAATGTACTCACCTACCTGAAAGTTCCTCTTCACTCACTCCAGTATCCAGGGAGAACCTTGATAGGTGACAAGTTAATAGGTCCTTCCCCACTTACAAGAGAGCTCTGGGGAAAGCCTAGTCCAAGTGTTGCAAAAAGGTTATGTTTGGACATTAACTGATCACAGATGCTTGCATCACTGTAATGAGAATGACCAGGGCGCCCTCCTGGGCTGAGCAGGGAAAAGTTCTGGAATCTAATAGTAATAACTGGTGTATTTTGTATTTGCCTAACTCCCCATGGCTGCCCTATATCTGATATTGGAATGTCTGGAAGCACACAGAGTCATTGATCCATTTACTGTGTGGTAGTAAATACCACAGACTTTCTGCTTAATCAGGGCTAGACTGTGATTCTAAACCCTCTTGCTGTGCACTTCACGGTTTTCCATATGATTCTAAGAATCTGCCTCGTCCAAAGTGTCCTGGGTCACACTCCACAGTCTCTCTTTAAATACTGACATCTGCCCTTTGAACTTGTCTGGGGACCACGTGCCCATCCTCAGAAAGGGAGCCACCAACTCCCCGCTTGTATTTGTGATGGCTCAGTCCCTGCCAGCCTCTCCCTCTTCCAGCAGAATGTCATCAGGAGGCTAATACATGATTTATGAGAGCCTCGTGCTCATCTAGATCCTTTCTCAGCATGCCGGTCTGTACCAGCCGTCTGCTTGTGTGATCCAGGATCGTGTGGGACCCCTCCAGTCCGCTAGAGACAGGTGACCTTATTGCCCAGCAACAAATTTCAGAGACTTATTTGTCACTGTGAGTAGTTGCTCTGATTTCAAGTTTTAACATTCAGAATCTTCAAAAAAGATGCTGAATCTTCAGCTATATTTCTATTGCTACAGACATTTCTCTCCCTGTTTGCTCCTTGGGAAATCCTTGCAGTAATCAGATTGCCCAATGTTAGACAATTCTTCAAACATGGCTTTGGATGCAGCCTGCTGTGTAATGCTCCCTTTGCATTTTTGCAGTGAGAAAAGGAGTTTTATTAACCTTCCAGGTAGGTTTTGGTGAAAGACAGGAACTTTGCATCTAGAGGGTGCACTGTGCAGTGTCTGTTTTGAACACCACACTATTCACAGTGCTGAGCACGATACCTGTACTATTTATTTTTAATAAATATTTGGGCTAACTGCTCTCTTGGATTCTCACATTAATTGGAAGCCCTGCCCTTTATAGTTACTTCTGAACATGACATTATAAATATGTACTTCTTGACTACACTACATTTTAAAAATAGCTTGCTTACTGCTGAGCTATGAGCGGTATTTCACTGACACCCGTTTTTATGTTTTTTGCTTGTTTTTGTTGTTTTTTACTTTATATTGTAATATTACTATGAAAAACAAGTAGGCATGTGTCTATAAAGCCATGCATTACAACCAGGGGGTAGAGAAGGTAGGAAGAAGAGGCAGGAAAATCAGTCTTGCCTTGTTTACATATCTAAATAGCTAAATGACTTTCGGTGTAGAATGAGTTATTTGCAAAGAAGGTATAAAAGATGGATATATGTTCATCAAAAATGCATTCTTTAGCAAAGGAGAGTGTCTGTTCCATTGTAGAAAGAAAGGCTTAATAGTGTGCTGTGTTTTAAGGGTTGAAGATTCTTTTTCCTGCTTTCCTTGTTCATTGCACTTAACTTGTTAGAGTGTTGGCAGAAGGAACACAGGGCTCTGGAATTACAAGACCTGTGTTTGAAACTTCGCTTCTCCATTTTCTTACCTACCTGGCCTTTATCTCTAGACCTTATTCTTGCCTTATAATTATACTGCATCACCTCAAAACGTAGCTGAAGGTAAATTAGAAACTAGAAAGCGCAATATCCGACTAGAAAAGTAGCATCGTCACATCCTTTGTAAATAAGATCAACCCCCTGACTCTGGATATTGTCAGAATTCACCAGAATTACATCTTTTATGAAAGGCTTCTGCTCACCCAAGTCTAATGTAATAAATGCAAGGACTTTGCCAAGGCAAATTCCTGAAAAGAACACAGTGCAACAGAAGCAGTTCACAAAGTCCTGTGAGTTTTGGTCAATGATTACATCCTGTTGCAGTGTTAGCAAGGGTTGGCAACCAACCTGGAGATAGAGAAAAGAAGTGACGAAAATGTCAAGATTCCTCAAGCAGATATGTCACGGAATGAATTAGAGTAGACTAGGACATTGTGTTCAGCGATAAGGGCCAGGAGGTTTGGCCATGTCCATACCAAATTATTACTGTCCTGTTTGAAGAATCTCACTTTGCCGTGAAGTGTTGAAAACAAATGCATTCCAGCAGAGAGTTGTCAGTCCTGCCCTTTATTCTGGATGACCTACGGACAGGAATAGCATACTGTACTTTCTTGTCTTATAGTTTTAACACTTCCTGTTTTTCAAACAAACATTTAGGACTCGTGGTATGACAGTTGCAAAGTGATCGTTTGAGGGGACGAGCTTTATTTGAATTTGCAGCTATCCCAGAGAGACTGCACAGTAATCGTGTCCTTGTTCGGTCGTGGTTTCAGTGAAGTGTGACCTTGTAGAGATTTTCCAGAGGGAATCCGATCTGAGAGTATGTTGAACTCAACCGAATTTTGCAACATGTCTAAGAACATTCCTTTGGGCACTCCTGAGTTGGATGTTTAACTCCCTTAGCTTCAGGTGTGAGGAAGGCACACAGGAATAGAAAAGGTATGTTCTCCATGTTTTCCCCAGGAAATTTGTTTGCCAGAAGTCTCCTGAGTCCAGCCCACTAACTCCATGGTTCCCCAAGCACGTTCTCCCACTGGGTGAACCAAGAGGCTCCGTACTCTTCTCTCAACCTCTTACTAGAGGAACTGATCTTCTGACCCAGGTTATCAGGCTTTGACCTTTGGCACATTTGTCCTGGTGTCCTTATACAGATAAGCACACCTGAAAAATGGGCTAGGTGAGAAAGAAAAGAAAAAGTGGTACCAATGAAGCGACCAAAGGAAAAATGGGAAAGGAGCTACCAGGAAATTGAAGAAGGGAAATGGAAATGGATAATGAGGTGGTGGGGGAAGAGTTTTCTTGAAGAACATGCTGTACCAGAGGGTCACTATGACCACCTCAAAGAAGAAATTCTGACAGAACTTCTCTCTTTCTTCCCAGGGGTCTCTGATCATAGATCACACACCAATGAGTCTGGGAGAAGAAGTGGAGGTGAAAGGTCAGATTTCTGAGCATCCTAAATTCTGCTTCACAGTCCTTTACGGAAACTATGTTCCTGCCTTGCTTATTTAAAACCATCAGTAGGCAGTGATAACCTCAGAGAGAGGCTGAAGTAGTGTGGAGGTAAATTGTAATAACTAGTATTTATAATTCTTTACCACAGGCCAGGCAGTATTCTAAATATATGAACACATTTGATTCTCCCAACAATCCTGGGAGGCTAGAACCTTTGTTATCCCCACTCTACAGATGAGGAAACTGAGGCACAAAGAGAATTAAGGCCAGAGTCCTATTAGTGGCAGGGCCAGGATTTGAACCTGGTGTTAAAGTATCCAGGCCTCCAGTTTGCCAACTAATAGTGGCAGACAGTTACTTTCTTAAGGATACCTGTGAATTGGTGGTGGGATCAATGGGAATTCAGACTCTTAGGCTCCCCACACAGCTTTGTGAACCCCACAACTGGCACCAGTGTTAAAGGCTGTTGAACACTGTTGAAGTATTTAATGTTGAGCTTTATACAAAGTAACCAAGAATGTGCTAGCAACTAAATGAGAATATATATTTGATCTTAGAACTGAGTATTTTGTCCTGTCATTTAACATTTATTTGCCCTTTGTATGACAAGATTTGTCTTGGCAACCACCCATATAACTGCATGTCCCAGGATGACAAGAAATGGGCATTCTCCTGTGGTAACTTGGAACAGAATGTTCCTGATATGGAGAGACTAGGTTCCAGGGTTAAATGTATAGTTACAGTCAGAAAAAAAACAGATATTTGGTACACCAGGACTCTAGGGTTACTCATTTGTTCTCTTTGGACAACTTCCAGATGTGCTTTGGCCAAATTAATCAGAAAGATGATTTTCTCTTCATCTCTGCCCCATTCCCTGTATTAGAGACCGGAACCTTAGCTACACAAATTCATGTTGGACGTAGGACTCAAGCTGAGCTGCAAAACATACTTGTTTCCATTGTTTCCACTGTCTTTAGTTTTTTCAGCATGAATTTCCATGCCGCATGTAAAGAACAAGCCTTTCATTCAGACCTCAAGTTTCCAACAATAGGGCCCCAGCCCATTTTTACAGCCTCGTCTTTTTCCCACTACTTTCCTTCACCTCCAACACATTGGGCTGACTCCTGGCAGAGTTTCTGCAGCTCTGAACTTCTACTGTTCCTCTGAGTATCCTTTAAGCCCTGTCATAAACCCTATCCTCCAGGAAACCTCCGCCAGTTCTCCTAACTTCATTGATCTCCCCCACCCTGAACTTGATCCCTATTTGAAGGCCCTTACTGTTAACCTCCCTGGTAAAAGGATCCTTTGTGTTCCTGTCCCGTGCCCCATGTTCCTCCGGTGGAGGAGTGTGTGGCTTACAATACCTTTCTTAAACAGCCTCGCTCTGCTTTGTGCCTTGCCTGATGTGTATATACATTGTGAGGGGACATGTCATCGATATCCAGTGTTAACCAGAGAAGGAATCTTAGAGATTCACTTGTATCACCTTTTCATTTTATAGATGAGAAAAAGAGGTGTGCAAAGGCCAACCACCCAAGGTCATTGGTGACATGGTGGCAGAGCCAGGCCTCTTGGCTCCCTGTACATTACGATCCTTCTAAAATGTGGAGGGTCACATGATGTCAAGGGAGAATATTTGGGGGGTTGTGAAATTGTATGGACTATTTATATCCTGATGGGAATAATAGAGCAGAGAGGGGAAATTGATGATAAAATTATTGCAGGGGGGAAATTGTTGAGTATGTGAGAGGGGATAGAATCTGGTGCAGGACTTCGAAAATATCCTGGACACTTTACCCATTGCGACAGTAGGGGACACTGAGTATGTGGGTGTAGTTGTAGGTATATTGGTAGGTAATCAAGAGAATGTGGACATTTTTTCTTGAACTCTCCTGTTTTTTTCTTTTGATTAAGAGATAGGGTTTTTAGCTGAAAATGAGGAAGAGGGAAAAGGTTTTAGAGGTTTGAAATGAGAAGAGAGAAAAGTTGTCTGGGGAGTGGAAAAAGGAATCGATGAAGGAATTCTAGCATGATTGTGGTCAGCACTTACCACTTGAGGTTTGTGGTCAAGCAGTGTTTTCCAGGCTATTGGCCCTCTGGACATTTAGCATCTCTGGCCCTTAGTAATACCCCTCACTGATTGTGATGATCAAAAGAACTCCCGGTCACATTTCCAAATGCCCCCTAGGGGACTGATCTATTCCTAATTGAGAAAAACTAGGACACCAGTCACAAAGAAGCATGCTTTTCTGTAGTCACATTCACCTGCCGGCAGGAAGTAGGTAGCAATCTGAATTTAGGACTCTTGGGGTTTGACAGTCAAGAACATGGGCAGGAGAAGAGGGGGAGGGGGATTGAGGGTATATGTAATGGAGTGATTGTAACAGTCAGATTTTCTGAGTGACAGAAGGCCCGCGGCTGGCTCAAAGCATCTCAGGAACACCCCAGTGGTGGAGGATTTCTGGCGACCATTCAGGGGCTTTTGGATATGTGTCTAATTTCTGGCTATTACAAATAAAGTGCTATGAACATTCTGGTACATATGTTTGGGTGTACGTATACATTCATTTCTCTTGGGAATATAGCCAGAGTGGACTTGATGGGTCATAGGGAACATGTTCATTTAGCTCTATTAAAAACTGCTGCTCATCTGTTTAAAGGTTACATGTACCCCTACCTATGATTCAGCCATTCCATTTATCCAAGAGAAAACAAGGCATATGTCCACACAAAGACCTGTACATTAGTGTTCAGGGCTGCTTTATTTGTAATAGTAAAGAACTGGAAACAGCACAGCTGTCCATCAACAGGTGCATAGATCAACAAATGGGGTACAGCTGTACAATGGAATACTACTCAGCAATAAAAAACAATAGCTAAGTCAACATGGATGAATTCTAAAATCAATATGTGAGTAAAAGAACTGGGTACAAAAATACCTACTCTGTGATTCCATGAATATAAAATCCTAGAGAAGACAAACTGATCCATAGTGATAGAAAGCAGATCAGCGGTTGCCTAAGTATCAAGTGGTGGGGAATAGAGAGAAGGAATGGGTTCCAGAAAGTACTAGGAAATTTCTGGGGGTGGTGGACATGTTTATTTTCTTGACTGTGGCAATTGCTTCATGGGTACATACGTATGTACAACTCACCAAGTTATACACGACAAAAATATGCAATTTATTGTATATGAATTACACCTCAGAGCTACTAAAAAAAAATTAACCTACCGAATGGTTTTCCAAAGTGGTTGAACCAATCTGTACTCCATCAGCAGCGTGTGAGAATTCTAGTTGTCTACCACATTGTTGCCAACATTTGGTTCTAATCAGTCCTTTTAATTTTGGTGGTAGTGTGGCGGTATCACATTTTTGGTTTTCATTTGCATTTTCCTCATCAAATGACATTTAGCACCCTTTCATCTGCACATGGGTCATTTGAATATCCTCTTCTGTTAAATGCCAACTTCAAGTGTTTTCCCATTTGTCTGTTGCATTCTTAGTCTTTTGATTTGTAGGTCTTTGTGTATTTGGATGAGGCCCTTGTCATGACAGGGAGGGAGGGAGTTCTCTTCTCAGTCTGTCACCTCCCTTTTCACTCTCTGAATGTTGTCTTTTGATGAAGAGTTCTTAATTTTAATGGAATCCAATTTATTAAATTTTTCTCTTGTTTAGTGGTTTTTACATCTTGTTTTAAAAATGTTTGCCTGCCTAAAGTTGTAGAGATACCGTCTGTGGTTTTGGTTTTGTTTTGTTTTGTTTTGTTTTGTTTTGTTTTGTTTTGTTTCTGGTAGCATATTGCTTTAACAATCATATATACACGTCTATGTTTTTTAAAAAATTTTTTTGGTATACTGTGAAATAGAGTGTGAAATAAAGGATCAATGAAACTTTTACTTTAAGGGATTTCAGTTGACCCACCATTATTTATTGAAAAGACCATCCTTTCCTGTACTGAATTGCGATGACATCTTTGTCACAAACCAAGCAGCCATATGAAAACCATTTCTTAAGCCTTATTTGTAGTTTTCTTCTGCTGCGTTTACAGGCTTTGTATCAAAGCTATGCTTTGAACACATAGGTGTTCTTTATACCCTTTTTTTTTTTTTGCAATTTTTGTTGTAAGTTTTAAAGTATTTCCAAGTAAAAAGGAATATGTATATTATACAACATATATATTCTTTTTGTCTTCCCCGTCTCTTTTTTTATTAAACAGTATATCTTGAAGGTTTGTCCATGGTACTATATAGAGAGATGGCTCATTGTTTTTCAAGATTGCTATTATTACATTGTCTGGGAATCTAGTGCACCATAATTTATCTAAGTAACAGTACATAGATGGCCATTGAGGTTGTTTTAAAATCCATTGATACTGCCAAGATGCTGTTGTGAAATGCCCTTTAAAAGGTGGTGGTTCATGTGTGTAAGCATACCTGTGTAAACACCTAGGCGTGGAACTGCCACATCAAAGAATATGTGAGCTTCTAATTTTAATAGCACCAAATTATCCAGTATACACTTCTACTACTTTCTTGACAGTGCTGGCGTTCTCATAGTCAGCAACACAATGCATCATGGAACTCTATTTCCAATCTAATAGTTGAAAACATTGAATTTCTTTGTAGTTTTAACTTGCATGGCTCTTTCGGTTTAAACATTGCCTGTATTTTCTTTTCTGTGAACTATCTGCTTATATCCTTCACCTTCTCTGTTGGGTTACTGGCTTTTTTTTTTTTTTTAGTTGGTTTGTAGGAGGTCTTTGTATGTTAAGAAAGCCTCTTGTCTGTGATCACATAACATGTTTGAGCTGGAAACAATAACCTGACAATAATCGAGTTCAGCACTATCATGTTACAAATTTAAAAACTGGCTTAAGGATATGAAATGACTTGCGATTCCGCAGCCCAGGATTTTTGACTCGTGGTTTAGAAATTTTACACGGTACCATGTCAACCCTAGGACAGAAAGAACCAATACCCACCCTTTCAAAATGGATAAGCATTGGGATTTCGGGATTTTGCCCCTCTACCTTGGCACCATTTTTTTCTCACTAGTTCGTTTAGGGAAATAGCTCCCTCCCCCACTCTGTTTGCACCTCTGATTCACCACACTTGCCTTTATCAAAGTTCTTACTCCCCTCAAGCAAAATGAGTTCTTGACTTCTCCTACACATTCTCATTCTTTTTTTTTAAATTTTTTTTTTCAACGTTTATTTATTTTTGGGACAGAGAGAGACAGAGCATGAATGGGGGAGGGGCAGAGAGAGAGGGAGACACAGAATCGGAAACAGGCTCCAGGCTCTGAGCCATCAGCCCAGAGCCTGACGCGGGGCTCGAACTCACGGACCGCGAGATCGTGACCTGGCTGAAGTCAGACGCTTAACCGACTGCGCCACCCAGGCGCCCCATACACATTCTCATTCTTGAGCCAGCTTCTGTTAAATGAAGATCCCTGCATTGGGCAAGACAGAAGGATGAAAAGGAAATGGAAGTTTCAGTCCCTGCCTTGTTGAACAGTCCATTTGAGGATACATAGCAAATGCTGAATTTATTTGAAAACGAGGCCCTAATTCTTGCTAATGCTCACAGCATACAAATCGAGCAAGTGATTAAATGGGTTTGTATCAGTCAGAAAAGGACTCCTGCAAGTTAGGTTTTTACTTCAGATCTAGAAAGAAGTCATGTGTGTAGATTATAACAATACCAACTAACACATGTATCGCTTTCTAGTCTCAGAGAACATTACAGACATCATCTCTTTTTATCCGAATGGTGGTACTTTTTTCTCCTTTCATTCATGAATAAACTGTAGAATGATAGACCAAACAGCTTGTTCAGACAGCCTGGAAGGGCCCAGGCCTTCTCTGTCTAGGACCTGTGATCTGTCCACTACAGCATACTGCTTCAGTTTGGCAGAGGAGGGGAACAGAGTGGGGAAGAAGTGAAGGTGGTGAATGGAGTCACAGATTTGACCTCTTTTAAGAGACCCTGTGGGGTAGTGAGAAGACTGTAATTTTGGAGTCAGACAAGATTTGAATCTGCCTTGCCATTTACAAGTTGTGACCTTGGCAAGTTACGTAGCCTCCATTTTATCAGCTGCAGAATGGGGTTGATATCTACTCTTGAAGGTTGCCTGACACGCAGCAGGCATCTGGCAAATGGTAGCTCCTTTAGCCAGCAGTGGGCCACAGCAACAACGTGGGTTGCTTTTCCCCTGCACGTGTTGTTGATTGACGTGGTGGAAGCAACAAGAGTGGGAAGCAACAGGCATAAAAAACCAAAGGGCATTTAGTCCTGGGGAGGAGCACTGCCCTTGTCCCTCGGACTCTTCTCAGGCTCCTGTCCTGGCAGGGAGATCTCTGTAACCATAAGGAAGAGCTTCCGGAGAAAAGTAGAGATTGTGCTCTCCAGACGCAGTCCTGACTCGGCGTAGCACGTGAGACGACGTGTGTCCAGAGTACACTGGAGACCGTGAACCTGAGTTCCGGTCTCGGTGGTAGAAGAGGGGCTTGCCCTTCTTTGCCTTTGCCACTTTCCAGCTCTGTGTTCTCAAATGAATCCATTAACTTCCTCGCTCCAGGGTCACCTATGAAGTGGGGCTAGTCATCCGTGTATCATAGACCTTCCAAGGATCAAACTAGAAATTCAGTTAACACTTACACAATATCTACTGTGATGGCTAATTTTATGGGTCCACCTGGAAGGTGTTTTAAATGGGATTACATTTAAATTGATGAATTTTGAGTAAGCAGATTATCCTGTACAATGTACGTGGCTCTCATTCAGTCAGTTGAAGTCCTGGTTAGAACAAAAAGATCAGCCTCCCCCAGCAAAAAGGAATCCTCCAGCTGACTGCCTTCAGATTTCACCTGCACCACTAGTTTTCCTGGATCTCCAGGCTGCCGGCCCACACTGCGGATTTTGGACTGGCCAACCTCCATAATCATGTGAACTAATCTCGTAATAAGTCTCCTCTCTCTCTCTCTTTCTCCCTCTTCCTCTCTCCCCTCTCTATCTCTTCTCTCCTCTCTCTCTCTTTTCTCTCTCTCTCTCTCTCTCTCTCTCTCCTATTGGTTCATTTCTCTGGAGAACCTGACTAATACAACTGCTATGTGTCAGGCATTGTTCTAGAGCCTGGGGCACACTGTTGAAGGAAACAGGGAACAAGTATTCTTGAGGGGCAAGAGTCAGACAATTAGGCAAACAAGGCAATATCAGATAGTGATGTGAATAAAATGCAAAACCAGGTGCTGATTGTGATTGCGTGGGGCTCCTTCGGATTGGGTGGATCTGGGTGGAACATTATTATAGACTGGGGCATGCAGAGCTTCTTAGGAATGAGCTCAGTGTGCTTGTGCAGAGAGGAAGTGAGTGTGCCTGGAAACAGAGCCGTGCAATAAAGAGTGGTAGGAGATGAGGTAGGTTAAGGTCGCAAGGTCACATCAGGTAGGCCTAGTATTCTCATGGAAAAAAATTTAGGTTTCGTTCTAAATACAGCGGGGAAACCATTGAGGAGTTTTGTGCTAACACACGACATATGGTGATTTACATACACACACACACACCTTTTTTTTTTTTAACTTATTTATTTATTTTGAGTAAAAACGAGTGAGTGTGCGTGCAGGTGGGGTAAGGGCAGAGAGAGGGGGAGAGAGAATCCCAAGCACAGATCGTGGGGCTCAATCCCACTGAACCATGACATCACGACCTGAGCCGAAGTCAAGTGCCGGATGCTTAAGCGACTGAGCCCCCCGGGTGCTCCCACACACATGTCTTAATGGAGGTGAAATTCACATAACATACATAAAATTCTAAAGCGAATATTGTAGTGGCATTTAGTACATTCACAAGGTTGTGCAGCCACCACCAATGTACATTTTTAAAAAATCGTTCTGGGGGCGCCTGGGTGGCGCAGTCGGTTAAGCGTCCGACTTCAGCCAGGTCACGATCTCGCGGTCCGTGAGTTCGAGCCCCGCGTCGGGCTCTGGGCTGATGGCTCGGAGCCTGGAGCCTGCTTCCGATTCTGTGTCTCCCTCTCTCTCTGCCCCTCCCCCGTTCATGCTCTGTCTCTCTCTGTCCCAAAAATAAATAAATGTTGAAAAAAAAAGATTAGGGGCGCCTGGGTGGCGCAGTCGGTTAAGGGGTGGCAGCAGGGAAGATGGGGAGAGCGGACGGGTCCACAGGACACACTTCAGGAGAAGAGTCCGCAGACCTTTAACAGATCCAATGTGCTATGTGAGGGGAACGTGAAATGTACATGAAAGCCTTCTGTAGACTCTGCAGACTGTAAAATGTTGTCTTCGTGACTGCGACTGGGATTGTCTGGTTATTAACGAGCCAGACTGGTTGGTTTGTCAAGGTCCCTTGGATTCCTGAGATCCTCTCACGCTTTAAACCTGGGTAAACTGCCTTTGGGGAAAAAGAGAAGGTTTATTAGAAGATGTCCCTGATCCATGCAGTGCCCAAGTGCTTCCAGAAGACAGCTCCAGGGCACCGTCCAACCAAATACTTGTTGACAACAGGCAAAGCCTGCCTTCCTCGAGCCAGCAAAGCTAGGTCATGGCCTGGAGGCGTGCATGGGAACTGGCAGACCCGGGTTCGGCATCCCAGACACTACACTCTTAAGAAGGAAGTGCCCTGACGCCTGGGCTCTGAGGCCTCCTAGATGTCCAGTAAAAACAGACTGGGTGGCGAGGCCCCAGGCCAGAGAAGGGAGACTGCTTCCAGCGGCACAGCCCCATGCCGATGATGATTCTTGCTGGCACCGAGCACGCCTCAGAAGGTTATAGCACTTTCCCCAGAATCCCGGGGAGCTGGAGTCTGAGACCTTGTGCCCAAGGGGAGGTTCAGCGTCTGACACCATCGGGGCGCAGGCCACATTCAGGTGGCAAGAGTCTTCAAGAAAGACGGTTTCTTCCCTCCTTCCCTTCTCTGCTTTGAGGAGCTTGCCATAAACCCAAATCTGTTTGGTTTTCAGCCTTTGCGGTCTCCTCTGGAAGAAAGTGACCTCTTTTGCCCATAAGATTTAGCTTTTGAGAGTTGGGCCCCAACTGGGCTGGGAATGCACTTCCTTAAACAGAGAGTTTCTCACTAAGCAAATGAAGAAGCTGAATTAACTCTTTAAAGTCACTTGAGGAATAGTGCCACCGCGTTATAATTGGTGAACCAGCCCCTTTTCTGTCTGAAAGAAGAGGCAGCCCTTAGATACCATTCAAGCTGTGGTCCTCACTGCGTGGCCCCCCAACCTCCATCACCTGGGACTTGTGAGAAATATGCAGATTCTTGGACCCCACCCCTGACCCACTAAATGAGACACTCTAGTGGTGGTACCCAGCAGTCTGTGTCCTCACAAGTCTTTTGAGAGGTGTTTGTTTTGTTTTGTTTTGTTTTGTTTTGTTTTTTTAATATAATTGATTGTCAAATTGGCTAACATACAGTACGTAAAGTGTGCTCTTGTTTTTGGAGGTAGATTTCCCATGCTTCATCGCTTAGCCAGTGCTCATCCCAGCAAGTGACCTCCTCAATGCCCATCACCCATTTCCCCCTCTCCCCCGCACCCCCTGCCACCCAGAGGTTATTTGACGCATGCAAGTTGGGAGGGACCACCGCCTTAGAGAAACAGAAACAGAGAACCTAGGAAGTCTGAGCAGAGCAATCAGGTGGTGATCCCACGATGGATGGAGGAAATGAGGCCCAGAGAGAGAAGGCAACTGGTCCTAGGAGATGTAGAGGGTGGATAGCCTTTTGGTCTCTCTGGATTCTCTCCTTTCCCTCAGGGAAACTCAGACTTTTCTTTTGAATCGTTGTCCTCTCTCAGAAGTTCCAGTTGCTCACCAGTCCTCACATTATCAAATAACTTTTAACATTTACTCTGTGAGTTTTCTAGACATCTGGCCATTTTATGCAGTAAAAGGTAAAAGACGTACGTAGAATGCTAAAGAGATCTTAAATTTTTTTTTTAAGGTTTATTCATTTTTGAGAGACAGAGTGTGAGCAGGGGAGGGGCAGAGAGAGAGGGAGACACAGAATCCGAAGCAGGCTTCAGGCTCCGAGCTATCAGCACAGAGCCCAACACAGGGCTCGAACTCATGAACAGTGAGATCATGACCTGAGCCAGAGTTGGACACTTAACCGACTGAGCCTCCCAGGCACCCCTAAAGAGATCTTAGGGTATGGCCTAGATAGGGTTCCTTGGAGGCAGATTGGATGCCAAGAATTACAGTGTAGCAGTTGGGTGTACTTCCGTAGGGACACCTATGATGATTGGTCAGAAGAAGAAACTAATCTTTAATATAGTTGTAACTGAGCCCTTTGACAATCTGATGGAATTCTGGAGCTGGAATGAGCTTTCAGAATGACTTCCAACTGAAGCCAGGAGGCCTGGCCTTTATAACACTGCATTAGCCAGTCCTGGATGTGAGCCACCCCTGGGAGGGGCCTCAATCTTGGGCCAGGCAGTTCTCTGCCAAGGGCACTGACCTAGTAAGGGACACAGCTGAGAGCCTTCAGCAGCTGGGAGCTGGGTGCCTCAGCCCTGAAGAGGGGACCTGGAGAGAACAGAAGGTATTCAAGATTTGTGAGGATTAGAAGAATTCATCTGCCGAAAGTAAAACCAAAACACCCTGAGACTCAGTGTTAAAAGAATCAGATCCTAAAAGAAGGTGTGTTGCTGATGAGACTGGAGAACTTACCATCTCTACTAAATACTCCCAAGTCCAGTGAAGAAGATCATGGTATGTGCCAGAGCTTTCTAACATGTTCGCTAGCAACAATGACCCACCGTTGTATGGGGGCTTTTACTTTCTTGGAACCTTAGGGTGGCAGAACAGGACTTAGGATGACAAGTCCCTCTATCAGTACACCCAGTATGCCACACAAACATTGTTGTGTATGGTTGCATGATGGACAAGAAGTTGGGAAGCACTAGATTCTAAAATTATTGGTTCAATTGTACCGTATTATGTCTGGGTCAAGGCAGGCATCACAGATGGGCGTGGTCTGTGTGAGTTTACACCAAACTGGTTGGTGCTTCTCAAGCTCCAGGCTGGAGTGGGATCCCTCTGATTCTGAGAACCAGCACTGTTCAACCAGAAACATCTCCAGAGTGCAGTAGGCAGTTCATCCAGGTACTCTAGGATGATTAAATATCCCTTAGGAGCAAAGGATATCCCGTGGAGCTTTTCCCTGCTTGTGTCCACATTAAGAATATCTGCTTTGTGTTTCAGCATCCTGAGTGGTATGATCCTCAGGAGTTCTCTGAGAAAAGATGGGCACCAGTGATCCCACCTGATCTCCTCATTGTCATTCAGGCCCTTATTTAAGGGACGTGGTTCTCCATACCTTGCTTATCTGTGAGGAACTGATGAAATAAAGTTCTCAAACCAGCAAACCTAAGGGTCAACCTCTGGGTCATGGTGACTCGGTACAGAAACCCTGGGCAAATTCTCTCAGCATCATCATTCAACAAATACATTAAGGAAACATCTCAAACAGAAGGAACTGGCCACTAGAGAAACAATATGTTGTCACCTAAGAATTCTGGGGCTGTGCTCTCTAAGACCCGGCAGGATGGGAAGGAGTTGGAGAAGCCTCAATGACAGACATCCTATCAGTGAGCCTTCGGCTGGTCCCCTGGGAGGATATCTGAGTCCTGTAGCGCAAATAGGTAGCATGGTCTGTAATCTCTGGTCATAGGGACAGACTAGGGGAGACCCCAGAACCATATTCATCTTCCCATTCTGCCTCTCACTTTTTTGTGGGGGAAGAAATGCTAGGTGTTTCCCCTGTGTGGTTGTGAGCTTTGACCCAAACCCTTGGTCTTCTTGATCCCAGGGCTGCCCCAGGACTAGATCTCAGGTGGATTTCAAACTGGTTTTGCCTACCCACTGGGCTATAAAAAATGGCCCTCTTGATTTTCTTTCCAAGGAGAGAGGCAAGAGGTAGTAGTGGTGTGAAACCATCGCACCTGTGCCAGAGGATTCCTGTTCTTACATGCGCGTGCATGCGCGCATAGACACACACACACACACACACACACACACACAACAGAAGGTGCACTAATTTCCCCCTGGGTGACACCATGGAAGATTCTCTGGCAAAGCAAGTCTGGGCAGGTCTGATGGCAGTTTCACCTGGGCTACTGGCTTAGGGACCAGAGAAGAAGAAAAGGGAGAGAGCCAGACTGGACAACTGAAATTCAGCCCGAGTTCCTGCCTGTCTCCAAGGAAGGTTTTGTGCTGTTCTCTGGAACTGTTCTAGCCAGCTTGAGGGAGAGAGGTATCATCTCTGTTTGTAGTTAGCCAGAGTCCACTCCCTAGTGCTTTGGGGCAGCCAACTGAACTCTGGCGTCTCCTTCTCGTTGTGCTTTAACACGATGCCAGTAGGCTCCACCCGAGCTGGGAGATGGCGTAGCCCCTGCCAAGGCCTTTGTCTTTTTTGACCACAAGCCCCAGCGTATCTAGAAGCCTC
This sequence comes from Puma concolor, assembly GCF_028749965.1. Taxonomy (NCBI): domain Eukaryota; kingdom Metazoa; phylum Chordata; class Mammalia; order Carnivora; family Felidae; genus Puma; species Puma concolor. Next base: position 101,342,900 of record NC_141674.1, on the reverse strand, counting down.
CAGCTCTCTAGATTCCACCAAACCCCCAGGCCTCCCTGGCCCATTGTCAGAGGGTTGTGCCACTGCTTTGACATAGACTTAATCACAAGCTGTTGCTCTTATCTCTGCCTCTGTGCTCTGCCTTTTTTTTTTTTAATTTTTTTTTTTAACGTTTATTTATTTTTGAGACAGAGAGCATGAACAGGGGAGGGTCAGAGAGAGGGAGACACAGAATCTGAAACAGGCTCCAGGTTCTGTGCTGTTCAGAGCCCGACGCGGGGCTTGAACTCACATACTGCGAGATCGTGACCTGAGCCGAAGTCGGCCGCTTAACCGACTGAGCCACCCAGGCGCCCCTGTGCTCTGCCTTTTAAGGACAAGGACCAAGACCTCTTCATTTCTCCAAACTCTGTGTCACCTACAGCAGTGCTAGTTACAAGGTGGGGTCTTGGGAAACATTTGGTAGATGAACAAGTAAAGGCATGAATAAATGAATTTATGAAGATGTCAAATGAATAAATGCATTTATGAATTATGAAAGCCCTGTTACCACTGACCACTTGAGTCAGGGGGCCAAGCCGGAGCATCTAATCCTAGAGTAGAGGGTGGGAGATGGGGTGGAAGGCCCTTACCAGCTGCCCCAGAAGCATTCCCCCAGCCTCAAGGAGTAACTCAGTCTCTCTGTCAACAGAGACATCTTATTATCATCCCTGCAAGTCCCAGTCTTGAATGGAATTGGGTGAATTGGGTGTATAATAAGAGTAATAATAATAGGTCAGAAAAATCTGTATGAAGGATAATATGTATAACCATTTTCCCTCTGGGGGCTTCTGAGGTTAAAAAAGGGTTTTGTTTTCTTTGAGCTAAGCAGGTATACTAATCAAGGCAAAACTAGCTTCTGTAATAAGCAGACCTTCCAGTTCTCCATAGCATCACTATGATCGTTTCATTTCTTGTTAACGTCAATCCTATCAGGGATTCCATAGGTAGCCTCACATGTGATGATTCATGGACCCATGTTCCTTCCTTGAAGCTTAGTTAGCTATATCCTCTTGGGTCTTGGAGTCCATCCTGCCTTTAGCTGGCAGAGAAGGAAAGAGAAGGTGGAGGAGAAGTACCCCCTTCTCAATCACTTAAGCCTGGAAGTGACCTTTCTGCCCACCTCCCAGGGATGAGGACCAGTCTACCTAGTCCACATAGATGCTAGGCAGGTGAGAAATGTAGCTCCGGTTGGGAATTCCTCTTTCAGACCCCCTCATCATGAGAGGGGACGCAGGTCTCAGAAAAACAGTCCCTGACATGGCGAAGTAATGACTGGCAGTAATGGAGTGAAGAAGCCAAGGGAATGGACTAGAAAGGACACAGACCTATCTACTGGGAAGGACACAGAAGCTCAGAGAAGGGAGATGGGGAGGAGGAGAGAGAATAGATTGGAGCTGAGGCTGTGGGGTGTGAGACTTTGGAGATGTTAAGAAATCTTGCAGAGTATTGTTGGTGTGATGGCTCCCGTGTCAGGCTTTGCCAAGCCTCCGGTAGCTGGCAAGAGGACAGAGGCCAAGCTCAGGTTACTGAGTTACATGGGTTAAAAGCCAGGAGCTGTTCTGAAATTAAATAGTGATGATGGTTGCAGAGCGTTGTGCATATACTAGAAATTACGGAACTGCACACTCACAGGGGTGAATTGTATGATAATATGAATATAGCTCAACAAAGAAATTATATGAGGGAGAAACAGGAACCACCACCTTTTGAGCACTACTTTGGGCCACCATTTCACATACCTTGATCAACCGTAATTCTTACTTTAACCTGAAAGATAGGTAGGTACTGATGTCTCTATTTTACAGATAAAAAACAGACTCACTGAAGTGAAAGGGCCCAACGTCACACAGGTGGTGAAGTCAGAATTCACACCCCAAGGTCTGCCCAGCTCCAGAGCTGGCGTTCTCCCCACGACGCTGCCTGCTTTCGGTGACAGTCGCTGCCATTTACTGAGTGCCACGTACTGAGGTAGGAACTTTGTATTATATGATTTGAATTTCCTCAACAGACCTGGGAAGTCAGTGATATTCTTAATTCATAGATGAGGTCACCAAGGCTCCCAAAAGTCAATGATTACCCCAACTTGGCTAATAAACGGCATTGCCAGGTTTTGAGCCTTGTCTGATTTCAAAGCCCCTCAAAGTGCTTTCACTTGAGAGTTCATCAGCACTACTCAACTTACAGCAGCAAACATGCCTCTGTCTAACTTTTTAACAAATAAAGCTTGCTTTTCCCTGCCTGATTCAAATCCAGCTCACTTACTTTATGGAGTGTTTATTAACTGGCAAGTATTATGTTAAGATGCCTTCTCTTTCCTTCTTCACTAACAGAGGTCCATCATCTTTTTCAAAGTTGGATGCAAAGGTTGTTTCTCTGCAAAGTTTATACCAATTCTATCCAATTCTGTTCACGTTTATCTCTTAAATGAGAAGATTATTGTGATTTTAGCAGTGTGGCTCAGAGTGTTATCTTCGAACAGATCTAACATGAGATGTTCGTTGTCAGTTCATGCAAGATAGGTAAAGAAAGTGTAACTAGAAGCTTTGATAGTAATTTGGCATTGCTATGACATCTAATTGCATAATCAGTGGGCTTGTATTTTATGTCTTTTATTTCATTTTTGTAGTAATTCACTTTTGTTGTATTTTACGAAAGAATCAGTCTACCACAGACTGGAAATTTAAAAAAAATTATCCAGCTGGTTTTAGAGGCATTGATCTGAACCAGCACACTGTGGCCCATGGGCCAAATCCGCCCTACCACCGAATTCTGTAAATAAAAATGTATTAAGGGCCACACGGCTCGGTCAGTTAAGCAGCTAGATTCGGCTCAGGTCATGATCTTACAGTTTGTGGGTTCGGACCCAGCATCAGGCTCTGTGCTGACAGCTCAGAGCCTGGAGCCTGCTTCGGATTCTGTGTCTGTCTCTCCCTCCCCCACTCGTGCTCTGTCTCTGTCTCTGAAAAATCAATAAACATTACAAAATTTAAAGTAAATGTATTAAAACACAGGCACACCTGTCCATTTACAGACTGTCTATGACTGCTTTCACGCTACAATGGCAGCATTGAGTACCGATCTTCCCTGACTTACCATAGGGTTAGGTTCCCATAAACCCATCGTAAGTTGTAAATATCATAGGTCAAAAATGTGTTTAATACACATAACCTGCTGAGCATTATAGCTTAGCCTGGCCTATGTAGACATTAGTCTGCATTTGAGCAACATCATCCGACACAAAGCCTATTTTATAATAAAGGGTTGAGTCTCTCGTGTAATTTATTGACTACTGAAAGTGAGAAACAGGATGCTCGTGTGGGACAGAATGGTAGTCCGTGTCTTGGTGATTCACCCTCAGGATCACATGGCCGACTGGGAGCTGCGACCAGCCAGCATCATGGCAGAGTATTGTGCCACATGTCACTGGCCCGGGAAGAGATCAAAATTAAACATTCCAAGTATGGTTTCTGCTGAATGCATATCACTTTCTCACCATCGTAAATCAAGAAATTGTAAGTCAAACCGTTGTAAGTCAAGGACCATCTGTAGTTGTGACAGACACCATATGGCCCCCAAAGTCAAAAATATTTATTTTCTGGACTTTTACAGAAGAAGTTGTTGACCCCTGGTCTAGACCACTGGTTCTCAGCTGTGACTGCACATTAGGAGCACCTCGGAGAGGCTGTTTCTTTTTCTTTTTCTTTTTCTTTTATTTTTATTTATTTATTTAATTCAAGTTGGTTAGCATACAGTGTAGTATGGGCTTCAGGAGTAGAACCCAGTAGAACCCAGAACTTCATCTCTTACGTATGATGCTCAGTGGTCATCCCAACAAGTATCCTCCTTAATGCCCATGTAGCCCAGAGACTTTTTAAATACGAATGATTCTATTTCCAGTTATTTTGCTTTAATGGCCTGGGGTGCGGCCCGTGCAGGCCATTTTAATTGCAGCAAACTTTCAACTGGAGCTGAGAATAAGAAGCACTGGATGCCAGAGATCCACCCTGAACCTATCTTGTCACAACTCTGCAGTACGGGGCCCATACTTGAGTGGGTATGGCTTGAGTGTATTTTGTTAAGTAAATCCCTCACGGGTGATCTAGACGTTTAGCTAGGCTTGAGAGCCCCTGCTGTAGACTCGGGAGCAATGGCCTCAAAGCTATAAAATGTATGCGAATTACATGAGGAAGGTGCAAAGAATACAGATTCCCAGGCCCACCTCTAGTGAGTCTAAACAACCCATGTGGCTGTGGCCTCGGAATGCGCTTTTGTAGCAAAGCCCCACAATGCTTCTGGAGCGGGGGCATCTGTGGACACCCTCTGAGCAACTGCTCTAGTGCAATAAGCACTTGGTTTCTGTCCAGACTCCCTCAGAATGACTTGGATTCTGTGACTCATTTTTCCCCTTTGTGCAATGAAGAGAACGATCCCTCCCTAGGCTCACTTTTCCAGGACTGTACTGAGTTCTGAACATACAATGTACGTGCAAGTGTTCTGTTTAAAGTGAAGGAAAATGCACGTAGAGAAGCATATTCCATCTCCCTGAGACAGAAGCGACTGACGGTGACGTACCTTGTTTTATCTCCAGACAGATGGACGTTTATTCCAAAAGAATCTCCAGAGGAGGATTCAGGCAGCTAGAACAGGCTCAGAGCAGGAGGTCTGGGTTTTTCATGGGACCCTGTCTACACCCTTTGATTCCTGTCTTTGTCACAATAGGAAGAAGAAAAGGGTTTATTTTTCTGAAACTGATTATTTCCAGCAATCCTCACATCAGTTCTTTACGTCAGAAATAGTATGCTCATTTTAGAGATGAGGGAAGTACAGCTCAGAGGAGTTGAATGATTTTTCCGAAGTCACTGACAGCCAGAATGTGTCAGAATGTGACAGCCAGAATGTGTTAGGGCTCAGGTCCCCAAACTCTAGACCCCGCCTTCTTAAGCACTCTTGCCACTCTCCCATTTGTGTAGGGGAGGCAAGAGAAGGCTCCTGGAAGGCCACTCAGCCACCTGTATGCTTCCTTCCATGGCAGTATTTGCTCGGAATTCCTGACTGTGCACACATGCCCTGTGCCTCCCTCCACTCCAAGTTCATGTGCAGGCACAATGTAGACTCTGCATGATGCAAGCAGCCTTGGGAGGACCTGCTCTTTGTTAAGGAGCTGACTGCCATTTCTGAAGTCATTCCATGATCTGACCATCCATTATCTGGGAGCTGTCAACAGCAAACGGTGCAGAATCCTTAGTATTCTGAGAAGCAGATGCACAAGAAAGGAGAAATCACTGAGTATTTCCTCCCACCCTACAGGGAAAACATGGCGATCCTGGGGACTCAGTACTTCTGAAGATTAGCTCTGTGACAGCTGAGAGCGGGAACACGACTCGGGAAAGGGGATCTGCCCTGTGTCACTTCTAAGCATCTATTTGAGTTCAGTTGAAATCTGGTATAGTGAGTTTTGAGAAATGGGAGGTATCCAAGATCTGAGATGGCAGAAAGAATGGACCAGTTCTCTACCCGCAAGACTGTGGACCACCTGAAGGCCCAGCCAGAGGTGCTGGAGGCTTTGTCCAAAAGAAGCTGGACAAAGTCATCTGTGACCCAGAGCAAGTGTTTTCCAGTCCAGCCCCGGTAAAAGGGAGCTGGCTAAAGCAGAGATTCCTATCCATCCACCTATTTTAATCCTCCCGTCCCCAGCTTCTCCCTGATCCCCTCCCCATTTCGGTAATGACAGCTTTTTGTTGATCTAATTCAGGAGTCAGCAAACCATGGCCCATGGGTCAAATCCAGCTCACTATTTTGTAAGTGAAATTTTATTGAAACACAGCCACACTCATTTATTCACATGGTGTCTATGGCTACGTTCATGCTTCAGGGGGCAGAGGTGAGGCGTTGGGAAATAAATGTCATGGTCTGCAAAAAAGCCTAAGATATTCACTCTCTGGCTATTTGCAGGAAAAAAAAAAAAAATTGTCAACCTCTGATCTAGAAAAGCCCCTGCCAAGTCTGAAGTCTTGCTCAAATAAGTCCTTCTGTTGTTTCTGCTAGGTAGAAGTGGTTTGTGGTTGTTTTCTTCGGAAGTTACTGAGCCTTTGAAAGATGTTAGTGAGCTCTGTGCAACAGTAAGTCGGTGACGAAAGGAGACCCAATCACCTTGCCCCCACCAAGCAGCACAGTCGCCCCCATACTGACCAGGATATTCCTGCTTCAGGAGGTGGGGGGGGATGGGGCTCTTCTCTGCTGAGAAGCAGGGCAACTCCCCATGACAAAGCCCTTCAGTCCCCACCGCTCCTCTCAGTGAGAGCCTCCTGGTGCCACAGAGACAGAAACTGAAGAAGTACTAATGGAAGCTGGGCAGTCATCCATTGACAACTCTGTGCGACTTTTGTCTCAGGTGAGACGTGTTGCCTGACGAATTGCAAGACCCCCACAGCTCTTTGATAACCAGGCCTAGTGGGTTCCAGTCTTGTACTTGCTTTCTCTTCCTTTCATCTCACAACGAAACTACTTGAGCCATGAAGTCACTCCCTCCACCCACAAATAATTGGCTGTTTAGTGTTGGGGTCATTTTAATTTTTGGCTTGATCATATTAACAATGATATTACTACTAGTATCCTTCCATATATGGGACTTGCTCTGGCAGGAATTACGTGCTTTACATCATGTATGGCAATTTGACCAACTCAAAATAGTGCCAGATCCCACCCACCGCTTTTTCATGTCCAGGCCCCCCACCACAGTGACTGTCCCCATGGTTGTTTTGACCCTGCTCTGTATCTGGCAACAGAACACAGGTCAACTGAGGCTCCTATTGGTGCTGCTCTGGAAGCAACTCTGAGACACTGTAGTATTGAGATGTCTCGGGGGGCCTCTCCCAATGGTGTTTTGAGGCCACACCATAACCTAAAACAAACCTTCATCATCATTGCTCTGTACGTTGCCTCAGAACGGCTACACACTCTGCATACTCAGTTCTAATAGCATAATGGTCACCAAGCCATCCCTGGGGCCCCACTCTCTTCCCCATCCTTGACCTTAATGGGAACTGTTGGTCTTGGGATCCCTGGGAGAAGCCCCACTGCTCTGCTCTCCTGATGTGCCATCTTTAAGATATCTCTGCTACTCTGCTCTAGCTCCTCAGGATCCCAGGATGCCATTCCTTTATTTGTTTATTCAAAGAACAGTTCTGAGTATTCCTGTGTGTACAGAATGGATAAGGCACCGCCCTGACTTCAGAGAAACCTAGAGGCTAAATGGGAGAGAGAAAAAACAGTGTAACACAGTCAGAGGGCACCAGGTGCTGTGGGAACTTGGCCTTGGAAGTGATGGGTTCAAGAAGACTTTCCAGCAGGGTAACACCAAGTTTTAAAGGATAAGTAGGAGCCAGGCAAAGGGGTCTAGGACAGAGATGGAGCTCTAGGCAAGAGGAGGAACATACATTGACCCATAGGCATAGGAGAAAGTTGAAGGTTTGAAAAAAAAAAGAATATTTCTGTCTTCCTTGACTTACGGAGCCTGAAGATATACCCCATGTACTTATGGGGCCTGCACTGTAGTGCCCAAGGCTCCAGGTCCTGCCAGAAGTCTAGCATTATAGGTGACAGCTTCCCCACCATGGGAACTCAGACCAGACCCTGCCTGGGAAAGCAGATTCTTGGTGTTGTATCACCATAGCACTATTCCTTCCTCCTTCTAACGCCCTTGATATAGACAGTGGGTCCACCTTACCTTGGCATGGGCTGGTCTTTCCATCAGTTGAGGGATATTTTTCTATATTTTTCTGATGAGTTTTATTATCTTAAGTGAAGGAAGCAAGTCTCAAAATGCCTTTTTGTCACCTTTCTGGATTCTCCATGGCCTCTAGGCCAAATTAGACCACCACCCCACTGTACGGAACTGGAACAAGCCAGAACCCCCCCGCATCATGTCTGGAACCCTCGGCAACATTCGCTTGGCTCTACTGGGCCCTATGCTATTCTTACACAGTCATGATTAACAACTGGTTGAAAATGGTAACTTTTATTTGTCCCTACGTGGCTCTAGCTTGGGAAAGGCATGAGGAAGATTGAGACCCCTGTCCCGGTTCTCAGAAAAAGAAAACATCTCAAACAGTTAATCTGGGGTTTGTGCTTGGCTTTACGGTCTTCATGAGGTTTGTTCAACTGATGCCAGCGACATCTGGAACTGGGAGTGTGTCTGGTCACACTGCAATAAAAGGAGCCTCTCTTGGCTGGGTTTCTCTGCAGGAAGAGACCCAGGAGGAAGAGCAGCAGAGAGGGTGCAAGGGTATTGGAGGCAGCAGGATTGGGCAGGGGCATGTGGGTTTTGCTTAAGGAGAGAGCAGGCATTCCGTCTGACTGAGGCAGGACCCAGAAAGTAGAGAATTACCACCCCAAAGCAGGTACTTTGCATTATCCTGTGCCTTAACCAGTCAGTCCCTTTCCTCCCTCAGCCTCCCTACTCCTTCCCTCACTTCTAGGCTTTCAGAGCTCTTCTGCTCTGAGCCCAGCTGCCAACTCTTTACTCTAAATCTATTTCCCCAAACTTCTCCCACCAAAATAGTTCTGACTACCACTATGTTAAAAAAATAATAATAGGGGCGCCTGGGTGGCGCAGTCGGTTAAGCGTCCGACTTCAGCTCAGGTCACGATCTCGCGGTCCGTGAGTTCGAGCCCCGCGTCGGGCTCTGGGCTGATGGCTCAGAGCCTGGAGCCTGTTTCCGATTCTGTGTCTCCCTCTCTCTCTGCCCCTCGCCCGTTCATGCTCTGTCTCTCTCTGTCCCAAAAATAAATAAACGTTGGGAAAAAAAAAATAAAAAAAAAATAATAATAATTTTGAAAAAACAGTGTGCAGAGGGAAAAATGCAGGAAATGTCAAAGTGAAATCAGTTTTAAGACAACAGGGCAAAGGGTGATTTCTCTTCCTGTCATAAAAATTCCTTTACAGTGACAATGATCGTGTTTTGTTAATAAAAGTAATATATTTTTTTATTTCTTTCTCTTTCCCTGCCGATTTTTGAGTCTAATCTATGGCCAATCTTTGATAAATTCAGTTAGGGTTATGTGCTAATTGCTTAAAGTTTCCTATACCCAGAAGTAACTGTGCTTTTAAGATAGATTCCTGGAGTCAACTGATAGGCAAATAGTGTTTTCCTAATATCATTTCAGTAACAGAATTGAGAGTTTTCGGTAAGGGGTAGGTATAGAATCCCTGAACCTTAACCCCTGGTAAAGATTTTGATGGCCATCTAGCAAAATCTTCTACCCAGTGATGGAATTCTCTCTAAAACACCCAGAACGGGTTGATCACTTCTAGTAACAGCAACTTATTTCTGTGAGAGACAGATATTCAGCCTTTGAATGGTTTTATTAGACGTTCTCCGCCCCCCACCCCCCCTCTTGTTTTCTGAAAGAAAAACCTACCTTCCTAAAGATTCCTTTTACCAAACCAAGTGAGATCCTCTGGAGCCTAAATAAGTCGAATCCCTTCCCCACATCATAGTAGGCTAAATATTTTAAAGTAGCCATCCCAGCCCAAGGCTTCTCTCTAAGCAAAGAAAAAACAAAACAAAAAAAAACCAAACCCAAACCCTAAAATCTTCAACCCTCTCTGGTATGACTCCTACACAGCCAACCTGACCTCCACAGGGTTCTCTCTAGTTGGTCAATGTTCCTCTCAAAATAGGTGCCCATAATTGGACCCAAACTCCAGATGCATTCTAGCCATTTGCAAAATAGAGTATGAGTCTTACCGCTCTTTTAGCAACCCTAGCACGCCATTTCCTTTCCTTGTGCTGAATTTGGAGGACATATTTCTTCCTCCTGTCTCTGCCTCTCCCCTTCCCTTTTTTCAGACATGTGGCTATTAATTCAGCTCTTCCTCCCAAAAATGTTTTTCCAAGTACATTTTTAAACTAAACTGAGGGTTTGTTTTTAATCTATGCTCACTCTGTCTTGTCCAGGTCTCTCTCAGTCCTGGTTCTGGCATTGAATATATTAGTAGCTCCCCCTCCACATTTCAAGGCTGCACAAGAACGGCAAGGAGGCCAGGGACAGGGCTCACTCAGGCTGGTACTGACCAATACATTTCGGCTTGTTCAGTCAGCAACAAATCCACACGTTTCCACTCTCTATTTTGTCTGCAAAAACAGAGGACTTTTTTTTTAATCAAAGGTCTTGCTAAGATCACTTAGCAAGACCACACTATGTTTCTGCCTGCCTAATCATGATACACGTCCAATCACCCAATAACAAACAGAAATTACACTTGCCAGTAACCCACGAAGCTCCTGGTGGGCACATGATTCTTTCAAAATGCCAACATGTCATCTGTTAGAAATTTGTGACAGGAATCCATATGAAGTTGATTGCCGTTATTTTAAAAAACTCTACCTTTCCCAGCTTCTAAAAAATCAGAATATTTATTTAACTGTCTTCACTTTACTATCATATCTCCCATTCATGATTTTCTAAAGACTTTTAACAACCACATCTGCAAATTCTTTTAACATTCTGGGACAGAATTCATCTGACCTGGAAATTTAGTTCATTTAAGTTGGCTACATACTTGCTCTATCTAGCCCATCTCAGCCTTTCATTTCTTTCTTCATTTTTTAAATGCTTCCCCTCTGTTGTGTTTAATATAATACTTGCCACGTTCAAGAGTATTTATCACAAACATGTAAACTACAAACATACAATAAAAATATGATTATATAAACTATATAATATATATTACATAGTATATAATAAATAATTATGTTATAATACAACTATTATATAAACTATAAATATATAATATATACAATAATGTGTAATAATATGATGAGCACCTGGAAACCTACAAACCAGTATAAAATTAAAAAAAAATTTTTTTTGGCATTTGTTTATTTTTAAGAGACAGAGACAGAGTGCAAGTGGGGGAGGGGCAGGGAGAAAGGGAGACAAAGAATCTGAAGCGGGATCCAGACTCTGAGCTGTCAGCACAGAGCCTGGCCTGGGGGCTCAAACCCACGAACAGTGAGATCATGACCTGAGCTGAAGTCGGACACTCAACCAACTGAGCCACCCAGGCGCCCCACCAGTATACAATTTTTAATTTAACATTATCTTGTCTCTTATAGTGTGCTCTCTCTTGCTTAAGACATTCTTTCTTACCCCAAGATCAGAAAGCTATATTTTATTTTGCGTTTTAAAAGGTTTGCCTTGGGGCGCCTGGGTGGCGCAGTCGGTTGAGCGTCCGACTTCAGCCAGGTCAGATCTCGCGGTCCGTGAGTTCGAGCCCCGCGTCAGGCTCTGGGCTGATGGCTCGGAGCCTGGAGCCTGTTTCCGATTCTGTGTCTCCCTCTCTCTCTGCCCCTCCCCCGTTCATGCTCTGTCTCTCTCTGTCCCCAAAATAAATAAACGTTGAAAAAAAAAAAATTAAAAAAAAAAAATAAAAGGTTTGCCTTTCACATTTTGTTTTATACATCTAGAATTGATTTTATGTACGGAGTGGGTTGGGGATCCAATTTAACTTTTTTTTATATAAACAATCAACTTTCTCAGTACCATTTCTTCCCCCACTGATTTGTGATGCCATCTGTGTCATGTATCAAAGTTCCATTTTGTATAAGCTTATTTCTCTTTTTACCTACTATTAAATGTATCCACTTGTGTATTCCTATAATTTCATAATAAGTCTTGGTAACTAGTAGGGCAAGGATCCCAGTGTATTCTTCTTTCTCATCCTTCTGCTCTTAAATATACATTTTTAAATAAGCTTATTGAATTCCAAGCCAGTTGCAAGTGTGATTAAAATGGCATGGAATCAATCAACTTAGATCTTTCTATTCATGAACAATAACAACAAAAAACCTCTCCATTTACTTAAGTCCCCTTTTTTCCAATAAAAAAATTTTAAATTTCTACAGACAAGTCTTGCATATGCTTTGTTAGATCTATTCTTAAGCACCTTATTTTTTACTGATACTCAAATGCTTTCCTTTTTAAAACTGTTTTGTTCTTTGTTGGCATAAAAATATAACTTTATCTTTTATCTTGCTAATTTAGCCAGTCACTTTGCTAACTTCTATTATTGTTTCTAATTCTGTTGGTTGGGATTTTTCTGTGTAGACAAATATATTATTTGTGAAAATCATTTTTTGTTTCTTTTTTCCTCCCATTCTTAGCTTTCTTAGTACTTTTTTTTTTTAATATATGAAATTTATTGTCAAATTGGTTTCCATACAACACCCAGTGCTCATCCCAAAAGGTGCCCTCCTCAATACCCATCACCCACCCTCCCCTCCCTCCCACCCCCCATCAACCCTCAGTTTGTTCTCAGTTTTTAACCTTTCTTAGTACTTTTATTGTCTTACCATGCTGGCTAAAATTACCAAGGCAATATTGAATAGAAGTCATAATGGTGGCCATCTTCATCTTCTTTCTAATTTTGAAAGTAATGCTTCTAACATTCCTTAGTAAGAATGATGTGGCTTCCTATGTAAATTTTTGGTAGATAGTCTTTATCAGAGTAAGAACGCTTTCTTTTATTCATGTAATTTACTAAGAATTTTTATCATGAAATATGTGTGGAATTCTATAAAATGTCTCTTTAAAAATAAAATAAAAATAAAAACGTATTTGAAAATAAGTTAATTGAGGTATAATTTATATACAATAATATTAACTTTTGGAGTCTATAGTGCAATGGATTTTAACAAATACATGCAATCATGTATCTACTACAGTCAACGTGTAAGATCATTTCTGTCACCCTAAAAATTCCTTCATGCCCCTTTACAGTCATTCCTCTGTATTCTTTCTTTCAAAAACTGATGGATTTAGTTTGATAATATTTTATTTAGGACTTTTATGTGTAAATTCATGAGTGCTTTTTTCCTGTTGTTTTACTTCTTTTACCATCCTTGACTGGTATTGGTATTGAGATTATTCTGGCCTCATTAGATTTATTGGGCAGGGGGTGGGGGGAAAGGTGTGGTTCTTTTTTCTTCCACTTTATAGAAGAGGTTTTATGATAATGAAATGATCAGCTCCTTGAAAACTTGGTAGAATTTACTTGTACAACTGTAACCTATCCTGTTTTCATTACTGAGGAGTTTTAAATGCTACTTCAATTATGTTATAAAGATTGGACTATTAAGGCTTTCTATTTCTTCTAGCATCAGGTTTATGTTCTAGGAATTTGTCCATTTTGTCTACATTTCAAATTTATTGGCATACATTTGGTCATAATATCGTTTCCACTGCTATATTAATGCAATATTAATATTATGTGGCATTAATAGTACATTAGTGTAATGTAATACTCTTTAATTGTATATTTCTTTTTTTCTTCCTTATCAATCTTGACAGAGGTTAAGTAATTTTATTGGCCTTTCCAGAGACTTAACCTTTGGCTTTCTGACACTCTAATGTATCTTTGTTTCCTATTTCATTGATTTTTACTCTTCGTTTTCCCTTTCTTTTCTCTGTGTTTATTCTGTTGTTGTTTTCCAAATTTCCTAATCTTATTACACTTCAGGCTTCTTCTTTTCCAAGATAAACATTTAAAGCTATGGGCCACCTGGGTGGCTCTGTCAGCTGAGTGTCTGACTTTTGATTTGGTTCAGGTCATGGGATCAAGCCCTGCATAGGGCATGGAGCCTGCTTGGGATTCTTTCTCTCCCTCTCTCTTTCTGTTCCTCCCCAACGCATGCTCTTTCTGCCCCTCCCCCACTCATGCTCTCTCTCTCTCTCTCTCTCTCTCTTTCTCTCTCTCAAAATAAATAAACACTTATAAAAAAATATTTAAAGCTAATAATTACCGTACAATTTCCACTTTAACTGTATGCCACAAGTATTGATATTTATTATTTTATTACTATTCATATCTAAGTAATTTAATATCCAATACGATTTGTTTTTTGACTCATTATGTATTTAGAAGAGTGCTTTTAAGAACACCTGGGTGACTTAGGTGGTTAAGCGCCTAACTTTTGATTTCAGCTCAGGTCATGATCTCACAGTGTGTGACTTTGAGCCATGTGTCAGGCTCTTTACTGACAGCATGGAGCCTGTTTGGGATTCTCTTTCCTTCTCTCTCTCTGAACCTCCCTGGCTCATATGTGTGCATGCATGTGTGGTCTCTCTCTCTCAAAATTTTTAAATTTTTAAATATAGGAGAATTTTTAGTCTTTTTGTTATTGACTCTTACCTAATTGTACTCTTGTTACAGAATGTAGTCTTTGTGTACCAATTTTTAAATTTATTGCAGCTTGCTTAACATGATTATGATCTCTGTGAATGTTGAGAAGAAGGTGATTTTCTAGTCTTAAGGAGCCAAGTTTATGTATGATCTATATATTAGATCAGATTCATTAGTTACATTCGAGTCATCTACATTACTATGTTTTTTTTTGGCATGTGCTATCTATATTTGATAGTTAAAATAGTTATAATATTTGATGTGTTAAAATCTGCTTTGATGACAGATTTATCAATATCATCTTTAAATTTTATCAATGTTTCTTTTATATATTTGCTTTATATCTTACACTGTACATAAAAATAAACTCAAAGGGGATTAAGTACCTAAATATAAGACTTAAAACTGTAAAACTCCTAAAATTCTGGAAAAGCTCCATGGGAATAGCTACATGATGTTGAGCTTGGTGATGATGATATTTTAGATTTGTCACCAAAAGCACAAGCAACAAAAGCAAAAATAAACAAGTGGGACTATATCAAACTAGAGAGTTTCTGCACAGCAAAGGAAATAGTTTAAAAAAAAAATAAAAAGGACAAGAAAAGAAAAGCAACCTACATAATGATAGAACATATTTGCAAACTGTATATCCAATAAGGGGTTAATATCTAAAATATACACTTAGAAGTCAATAGCAGAAAATCATATAACTCAATTAAAAATGGGCAAAGGACCTGAATAGACATTTTTCCAAAGATATACAAATGGCCAACAGTTATATGAAAAGATGTTCAACATCATTAATCATCAAGGAAACGCAAATCAAAACCACAATGAAATACCAGCTCATATTTGTTAGGATGCCTATTATTAAAAGATTCAAGAAATTATTGTATAAGAGTAATGTATATAAATCAAGCTCAGTGCCCTGAATAGGAATATTTATTAACTTGTTATTAATAAAGAATAAATAATAATAAATAAATGATAAATTTATGATTTATTATTATTATAAATGTTATAAATAATACAGTATCTCTGTAAATAAATTAAGTATATATTTTCCTAAAAACTACAGTTTGCAGAGGAAAAAATGTCAAGCGATAACAAATTCTGGCAAGAGTGTGGAGAAAAGGGAACCCTTGTACACTGTTGGTGGGAATGTAAATTTGTACAACCATTACATAAAACAGTATGAAGATTCCTTAAAAAACTAAAAATAGAGGGGCGTCTAGGTGGCTGTCGGTTAAGCTCCGGACTTCGGCTGGGGTCGTGATCTCGCATCAGGCTCTGGGCTGACAGCTCAGAGCCTGGAGCCTGTTTCGGATTCTGTCTCCCTCTCTCTCTGCCCCTCCCCCACTCGCACTCTGTCTCTCTCTCTCTCTCTCTCTCAAAAATAAATAAATGCTAAAAAAAATTTTTTTTAACTAAAAATAGAACTATCATATAGTTCAGCAATCTCACTTCTGGGTATACATCAAATGGAAATAAAATTAGTATCTCAAAGAGATAGCTGCTCTCCCGTATTTATCACATGACATTATGCTGATTGGACCTAATGAGTGAGAATTAGTAACTCTCTAGATTTATTGGTAAGACGTGTGTGTGTCGGAGAGTGAAAAATAAATGTGACTAAAATTTAGGGGCCTTCTACTCAGTGAAGTTTCTAGGGGTTCAGTGATAATGGCACATGTTGAAACATCCCTTCTAAAGTAAAGGAGAAGTTGTTACAGCTGGCCTTTTCTACAACCAAGAAAGAGGCACAATGCCTTAGTGGGCTGCTTCTCCTCCTCCTCTTCCTCCTCCTTCTTCTTCTTCTTCTTCTTCTTCTTCTTCTTCTTCTTCTTCTTCTTCTTTAATATTTTATTGATTTTTGAAAGTGAGAGAGACAGAACACAAACAGGGGAGGGGCAGAGAGAGAGAGGGAGACACAGAATCCAAAGTGGGCTCCAGGCTCTGAGCTGTTAGCACAGAGCCAGACACGGGGCTTAAACTCAAGAACCATAAGATGCTGACCTGACCTGAAGTTGGCCACTTAACCAACTGAGTTGGTGCCCCTAGTGGGCTTTTGAGGACAACAGTTTACTCATTTCAGTGTGTTACTTCAGGCCATTTACCATGTGACCCGAAAAACTGCTAGTTTTGAATGGGACCCAGAACCAGAAAAAGGCTTTACAACAGGTTTAGGCTGCTGTGTAAGCTGCTTTGCCAGTTGGGCCATATGATATAGCAGATCCATTGGTGCTTGGAATGTCAGTGGCAGATAGGGATGTGTTTGGAGACTTGGAAAGGTCCGTATAGTTGAACTGCCACATAGGCCTTTGGGATTTTGGAGAAAGGCCCTAAGATCCTCCTTGGATAACTACTCTCCTTTTGAGAAATGGTTCTTGGCCTGCTACTGGGCCTTCGTAGAGACTGAACACTTAGCCATGGGCCACCAATTTACTATGTGAACTGAGCTACCTTCGTGAACTGGTTGTTATCTAACTCACCAAACCATAAAATTAGACATGCACAACAACCCATCATTAAATGGAAGCAGTAAGTACATGCTCAATCCCGATCGGATCCTGAAGGCGTAAGTTACATGAAGAAGTGGCTCAAGTGGCCATTGGACCTACTCCTGCTGCCCTATCTTCTCTCACCTTGCGTACCTGTGGCCTCATGGAAAGTTCCCTACAGTCAACTGGCAGAGGAAGAGAACACTTAGAACTGGCTTACAGATGCTTCTGGACCATGTACAGGTGCCCCACAAAAGTGAAGAGCTGTAGCACTATAGTCCCTCCCTGGGACATCCCATAAGGACAGTGGTGAAGGGAAGTCCTCCCAGAGGGCAGAGCTTCAAGCAGTGTACCTGGGTGTTTACTTTGTTCAGAAGGAGAAATGAGGAGATGTGCAAATAGATTCATGGACTGTAGCAAAAGGTTTGGCTGAATGGTCAAGGTCTTAGAAGTGACATAATGGACATTTGGTAACAGAATTGGGGAAGAGGTATGTGACTAGACCTCTCTGAATGGGCAAAAACCATGAAGATGTTTGGGTTCCATGTGAATGCTTACCAAAGCATAGCCTCAGCAGAGGAGGATTTTAATAATCAAGTGTATAGAATCATCTGTTTTGTGGATATCGGTCAGCCTCTTTCCCCTTCCGTCCCTTGTCATTCCCTAGCGGGCTCACGAACAAAGTGACTATGCCGGCAGAAATGGACATTTGCCTGGGCCAGCAACATGGGCATGCACTCTTCAAGGTTAATCTGGCTATGGTCACCAGTGCCTAATCCACAAGTAACAGAGCCTATCACTGAGAGCCTCCAAAATGGCACTATTCTTGGATGAACAGCCAGCTACCTGGGTTAATTACGTTGGACTGCTTCCATCCTGGAAGCTGCGATGTTTTATCTTTTTTGGAATACACATTTATTCCAGATATGGTTTTGCCTTCCCTATACCCAGTGCTTCTACAAAAACTATTATCCATGAACTCCTAGAATGTCTTATCCTCTCTCATGGTATTCCATACAGCATTGTTTCTGATCAAGGAACTCACTTCATAATAGGAGAAGTGCAGTAATGGGCCCATTGTTCATGGAATTTACTGGTCTTCTCATGTTCCTCAACACCCCAAAGCAGCTGCTTTAATGGAACAGGGGACTAGATTTATGAAGACTCAGTTATAGTTCCAGTAAGGTGGCAATACCTTCCCGGGCTGGGGTGAAGGTTCTCCAGTAGCTCAGATAAACTGCGAATCAGCACCCAGTATCTGGTGCTGTGTCTCAGATAGCCAGTAGTCATGGGTCCAGGAATCAAGGGGTGGAAATGGGAGTGGTACCACTCAGTCATTCTTAATAATAGCAAAGTTTTTGTTTTCTGTTCCTGCAACTTTCTGGTCTGCTGGCCTAGAGATCTTAGTTCAAGAGGGAAGAATGTTTCCACCAATAGACACAATCACAATTCCATTAAACTGAAAATTAAGGTGGTCACCTGGCTACTTTGGGCTTCTCCTGCCATTGAATCCACAAAGAACAGTGTTGGTTGGGATGATTGAGCCTGAATACCCAAGGAAAATTGGATGAGCATTCCACAATGGAGGCATGTAGGAGATCCCATATGACCTCTTAGTATTACCCTATATTTAGCAGAATATTGATATTAAATACTTCAGAGTTTATTTCCTTAGTCCACTTGTACTCATCTACAAGTACCCTATGTGGACTGCAGTTTTCTCTGACCATTTAGACAAAATGGGCTCATCTCTGCTGACCTCACCTGGAGTTATTATTTTGTTTTTTAAAGACACTTTTATTGAGGTATGATACAATGTACATATGTACATTGTACAATAAACTGTACCTACATAAAATATGAACTTTGATACATGTTTAAAAATGTTTCAACTGTGGTAAAATACACATGACATAAATTTGCCATTTTAACTATTTTCAAGTATATCTTTTGATGGTGTTACATATATTCACATTGCTGTGCAACCAATCTCCAGAACTCTTTTCATCTTCCAGAACGGAAACTCTGCACCCATCAAGCAACAGCTCCCATGTCTTAGCCTATTCAGGCCACTATACAAAAATACCATAGACTGGATGGGGTTGACTAAACAAAAAAACATTGATTTCTCACAGTTCTTGTAGGTTGGAAGTCCAAGCCTTCTTTCTGGGTTCTGGTTTATAGACAGCTGTCTTGTCAGTGTATCTTCACATAGTGGGAGGGGAGAGAGCTCTCTGAGATCTGTTTTTTAAGGACCATAGTCCCATTCATGGGGGCTCCACCTTCATGACCTAATCACCTCCCAAAGCCCCCCCCCTCCCCACACACACACCTCTTAATACCATCATATTGGGGGTTAAGATTTCAACAGATAAATTTTGGTGGGACACAAACATTCAGACCATAACATTTCATTTCCTCCTCTCCATAACCCCTGACAACCACCATTCTACTTTTTGTTTCTATGAATTTGACTACTCTAGATATCTCACATAAGTGGAATCATATAGTATTTGTCATTTTTTGACTGGCTTATTTCATTCAGCATATTGTCCTCAAGTTTCACCTATGTGGTAACATGTGCCAGAATTTCCTGCCTTTTTAAGGCTGAATGATAATCCATTGTATGTACATACCACATTTTGTTTATCCACTCATCTGTCAATGATTACATAAGTTGCTTCCAACTTCTGGAGAGGGTTTGAGTTAGCATAGGTCTGCCTCAGTCCTTAGTCTAGCCTGATTGTTTGTCAACAAAACATAGCACGCATCATCCAACAGATCCTTGATAAGAATTGGCCATACTATTGTGTTCATCTCTTAGTGCCTACTTACCGCACCTATTTGCTAAGTCTTATGGGTGTGTCAATCCTCTGCAATCTTGAATTCTCTTGTTGGGATGAGTCTGTTTTCATGATGGTGCTGGTCTCAGGAAACCTCTCTGAGAGCATTATCCTCTCGACTCCCCCTCTTCCACACCAATCTCTTTGAAACCTGACAATAGCTCATAACTGCTAGCTACTTCTCTGATTAGGCCTTTCTGGGTCAAATGAATCCCCCTTTCCATTGAGAGTTGGCAGGCTCTGTTATATTTCAGAGTTGGAATGCTCTTTCTAGCCAAAGTGATATATGTCTTAGTACATTTCCTTTTAATTAATAGTGACTTGGGATATTTTCATTTCTTTGGACGAATCCTTCCCATCAAGAATTGTTATGATTCACTTGGGAAAGCAAACTGAAATTTATGTTCTCATAAATATTTGAAAAGAAGCCATCTCATAGTCCAGGATCGGAAATCACAGGCTTGCCATGTGGATAGTCTGAGGGCTCTTGGTTTTGAAATAAATATATATCCACTTCAGCATCATTGTGAACAGAATTTGCATGCGTGCCACTAGGTGAGGCCATGTGTGAGCTCATCTCTGCAGAACCCTGCTGGGTACTCCTTGCTGGACTGGTGGGCTTTATGAGTGTCACATGATCACTTCAAACAGGTCAAGCTGGTCTTGGGTTTTAGTTCTCCACTTTGTGGCTGATGGCATTCTGCAAGAATCTAAATTCTATGATAATAAAAGTTTATATAATGCCAAACACAAGAGCACATTCTGTATTTCACTGGTCTAAGTTTAATTTGAGTACCTAGCAATTTTGAATTGCATGACTAAACCAGTTGTCCTGCTGTGAACCTACCCCTTGCAACCCTGAGTGTGGGTGGAGGGCAAGAGTTTCCTCCTCGAGTGGGGAAGAGACACAGATGTCCTGGAGGAAGCAAGAATTTTTTACAAATAGAGGGAAACAAAAGGAAGAATTGTACAACTCTCCTCTAGAGGACTCAGCTGAACAGGAAGGTCTGGAAATGCCGGAAGCTACCATCACTTTGAGGCAAGAGTGAGAAGAACAAAATTTTACTGCAAGTTTCTGAAGGACTTGATTTAGAAACCTTTGAAAAGCCCAGGACTGACTTAATGGGGGCCAAGACCTCAACCTGAGAGGAGCTGGCATACAAAGAATGTAGTGAGGTTGCTTTTCCTGCCTCAGCAGCTGACTTGGATGTCACTGGCAAAGCAGTTTCCTTCTTAAGACCTAAAAGTTCGCTACACGTATACCGTCTCTATAACATTTTCCAATATATGTAGCATATACCATGGTCTTCCCCACTGCTTAATCTTCTTGTTCATTCATTTCGAGTTTTTATTTAAATTCCAACTAGTCAACATATAGGGTAACACTAGTTTCAGGAGGAGAATCCAGTGACTCATCACCCACGCACAACACTGATTGCTTATCACGACAAGTGCCCTCCTCAATAACCCACCCAACCTATCCCCCCAGTGGCCTCCCCTCCACCACCCCCCAATCTGCTCTCCACACCCACTGCTTAGTCATTTGATTTTCACTCTGTATCCTCAGAAGAGAGTCATTTTTTTTCCTCTTACAAAGGATCTGTTGATAAACTGGGTCCGGTCTTGAAAGCTTCATTCTTAAGCAAATGTGTATTAATCTCCCAGTTCCTGATTTGCCAGGAACATTAGGAAGCCAAAGGAAAAACAAACCAAAAGTCTATTTTTGGATGAGCTGACTTATAGACAACAAGGGAGAGCGCCCCTCCTCCGTGACCCAAGAACTGGTCAAATGTAAATCTTATGAATTCTTATCGCCTCCAGAATACCTGGGTGTGATAAATACATGCGGGAGGTCACGGGCCTGAGTTTGTAACCAGTAGCAAGAATATATTTAGGGTTATGGTCTGAGACCTGGTTCTGGTTGAAAGAAGTCACAGAAATATAGGTAGAAGAGGCCTGTTTTTCTTAGCTCTGAAGTTCTCGGGTCATTGCCTCGACCCACTAACATTTCTTTGTATAGGTTACTTGCTTAAAATATTAAATAATCAGAACATATTTTGCCACCAACACGACTCAAAGTTGGTAGTAACTGGTGAGCTCTGATTCTTGCCAATCAGCTTAATTGACTCCACAGGTCAATTAATGCGACTCTTTACATTTTTAAAAAAAAATGGACAACCTTCTACTGTAGCTTGTCGTTAGCTTGTCTGATACTTTAAACAAGTTGTATGCAAGTTTACTCTTTAACAAATATTAGTTCTTGGCTTATCGATCTGATAATTGACAAGGGGAGCAGCATCTGTTAAAAATGATCTATTTTCAGACTACTGTCAACCGTTGCCTTGAATATTATAATAATTCTAGTCTCCACACAGCAACCAGAGTTGATTTTCCTAAAACTCTTATGATGTCATCCCTCTTCTTTTTTTTTTTTAATTTTTTTTTTAACGTTTGTTTATTTTTGAGACAGAGAGAGACAGAGCATGAACAGAGGAGGGGCAGAGAGAGAGGGAGACACAGAATCTGAAATAGGCTCCAGGCTCTGAGCTGTCAACACAGAGCCCGACATGGGGCTTGAACTCATGGACCATGAGATCATGACCTGAGCCGAAGTCGGACGCTTATCCGACTGAGCCACCCAGGCGCCCCTCATGCCTCTTCTTGATATCATTCGGTGTTCCCTACACCTTCAGGATAAAGTCCAAACTCCTTAATATGGGGTTTCAGAAGAACAACTGAATTAGCTTAGCCAAATATCCCTCGGCCTACTCACAAGTTTCAAGTGGATTAAACATTCTTTAGGCCACATGCTCTAAAAAGTGATTTACTGATTTGTTTACAGGTGCTACTGATCTCAGAGAAGGAAGTGGCACACTCCTGGTCACCCTCATCTCCTCTCCCACCGTGCCAGGGCAGAATGCTTTCAAGGTCTGGGCATTCTTTCCCTCCAGATGAACTGGGCTGATAGCAGATGCTGTGCTAATGGCTCCTCTTAGACAGTGGATGAGTCGTAGGGCCAGGAGAATTCAGGAAGTGGGGTTGAGTCAGGGCATAATCCAAATAGGATGTATATTACACCAGCCAGCAAGGAGCCTGGTCTGTGTCCAGTCCTCAGACTTGTATCATGCTCCCCGTTCCTGTTAAGGCCAGGTCATTTCTCCACCTCCTCCTCTAAGGCTGTACCCTCATAAGTGGGCTTTATGTCTCGCTAGCTTATTTCCTCCTAAGATCCAGCCATGCTAGCAGGGTCTAATTCGGATTGGCTCAAATATTAGGCAATCAGATTTCGTTATTATAAACATTCTTCTGACTAGGTCTTATTGAGCCGTATAAAATTGTTTCTGATTCATTGCATATTTTATACCCAAACGTATTCATCTTCTGGATCTAAACGTAGTCAGAACAACTTTTACATTTCTCCTATTTTGCTTAAGCTGGTTTGAGTTGGGTTTCTGTCAATTACAACCAGAGTCCTGACAGATTGTGATTATGTAAAGCAACTTTTGGATGGCCTTGATGCAGGCTTACTGTGACAGGGAATTTGTGGATATCTGTTCTCCTTTACACTGGCCTCTTCTACAGATGCTTGGACCTTTTATCTAACTCTTGCCAGAAAATAATAACTATTTTAAAATTAAAATTGTTTTGAGCAGATGGTCTCTAAATGTTAATTGATTCATCCTGTGGAAAGCATGTCACTTATATGACAACAAATAAAAGTGTAATTTAATTAATTACCTAAGCATACAATTTGCCACTATTTCATCCTGATAGCTTCTTTGGAAAGCTATGTTGTTCCCAACTAGTCCTTGCACTGGAGTGGTTTTGAAATTATTCCACATCCTTCTCTGGGCCAACTCTGTAGGAGCGGATATGGCTATCCCTCCGGATTGGAGTCTTAATTTCTTTATTTTGCAGAAAAGAACATGACCTTCTAAGGCTGCAATTCTCAAATTTTAGCCTGCATTGGAATCAGGAGGGCTTAGTAAGCCACAGGTTGCTGGACTCTCTACACCTGAGATTCTGATTCAGGAGGTCTGGGGTGGGGTCCCAGAGTATTTGCATTTCTACCAAGTTCCAGGTGATCTGATGTTGCTCACGTGAGACCACCCTTCACTATCACAGAGTGCGCCTACTAGAGTAGACCCTGACAGTAGGCAAATAGACACCATTTGTTTTCTGCTTGGTTCTTCATAAAGGCCTTGTTGGCAGAGGTGCTTTACATGGGAGAGTGGCAGTCAGCTATATGGAGCATATCCACTCTGCTGTATTAGGGGTCCCCAAATTAAGTGCATGTGGGGCCAATGAGATAGCCTAAAAGAGTCCAGGGGAGGGGGAGGGGGAGATAGAAAAAGGGGGTACGGTGCACACTGGATATGTAATGGTGAGTACAATGGCAAACTGGAGAGGCACCCCCCCCCAAAAGAACATTCTATAGCGTGACCATCGAGATCACCACTTATTTGTCATGTGACAAGGTTAGGCAAGTTACCTAACCTCTCCATGGCTCAGTTTCCTCATTCCCCAGAATCTGGATAATAACAGAACCTAGCTCATAGGGTTATTAGGAAGAGTAGATAAATTAACATATGAAAATAATTTAGAAGGAAAGGTAATTAATCAATTAATTAATTATTAAGTAAGTAATAATAACCATTACTACTAGGTTATAATAACAGTAAATACTTATGTAATACTGACTTTGGGGGCACCTGGGTGGCTCAGTTGGTTAAGCGTCCAACTCTGGTTTTGGCTCAGGTCATGATCTCACACGTCCGGCTCCCCAGTGACAGTGTGGAACCTGCTTGGGATTTTCTCTCACTGTCTCTCTCTCTCTCTCTCTCTGTCTCTGCCCCTCCCCTGGCTGGTTCCCCCCACCCCCCCCCCCCGACCTCAAAATAAATAAATAACCTTCAAAAACTACTGTCTTTTACCTGGCACTCCCGGAAACACACTTGCTTTGATTAATTTTCACAATAACCTATGAGATAAGCACAATTACTAGTCTTATCTTTGACTGGTAAACTGAGCTCCACAGACGTTACGAAGCTGGCCCAAGTGCACACAGCGAGTGAATGAGGGTGTTGGACTGCAAACCCCAGCAGGTTGCTCACTCTGGCTGTCACCATCACACGCCAGCACCAAACACCACTCTGGGTCTGTAACGAGCCGCCACTGAACTTGGGCCAGCTCACGTCATGGGGCGTAGGAGTTCAGCTTCACCTTCCCGTTCCTTCTTATTTATTTATTTTTTCTTTTAAGAGAAACTAGAAATCTGGAGTTTTGTGTATTGTTTTGCATGCTCAGTTTTGAAAAATTGACCCACTGCGTGGGTCAGAGAGCACACATCTCTGGACCACTGTTGGCCCGCAGGCCACACGCTCAGGAGCTCTGCATGGACCCTGGAGGTGAGGAGAGGGTAACGCGGTGGCTGATTATCCTGCCGTACATGCAGCAGAATCAGAGCCTCTGTGATTCTACCCTCTAGCCTCTGCCTAGAAGGGCAGTTTATTTCATGATGCCTCATAGGGCGCCCCTTCCTCAGCAGTCTTCTCTTTGTGCTGACAGCTTTCCAGCCCTTTTACTCTCCAATTTTCTCAGACGGAGACCACACAGATGCTTCACCCACTAAAACGTTGATCCCTCCCTCCTTCTGAATGAAGAATTATTTCTTTTTGAAAAAAATTTTTTTTAGTGTTTATTTATTTTTGAGGGATGGTGGGGGGGAAGGAGAGAGAGAGCATCCAAAAGTAGGCTGCAGGCTCTGAGCTGTCAGCACAGAGTCCAACAGGGGGCTCAAACCTACTGACCGTGAGATCATGACCTGAGCGGAAGTCAGACGCTTCAGCGACAGAGCCACCCCCTGGAGAATTATTTCTAAAGGTACAAGAGAGCGATGTCAGCCATCAAACCCATCCCTTATCCCTTCTTAAAAATTCCTTTGATTCTGATTTCTTTGTATGGAAAATAGCAGCCTCCCCTACGTTTCCAGTACTTGAGATCTGAAGTTCTTGATGACATGGTTACTTCCGCAAGGCACACCTGAAGGACACATCTACAAAACCAGATAAATTCACCTTCCAGCGGAAGAGCTCTTGCTGTGGCTTGAATATAGCTCACGGATCTGGCCTGTCCAATCGAAAACACAAGATTTCGATATGTGTCATGATGACATAACATTATTTTCCCAAAATAAACAGAGGCTATTCGTTCCAGCTGGATCTTATTAGTGGTTTTCCTATTTTGCTTTTGGTCAGCCCCCAGGCCAACCTCCCAGGCTGAGCTCCTTCTGAGGCCAAGAAAGGCTTTTCCATGCGCGGACCCTGCTGGGACAATTGATCATGACCACTAAAGCCCCAGCCAGCTCTGTGCTGGAGGGTGAAGAGGTCCCCTCGCAGAAGAGGCGTGAACAGCCAGCCCCGACCTGGAATCACATCATCCCGAAGCAAAGTTCTCAGCAGATGCTGACTTCTACAACTTATTATTATTATTTTTTTTAAGTTCCTATGGTTAGAAATGTGCAGCGTTCGTTTCTAAATCACGGCCTTCTTGGGACATGCAGAGTTATTGCCACATTCAGCGGTTGCGTTTCGGGCTGTGAAATATTTGCATTGCTTCTCCGAGTAGTAAGGACAACCGCGGGAGTCCTCCCTGTGGAAGAGGACTTCCACATGTTCGTGACAGGAAATTTATGGCTTTCACTTCGTTTAACGCCTCGGAGCCAAATCCAATCATTTGTGTCGAAGACCTTAAAAGCAGTTAGTGTTGTGGAAACGTTCACTGCTGCTGAGAGAGGAAGACGGAAAGGGAAGCAGGGAGCCTGGGGAAGGGTAGAGGGAGATGGCTTTTGTGGTCTTGGAAAGGGGTAGAGGTATAGAAGTGATGGCTTTGAAAAATCTAGCTCGTGCTGGTTTTATTTGTATGTAATAATTACTTGGTTCTAGGTACCCTACTGCAGAAAATGTAATTATGGGTCATTAATTTTCACAATTTACTATAGCGTACTCAGATTTAACACAAAGGCATGGGCACAGCTGCATCGATTATTTAATCCTTTGCTGGTCTGTGGTACACATGGGTATTCAACTTGGGGTGAAGACCCAACATATATTTGAGGAGACCTGCCATGTCTTGCTGTGGTAAACATGATCTGGGTCTGGTCCTCAGCTTTGCGAAGTCCAAAACTCAAGCCTTTTAGTTTATACAAAGTTGATTTGGCTTAGGGGGACTGATTATATCAGACAACCCACAAGAAACCAGATGCCGATGTATATACTCTCGGTGAGAAATAAAATCCGAGTATCTACGTTAGCACAATCTCTCTGCTGTTGGAAAGTCTGCATGGAAAAAGCCAAATTATTATCAGGAAGTGACTTGATGAGCATAGAATCCAAGCCAGGGAGTCAGCCTGAGAATCCCACTGTGACCACCTCCCCAGGGGACTAAGTACTGGAAATGCAATGGGAAAGAGGCAGCTTTTGTCTCGTCTGTCTCTAGACTTTGTACTTTCTCTAGAGTCCTCTTGGCAACCTTTCTTACCTCTTTTGGTAATACCATTAATAGGGCAACAATTTTCTTCCACACTGTTGTATCTCCATTAGATTTCCAGGCTCTGCTCTGTTGGAATTAGGAAATCACCAGCACCCAAAGGAATCCTGAAGTTCTTACTCCATCATAATGCAGTAATTTTACTGGTTTACTCTTGTTAGGGGGATGCACTACTTCCCCACTCCTTTAAGTGTTCATGCAGAAGGATTTCCATGACTGCTGACCTCCCCTCTAGGAAGGAGAAGTGATTTATTTTGTAGATAAATCTGAGAAATGGTCCTGAGAGTGGGTGGTTCTGCCTTTTCTAGGATCCCTCTCCAGATCTACAGGCTGGCGAAAGGGATAGTGTCTAATACTGTCTCCTGCTATGCAGCAAGGGTCCCGTCCCTGAGACGTAAGTCCCTTTTGTCAGTGACCAGATGCATCTAAATAAGAGGAAGAAGGGGTGCCTGGGTGGCGCAGTCGGTTAAGCGTCCAGCTTCAACCAGGTCACGATCTTGCGGTCCGTGAGTTCGAGCCCCGCGTCAGGCTCGGGGCTGATGGCTCGGAGCCTGGAGCCTGTTTCCGATTCTGTGTCTCCCTCTCTCTCTGCCCCTCCCCCATTCATGCTCTGTCTCTCTCTGTCCCCAAAAAAATAAATAAAAACGTTGAAAAAAAATTTTAAAAATAAATAAATAAATAAATAAATAAATAAATAAATAAATAAGAGGAAGAAAGGTATAATTAATGGACCCATCTCTGGACAGCCCCCCTATGCCAGATGGAACATGCCAGCAAGCACACAGTGCCAGGTGGGTAGACATTTGAGCTCTGTTTGCCTTCTCAATTCCTGAAGCATGAGTCACTTACCAGCATTCAAGTTTCATTGAGAATTCTGTTGTTGTTTTCTTATCATTTCATTTTTGCTAAACAGTGACAGAGCACCTTGGCCTGAGTAAGGATCAACTTGTGTTTGATGAATAACTAATTTCATTATTATTATTTGAATTATTCCTATATCCATCTTGTCTCCTTTTAGGACATCAAGACCTTAAGAAACACCAAAGTGTCTTTCAAAATCCTAAAGATGGTTAATTCCATCTTGACACTTTGGTGCTTTTTCTATTCTTTTTTCTTCATTCCTGTTGCTGCCTAAGTGCATCTCCCTTGGGCCATATATTCCCATCCCCATTCAGTTCAACTTTTCTTCCCACTCCTTCCTCCTGGGCCTCCTCCCACTGGGGTCCTCCCTTCCAGTCCTTTCCATTCCACTCTTTTCACATTTTCTTTCATGTTAAGCATCTTCTGAATACTCCTCTAACATCCCCCTGCCCTATCCTACTCCCCAGCCACCTTCAGGGAGAGACTCCAAGGCTCCCAGAGCAGGGAGTCAAAACTGGCATTCCTATTCCACCTTGTTGCCCTTTCTAAATCAGGGGTTTTCCAAACTTGATTCAAAATCCACTCAAAGCTCATACCATCTTGTCTTTCTGTTCAGATGCTGCACCTTGAAGCCAAGCAGACCATATGTCATCATTGTCAGCTTTGACAATGTTCACTTACTGTTTTTGATTTGAGTGTTTCTTCCTGGTTATATTTCACCAGGAAGTTGGCAAGAGACAGCTTGTCATTATCAGGCCACAGGTTCTATCACTATGTTCACCTCATGTTTAGTCAGCATGTTGAAAGCATTCTTTTCCCAACATCCCATCCAATATTCAACCTGCTTCCTGTATCCAACAGGGATACAGTAAAAAAGGATGAACAAAGACTGAATTGTTACCTGGCATACTTAGTAGTTAAGAAAATACACTGTGCACTGAACAGTGCATTCTATAAAGTATTTCCAACTGCAAGCTCTATCTGACAGCCTCTAATTGGCCCAAAATTAAGACAGTGGTAGCTGGAGATCTTTTCTCAGTCCAACAGACCTTACTAGATGAATTACTCTCAGGCAACTCAAACTGATCTGAGTACAATAAACATCAACTTCGCTTTCAGGCTTAAATTTGAAAGAGGGAAGCTGCTGGCTACCAAGTAGAGAGTGGAGAAAAAAAAGTATGTGCACCTGATAAAAAATTACTTTATCATAAGGAAAAATATAACATGGTTCTGAAGGCTTTGAGGAAGATAATTTTTCTCAGGAAACAAAACCACCTAGAATTCCTCCAAAAGACACAAGAGGATATAGCTTCTATAAAATAGAAGTAAGGAAACCAAAGGAAAAATAGGCTATAATGAAGGAGGAGATTTGAAGAGAATTGGTTAAAATGAAGAATGGTTGTAAGAAAATTCAAAAAATGCAAAAGCAGAGTTCCACTTGTTGGGATAAAGATGTTAATATCACTCCCACCGCAACAACAGAAAACGCCAGATGAATGGAAAAAAGAAATCTATAGTCTGATTTAAAGTCGTCTGTGGTGCTTTTTAATTAAAGCCATCGGATGTTGTTGTGGATGCAAGGAAGTTCAAATGAATTAAATTCCAGAGAGAATTAAGCCTTCTTAGGTGAGCTAAGACTGGTAGCTAAGACTGGTAGCTTTCATCCCTGGGGGCATTGACTCTACTAGGCATCACAAGTAGGCTAAGCAGGGAGCTGCCATAAGCAAAAGACTTACCTGGGTCAAGGGTAAATTCTCTGAGCTCATGAGAGTGTACATAGACTGGCATGGTAGATTGAAATCTGGGAGGAGCCCAAACATAGAGCTAGGCCTCACTACTCAGCAGTTTTTCCCATCCAAACTTCTGTTGAGCAAATACTGATAAGGACAAGCTGAGAGTGAAAGGACAAAAAAGATAGCATAATTTTGCGGTACTTAGGTGCAAAGCCCTGACAATTAAAACAACAGGTGAACTGAAATCATCATAGAGCATCAGCAAGATGGAGGAGGAGGACCTTTCTACCATCATCCTTCCATAGAAGCATGAGTTTGACAACTACCCACAGAGGGAAGTACCTTTGTGGGAGTCTAGGAATCCAGCCAAGAAGTTCCAGATCACTGGGGGAGCAAAATTTCCAAATATAGATATAGCATGAGACTAAGAAAGAAATACAGAACGTACAAAACACCCAGGAAAATTTTAACAAAATGGCAATAGTAATTCCTAATGTATCAATAATTACTTTAACTATACTTTAAATATAAATGGATTAAATTCCCTGACCAAAAGACACACAGAAGCTTAATGGATAAAAAAACCCACAAGACTAAACTATGGGCTGCCTGCAAGAGAGTCACAGTCACTTCAGTTTTTTGTTTTGTTTTGTTTTGTTTTTTACTTTTTAAAAAAATTCCCAGTATAGTTAACATACAGTGTTATATTAGCTTCAGGTGTACAAACAGTGGTTCAACAGTTCTATACATTACTCAGTGTTCATCATGATTAAGTGTACTCTTAATAGTCTTCACCTATTTTGCCCATCCCCCAGATTTCAAGATATGCTACAAAGGTGTAGTAATCAAAATGATATTATACTGGCACAAAAATAGACACATAGATCAATGGAACAGAACAGGGAGTCCAGAAACAAGCCCAGCATTATATGGTCAATTAATCTTCAATAGAGGAGGCAAGAACATGCAATGAGGAAAAGACAGTCTCTTCAACAAATAGTCTTGGGAAAACTGGACAGCAATGCGCAAAAGAACAAAACTGGGCCACTTTCTTGCACCATACACAACAATTAACTCAAAATGGGTTAAGGACTTAAATGTGAAACCATAAAAATCCTTGAAGAGAGCCAAATTATGGCAGTAATTTCTCTGACATTGGCCACAGGAACATTTTTGTAGATATGTCTCCTGAAGCAAGGGAAACAAGAGCAAAAAACAAACTATTGGGGCCACATCAAAGCTTCTGCACAACAAAGAAACAATCAACAGAACTAAAAGACAAAATCTTATGAATGAGAGAAGATATTTGCAAATGACATATCTGATAAAAGGTTAGTATCCAAAATAGAAAGGAACTTATACAACCCAACAGCAAATAATAATAATAATAATAATAATAATCCCATTTAAAAATGGGCAAAAGACATGAACAGACATTTCTCCAAAGAAAAAATACAGGTGGCCAACAGACACATACAAAGATGCTCATCATCACTTACCATCAGGGAAATGCAAATCAGAACTACCATGAGATATTCATACCTGTCAGAATGGCTAAAATCAACAATATAAGAGTCACTTTAGCTTTAAAGACACACACAGACTAAAGGTGAAGTCATGGAAAAAGATATTCATGTAAATAAAAACCAAAAGAGAGCAAAGTGAGGTGTACTTATACTAGACTAACTAGGCTTTAACTCAAAAGCTGTAACAAGAGACAAAGGTTATTATAAAATTATAGAGGGGTAAATTCATTAAAAGGATTTAATAGTTATAAATATATAGGTACAAAGCAAATAATTAACAGTTCTGAAGGGACACATGGGCAGCAATACAATAATACTAGGAGATTTCATTACTCCACTTTCAGCAATGGATGACTCATTCAGACATAAAATCAACAAGATAACATGACTAGAACTATACATTAGCCCAAATGGACCTAACAGACATCTAATAGCAGCAGAAGACACATTTTTCTCAAGAACTCCTAAACATTCTCCAGGATAGATCACATATTGGGCCACAAAAGAGATCTTAGCAAATTTAAGAAGTTTGCAATTATACCAAGCATCTTTCCTGATCACAACGGTGTGAAACTAGAAATCAATAACAGGAAATCAGAAAAACTTACAAATATGTAGAAAGTAAACAATGCATTCCTAAACAACCAATTGATCAAAGAAGAAATCAAAAGGGAAATTAAAAAAAAAATCATGAGACAAACAGAAATGGAAACATGATATACCAAAATGCAGCAAAAACACTTCTAAGAGGGAAATTTATAGTGATAAATGCCTACATTATGAAAAAAGAAAAATCTCAACTCAGCAACCTAACTGTACATCACATGTAGCTAGAAAAAGAAGAACTAAGTCCAAAATTAGTAGAAGAAAACAAAACAAAGTTCAGAGCAGAAATAAATAATGAGGCTAATAAGTAAATACTTTAGAAGAGATCAATGAAACTAGGTTTGTTTTTTTTTTTAAGTTAAACAGAATTACAAATCTTTAGTCAGACTAAGAAAAAAGGGAAGATTCAAATAAATAATTCAGAAATGAAAGTGGAACCATTAAAACTGATACGACAGAAATATAAAAAAAAATCATGAAATACTACTGTGAACAATTATATACCAACAAGTTGGATAACCTAGAAGAAAAGGATAAATTCATAGAAACAAAAATCTACCAAGACTGAATGATAAAGAAAAATATCTGAACAGACCAAAAGGAGTAAAGATATAGAATCAATAATTGAAAACCTCCCAACAAAGATAAACCTAAAGTCTGATGGCTTCACTGGTGTATTGTACCATATAAAGGAGAATTAATACCAATTCTTCTCAAACTCTTTCCAAAAATTGAAGAGGAAGGAATACTTCCAAAATCATCTTACAAAGCCAGCATTACCCTAATACCAAAGCTATAAGAAAAAATAAATTACAAACTAATATCCCTGATGAACACAGAGGCAAAATTCCTCAATAAAATTCTGGAAAATACACATTAAGTCTCATACACCATGATCAAGTGAGATTTATCCTTGAGATGCAAGGATAATTCAACATATACGTATCAATAAATGTGATTTATCACATTAATAGAACGAAGGACAAAAATCAAATATCACCTCAATAGGTGCATAGAAAGCATTTGACAAAATTCAACAAAGGTGCTAAGAATACACAATGGGGAAAGGATAGTGTCTTCAATAAATGGTATTGGGAAAAATGGATGTTCACATGAAATAAATAAATAACTAAATACATACATACATACATACATACATAAAAGAAGAAATTGGATCCTTACACCATACACAAAAATTAACTCAAAATGGATTAAAGACTTAGACTGTAAACTGTAAACCTGAAACTGTAAACTCCTAGGAAAAAAACAGGGGAAAAGCTCCATGATGTTTGCCTTGGCAATGATTTTTTGGATTTGACAACAAAGTCACAGGCAACAAAAGCAAAAATTAACAAGTGGGACAACATCAAAGTAAAAAGTTTCTGCACTGCAAGGGAAACAGTCAACAAAATGAAAAGGTAACATATGGAATGGCAGAAAATATTTGCAAACCATATGTCCCATAAGGGGTCAATATCCAAATTATAAAAGGAACTAACTCAAATAAATAGTAAAAACAAAACAAAAAAAAAACCAAATAACTAGATTAAAAAATGGCCAGAGGACCTAAATAGACATTTTCAAAAGAAAACATACAAATGGTCAACTGACATTTGAAAAGGTATTCGACATCACTAATCATCATGGAAATGCAAATCTAAACCACAATAAGTTATCAACTCATACCTGTTAGGATGGCTATTATCAAAAAGTCAAAAAACAACAAGTGTTGGCGAGCATGTGGAGAAACAGGAACTTTTATAGACTGTTGGTGGGAATTTAAATTGGTACAGCCAGGGGGCGCCTGGGTGGCGCAGTCGGTTAAGCGTCCGACTTCAGCCAGGTCACGATCTCGCGGTCCGTGAGTTCGAGCCCCGCGTCAGGCTCTGGGCGGATGGCTCAGAGCCTGGAGCCTGTTTCCGATTCTGTGTCTCCCTCTCTCTCTGCCCCTCCCCCGTTCATGCTCTGTCTCTCTCTGTCCCAAAAATAAATACACGTTGAAAAAAAAAAATTTAAAAAAAAAAAAAATTGGTACAGCCATTATAAAAAACAGTATGGAGGTTTCTCCAAAAATTAAAAATGGAACTAACATGTGATTCAGCATTCCCGCTTTTGGGTATATATCCAAAGAAATATATATATCCAAATATATATCCAAAGAAAATGGAATCACTATCCCAAAGAGATATCTGCACTCCCTTGTTCATTGCATCTAAATGTCCATCAGTGTATGAATGGATAAAGAAAATGTGGTACACATAGGTTAAAATGTTGTTCAGTCTTAAAAAAAAGGAAGGAAATCCTGCCATTTGCAACAACGTGGATGGGCCCAGAGGACAATTATACTATGTGAAATGAGCCAGAAACAGAAAGATGCATTCACTTATAGGTGGAATCTAAAAAAGCCAATGTTATAGACACAGAGTAGAAAGGGTGGTTACTAGGGATAGAGAATAGGGGAAATGGGGAGATGTTGCTTAAAGGGTACAAAGTTTCAATTACAACAAAAATAAGTTTTAGAGATCTAATAAACACCATGGTGACTATAGTTAATAATAATTACTATATACCTGAAATTTGCTGAAAGTAGATTTTAAGTATTCTTGCCCCCCTCCTCACAAAGGTACCTATGTGAGGTGATGGATATTTTAATTAGCTTGCTTGTGGTAACTATTCCACAATGTATGTGTATATCAAAACATCCTAAACTTTAATGTGTACACAATTTTTAGTTTCGTCAATTATACCTCAACAAAGATGTGGAGAAAATAAATACACAAAAATAAGAGATAAACTTCACTGAACTAAAGTAGTAAACTAACCCCAACCCAGATTGATTCCTGATTAGAAGAGGGAGGTCTTACTGTCTGAAAGAGAAAAGGGTAAGCCCCCCCCTTTTTTTTTAATTTTTTAACATTTATTTATTTTTGAGAGACAGAGATAGAACACGAGTCAGGGAGGAGCAGAGAGAGAGGGAGACACAGAATCTGAGGCAGGCTCCAGGCTCTGAGCTGTCAACAGAGCCCGACACGGGGCTCAAACTCACGAACCTTGAGGTCATGACCTGAGCCGAAGTCAGACACTTAACCGACTGAGCCACCCAGGCGACCCAAGGGCAGGGCCTTTTTAAAACAAATATTATTTTACTCCAGTCTTTACTGTTCTCACGTATATAACTTTTGGCATGCAATCAAATGGCAAAAAGCGGGAAAATGTGACATACAATCAAGATAATAAAGTTAAATGAAGCAGATACACAAACAACTTGGATGTTGGAGGTATCAAGCAAGGACATTAAAATTGCTTTCATAATTATATTAAAAATGTTTATTTTAATACAAATATTAAAGCATAAATAATATTCATTTTATGTAAACTCTTCTAGAAAATAGAAGAGGAGAGAGTGCTTCCCACCTCATGAAGAACATGAGAGAACATGAGAGTGCTTCATGTTATTGGGCCAGAATTACTCTGACACAAAAACAGTAAAATACATTATAAGAAAACTAAATATCAATATCCTTCATGAACACAAGTGGAAAATTCTTAACAAAAGTTTAGCAACAATGTATAAAAATGATAGTATAAATATGTGGGGTTTATCCCATGATTGCAGAATTTAACAATTGAAAAGTAATCAATGTAATTTACTATATTAACAGACTAAAATAAATCCATGTTTTTGTCTCAACACATGCAGGTGATGTATTTGAAGAAAGTTGATTTAGGGTTGAAACTCCCAGCAAAGTAGAAATAGAAGGGAAAGTCTTGTCCTGATAAGGGTCATCTACAAAACTCTACAGCAAAATATTTTGCTTACTGGCGAAAAATTGAATGTTTCTCTCTAGAAATTGGGAAAACGGTAAGAATGTCCACTCTCACCTTTTCTATTCAAAATTGTAGTGAAGATGCTAGCCAGTGCAGTAAGAGAAGAAAAAGGGATCAAAAGATACAGATTTGGAAAGGCAGATATAAAACTGTCTTTATTTACTGCATGATCATCCATGTACAAAATCCTAAGGAATCTATAAACACTACTGGAGAAAATAATTGAGTTTAGCAAGTTTATAGGATACGAAGTTAATTTACAAAACTCAGTTGTATTTCCATATACTATAAACAAAGATCAAAATTAAAATGCCATTTATAATGGCATCAAAAATATACTATACTTAGGAATAAATCTGACAGAAGATGTGCAGATCTGTATACCGAAAACTATAAATCATTGTAGAGCAAAACTAAAGACTTAAATAAATGAACATATATACTATATTTATGGATTAAAAGACTCAATATGATGAAGATATCAATTCTTCCCAAAGTGATCTATAAGAATCAAAACCATCTGAAACAAAATCCTGGCAAGATTTGTTGTAGAAATTGACAAACTGATTTAAAAATTGATATAAATGTATCAAATCAACACATCATACACTTTAAACTTACACAATGTTACACATCAATTACACTGACATTTAAAAACCAATTAAAAATTGATAAACATTTTTCTCTTCCACACTCCCATCCCTAACCTGGACCACAAGTTTTATTGCTTTTATTTTTTCCTTTCATGTTTGCTCTCACTTTTTTTTTTTTTTAATTTTATTTTAGAGACAGAGAGAGAGCTTGCACACAAGGGAGGGGGCAGAGGGAGAAAGGGGGGGAAAGAGAGAGAGAGAGAGAGAGAGAGAGAGAGAGAGAGAGAATCTTAATCAGGCTCCACACTCAGCACAGAAATGACATGGGGCCTGGTCCCACAACCCTGCGATCATGACCTGAGCTGAAATCAAGAGTCGGATGCTCAACTGACTGAGCCTACCAGGCACCCCTGTTCTCACCAAAATATTTCCCCATGAAAAACAATGTTTAAAAGCATAGAATTGGCTGCCTTGCAACACACTGAATTATCTGTTCCTGGAAGCATTCAAGAGAGACTGAACTATCTTTTTCTGGGGTTTTTTTGTTTTGTTTTGTTTTGTTTTGTTTTGTTTTTTTAGAGAGTACACAAGCAAGGGGGAGAGAGAGAGAGAGAGAGAGAGAGAGAGAGAGAGAGAGAGAGACCCAAGCAGGTTCCATGCTCAACACAGAAGCAGACATGGGGTTCCATCCCATGACCCTGGGATCATGACTTGAGCTGAAATCAAGAGTCAGACACTTGGGGCACCTAGGTGGCTCAGTCAGTTAAGCATTCAACTTCAGCTCTGGTCACGATCTTGTGGTTCATGGGTTCAAGCCCTGCATTGGGCTCTGTGGTGACAGCTCAGAACCTGGAGACTGCTTCAGATTCTGTGTCTCCTTCTCTCTCTGCCTTTTCCTCGCTCTGTCTGTCTCTCTCAAAAATCGATAAGCGTTAAAAAAAAATTTTTTTTTTAAATTAGACACTCAACTGATGGAGATATTGAGGCACCACTGGACTGAACTATCTTAATTCAACACTCATTTATAGAATACCTACCACGAATCAGACACTGGGAATATGGTAGTAAATAAGGCAGATATGGTCTTTGTTCTCATGGGTCTTAAAATCTAGTAGCATGTCTAGGAGACTGGGTTTTCTGGATGAAGTAGAAATTTGAACTAGGTGACCTGAGAGTTCTCTTCTGGATATCTATAGATCTATGTTTCTGGGATTAAAAAGAAAAACAAAATAAAAACAAAAACCCTTTGTCTTCTAACAAGGCAAATGCTTTTCTCTTGAGCCCTTTCTGAGTTTGACAATGGTAGACTGAGTGCCAAGGAATAAAGAAGCCCAACACCTAGGAAAGAACCCCTCCAAGCCTAAAACAAAAGAATTTGCCTGGCTCCATCATTAATCAAATGCATCTTGTACATGAAAGTTCTTGTGGGCTTCTGCCAGAGGGAAATGTCAAACACATGGTCACAGGCCATTTTTACCCCCAGGAAAGCATGGAAGGAACTATGTCAGGAAATACAAACCCATTTCCAGGAAAGTTTACCTTCTGGCCTTGTCCCCTTCCCCTGGCTCTGGATGTTGTTTCAGGGACTCTGAAAAGGAAAGCGAGGCAGCCATGAGCCATCCCAAGCCAGAGGGAGCAGATGGCCTGGCATTCTGGGAACATTCTAGGCATAGTCCTTAAAGAACTACCACAGAAACAAGGGACGGTTCCAGGAAAACAAGGAGTTGTAACTACTCATGGCTTAGGCACACTAGACCAACAAAGAGGTCCCAAGAGCAGAGCAGACTTGCTGGAGTCAGGGTGGAGGAGACAGTTGGCTTCTCCTGCACACAAATCAGTTCGATCATCCCTGCCTTGTTGGACATGATCACTACTCCCTCCCAAAGACACCCCTTGGGTCTGCAGGCTGATGTCTACTTGTAGCTCTAGTGTTTAGGAACAGGCTTGAAATGTTTCAGAAAAGGAAGGGAATGGACATCCAATCGTCATCCCACTAACAGTTTTGTCCAAAGTGCTCTTTTACAGGCTTCATATCTTTGTTCATGCTTTTCCTTCCCAGGATGTTCTCTGCCTTCTGTTCTGTTGAACTCCTACTTTTTTTTTCCCTAGGGTTATCTCAAGTGCTACTTCTTTCATGAGGCTTTGCTGGATTCTTTCAGTTCCACGTGACCTCTCCTCTCTTGGCATTTTAAATTCTCTTACAGCAATGTTTTACCTTCTATTACAGCATTTTGTGCATGCCTTTCCTTTTCAAAAATTAAATTCTAAGTATCTTATGGAGATAAATCTTATTTTATTCTTTGTTTATTTATTTATCTTGAGGAGAGACAGAGCGCGTGCGTACAAGCAAGGGAGGGGCAGATAGAGAGGGAGAGAGAGAATCCGAAGCAGACTCCATCCTGTCAACTCAGAGCCCGACTTGGGGCTTGATCTCACAACGGTGAGCTCATGACGCAAGCCAAAACCAAGAGTTGGAGGCTTAACCAACTGAGTCACCAGACAGGCAGGCTGAGTCTTATTCTTTACATCCTGCCCCCAAAGTAGGATGCATTTTCCCCCAACCACCGTGTGTTTACACACAATAGGATTAAAAAAGCTTGGGGAAATGGAGTTGAGTAAACAATGTTTACTCAGTGATAAAGGTCAGAACCCTCCCGTCTCCACATTGGACACTGGAAAGGTCTCTCCCATAGTCTCTGGAGTCAACAATGTCTCTTTCTGTCCCATTAAACTAGAAAATTAAATTCACTCAATGATGCCTAATTCACCCTGAATTGTTGAGAAATAAGCAGTTCCACCTAAGTGAATTTTCCAGATCACTGGAGATTATTTATTAGAATCCAAAATTTTAGAAGCGATTTACAAAGCATGCTTTCCTAAAGGCATTTTGAATATCTCTGGAGACGTCCAAAAGAAATGGGTTATAGTGGTTGTATCAGTAGAGGATTACTTGGAGATTAGGAATAGAGGTATAAGGAAACGACTATCCACTATGTACCCTTTTGTACTTTTTGAATTTTGAATGATGTACATCTATTACCTATTAATTTAAAACTAATGGCATGCGTCCTTACTTCCTTAAATATGGTTGCCAAGGCCAATTTAATGTTTCTTTCTGAATCAAGGTCCAAGATCACCGTTATCAATATTATTTATTGTCTTGTTCCTAAATAGAATTATTCCAACAATGGATATTAAAGTGACCCAGAATTATCTTCCCCTATACAAAATGGCTCCAAAACTTCTAAGCCTCCAGAGGTTTTGGGTTTGGTTTATTTTTTAGATTCTCTGTCTCTTCCCTGGCAGCCAACACTTTTTGTTGTTATTATAGTGACTGCTTATAGCAACCACCGCACCCTCCCCCTTCTTATTTGCTCATTTGTTCTGATGTGAATTGGAAGTCAAATGATCTCAGATGATAAGTAGGATTCAAGTGGAGAGGGGAAGAAGAGAATTCCAGGAGTTTTTAAAAAATGTGATCAGCTATGTGGGCTATAATTTTACTAAAGTGGATTGGGCTAGATGGCATTCTAATCTAACACCAGATTTACTCCTCTCTCACTCAAAATGATATAGTGCTGAGCCTTCAGACAGCAGGCCCTTGTGCTGGGCAAGCCTTTGGGACACCTGGTTCCGTAATGCTGGAGACAATGCCTCCTAAAGCTAGAGACTACCTATATCTTGCAGTCCGTGGAGGACATAGGAAAACTACTAAGATAATAACCTAGGAACCCAGAAAGCGATGAAGATTGTTGTCATTCAATACGTGAACTTCATTACGTCTTTTCTGGCCAGCCTGTGGTATTTCTGATTATTTCTAGGTTTTTAGGTTCTTATGTGTGTTCTGCTGTGTTCTAGATACCAAAGATACTAGATAAGTGGCTTCTAGGTAAGTAAAGTTACTCGTCAATACCATCATTAAATTTTTTTTCTTTCTGTCTGAGTGAGGTTAAAAAAAGAAAAGAAATAAACCTGGCCAATTAACTGGCAACAGAAATGTAAGCAACAATAGCTCTAAATCAAGTTAAAACACCCCTTCATTGAAGCTCAGATCTGTCACCAAGAAGGCGGAGTCCTGAGCCTCACCATTCTGGGTTGAAGTATAAAAAGTTTGAAAAGTCACTGGAAAACTACAAAGAGAGTTGAAAATTAAGGGCAGAGAATGAGAAGAGGCCATAAATATGGTGTGAATGTTCAAAAAAGAAAGCAAAAGAAAGCTAATTGTGGAAATTACTAGCCAGTAAATTGGATAGTCACAGTAATAAAACAGATGTTAACAGTGAAAATCCATCAACATCTGGAAAGGATAAAGTCACAAAGGATTTATGGAAAGGAGCAAGTTCAAGAGACTTGGGCAGAGGGGAAAAACAGAGCGAGGCCAGGTCTTTAGTAAAGGATTTGGAACTTGGGTAAAGGCTTTTGCTCAGCCTGACACGCCATTTCTACTCTGAGGCCAGATCAGATTGTTTTGGATGAGAACGTGGTCACATGGACTCAATAACTGGCTGAGAGATCATAAATGAAGGATAATGATATAAATACCCAGAAAGAGCTCCAGTGAGGGGAACGGGGCGCTGAGGGCACTTCCCCAGAGAGCAAGGTCAGGTCTGGTTTTATTTAACATCTTTGCTAATGATTTGAAAGCAGGAACAAACAAATGTCAAGAAAATGTGCAAAGCCCATCAGCTAGAGACAAGGTACACACACCAACCAGCGAGGAGTTCACCTAACAGGACTGAGAGCAATTATCAAAGGGAGCTGGAAATAACTCAGGCCAGGGCAGCCTAGAAAAATGATCTGAAACGAAAGCCAATCACTTTTTGAGGTTGGGTGGGGAAGGGTGGTGGGTAGGGAGAAGGGGGATCGGAGAGACAGAGTAGGAAATAAGCATGGCCAAAAGCAGTCTGAAGGGACAAATAATGCGCAGCAGCATAACAGGGGAATGAAGGCCCAACAGAACAGAGGTCCAGTTTTGAGGTTTGTAAATATATGGCTGTGGTTCGACAGATGTGAAATGATAAGTGACCCATTTATTCAGGGTTAGAGGAGAGAGAAGCAGAGGTGGGAGGATCGGACTTCAGACATTTACCCAGAGCGTGCAAGCCCTAAGGGTGCACCTCTCTGCACTCCTGGATCTTGGCTCCTAGAATGTTGGAAGTCCCATAAGCTAATACAGATCCTCCTTGATGTACCATGCTGCATAGTAGATGCTCAGCGATTGTGGGACAAATGCAGGAAGCCCCGTGGAATTCTTAATGTATCTGTGGTCATTAAGTGAAAATGGGGCAAGGGTTGCTGCTAAGGACCCCTCCAGCTTTGAGACTGGGGAATTCTGTGATTGGAAGAAAAACACAGATCCAGGAGCAGCCAGATGTTTAAGCAAACAGTGACAGCTGTCCCAGATTCTGCTCTGGGTGCTGGCCTGGCCCATCCCTGCCTGTGAAAATGGAACTGTGATACATATACTCCTCTTCCTGATTCTGCCACTCCCATTCCTGACCGTGGCTAAGTGACTGGTCACCTATGACCAAACTTTACTTTCTTGTATTCTGTACCTGCCCCCACCGTGTTCTAGCTCTGTTCAAGACCCTGATTGGATTCATGAGGGCTCTTTTTGCTTTCCCTGTTTAACTCCAAATTGGTATCTCAGAGAAAAGACCCAAGCCCCTCATGTTGATATGAAACACTAAATCCCCCTGTATGTCAACATCCATTGTGTAACTATTTCACTAGACTGCCTAGACCAGGGCTTTTCGAACTTTAGTGTGCATAAAATCTTATGGGAGGGGAGATTACACATTTCTAACAAGATCCCAGATAATGCCAATGTAGATCAATAGACCATACATTTGAAAAGCAAAACAGGGCACCTGGGTGGCTCAGTCAGTTAAGCATCGACTCTTGATTTTGGCTCAGGTCGTGTTCTCACAGTCGTGAGATTGTGAGATCAAGCCCCACATTGGGCTCTGCACTGACAGTGTGAAGGCTGCTTGGGATTCTCTGTCTCCCTCTCTCTCTCTGCCCCTCCCCTGATCTCTCGCTCTCTCTCTCAAGTAAAACTTAAAAAAAAAAAAAGAAAAGAAAAAGAAACAAGACTTCACAGTAGCAGTGTCCAATAGAACTTTCTGCAATGATAGAAAAGTTCTCTATCTGCACTGTGCAATACACTAACCACCTAGCCATATGTGCCTATTGAACACTAGCATGATGTGTGAACTTTTTAATTTTATTTCATTTAAATTAATTTATTTTTAATTTTGTTAATGTTTATTTTTGAGAGAGAGACAGCACAAGCGGGGGAGAGGCAGAGAGAGAGGGAGACACAGAATCTGAAGCAGGCTGCAGGCTCTGAGCCATCAGCACAGAGCCTGATGTGGGGCTCGAACTCACAAACCATGAGATCATGACCTGAGCCAAAGTCAGATGCTTAACCGACTGAGCCACCCAGGCGTGCCTCATTTAAGTGAATTTAAATTTAAATAGCTACATGTAGTCAGTGGCTACATATTGGACAGCACAACTCTAAAGACATTCAGATGTAAGTAAAATTTTGAGATGTCTGTAGAATGGCAGGTCATGATTTACCTTCTCACAATAAACC
Source organism: Puma concolor (assembly GCF_028749965.1). NCBI lineage: Eukaryota > Metazoa > Chordata > Mammalia > Carnivora > Felidae > Puma > Puma concolor. Next base: position 101,300,054 of record NC_141674.1, on the reverse strand, counting down.
ACCAATCATACAGGCATCTGGGCTACATAATACTGCACATTCAGCTGGTCTACAGCCAATTTGACCAGAAATAACATATGAACATATCTATTACCCTCCAAAGTCTTGCACCCTTTGTAATCTTTCATTCCTGCACTGCTCTCCTCTCAGTCATCAATAGGCAATCATAAGCTGCTCTCTGTCACTATACATTAGTTTGCACCTCCTAGAATTTTATATAAATGAAAACATAGGGGCGCCTGGGTGGCTCAGTCGGTTGAGCGTCCGACTTCAGCTCAGGTCATGGATCTCACGGTTCGTGAGTTCGAGCCACGCATCAGGCTCTGTGCTGACAGCTCGGAGCCTGGAGCCTGCTTCCACTTCTGTGTCTCCCTCTTTCTCTGTCCCTCTCCCCCTCACTCTCTGTCTCTTTCTCTCAAAAATAAATAAACATTAAAAAAAAATTGAAAAAAAAGAAAGAAAACATAAATGCAGTATTTTATTTGCTCGCCTGGCTTCTTTCACTCAGCATCATTATTTTAAGATTTATCCATATTGTTGTATGTATCGATAGTACTTTTTTTTTCTGAATAGTGTACCACAATTTGTTTATCCATTCATCTATGAATGGCGTTTCAATTGTTTCCATTTTTGACTATGGCAAGCAATGCTGCTGTGAACATTTTTGTACAAGTCTTGTATGGACATATACCTGCATTTCTCTTTGGTAACTACCTAGGAGTGTGATAGCTGGATCATATGTGGGTATGTATTTAAATCTTTAAGAAACTTACCAAAGGTGTACCATTTTACATTCCAACAAGCAGTATACGAGAGTTCCAGTTCCTCCATATTCTAATCAACAAATAATATGGTCAGACTTTTAAATTTTAGCATTTTAATATGGGAGCAATGGTATCTCATTGTGGTTTTAATTTGCATTTTCTAATGATTATTGATCTAAAGTATATTTTCATGTACTTATTTATCATCTATAGATCTTCTTTGCAGAGCTCTTCAATTTTTTCACTTATTTTTCCTTTTTTCCTATTTTTCTTTCTGTATTTCTTTTTTCCTCTTCCTTTTTTTTTTTTTTTTTTTTGTTGTTGAATTTTGAGAGCGTTTCACATGTTCTGGATCAAGCACTTTTTCAGATATGAGATTTGCAGATATTTTCTCCCACTCTGTGATTTGTTTCTTCATTCTCTTAAAAGTGTCTTTTGAAGAGAAAATTCATTTTGACTGTACCGAAGTAATCAATGATTTCTTTTCTTAAGCTAAGAACTTGATTTTTTTTATATTGATCTTGTATGTTGCATCCTTGATAAACTCATTAATTTTAGTAGCTTTTTGTGGATTTCATCAGCTATTCTCCTTAGATAATTATGCCATCTGCAAATAAAGATAGCTTTGTACTTCTTCCTTTCCAATCTGAGTGCCTTTTATTTCTTTTCATTGCCTTATTACACCAATTAGAACCTCAAATACAACATTGAATAGGAGTGATGAAAAGGGCAAAATCTTGTCTTGTTTCTGATCTTAAGAGAAAGCATTCAGTCTTTCGCTATTAAGTGTGATGTTAGCTGTTGGTTTATCATACATGTCCCATATCTTGTTGGGGAAGTTTCCTTCTATTCCTAGTTGCTGAGACTTTTTATCAGGAATGGATGTTGGATTTTGTCAAATGTTTTTTCTGCACCTATTGAGATAATCATGTGGATTTTCTCTTTTAACTCTGGTAGTATGGTTAGTTACATTGACTGATTTTCAAATATTAAACCAATCCTGCATTCCTAGGATAAACTGGTCATGCTCTATTATACATTTTATATATCATTGGATTATATATAATCGTTGGATTATATATCGTAGGATGTTGATCTATAGTTTTTCTTTTCTTGTAATATCTTCAGTTTAGGTATCAAGGTAATGCTGACTTGATAGAATAAATTGGAAAGTATTCCCTTCACTTCACCTTTCTGGAAGAGTTTTCATGGAATTGATACTATGTCCTTATATGTTTGATAGATTCCCCTCAGTGATGTTTTCTTCTTAGCCTTGTCTTTTCTTTGTGGGAAAGTTTTCAATTATAAATTCAATTTCTTCAATAGATTTGGAATATTCAAGTTATCAGTTTCTTTTTGAGTAAGGTTTGGTAGTTTGTATCTTTCAAGAAATTTGTCCACTTCATGTAAGTTATCAGGTTTTGTGTTTTTTTTTTTTTTTGGCCTAAAGTTGTTTAAAAGATTTCTTTATTATTTTTTAAATATCTGTAGAATCAATAGTGATATATTCTTTATCATTCTGATATTGGTGATTTGTTTCTTGTCAATTTTCTGATCAGTCTGGCTGGAGGTTTATCACTTTTATTGAGTTGTTTTCTTCCTTAGACTTGGGTTCTAGGGGCAATGTCAACATTTTTATTAAACAAATGAACAGAACACTTTGAATCTGTTTGAATATCAACCAGAAAAAATGGTTAGTCTTTATGGTTATGCATGACCACCTTCTCCTTACCAGCCCTAACCCAGTCCCACACAGCTTCCCCAAAGGCAGGTTCAGGAATTCATACGGGACCATCACAGAAGTTTTTCCATAATAATCCTCTGTCAAATCAATTAAATAGCATTACTCTCTGGCAAGGAGGTGGTCAAAAGGAACGTATCACAGTTCTGCCCTCACGGGTCAACATCAACTCTCATTCCTACTTGACATAAGCCACTGGGAGTAAATGGGGTGTAGGTACAACAGAAACACTTCCCAGAGCTGTAGCCACAGAAGAGCAAGAATGCCAGGCTCTGGAGTGGTAAACTGAAGAGGAGTCAACGTCATCCATTTGTTACACATTTTGTTACCTATTATTTTGTAAGACTACATACAGGTTAAGCAGAAAAGACCGGGTAATTCTTAACACTGGAAGTCAAGATGAGATGGAAAAGACATAGAACATGTGGAACATGATGAACTTTACCCTGCGGGCAATGGGCAGTTCTCACCAAAGTTTTTCACCTGAGGAGTTTTGGTATCCAATCTTGGTTTTGTTTCAGAAAGGTTTTTCTGGGGGGCAATGTGGAGGAGGGACTGGATGGGGCCCAGACTAAAAATGGAAGACTATTTAGGAGGATATTGGGTCAGATTTGGACCACAGGGGTAGCAACGGGAGACTCATTAAGTATAATGTGATGGTGAAGGGTGGGGAGAAAGGAAGGCATGGAGGCTGTCCTATTGCTTAGGCCCTTGCTGGAAGAACTTCACAGAACCACAAAAATATATTCCACCAAAGCCACTCTAAATGTTTCCCCAATTCCACCTCCACTTAGCTGGGCCCCCTGAATCCTCACGGTCATGCTAAAGTCATCTGTCATGAGGGCAAGCATGACGGAGGGTGAGTTAGAGTGGATGAGATGGGAGTTCATCTGGTTCTGTTAAGTCATCTTACTCTCACAAATTCTGTAAAAACATTTCAGCATGAGAGAGCATTACAGGGCTCTCTCAAGAACACCTTGTGAGAGATTCGTGCTAGTGGGGAGCCTTGAAGCATAAGTTTCATGAGCATAATGATAAATCTATTTTGCCTGGATCATTACAATTGCTTGCTAACTGGCTTCCCCCTTCCACTCTTTTCTCATTCCTCCCAACCCATTTCCACGTGGCAGCAAGAGTTATATTAAAAGATAAACCTATTTGTGTCCTTCCTTGAATGCAAATTCCTCAATGGCTTCCCATTGCACTTAGAAGAAAAAAAAATCCCAATTTCTCACCATGGTTTAGAATGCCCTGGCTTGAGGTAATTCCTCTCTAACCTCTTCTCATGCACAGATCCAGACATACAGATCTCATTTAATTTCTCTAACTCGCTAAGAACTTCCTTTCTTAGGGGCTTTGTCCATCACACTTTTCTTCTTGAAATGTTCTAACCCTATGTAGTGGACATTGTAGATGTCTCTTCAATATCCTTTGTCCTCTTTCCCAGGGCATGGCAGCCTCCATGGTAAGGGTGGGCTCTGCTTGGTTTAAGCTAATCAGGGTTAATCCATCCCTCTTGCTATAAGTAGGTCTAAAACAAACCTAACCTGGCATTCTTATGACCACAGAGTATGGTTCAAGGATAGTCCAATTAAGGTAAAACTCAAGATTTTCATTCTGTATTTGTCAAGCGGTGCTTTCTCTTTCCCCCAGATGTGAAAAAAGAAGCATATAGCCTAGTGGCTGCTAGTGGACAACTTGCAACCAGCCTGTGGTCAAAACAGACGCGTGGAAGAGAGCAGAGCCAAAGGTATTACAGACAAATGGAGTCGGAGCCCTGATCAAATGGATCCTGAAAGCATAATGCCTTGGAGTTGTCAGTTATGTGAACCAAAGCATTTCCCTTTATTGTTTAAGCCAGTTTGGGTTAATTTAAATGACTAATGATGTTGTTTTGCAAAAATTAAATTGTCACTGGCAACACAAACATGTTAATTACTGCTATGGTGTCAGCTTTTTTGCATTCAACATGGCTTTATTACTATGGTTTATTACCTTATTATTGTACACTTCTACTCTGTTTTGTTTTGGTTTTTTCCTATTTAGGCTATTGTGAAAGTTGTTGTTACAGTGGTTGTTACAGTGGGCACTCAGCTTTCAGTGGTGACAAGGCTTCATTTATGCATTAAGTCCACTTCTCTTTTCTTAACAGCAATTCAAGGTGGACTCTATGGAGCCTCTGATTTGTGTGTAAACACAGACACAGACGTGGGCACCAAAATCCTACGTGTACTTGGCCATAAGGAGCCATCGTGGTGACTCAGAATATGCTTATATCAATGTATTAAATTATTGACAAAATAAACGCAATTGAAAATCCTTAGGGAGAACTCATGTACCCTCAAGAGGACTCCAGCGGTCTGAAGCATGCAGGATTCGGAATCAGAGACCTGAGATTGAGCCCTGGCTCCCTGCTTCCTGCTCTGTGACCTTGCACAAAGATTTACCTTCTCTGGACCCTCAGTTTCCTCGTCTCTAAAAGGGAGCTGGAATTCACCCGAATTCACTTCGCTCACATGAAGTATCTGCTGTGAGCCAGGACTCCAGTGCTTTCCTTCCTCACCTAAAAGAGTTGTTTTAGGGATCAAGTGAGATTATTTAGGAGGAAGCGTTGCACAAAACGCAAGCTCAGTACAGTTGTTAGTTATTTTGTTCTCTTGCACTTTCTTCCCTTCTGAGCCAGAGGAGCCCCTCTGCACTTTGTAGAAATCTGTCTCCAAGGTACTCCTCACACCTCCCCCCTGAGTTCTCATCATACCTTCTATAAATCTAATAGGTCTCTCACTGCCTGTTTACCTGGCTCTCTCCTCCCTGGCCAAGAGATGGGTGAGGTCAGGGCGAGGGCCCAGCACGGCGCCTGACACACAGGAGGTAAACAAAATGAATGTTTGTTAGTGGAGAGCCCTGAAGGCTGTAGGTAGGGAAGACGAGGCCCAAGAGGCCAGGACAAAGAATTCAGACATGCCTTCCCCGCTCGATTTTGTCTGAGCCTGGCTCTTTTGACACCTCCATTTCTGGCCTCCACCACAACTCACATGTCAGTCCACCTAAAAACGCACCGACAGTGACAGCACAAGCAAGCCATGAGTTTGTTCTGAAAACTGGGACCAAGTCAGGGCTTTGCGGCTCCAAGAGCCTGGGGAATTTGATGCTGCTTTCACATTTGGTGCCACCAGTCCCTGTCCCAAGGTCCAGCACAGTGACGGGGGTGGCTCTCTGGCTCTTTGCAGGGCCCTTGACGGGGTGTGCTCCTGGGCTGGCTTTATCAACTGAGAGAAAAGGGCCGGAGGACTGGGTTAGCAGCAGCTATGCCAGGAAAGGAGGATGGGTAGGAGGTGCAGAAAGGGCTAGATTTCCTGAATCTCATTGGCCTGCTCCCCGAACCAGGGTGGGGTAGGGTGGAGACAGAGAGCAGCTATTCCACACTTTGCCGAGCCCAGATAGCAGGTCCGTGAGAACCGCTTAATTGTCCACAGGGAGAGGACGTCTCACTCTGGCAGAAGACGTAAGCTAACCAGAAGCAGCCCCCATCCTCTCCTCCCTTCTCCCCTCCCTCTGTGAATTCAGTTTGCTGGGTACAAGATGAGGTGCCAGGCCTTTGATCCCGGGACAGGCTGCCCAGCCTCGAGTATGGGACATTCAGAAAGAGTTCAAGGCATGTTTTGTTTCGGGACTCGGAAAGGGAGTTCCTCTGTGAGCCCACCTTGGCCAGGGTATGAAACGCCTCATTCAGGGCTCAACTGTAGCAACGCCTTTTTTTCTCAGTCTGATAGGATATGAAGACCAAAATTTAGGCTCAACCTTGTAATCCTCTCTCCAAAATCGTTGTTGTTTACTATACAGATTTTCTCCTCTCACCACCTTTACTGTCTGGTTCCTGTTATCTTTTGACTGTGTCAGTCATATTAGTCTTATTATTCCTATGATTTGTATCGTAAAAATCCATCTGGCATTAGCTACTAGGTATAAAACAGTCAGATCAAGGTCAGATCTGTTCTTGTTAACCTAGATATACTTCTGCCTTATCAAAAATGCTCCTTATGATTTTTATAACCAAAGGGTTTTGACTCTAAATACAGTTTTAAGAATTAAAAGTCATTTAAATTGCAAACATCAAACATAGATATGTATTTTTGCAAATATATTTGCAAAACATATAATATACGCCAGCACCACAGAGTAGGCCCACCCCTACACACAGTGACGTATGAATTTTAACCAGGACAGTTGAGTGTGTGGCTTTGTCACAGTACAGATTGAAACCAGATGGGCTTCTGAAACATGTTGCATGTAAATGGTTGGCTTGAACAGAGAATTCTATTTGAATGCACTTTTTTCGGACATTCAGCAGCTGACAGGTGTTTTCAGTGGCCTCTAGCCTTGTCTCTGGCTATTCTCCTTTGCCTGTGGCCACGGGGCTCCCCCACCCCCATCCATTCCTCAGAAAGCGTACGGCTGAAGAGTCCTCTCCCCTCTCTTTCATAGGGTGGTTCCCTGAAGGATACAGTCTCTGTCCATCCCCAGAACGCCACTAGCCACTTTTTTTCACTGCTAATGTTGCATCCACACGACTCCTGAAACAATGCTACGGGCACCAGTGACAGTCACAACAAGGTTTATTGCAATGAGAGGCAAGGCCGACGGATCCGGACCGACACTATTGATCAGAGTGCAGCCTCGAACAGCCGGGGTACAGAGTTTTTATAGCCGACCACATCGTCTTATCATCACCTGGGAACAGAACAAAGGAACAGTTCCCAGATGGGGGTGGAAATAGTTCTGACCTTCTGCCGTTAAGCCGCAACCAGTTGACCTCCTTGACCCTGCCTCCGGTGCCATTTTTTCAAAGTTCTCAACATGCCCTTGCCCCGATCCAATCAAACACTAATCCAGTTGATTTTCCTTGAACTTTTGTTCCCTTGATTGATAGGACAAGGCTGTTATCTCTTAACCTATAGTGTCAAAACAAAGCTGTTATTTCTCAAGGCTACAGCTTAGCCCTACACTACAATTTAACCCTGACACTAAGAAACAGGTTTGAAGGCTAGGCTGCTGGGGCAGGGGAGGGGGGGGAGAATATAGCTTCTTCGTTTCTCTCTAGCTCTGCTACTTCCACGTTCTTTCTCTCTTAAACCATCACCACCGCACCAAAGCCTGGATGAGGATTTTAAGCACATTCCAGAGGCAGCCACCAAGTTGAGTGTCACTCAACCTACAGCACAAGCCTGCCAGAGCCTGAGGCTGTCAGGGGGTGTGAACTAGATCACACCCAACCTCGTGCTAGAGTCACAGAGCCCCAGTGCTCACAAACCCTGTGTTCCCAGAGAAGTCACTTGTCACTGTTTTGCACTCGCCGTTTCCCCAACTCTAAAATCCATGGGAAAACGGAGATGACCCTTAGTCGGCCTCCAGATTCAAGACTCTCCAGGGAAACGTGGGCATTGGGCATGGCCACTAGGTGGCAGTACGTGGAAGGCCACGGGAGCTGGAGCCATTGACTGGCAGGAAGTGCTCTGAAATCCTTAGGGCCTCTGAGAGGCCCAGGTGCAGCCTGAGGGAAAAGCTGTCGAGATCACTCATTCAGCTTGTCCCCACATATTTACTGAGGACCAACGTTTTGTCATCTTCTGCCCTTCCCCTGTCTGCACTTGGGGCTGGCCACGGGGACAGGTGTACACCCTTTCTCTTCCTTTTCCTGGCAAACTGTCACACGTTTGACTCAGCTGAATGAGGTCTCTTATGAAGCTTTCTCTGGAAAAACCCCTCTCACGTACTTCTCAGACAATGTTCATTGTTGTCACCATGTCTCCTCACCATCCTTAATCCACACCTTGATCATGCCACGTACCCTCCCCCACCCCCCACCCCCCACCCCCAGAGTGATCATTCCCTTGCCTGGCTCCATCACTGGATTATGAAATCCATCTGTGTCTCCCCAGTGCCCAGCACGGGACTGGTGCAATGCCTGCTGCTCTATATTTGTTTTTCTGATGACTTAACTCACGAATAGGTTTGGGAAGACCAAATGAACCCCTTTATCCATGCCTTTGATCTTCTTTTTTTCGTGATTCTTAGTAGTAAGCATTATGCCTTTCTAGATTTTGACGATCAAGCATGACTTTAGTGGGGCCCTAAGCTTGGAACTCTTGGTTCAAACGAAACCCTATGACAACCCAAAAGTGTAAAACAAATGAGAGTAGAGCTACTTGAGTTGAAGCTGCGATGGGACGGCCTGGAGCCTCTTGTCGTACCTTCACCCACTTCCGTGGTCAGGGAGCACCTCCTTAGAATCTGAGGGTTCTGTAAACATGGTTTGAACATGACTATCCTGGTGGTTATGTTATTTCTCTTTTTTTTTATATCCAGTTCACAGAAAGATGAATGACTGGGGAAGGACTGTGTTTCTTGGGGACAGGAAGCGTGTTCCCATCAACATACCTTTGCAAACAGTGTGCGCTCAATGGGTGTTTGATTAACTGAATTGTGTTGAGTTGAATTAAAATGACAGGTAGACTTAGAAGCCAAAAATTGCTTTCCAAGTTGGAGAGAAGAGGCCTTTCCTGGATTTTCCCCAAGGTAGACATGGGAAGGTAGCTAAGCAGATGGTTAGCCTGACAATCACCTCTATCTTGAATTAATTCATTGTGATCTCTGAATCAGAGAGAGCTGGGGTGGTCAAGTAGCCAACAGCCCCGACTGCCGACCTGGATGATTCCATCAGTGATATAGCTTTAATCTACATGCATATCCTGCCTCGGTCAGTGTACAGCAATGCAAATACGAAAAGATCAATAAATCACCATCACATTGAAGAATCTAAGAATTAGAAGGTTTCATTGGGTTAGCTAGACTGATCGAAGGAAGAGCCCTTCCTCTAGCATTCCTGACAGTGGGTGTGCTCTAATAGTGACAGCTCGCTCCTTGAAGGGGCAGCACGTCAGAGAGGGATCCCTTCCATCCAGCCTTTATCTTTAATCTCTCCCCTTCCCATAGAAATGTGTTCAGGGCTCTCAATGTTTCTTCAAAAATTTCCCCCTCAAACTAGCATCTCTTTAAATCTGTCCCTTCCTTCACAACTAAGCCTCTTGAGAGAGCAGCCTATGTTCTATCTCTACTTTCTCACCCCAGCCCACTGCAGTCTGGCTTATGTCCCCACTACTCCATTGACACTACTCTTGACTGTCTCAAGAACTGCCTTGCTATTGCTAAGTCCAATACTTAGACGCTATTGGCTTCCTACCTGAAACCCTTGCCTTTCTTGATTTTTTCATGACAACTCTCTATCCTGGTTTGCTTCTTACTTCTTTGGCTACTTCTTCTCCACTCCCTTCTTGGTTTGCAATTCAATCAGTCCTCTATCTTCTTTTCATCTTACCTCTACCTACTCTCCCTGCACCTCCTCATCTACTCTTTTGTCTTCAGTTACCAACATTATCCGTTGTGTTATCATTAACAGTAGCGCCAAGTCCATTTGCTTATCTCCATAGCAAAATCATGTCAGTTCTACCTCCTAAGATCGCCCAATCCACTCCCTCTTTTCCATTTTCTTGCCACTCCCTAGCTTATTTCTCATCTCTTGTAGATTTCTGCTACTGTTCTCTCTTCTTTCAACTTTGATTCTATACAATCCATCCTGCACAACGCTACAGACCTAAAATATAACTGAGACCGTGTTGTTCCCTCGATTCAAACTTTTTTGTGACGTCCACTACCTGCAGGATAACACCCAAGATCATTAACGCAAGCCCTTATGCAAGGTTCTCCTTCTACAAGGCCCCTTATGACCTGGCTGTCTCTCTACCTCTCCAGCTCCCATCTCCCTTTATGCCATAAGTCAAAATTAGTTATAAATAAAAGCTAAATTGTTCCAAGTTTCCACTATGATCTCTTTCAGACAGTCATTTCTCCAGAATAGAACCTCCTTCTTACCTGTCCTTCTTACCTATGCTTCTATGTATTCGTCAAAACTCACATCAGCTATCACCTCCGCTGGGGAGCTTTCTCTAATCCTTCCCCGTCTGGCTAGGTGCCTCTCACAGGTTTCTTTGCAGTCTGGGCACACTTTTTTCTTAACATTACTCAGACTATATTGGAGTTCTGTACTTGACATCATCTCCATAAACATTTATTATTATTTAACATTTATTATTATTTATGTAACATAATGCCCTCATGGTTCATCCATGTTGTCACAAATGGCAAGATTTCATTCTTTTTTATGGCTGAATAATATTCTATTATAATATATTTTGAATAATATTCTATTATATGTATAAATCACATCTTCTTCATCCACTCATTCATTGGTGGACACTTAGGTTGTTGCATTTCCCTGATTATTCATAATGTTGAGCATTGTTTCATGTGTCTGTTGACCATCTGTATGTATTCTTCACAAAAATGTCTATTTAAAATCTCCGCCAACTTTTTAATCAGATTGTTTGGTTTTTGTTATTGAGTTGAATGAGTTCTTTACACATTTTGGGAGATATTTTCTCCCATGCAATAGGCTGCCTTTTGTTTTCTTTAGATAGGTACCCAGTAGTGGAATTCCTAGATCATATGGTAGTTCTAGTTTTAATTTTTTAATGTTTTTTATTTTATTTATTTATTTATTTATTTATTTATTTATATTTTTATTTATTTATTTTTAGTAAACACGATACTGTTTTCTATTATGGCTGCACCAATTTACACTTCCACCAATAGTGTATGGGGGTTCCCTTTTCTCTACATCCTCACCAACAGTCATTATTTCTTGTCTTTTTTAGTTTAGCCATGGTGACAGGTATAAAATGATATCTCATTGTGGTTTTGATTTGCATTTCCCTGATTACTCATAATGTTGAGCATTGTTTCATGTGTCTGTTGACCATCTGTATGTATTCTTCACAAAAATGTCTACTCAGAATCTCCGCCAACTTTTTAATCAGATTGTTTGGTTTTTGTTATTGAGTTGAATGAGTTCTTTACACATTTTGGGGGACATTTTCTCCCACTCAATAGGTTGCTTTTTGATCTTGTTGATGCTTTCCTCTGCTGTGCAGAGGCTTTTTAGTTTGATGTAGTCCCAATAGTTTATTTTTGCTTTTCTTGCTCTTGTCTTTCAAGTCAGATCCAAAAACATCGTAAGACTGATGTTAAGTAACTTACCACCACTCTTTTCTTCTAAAAGTGTTATGGTTTCAGGTCTTATGAATATAAGTCTTTAATCCATTTTGACTTATTTTCTGTCTATGGTGTAAGATAGTGATCTAGTTTCATTCCTTTGCATGTGGCTGCCCAGTTTTCTTGACATCATTTGTTGAAATGATAAATATTCTTTCCCCATTGTATATTCTTTCCTCCTTTGTCATAAATTACTTGACCCTATATGTGTCTGTTTAATTCTGGGCTCTCAATTCCATTCCGTTGCTTTTTGTGTCTTTATGCCAATACCATACTGTTCTGATTACCATAGCTTTGCAGTGTAGTTTGAAAGCAGGGAGCCCATTATCTCCAACTTTGTTCTTCTTTCTCAAGATTGAGAAAGTTTGTTTCTATACCTTTTGTGAACAATTTAGAATTATTTGTTCTAGTTCTATGAAAAATGCCATTGGAATTTTGATAAGGATTGCATTAAATCTGGATATTGCTTTGAGTAGTGTGAACATTTTAACAATATTAATTCCTCCAATCCATGAGCATGGAATATCTTTCTATTTATTTGTGTCTTTTTCAATTTCTTTCACCAATATCTTACGATTTTCTATGTACAGTTCTTTTGACTCCTTGGTTAGATATTTTATTCATTTAGATGCAATCATAAGTTATTGTTTTCTTGATTTCTCCTTCTGACAGTTTATTAGTGTATAGACACACAACAGATTTTTGTATATTAACTTTGTAACATGCAACTTTATTGAATTCATTTCTAATTTTTTTTGGTGGAGTCTTCAGAGTTTTCAATATATAATTAACTGCAAATAGTGACAGCTTTACTTCTTTCAAATTTTCATGTCTCTTGTTTCTTTTTCTTTCCCAATTGCTTTGGCTATGACTTCTAATACTATGTTGAATAAAAGTGGGGACAGTAGGCACCTTTGTCTTGTTCTTGATCTTAGAGAAAAAGGTTTCAGCTTTTCATCATTGAATATGATAGCACCAGTGAGTTTGTCATATATGGCCTTTATTATGTTGGGGTATATAACCGCTATAACCACTTTATTGAGAGTTTTATCATAAATCGATGTCAAATTTTGTCAAATTCTTTTTCTGCATCTATTGAAATGATTTTATGATTTTAATCTTTTATTTCATTAATGTGGTATATCACATTGATTGATTTGCAAATGTTGAACCATCCTTGCATCCCTGAAATAAATCCTACTTGATCATGGTGTGTGATCCTTTTAATGTACTGTTGAATTCAGTTTGCTAATATTTTGTTGAGGAGTTTTGCATCAGGGTGATTCTGGCCTCATAAAGTGAGTTTGGAAGCCTTCATTCCTCTTCAGTTTTTCAGAAGAGTTTGAAAAGGATAGGCATTAAAACTTTGAATGTTTGGTAGAATTCACAATGAAGCCATCTGGTCTTGGACTTTTGTTTGTTGGGGGGTTTTTGATTACTGATTCAATCTCTGTACTAGTAATAGGTCCGTTCAGATTTTCTATTTCTTCATGGTTCAGTGTTAGAAGATTATAAATTTCTAGGAATGTATCCATTTCTTCTAAGTTGTCCAATTTGTTGGCATACAACTGTTCATAATAGTTTCTTATGATCCTTGTATTTCTATAGTATCAGTTGTAACTTCTCCTCTTTCATTTCTGATTTTATTTGAGACTTCTCCATTTTTTTTGTTTGGTTTATTATTTTTTTTTAATCTTTTCAGAGAACCAGTTCTTAATTTCATTGATCTTTTCTATTGTCATTTTAGTCTATTTCATTAATTTCCACTCTGATCTTTCTTATTTCCTTCCCTCTAAATTTGGGCTTTGTTTGTTCTTTTTTTTTCCCCCTAGTTCCTTTAGGTATAAAGTTAAATTGTTTGTAGCAATACAGGTAGGCCTATATTGCTATGAACTTCCTTCTTAGAATTGCTTTTGCTGCATCACATAGATTTGGATATGTTGTTTTTCTGTTTTGTGTTTTCCTTTGATTTCTTCTATGACCCAGGACTTGTTCAGTAACATGTTGTTTAATTTCCTCATATTTGTAGTTTTTCCAGCTTTCTTCTTGTACTTGATTTCTAGTTTCATACCACTGTGGTCAGAAAAGATTCTTGATATAATGTCAACCTTCTTGAATTTACTGAGACTTGTTTATGGCCTAACATATGATCTATCCTAGAAAATGTTTCATATGCACTCGAGAAGTGTATTCTGCCACTGTTGGATGGGATGTTCTGTATATACCTATTAAGTCCATCTGGTCTAATGTCTCATTCCTTATTGATTTAATGTTTGGATGACCTATCCATTGATGTAAATGGGATGTTAAGATCCACTATTATTGTATTGCTGTCAATTTCTCTCTTTAGCTCTGTCAATATTTTGCTTTATATATTTTGGTACACCTATGTTGGGTGTATATATATATATATATATATATTTATAAATATATCTTTTTAATTTTTTTCTCTTATTTATTTATTTATCTATTTATAGAGAGAGGGAGAGGGAGGGGCAGAGCAAGAGGGAGAGGGAGAGAATCCCAAGCCCAGGATGTAGGGCTTGAACTTGTGAAATGTGAGACTGTGATCTGAGCTGAAACCAAGAGTTGGATGCTTAACTCACTGAGTCACCCAGGGGCCCAATAAATGTCATATCTTGCTTGATTGACCCCTTTATTATTATGTAGTGGCCCCCTTTGTCTTTTATTATGGTCTTTATTTTAAAGTTATTTACATAACTTTTTGTCTGACATGAATATAGCTAAACCAGCTTTTTTATCCATTTCCATTTGCATGGCATATCTTTTTCCATCCCATTTATTTTTAGTCTGTGTATGCCCTTACTCTGAAGTGAGTCTTTTGTAGGTAGTATATAGAGTGTTGGGTTGTTGTTGTTGTTGTTTTTTATCATTCAGCTATTCTATGTTTTAAAAAAAATTAAACATTTATTTATTTATGAGAGACAGAGAGAAAGCAGGGGAGGGGAAGAGAGAAAAGGAGACACAGAATCCAAAGCAGACTCCAGGTTCTGAGGTGTCAGCACAGAGTCCAACACGGGGCTTGAACTCATAAACCACGAGATTATGACCTGAGTCGAAGTCAGACGTTTAACCAACTGAGCCTCCCAGGTGCCCCAAGCTACTCTGTATTTTTGATTGGAGAATTTAGTTCATTTGTATTTAAAAGTAATTATTGATAGGTACATACTTATTGCCATTTTGTCCATTGTTTTCTAGCTGTTTTTGTAGTTCTCCTCTGTTCATTTCTTCTGCTCTTTCTCTCTTTCCTTGTGGTTTGATGACTTTCTTTAGTGCTGTGTTTAGATTACTTTCTCATTTTCTTTTGTGTATTTACAAAACTTTTTGCTTTGTGGTTACTGTGACATTCACATACATCATGCTATGTATATAACAGTCTATTTTTTAAGTTGATAATGACTCAAATTTGGACACTATTCAAAACTCTACATTTTATTCCCCCCATTTTATGTTTTTGAAGTGACTTTTTCTATCTTTTTATTTTATATATCTCCTAATTATTGTAGTTTTTCTTAATTTTACTACTTTTGTCTCTTAATCTTCTTAGTAACTTTATAAGTAATTAATCCATCACCTTTACTATATATTCAGCTTTTCCAGTGAGATTTTTACTTTTGTATGTTTTTTTGTTATTAATTAGTGCCATTTCTTTTCAGCTTTAAGAAATACCTTTAATGTTTCTTGCAAAGCTGGCTTATAGTGGCAATGAATTCTTTTGGCTTTTGTTTGTCTGGAAAACTTTATCTCTCTTTCAAATCTGAATTATAACCTTGCTAGTTAGAGTATTCTTGGTTGGAAGATTTTTCCTTGTAGCACTTTGAATATGTTATGCCACTCTTTCCTGGCTTACAAAGTTTCTGCTGAGAAATCTGCTGATAGTCCTATGGGGTTTCCTTTTTAGGTAATAATTTGTTTTTCTATTGTTGCTTTTAAGATTCTCTATCTTTAATTTTTGATATTATAACGTGTCTTGGTGTAGCTCACTTTGGGTTCATCTTATTTGGAACTCCCTGGACTTCCTGGACCTGGAAATCTGTTTCTTTCCTTAGGTTAGGGAAATTCGCAGCCATTATTTCTTCAAATAAGTTTTCTGGCTCCTTCTCTCTCTCTTCTCTTTCTGGGACTTCTATATTACAAATGTTATTCTGCTTGATGTTATACTGAGTTGTCTCAAGTTGTCTTAATTTTTTTTAATTCACTTTCTTTTTGCTGCTCTGTCTGGATGACTCCCATTGCTTTATATTCTAGCTTGCCGATCTATTCTTCTACTTCATACAGTCTAGTGATGAGCCCCTATAGTGTATTTTTCAGTTCAGTTATTGTGTTCTCTAGTGCTGTGACTTCTCTTTGGTACCTTCTTACGTATTCTACCTTTTTGTTGAAATTCTCACTCTGCTTGTTTTTTCCTGAATTTGGTGAGTCTCTTTATGATTATTACTTTGAATTATTTATCAGGTAGATGACTTATATTCATATTATTTAGGTCTTTTTCTAGGGGGTTATTATGTTCATTTGTTTGGAACATATGTTTCCTCATTTTGCTTGACCCTCTGTGTTTGTTTCTATGTATTAGGTTAAATAGCTATCTCTCCCAGTCTTGAAGGAGTGAACTTTTTGAGGTGATGATCCTTTTCATGCAAACTATCCCCAGTTCTTTGTTGTCTGTCAAGATTTTGTGATTGTATAACCGGCTGATTTATTCTTGATATGACCTCATTGTTGAGGGTGTGCTTGTCAGTGATTCAAGGAAAAATATCTCATTAAGAACCTAGTTTCAGACTGACTGGAAACCAGACCCTTGGGCAGCAGCTCTTAAAGTATGCAAATGCATACAGCCTGTGGAGCCACAATTATGGTAGTTGCCGGCCTCCGGACCAGAAGATCTAGTGTCCCCTAGGCAACAGTTGTGAAATTGGAGCTTTGTAAGAATACTTAAGCTCCTTTCTGGGAAGTCTTGTCAAGCTGTAGCAAGGTCAAGGGGGTGCACAAGGGTTGTGTCTTTCTGCTTACGTTCTCTGGTGTACTTTCTTAGTATCCAGATGTGTGGGAAATCTGAAGGCTATCTCTCAGGCTGAAGCTCCAGGATAAGTAAATATGCCTTTTTCATAGGAATACTGGAGTTGGGTTTCAGTCTGCTGTCTGTGTAGTGCTTTGTGGGTGGTGGACCGCCAAGAGCTGTCTTTCCAATTGTCAGAGTTCTGTGGAGCTATGGAACACCAGTCCTCTTATCCACCAGGACCAGACAATCAAGGGTGTCTCCTTTCTGAATTGCTCATGCTTGTTGTTGCCTCCAGGCAGCTGGAGAGCATTGGGAGTGGGCATGCTCACCAACTTCTGAAAGGCAGCAGGAAAATGTCTTGACTGTGTGTGCCTGTGGGTTTTCAGCAGTGCAGCTGGAGAGTGCCTTGTCTGTGTGGGCACTTCAGCTTTAGGCTGGGGAGTGGGAGAATGCCACAACCACTTATGCTTGCCAGCTCTGTCTAGGGGGCAGAAGAGTGTTGCAACTGGTCATACTTCCTGGCCTCAGTGAGTGCCATGACCATTCACTCCTGTCCATCCCAGCAATGTAGTGGGAGGGTGCCTTGTCCAAGCTTGCTTGTCTGTGCTACCAGACTATGTGAAAAGTGCACAACAGCATCTGCTGGGGACTCCTTCTCCAGGGAGCAACTCAACTGTCCCCTGCCCCTACAACTGATATTCCCAGGTGAGCAAATGAAGCTCCCTCACGTATAGTCTAGGTGCTTTTCAGAGTGCTATTTTTTCACTTGGTCTCAGGGAGCAAGACCACATACAAGGCCTCCAAGAAGGACATATCCCTTTCCTGGGGACCCTTGGACCCCCTGGATCAGACCATTGGTTTTCCCAGCCAGACATTCTGGGGGCTTGTCTCTCTGTTGGATTTCCCAGGGGCCCAGGTGCTTCACATGGAGCACCAGCCCTTTGCTCCTCTGGGAGAAGCATCTGTCTGGTAAAGATTTTTGCAAGAATATTTCTCTGCCTTTCCTACCCATCAAGATGTTCTTTTAAACTTTGTTGTGGAGATCAGTTCATCTCATTTTCAGATCTTTTTCAGAGGAAATTATCCATATGTAGCTGTAGATTTGGTGTGTCCTTGGGAGGAAGTGAGTTCAGGATCCTTGGATGCCGCTATCTTGGATCAGTCCTCCCTTTCCTGCCTTCTCTCTCTCTCTGTTTTAATTTTCAGCATGAGATGGAAAATTAGTAAATAACAGAAAAAGACTTTAGAAGTTAACTCCCTCATTTCATTAATGAGAAAAATGTAGGCCTTAGGGATAAAATTACTTGCCTACGAGAAATAATATTACAGCTAACGTTTATTATGTATTTACTATGCTAAGCACTATATATATATTACCTTATTTTACCCTCACAACAATCCTATGGGGGGACTATTATTTGTATTACTGGTTCACAGATGAGGAAACTGAGAAGATGAATCACACATGTGATTCATGCCCAAAGTCATGCCCAAAGTCACACAGCTAGTAAGAAGCAAAGCAGGGTTTCCAACTGAGGTTGTTTGACTCAAGAACCATTTCTTTTAACTACCAAGCCCTGCTGCCTAATACTACAAGGCTGCTTATTTCTGCATTGGTTTAAAATATATATCATTTCCATTACTGATTGCTCTTAATTTGGCAATAGCTAAAGAATACTGGCTACATGGTTCATGGGCTTAAGGGTTCATAAACAAACTCTTGCAGACTATCTGTTTTAAATGTCAAGAATTTTTACATAACTCAAATTATCTGTACTGTGAGCATGGGTTTTCTTATATTGACGTTCTTAGAATGAGACCCACCTGTTTTGGAAATAAGCGGTCCAGAAGATAGGAAAAATCATTTGTAACTAAGTGGAAAATTTCCCCATGGCTAAGAAGCTAAATTAAAAAAGGACTGATTAAGGAAAGTAAAGAGAGTACGATTAGTCCTTTTAGTGCAAACTCCTTGTTTGCCCAAGCCAAACAGTTGCCATTTCTGAACAGAAGTTAAACACCTGTTGCTTCAGAAAGGAAACTTTCAGACCTGGCTTTTCAGAGCTGTTGCTGATAAAGGTTGACCATGAAAATCTTCCAGAAATTGACATCTGGGCCCAAACATTTATCTTCCCTTCTGCTTATTTTCTTTATCTGTATGTGTGCTTTAGCTGGAAACATAGATTGTGACTCCAGCCCAGGACTCACTCCTCTCTTCATTTCTGGAAGAAGTGTTGGTTTGGGTGTGTCTGCTGTAGACAGTGAGGCCCCACCTTGGCCTGGTGAGCCTTCGTCTCTAGGGGGAGGAGGGACAAGGGCCGCTTCTCTGGTCCCTCTAGTCAAGGCTCCCAGTCACCTGGATTCTGTGGACCCTCTTTGAATCCCTGTTAGGTGGTGATTATTTAGAGAAAAACCATTTGCATAAGCCTGTTAATGTCCAGCCTCAGGTCAAGTGCTGCTGCTGGGCTGGATCTATCCTCTCAAAGGGCCATGTTGACCATGTTTTCATGTCATCTAGGGTTGGAGTGTTGGCTACATATACCTGCCTTGAGAGCAAACCATCTGACACAGAAATCTGACCATTCTCTTGCCTAAAGATGGTATCCCATCACCTGTAGCCCCAACAACCTCAGTAGATTTTGTTTTGAGTCTGGAGTGGCATCAGGATTCTGTATATTTTACGCAACCTTCCTAAGTAGGGTGGCCAACTATCCTAGTTTACCTGGGACCAAGAGGCTTCCCAGGATGTGAGAGTTTCAGTGATAAAACGTGTAAGTCCTGGGCAAATTGGGATGAGTTGGTCAGCCTATTTCTGGGCAATTATGATTTATAGCAGGAGTTGGCACAAATTGGCCCACTGCCTGTTTTGTAAATAAATGTTTATTGGAACACAGCCATGCCCACTTATTTACATATTATCTGTGTCTGCTTTTTATGCTATGGTAGCAGAACTGAATAGTTATGACAAAGACTACATGACCCACAAAAAGTAAAATATGTACTATTTGTCCCTTCTAGAGAAAGCATTTGCTGATTCCTGATTTATAGGATAAAATCCAATAACCCAATCCCCTCAACTGACTTTCTCTCCAGCCTCATCTTGACTCTTTCCTCCCTTACTGTGATGGCTCAAATTATACTATCTATAGCTCCAGAAAAGTGCCACATGCTTTTTTATTTATTTCTATTCACTCACATACTACTTTCTATACTCTGAATGCCCTTCTTAATTAGCCAAGCCGTCTGATTTAGTCAAGCTAATTCCTTTTGGTTTGATAGGACACAGCTCGGGCAGAGCCTTCTCCAGGAAGTCTATCTTGACTCTCTCCCACCACCCCCAGGTTCACAGGCAGGTGGAGTCTCCTGTACATACTTCAACCATTGCTGATTTGCTTGTTGGTTGCTCCCATTGGGCTCTGAGATTCTTCAGGGAGAACACTATAGCACATTCAATTTTATATTTCTATCCCTTCGTTTGACTCCTAACATGGAAGAAACCCAGTAAATGTTTGTTGAATTAGGAATCTATAAAACAGGGATAAGAATTTCCTAGAAAACTCATCTGTACATATGTCTTAGCTAGAAACTTAGATTGTGACTGCTGTCCAGGACTCAACCCTCTTCATTTCTAGAAGACACATTGGTTTCGGTGTGGTTCCCTAGTCAGTGAGGTCCCACTTGGCCTGATGAGCCCTGGTTTGGGGAAGGTGGAGAAGGCACCTGGATAAAAGAATATTCCCTCCACTGTGGAAATACGTGGTAGGTATTAACCAGGAGAGACGGCTTTTGTGAATGTATTTTTCTGGATCATAGTCAGAGTTGTGTCACAATAAAATCTGAGGAGAAATTTTTTGTTCTGGGAACAACTGTTGGGGTTTTTTTTAGAAAACTTAAGGAGAAATATGGGCATCCCCTTTTCTGTCCTGTATATTTTTTATTTTCCCCCAGGCCTGCTTGTCACTAAATATACCAGATGTGATCATTTTTGGAATAAGCTAAGCTATAATATGTTTTATGGTTCTAAATTAATAAAATGGCTTTGGATTAGCAATGACATCCAAAATGTACTTGAAGGCATGGTCATTTTTCCAAAAAAAAATTATTTTTTTTTTCTTTTAAGAAGATATGGTGGTCTTTCTTTCTTTCTTTCTTTCTTCATTTTCTTTATCTTTCTTTCTTCTTTCTTTCCTCCTTTTCTTTCTTTCTTCTTTCTTTTTTCTCTCTCTTTTTCTTTTTTTCTGTTGCTTTTATATTTCTGAAACTTTACTTTTTCAGATAAATGATTCTACTTCCAGAATTAGGAAAAGAATCCCAGTGCAGCTCAACTCGGAGTGCTAGGTCTCCATATGCCATGACCTTCCAGGAGAAACCAAGGAGACTCCTTGAGGTGCTGCTCTGTCAGTGAGCAGAGAGAAGCCTGGAAAGCTATAGGACCAGCCCTGAAGCAAGGGCCACTGGGAGTTATCACACAGATCAGCTGGTAGCACCAAAGGGAGAGATTCTAGCATGAGATGGGTTGGTAGACCTTGACCTCACTCTCTTTTGAGAAGTGGGTTTGGCAAGAGTTGGCAGTTAGTTAATGTTCAGGCTGCTGACTTTGCCCTCTGGACCTTTTGTTACCATAGATTTTGTGGGACAGACCTGCTCTCCCTCTCCATATGGCACAAACCTGTGATGAAGAAGAGGCCAGAATGTGGAAAGATCATAGCACTAGAGTTCTGGTCTGAGTGTGTCCCAAATGTCATATCAAGGGTGAGATTTTTACTGTCTCAACCCCTGATCCTTCTTCTGTAAAATAGATGTAATAATTTATACCTCAGAATGTTTAAGTGATATCACATTTAAAAATTTTTAAAGTTCCTGGCACATGTCAGATGCCTTAAGGAGGCATCTGTCCTGGGTGAAGGATGCACAATTCTGGGCAGATGGACAGAGGTCACGTGTAGGTCCACCAAAGAGATGGACCTCAGCCTCACACTTCCTTTTTCCCAGAAACTCTCCAAAACCTAGGACTCAACTTCTTGTCCAGTGGCCCTTGTGGCCCAGCTGGAAGCCAGGAGTTAAGCAGACTCTGGAGACCACTGGATAGCTCTGGTTCTAGGCTAACCTGAAGGGTTGTTCTTCAGGGCTGTCTCCTCAGTCATCAGATCTCTTATACATGTCATACTCCCTGGAGGATCTCATTAGCTTCCAAAACTTCCAGTGTGCTTTATTATCTAAGCCTCTCTAAATCAGATCTCCAACTTGTCCTCTCTTCTAAGCCAGAGACAGATAGACCCACTATTTTCTGGAAAGCTTCACCGTACCATGGATATATGGGTACCCCAAACTCACATCCGAAACCTAAATCATGTTCTTCCTCCCTGACATTGACTCCTCCTCATATGTTCCCAGTCTGATGGTATCAGTGATGGTAAAGTTTCTGGAAATATAAAAGCAACAGAAAAAAAGAAAGAGAGAGAAAAAAAAGCAGAAAGAAAAGAAAGAAAGAAAGAAAGAAAGAAAGAAAGAAAGAAAGAAAGAAAGACCACCCTATCTGGGAACAGAAATGGTATCATCCTCCACTTTTCTCGTGAAGCAAGAAAATGTGGAGTCATCCGAAGCCTCCTCCCTCTCTGGTCCCCCTACATATCTAGTTAACCACTGAGTCACTTATTTAATCATTAATTCAACAAATAATTACTGGATGCTTGCTATTGTAAAGCACTACACTGTGTGCAGGACAAAAAGTAGTAAACAAAATAAGCATAACTTCCATCATCTCTGGGGAGACAGACATTAAATAAACATACAAATGAATTCACACATATAAATTTTGCAGTTATGAAGGAAAAACATAAGGAAAACAATAGGTGGACCAAATTTAGATTGGGAGGTCAAGGAATGTGTACTAGTCAGAAATCTTTCAACTAGAAACCCAATTTGAGCTAGTTTAAGCAAAGAGGAGGAATTGATTGAAAAGATATTGAGGTAGTTCATCGAAGCACAGAAGAATGGACAATTCAGGTTTGGAGAAGTTGCCAAGGGTGGATAACGAGATCCAGAGACTGGCACACCATCTGAACTCTGCCTTTGTTCCTCTTCTCCATGTGTCTCTGAGTTTGGCCTCATTCTCTCCTACTCCAGAAAAGCTTTCTCCACGCATCAGAAAACATGATTCATAGCCAAGTATCTCTTTGACCCAAGGGCAACAGAGCCTTCCAGATAGGAAAATCTGAGGAGGGGACTTATATTGACCCAAGGAATGGGATACAATGAAGCTGGTCCAGCCAGGGTCAGTGCCTACCCCTGTCACGAGTGACAGCTGTTGCCAATAGATGAAGGGTAAGGTGAGGGGTGGTCATCAGAAGTCTTCTCTGAATAAATGTGATGTTGAAAGTGATATGAGACCTAACAGATAAATAATATTTAATTAGGTAATAAGTGAGGGAAGAACATTCTAAACAAAAGAAACATCACTCATTTATGTAGCAAATATATATCAACTATTTACACATTCCTGGACGTGGGTATAAAACTGAGAACAAGAAAGCTACAGCCCCTGCCCTCCTGGAGTTTATAAGTGCTAAAGATCTTAGGGAGGAGAAACTGGCCTCTTGGAGGAGTACAAGAGTCCAGGTGGCTAGAGGATGGGGAGTAAGGAGATGTCAATGAAGGGACACAAATGAGTAACATTATCTGAGTTATATTTTTAAAATATCCCTTTAACAGCTTTGTCCAAGGGGTTATAAAGAAACAAGAGTTCAAGGACCCCAGTTAGAAGACTACAGCTGTAAGTCAAGCAAGACCGCACGTTAGCTTAGACTGAAAAGAGATGGAGAACAAAAGGAATGTGATGTCTGTGAGTTGGAATAAATGGTACCTGCGAATAGATGGGATGTGATGGGGGATGAAAGAAAGGGAGCATATAAGATGACTCCCAGATTTCTGTTTTTCTGTTCTGGGTAACTGATTGGCTAAAGGCACCATTTACTGAGATGGGGAGACTGCAGGTGGGTTACATTAGAGTAGGGAAAATGACACGTCTAGTTTTGAACAAAATAAGTTGAGATGCCTGTGTGACATCTAAGCATAATGTCAAGTCGTTGTGTGTGTGTGTGTGTGTGTGTGTGTGTGTGTCAAACAGATGGCATATGAAATGGATGACCTCAATTAAGAAGAGTGTAGAGTGAAAGAAGAGACCCAATATGAACCATGGGAGCTTCGACATGTAGAGGAAAAATAGATATGAAGAAAAGAAAACCTGGAAAGAAGCAGTCAGAGACTCTAGGAGAGTGTGGTACCAAGGAGCCCAAAGAAGAGAAAGTTTCAAGTATAGAGGTGATCAGGGCACCTGGGTGGCTTAGTTGGTTGAGCATCTGACTCTTGATTTTGACTCAGGTCATGATCCCAGGGTTGTGGGACCAAACCCCATGTTGAGCTCAGTGCTGAGTGTGGAGCCTGCTTAAGATTCTCTCTCTCCCTCTGCCCCCCACTCTAAAAAATATAAAAAAATAGAATAAAAACACTTTTTAAAAAAGAACAGAGGTGATCAATGATGTCAATGCAACTGAGGTCAGATAAACTATCCTTTAAAAATGTCTTTTAAATATGGCAATATAGATGTCATTGGTGGCCTTAGCAAGAGCAGTTTCAGGAAGTAAAGTGTGGAGGTCGGAGGGAATGAATGGGACGCTTTAAAATCAGGAATAAGACAAAGATGCCTGCTCACACTATATCAGTCCACTATTGTCTTGTAGTTCATAATCAGTGAAACAATACAAGAAAAAATATATCGAAGGTATAAGAATTTTAAAGGAAGAAACAAATTAGCCCTCATTTGCAGGTGACATGATTGCCTATATGGACAACTGAAAATAATTTACTAATTACTGAGATGAAAATTTAGCAAGGTAGCTGGATATAAAATCAACATACAAAAGTCTATTTTTGCTACTCGATACACATAGGAATAATTTTTTTTGAAATTAATATCTATAATGGCAACAAGAACAACAATCCATGTGATCACAATCATCTTCATTTTTACAAGCTGTTTCCACTATCTAGGATCCTCTTCTACCTTATATATTTGACAAATGTCTACTTATCCTTCAAAACCCTAGGCAGACCTGATCACCCCTCCTTTTCTCAGAATCATTCAGTATCTCTTATCGGCTTCTTCTGAATCTTCTGGTTGCTTCAATTCTTGTTTGGGACACAGTGCATTCTAATTATGTGTTTAAATGTCTACCTGAAGCTAGACTTCCAACAGCATAACTCATGTCTCGGGGAATGAACAGTAGGAAGGTCAGCTGTGGAGTTTCTGAAAGGCATGAATAAGTTCTCAATAAACACTTTTGGATAATAGAGTACTCAGCGTTAGCCCAAGCCCACAATGGGGATCCTGAGCACATCATTTATTCTCTCCCTGTCCTTCTTCCATCATCCTGAGCCTGAGAATCTGAGGGTCTGGATGTCAGGAAGCCAGGCGTGAAAGTATTCCCAGGGTTAGAAGTCACAGGATATCTTGCTCCAAAGTGCCTCACTGCCTCTTTCATGCCAAAGAGACCGTGCAGAGAATGACCATCTTCTTCCCCAAAGGCTCTCTGGCCCTCACAGAGGACTCCTTCTTGAACGGACTGACCGAGGCAATGTTCCCAGATTAACTCTGTAAAGGAGAGGTTAGGGCTGGGAGGGAACTTAGAGCCAGAATCCCAGGCACTGCTGTCGGGTTAGCATAAATCAGAAATGCAGGGAAAGAAATCTCCAAGGCAGCAGCATTAAGCAGATGATGGGATATGATTTACTCGACAAAGAAATTTAATTTCCAGGTAAGTTTTCAGCAAACCCATGTATTTCATCAAGGCAGAGACACCTGTATACCTTCTAGTGTTTTTGCAGTATAAATTCTGAATTTATACAATGGTCTTGACTTTCACATTTGAGGACAGTTTATAATCTCTGTGAGGACAAGATGTGATTTATAAAATTATGCATTTATGCAGAGCTTTGCATATAATAGAGCCCGCTGAGGACAAATTGATGGATGAAATGAGGGAAGCAGAAGATGCATATAAGGTTTAAAAAGTTTATGCTTAAGCAAATGGAGAGAAGCTTCTTCCAGACATTTTTTATAGCATTTTCTGAATGTTTACTGAAAATCTAAATATATAAGGGGAATTTTGCTTAAAATGATCCTAATGAGGATCTCTCCACGCTGGTTTTCTAGGGTTGGGACACGTTTGATAATGAGATGCTGAGCAGAACTGCTTTCCAGAGGGGTAACAAGATCTGTGTTTATAAAGCGAATATTCACTGAACATCAGCGTGTGCCAGGTTATTGTTCCAGGCATTGGAAATGAGCCATAGATAAGTCTTCAAGGGAACTATAATCTGATTGTGGAAATAAACATGCACAAAGATAAAACCAGAAATGGAATTAAAAAGAAACTAGAAGGGGCACCTGGGTGGCTCAGTTGGTTAAGCGCCTGACTTCAGCTCAGGTCATGATCTCATGGCTCATGAGTTCGAGCCCCGCATTGGGCTCTGTGCTGACCACTCAGAGCCTGGAGCCTGTTTCAGATTCTGTGTCTCCCTCTCTCTCTCTGCCCCTGCCCCACTCGTGCTCTGTCTCTCTCTCTCTCAAAAATAAATAAAAACATTTAAAACCAATTAAAAGAAACTAGGAATGCTGAGTGAGAGCTGAGCTTGTCATGGGTTTCCAAAATGGTCCCATGTTTGGAAATATTGAAGAAGGGTCTAACTGGAGGGAAAGGAAAAGAACAGATGGAGAAGCCACCACTTTGTTGACTTTGTTGGTAGTTTTTGTTAAATTTTTATCAAATACATGGGTGTGGTTAAAAATAGTAAGGAGACATTCACCATGAGATGAAAAGCAGCACGCTTTCCACTTCTATTGACTCTCCCTAGGAATAACCAGTTTTAACTCTTCTAGCTGCTTGTTCTGGCTCTGGAATCTGCTTCTACCACTATTTCTTAATTTATAAATTCAGAATAGTATCCATTGACTTTTTGCTTTCCTAGGTAGGATTGAAGTCTCTAGTTCCATCTCGGCCTATCTACACACTGAAAATTTTAAGTGGCTCAAATCTTAAGTTCCTTCAATAAATATGCATGCCTTCATTTCTTTTCCATTGACCGCAGATAGTATTTTTCAATTCCCCACTGTTATGGACCACAGTGTGTTCCTCCCAAATTAATATATTGAAGCCTTAACCCTCAGTGTGACTGTATTTGGAGACAGGGCCTTTAAGGAGATAATTGAGTTTAAGTGAGGTTATATAACAGTAGGCCCTAATCCAATATGACTGATATCCTTATAAGAAGAGGAAGAGATACCAGGAGTGCATGTGACCGGAGAGAAAAGCCAGTGTGAACATGGCAAGAAGATGGCCATCTGCATGCCCAGGAGAGGACTCACCAGAAACCACGGCTTCTAACACCTTGGTTTTGGACTTCCAGTCTCCAGAATTGTGAGAAATAAATTTCTGTTGCTTAAGCCATCCATTTTGTGGTACTTTGTTATGGCAGCCCATGCAGATGAATATACATACTTTACAAGATTAGGACCCTCTATCTGCCTTACAATAATCATATTTTTATTTTCCACGATGTCTTTCTTGTGTCCTGATTGTCCTTTTCTCATTTGGTCTTGATCTTGTCTGCAATATGTTTTTAAATGAGGATAATTATTCTAATACCAATTAGACCTTCTTTAATGATTGTTTTTCTCTCCAGCTATTTTCTCTGAAAAGCCTGTTTTTATTTGTTTATTTTTCACATCTCTCTAGCCTATTAGATGATTTCCACAAATGTCCGGAGACCTTTAACCCTATCCGGGAGAGACTACTGTATTGTGTCTAAAAAAGAATGTACAACTTTAATTAAAAAGTACTTTATTGCTAAAAAAAAAAAAAAAAAAAAAAAGCTAACCATCATCTGTGCTTTTAGTTTGAGTCGCAATCACTGATCACAGATTACAATAACAAATATAATAATAATGAAAAATCTTGAAATAGCGCAAGAATTATCAAAATGTGACACGGACACAAAGTGAGAAAATGTTATTGGAAAAATGGCTCCAATTGACTCACCACACAGGGTTGCAACAGACCTTCACTTTGTATACACAATCTCTGCAAAGCGCACTGAAGCAAAGCACAGTAACATGAGGTAAGCCTGTATAGAAGGGTCTCCAAAACTCTACTGAGAAAGCAGCAATTTAGTTTTTTTTTCAATGGGCAAAAGGTTTGAACAGACACTTCATTAAAGAAAGATATATGGATGGTAAATGAGCACGTGGAAATATACTCAATAGCCCTAGTCATGAAGGAAAAGCCAATTAAAACCACAGTGAGGTACTCAGAGTGTCTACAATGAAAAGTCTGAACACAGCATGTGCTGGCAAGGGCACAGGGGGTTGGGACTCTCATATACTGTTGGTGAGGATGGGGAGTGGTATAACCACTTTGGAAGTTTATTAAAGAGGTAACTGTAACCTACCGTATGATCCAGCCATTCCACTCCTATGCATTTGCCCTAGAGAAGGTCCATACAAACACTTGTACTTGGATGTTCACAGCAACTTTCTTTGTAATAACCTGAAGTAACCCCAAAGTGGGAACAACCTTGGCATATTCCAAAGATATAATACTCTTCAACAATAAAAATGAATAAACTACTGAGCTACTCAACAATATGGATAAATGTTTAAATAATTATGGTGAGTGAAAGAAGCCAGATAGAAAAGGGTACATACTATGCGATTACATTTATAGAAAATTCTAGAAATGCAGAATAATCTCCACTGACATAAAGTAGATCAGTGTTTTGGGGGGCTGGGAGAGGTAGGGTGGAAGGAGGGAGGGATTGCCAAGGGGCACAAGGACATTTGTGGGGGCGGGGGTAGATCTGTTCATTGTCTTTACCATGGTGATTGTTTCATGGCTGTGCACATGTGCTAGAACTTATCAAATATGTGTATCTTAGGTTATTATACCTTAACAAACCATTAAAATAGTGTATATAAAATATATGCCATACATATGATGATACATATTGTAAATATTGTAATATATAAATTACATACCATTTATGTCTTGAAATACAGGAAATAGAACAAAACAGCCCTGACAAACCCCCAGCATCTGTGGACACTGACTTTTAGAAAGAAGAGTAATATAAATGTTAAGTTAGATCACTTAAACCGTACAACATGAAAAGTGGAAGTGGAACACAGGTGCTCACAGTTTCCCCCTCCATCTCGCCATCTCTCTCCCCAGAGGCACTCGCTATGAACCAAGTCTAATGTTGGTCTATGGTATGACTTTTAATGCCTCTACTTACTGCTGAAAGTTTTTATCAAGTGGAAACAAGTCAAACACCCTTGAATAGCTTTTTAAGGAGACCATGCTACCCAAATCTTATCCAAACACAAATGTTCTAAATCATGCAATAAAATTATTGTTTATTAGACACCGAAGTAAAGGTTATTATAGCTCCTATATTAACTTTAAGTCGAATTTGTGCAGAATATACTACATCTTTAAATGTCATATATAAATAAATTTTATGAGATGTCAAGCATTCTACCCTCTACCCGCACAGAAATTTGTGCCCATTTTATAGATCTGAAAGCAGGGTTTCATTATATCATATAAATAAAGAAATATGGAATTATGGAGCTCAAAGGTACTGTAATCAAGCAGGTTTAGGCTGAAGGCAGGATGGGACACGGGAGAAGGACGCGGAGCCAGGGTGAGGTAGGTACAGGGTACCTTAGGCACAGGGATCATCCTCAAAGATGGAGGTGGGGAAGTCCAGAGAGGGTCCAATGAGAGCCCATGCCCTGTGCTCGCTCCAGCAGTGGTTCACTGAAGGGGAAAGGTGTGGGACTCAGGCATCCTGGTGGCAGTAGATCCCCAGGGTGAAGGAGAAGAAGCACTCTACATTATTGATTGTCCTTTGTGTGCTAGCTGTCTTGCAGGCACTTCAGAGCGAGCCTGGGGGCAGCCATTATGGCCTCTGCTTTTATTGATGAGGAGACAGAGGCTCAGAGGCAAGAAATTACTTTTGAACAAGTCCAGCTCACGTGATTCCAACACCAGGCACTTGCTCTAGAGGTAGCAGATGGGATGTGGCTGGCTGCCACAAGGAAGAGGCAGAGAGATAAAGGGGTCCAGTGCTCATGTCAGGTGCTGCTGGGTCTGCTGGCCCAGTGGAGGTAGGTATGGGAGACATAATGGTGACGAACAGAAACCATGGTAATGAACCCAGATGCTGTTAAGTCTGGCCCACGGGGTTTATTCTGGGGAAGCTGGATAAGGAACGAGGGCAAGCAGGGTGAGACAAGCAGAGATGAAGCCTTGTCCATCACATGATGGAACTGGGACCCTGGGTCCGACTTTCCTCTCCTCCACCTGGCACACACAACCTAAAAGGACACGCTGAATGAACAGAAGACAGCAACATATAGAGAAGCCTGTCAATGGAGATCTGCTGATGTAATGAATGGCTAGAGTCAACAATAATTTTTTTATTGCCCTTCTCAATGATCTGTTTGTTGGCCTATTTTTGGCAAGCCCATTTTTTTCTTGTGGCAAACCTGAGCAACTTTGCCATATCCATGGCTTCCAAGAACACTTTGGGCACAAAGACAAGGCCTGCCTTTACCTGTCCCCTGGGCCCTCTGTCCATGGCTTGGTTTCTGCAACATCCTTATGCCTCAGCATTAAGCTGAGCTCTTTCTCCTCCTAGAGAATAGAATATTCTTCCCAGTTCAAGGCCATGGGGAAGTGGCACAATCTTATTTCTCACTTCAGACCATGCCAGACTTTACAGGTGGTCCCTTAGCTTGATGCTTCTTCTCCTCTTCCGCACCCTCTCTCCCTGCCCCCAGTTACCTTACCTTTGTTCAGCATCTGAATAACCTTTCTGTCCTTGGCCCTTGAATTCAAGGCCTGTCAGGAATGGTTGGCACCTTCCAAAGAGACTGATGAGAGTTTAATGAAGGGACTAATTACAGAGGTCTGGCCAGCGTCACAGGCAATACCCAGGGACTAGAAGAAGCAAGGGCTGTTACCACCCTTTGGCCTGAAGGGGCAAGAAAAGGGAAGGGTATTGTCTGAGCCTGAGAATGCTGGAGACATGGACATGGGATGGGCTCACCAGACCTGTGACTATAGAGAAGAACGTAGCATTGCCAGAATCACAGCAGAGCCAGTGGGGAACCCTAGCATCTGTAGCATTGAAAGCTCTGTCCTCATTTTTATCTTTTAATCTTCTGAAAGAACCAGGTTTCAGTCTTACTAATCTTTGTTGCTGTTGTTTTCACTCCTTATTTCGCCGACTTCTGCTCTGGCTTTTATTATTTCCTACTATTTTATTTCTTCTTGGTTGGCTCTCTTGCTTCTTTGCAGATCTTTTTTTTTTTTTATTTAAAAAATTTTTTTTAATGTTTATTTATTTTTGAGAGAGACAGAGACAGAGTGTGAGCGGGGGAGGGGCAGAGAGAGAGGGAGACGCAGAATCCGAAGCAGGTTCCAGGCTCTGATTGTTTGCAGATCTTTTGAGTTGGTGGCCTAGCTCACTTCTTTTCAACCTTTCCTATATCCTGGGTAAATGTATTTATAAAGTTCACACTCACCTTTATAATCCACCATGTCTTTATGTTTATTTGGTTCTAGTTACATTTTGATTTCTCTTATGCTTTAGTTTTTAACCTAACTGATGCTATTTAGTTTCAGACATACAGGTTTTTAAAAATGAAATCCTTTCATTATTAATTTCTAATTTTCTTTCGTATGTTAGCCAACGTTGCATGATGTTGATTCTTGTGGCTAACTGAAGCTTCTTTAATGATTTAGTGCAGGGACAGTTTTGTGAATGCTCCATACTCGAAAAAAAATGTACAAACTAAAAAAATGAATATATGTATATAAGTCTTTATTTATTATATCCCAGATGTTCTATATCCTGTGCATTTTACAATATTTATCTGTACTATCAGTTTCTCAGAAGGATGGGTTAAAAGTCTCCAACTACAATTTTTGGTTTATCCATTTCTCCCTGAAATTCTGGTAGTTTTTGTATCTTCAGGGTAAATTTTTAGGTGATTCTCACACACCACATACTTGATACTTGTCCTGCTGGTCTGCTCTTGCCCAGGAGATCCACAGGGTGTATTCACATATCCCTCCCTTCTTCAGGCTACCAAGCCTCCTTACCACAGTCTTCCAGGGCTGTGCCATCTGGTTTCTGCTTTGTCTCTGGCCCCTTGTCCTGACACTCACCTCCTCACCTCCTCGACTCTAGCCACACAGACATTTTGACAGCTCCTGGAAATTCTAAGGTCCCTCCCACCCCAGCCCCAGCAGTTGAATTTTCTATGCCTGGCAAGCTCCTGTCCAGGCTCGTGGTTTAGCTGGGTCCTCTTGTCCTCCAGAATTCAGCTTAAATGTCACCTGTTCAGAGATGCCTTCCAGGATCAACCACTCTCTATTATAGCACCCACTTTTTCTTCGTTATATTAATCACACGCCACAGTTCTTGATTTTATGCTTTATTTTTGATCATCTATTTCTACCCCAGAAGGGAAGCTCCTTAAGGGCACATATTTTCATCTCTTTTGTCCACTGTTGTATCCCCAGTGCTGAGAACAATGCTGGCACATAGCAGGCACTCAACAAAAATTGTCAAATAATTGGGGTGAATGACCATTTAGTGAATGAAAGGTTAAGGATCACTAAAACTTACCATGCTAGGAATATAGCTAGGTGCGATCTGTACATTTCACCCTTTATACCCTTCACAGTAACTCTAGAAGAATTAAGGAAACTTCTACAGCACACAGTGAGCCAAGAAGCAGAACCTGTTGGAGCCTGATGGCGTGGGGCCTCTTGATGCATCACTGCAGTAAAAGGGAGTGTGGCCATGACAACAGGAAGAGGAAAGAGCTGGTGCACTTGGCCCAGAAAGCCTCAGAAGGGAGAGCTGTGCCGTGCTGATGGCCATGGTTGCACCAGCAGGGAAAGCAGGTGGAGTGGAAGATGAGAGCTTTATTTTTGCCTTCATAGTTCTCCAACCTTCCAGCGGGTGGGGATGGGGACTCACATCTTCAGTGGAGGTTAGAGGTCAAAGACCAGAGTTCAAGAGTACAGAAGACCCAGGTTTGAAATCGGGGCTCCCGGCTGTTCTCAGGAGGGTCCCTACTCACTTACAGCCTCCGGCAAGTTCTTTATCTCTCTAAGCCTGAGCTCTTCACTGTAAAACAGGGATAATTATATCTACCCAACCGAAATCCCAGGGTCGTTGTGGGTCCCCAAGAAGGGGATGCGTGTGAAAGAACCAGAATTGGTGGCAGATTGCAGTGGATTCTCAATATGTATTCGCTTCAGGCATTCAAGTTTAAGAGGTGCTGCACAGATTTTGGACACTGTTTGGTGAAAATATCAGTTTGATTATGGAACTTTGGGGATTTTTATGAATTCAGGGCCATCTGCTTCCTTCTTACTGGTGTGGATTTGGTCCTTCTCCACTACACTGAGTAAGGATCGCTTTGAATGATTATCACGTTTGAAGGATTTTTTATTTAATGAAGTGTAAGCTGACCTGGGACTTAGCTGTTAATGTTTCCAATTTTTTTTCCGATTGCTGTAAGAATTTTATAAGCAGTTTTACACTTATAATAATATTCCCTCTCTCTTTCTATAAGAACAGCCCAATACGTGATTCAAGCCTTGTGTTCATCTAAGCCTCGGTAAGGAGAAAAGGAGGGAGGGAGAGAGACAGAGGGAGAGAGAGGGAATATGATTGAGTCTCTGTGGAACTCCTGTAAGTAAGTGAAATTCCATTCATATCAGGTTGATTCCAAGCAAATTCTTAGGTTGTGCAGAAGACAAAGGACACACAATAGCTGTTTGTGCTGAGTCTCTGAGGGAATGCATTGACAAGTCAGTTTGCTTTCAGGTTTGGGAGCATGTTAAGGCTACTATTAATACAGGTGGTCCCTGAAGCGTGAACGCTTGGTTTATAAACAACTCTTACATAAGAACAGACATAGCAACATCAAGATGTACTCTCATTGCCCTAGATGCTTCTGAACTACTGTCCCAGCTCCACTGGTTAGTCAGGTAGCCATTCAATACACATGCATCAAGAGCACCTCGTCCAGCTCCAGAGGCAGTGTGGGGCCGTGTCGGAGAAGGCGGGTTAAGGGGGGGCCGGTGGTTGGGGTTTAAATTCTGGCTGAGCAGCTGCGAGACCTTGAATAAGTGGCTCTCCAACAACCAACTGGAGATAACTCCCTTTTATCATAGTTCCACAAATAGTTGTGCTTCTTCCCCTGATACTTGAACTTTATACCTTCTGGAGATTAGGGATCTTGAAAATGATTGTAATTTCTTTCTTCCGGTTGGTTACAAAAAAGCTCAGAGCTAACTGTGCCTGTGGCTTCTCTCTGGTAAACAGAACTTCAAGGCAAGCATTTGGTTACCAATTTTGCTCTCTCTTGTTTTCTCCCTGCCTTGCCTGAATTTTCTTACAGCTCTTTCATTTTTGGCCTCCCTCTGATCTGTTTGCCCTGCCTCGCTGCAGTGAATTTTTCTGTCTAGCAGGACAACAGGTGGTTAAGAGAGAAAAGGCAAGTCCACCGTTACTATGTTACCTTGGTGAGTTGCTCTGTTTCCTCATCCCAAAGAGCTTCTATAAGGATCAAAAGGTCCCAAGCAAGTATGTAGTGTTTAGATTAGTACCTGGCATTTAGTAAATGTTCACTAATTCTATTACCGGAACAATGTCACAATAGGGCAAGGGGCTTATGTTCTAGAACATTCTTTCTTTGAACGTAAGGTTGCGCTGGGGCATGCACCTGAGGAAGGAACAGGGGCCTGAAACTCCACTCTCCAAAACTAGGATAGAACTGCACCCACTCAGAGAAAGGGATTCTTTTAAAAAAATAGGCCCTAGGCGACTCCCCTCTCTTGCTTCCTTATGAACTGAACATTCATGAGAGATTAGAACTGAAAAAATTGAGCAATATCTTCCATTTGGACGAAGTTTAATCTAGCGTCAAAAGAAGTTTAATCAAAAGAAGTTCAATCTGGTGTCAACCGGTATCCAAACGGAACAGTTTCTTTCCAAAGTGTATTTCCCAGTGGTCTTGATCTCACTAACCCATGACTATACTGTAAGGTCCCATTTCCTTTAAAAACCAAGTTATTGTAACTCAGAGCCCCCACCTGCCAAATTGGAGAAGTTTGGTTACTTGCCGAAGTAGCGCATGCGCGCGCGCGCAGGCACGCGCGCGCACACACACGCACACACACACACCTGTGCCCTAAACCCAACCTGGATCCTTCTGTTTGCTCACCTGCTGCCACCTACTGGAAGAGAAGGAACTCAGACATCACTGATAAGTCTGACCTCAGGACCACTGAGCTCTGAACCACCCTGTCCCCGCTCCGCTGCCTTTAACCTGCAGGTGCGTCTGAGAATGTGCCTAGATCTTGGCCAGTCTGCAGAGCTCTGGGCTGATTGAATTCCCAATTCAGCTGTCCTCAGAACTCCGCTTATCTCTGCAGCTGCCCGTATAGGTTATGCCGCTTAGCCCAGTCTTGGTGTTCCTCAACTAGTGAGAGTAGACAGCTACAATGAGCATATGTAGCAGAAAAACTGCTTGAGCCCCCACAGTACAACCCTTAATGGCACATCCTTTAGTTCACCTACATAACCTTTCCCTCCCCTTCCAAGACGCTCTAGTTGGGCCAGGCTCAAAATACTAAAAGCTGTAATCATCAAGACAGTATGGTACTGGCACAAGAACAGACACTCAGATCAATGGAACTGAATACAGAACCCAGAAATGGACCCAGAAACGTATGGCCAACTAATCTTTGACAAAGCAGGAAAGAATATCCAATGGAGTAAAGACAGTCTCTTCAGCAAGTGGTGCTGGGAAAACTGGACAGCGACATGCACAAGAATGAACCTGGACCACTCTCTTACACCATATACAAAAATGAACTCAAAATGGATGAAAGACCTAAATGTAAGACAGGAAGCCATCAAAATCCTCGAGGAGAAAGCAGGCAAAAACCTCTTTGATCGTGGCCACAGCAACTTCTTACTCAACACGTCTCCAGAGGCAAGGGAAACAAAAGCAAAAATGAACTACTGGGACCTCATCAAAATAAGAAGCTTCTGCACAGCGAAGGAAACAATCAGCAAAACTAAAAGGCAACCGATGGAATGGGAGAAGATATTTGCAAACGGCATATCAGGTAAAGGGTTAGTATTCAAAATCTATAAAGAACTTATCCAACTCAATACCCAAAAAACAAAGAAATGGGCAAAAGACATGAATAGACACTTCTCCAAAGAAGACATCCAGATGGTCAACCGACACATGAAAACATGCTCAACATCACTCATCATCATGGAAATACAAATCAAAACCACAATGAGATACCACCTCACACCTGTCAGAATGGCTAACATTAACAACTCAGGCAACGACAGATGTTAGCAAGGATGCGGAGAAAGAGGATCTCTTTTGCATTGTTGGTGGGAATGCAAACTGGTGCAGGCACTCGGGAAAACAGCATGGAGGTTCCTCAAAAAACTAAAAATAGAACTACTCTATGACCCAGCAATTGTACTACTGTTTATCCAAGGGATACAGGTATGCTGTTTTGAAGGGCACATGCACCCCCGTGTTTATAGCAGCACTATCGACAATAGCCAAAGTATGGAAAGAGCCTGAATGTCCATCGATGGATGAATGGATAAAGAAGATGTGGTATATATATACAATGGAGTATTACTCGGCAATCAAAAAGAATGAAATCTTGCCATTTGCAACTATGTGGATAGAACCGGAGGGTATATGCTAAGCGAAATTAGTCAGAGAAAGACAAATATATGACTTCACTCACGTGAGGACTTTAAGAGACAAAACAGATGAACACAAGGGAAGGGAAAAATAATATAAAAACAGGGAGGGGGACAAAACAGAAGAGACTCTTAAATATGGAGAACAGAGGGTTGCTGGAGGGGTTGTGGGAGGGGGGATGGGCTAAATGGGTAAGGGGCATTAGGTAATCTACTCCTGAAATCATTGTTGCACTATATGCTAACTAAATTGGATGTAAATTAAAAAAAATTAAATTAAAAAAAAAAGTGTTCCCATATCCCCTCCACACTGTGCCTAGACTTACTGTCCTTCCCTAGCCCTGTTTCTTCCCACCTCCTTCCTTTGTAGAGTGTTTCCTTGTGGGGTACCCCACCCCCACCCGCCCAGCCCATTGCTTTTCCTGCGATCTGGCTTCAGCTACTAGCTACCCAGTTCATTACACAAGTCTTAATTATTTCTGAAAGTCAGAAAACAGGCTGTAACCCCAAGACCTTTTCTCCCAGGGCCCTGTCAAATTCCTGGATACAAATAGATACGTTGAGTCTCCAGTCGGTGCAGTAGCCAAAACCGCAGAGGCAAAGGACAGGTGCACCTCCCATCTCCCCGCATCTCAGCAGCAGACTGCCACCCAGCCAAGGGCCCTTTCACACCAATTTCCTGGGAAGACTCGCTCAACCCAACCACCATCATCCTTTCCGTGTCTACAAAAGCTCTCCGTGGGATCTTGCAAGATTCCCCAGTCTGGTCACCTTTCAGGTCTTCGGGCAGCAACCTTATCCGCTCATTAGGGACAGAACTCCAAGCAGGTTCCTTCTGAAGCTTCCCCACCCCCACCCCATACTGCCTGGGAATCTGTTGATCCACCCAGCAGGGGACAGGAACCAAAGACTGGACCCAGGAATCCCCGGCAGGAAATTAAGGCCATGGGCCTGTCCCACTCAGGAAGTAAAAAAACGGACTCAGAAATGGGCTACCAAGGTGCAGTTATCGGATTTAGTGGATAAAAATGCAGGATGCCCAGTCGAATTTGGATTTCAGATAAACAACAACTATTTTTTAGCGCAAGCAGGACCTGGGCAATGCTGGAGCAGCCCCGTGTTTTGTCTGGCAAGCCCATCACGGGCTACTGTCAAGCCCACTTAGCCCTCACAGAAGCCACAGAACCACAGAATTGCCCCAGCCTGTTCAGGATTTATTTCACCGCCTGGGTGTCTGAGAGGTGGTCACGGGTCACACGTGGCCTCCGCGTTGGCTTTGTGGATGTAAACCACCCAGCTGGGAGGTAAACCAGAGTCAACAGCCCCGGGCTGCCGGAGAGAAGGAGGGTTTCCAGGAAGAGATTAGAGGGGAGGATGCGGGCTCCTCCTTTTAAGAGGAGGGCCCCGCCCAGTGTGTCTGCCTCTAGGCTCTGGGGCCTCCCCGCTGTTTTACTTGGAGGGAGGAGCAGGGAAGCTGGGCCCGGAGGCATGTATGCTCCCTGGAAGGAATGGGATGCTTTTCTCCCTCAGACCAGCACTTTATAGTTTCAATCTGAATGTGTTTGTTCCCCCAGTGAAAGGAAAAGGAGGTGCAAGCTGGAGAGGAGGCGGCCAGACCAGGAGTCCAGGAGGCGGCTGTCCAAACAGGCCTTGGCTGGGGCTGCCTGGCGGGCGGCTCACTCGAAGCAGAGAGCGACCCAGAGCAGCCTCCCTGAGTCCTCGATAGGGCTCTGCGGGATTTCAGTGCTTCCAGACCTGAATGATCCAGAAAGGAATGATGATAAAAATTCCTTATGTTCCAGAGCTTACAAAGCATTTTTCTAGACATTCTCCCATTAGGCCCTTGCATCAGCTGCTTGAGGCAGGGAGGCCTGAGAAAGAAAGGGAGGCCGGAGACACAACTGCCCCGGAATTTACAAGGCTGCTGAGGAACTCGAGCCGGACTCACTGGAGCCCAGGTGTCCAGAGATCATTCCGAGACTCGAGCCCAGGTGTCCAAGAGATCATTCCAACAGATGCCCTGTTGCTCCTTCCAGGTGGCTGGGGTGGCCACAAAGCAACCCTGAGGGTGGTGACCGGATGTCTGGTTTGTTGCGGGACCAGCTGTTTCCCAGGATGTGGGACTTTCTGTGCTAACACCAGGACAGGCCTGGGCAAACTGGGACTGTGGTCACCCTACTGGGGAGCCTGCAGTGGCTCTCTCCCTGTGTCCCCTCCCACCTTGTCCGGAGGGAGGCCCCTTAAGCAAGCCTTAGCCCAGGAAAAGCAGGAGTTGGACGAAAGGTAGCAAGAGAGCGGGAGAAGGAGGGGTTCGAGGGCCAAGCAGTCTTACTTCTGTGTCTTCGCCCAGGCTGATCATTACACCTTGAGGCCAAGACTCTCCCCGCGATGTCTCTTCTGTCCCTCACTCAGCTGTCCTGACGGGGTCTGTGATGCTACCTCCTTCGTGAGCACCACTGATCTTCCAGAGATTGTGTCAGGTGCTCTGTGTGCTCCCAATTCCCACAGAATTTCCTGGTGAGTTTGCTTGTGTGCTTGCCTGCTTCCTCCCTAGAAAGCAATTCTGTGGAGCCAGGGCCGTATTCTAGGGATACGGTGATGCCCAGGACCTGCCCACGTGCAGCATACAGTCTGGTGGGTGAGACAGATGTGAATCAAATCATCATACAAGTAAGAAGAAAGCAAAATCACAACTATGTTGGTAAACATTTGTTCTGAGTCCCATATAATAAGTACAGGAACAGTACCCGATGTTAGGAGAGCTTCTAATAGGGGGGTCAGAGAAGCAGGTGTGTTGGAGAAGCTTCCTTTGAGAAGGTGATTGTGGAATGGAGATTCTGACACCAAGAAGGCGTAGGGACAGGGACAAGACCCAGAAGGAGCTCCAAGAAGCAGCAGCAGCCTGTTCCTCGTTGTAGGAGGGAAGACAACAGAGACGGGTGATTTTGTCCCCCAGGGGACATTTGGCCGCCAAGTCTTAGAATACTTTTCTTTCGTCACAAGTTAGGTTGAAGGTTGCTACAGGCATCTAGTAGGTAGAAATCACAGACGTTGTTAACATTGTACAATGCACAGGACAGTCCCCCGCAACAGAGTCATCTGGCTCAAATGGCCAATGGTGCCCCTGTTGGTAGAGCAGAGGGGAAAGGCAGGTCTGGTGTGTGTGGAGGCTGGACCCTGTAGCTCTTGTAGGCATGGTGGCATGATCAGACCAACGTTTGGGAAAGATTAATTTAGCTGTAGTGTGGAGAACAGAACAGACCACAGAAGGGGAGTGGAAAGACCGGATGTGGACAATTGTAGCAGTCCATTTGACAGATGACAGTGGCTTGGACCGGGACTTTGGTGATAAAGAGGGAGAGCATGGAATGGATTCCTCAACCACTGAGCAGATAATGTAACCGGCAGTGGGGGTGCAGGTTGGAGGAGAAGCGGACATCCAACCTGACTCCTGGTTTTCTGGCTTGAATACGTGCACAGGGAGTAAAAATAGCTATTCTACATATTCTACGTGCTTCCGTTCATTCAATCCCCACAACTCTGAGGAAACTGAGGCACGGAGAATAGAGTGGTGCACTCGGCTAAGGGGCTTGGCGAGCGCTCCCTCTGAGGTGGTTCACTCCGTGCTCAGTCACTCCTCTGTGCTGCCTCTCTGAACAATGGTGCTGTCCATCCACTGGGGAATGCGGTCAGAACGAGGCTTGGCCAGGGCACAAGAGCTCACGTTGGGGCATGTTGAGTCTGAAGTCAAGTAAAGAGCTGCATGCAGTCTCCTCGCAGTTGTGCCCCCGCAGCCTCGTCCCGCCTGTGTGACGTCGTAGAGGGGGGGACACAGGAACAGCCACTGAATGAGCCAGTGGCTTAATCAATTGGTTAAAAAGTAACATTTACTGAGCCTACGATTTTCAAGGCAGGGCGGTTGGTGAGAGGTATATTGGGAAAACTGAAACACAGACCTGGCCCCTGGGGGCTTCCGAGTCCCTGGAAAAACACTAGAATTCCAAGGAACTGGAATTCAGCCCTGCCCCAGACTTAAGCTCAGTCTTCTCTCTCCCCCGCCCTCACCTGTGGGTCTTAGGGGGCAAAATCAAGTGTCTGAACAAACCCTTTGGGCTCCCAGCGTCTGAGAGACCAGAATTCAGTTGTCCGGATGACTCTGGCCAATTAGCAACAAAGCAACAAATGAAAACAAAAACAAGGCCAAGGTGGGTACGGGAGTGTGCGTGCAGGGCCACTCCCAGTCTGTGCTGTACCCGCCCAGACCTCCGGGGATGGCTCGCTATCCCAGACAGTCAGAAATCCTGCCGCTGCCTGCTTTCTGCTCAGGGAGAAATGAAATGAAGAACTCAACCTGAGATACAGAAACGCCGCTCTTAAAAACCTCTGCCTAATTCTGTGTGGCCACCTGAGGGCATGAAGTTGGGTAATGGGCCCCCCTTTGCTACTCAGGCAGGCCCAGGCCTTAGCTGTTCTCTGCAATAATGAGAAATCTTAGCCTCTGGGTGGGGTTCAACTTGGGCAGGCTGTTTTCTTGTTTTATGGAAATACTACCCTCAGTCCCAACTGCTTGATTTGCAGGGCCCGATGCAAAATGAAAACGCAGGGCCCTTGTTCAAAAATTATTAACAGTTTCAGAACGCAACGGCAGGGCGTAAAACCAATGAAGAGTCTCTTCGGAATATGCGTGGGGCCCCATGTACACGCTGAAAAGCCTTCAGAGCCTTGGGTGGTGGTGTGGGCGATACCGGAGAAGCAGGCCGAGAAGCGACGTCCCCCACACCTTCCCTCTGTTGCCACCCTGCACTGGGTGGGGGGGGGGGGGTTGGCGGGGGGGGGGGGGGCGGGGGACACGAACGATGTTGCTGCTCGAGATTCCAGGAGGAGCAGACCAACCCAACGGCAAAGTCAACAGCAGGTGCAGCAGACGACCAGAGGAGCGACTTCTAGCAGATGACACAGGGGCAGAGTCCTTTTCTCTGCAGTAGATGAGAAGACGTGGCCACCAGAGAGAGGGAGACTGGTCCTACTCCGGT
This sequence comes from Puma concolor, assembly GCF_028749965.1. Classification (NCBI taxonomy): domain Eukaryota; kingdom Metazoa; phylum Chordata; class Mammalia; order Carnivora; family Felidae; genus Puma; species Puma concolor. The sequence continues at coordinate 101,258,441 of NC_141674.1, read as the reverse complement.
TTCCCAGCTGCCACCATCTCAACCCAATCGGGAACACCTCTCCACTCTCCTCTCCCATGCCGCAAGCTAACTGTTGGGACTTCCCTTCCCCAAAGTGTCGCCCTGTCCATTCTTCCTTCCTTATTTGATTAAACAAATACCTCTTGAAAGCCTACTCCCTGCCTGGCCCAGCACTCAGCCCTAGAGGTACAGTGGTATAGACCGATGTAGTCACACTGGTTAAAATACTGAAAGACATCTCTACCCGCTGGCCAATAGCTGCTACCCTAGGGGTCTTCTGTGGCTCCCCTCCCCCATCCCGGCCACACCAGGCCCTACCCCAGGCCCCCAAGGACCTCCCATAGACCCAGCAACAAGACCTGCCTTTAAGCTATTTTGCAAACACTGGCTCTGATTGGTTGGAAAGGAAAGGCAGGTAAAGGGTAAGATAGCTCTGTAGGGGTTCAGGAAAGGCCTCTGGCAAAATGTGGGGTCAGAGCAGAGACCTGAGTGAAATCAGGTAATGATCTGTAAAGATCCAGGGAAAGCAGAAGGAACGGCCTGGAGGTGGGGTGACATGCCAAGTTCAAGGACATGGAGGGGCTGGTTTGACCAGAGCCCGTTAGGAAGAGGTGAGGTGGAAGGGAAGCCAGGCAGCAAGTCCTGAGAGCCTGACACACCTCATAACCTGGAATTTGTGTTTCCTTCTGAGTGTGACCGGGAATGAGGGGAGGGTTTTGAGCAGAAGAGTGGCAAGCTGATTTATGTTTTGAAAAAGGCTCTATTTTTTAGAGCAGTTTGAGATTGACAACAACACCAGGAGGAAGATACAGAGGTTTCCCTTATTCCCTTACCCCTACACATGCACAGTCTCCCCCGCTCTCAATATCACTCATCAGAGGGGTCCGTTTGTTACCAAGGATAAATGTGCACTGACAATCACCGAAAGTCCATGGTTTCCCTTAGGGCTCACCCTGGCTATCGTAGATTCTATGGGTTTGAGCAAACGTATAAGGACATGTACCCGTCAATATAGTATCATACAGAGTATTTTCACCGCCCTAAAAGTCGTCTGTGCTCTGCCTGTGCATCACCCTCCCCCCACCCCGCCCACTAATCTTTGTATTGTCTCCATAGTTTTGCCTTCTAGAATGTGATATAGTTGGAATCATTCAGCCTTGGAAGTAGTTTGGATTCTTTCGCTTAATAATATGCATTTAAGATTTCTCCACATCTTTTCGTGGCTTGATAATCCATTTCCGTTTGGGGTTGAATGTGTCATTGTCTATACGCGCCACAGCTTACTTATCCGTCTACCTACTGAAGGACATCATTGTTGCTTCCAGGCGTTGGCGGTCATGAATAAAGCTGCTACAAACATCCGTGTGCAAGTTTCTGTCTGTTATTTGCTTTCAACTCCTTTGGGCAAAAGCCAAAGAGTGCTGCTGCTAGATCATATGGTGAGGGTGTGTTTAGTTTTATAAGACACCACCAAGCTGTCTTCCCAAGTAGCTGTACCAATTTGCATTTCCATCAGCAATGAATGAATTCCGACAGCAACGAGTGTTCTTGTTCCACATCCTTGCCAGTATGTGGTGTTGGCCGTCTTCCAGATTTCGGCCCTCCCAATATACGTGTGGTAGGTAGTATCTCATGATTGCTTTAATTTGTCATCTGCTTGTCTTCTTTCGTGACTGTCTGTTAAGGTCTTTGGCCCATTTTTAATCAGATTGTTTTCTTAGTGTTCAATTTGGAGAGTTTTTTTGTACGTTTCGGAGAGCAGTCTTTTATAAGATACATCCTTTGCGACTATTGTCTCCCAGTCTGTGGCATGTCTTCTAATTCTTTTGATATTCTTTTTCGTGGAGGGGTTTTTAACTTTAGTCTAGCGTATCAATTATTTGTCTCGTGGATGATGTCCTTTGTATTGTATCTAACAAGGCATCGTGATACCCGAGCTCAGTGAGGCTTCCTCCTAGCTTATCTTCTGGGAGTCTTTTAGTTTTTCATTTTGCATTTATGTCTATGACCCATTTTGAGCTAATTTTTGTGAAGGGTATAAGGCCTGTGTCTGGATTCACTTTCCACATGTGGATGTCCATTTGCTGGGGAGACTACCTTTGCTCCGTTGTATCGCCTTTCCTCCTTTGTCCTCACTTGCATTTTAACGGATCACTCTGGCTGTCAGGAGTGGAAGGACAAGAAACACTGAGGAGGACTGTACCTTGTCCAGTGACAAGTTCCTGACCCCGCGGGAGAAGTACTTTGGGGTTTCAGAAGGAGGGACGGTGTGCAATGATTTGGCTCTTGGCCCCAGGTCTCCCAGGCTGAGTCAGCTGTACCAAGTAGTTACTGCACGAACACTAAACTCCATCTAAGGAGGTGGTGGCAAAGTGGAAAGCGCATGGGCTTAGAAGCTTGCAACGTCAGATGCGCCTCACTTTCGATCCGTGCAACTCAGCTGGGTGACTTGGGCAACGTTACTAAGCTTCTCCGAGTCTCTGTTTCCCTTCCTGTGAAAACTGCCTAATGGTAATACCTGCTGTGCATTCATTATGTGCCGGGCACCGTTCTCGGTAACAGGTAACTCACTCGGGCCTCCCCATAACCTACAAGAGGTGCAATTATCACTCCTATTTTATAGAGAAGGAAACTGAGGCACCAGGTAAGTGATTTTCTCAAAGTCTTGCCCTTGAGGGACAGGAGCTGGCATCTGAAGCCAGGTACTTGGCGCGACACTCCTCATTCTACCCTGCCTCCCGCTTTGCAGAATCACTGGGAGGATTGGATAAGACAAGGCATCTAAGTTACCTGGCGTAATCGTCCACACGTTAAGACCAAAGACACTTGTCTGATGCTTCACAGAGTAAAGCAGGCAGACGATAGTTGGAAGCTGCGGGATCAGAGCCCTTCAGAGGGGGGTGTGCCCACAAAGGTGGTTGAAATAGCACGTGTGTGACAGCAGAAACTGGAAACAACCGAACCGTCCATCCTTCAGGGAGCGGACTAACGCATTCTGGTTTATGTATCCAATGGTGTACAATACACAGTGAAAATGAATGAACTGGAACATAGATCTCAGAAACAAAGTTGGGTGGGGGAAGCACAAAGGGGTAGGGTGGGAGGGGAGAAGCCAAGTCATACACGAATAATTTTTTTTAATGTTTATTTTTGAAAGAGAGAGACAGAGAAAGACAGAGCCTGAGAGGAGGAGGGACAGAGAGAGAAGGAGACGGAATCCAAAGCAGGCTCCAGGTTCTGAGCTGTCAGCGCAGGGCTCGAGTTCACGGACCGCAAGATCATGACCTGAGCCAAAGTCGGATGCGTAACTGACTGAGCCACCCAGGCGCCCCAAGTTATACATGAATATAGACAGTGTGATACTATTTATAAAAATGTTAAAACATAAAAATGCCTATACTTTGTTTACGGATATATCTAATTTATACATATAAGAAGTACACCATGGGCAGGAAAGAGACACATCATGAGTGGACAGCCTATAGATGGACAGAAGGGGATGAGGAGAGGAAATGGAAAAACTTCTACTTTAGTTGTAACATTTTATTTAATTAAAAAAAACACCTGAGGCAAGTATGGCAAATGTTAGCACCTGTTAACACTGAGTGAGGGCACAGGGTTTCTACTTTGTAATAACAGCTAATATTTGTTGGCCGCTTATATGTGCCAGACCTGTTGTCAGAGCTTTCCCGGTGTTGACTCAGTCCTTGAAGACAATCCTGCGAGGTCGTTCCAATATAATCTATATTCCTACAGATAAGGGCATGGAAACACAGAAAGGTTAAATAACTTGCTCAAGATGATACTGTCACCGGGCGTTAGAGCTGGATGGGACGCACGGGCAGGTGACCCGAATACAAAATCCACACTATCGTGGCCGATACAGACCGTGAACGCTAACACAGAAGCCGACTGCGCCGGGCTCTGCTCCGGGACATTAGGAGTGCTAATGCATTTCGCCTTCACTGCTGCCTCACCAGGGGGTGTGACCGTCCCTGTGTCCCAGGAGGAAGCTGAGCTGCAGGGGGGGGGGGGGGCAGCCTGCCGGACCTCACACAGACTGACCCCGAGCCCTCTCTCCACTGTCACTCAAAACCACCACTTGAACTTCTGTTCTATTATTCCTAGTATTTTGAAGCATGGGTGAAATACTTCATAATTTGAATGTTTTGGTTAGAATTAAAAATAAGGAGCATATAGAAGGGAGTTCATCACTAGTGTTGAATACTATGGAGAGAACGGAGACTTGGTGTGAACTGGAAGAACTTGGTGTGAACTTGGGGGGCTCTTTCCATTTGCCATTGGAGGTCAGCTGCCCCTCATCCCTGCCGCCATCATTCCTGGGCCTGTCTCCCCACTGGGTTGTAATCCACTGTTTCTGTCTGCCTGTCCCCCGTCATAGACTGCGCACAAATCTTTGAAGGTGAGTCGCTTTTGGATTCTCCTCTCTGCCCCCGAGAGCAATGCCTATTAAATAGCTGAGGTCAAATAATGACACTGGATGAATAGTGAAACCCAAGAAAAAAGCCAATTGCTTTCCGCCACTGCCTGCCCTACCCCGACCCACACAGGAGCTGGCAGCTGGGAGTCCTCACTGAGGAGAGATGAGACACCACAGCTCCAGTCTGACTGTAGCGTAGATGCAGGAGTCAAGACCCAGGACCGTGGAGGAAGGGGACACAAACCAATAGGAGAAGGGTCCGGAGACGCAGGTGTTGGGGGGCCAGGTGCTGATCTGACAGGATCAGAGCTCCCAGGAGGGTGGATGTGAGGTACAGAGAGGTGGAACTTGCCTTACGAGGCAGTTGTCGTACTGAATGAGCTTCCTGACCCCGCACAGGACAACAAGGACAGCACAGCATCGGTTAAAGACCAAGACACGAAGCGTGTGGACTTGGCTTTACGGAGCCTCCAAGAGCACGTTCCCCCATCAGAAATGGACATCTGCCTTCTTTTGCGTGGGCAGATTTTTAAAAAACACATAGATACGAAGTGTTTTCTTTCAGCTTCCCGACTCAAATCTTTCGGCGATAAATCAGCTCTCAAAAAGGTACACCCACTTGGTTTGTGGAAGCAACGTCCGATGCGAAAATAGTCACCAGAATGAGAAACTGATTCGATTTCTCAGGAATGCAGACTATTTGGCTCTTTGCGCCTGAAACTCTTCATTCACTAGCTTGTGTCTGCTCATGGTTGGTTCGACCATTGCCTTTAACTCGGATTTTGCTTTACTGTCAGAGTTTAACACTTCCCAACTACTTACATGTGTCCTGTGATACAAGGAGATTGAAGAGGCCTAGAGGGAAAGGCGAAGGAAGAGGAAGCCAGACAGACCAGAAGGGCTCACTTTTCATGGACCGGACTCTGAGAAGCGTGCTGAGTGAGTGTATATGGAGCCCGTCTTGTTATGGATATATAGACAGCTTACTCACTGGTTCCCGAGATTCCCGAGATTCCTCAAGGTGTTGTCAAAGTTTGGATGAGTTTACAGGTTACAAAGCTATCTGACAAGTTAAAACAAAAGCCAGTCAGAGTCACACCCCAGGGCTTCAGGAACATGGCTCCTGGTGTTCTCAGCCGTGAAAACTGCCCGCTGAGGCATGAATTCTGGACTTCCTGGGAGCAGAGGTAGAGGCCCATAATCCTAACCCTCCACCATGGCATTCACCCCCAGAGGAACACAGTATGCTACAGGCAGGCCTCTCGTAAAGGGATAGTCCTCAGAAAAGGGAGGTCTTTTTAGTTCACAGCAGAGCTTCACATTCACTGTATTAATTAAGAAAAAAAGGAGCGCCTGGGTGGCTCAGTCGGTTGGGCATCCGACTTCGGCTCAGGTCATGATCTCCTGGTTCATGGGTTCGAGTCCCGCGTCGGGCTCTGTGCTGACGGCTTGGAGCCTGGAGCCTGCTTTGGATTCTGTGTCTCCCTCTCTCTCTACCCCTCCCCCACTCTCTCTCTCTCTCTCAAAAATAAATAAAATTTTAAAAATGAAGAAAAAAAAAAGGTCAAGGTATCTTTAAGAAATTTTCTTCCCTTCAAGCTTCTAGACAAAAACAAAGCTCCAAGTTATCTTAGGTTCCTCTCTCTCCCTCACCTCCCACACCCAGTGGGCTGCCGGCCCCGTCTGCCCCACCATCCAGCCCTTCCTCTCCTGCTGCTTTTCCTACTTAGCCTCCTCGCTGGCCTCCAGGCTTCCAGTCCGTCCTCCTCCATGGAGCAGCCGCGTTCCTGATACACTCATCTGTGCCCAGTGCCTGGGGCCCTGGCGTGGTTCAGTAAATGTTCAGCCTCCGAATCTCTGATTTGTCTGCCATTTGGTTCAGAATTATTATACAGGTGCCCCTGAATTCTACACTTGAAGTCTGGACTTTTTTTTTTATTTTATTATTATTCCATTATTAGAATTTGAAAATAGTGGGCACACAATGTTACGCTAGTTTCGGGTCTATGACACAGTGATTCAGCTTTGAAGTCTGAACCCTGCTCCTCAGAGCTCTCAGGATTCTCACCCACCCAGCCTGCCTGTCGCTGCCAAAGCTCATGGAACTTCTTTCCGGGCCGTGCTTCTGGCGCTCTCCTGCTTCCTGTCCTTTGCTCATGCTGCGCTCTCTACTTGCAACGTCCTTTCCCCACAGTCTTATTCTGCAAGACTCATGCCCAGTGCCACCTCTGTCTTGAAGCCATGCCTGACCCTGTGCAGAGGGACACCGCCCTCTCCTTCCTCTGCGCTCACCGGACTTCTGCTCTCTTGTGTGGAACTTACTGTCAGTTCTGCGTATGTCGTCTTAGACTGTGCATAGCTGGGGGCAACATCAACGTCCTCAATGCAAAGTGCACATCAGAATAACTGGTGCCTAGCAGCATTCAGTAAATGTTAGAGTCAGGCCCCCCTTCCCTGACAGCATTTTGTGAGATGAACCGCTAAAAATCGCTACGCTACAGCTCATTTTTTTGAGAAGCCCAAGGGACCCCACGGCATCTTCTCTCTGCTTGAGGGGGGACAGCATGAGGAAGCAGAACATGTCAGACCTGGGTCCGAGTCCGGGTTTACAGTACCGTATCACACCTTGGTGATTTTAGAAATTTCGCGTGGCTTTTTCATTTTTTTCATCACGAGCATAGATTTCTGCTCCACTCACTGCATTACAACTGTAGAAAATGAGTTTACGTAGCAGAGAGATGTCCAACTAGAAAGACTCAAATAAGTTAGAAGTTTCTTGTCCTTTCATGTAATGACCCATAGGTGGGCAGGTGGTTGAGGTAGAAGACTATTCTCTGAGGCTGGCCAGGGACTCAGTTTCCCTTGGTCTCATTGCTTAAACGTTGCCCAGATGAACTAATGCTTATGGGCCAGCCCCACAACCATGGCCATTTCCAGTTCCCAGGAAGGCAGAGCAGAGAGGAAACAGCTTGTCTAGGAAGGACTTGACCCCGAGGTTGCACGTAATACTTTCATTCAGATCCTGTCGACTAGCACAGAGTCTCACGGCCATGCCTAGCTGCAAGGGAAGCTGGGAAATGTCCACCCATTCCGAGCATCTGATCTTCCCATTGTCCTCTTCAGGGACAGCTGGGAAGTCATGTACCTTGCTGAAATTCCGGGTGGGGAAGATTCTGTTACTAAAAGAAGGTGGAAAGCAAGGTTGAGGGCAGACAGGTCCTCTTTGCCACACCTATCTCACACAGTTTTGCAAAGATTATGCGCAAAGGTTGGGAAAACACTCAACATGATGTGCAGCAAAATCGACATCGGTCCCTTCCAGTGTATCTCAGCATTCTCACTTAGCCCATGGCCTTCCACACAGCAAGCTCTTGCTAGATTTTTGACCAGCGAATGCTTAAATGAAGGGGCTCCTTTCGAAGGCCCACCATTTCCTTAAAAAAATTTTTTATGTTTATTTTATTTTTGAGACAGAGAGAGAGAGAGAGCAAGCGGTGGAGGGGCAGAGGGAGAAGGAGACACAGAATCCGAAGCAGGGTCCAGGCTCTGAGCTGTCAGCACAGAGCCTGACATGGGGCTCGAACTCATGAGCCATGAGATCATGACCTGAGCTGAAGTTGGACACTCAACTGACTGAGCCACCCAGGCGCCCCAGAAGGCACACCATTTCTAACTGGACAACCCCATTTGCAATTTGCTCATTAATCAATGTCGTATGGAAGCTTGCTGCTAAAATAGTTTACTGGGGATAAAAATGGATAAAGAGCTCTCTTTCTCCGTCATCAATCTGCCAAATAACAGAATTATGCTGAGTGCCCCTAAGCCTTGAAAGTTCCCAAATGAGGAGGACTAACGTTATGAAGGACCGCAGCTTAGTGTGTGATTGCTGGATACGCTTGATGTGGATCCCTGCGTGTCTCCAGAGAGCGGATAGCACAAGAGGTGATCCACACCAGCCCTTCACATTCTTTGGTTTGAACACTCATGCTTGGACTGTTTCCAGGGACATCAAGATGGAGAAGTGGATGGGCAGGAGAGTGGGGTCTGCTCTTCTGGGAGAAGCTGAACAGGACTGGGGAGTCCTGCTGGAGGTCACGGGAGCCTGTGCCTGGGAGAAAAGAACATGGAAAAAGGTCTGTTCCAGAGGGGGAGTGGCTGGCTCCCCCCGTCAAGAAACCCTGGGATTCTCTCCCCCACACTAAACACAGAATAGCCTTGAAATCAGCTGCTGTGAGTTTGAGCTTGTCGCTAGAACTGTGTGCTGCAGCCTGTGGCCTTCTGTGCAGGAACGTTCTTAGGAAGTGACTCAGCAACCCACTCAGATGTCCAGGAACAGTCATTTAAAGCAATCCCAGGACTCTGGGAAACTGAGCAAGTGGACCTAAATAGAATAGTTTTCGATGGCTAGAGGGGACTCACTACTGCCTCTCTAGGCACCTGGTCTAGAGGAAGCCCTGGAAAGGGCGCAAACCCGCCTTGGAAAAAACCCGAAGGCCCCAGGACTGCCTCCCCAGAGGGCAGAGGGCAGGGGCAGCGGCTGCCTCCCCTGTGTCCCTTCCTCTGCTGTATCTTCTTGCTCCCCTCGGGACAACTTCCCGCTCCCTCCGCTTTGATTCCCGCAAAGTTGGTGTGCTAACCTCTTCTCTTGAAACCTCAGTTTTGTACACTAAGGTATTTTCTGAAATTGGACTGTGTGAACCAAACCTTTCACGATCTTCTCTTTGCTAGCTTTTCCTCTTCCAGCCTAATATCAAGACTCCTGGCAAGAAAACTATTTATATTCATAATTGTGTGTGTGTGTGTGTGTGTGTGTGTGTGTGAGGTGTGTGTGTAATTGTGTCTACAGATGTGTGTGTGTGTGTGTGCCCACATATATGTGTTTAGGGATTTCCCCAATACTGTTTTGGGGGTGCCTACTCTGCCCAGTATTGTTTCAGGTACAGAGATATAGTAACGAATAAAACAGACATGTGGTATGGACATATGCACCCACACGCCCGCTCACAGTGGCTGGCAAATGGGGATTACCCCCAAATGAGGTGCCCAGTAGAAATAAGGAGAACTAATATTTACTGAGGACCTATTATGTGCCAGGTGGTCTTCTAATTCCTAACAAGCCTGTAAGATATAAATGATTATTGCCTCCCGGTACAGACAGACAACTGAGACAGAGAAAGGACACAGCCAGAAAGTAGTCGTTTGGCATGGAGACACCAGCCCCGAGCCTGAACTTCCTGACTCTTCCCCTTGAAAAGGAGCTCCCTTTGTGAGAATGCATGTATTATTCTAAGAAGATCAAGTTTCAAGGAAGAGTCTGGGAGAAAGAGAAACTTAGAGCTGGGTTAGCAACACAACCCCTGAGACTGTTTTGACGGCCTGCAATGTGATTTTCCTCTTCCAGTTTTGCTTTTATCTGACAGCAAGGAAGGGTCGAAAAAAGAAAGCCCTTTCCCGGATGCATGATAAACATATAGTTTTAAGTGTTCCTTGTTTCAAAAAAGAAAAGAAAAAAAAAGAAGCCAAGGCGAAGCGATCGCAACACATTTTTCCAGAGAGGCTCTGAGAGATGATATAATTCTGGTTGATTCTCCAAAAGGTGAAGGCAAGAGGTGAAGAGAGGGACCAGAAAGAATACCTCTCCAGGGAGATCTGATTACTGGGTCCCCCCACCTCAATCCTCTGAGACCAACCAGGATAAATACAAGTTTCCTGTAAGGGTTTTGAGAATCAAGATGTCAAAAAACTCCAAAGGGCCTTAGTTGGAAAGTTTGACCTAAAAGTGATTCAAGGTGAATGATTTTTATTTATTTTTTTCAAAGTTTATTTATTTATCTTGAGGGAGAGAGGGTGTGAGCAGGGGAGGGACAGAGAGAGAGGAAGACAGAGAATCCCAAGCAGGCTTCCCGCTGTCAGTGCAGAGCCCAACATGGAGCTTGATCCCAAAAACCATTGGATAGTGACCTGAGCCTGTAACAAGAGTCAGACGCCCAACCGACTGGGCCACCCAGGTACCCCCAAGGTGAATGGTTTTTATAACCAGCATATTTTAGTTACCATTTATAGAGGACCTAGTATGCGTAAGACAGCTTGCTAGATTTCTTACAGACATTGTCTCGTGTAGACTTAGAAATATGTAATCTATTTGAGCTTGAGAAAAAATGAACAACCGATTAAGCGTCGATTATAACTATTAGTGGTGAGTGACAAATGAACTAAGCTCTACTTACCCAATGACTTAAATCCTGTTCTAAGTGGAATATCAATTTTAGGGGCACCTGGGTTAAGCATCTAACTCTTGATTTCAGCTCAAGTCATGATCTCACAGTTCGTGAGATCTAGCCCCACGCCAGGCTCTGCGGTGACAGCGTGGAGCCTGCTTGGGATTCTGTCTCTCCCTCTCTCTCTGCCTCCCCTCCTGCTTGTACCTTCTCTTTCTCTCAAAATAAATAAACATTAAAAAAAACCAAATGGAATATAAATTTTAGACATTGTCACTGCCATGCTATTAACTTAAGGGTTTTTTTTTTTTTTAAAGCGTCAAAAGACATAAGTAGGCAGGAAAATTTCCTGTATTATTTCTCTCACTCATGCTCATGGCAATTGTCATCATGAAAATACAGTCATTGCATATTTAGTGTGTGAAGGGGCAACAGGCCTGATACTAGAGATGCAAAAACAAAAGGAAACACGCGTTCTGTCCTTGGGGATCTTGACGTACTGTTTGGGACATGGAGCTTCCTTGTGGAAATGTACAGGGCAAGGCAGAGTATCTGTGCTTGGAGTCAAATGAGCAATACAGGTGCTGGGAGCTCACATTCAGAGAAGGGAGGGCTCTTCGGAAGCTAAGGATGCTGGGAAAAACCTCAGAGTCACACAAAGTAATGCTTTTCTCCTGAATTCTCTTCTCTGGATTTTAGAATCATCTCCTTGTTTTCTTTTCTCTCTAACCCTATCACCACCAGCTTCCTATCCAGAGGTCCATTGGTCTTGAACCTCTTCTAGAGCCTCCTGTTTTTGGCCAATGACATCTTTTTATCAGTCGGTCAACATACTGTTGAATGGGCCCTAGGTGTACAGAGAGTGGGACCCACGGCAGGGCAAGGGTTAATGAAGGAAGAGGATGATACACCCTCCTCCTCCCCTAAAACTGAAGCAGAGGTTGCCTATCTCGAAAGAACTACCCTTTCTTTGGGTGCAGGCCCTGATAACAAGGCATATCGCCGTGTCTCCACCCTCCACAGGCCTGGTCTGTACCACACAATTCTGCCCCTGATATAGTCAGACAACAGTTCTGAGCTCGGCCAATTTCAGATTCTCCCCGAGACACGCTGAACTTCTGTTTGCTAATGCACATTAGTAACAGGATTCTAGGGGCGCCTGGGTGGCTCAGTCGGTTAAGCGTCCAACCTCCGCTCAGGTCATGATCTCCCGGTTCATGGGTTCGAGCCCCATGTCAGGCTCTGTGCTGACAGCTCGGAGTCTGGAGCCTGCTTGAGGCTCTGTGTGTATGTCTCTCTCTCTGCCCCTCCCTCACTCACGCTCTGTCTCTCACTCTCAAAAATAAACATAAAAAAAATAATAACAGGATACTATAGAAGGGCTGCAAATGTCCACCATTGAGGTCTTCAGTTTCTCCCCTTCCACAGGTGAGTTGTATATTCAACATTCACCATCTGGATGCCCCAGTGGTCTTCCAATAAATGTCTGCCTTTCTTTATTTTTGCTGAAATCATCTAGAGTCGGTATCTGAGGTTTTCAAATAATAAGATTAAATAATTCATAAATGGGTTCTAGAGAGTATGTTGCAAATTTCAGACCTACGAGGAAAATGTAATAGGTCATTTTGTTGAGATGGGAGTGAAGACAATAATACTCTTTATTCAGAGATAGGAAATTAGCAAGCTTGGTGAAAAGTGACAGGCAGTGTGTTTCTTGTGGTCACCTGGGACTTCACCAGTGCTAGAGTTTGAGGGGACCCAATAGTTGCCACCATAAAGCAGTTGAAAAGAAATGAGAAAGGCTGAGACCAGAGTCAGGTGGTTGCCTCTGAGTGCCTGGGGATAACCTGCATAAGGGAACAGCAAACTCTGTCCCAGAAGTCTTCCTCATAGACATAAATTCAAAGTTAAGGTCTTAATATGATCCCACTAGCTACTAACTTGAGATCATTAAAAAAACAACTTCAGAAACTGATATTTCAGGCTATTGAACTATACCTGCACTTTCACTTACAAACTCACTAAGTTTCATATGTGTGTACAGCATGATCAGGAAAGAGTGACATCCTGGCCATGGAAATTAAGGAATGAGGGAGGAGCTGGAGGAAGCGGGGAATCAAAGCCTTCAAGCCCCACCAAAACATTCCTCACTGCACCCCCAATCCCAGCAACCAGAGAAAACTAGCCATCCACCCTACTGGGTTCCACTGCTCAATAATGCCCACTCTATGGCCAGCATTTGAACTTAGCACAACCTGGAGTGGGTTATGCAGGACATCATAGAGAAGAAAGAAGTCATACACAAGGACTGGCTAAGGAATATCGTTAAGATGGGAGAAATTGTGTTAGCACAGACTTTGAGGATAGGGTGTGTTATTAGTGGTTTTGTTTGCTAAGTAATACATAGCCTGATGGATATCAGATGGGATCTCAATATGACACGAAGAGTAATGGCGATCACTCGGCTATCTAGACTGAGAACAACAGCTCCATGATATCATCTTGGATGCGGTAGCTGATATGACTTGGAATTGGAGCCCATTGCATATGTGGTTGTATGTGGGCACATCAGTCGTGCTGGGCAGGAGCATCTTAGACCTACGGGATGAAGCTTATGGGCTGTGCGTGTGTGTGTGTTTTATGCTAAGCAACTGAGGAGACTAATAGACACCATGTGGAGTAGCTGCCTGAGCCACAGCAGTGCCCCCTTCTCTGAGTACAGCCCTTGAAATGCAGGTGAGCCTTTGAAGTCTTTGTCTATTTTATTATGTGAACCTCTCCCCACCACCCCCACGACCACCCCCCCCCCCACCACCACAACTGAATGCACTAGGGTACCAACCGCGGGGCACGGGGAACAGTCTACCCTGGGTTCAGGCAATAAGGAAGTCTGCAGAGAATTTAAAAACAATAATAAAACCAAATAGAAATCAATCTGCTTTTTATTATCACCATGTGTCGGCAATTCTAAGCAATGTCAGTGATAAAGTACTCCTTCCTGAAAAAAATCTTTTGTTGGTCTGAGTCCTACACAATTGCTTATGGTTGCCTTCTAAGTCGTATGTATGTAAGCTTCAAATTAGCACATTTTCATTTCTTATCCTTTATAACTTGCATTCTGCATGGGAGTTAACTTGGAGAACTCCCAGTTATGCAGCCAAGCCCTGGCACACGCAGACTCAGCCACACACATTCGTTCGGAGTAAATTCCTGACGATTTGGGTTCATTCAAGCTCACTTCATGGGCCCAACCCCTGTTATCGTACATATTCCTGCATCCAAACAGTAGATTCAAAACAAGCCACAATGAGAGAGCGATTACAAAAATGGAGAAATAGAACTCAAGTGACTCCCATTCTGTCATTTTGTGAACACCAGGAGAAATGATGGAAGATACTGGCTTGCACTGACTGGAGGAATCAAAAGGACAGCATGTAATAACCTTGATCATTGTCACCAAGAACTGGACACTTGATCTAAAGCAAATAGTGTCAATGTTTGCTATGGTTCAGACATTAACTCTGATTTTTATAGAACAAAAACTTTGGAAGTTTTAACAAAAAATAATTGAGTTGTATAATGGATTTTCTACTTTACTAGAATATTGTCAACCATGTCAGCATTCGAAAGCTACTAGAATCAATGAGCAAGACACAGAGACATGAATGGTATTACCATTCCTAGAATTTATTGTGAAATGGGATTTTAATAAATTCTGCCAAACTTATCCTTATGTTTAAAACTTTTCCTAGTCATTAAAAAATTTTTTTTAATGTTTATTTATATTTTGAGAGAGAGAGAAAGACAGAATGCTAGTTAGGGGAGGGCAGAGAGACAGAGAGAGGGAGACACAGAATCCAAAGCAGGTTCCAGGCTCTGAGCTGTCAGCACAGAGCCCGACGTGGGGCTTGAACCCACGAGCTGAGAGATCATGACCTGAGCCGAAGTCAGATGCTCAACTGACAGAGCCACCCAGGCACCCCAAACTTTTCCTATTTATTTATATGTTACGTCACAGGAAGAAAATCCTGTAGAATTGATAAACAGTATTATTCAGTCAACCATGAGCAAAGACAGTTGGATAAATCTTATGAAATCGCCTATTGAATGTGAATATGCAAATATTAAGTTTGACCAAATAATTTGCAAAAAGTTACAACTTAAAAACAAAAACTGAAGTGATATTATTCATTACTGCGACAGACCAATATGCGAGTATAAACTTATCTTCCTTCTTTCCAAAAAATACATGAATGCAAAAAAGAGTTATTTCGTGACTTTTTCCCTTCATTATACTGCAATAGTTATTTTATTTTGGATCTTACTTTTTAATTTACTTTTTACTGGTATGACTGTATATACAAAGTTTAATAGTGAACTTTTTCACCGCACTTCTTTCCTGGTGTTGTTTGTATTATTATTATCTGTATTTCATGATTGCTACTGAAAATAACTTCGTTGGGGGAGATGTTTAAAAATGGATGTCCCTGAGCCTGGGTGGCTCAGTCGGTTAAGCGTCCAACTTCAGCTCAGATCACGATCTCAGTTTGTGGGTTTGGGATCCACCTCGGGCTCTGTGTTGACAGCTCGAAGCCTGGAGCCTGCTTCGGATTCTGTGTCTCCCTCACTCTCTGCCCCTCCCCCGTTCATGCTCTGTCTCTCTCTCCTTCAAAAATAAATAAACATTAAAAACATTAAAAAAAAATTTTTTTTAACGTTTATTTATTTTTGAGACAGAGAGACACAGAGCATGAACGGGGGAGGGGCAGAGAGCGAGGGAGACACAGAATCAGACTCCAGGCTCTGAGCCGTCAGCCCAGAGCCCGACGCGGGGCTCGAACTCACAGACCGCGAGATCGTGACCTGAGCTGAAGTCGGACGCTTAACCGACTGAGCCACCCAGGAGCCCCTAAAAACATTTTTTTAATTAAAAAATGAAAAAATGAATGTCCCTAATTGGTTGACCCAGGACACATAACTGACCCAAACTGGGGCCTCAGCTAGTCCTCCTGGCACGGAGACCCACAGGCCTGAGGGGCATGGATGTCTAGAGACGTCCGCATGGAGTTGGGTTAAGGGTGATACCATGAAGTCCAAGTGCATGAACTCCTGCCGTGAAGCCCTCCAGCTGCCCTGCTTCTGCCCTTCCCACCGCCCCCTTGGATCCTGAGAAACCCCAGAATCATTCCAGGAAACCTTCCCTGTGCCTACAGAGCCAGGACCAGTGTGTACCGCCAGGACAATCGTTCTTCCACAAGGGAGGGCCTAACGGTAGGGGAGGGAGGAAAGGAAAGACAGGAAAGACGCTGTCAGGCAAAATGTCTGAAAGGCGAGCACTCACCCTGCTCACTCTGCAAGAATAACCCCCAGAGACGGCTTTCATGACACCGTCGGGGGCGGGCGTGTGGGAGAGGGGCGAGGACAGGAATGGAGTTGACTCGGTGTCTGAGGAGGAGGCTGCCTGTTTCTGGGACAGCACCGCACCCTCCCTTCACCCTCAGGAAGCCCTCACCCCCACCCTTCCTCCAAATCATCCAAGTTATACCCTGCTGAAAGGTGACAGTGACCACCTAAACGTTTAAAGTCTCCAGGATTGCACCTTAGATAAGAGTCATGGACATTCTGCCCGGCATGCCCTCAGCGCCCCCAGGCAAGCCGAGAACATCCCGATTCTTGCATGACCCCATCTCCCTGGCCACGGCCTACTGACCTAGGGATGGGCCCTAGCTCCAGCCGAGCCAAAGAACTTCTTTCCTGGGAATTAAAAAAAATTTTTTTAATCACATTTATTTATTTTTGATAGCACAAGTGGGGGAGGGGTAGAGAGCGAGGGAGACACAGAATCCGAAGCAGGCTCCGGGCCCTGAGCTGTCAGCACAGAGCCCGACACGGGACTTGAACCCATGAGCCAGGAGATCATGACCTGAGCGGAAGCCGAACGCTCAACCGACTGAGCCACCCAGGTGCCCCTTTCCTGGGAATTTTTAGCTCCAAATCAAGAAAGTCGAGGTCTGACACCCTGTCACAGCAGGAGGCTATTGCCACTTTTGTTTCCAGGACGCCAGACTGCAGCTGCAATGAGATGGGCAGAGATCAACAGGCAAAGGAATAGTAGAGAGTCAGGTGGCATCTGGGTCTCTTATTCTAGCCACATCCATGCCCCCCTCTAGTAGCTATGAATTCCCCTTTCTGCTGAGATGAGGTTTGGATATTGACGATCGAATTTACACAGGATATGTGAATCTCATACGAACTGGATTCTTCTTCTTCTTCTTCTTCTTCTTCTTCTTTTTTGCAAACAAGAGCAAAATTGAGAGGTGGAAAAGCATGAGCAGGCCTCACACAAATCCACCTGCCACGTGTGACTTGTGCTTCCCGTCCCTGGCTGTGTCTTGTGTCACTGCACACCTGAACTCACGGGGCAGCCAGAGGTGAGCAGGAGCCCCATGAGGCCAGCCTGGGGGACAGCTGTGGCCAGCTGCAGCTCCCCGTACCAGGTGTCATCCTTGGACTGGGGTTCAAGTGACCGGCCCCTCATATCTGAGGATCCCATATGCCTGCTGTTGCTCCCTGCTGGATTGCTTCTTTTTATTCTCGTGCGTCCTGGGGCTTATATCTCCCACAGAGGAGACCGTCCTCTCTTGATCTAGCAGAGGAAGGAGATGGGTCTCCAGCCAAGAAGGAAGGGATGATGTGCAGGCACTTTTTCATAGGCCATCGCATGGAATCCCGACCTTCACCGCGTATGTGTGGTTATCTTCATTTTGCACGAGAGCCCAACCAGGGTGTTATTCCTCCCACCTGTCTTGGGTCTGCAAATAGCACACACCTCGGCAGTCGCTGTCTTCTCCCCTTTCCACCCCCCTCCCCCTTTTTTGGCCTTGTTTCCTAGACAAGAAGCAGCACGGATAGAAAGCCAGCTACTGCTGGTTCCTGAATACAAGACGCCAGGGGAAGTCTCTATTTTCATACCAAACCTGGTTTCCTGGTGGGCACTCAAATTGTTGCCTGCTAAAATAGCAACCCTGGCAAAAATGTCTCCAATCTGCTTAGATGTGCATCAAATTAAGAGCCTGCCTTGCAGTTAAACCAACTGACCGTTTCAAATGAGCTGGAAACAAAACTCCCTTCAAAGCCACCAGCCGGTGGCCCAGAATCATCAGCACAACTAGAAACATGGGCCTCTAAGGCCGAGCCTCCTCCTATGTTTAGCTCGTTTCAGCCCTACTGTCTCCATCATTATTCCTTCCTCTCTCCCAGACCCTGCAGTCCAGGACCACTGCCTTTATGCACGCACACATGCATTCACTAACAGTGATAGCAACCATTGGGCCTGGAGCCCGGGGACATGGTCCCTGCCCTCAGGGAGCCCCCCTCGAGCAAAGGAAGTGAACACAACTCTTGTTTCCTTTGCACTATCCATGCTGTCCCTCCACCCACCCCTGTGCTCTTTCCCAGTCAAGACCAGAGTCATAGGACCAGTTTCCACGGCCGCTAGCAATGTCACAAATTCAAATGCCTCCAAGGACCAGGCAGATAATAATAAAAATATTTGACATTTTCTCAAACACGACAGGCTGCCTCTACGCTTTCTGCTTTCTGTTCCATCAGCCTGCACACTTTTCTGCAGAGCTCCACATGGCTTACTATTTGCCTCCCTACAGTCTTTTCTGGAAGGTCATCTTCTCAGGGAGGCCTTCTTGGCTCTCCTTTTTAGATTGCACCCCAGGATTCTCCACCCCCTCCCTGCTTCATCTTTCCCTATAACGTGTACCACTATATTTATTATATAATCTACTCTTGTGTTTATTATCTATGTCACGTACAGGGCAGAGATTAGTCTGGCTTGTTCCCTGATATATCCCCCGTCCCTAATACAGTCTGGCCCATGGTGGGTGCCCAGTAAATATCCATCGTGTACCCAATGCTAGGCATTGTCCTAAACATTAAACACTCATTTAACACTCACGGCAAACCTCTGAGATTGGTACCATGTATGACAAAGGGGACGTTGATGACGCCCATTTTACCCACCAAGAAGCTGAAGAACAGACAGATGAAGTTCCACAGCTAGTAAGGGGCGGATCCAGAGCTCAGGCCCCGGCAGTGCAACCATAGCCATGTTCCTAACACATTCTACAACATGATGGGGCTGGTGGGAAGCATGACAACTAGGAAATACTTGCCCTGCCTAATAACACTCCTTTCTTTTTTTTTCTTTTCTTTCTTTTTTTTTCTTCTTCTTCTTTTTTTAATCCTGTCTGGACCAGAATAAGAGTCTGTTGGACACATTTAGCTCTCCGGTCACCAGTTAGAGGAGGCCTGGGCTTAAACTAGGAATTGTAGACAAAAATAGGTTTTTATTGGGTTAGGAGGGAATAGAGATTTAAAGAAAGATTATCTACACAAGCCTTGGGCATTGTAGAATCTTCAGGTGCCTTTTGCTAGTCTGCAGGTGCTTTGGTAAGAGGGTCCATGCTAGGGGAGGCTTCAGGGAATGCTGTTGGAACATCATGTCCTTGTGGCCTGGCTAGACTCTTCCTGGAGAGCTGATCTCAAGGGCCACCCAGATGACAGTCAGGGTGTTGACTGTCACAGGTTGGTCTCTGGGATAACAGCAGCTTCGCGGAGGAAGAACCCAGCCACAAAGCCACTGACATGTGTATTGTCACAGCACTGCCATGGCAATAAGGTGGCTCCCTCCATGTCCTCCTGGACTATTCAAAATAGTTTCTTTGGCAGGCGGGCAGTCTATGGTTAAGATACCAGAACACCCTGGCTTGCTTCAGACCCCAGCCATCTCACACTAGGGTTTCCGGTTCAAGGGATCCAGGGGTTAGAATGCCAGCCAAAGCCTTCAGAAATGCCTTCGCACAATAATACTCAGAAGCCACAAGTATTCGTCGACTACCGTGGGCCACATTAATAACATGACCCAGATGGTAGGGATGATAAAGGAGGACTTGTCCTCTGTGAGGCAGTTAACATCTAGTAATAACCAGCCCAACCTTTCCAGGCAACTACAAATGGCTGGAAGTTGCCCCGCCCTTAACACTCACTCAGCAAACGTTGGTCGAGCCCCAAGCAGTGCCAGCAATGTGCAGAGTGGTGCAGACAAGCATGAGACACGTATATTCCTAACTGTGAGATAAGCAACCTATCAGATGGGCAGCTGACGGGCTGGAAGAAGGCAGAGGAGGGCACCACACCCTGTCTGGGACGTGTTGTTTGCTGGCGGGAGAAAGAAGCAAATCAGAACCACGTGGGCCGGGTTGTGTTGGAGAAAGAGCTCTCCCGAGGGGCTGCCGGGTGGGCAGGTCAGAGCAGATGGTTCCTCGAAGGCCGGCAGGACCGGGAACCATCTCGGTGTACAGGTGGGAAGCGGCCTAGAACGCAAAAGCACTTGAGCAGAGTCCGGTTCCATCCACTTGGGCTGAGGGAGAAGGAGGTATGCATGGGGAGAACGCGGTTTCCACAGCCTTTGATGTCACATCATTCCATGGAACAGAATTTGCCTTTGGCAAACTTTGTGTCTCACTGAGCCTCTGTAAGTGGATGCCACCAGCCTCTCTATGCGTAGTAGTTAAGATCTTGCGCGGGCCCTAAAGTCAGGCATACCTGGGTTTGGACTCCTGTTCTGCCACTTACTGGCTGTGCGGACCTCGCACAATGTACTGACTCTTCCAGGGTCTCTGTCTCCTTGTCAGTAAAATGGGGTAGTGTCTAACTCCGGGAATTACTGGAAGGATTGCATGAAAACAGGAAAGTATAAAAATACACGTATTATATCAGCCCGGACTATTCAAGAGGATTTTCTGTTAAGAAAAGATAGGGCAAAGCCCTTTGCAAAGTATAAAGATCAATGCCAATTCGGTATTACAACTTTTGTTGCAGATCAGCTCCCCGAGGGGGAGATTTGTGTTTGTTTGGTCCACGGCTGCCCCTCCAGAGCCCAGGACGGTGCCTGGCCTATAGCAGGCGTTCAGTAATATTTGTGGCACAGACCGATGAACGGCGGCCCAGAAGGAAATATACAAACTGAGAGCCCAGCAGGCAGAAGTGAGCTCCCTCATCTGGCTATAGGACTGGAAGCTGAGTGTCCACTGGAGCACCTCTCCCCTCGCAAGCCTACCAGCTCAAAGGCTGGAGGTGTAGCCCCGGCTGCCTCTCCGGAGCTCAGTCTCAACCCCCAGAAATCTCTCCAGCCCTGCAGGCTGGGCTGCACATGCACAGGCCCGCTGCATCCAAGCTGGTTGCAGTCACCACCTCCGGGCGGGGGCTATTTTGGATCTGAGGGTGTCAGGAGCATAAAAGGATCAGTCTTGGAAGTTGTGGCTGAGACACAACTCTCTCAGGCAGAGAGTGCTGGCTTCCCTCCCCGCGTCTAAACTGGAGCCTGAAATAGCTGTGAGGCTAAAGACAACCTCAGAATAGCTTTTGGCTTCACCACAATCTCAGGCTAGAGCACAACACATACCCAAGAAGGGCCAAATAGGCAGCTCGTGGCGTGGGAAAGTCCTTTGGGAGAGAAAAAATGAAAATCATGATACAAAATCCAGGCTTGTCCTTGTTTGGGGAAGAGTGACAGCAAGTTCAGCAACTTCAATGGCACAGGCAGTGGTTGGTGACCAGTGTGGAGAGGTCACAGAGCCAGCAGGGTGGCTATAGCTGGGGGTGCTTTGCATTGGAGAGCCTTGGTGTGGGAGCTTCTGAATGTTCAGGAAGGTACTTTCAAAAGTATTCATCTCAGGGGTGCCTGGGTAGCTCAGTCGGTTGAACGTCTGACTCTTGGTTTTGGCTCAGGTCATGATCTCACAGTTTGTGGGATCGACCCCCACATTGGGCTCCATGCTGAGCATGGAGCTTGCTTGGGATCCTTTCTCTCCCTCTCCCTCTCCCTCTGCCCTCTCCCATTCTCTCTCTCTCTCTCTCTCTCTCTCTCTCCCCTATGGAATCCCATGGAGTTCTCTTCACAAGGCACTATCATTCCCATTTTACAGGTGAAGGAGCTGTGGCTCACAGGCATTAAGAAATTTGGCTCAAGTAGTAAGTAGTAGAATTGGGATTTCAATGCTGGTCTGTGTGATTCTGGAGTTGCACAAGTAGGTAGGATTCTGACCTCTTCAAAGGGACAGAGTCATGAAGAGGACAGGTTTCCAGCTCTCAGGTGTTTGAGATCTGTCTCTGGAAGCCCTCTGGGAATGCTGGGGACACCCCCCGGGCCCCAGCCCATGCTTTACTATGGACAGAGATGGGGCTGGAGAATCCAGGATCTGCCGGTGCAGCTGCCCCTCTCTAGCCTCCCTGGGAGGTGGGAAGTGCAGGGAGCTGGGGATCCAGAAGGAGAGCTGAGGAAGCCAGAGGGCCGCCCACCCGCTGCAGGGTGCCCATCACTTGCAGCTTCTGCTTTTGAGGCCCTTCCTTTCACTCTCAGTGGTCTGCCCCAGGAAGTGCCACATGCCCCCTTGAGGGTCTGAGACTCTTCCTCAAAGATAGATACTCTGCCATGTTTCAACACGAACCATGGTACCCTCCAGAGTGACTGCCAGAGGCAAGGGAGGAAGGATCACTGAGAAAAAGAGCTCAGACTGAACCATGACCTAGGTTATCTCGGCTGCCGTTCCCATCCTGTTGCTCGAGACCCTCAACCAGCCAATGTGCTGACATCCACCGCTGCTGTCCTCTGTCCCCTTACCCCTCTCAGGCAGAGACCCTGCCTCTCTTGAACCAGGCTGGGAAGATGAAGACACTAGGGAAGATGTGGTGAAGGAGAGCACCACGAGAGGGCAGTGTAGAGCAACCCCCCCAACCGGCCCATCTCACCAAGGACCTGTCCTTTTCTCAAAGCCAAGGACCAAACAGTCACCAGTGGAACACATTCTAGGGGTCCGTGAGTTGGCATGGAGAATCTTCACATTCCTTGTGTTCGTTGCTATGGTAAGTTAACGTACAAGCGTGTGTTCTGAATTATCCGATGCCACCTCATGGCTGCGCTTCAAGGCCGTCCTTGACACTTGGCAATAAGTAGCAATATGTTAATTGGCATAAACAAATGCGTGAAGGACAGAGGCATATGTAATATGGAAATAACGTGCTTGTTCTACATGTAGCCCACGCGACGTCAACTGGTTTTGCATTTGTTCCAATAGAGCCAGCTGGTATGCAGTATATGGCAAAGCCAGGTGCCAAAGAACCTGAACCTTGGCTGTCATTTTACGAGAGGAAAGCAACCTTCAATAAAACCACCTCCTCCATTATGTTGGACTTTTTGATCTTGTTGCGCCCTTTATATGATATTTAATTGGTGTATTTACCTTGGGTTTAGGCTTGTATGATTTAGCAGTTTATACCCAGTTTCATACAAGCACATATTTAAGTAAAAAACTAATTTAAGTCAACACTGGTCGACCGTGAACATTTTTTCCCTCTTAACTGCCGTTACAAACACAAACTTCAGCCAGGGTGAGGCATCAGTGCTTGGAGTCAGGGAAGGCGGAATAGGAAGGCTGGGGTGTGAAGGACAAGGAAGTGTCTTCCTTAGAAGAGGTAGAGGCCAATCGTGGCAGAGGAAGACTCTTGGACTTGGAAGCAGAAAGAATGGGTTGCAGTCTGGGCTTGGCCACTCTGTGGCCTCCTTGGCATGTGTCTACTTCTAAAGTTCTGGCTGCTTGGTGAGCTTCCGGTCCTCCAGCAACCCCTTAGCTGCTCCCCACAAGCTGGAGGGTCAGGGACTGCTGGGGGGTGGCAGGGGGAGCCAACGGGAAGTGGCTTTGGGCTACACAGATCTGCCTGACATGTATGACTGCTGGCCCCCAATAGCCTCCCCCAAGTAAGCTGCCTACCACTTTGCAGTGAATCCATTAGTAGAGGTCAAGGGCAAATAAGCACCAGTCCATGGCAGGACCTTGCTGAAAAGAGCCCACTCTGGCTTGGACTGGCCTTTCCCATCAGCACCCCCAGGGTACACGGTCCATCAGACATTCTGGATTCCATAGACTTGGGTTAGGAATTGGACAACCTGTTTCTTTTCAAGGGTGGGAATAAAGCCAAGCCATCTGGCAAAGAAAATTCTGAAATCACTGGGGCCTCATCTCTCTGGGACAAGGTCCCCTCTGCTGCCGGTAAGATGGGATTGTCCTTCCCTTCTCCAGGCTCGGGTTTATCATCAACATCAATAATAATCACCACTTAAAAATAGGCCTTTATAACTTATAAAAGCTCTTCACATGTATTATCTCATTTGGTAATCAGAATAAAGAGCTCCGGGAGAAAGATCCCAAGGCCCAGAAGTTAATAACTGTGTCTGAAAACACAGTTATAAAGTAGACACTGGAGACCAAAATCCGGATCTTTGGACCCAGGGCCCCCGTTCTTTCCACCACAAGTGCTGTTTTCACTTGCACAGTGTACAGGGGAATTGTGCAGCTGTCCCTGCCTTTGGGACACTTATGATCCCAGATGTTTGGGTATCAGCTTCCCAACTTAGCCGTAGGATACTGGGACACATCTTGGAGTTACCCAGAGCGGTCATGCATAAATGCCTGATGCGGTTTTGATCTAAGAGAATAAAGTTGGAGTGATTTGGGCACAAAGGCTTCCTGTCCTGTAGAAACATCCTCCTCTTGCTCGTCCCTGACCAAGTTCCTTGAACAGAGGACAAGGATCTTCATTCTACCACAGGGACTCAGTCCACAGGGCTGGGGGTAGGGGTGTTGCACATAAGACAGCGGGGACTAGAGGAGAGAGGAAGGGAGCAGACTGGTGCTCAGGTACTCAACTTTATCTCCTCTGCAGGTGCCTTGAATATGTGAAATACACATAACCTGAAGAACCAGACTGGATTGGCGATCCTTTAAAACTTTTTGTTTTAAAACAGAGAAGTCTCTTTTTAAAGTGCAGTTTCCCTGGGAAACCCAATACTTCATCATAACAAGCAGAGGTGCTCTTTACTAAAGAGGAAGGGAGGGCAGAGTCATATCCACAGTCCCCCAAGCCGCCGCCTCCTTTTGGGGCTCCTCATGGCACAGTTTGGGCACAGTTTGAGAATCACCTGATAGGATAGTTTGCCAGCCGGGCTCCAGGGACACTGAGGTGAACAGCACCCAGGCCCTCCCCGCCAGCACTGCATTCTCAGATCACTGCAACCCAGTGTGACATGGGCCAGGACAGGGGGTGCCTGGGTGCTATGGGACTAGAGGAGAGTGACCCGCCCCAGCTGGAGACAGGGGGCCTGGGGCAGAGGACGCTTCCCAAGAAGGACTGGTGCTTGTAGAACACTTCTGTAAAACAAAAATACAAAAGTTTTAAATAAATAAAAAAAAAACAACCTGTTGGTGATTATAGATGCAAGCACATTCACGAAGTCACTGCCAAAACAGTTTGCATCTCTGGAGGGCAACCAGTACGCCAAGGGGTGGAGAAGTCAGGTCTATGTGGAGAGGCAGGGCTCCCTCCCGGCCCAGCCCAGGCTGTGTGCTTCTCCTGCGGAGCTGAATAGACTCCAAGCTCCCCAAGCCCGAGCGGTGGCAGGCATGGCCCTCAGGAGTCCCACAAATGTGCTAAGTGTGTGTGTGTGGAAGGGGCAGCAAAATATCCCTGCGCCACCCGAGACCAAAGCCCACTCCTGCCCTGCCCCTCGACCCCTTCGAGATGAGATTCAGCTTCCGTCCGACCATAGATCTCCCCTCCTTCTGCCTCACTTCCTTTCCTCTCAGTCTGTCTTCCTGAGTCTCTATGTTTCTCTTTCCCTGCCCCCCTCTCTCCAGGATTGCTCCGAAATCTAGACTTTTTTTTTTTAATTTTTTTTTTTAATGTTTATTTATTTTTGAGACAGAGAGAGACAGAGCATGAACAGGGAAGGGTCAGAGAGAGAGGGAGACACAGAATCTGAAACAGGCTCCAGACTCTGAGCTGTCAGCACAGAGCCCGACGCGGGGCTCGAACTCACGGACCGTGAGATCGTGACCTGAGCCGAAGTCGGCCGCCCAACCGACTGAGCCACCCAGGCACCCCTAGACTTTAAGGACATGGAGAAGCAGCCTAGTATATTATTAAGCACAACCCCCCCCCGCCCCCCCCGCAAAACCACCACCAACAAAAAAGGCAGTGTACGAAACAGTGGGTGCTGTATCATCCCATTTTTGTTTGTAAAATGACAGCGCTGGGAGGGGCATCTCTTTCCTGCTTCAGTTCAGGAAACAAACAAACAAAAAAAAGGAGAAATGAAACCAAAGAGCAGCAGAGGCTGATCTCTGGGCATTTGGGGGCTGACGCTCGTTCAGGTAGGAACGTGAATGGGAGGAGGAGAGGAGGTCAGCCTGGAGTATTCTGTGGGATTCAGCAGGCGTTGAAGTCACCCATCTTCCTGGGGCAGGCTCAGGGGGAGGTGGAGAGGGCTGGGGGTGCCCTCATCCATCCTCCTCCTTGGGAACAAACTAAGGTAGCTGGCTAACCCTTTATTACCTAGTGGATGGCGGCAGAAGGCAGGTGCAGACGGGGGCATCGAGGGGCTTAGAGTCTCTGTGAGGTCAGGAGAGTGGGTGGTGAGCTCCCTTCCTCCTCTGGAGTCTGGCTTAGCGTTCCAGTTCAGGCTTTCTACCTCGGTCCGTGGGTTCTGGAGGGATCCACGGATGGGCTCAGAGCGGGGAGCGGTGCATGCAGACTTTTTCTGGGATGATGGTCCACACTTTTTGTGGCATTAAGGAGTGGTCCAAAGCCTCCAAGTTATTAAGAACCACCATTCCCAAAGTTGAAGGAACTGGAATGTTTTGTCTGTTGAAAGGTAGTCATGTGAAAGAAGGCAAAATGCTGCCTGGGTTCCCAGGAAGGAACCGGAACCAAGGGTGAAATTTCACAGGGGATGGGGGAGGGGGCGATTTCAGCTCTCTGCAAGGACCAACTATTTGAGTGATGTGAAAATAAAACAGGCTGTCGCTCCCCAAGGGGAGTTCCTTGTCACCGAAGTATTCAGTGCTGGGGTGCAAGGTGGACCGAGGGCCTCACGCATCTGGTCCAGCTCTAAACTGGACGGATTGAAGGAAGGCTGGGGCTTGGATGCCCTCTCAGGAAAGAGGGGAGACAGATATCACCCTGTATGTGAGGAGGACATCAGCAGGGCTGCAGAACCTCAGTGTGCCCCGTCTTCAAGAGCCTGGCGGGGGCTGGACCTGGGCGCTGCTCCCTGGGGGCTGCGGAATCTATCTGTGCTTGTTCTCTTTCAGGCAGCTTTCCTCAACTGTATTCTGTGTGTTATTATGGAAAATGCTAACGGGTTTTCTCCACCAGTTATTTTTGAAACACAGTAGAAACCTTGGTTTGCGAGCATAATTCGTTCCTGCAGCATGCTCGTAATCCAAAGTACTTGTATATCAAAGCGAGTTTCCCCATAAGAAATAACGGAAACTCAAGGGGCGCCTGGGTGCCCCAGTGGTCAGCGTCTGACTTTGGCTCAGGTCGTGATTTCACGGTTTGTGTGTTCGAGCCCCGCATCGGACTCTGTGCTGACAACTCAGAGCCTGGAGCCTGCTTCGGATTCTGTGTCTCCCTCTCTCTCTGGCCCTCCCCTGCTCATGCTCTGTCTCTGTCTCTGTCTCTCTCAAAAGTAAATAAACATTAAAAAAAATACAAGAAAAAGAACAGAAACTCAGATGATTCATTCCACAACCCAAATATATTCATATAAACATGATTGCAATACATAATATTGCAATATAATTCCAAATAATAAAGAAAATACAAAATATAAAGAAAAACAAAGCAATTAACCCGCACTTACCTTTGAAAACCTTTGTGGCTGGGGTGAGAGAAACAAGAGAGAGGAGGGTTATTGTGAAGGGCGACTTTCACTATCACTAAGGAATGTCAACTGCAGTACAGTATTAATAAACTCTTGTCATATACTGTATTTAATGTCACTGGCAATAAGGCAGCAGAGGAAAGGGTCTACATCTGCAGGCAGCCTGAGCTAGAATGAAGCAAAGCATTCCTAAGCTCACTCTTGTGTGGAAAGGCAAAAGAGTGTCCATAGGTGCTTTGCAATGACAAAAAATACCCAAGTGCCAGTTGTGGGCACCTTGCAACGTTCTGAAAAATCACTCGCTTCTGCCAAACACCACAGCCTGAGACCGAGCATCCGAGCATGGAGACAATCACCCACAATACTGCAGAGAGAGAGAGAGAGAGAAAGAGAGAGAAGAACCATTGGCTCAGTTGTGATCATGATTCAGCATCACGTAATACTCATATTGCAAGACATCGCTCGTTTATCAAGTTAAAATTTATTAGACATGTTTGCTCGTCTTGCAAAACACTCACAGAACCAGTTATTTGACATGCAAGGTTTTACTGTATACGTTAGAAAGCCCTTAATCATGTTTACGCAGTTATTTGTAAGTTAAATATTTTCAAGAAAGGTATGCTGCAGGAGAGACACCACTCTCCTAGAAGACCTGATGCTGGGCTTTCCAGCAACGTTCCGTACTGATCTGGCACTTGCTACCTCAGGTCATGTCGACAGCTGGCTTCCAGTCCGTGATTACTGACATAGATTATGTATCTTGACTTCAAATTTTACCACCTAGTTTCTACTTAGTTACCATTCACTGCAGACATGTGGTTCTTATGGATCTGTGGCTTAAAGGAGGGAAATTTGACGTGAAAAGCAGTCATCTGGGTCTCAACCTGTCTGAATCAAACAAGATAATAGACATAATATTGCAAAGGGAAGGTGAATAGTCATGGTCCTCCATTTCTTTAAAAAAATAAAAAATGGAGGAGAGCCGTTGTGGATAAAACAATGGCTTTGGAGCAGCCTAATCAGAATGATCACAAAACCATCACGCTTGGTTCAGAGGGACAAACATTACTTCTTATCCGGTTTTCCTTATTTGTGGAGTTGACACGCCCTCGCTGGCCACCTGGAGGTAGCCGGCAGATTTCCAACGGGCAGAATCCAGAATTGGCCATGAGCGCAGAACTCACCCCAGTCACTCTGCTTTGCTCTTTACCCCTCAAGAGCAGCCTGAGCGGGCCTTCCCAGCAGGGGACCTCCGAGAGGGTTCCAGTGTTCAAATCCATAACCCAGCCATTCCTTCCTGACTCCCATTGGGCTGGGCCCATGTTGGAGAGAACCTATAACTAGGGGGCTGGAGCCTGGGCACGATGAGCTGTGTGGGGCACCGGGGGGGCTTGGTCGGTTGAACGTCTGACTTCGGCTCAGGTCACGATCTCCCAGCTGGTGAGTTCGAGACCCGCTGACAGCTCTGAGCCTGGAGCTTGCTTCGGATTCTGTGTCTCCCTCTCTCTCTGCCCCTCCCCTGTTCACACTCCATGTCTCTCTGTATCTCAAAAATAAACATTAAAAAAAAAGAAAAAAGAAAAAAGAGCTGGGTGGTGTGGAACAGCAGGGGCCCCTGTGACAGGTGCCCACGCCAGCCAACTGCCCCTGCCTTTCCTGGGAAGGCCCTCCGACTAGATGCAGGGGTGGGTGCTGCTCCCGCGGGAAGGGGGACAGGCCCTTCTCTCTCTCTCTCTCTCTCTTTTTTTGATAAAAACGTTTTGTTTATAATTTTTCTTTAAAAAATATATTTATTATTATTTTAAAATTTATTGAAATTGTAACTTCAATATTTAAATTTAGTTGAAATTTTAATATTAAAATTTATCGAAATGTGGTTAAGGCCCTTCTGAAAAGTGTACCTGAGAGTGCGGCAGGCCGGCCGGGGAGACGTGGGCCTGAAGAGGGAACCCAGGAGGGAGGCGAAGGCAGGGAGGAATCTTCAGCTTCCTCTTCTCGTCTTGGCAAGATCTTACAGCCTTCCAAACATCTCTGTTCCCTTGGAGGACCGCAGCTGCTGAAGGGGAAACCTGGCCTAGGTCCTGGCACTGACCAACATCATTCGTCTCAGACCTCCCGGTCAGAGGATGCCTCGGCTTTGTTGGCACTTAATGACTCTGGAGTGGGGTGTGTGGGGCAGGCACCGTGGTTACCTCGGATTTGCTGCTGAGCGTCAGGGCTCTCGGATGCCAGACCGAGGTCACACCGCTCCTAACAAGGCACGTGAAGCGTTTGAAATTGGACCTCGTAACTCCAAAGTCTAACCTCTTTCCAATATTCAGGCCACCCTACCCACGCACACTCCACAGGAGCTCGATGTGCACCCTCTCTTCATGAAGGAGGCATGTTTGCAACGGCTTTGTCAATCCTCGTGTCCTATTGTGAGATGTGTCGATATGTCTGTGCAACAAATCACCTCAGGAAGCTCAGAGAGGCTAAATAACTGGGCCAGCGTCACACAGCAAAGCCGGGGTTTCATTCAAACGTGTTCACGTGCTCTCGACAATCCTGAAGAGTGTCCACAGCAGGGTAAAGGGTTTCACTAGCTTCTGCCTCTGTCTTGCTTTGTGTGACCCAGCTCTTTGGGGGAGAAGCATATTATTTCTGGAAGGCAAAAAGGAAGGGAAAGAAAGGGTGACATCTGGGAGGCTGAAAAAAGATCCCACCATGGTAAGGATGATCCTGACACCTCACAAAGGTGGGCAAGTGTCTATTCCTGGATGCTCTGGGAAGGCATAGAAATGATTGTCCAGCCGAGTGTTTTGTAACAAAAATCTTGAAATACGAAATTTCCTTTTCTTAAGGAAATTCTTAATTTCTTAATTTCTTAAATTAAAGGAGAATATAATATCCTTTAAGAAAAGGGTAATACAAGCCTATTAGACCACTCAGCTTTATAAAGGAAGTGGGTAAGCAGCTACTTTTATTATTATTCTTTAAAAGTGGGAACCAAAAAAGCTTAAATAAAGCCAAAGTGATTCACTAAAGGAACTCCAAAGGGAGGTGACTCATGACATTATGTGCATGGCTGTGGGGTAACAGAAGCAGCATTGAATCTGGAATCCAAAGGTATGGGCTGTGTGATCTTGGGCAAGTCTCTTAGCCTCTCTGAGCTCCAAAGTCCTCCACCATAGACTGTGTCCTCTTCGGGGAGTGATGGTGATGAGCATATAACACCCTGATCGTTCCGTCCTCAGCCACCTTGAACGCTTTTTTTCACGCCACTCTCACAGGCCTGTGCGCATCGTGGTGCAATTTCCTGCTTACTTCGCCGAGTCTCCTGGTCAGCCCCACCACCTGCCACATTGTGGTGCCAGTGAATGTTCGCCGAATGAGCGAATGAACGGATGGACAAATCTGAAAAGCAAAATGCAGGCTTTGGCATTATTGCTATTTTTTGAACACGTAGCCACGTGAATCACATTGCAAAGAAAATCCTTTTTCAAGCTTCTGGTCATAGCCAGAAACCGAATATTATGCAACATTCAAGAGACGGTCAGAAATGACGCAAAGCATTGGATGCTCTTTGCCCCTAATGAGGTGAGTTTCTCCCCAAGCGTTTCCCCTATTAGACGGAGGTGCACACTTCCCGGGGTACCCCAGACACTCCAGATGGATCCCAGAAGCATGGGCAGCTGAGACCCCGGGGCCCGCTGGGACCTTACCATCCCTACCTCTCCATTCTAGCTCACAGATGGGAAAACTGAAGCCCGGGGAATAGAAGTGCTTTGCTCTAGGCCCCCCGGAAACCTGGTCGGCAAGCCACAGCGGCAGCTCAGGTGCCTGCCGGTGCAGCCAGAACTCTCCCCTCGCCCAGCCGGGCTCCTGACAGGGCACGAGGCAGGGAGCAGAGGCTCCAGAAGCCCCGGCTTGCCATGGAGCGTGGGTTTGGCTCCCAAATCAGGGGGTTTGTGCAGATGTCCAGGAGCAGGCCGAACTCAGATGAATTCCATAAACGTTTACTGAGCACCTATCATGTACCAGGCGCTGGGTTTTTAAGGTAAAATATGAGGGGTTCATAAATTCTGGTTTGAGCCAAGCCGCTTGGGATCGGACACCTCCTTTTGGGAGACGGATCTGAGCAGTGCTTTCCTCCAGGCTGCACCCTATCTTGCCCGGTCCTCTTTCTGTCCTGGGGGCTTCCCACGCTGCTAGCCAGACCTCACACTTGTCGAGTCACTCTCCTCTCCCTGGGACTGCCCCCACGGTCCCTCCTCCCCTCCTGCTGTGACAGCAGTGTCCAGGCCTTTCTCCCCCACCACTCCCCCCGCCTAACTCCCCAGGGATGGTGGAGGAGGACAGCTGTGGAGAAGGTAATAACCCTGTGACCCTGGGGACAGAGCCAGCCCCTGCTCCTCCCTGTTGCCTGGCAGCTGCCCCGGACAGGAAGGTTCCCCCTTTACCCCAGCTGTTCTGTGGCCTTCGGGAGGCCGTGGGCCAGAGCCCAGAGGGAGCCAGGCACCCTATGCATCACTGCGCTCCAGGCAAAGACAATTTCCTAGGGAAGGCTGGGAGACAGAGCCAAACGAGCCCTGTGTCCAGAGGGGAGGGAACTGCCCAAAGCTGCACAGCAGTTAGAGACAGGGCAGGACTGGATCCCCCGAGCCCAGTCTCTGGGCTGCGTGTTGGGGCCTGCGGGCCCAAGTGTCTGGGGATCACAATCTTCACCTCCCTTCAGTGCCCCCGTGGCTCACTTGGTTCTCCGTCCCTCGTGGAAAAGCAGCACTTCCGATGACCTTCTAGGAGTTTAAACCCAATTGGTCCTGATCCAAAAATGTGTCCAAACCCAATGTTTGGCTTCTGTTAGGAGGTTTATAACATGCAATTCCACAAACAGAGCAGCTACTGAACCCTAACCTTGGGTTCAGGCCCGCTTGACCTGGGAACGACACAGGCAGGGATGTGATCAACGTCTGACAGTCCCAGGAGCACACTCCAGGCAGGGAGCCCCAAGATGCACCCCGAATGTGGGAGGCACTGAGTGACCAGGCAGCTTGTGGACAGTGACAGTGCCGTGCTGAGGGCCCTAATGAAGGCTGCCTACAGCAGCTCTTTTCTGACGTGAGGACTTACTCTGGACCCTGATTTCGAGCCCCTCCCTGGCCCAGTGTGGTAACAGCCAGCCGGCCTGCTCCGAGGGGTTGCTGGCAATGAAAAGAACAAAGGAAGAGATAGAAAAACCTTTGGGTTTTCATTTCAGCTGCGCTATTCTTGAGCTGTGTGACCTTGGGCCAGTCCCTTTCCTTCTCTGGGCTTCCCTTTTCTCGTTTGTTAAATGAAAGTGTAGTCGAGATGAGCCCTCAGATCCTTCCAGTCCCAAGACTCTGACTCATATGAACTCAAGGAAGATCTGCCCATGCCCACCCAGCCCAGGACTTTCTCCTCGTGGGATTTCCTCACGTGAGCCCCTCACATGGTGCTGACCTCTGAGATCGTATTCACGGGAATCCTCGCCCAAATGTGGAGTTGAAGAATGACTACACTTTCGAGAACAGGAAAGCCATTCTGTAAGGGGAATCTCCTTTCTTTTTACTTTCTCTCATCACATTCCCTGGGAACACGCAGCCCTCGGGGGCACCATGCTAACCACATTAAACCAGCTTTCTCCGTGGGGTGAAAAATTAGTTTCTATTGCATCTCAATGGGCTCAGCAAAGAAACCACGTGGTTCTTGGATGCTGAGGACATCCTATATCTAATTCTGGTGCGCTTTTCCCCTTGTTCTTATCACTGAAGCTCGTTTTGGTACCCAAAGTACAAACCTGCACTTTGACCCTGCAGATACGTTCTTGAGTTTAAAAGAAGCTGGGGCGGCGGGGGGTGGGGGTGGGGTGGGGGGTGGGTTGCTCTTCTCTAGTTGTATACATGCTTTACTGCACTCATGTGCCTCTCACACTGTCCCTGGTCAGCTTTCCTTCTGCAGGGTGCAGCCTGCGTAACTGTCCATGGCAATCCTGGTCTTCAGGAGTGGCCCATCTTGTGCTTCCCTAAACAGAGGTCTAACTTCTCTTTTCTGCGGACTTCTCAGCCCTGACAGCTGAGATAGAAACCTTTAAGAGTTTAATTCCTTATATGAAGTCATTTGAGATGTCAGCATCCTCTCTTTCCAGCGTCTGAAGCAGAAGAGAAACGGTCTTGGCAAAGTGCAGCACTCAATCCACGCAGCTCTTTCTGGAAAGTCTGGCTGGCCTTATCTAGAGCTGAATGCACTCTCCCTTCTTTCCCTCTACCTCTATCCTGGGTACAAATTGCTCAGAGCCGAAAACCTCAGTGAAAGGGGCACCTGGGTGGCTCCGTCGGTTGAGCATCCAACTTTGGCTCAGGTCATGATCTCACGGTTCATGGGTTCGAGCCCCGCGTCGGGCTCTGCACTGACAGCTCAGAGCCTGGAGCCTGTTTCGGATTCTGTGTCTGCCTCTCTCTCTCTGCCCCTCCCCTGCTCGTGCTCTAAGTCTCTCAAAAATAAATAAACATTAAAAAAAAAATTTTTTTTTTAAAGAAAACCTCAGTGACAAACT
Organism: Puma concolor; assembly: GCF_028749965.1. Lineage (NCBI taxonomy): Eukaryota > Metazoa > Chordata > Mammalia > Carnivora > Felidae > Puma > Puma concolor. The sequence continues at coordinate 101,224,431 of NC_141674.1, read as the reverse complement.
CAAGGCGTACTGTCACTTCTGCCCTATTCTACAGCAAAGTGCACCACAAGGAGCAGGCAAACACTGTGCATTTGGGGAAGCACTTCAAAGTTACATGGAAAAGGCTTGGCTGTGGGGTGGGGCGTAAAGAATTGGGATCATTGATGAAATGAGCCTACCACACCCCACCTTCTCCCACACTCTGTCCAGCCCTCAGATCCTCCTTCTGTGTCTTCTCTACTTGATCAGACCCCACCCCAAAATACGTGTAAAACTTTCCCATCTTAAGAAAAAAGTATTATGAAAGGAAGAATATAAAATATAGAGGTGTGTATAAAATAAGAAAAAGCATACAAAATACGGAACGATGTTGTACATAACAATGAAACGGAAGCAATGCAAAATTCTTTTAACTTTTTAAAATGTTTTTACTTATTTCTGAGACAGAGAGAGACAGAGCATGAGTAGGGGAGGGGCAGAGAGAGAGGGAGACACAGAATCCGAAGCGGACGCCAGGTTCCGAGCTGTCGGCACAGAGCCCGACGCGGGGCTCGAACTCGCGGAGTGTGAGATCATGACCTGAGCCAAAGTCGGACGCTTAACCGACTGAGCCACCCAGGCGCCCCACACTGTAACAGAGGAAGAGTTTGGTGAAGGGCCACACAGGGTGGATGGAGGTGCATTATTCAGTCATTATAAATGATGGTTAGGAAGACTACTCAATAGCACGTGATAAAGCAAATTGAAAAATGACAATACAGACCACACACGCAAGCCTATTATAACCATGTTCACATAATAACCATAACATGCAAAACTGATAAAATCTGAATAAGATCTGTCGGTTGTGCCAATGTCAACTTCCTGGTTTTGATATTTCGCCACATTTATGTAAGACATTACTGTCGGGGGATACTGGTTGAAGAAAACATGAGAGCCCTCTGTTCCATTTTTGTCAAACTCCTGGGAGTTTCTAATTATTTCAAAATTTAAAAAAGCATAAAAGCCCCCAATCGTAGAAAGAAAAAGCCTGAAAAAGTTAAAATAGCTACAGTATGCGACAGAAACACGGGTGATTTTCTTCATCTTATTTTTTAATGAATGTTTCCATTTTTTAAGGTCAATGTGTCATTATGGGAAGGAAACACCCACTGTATTTTTAGGAAGGAAACGTTCAATTCCTTCAGCTGCTCCCGCTGTGGCTCTAATACCTACCTCAGCCATCAGCCTGCCGGACAGTGCACTCCCTGAGGGCAGGGCTGTGTTTTGATCACCCTCGGGCACCTCTTCTGCTCCCCTTCTGATGCCCAGACTGGGCTTCATACTAACTGACTCATAAATGCAACAAATAGGTATTGAACCCAAACTCCACTGGGTACTGGGGTACCATGTGCCACTTTTTTCAAGACGCACGGAAGAACACCTACCTTCAAAGGGCTCATAGTCTCCAGACAGGTGTGTGTTTAATGCAACACAGCAAAGCTCCACGCAGGGAAGGACAGAGGGTGGCAGGAACACAGAAAGGGAGGAGCCAGCTGTGCCCCCGATCACAGGGAGGGCTTCACCCAGGAGATAACGCTTGGGCTGGGCCAAGGGGTGAGGAGGAGGTGGTCAGGTGGCCAACTCAGAAGGGTATTTTCCAGATAAAGGATGACCTTGGACAAAGACGTGGAGAATAGCACAATGGTGCCTAGGGCATTCCGAACCCATCATTTGCATCCTGGGGATGTTTTCAAACTTTATTTATTTATGGGACGCCTGGGTGGCTCAGTTGGTTAAGCATCTGACTCAGTTTGGGCTCAGGTCATGATCTCACTGTTCACGGGTTTGAGCCTCACAGTGGGCTCTGTGCTGACAGCACAGACCCTGCTTGGGATGCTCTCTCTCCTCTCTGTCTGCCCCTCCTCTCTCTCTCTCTCTCTCTCTCTCAAAATAAATAAATAAACATCTAAAACATTTTTTTAAAAAATATTTATTTATTTATATCAAAGTATAATTAACATGCAGTGTCACATTCATTTCATGTGTATAACCTGTTGATTTGACAATTCTATACATGACTCAATGCTCACCATGGTAAGTGTTGTTAGCACCTGTCACCATACAACTTTATGACAATATTATTGACTACATGCCCCTATTGCAGTACTCTTCATCTCGATGTTTTCACTAGAAAAAAATTTTTTTAATTATTTTTTTTAAAAATGTTTATTCATTTTTGAGAGACAGAGACACAGCATGAGTGGGGAATGGGTAGAGAGAAAGAGAGGGAGACACAGAACCCAAAGAAGCCTCCAGGCTCTGAGCCATCAGCACAGAGCCTAACGCGGGGCTCAAACCCGCAAACCGTGAGATCATGATCTGAGCCAAAGTCGGACGCTTAACTGACTGAGCCACCCAGGCGCCCCTTCACTAGAAATGTTCTTAATCAGAATTACATAAACACTAATGAATTTTTGTTAAGCAAATATGTCCCAGCATGAATTCTGTTGAACCAATTTTTCCTTTATCAATTTGTCTACACAATGCAATTAAATCCTTTCATTTTTTTTTTTTTAGTTTTATTTATTTATTTTGAGAGAGAGAGAGAATGAGAGAGATTGAGCGTCAGTGGAGTGGAGAGGAGCAGAGAGAGAGGGAAAGGGAGAGAATCCCAAGCAGGACTCGAACTCACAAACCATGAGATCATGACCTGAGCTGAAATCAAAGGTCGGATGCTTAACCACCTGAGCCACCCAGGCGCCCCTTGTTTCATATTTTTCCTTATTTTTACATTCCCAGAATTGTTTTTGCCCATCTATTCTTTTTTTCTTTCCTTTGCTTTGCACAGCAAAGCTTTTATTCATTAGTCTCTTTCTTTTGTTCACCTCCTATTGTACTGATTAGAGCTTTTGCCATTAGGAGGTTATATGCCTTTATTCGTATCAACTTTGATTTCCCTAGGTCAAATTTTATATGAATTAATATGGTCTAGGATCTCTTACTGTTTTTCTGATTGTTTGGTTAAAAAATAATTTTACCGGGGCGCCTGGGTGGCACAGTCGGTTAAGCGTCCGACTTCAGCCAGGTCACGATCTCGCGGTCCGTGAGTTCGAGCCCCGCGTCAGGCTCTGGGCTGATGGCTCGGAACCTGGAGCCTGTTTCCGATTCTGTGTCTCCCTCTCTCTCTGCCCCTCCCCCGTTCATGCTCTGTCTCTCTCTGTCCCAAAAATAAATAAAAACGTTGAAAAAAAAATTAAAAAAAAAATAATAATTTTACCAAGTGTAAGTTTTGCTATTGTCGCTTTTATTTTGTTTTGATTTTTCTTCCAGAAATAGTCACAATGAATCGAATACACTGCCAAACACTTGCTTTTGTTTTAGATTATCCATGAGAAAACTGAGTGAATTTCGAGGCAAACAGAGAGATGGGTGGAGAGAGAAAAGGCACAAGATGCAAGTCTCCGAGAGGCAGAGACAGGCTGCGGACTTTCTACCCTACTACCTGCTAAACACAAATACAGGGAAGTGTCTCTCTGTCTCTTTTTGCTTGGACAACAAAATGCCTCACCTTTAAAGGAAGATGAGAAAATCCATGCTTATTACAAAGTGTCACTCACAAAGTTCAGCACATAACAAAAAATTACTAGACATGTGAAGAGACAGAAAAATGCAACCTGTTGTCAAGAGGAAAAGTGGTCAGTAGTTCTCGATGGAAAATTTTAAATAGAAGAAAAAGACATCAGTTGTACATTTAGAAGGACCACCCAGGTCGCCAGTGACCGAAGGTCCATCGAGAAAGGACTGGCCGAGGAGGAGACAATGAGTCCTCTTAGCAGACTCTCCCACTGGCTGTAAAGGAAGGTGACAAACATGTAGACGAAGGTCCTGCAGATCTGTGAGTTTTGTGGTTATGCTAAGATCACAAATGACAAGGCTGGAAAAAAATCTTAGTGCTCTGTCTACCCGTCTCATTATTTGTGGGGGAAGTCGGGACTCGGGGAAGATAAGTGATTTTTCTAAGATGAATCAGGATTAGAACCCAAACCTCATAACTTTCCCGTGTCACATGGCCTCCCTGTGACTATCTTGTGCTCAAAGAGGGTCTCTGAGTGACTATGTGCGTTTTCACAGTGGGGAAGTCCTAGCCATAGTTTCTGAGACATCAAAGTGTCATTTCTTCTTTTCTCTCCCACAGAGGACAAGGAGGTTTCCAGTAAAGCTGTCAGATAGTCACACAACGTCATCACAAACCAGACTTAATGCCCAGTCACCTAGGCGGTTGAGATTTGAAGCTACCGAGATTAGATTTCTCGAAATATATGTGCTCATATTCACATTTGAATCTGTTTTGTTTTTGCCCAGAAGTAACACGATGCGGCCGTGACTGTGGCTTTGATCCATGGTCGTGCTCAGTTAATATTATCCAGGAGAAAAGAAAACTACATTCCCTGAGCTGAGTTTGCACCTGCAAAGGAATGAATCATGTCTTCGCCCTGATTCTGGGAACAAATTTGAGGCATCAACAGATCAACAGTGGTTCTCTGGGTTTATCCCCCACAAAAGACAGCCACCCCCATCCCACCCAACCCATCCCTGGGCTACTCTTTTTTTTTTTTTTTTTCCTACAGAAGGGACATGTTTGGGATGATGGCAGTGAAGACCAGGAGATGTGTTGTTACTAAACATTGAAGTGGAGATATCAAGAATATAGCTGGATGTCCAAGTCTGGACTTGAATAGCAGGTCTGTGAATAGTCGGAAGGGTTCGGGAAGGCATAAACCCTTTGAATGATACCCAGGCCGGGTGGTATCGTCACCATCTGCGGAAGAGCAAGCTTGCACATCCATCTAGTAGGCTGTCTGTACCGTGTTCCACGGAGCTGCCTCCATCTGTTAAACACATCTCTTATCTTCCACTATTTGAGGCTGCTCTTGTCCAATCTCTCGGCAAGTGATTTCCAAGTACATGACATGTCAGACAATGAAATGGGCTCTTTCCTGTAGATGTATGTTCCTCCTTAGTCGCCAGAGCTGGTGGAGCCTGGGCCCCACAACCAGGGGCTCTATCTACTTGGGTCTTTCTGCCCTTCCCAGAGGGCCTGCTGCTGGCTGGGACTTAGTGCTGGTGCTCAGGGCAGGGGTGCTAAGACAACCAGAGTAGCCCAGGTACAGGGTTGGCCATGACCCCTAAGCCCCCTCCCTACGCTAACAATGGATAAAATTCTCCCATTGGTTACAGAGGGAAAGAGGTTAAGCATCCACCACAGACCAGGTAGGTAGCATCGATTTTATGTGGTCATCTTGTTTAATCTTAACCACAACCCTGTGAAGCAGGCAGCCTCACATCCGCTGCTTTTACTAATCAGAAAACCCAGGCTCCAGAGATCAAGTCTTTGCCCAGGGTCACACAGCGCGTGGATCATGTTCGGGTCCCTTTGACTTCAAAGGCCACACCCTTCCTGCCAGCCCCGCTGCCTCCAGAAGTACAAAGTGGGGACGCACACCTGGGGAAGCTTTGGGATCCTTGGGAACTTGTAACTGGGTGTATTCATGATATATACCTGGTGTAACGGAGGGGAGTCTGGGGGGGAAAAAAAACCCATGTGAATGAGAAGTAGCTGCTAACAGCTGTGTATTTCCAAGCCATATGTTGTGGGATATTCAAATCTTTACAAACCAACCATGGCAGAGAATTGGAAACCACAACACAAGGGGAGGGTACATCCACATGAGTGTGTGCTCCCCTCCGTTCAGGCATGGATGTGATCTCAGCGGGTGTGAGGATGGTCTCTTTCTCATACAAGGATGTGTATGTGTATGAAGAGATTGGAAAGTATGTTTCACCAGGTAAAGAGTTAGTTTCTTTCCTTTTCCAAAGCACGGAAGACAAAACAAGACAAAAAAGTTCCTGCTTTTATTTATATGCTAGTCTTCAAAGATCTATGTGACTTGCAATATTAACTTTTCCTGCAACCTCAAACCATTTATTTAACCACTTAAGTCCACGAGTGGGCAATTCTGAGTTTTTAGGAACCAATCAGAAGGAAGCATACATCATGACTTACTCAAATACTAACTAAACTCTTGTGACTCAGGTTCTCTGGAAATTCTTATCTAGGGGACCAGAGAAACCAGACCTGCCCAGTTGGCTCAGGGAGGGGTTGGGAGAGGCCACACGTTGGTAGATTTCAAGCCAGAGGACCTTCTGCCTTCTCTATCTGCTTTTCATGGAACTGCCAGAATTTAGCACGAACCAAGGGCAACCAGCTTATTTTTAGAAGTGCTTCAAGTTTTCAGCAGTGCACACAGGCACGAAGAGAAGGGTTCACTGGCCCGGTCGAACTTGCCAGCACCCTCAGAGGGAACCAAGAGACTTGAAGTGTGGTGGGGAGAGGAAGGGCCACCTGTCGGGGCCGGCAGCCCGGGTAGAGGTTTCTGAGAAGGGCTGGACAGGAAGGCATCTGGCTGAGGATTTCCCCATCCGACCCCTCAGCCACCTGCCCAGCAGGCTTCTGGCCTGTAGTGGGACCTCTCTGACTCCGCCAAGCAGGGAGGCATCTTGGCGGCCATCCACCCGAGCAGAGACACGGGCTTCCACGGTGTCCCCAGGATAAGCGCACACCACACATCCTTAGCACATGCCCCACTGCTCAGCCCACTGTAGGGACTCCCCAAACAGTGGTTGAATGAAGAAAGCATTTACCCTGCCCCCCTCCTTCCTGCTCTGCCCAAGATTTCCCCAGAGAACTCGAAAGGCAGTTGTCATTTTGTACCCGCCGAGCCGTCGAGCCATGCGGATTCTGGATGCCACTCAAGAGGGAAGCAGTGCCAGGCGGATTAAATTGAATTCAGCAAACATTTGTTAGCATATACAGCACTGCGCGTGTGGGACCAGGTAGCTGGGAAACACGCCTTCGTTGCAGAGATCCCAAGTCGGTGGCGCGTCCACAGCAGTCATCAATAATTGATCACAGCTTCTTTCCTGTAGGGTCAGAGGTGGCCTAAGGGTCGTCTCGGCAAAGCCGTCCAGGCAGTCACTAAATGGGACCAGACCTGGCGCTCAGAATGGAGCCTACTGCCATTCCAAGAGTGGGCCGGCGCCCGGCTGGGCTTCTGTATCAAGTTTGATAAGTAAAGCGTGAACAGAAAGCTTTTGACCTCTGGAAGCCTAGAACTGGGGAAGAAATAAACACCTGGAAGATGAGGGGCCCCTTCCTTCCTCCCAGATGGGTCGTCGGTTGCATGATTTTGAGAACAAGATGCTTTTCGGCTCACGAAACCAAGAAACCTCATTCGCGCCCACAGAACCACAGTAAACACTGATGCTCCAATCTAGGGTCTCCCCCTACCATGACTCGGCCCCTTCAAGGTGAGCTTTCTTCCTCATCACACCAGGACTCTGAGTCCCTTCTCTGGGGTCCCTGTCATTGTGGACTGCAGGTCGTTCCCCGGCCACCTTCGCCCCCACACCAGCGGACCCCAGCCCGCCTCAATGCCCATCCTCTCCCATCTCATCCTGGAAATGGCCTAGATGCTATGACTTTCAGGAAAGCCGCCGGATGTGAGATTTTTGGGAACTGCACTGGGTTGCTCCGGAGATTCTGTTCCACCATTCTCACAGGTAAAACTCAGCTTCCCCAGAGATTGTACCGGAAGCCCTCAGGTCTCTTCGGTTCCTGGAGTGTGTGTTTCAAGGCTCTGGGGCCATGTGAACAGCCAGCAGCCCTGGGGGGACACTTTCTCAGAGCGTCCTTCCAAGGGATCTTGCATCACCAGCAGGGAGCCCGGACCCCAGGTACAAGGTGGGAGTCATGTGTCATCTTCATTCATGCTGTGACGTCTCCACTGCCCCAGACACTGTCATCTTTGTCGTCATCCCCAAGCACACAGTCACCCCTTCCTGGGGCACGCGGCTTCCATTGAGCAGCAATGACACTCCAGTTGGGGAAGGAGGTTATCCACGAGCAGTGATATACAATCCCACAGCTCCTGTGCTCACAGCTGAATCAATGTACCGGCACGGACACTCCTAAGCCTACACAAGTTCTGGGAAGCATATTAAAAAATAGCCAATAAAACTAGGATTTGAATCAAGTATCAGTTAAACGTACTTGTATAGTTGGCATTTCTTATATTTTCCTTAAAAAGCTACATTGAGTCTTTGGGGCCCAGGCAACAAGCAATTACTCGGTATGCGTTTCCACGTTTAAAAAAATTTTTTTAACGTTTATTTATTTTTGAGACAGAGGGAGACAGAGCATGAACGGGGGAGGGTCAGAGAGAGAGGGAGACACAGAATCGGAAGCAGGCTCCATCAGCACACAGCCCGACGGCGGGGCTCGAACCCACAAATTGCGAGATCATGACCTCAGCCGAAGTCGGACGCTCAACCGACTGAGCCACCCAGGCGCCCCGCGTTTTCATGTTTTTTTTTTTTTCAAAAAAAAAAGCAGTAAGTTATTTCACATGTTAAATAAAGAGTACATTACAAATGTCAAGTTCTAAGCATGTGCCTTTAAAATAACCTTCTATTCCCCAGAGTTTGCGATCTGGATTTTTAAGGGTGATGTCACAGACTCTGCTCAGAGGGAAAACTGAAGAAACAAATGGAAATTTTGCATGGTTTTGTCCACATCTGTGTCAATTCACCAACTAACACAAAACATCAGCTACACGCCCTCCTTCTCCTAGGACAGAGCCTGGGCCATTTGGATCATGGAACACAATCAGCGAGCAGCCAGGTTCCCCCGCCCGTGGGAAAATCAGATGTTTACATCATCTAGAAGAATCCCATCTCCCCCAGAGGGTCAATTCAGCCGTGCACGTATCTCCTACCAATGACCTTCAAAAGTCTGTTACTTGAGGTTCCTTTCCCTGCATTGATGACATCCTGCCTTGTCCCTGCCATCACATGGGCGATTCTCTGCCATATTTCAGGTCTCAGCTTCGAGGTCGCTTCTTCTGGAAGTCTTCCCCAGCTTCCAGCTCAGTCGCGTCTGTCCCTGCTTTATACCCCTAGCCATCTCTCATCACGTCAGGAGCCAGGGGTCCAACTGAGCTTCATGTTCCGTGCGGGCAAAAACTTGTCTGCCTGTCTCACCAAGACTTGGCCCACAAGACCCTGTCAACCACATGGCGCGGGTTCAGAAACATCCAGGGAATGAATGAATGAGTGAACGAACTAGGACTAGGCACTCGCCTCACTTTTCAGGCGTGAGGTTCTCCGAAGCCAGACCCATGGGGGCTCTTCCCAAACATGTCCTTCTCGTGCAGATGCATTTTCTTTCCCCTACAGAACAAAAGCCAAGGAACACCAGCTCAGGTACACAGCCCTGGCATTCTTCTGGAACAGGGATGGGCAAACTACCCCGCGAGAAATCATTTCACTGAGCCACGCTCATCCCTTCACACATCTGTGACTCCTTGCACATCGCATAGGTGAGGAGCTATAACAGCACCGATCGGGCCCGCAAAGCCTGGAATATTCACAAGCTGGCCCTTTGCAGACAGTGTGCTGAGCCTGGCTTTAGAACATCAGAGCAGAAGAGGCTCAGAAGACACAGGTGGGGGATGAACGGACAGCACAGGGGTGGGAATGTCAGAAGAGGTTTCTGGGCCCCCAAAGGAGCCTCTGAGTGCCCCCACTCCCACTCCCGGTGTTGAGAAGTGTGCAGGCTTCGGTGGTGGACAGCCTGGGATTCACCGCGTCATGGCTGAAGGCTGCACGATCTCAGCAGGTCGCCTCGCCACCCTGAGCTTCAGCTTCTACATCTTTCAGAGAGAAACCGCCTGTATCACACGGTTTTCGTGAGACTCAGATGAAATGGGACGGGGCAAGTGTCTGAGAGCTAATACAGGGCAGAGTTTGCAAGCAGACTTGTTCTAGATCCAGGTTCAAGTTCTGACCTGCCTTTTATAACTCTGGGGCCCCGGGAAGCACTCAGCCTCTGCGGACCTGTTTCCATGCCTCTTCCGTGAGTTGGGCAGTGCTTCCCAGCAAGGCATCGCTACAAAGATTAAATGGCACCAGCACAGACCCTGGCAGTCGGGAGGTTCCCTCCGCTGTCAGGGTCAAGTTGTCGAGCACAGGTCCTAATGCAGGGCATGTGTGCAGTGACTCTGATGTCCTTGCATCATTCCTCCTGCACATGGTCAGGACCTCATCCTCAGAATTCACAAGCCTATCCTGCTGACACCTTGCTGAATGACTCTAGACAGCTCAAGGGGCCTCTCTAGATCACTAAAACCTGGCTTATAAAATGATGGGGTTGGTCTGCTCATTTCTAAACTGTGCTGGTTTAGAGAACCTCCTAAAACGCTCAGCCTCCCTAGCTCTTCTCTTAGAGATTCTGGTTCCCGAGGCCTAGAATGGGACCCAGGTTGGAACCTGTCCTTTAAATGTGATTCTTGACTGTAAGGTTCCTTGGGAAATACTGGGGTCCATGCACTCTAAGGTCCTTGAGGCTGAAAAACTCCTGTATGTTCAAGTTCTACAACCCTGGTGTGTGTGTGTGTGTGTGTGTGTGAAAGAGAGAGAGAAAGGGGGAGATGTATCTTCGGGCTGATGAAACTGTTAGCCAGGCATTACATTTCAGAAAGATTTTAGGTTGTCAACTTTCGAAAATTGGTCAGCACATGACGTTTCCACGCCCGGGCCACCAGTATGCACATGTGACTGTTTGCCTCTGTCTTTCTGACTCACATCTGCTTTCCTCCAGAGACCTCTGGCCCTTCTGAGAACCAGCAAGGGACAAGAGCCTGTGGCTGGAGCATCCCTGCCAGCCATGCCCCAAAAATGCCCATTCAAGAGCTTCCAGAAAACTCACCACCCTCCCCGCCCCTCTCAGCACAGGCCAGGGCTCCAGAAGGCTAAGTTTGAGGGAGGTGCGCCTGAAGGCGGAGCCCCCAGAAGTAGGGCTGAGCCAGGGGTGAGAGGCAGAGCTGGTAGGGGTGGCGAGGAGAGTGGCTGTGCAGCCAGGGCCCAGTCCTGAACCTGCCACTTACAACTGCATGCCTGGGGGCAACTCACTTTACACGTCCAAGTCTCAGTTTCCGCCCCACCCCCCAAAAATGCTACACAGTGTTGTGAGGGTTAACTGAGATCATGGGTGAGCTCATTTTGTAAATGCTGAAGCTGCCCGGGTCACATGCCCCCTCCAACTCTGCACATCACCCTTTTCCAGTTCTCTTGAAAGTTGCACCTGTAATGCGCAACCCCAAGTTTCTAGTGACCAGGCCTCGGCTGTTGGGGTTTTTTTTTTTAGCTTCTTAGACTGTGGAGATGCAAATAGCTGTGCACCTGGAGAGTTGTTTAAATTATTCTCCCTTCCTGAGCCTTACTTTCTAGGTCCGGGGGAGAGCGTGACATCCCCAGGGTGCAGGTTGGGCTGACACAGGCTTGGGCTGTGTGGGGACAGGGAGGCCCCGGAAGGTTAGAGAAGAGAATGCCCTGGAGACTCAGAGGGTGACACAGTGCCCCTGGGCTCAGGGACGCGGGGAAGGACTTCCCGGAACATTGTGTGTGTTCAGAGATTTCTGTGCATTTGTGTTTGTAATTGCAAATGTGCATTGTATGCATTGTGTGTGTGTGGGGGGGGGGCGCTGTGTATGCACTGAGCCTGAGCCTGTTCACGTGACCATGTAGAGCTCTTCTCCAGAAGTAGACTCACTACTGGTCTAACCATGATGTCAGACTCAGACTCACAACTCACTGAATTGAAGCCCAAACACTAAAAGCGTAAGGCCATGGTTTTGGTTCTGACTGTCCCCCGGCTCCTGTCCAGCAGGTCACAGCTGGGGGCTGTCCATCAGGTTGGACCCTCCACACCTCTGCCATGGCCCTCAGCCTCCTCCCACCCCACCTACCGCCCACACGATTGTCCAGTGAATCCGAGCAGACCCTAGAGTTAGAGTCAAAGATTGCCAGGCCAAAAGAGGTCTCGGAGGTACAGTCCTCCTTCCAGACTAAAGGCGAGGAAGCTCTGAAGCCCAGAGAGGTCAAGTGGCCAGTCCAACCAAGTTCGCGCAGCCAGTTGTTGATATCCATTTCTCGTTTATTCATGGACAAACATTCACTGAGTTCCTATTGGGTGCCTGGAACTGGACTGGACACTGGAGAAGAGAACCAGGGAGCGTAACTTAGGTCAGGGATCAGAGCCGGCTTTAGGAAGTGACATTTAAGCTACCACTTAGCTGAAGAGTGGGTGAGGCGGAGACCGCCAGGTGATGGATGCATGGGAAACTCCATGTGGATGAGCCCCGAGCTTGAATGGGGCTTTGAAGGAACTTTGAATGTTCAAGGCTGTGAAAGGCACTCACCGAGGATGGGGAGATAGACACAAACTCACACAAGGACTTCGGATGCTATCCCACATGAGGAGGAGACATTTCAGCTGGGGTGGGGGGTGAAACATTCTTAAAAGGCAATTTGTGGAGAATAGGCTGGCAGGAGCAGAAGCCTAGAGTCAGGTTCTGAGATGTTCTCCACCGCTTTGTCACTTGCACCATATCATTTAAAGGTCATCATACAACCTTATGAGGTGGCCAATTTTATTCCCGTTTTTGTCCCTGTTCCCCTGGGGTTGTGGCCCGGGAGGAAACAAGGCTCAGAGAGGCTGAAGCTTGCCTAGATGCCACTCACTTGGTGAGCCATAGAGGTAGCTCGCTAAGTTCCCGCTGTTGCCTACTAAGTTTTCCTGACCTTTCTTGGAAAAAAAAAATCAGCCACCCTTGGTGGTCATTGCCTCCCACTTATTCTTCAGCCCCCCTGCAATAGGGCTTTGTCCCCCTCTGTCCCCGCACCTGCCTCTGCAGTCACAGTGATGTGCTATGTCCATTCCCCAGTCCGTGCCAACCTCTGATGCTGCCCACCAGCCCTACCTTGACTGCAGGGACATCACACTCTCCTGGTTCCCCGCCTGCGTCTCTGCTGCTTCTCACACTTGCCCACTGTATCCTCCTTTGCTAGCTCTCTGTGGGTAGATCCTCCTCGAGGAATCTGTCTCAGGCCAATTCTTGCTCACTTGGGTGCTTTGAATACACAGCAGAGGCTCGAGTTACGCCCCCTCACCGACTGCCAATTGTCTATCCCTAGCCCTCACCCCGGTCTTGGGCACCGAAACTAGACTGGCAATTACCAGCATCATCTCCTCGAAAGCAGCATGACCAGAGTCCCTAAGCCTTCTACCATGTTTCTTCTGGTAATGACACCGCTATCTACCCAATCTCCTGCTACAGAAACTTATTTTTTCCACCTCTGACACCATTATTCCTACATCCAATGAGTCATTAAGTCCTCCCATATTAGCTTCAAAATCCTAATCCAGTCTTTCTTTCCCATCCCTGTGTTCACAACTCTGATCTGTGTCTTCATCAACCACCTTGGCAAGGTATACAGGGCACCAAGGGTGAAACAAGGGTGAAGGGGCCTATGCCTTTCATCATGGCTTAAAACAGCAAGCTTCAACCCAGCTCATAGGCATCCAGCCTCTTCCAGAAATAGGATGCCATCCCAGTGCAAGAGTGGATAAGAGAAGGCCAGCCTTCCTTCCTTGGCCAGCTACAGTGTGTGGGTATGGTGCAAGTCTAACCTGGGGAGGGCTCCCTGACCTCTCTTGCACTCAATATGGCACTTCCCTCTGCCTAGGGAACCACCAGTGCCTGCTCATCCCCCACCATGTATACACACAATTCACTACTGCTTAGTGGGTACACAGATTCTAAGATGGTTCCCAATGGCCCTTGCCCCCTGGTATTCACACCCTTGTTTATTCCTCTTTCTTTAGTGTGGACAGGACCTGTGACTTGCTTATAACCGACAGAATACTGCAAAAGGTGATGGCATGTCACTTCTGTGATTAGATCACATAAACACACAACTTTGATCTTGCTAGAAGACTCATTCTATTGCCTTCTTGGCTTGCATGCTTCCATGAAGCAAGTGGTGATTATGGAGGGCTTCATGTCCAAGAAACTGAGGGTGTTCCCTGGGTGACAGGCAGTAGGGAACTGAGGCACGCAGTCCAACCATCTGCAAGGAACAGAATTCTATCAGCAACAACATATGTGAACTTGGAAGTGGATTCTTCCCCAGTCGAGCCTCAGATAAGACCCCAGCCCTGGCCAACACCTTGACTACAGCCTTGTAAGAGACTCTGAAGCAGAGAACCCAACTAAGCCATGCTCTCATCCCTGCCTCAGAAACTGTGAGATACTGTGTTTGTTTCAAGGTGCTAAGTTTGCACTAATTTAATACATGGCAATAGGAAACGAATACATTTACAGTGTCTTTTCTTATTTGAACAAAAGGAGGTGAGTTCTTTCTGCTGTAAGCAGGCATGTATGACAAACATAGAGGTGCCCCAAACCCACTCGATTAGCCTATCTTATTGGCCTGTCCTGTATGTCTTCTCCCACACCAACTTTTCTATTATTCCCTGAACCTATACTTTCTTTGTTTAGAGTATTTGCCCCTTTTCTTTTTTTTAAATTTTTTTTAACATTTATTCATTTTTGAAAGACAGAGAGAGACAGAGCACAAACGGGGGAGGGCTAGAGAGAGAGGGAGACACAGAATCCAAAGCAGGCTCCAGGCTCTGAGCTGTCAGCACAGAGCCCAATGCGGGGCTCGAAATCACAGACCACGAGATCATGACCTGAGCCGAAGTCAGATGCTTAGCCAACTGAGCCACCCAGGTGCCCCATTGCCCCCTTTTCTTGACCTGCAAACTCCCTTTTATCATCCTGGACTGGCTGAGATGATACCTCCTCCAGGAATCCCTCCGAAATTAGCCCCTGAGGTTGGATTCACAGCTCACTGTGTGTTCCTTTACCCTGCACCACCTACAATGTCCTGTGGCCACCTGCACTCAGGTCTCACCACTCAGTGCCCCAGATCTCATCTTATTTTCCATCTTATACCCAGGGCCTATTAGGTCATGGGGATACAATAAATGTGTGCTGAATGCGTGAATAGTTGAGCCTAGCACAACTCCTGCACCAGGAACACCACAGCCAGTGAGGGAACTCTGTAACCATCTTGAATGGAAGACAAAGCCTTGCTGTCACCACACTGGCCTACTTTAAGGGTGTTAACAAATGCTATTATGATATTTATGTAAGTGGGGAGAACTGCCTTTACAGGGGAGTAGATATGTTGTGCTCAGAAGCAGGATGGTTTTGGATACTCAAGCTAACCTCTAGTAGAACAAAGGGTGGGGACAGGGAGTAGTGGAGAGAGCAAGGAGCCACCAAGATAGTGGGAACTGGGGACCAGCAGTGACACCAACCATGAGAAATCCCCAATACGAGGAAGGCCAAGAACAGAATGCCTGATGGCTTACTTTGAAGTTGTTGGCGTTGCTGTCAGAGTTGCCAGATTTAGAAAAAAAATGGGGACGTACAATGAAAAAATTATTGTTTATCTAAAATTCAAATTTAACTGGGTGTCCTGGGCATTATCGGGGTTTGTATCTGCTGTGACAAAAATCCCTCCTCCTATACATTTTCAGTCAAGTCTACAGTTAACTCTGTGCCTCATATGATTTTGGGGGGTTTATGGAATTATATAAGAGGAAGAGTTTGGGCTCTGGAGCCACTGGGGCAAAGAACAGGAATAGCACAGAGATAAAATGAATAAATTCAGTGGAATCAGCAGTTGAGAGTCAGAGGTGACCACAAAGGGTAAGCTTGGGAAAATCTTAGGAAAGGCTTAGAACTTTTGAAAGGCAGAGTGAGGGCTTGAAGCAAGCTTATCCTTTCAAATGCAAGGAGGGAGCAACCAGATGACATGTGGTTGACACATAGAACACCTGTAGAGCTCTGAATAGAGTCCGAGGAACTGTGTTCTCTCCTCATCCATCCCTCACCTTTACTGGGAGAATTTTGGATGCAGGATCCACAACAAAGCGGCAAAGTTCTTCACCTGAGGGTCAGGGAGAAGCAGAGGTGTGGTGGAGGGAGAGGCACCCTGATAGCCTTAGAGAGGAGTTGGAAAGGGCCGAGATTGGCTTTGGCAACATACACAGTGGGAGAGGGGCTGGGTTTTCACCAAGTTCATCAGGAACCCTGATGTGAAGAATGTGTGGGGAGGGGTTACTACTCAGCACCCTGCTCCCAGCTGCGAGATAGATATTGGGGGGCAGCGTGACCCCCAGAACCCTGGCTGGGCTGCCCCAGCAGTGTCCAGTGGGGCCTGGCCGGCTGCCCATTTCAGTAGGGACTGCTAACCCCCAGAACAGCCCTCTCTGCACCCCAGCACTGCAGTTTTGAGGCCTTGTAGCTCTTCTAGGGCTAAAGCCCATTGGGAACCAGCCTGTGTGGTTCCACACGAATCTACTCTACCCACAGTGGACATCCCATTTTTCTCTAAACACACCAGCAATATTCATACCTCGTGCCTTTGTACATGGTATTAAGACAACATAGTGTTAAGACAAGACCACATATATTTTAATCCTCCTCCCTTTGAAAGGTGAGCCTGATTCCCCTCCCCCTGAGTGTGGGCTGGACTTTGCGACCCCCTTCCAACAGGTGGAATAATGTAGAGGTGACAATGTGTGACTTCAGGGACGAGGTCCTAAAAGGCACCGAGGCTCCCTGCTTGTTCTCTCTCATCACTTACTCTGCAAAGCCAGCTGACATGTCACCGAGACACTCAAGACTCTCCCTACATGTGAGGAAGTGAGGCCTCCGGCCAACAGCCATCAAGGGACAAAGGCCTCTGCCAGCTGCCACGTGGGAGAGTCCCCAACCCTGACGAAGCCTCCAGGTGCCTGCAGACCCAGACAGCATCTTGACAGCAGACTCAGGGGAGCCTTCGGGCCACATCCACCCAACTAAGCTGTTCCTAAATTCCTGGCCCACGGAAGTGTGGGACAGCAAACGTTGTTTCAAGTGGCTAGGTTTCAGGGTACTGTGTTAGGTAGCAGTAGGTAACTGCACACACACTCTTGCTTAGACCCAAGTAACCCTCCTTCTCTGCCCGGCAAACCTTTCATCATCCTTCCAAATGCCATGCCAATGCCACTCTCTCTGCATCACCATCTGCTGGGCTCGGGGTCCGGTCAACTGAATTAATCCCGTACAGTAATCCTGTACTGAATCATTGCTTGCTGTCTCTCTCTCCTTGGAATCGGAGCCCCTTGAGGGATTATTCATCATGCCTGGCACAATGATAACGTTCAGTTAATACTTCCTTAGCCACTTGATTTAATCAATCAACACAGAGTGCTCGCTTCGGCAGCACATATACTAATCAATCAACACAGAGCGAGGCTACGTAACATGGTGTCCTCCTCGTCTTTTTTAATTTTTTAAAATTGATGAGAACATTTTATTGGAGAAATTGTGCTGATTTGTGAGACTGTCTGGTAATGGACTGTGTTGCTAATATCTTTCTGTGGCTCAAGTGCTCCAGAGCCACACATGTTTAGTGGTTACCATACTGGAAAGTGCCAAGATAGAAATTTTCATTATTGCTGTAAGTGCTGTCAGACAGAACTGATTTAGAAAACTTTTGAGATATATTAACAATGGTAGAGGTCAGGAGGGTCTAGGCTGACACAGTGGCAATGAGATGAAGGTCCAGGATCTCTCTGAGACACTTAATGTCATGCAGAACGATGAGGGGGGATGCATTCAGGATACCTTCTAGGTTTCTCCCTATGGTAAAATGGGTGGGTGATGGATGGAAGCATTGTAGGCACAGAAGAAGGAGCAGGATTTGGGAAAAGGGGATAGAATCAGATTTGGACCCAGAGAGTAAGAGATAAGGCTGGGACAGGCCAGTGATGTCTGGGAGGCTGCGGGGTCTCAGAATGTGATGGGGGAGTCTGTGTGAAGACAAGAGCACCAAGGGAGGGGCAGGAGCTATGGTAGGCACTGGAGCCACGCGCCAGGGTGAGGGTGCTCGGGGCAAGCAGGCAGCATGAGATGGTCAGGGGCAACATCAGGGCCTGGGGAGCACTGGCATTTAGGGCAGGGTTTTCAAACTGTGGGTGGGTCATGAACTAGAAGAGATCTCCTCTAGCAGTCAAAATAGTATCAAAAATATTAACATGCCATGCATACGATTTAGGTAAAGATCTTTCCCTTGAAACTTTTGTTATGACGATGTCTATACATCCATCATTATCTATCATCTATTTATCTATCTATCTATCATCTATCATCTATCTGTACCTATATATATTTATGCACTTGATTGCAAGCTAAAACATATTTCTGGGTTGTGGTCCAATTAGTTTGAATGTCACAGGTTTTATAAAATGAACACCACAGACTGCAACATGGGACACGGGAACTGGGACGGTGTCCTTTTTCTCATCCCCACCTGAAATCCCGGCATACGGTAGACACTCAGTAAAGACCTATTGCACGAAGGAATGTAGCTAGAGGGTAAGAGGAGAGACAAATAACCCAGTGTCAGATGTCAGGGATTTGGCAATATTGAGAGCATGTGTGGCCTTATCTCTGCAATTTCTGTGCATTGGCGGAGCAGAAGCCAGCCTGCTGGAGTAAACGGTAGTTGAGGAAGAAGAGATGAGGCAAACGACCTTGGAAATTGAAAGGCATTTGTTTTGTTTGTTTTGTATTGAAGACATGAAAGTTCAATATGTGCCCAGAAAAGACTGTATGGGAAAAGCATGCTCTAGAAACTGTTGTTGGACAACAAAACCACTAGCCATATGTGACTATTTAAATTAAAATCAAGTAAATTAAAAATGCAACTCCTTGGGGCACCTGGGTGGCTCAGTCAGTTAAGCGTCTGACTCAGGTCACGATCTCACGAGTTTGTGAGTTCGAGTCCCGCGTCAGGCTCTATGCTAACAGCTCAGAACCTGGAGCCTGCTTCGGATTCTCTTTCTCTCTCTCTCTCTCTCTCTCTTTCTGCCCCTCCCCGACTCGTGCTCTGTCTCTCTCTCTCAAAAATAAACAGCAAAAAAAAAAAAAAAAAAACCCAAAATTTTTTAATGCCCTTAATCTCAGGAGACTAAGTAGCTAAGTGGTTGGTGTGCTAAGTGGCTAATCAAGTGCTAAATGGCTACCATGTTGCACAGAGCTGAATAGAACATGTTCATCATCGCAGAAAGGTCTACTGGACAGTGTCACTCTAGAAAAAAAAGTCTTAATTCATCATGTCTATGCTGGCTTCAATAAAACAAGTCCAGGTTAAACCAGTGCACAGCGCTCCCAACCTCTTTCTACCCCAAATATTCTCCAAACCCAGCAGGAAACCTTCGGGAGATTATGTTACAACCTGTACATGATGGACTCACATTTGATCTCAGCGGGTGAGAGTTAACGCCGGGAGAGGTCAGTGGGGACATCAGGGAGGGTGCTGGACCTCAGGAGGTGGTCTAGGGACTGTGTGGGCATTCTATGAATTCGTGATGCTTTCTCACCAAATCCAGCAAAGGTTTGTGACAACTAGAACAGCTCGTGCTTGCCCAGAACTGAGGGCACAGAGAAAGGGGCTGACCAATGGTAGGTGTGGGGACAGTGCTGGACAGGAAAGGTGGAGCGTCCAAGGTAGGGCAGACAGAAGGTAGTGGGTAAAATAGGGCCATTACATCAAAATCCCAGTTCTACAAAATTCAAGTGACTGGTAGAGAACCAATAAATGATGGGTATAATTTCTATGTGTAAGTTTCATGGTATCTATATGGCGCCTTAATAACAAAAAGCAATGTGGTAGAAGACTGAGATGTTATTATCTATCAGAGCCAGCCACTTAGCCTCTGTTACTAAGGCTCTCACCAACTTGCCGAAATGAGAAAGTCCCTTCTGGAATTTTAAAAATATAATGTTCAATTTAATGGAAAAATCTCTCTCTTTTTTGAAATCGCTTGCTCTCCAAGATGCATTCATTTCTCTGTTCAATGAAAAGGGAGCTATTCCTCACAGAAACGTATTTCCTTCTCTTCTCTTCCATCCACATTAGCGATTTGTGAGCCCTGTGTTAAACTTATCATCTCTTCTGCGATAAGACAGGAATTTGGAGCAGGCTCTGGAACCATTTCTGAACCACAGTTTCTGATGAGGCAACCAAAGCTCAAAAGAGTTAATAGACTCCCTCCAGGACTTGAACATGACATATTCAAAATCCCCTGCAAATAAAAATATTCCACTCAATGACAGGTGAACCTTAAAACATCCTGTTAAATGAAAGAAGGATGGTCTAAAAGAATGGAATTATGGCAAAATAAGATAAAAACAGAGAGGGAAGCAAACCATAAGAGACTCTTAAATACAGAAAACAAACTGAGGGCTGCTGGAGGGGCGGTGGGTGGGGGGATGGGCTAAATGGGGGATGGGCATTAAGGAGGGCAGTTGCTGGGATGAGCACTGGGTGTCACATGTAAGCGATGAATCGTTGGGTTCTACTCGTGAAGCCAAGACTGTACTGTATGTCAACAGTAATACTAAATTAAAAGTAAATAAATTAAATAAAATAATTAAATAAATAAATATTAAATATTAACATAAATTATATAAATATAATAAATATATATTTATATATGATATATATAATAAATATAATAATATTTATTGACATTATTAATAAATAAATAAATATAAAATAAATAATAAATATATATAATAAATAAATATGATAAATATAATATAAATTAATATAAATATTAAATAAATAAAATATTAAAGAAAATAAATAAAAATAAATTAAAATTAAAATAAAAAAAGAAATTTTGAATTCATTTCTAACAAGTTCAAAACAGGCAAAACTAAACTACAGCCCTTAGAGGTCCACACACAGGTGATAACACTACAAGGAAAGCTGGGGGCGGGGAGGAGGGGGGGAAGATTCACAAAGGTCGGGAGAGCAGCACCCTTGGGGAGGAGGGAGGTAACACAATGCAGGGCTCTGGAGGGACTTCTAAGGGATCAACAAGGTTTTGTTGGTTACACCGGGCGGTAGTTACACAAACATATAAAAGCGAAGTGCAAATCTTCTCATCTCATTGGTTCAAAAATGACTGTTTAAAGAGCTCACTCATCTGGCCTCACTAGTACAGAATCCATGGGAGTTCACCTGATTTTTCCGAGAATTGAACTTTTAGACTGTGGGGTGAGAGGTGCTCTGCCCCCCGAAGTGAGTGGGGCACACGGGATGTTGGGGGGGGTCTGCTGCTTCTGGAGGTGCCCCACTTCACCTTCCTCTGAGCTTCTAAGAGTTTCAAGGTGTGGTCCTTGGGGCCCTGTGGAAGTGGGTCGAGGGCTTGCTGAGGGGGTGCTAAGTGACCGAGTGGGACTCCAGGCCCCCTGTGGTGGCCACAGCATCACTGCTCTGCCTCCAGACACCGTTCACAGTGGACATCCACAGGAGAGCTCGTTTAAAGAATGGCTTCTGATGCTAAAAGAAAAAGGAAGTCAATTCCTGGAGCATCAATTCTCCCTTAAGCAATATAGAAACACAGAAATACTAAAATTAATATTTTCTTTAAATGTTTACTTATTTGGGGGGGGAGGGACAGAGAGAGAGGGAGACACAGAATCTTTTTCTTGTTTTAAATATAATTTATTGTCAAATTGGCTAACATACAATGTGTCAAGTGTGCTCTTGGTTTTGGGGGTAGATTCCCATGGTTCATCGTGTACATACAACACCCAGTGCTCATCCCAACAAGTGGGGAGACACAGAATCCGAAGCAGGCTCCAGGCTCTGAGCTGTCAGCACAGAGCCTGACACAGGGCTTGAACCCATGAGCCGTGAGATCATGACCCAAGCCAAAGTCGGAGGCTTAACTGACTGAGCCACCCAGGCGCCCCATAAAATTACTGGTGTTTTGTTTTGTTTTGTTTTGTTTTAATTCTCTCTTCCAGACTATTCACTAAGACAATTTCCATCAGGCCTCCCTCCAGACCCAGGGCCCTGAGATCCTGAGTTCTTCGCCCTGACTTCCCACCTCACTCCTTCCAACGACATCCTTCCTGACTGCTGCAAAAAGGCTGCTTGCTTTGGGGGCCCGAGGGCCAATTCCAGCCATCCTGGGTCACCTGGTAGTCTTTTCTGGGGGAGGTGTGGCTTCTAGAAGGCGGCTTCCCTCAGGCTATACTGGACAGGATGTACAGCTGGGCCGCAGGAGAAAGGAGTCCGGGAACAGTTGTAGCCACCTAAGTCTGGAATCCCCAGGGCTAAGGCATGTACTGTTAGGTCGGCTGTCCCTGTTCTAGATTTGTCAGCTGCTGGGCTTCTCGGAGCCTCCGGCTCAGGACCTCTGGCCTCCTCTCTGACCTGCTGGCTTCCAGAGCTGCTGACATAGGAGTCCTTCACTGTGCAGGCTGCCCGATCCCTGCTAGAGCGAGCCGGACACAGTGAGAACCGGTCACATGACTGCCCAGAGCCCAACAACAGAGAGCTGAGGCCCGGGGAGCCAGGACAGAAGAGGCTGTGCTCAGAAGGGCAGCCCAGTAGGGTGGGAACGTGGGAGCTTACGGGACACACCAGCACCAGCCCAGCCGCTCCCCATTCGGAGAATAAACTCCCTCCAGAGAAACTTGCCCGTTGTGGCTCGCACACTAAATTCAAAGTCATAGACAGGATGTATTATATAACCAAAGGCAACTGTTCCTCTTGGCGTCACTCCAGAATTTCATTATTAAAAACAGCTAAGACCATTTACTGAGTTATTACTACATTCCAGACATTCTGCTAAGCACTTTATGTACATATCTGGGTCAATCTAAGTCAATCCTACCTGCCGCTGAAGTATTTTTACCAACTGTTGAAAAAACGAGCACACGGGGAGGTTTGGTAGCTGTCAGCATTACCCGGTCGACACAGGTGAACCCAGGTCTGGATGGCTTCATCCAGTCCACAGAAGTAGCCGCAGCAATCACGCTTGCTTCTTGCATGGGGCAAGCCCACCATGACCGCCGCCTGTGCATCTCAGTATCCTCCTCCGCCGTGCCATACTTTCCCCCCAGTGACATGGCTTCCAGTGTCCCGCTCTCCCCATAAACATCCGTCTCCCCAGCCTTCATTTTCTAGGGGCTACCTCCATAGCTTGATGTGAACAAGCATAGCTCATTTCTGTGCAGCCTCCCACGAATACAAATGCTGCCAATGAGGGGTCCCCAGTGAGCCCCCAAGGAACCCAACTTTGGGGGACCCCAGGTCAGTTCTCAGACTTGTAGCACTTTCCATAGGTGTGTCTACACTGATGGCCACAGTCCAACACTTGATGATCTTAGTAATACCGCCAAGTTACCAAGAACTGATAAAATTACACCCGGTAATCTGTGTGTCTTAGACAAATATTTAATCTCCCTCTGTGTGTTTTCTTACCCACAAAATGGTGATAATGCTTGTATATACATCACAGCATTGTGAAGATTAAATTAATACATGCAAAGCACTTAAAATTGTGCCAAACTCATTTAGTGTTATTATTATCATTATTGGTGTCGTCAGTGTATCACTCTTACTGAGGCAGGAAAGCATGCAATGACTATTTAAAAAATGTTTATTGGGGCGCCTGGATGGCGCAGTCGGTTAAGCGTCCGACTTCAACCAGGTCACGATCTCGCGGTCCGGGAGTTCGAGCCCCGCGTCAGGCTCTGGGCTGATGGCTCAGAGCCTGGAGCCTGTTTCCGATTCTGTGTCTCCCTCTCTCTCTGCCCCTCCCCCGTTCATGCTCTGTCTCTGTCTGTCCCATAAATAAATAAAAACGTTGAAAAAAAAAATTAAAAAAAAATGTTTATTTATTCTGAGAAGAGAGAGAGAGAGAGAGAGAGAGAGAGAGAATCCCAAGCAGGCTAAGTGCTGTCAGCACAGAGCCTGAACGGGACTCGATACCACGAACCCTAGGATCGGAACCTAAGCCTAAATCAAGAGTCAGGTGCTTAACTTACTGAGCCACCCAGTCACCCCTGCAATGACTTTTAGAGATAATTCTGTCAAGAAGGTAAAAGTTTTGAAGACTGGAGTTAGTCTTTGGATATGTAAGAGAGAAATTGGCCCAGCGACTCCCATTGCCTGAGATGAGGGACAGCCTAGAGACAGCACCATAAGGCCACCAGAGATAAGAGATAAAGGACTGGGGAGTCATGCAGTTCGCTTGATTGCTCTCAAACTGCCAAAATAGATTCCCTAAGTAGTAACACACCTTCTTCCAGTGTCTGAAAGAGATTGAATGACAGCTAGATGAAGCTTTTTAATCAGAAAAACTGCACTGATATTGTGACCTCTTTTTCCAGTAATCTCATTGTGCCCTGCCTCCTCCCCTTTGCTACACTTTCCAAAGACAGGTCTGGCCTTCCGACCTTTGGGAGAGATCAGGCATGGCCTCCCCTGCCGATTCACTGACTCTATCGTTCGAGGTCCCATGCTAGGGGCAGGGGTGGGGAGATGACATGGCCTGCTGGCTGGCTCCATCAAAGCCGGACCCAACCACAGACAGAAGAGTTGTGCATGATAGTATTTGTATCCGACCACACTGCTGTGGAATCTACCTATTCTGAACACGGCAGGAATAAAGGTTTTTTTAAATTAATAATTGGTTTGATTCAAAAGACATCTTTGGACTTCCACTTCCAGGCAAGAGGAAATAAAAAGGACCATCTTTGCCCTCTTGGCTGAAAAATGTAAAACCGGACAAAATATGTTAAAGACACTGGACACCACGCAATGAAAGGTAGTATGATTCCTAAGAGATGGGAAACAAAGGAATCGAGCCCTCTGGCTGTCTCAGCCCACTGGCAGGAGAGTTTCCACGCTGCCAGTCAGGAAGGGGGAGGCCAAAGGGAGTTGAGTTTTGGAGATGGGGCCAGGAATCTGGGGGAATGCCAGGCAGAGCACCAGAAAGGAGAGAGCTGCGTAGGGAGGGAGCTCCAGAGACCTGCAGAGGGTCCCCCTCAGTTTTCAGCTGAGCACTGAGCAGTGCATACATGTGGGGAAACTACTCTGGGCTGGGGAAGAACCACCCAAAAGGATTGGAGGGAAGAGCTCCCTTGCTCTACAGAGCCAGGAATTGTTCCTAGTCCACCAGCCAGCGGGTAAAACCTTGTCATTTGGGGGCATTGGATGGAGAACTGACGTCAGTGATAGAATTGGCAGACAAGAATATTTGAAAAGTTATGATACTCTCAGAATTGCTAAAGCCCAAAGCACTGACAACACCAAAGGCTATTGAGGACGTGAAGCAACGGGAACTCTCACTCATTGCTGGTGACAATGCCCTGTGGCACAGCCGCTCTGGGAGACAGCCTGGCCGTTGACTACAAAACGAAGCCTACTTGCACAATGTGATCCAATAACATGTTTGTTAAAACCCACCGAATGTATACTACAAAGAGTGAGCCTTAATGAGAACAATGGACTTCAGTTAATAATAACAATGCATCAATACTGGCTCATCAAATGTTAACAAGTGTTCCACACTAATGGAAGATGGCAATTCATAATTGGGAAATGGTGTGGGGGTGGGCAAAGAAGGGAGAGGGGGTGAACAGGAACTCGGTACCTTCTGCATAATTTTTCTATAAACCTAAAACCTAAAACTGCTGTAAAAAAAAAAGTCTTGTAATTAAAAAAAACCTAGATAAAGAACAAAACTCTAGGGGTGTATGGGTGGCTCAGTCAGTTAAGCGTCCGACTTCAGCTCAGGTCATGATCTCACGGTTTGTGAGTTTGGGCACCGCACTGGGCTCTGTGCTGACAGCTCAGAGCCTGGAGCCTGCTTCAGATTGTGTCTCCCTCTCTCTCTGCCCCCCACCCCCCGCTCTCAAAAATGAATAAACGTTTTTAAAAAAGAACAAAACTCTATTATAACTCTATTCCAATTCTCAAAAAGACAGAGGAAAGATTGACTACATTAAGTAAAGAAGCAGAAGATACAATAAGAACTGAACTTCTAGAAATGACAACTACAATGTGAGAAACAAAAAACAACCTGGATGGGGATGGGTAGGAGAGGGGAGGTTTACGCTCTGCAGAATGTGGGTTGGAAAGGCTCCGGATTTGGGGATATCAGCAATTGCTAAGGGGATAGTTGAGACGTGATTCTGAAAGTGCAGATTAAGTGAAAGTCCACACATCTTGCTGTGAGCCAAGCTCGTGCCTCCAGATCTCAGCATGGCTGAAAGATTCATCTTGGGAAAACTGGCCCACCCTGGAGAACATACCTCCAGATATCCACAGCGGGCATGACAGACTGAGCATCTGTCTATTCCCCTTCCAGAGACAGCTAGGAGACCATAAGGAAGCCTTGTGCGTCGGGTAGAGCTTCTCCTTCCGGTCTAAGTGACTCACTCATTCCGAAATGAGAATGGACAGCCGAAGGTCATCTGCCTTCTGAAAACAGCCTCAAAAGCGAAAGATGGGATGAGACACATAAACACAGAAAAGGAACTTGGAGAAAGGAGGGTACAAGGACCATGAGAAAATATCAGCAAAACTTCCTAGTGCTATTCTTAGAGTGACAGAAGACATCACATCTGTGACATAGCAGTAGGAAGCTCTTTAACTTCCTGAGGTTGGTTACACTTGAGGTGGGGCTGAGGGGGTACCAAGAGTTTGGGGTTGGCTTGGGCGAGGCAGAGAAGAAAGCTGAATTGGAAGGATGGAGTGAGAATATTCTAGGAGATAGAATGCAGTGACTGATGAAAATAAACAAATGTGCCACATGCCCATGAGTCTACGGAATGAACTCTAGAACGTTCTTTGTGATGACACTCACGTTTGTAAAGGGCTCTGTAACCGTTCTGTGCCTGCACGTTCAGGCCCACACCCTCTTGCCATGTGTTGTCTGGACCACTGCTGCAGCCTCCCTGTGGGTTTCCCCCCATTTCCCATCTCAGCTCTGTGCCTCCATCCACCGCACAGTGGCCACAGCAATCTTTCTCACACTCAAACCTGATTGTGTCACTCACCTGCTCAGCAGCTTTCAATGGCTTTCCATTGCCTCCCCATTCCCTGAGTGTGTGAAGCTGAATGGACCCATCCTGCAAGGCCCAGCTTCGGGGCACCTCTGTTGAGGGGCTTTTCTCAGTCATTCCCTTCTGTTGAGACCCTAGTATTGTCTCCTCTGGAAATTGCCCCTCCATTTCAGGATGTGACACTTGTGTGTTTTTACACGGTGTTTCCAAGAGTCCATGAGCCCCTCACAGGCAGGGACTGCTTCTCACCCATCTGAATCCTCAATGCCCAGCACAGTACCTGACATGTGGTAAGCACTCCTCACTCAGTCACTGGATAGAATTGACCTCTTTCTCCCTCATGAGAAGGTTGGGCTCAGAGAAAAGCCCCAGGTACACTCATTACCAGCATGAGTAAGGGTCCTACATCATGTCAGCCCTTCTCGGACTCCTTCGCAGCTTTTCACAAAGGTCCTTGTGGCTTTAGGCTCAGTGTGGAACTGTGGGCTAAGGCCCCTAAAGATGGGCTAGTCCAATGTCTGCATTTTGCAGATGAGGAAACTGAGGCCTAGTGAGGGCCGGTGTCTTGCCCGAAGCTCCGTGAGCTCACACACCAGAACAGGACGTGGTCTCCTGGCCTCTAGGCCAATGTCCCACCAGCTCTCACCCCATGTGTAAGGTGACTGGTGAGAAACTGGTGGCTGTTTTCCAGCTAAAGTGAGTGCCTCACCCCATCTTCCCTTCTCACCACTGTGGACGTGTTAGTGGAGGCCCCCAGGGACAGGGCAAATAGGAGGCAGACTTGGAAGGGGATCTGAGAATAGGCGAACTTGACCAGAGGGGGATGTGCAGACCACCGGGAACCTGCTACCACTGTGATCTGTCCTGGGCTCGTGAATGCCACAGCCAGTAGCGTCCAGCAACGATGCAGGTGTGTGTCACCTCAACAGACGGGTCCTCGCTGGGAACTCTCTCAGCAGATATGAAAGCTGAAAGAGGAGATCCTGGAAAAAGCAAAGCAGGGCATCTGTCCCTGGATTCTGTGACCCCAACCCGGGAAGGGTCAAGAGGTCAAGGAGGTGGCCTTGAGGGAGTAGTGACAGCAACTGTGGGCCCCGCCAGTGAAGGCTGAGATGCGAGGCAGCTTCTAGAAGCCAGAGCAGGGCGCTGGCCAGCTGTCTAGGGGACCATCGGGAGCCAGTCCTCTGTCCACTGTTGTAGTTTAGAATTCTTTCTATATGTATTTTCCTTTTGTTCTCCCTTAACATTTAGTACAATGTCCTTTTGAAGCATCCAGCTTGTCTTGACTGGCTTCGGGGCACCAGGGACATTTGGTGGTGTCTCTCCAGGAAAGAGTGGCTTCCTGAGCGGAAGTAGCAGCGTCCTGAGGACAGAGGCTCCCGAGGGGCCGGAAGAGCTGCTAGACCACCTACCCTTCCCACCAGAGGATTCTCCTTCCACAGTTAAACCTCCAAGACTGGGGATTTCATCACGGGAAGGATGAAATCTCTTACCACCACCCGCGGAGTGGAGTTCTTGGGCTCAGTTGTGTTCTAGAAACCACAAACCCTCTTAATTCTATTCCTATTCGGCACACGGTTCCTCTCCAGGCACATGAGTTTTCAAGATCTGAAGGAAAAATGCTATGTGTTAACAATAGTCAGCTAAAACCACAAAAACAAAACTGTCTTTCCACACCCTGGCCTAATAGTCTAAGGAAATGACAGGCAGATTGGTCTCTCTTATTGAATCTGTGTGGGCAGGCCTTTAAAAAACTCCAAACTAATTCTAAGTGTGGGCATCTAGCTTGTTGGTCTGATGTTTCTGGTTGCCTTGTTTTCTTGTTGAGAACTGTGACAGGGGACCCCATCTTCAAGGATTTTCTGTCCCTGGGGAGGTCATCTTCTGAGCCTAGGATCCTGCCGTCCCTGATCCTGTGGTATATCTCCTCCTTAACCCTTATGCAGTGGTATCCAAACTCCAGAGCACACGGGAAAAATCTGAGAACAGTTCCCTGGCCCTTTCCCAGACCTACTGAATCAGAATCTTGGGATGGCATCCTGGGAGTCTGAATGTTTGACTAGCACCCCAGGTGACCTTAACCAGGCAAACTGAGTACCCAAATGATGCCCACTACTTTACTGAAGAATTGTCCTGGTTAAACACACACACACACACACACACACACACACACACACACACAGGCTATCATTTATTAACCATCTCCTTAGTGCTAGGATCTTTTCACTAACTTTATCTGCTGCAGTCCTTATACTAACTATAGCAGGTTACCATCCCCATTTTTATAGTCGAGGAAACAGAGAGGTTAAGCAAGTTACCAAAGGTCACAGAATTGGGAAATGACCATGCAAAGTCCGTCTGGCTCCTCAGCCCTCACTCGGGTCTCATTCGCACCGCCGGCTCCCTCCTGAATGGAAAAGTCAGACACCCAGGAGGAACCAAGCACACAGGGAGTGCACCCAGGTTCCCAGCCTTTTCTGGGAACACAGGAGAAATTGTGACTCTGAGAGGGAGAGGCGCTTCTCCAGCTGGCTGAGAGGTACAGTGGAAGGTGGGCCGAGAGGACCATCTGGGGCCCCACTGCCGTGACGCCCACGTGGCTAGAACCTTCAGGCCCAACTTCACAGTTGGGGTGACAGCAGGTCATGCTAGCAGGTGCAATAGGCGACCACAACCAGAGACCGGGATGGGAAGGAGTGGAGGGAGCTGGCGTGAGGCTGATAACACACAGGTAACAAGACTGGCAGTCTGCAGCCCCACCTGTTTGAAAGACACGGTTGGGGGAGGGGCAGAAAAAGAGGACGAGGGTTACGCTGCAAAGCAGCCTTCGTCTACAACAAGGGCCAGCAAACTACAGCCAGTGGGTCAAATCTCTCCTGTTGCCTGTTTTCATAAAGCCAACACACAAGAGTGGATTATGCACTTAAAATGGCTGGGGAAAAATTGGGACGCCTGGGTGGCTCAGTCAGTTGAGCGTCCGACTTCGGCTCAGGTCATGATTTCGTGGTCTGTGAGTTCGAGCCCCACGTCGGGCTCTGTGCTGACAGCTCGGAGCCTGCTTCAGATTCTGTGTCTCCCTCTCTCTCTGCTCCTCCCCTGCTCGTGCTCTGTCTCTCTCTCAAAAATAAATAAACATTAAAAAAGTTTTTTTAAACGGGGAAAAAATCAACCTAATAATATTGCATGCTACATCGAAAGTATATGAAATGCAAGTTTCAGTGTTTATAAAGTTTCATTGGAACACGGTATTAAGTCTTGCTGTTTTTGTGATAACAGCAGAGTTAAATAGTTGTGACTGGGACTGTATAGCCTGCAAAGGCTGAATTATGACCTATTTGACCCTTTACAGAAAGATTGCTGACAGTTGAGCTAGAAAAACCCTCATAATGCCCTCAATAAGTAATTTCTCTAGTTGGTTTCCACCACAGTGAGATCAGAAACCTGCCCAAGCTGATCTCAACGTTTATTTATTTTTGGGACAGGGAGAGACAGAGCATGAACGGGGGAGGGTCAGAGAGAGAGGGAGACAGAGAATCGGAAACGGGCTCCAGGCTCCGAGCCATCAGCCCAGAGCCTGACGCGGGGCTCGAACTCACGGACCGCAAGATCGTGACCTGGCTGAAGTCGGACGCTTAACCGACTGCGCCACCCAGGCGCCCCCCAAGCTGATCTCAAATGGCTGTGCAGCATCCCTCCACCTCTTTCCCCACAGGTCCTGGCTGCTGACTTTGCCAGAAGTCACCAAATGCACTTCGGGTCGGGGAGGCCTCTAGCAGAGAAAACTCAGCTGTGCTAGAGAACGTAAGCATGCGAAATCCCAGCTTCTGCCAGCCCTGTTTCTGCCAGTTCCCCAGAGCTGCTTGGTCCTGGGTCTGGGGGAGCAGGCCCCTGGTGCGGGATGGGGGTGGGCTAGCCCTCAGGGCTCAGGCAGTGGAGGAACATCTGAAACAGCAGCTTTGGAGAGAGAGGAAACGCCCCCTCCATGCAAAGTCCTCTTTGTTTATCATCACCATTATTAGAAATGTGCACATCCCAGCAAAACCGGCGGGTCACACATTTACAAAAGAGCCTGCCACACGGGAGCAAGAGGGTTCTGGGCCTTTTCAGCATATGTAGGTTCTAATTCCTAGTACAGGGAAGTTGTTCAGTGAAAGAACAAAATGACTTCATTGTATAGTGAGTTCACTGCAGTTCTCCAGAACAACGTCTTTCGAAAACTCCCTGTCCAACCCCAGCCCAGCGGTGAGGGAAGTGCTTCTGGAGTTCTAGGGAACTCCGTGAGCCGGAAACACCTCGGGAGAGAGGCTAGCTGGTTGTCTAGTGGGAATTATGATGATATTGCAACCCACGGGCCAATGGGCAATGGGGCGGCCTGCCAGCACAGAGCACTGTCCGGTGCCCCAGGCTCCCAGCCCAGTAGCTGGGCATGGTCCACACCGTCTTGGCTGCAGGTGTAAAAATGGTTCAGCCCGGGCTGATAGACCACTCTGTGGCTGTGTGGGCTGCGGAATGTCACTGGACCTTCCTGAGACATGGGGGTGTATGTGTCCCTTTGAAACAGCAGACCTGTATCCCGTGGATAAATGCCTAGTCGTGCAATTGCTGGGTCGTAGGGTAGTTCTATTTTTAGTTTTTTGAGGAACCTCCATACTGTTTTCCGGAGTGGCTGCACCAGCCTGCATTCCCAAGTGCTGTATTTTTTTTTAATGTTTATTTATTTTGAGAGAAAGAGAGAGAGAGAGAGAGAGAGAGAGAGAGAGAGAACAAGTGGGGGAGGGGCAGAGAGAAAGGGAGAGAGGATTCCAAGCAGGCTCTGAGCTGTCAGTGCAGAGCCCCACACGAGGCTCAGGCTCATGAACCGAGAGATCATGACCTGAGCCCAAATTAAGAGTCAGACGCTTAACTGACTGAGCCAACCAGGTGCCCTTTTTATGTTGGTGCTTTAAACACCACTTAGTTTCTCTTAGTTCCCCAGGCAAACTGTAAACTCCTGGAGGGCAGAGGAT